>NC_090451.1:275050916-276300916 GCF_031143425.1 Pleurodeles waltl | reverse complement strand
AGCCCCAGCTCTTCGGGGCACAGGTGCAGCACACCACAATTGCCAGGAAGATGGAGCTATGGCAAAGGATAGTGGACAGGGTCAACGCGGTGGGACAGCATCCACGCAATCGGGAGGACATAAGGAAGAGATGGAACAACCTACGGGGGAAGGTGCGTTCCATGGTATCAAGGCACAACATTGCGGTGCAGAAGACTGGCGGCGGACCCCCACCTACTCCCCCCGAATTTACCGCTTGGGAGGAGGAAGTCTTGCACATCCTGCATCCTGAGGGCCTCGCAGGAGTAGGCGGAGGAATGGACTCTGGTAAGTCAAATCTTCACTACTGCTTCCCACCCCCACCCCACCTGCATGCCAAATCATACCCCCACCCTCACTCCCACCCCCATCACACCAACACCTAGCAAAAGGCCCACCATCACAACCCACCCATCCCAACACCAAGCCCTGCATGCGACCACAAAGCATGGACACCCATCACCAAAGCATGCCCACTGCGCACACACATCACCCCCACAAGCCACCCTCACAAAAGCCCCCACAAGGAAATGCCTGCACTTGGGTACACGGACACCCACCCATCACACGAAATGCCACACACAGAAGCAATAACCATACCTTTATACCCCTGCAGGACCCGAACGCCACCACACCGCCACGGAGGGTCCAGAGATGTCCATCCCACCCCCAGAAGAGGCCCCCAGTGATGACAGCAGCTCTGTCTCCCTAGAGCCAGATGACCAGCCCGGCCCATCAGGGACCTCTGAACAGTCGGTTCCCCACAGACAGCCACAGGCTACACCAGACCCAACCCCCTCTGGGAACACCAGCACAGCTCCCACCCAGCGGGCCCATGCCTCTGTCTCCAGGACATAAATCAGCGGTGTGTCCACCACTACAGGGAACCCAGGTTGACCCACCACCCCAACAACAACAGGGACCTGGGGGCAGTGGTAGTGGGCACACCGTCCAGGGGACAGAGGCCCAGGAACACAGGGGAACTGGGAGGGCTGCTGTGCGACAGGGGGGGGACAGGCCCGGGGAACCGACTCTCCAAGAGGCCCTCTCCTCCCTCATGGGAGCATACCACCGCTCCCAGGAGAGGATGGCGACGGTACTGGCCCGGTTCCAGGAGATCCAGGAACTGCAGGAGGAACGGTACATGGGGTTCAGGGAGGAACTGAGGAACATCGGTTCCGCAATGGGGACCATCGTAGTGGCCCTTACCCAGATCGTCACCACATTGTGGGACCATGTGGCACCCCAAAGGGCCCCTGTCACTAGCCCAGGCCAGGAACAGCCTACCACCTCCGCCGGCGCTAGTGGACAAGAGGCCCCCACACAACGACAGGCCACCAGAACCCCACCTCCTGCAGAAGAAGAACCACCCCGCAAGCGGAACCTGAGATCTCACAAGAAGACAGAGTAGGATTGCAAGACCCCCGCCAGCCTAAGATACTCCCTGATGTCATCCCACTGTCCCACATTGTCACCCTGTCCAACCTTGAACTGCCCCTGCTCCATCCTTCCCCAGGCATATGGACAATGCACCTGTGCGACTGAGAACTGGACTCTGCCATGGACATTACTCCACCCCCAACCATCACCGTTTCCCAATCATGTACCTATATGTAGCACTTAAAATAAATCACTTATTGCACTTAAAATAACAGGAGTCTGCTTGTATTCTTAACAAATGTATTACACATAACGGTGCAATAATGTCCAGTTACTTTGTGATGACAACATACCAATTTCACTAAACTTTAGTCCATGGGCAAACAAAGCTGAAGTCAGGCAGTGGGTCATACAGCTCTGGAAAGGGAAGGGAAAGTCACAAATCAGTTAACAGGAAATGGGGGGAAACACAGACAGTGGAGACGCATGAGGCCTTAAGTAAATGTAAAATGGCGTGGGTGATTCTTACCTGTGTGCTACTGAAAATATTGTTGTATGACTGTATCCCTGTTGTCCGTGTCGTCCCCGTCGTCTTCCTCCTCTTCACTCTCCACAGGCTCCACAGCTGCTACAACACCACCATCTGGACCATCCTCCTGCAGAAAAGGCACCTGGCGTCGCAAAGCAAGATTGTGAAGCATACAGCAGGCCACGATGATCTGACACACCTTCTTTGGTGAGTACATTAGGGATCCCCCTGTCATATGCAGGCACCTAAACCTGGCCTTCAGGACCCCGAAGGTCCTTTCTATGATCCTCCTAGTTCGCCCATGGGCCTCATTGTACCGTTCCTCTGCCCTGGTCCGGGGATTCCTCACTGGGGTCAGTAGCCACGACAGGTTGGGGTAACCAGAGTCACCAATTAGCCACACACTGTGTCTCTGTAGCTGTTCCATCACATAAGGGATGCTGCTATTTCGCATGACATACGCGTCATGCACTGACCCAGGGAACTTGGCATTTACATGGGAGATGTACTGGTCAGCTAAACAGACCACCTGGACATTCATCGAATGATAACTTTTCCTGTTTCTGTACACCTGCTCACTTTCTTTGGGGGGAACCAAAGCCACATGGGTCCCATCAATGGCACCAATGATGTTGGGGATATGTCCAAGGGCATAGAAATCACCCTTCACTGTAGCCAATTCGCCCACCTCAGGGAAAATAATGTAGCTCTGCATGTATTTCATCAGGGCAGACAGCACTCTGGACAAAACCTTAGAAAACATAGGCTGAGACATCCCAGATGATATGGCCACTGTTGTCTGAAAAGACCCACTTGCCAAAAAATGGAGTACTGACAGAACCTGCACCAGAGGGGGAATCCCTGTGGGTTGGCGGATGGGGGACATCAGGTCTGGCTCCAGCTGGGCACATAGTACATGTATAGTTGCTCTGTCAAGCCTGTATGTAAGTATGATATGTCGTTCTTCCATTGTCGACAGGTCCACCAGCGGTCAGTACACGGGAGGATTCATCCTTCTCCTCGCAAGTCCCAGCGGACGGTGCCTAGGAAGGACAACATGGAGCACAGAGTCAAGCAACCCACAGGTTCGTTCACACAGCTTGCACAGTACACGAATCGCTATGCATTGAAAGGCTTGTATGAGTGGCAATGCAAGGCCTAGGCCTGTGTGACGCAGTAGAAATCATGCCATGTGGGCCCTTGAAATGGCGGCTGCCTGACCTGTGAAGTGTGACAGTGGGATGTGAGGTCACTGCGCTGGCGTGGCACACCGTGGCGGTAGGCGGTCGAAGACCGCGGCGCAAAGCAGCATTGGTTAACATTGAACCCTATGGGTCTCAGGAGCCAATGACGATGTGCGCCGGCGGTCGCGGTACGCACCGCCGCGGGCGTGACCGCCATTTTCTATCTGATTAATCACTCGAGACCTGATCATCCACAGGAGAGGACCTATACTGCAAGTGCTGCTGTGATCTCGGTCTGGGAGATACAATGGCTGCTGCGACTGGGGAAAGGGCCCCTGCCTTCACTCCCGAAGAATTGGAGAGACTTGTTGATGGGGTCCTCCCCCAGTATGCGCTACTCTACGGTCCTCCAGACCAACAGGTTAGTACACAGGGTGCACGTTGAATGGGCTATGCCTGTGTTGAGTGGGGTGTATGTAAGATGGTGGGGAGGGGAGCGAATGAGGAGTGCAACGCACGAAAGATGAGAGCATGTGCCACATGGCAAGGTTGGGGAGGGGGGGGCCACTCACATTGACCAGGCAGAAAACTGATGCGATTTCTTTTACCACCGTGTACATGTCACATAGGTCAGCACCCATCAGAAGATCGACATTTGGCGTGCCATCGCCAAGGACGTCCGGGCCCTGGGGGTCCACAACAGACGGGGCACCCACTGCCGAAAGAGGTGGGAGGACATCCGCCGCGGGACCAGAAAGACCGCCGAGTCTCTGCTGCGGATGGCCTCCCAACGTAGGAGGGGTGCCAGCCGCCAATTGACCCCCCTGATGTCCCGGATCCTGGCGGTGGCCTACCCCGATTTGGATGGGCGCGTGAGGACATCACAGCAGACACAAGGGGGTGAGTATCAGCACATTCTGCTATCTTTGCGCGCAGTGAAGGTGTCTGGGTGGGGGAGGAGGGCTGTGGCTATCTCCAGGCCAGGGCGCATTCTGTAGGCTAGGCCCCTCCGTTAGACACGGCCCTGTGCCCCCGCCCCCCACCTCTGTAGGGTGCCAAGTACAGCTATCCATGGTCCGGCCTCACCCATGTGTGCATTTGTCGTCCATACACCTGCAGGCCTAGTCACAATAACTGAGTAGTGTACCCCGATTGCGCGGCCTAGTTCAGGGAGCTTCTGTGTCTGTCCTCTCCGACAACGGTGTTGCCAATGCATGCACTCAACCTGTCTTCATTTCCCCCCCCCCCCCCATTTTCTTTGTCTTCCTGTTCATGTGTGCATTAGCATCATCAGGCGGAGGAGAAGTGGCATCGGCGCACGAGGGAGCTGCATCTCACATGGCCCCGGAGGGCCATACAACAGACTCCGAGTACACCAGTGAGACGAAGGGTGAGTGGAGCTCCACAACGGGGAACCGTGGAGACGGAAGGGAGCACCCAGCGCACCAGCCCCGCCCTCCCAGCAGCCCCTCAGCCTTCGCTCCGTGCCCGCTCGCCCAGGAAGGCGGGCATCTCCTTCGCCCAAGGCACCTCAGGCCCTGCTCCAGTTACCCCTGCTGCCCTCAGTGAGGAAGTCATTGACCTCCTCAGGACACTCATTGTTGGGCAGTCTACCCTTTTGAATGCCATCCAGGGTGTAGAAAGGGAGGTGCATCGGAGCAATGCATACCTGGAGGGCATTCATTCGGGTCAGGCTGCCCATCAGCGATCTTTCAACGCTCTGGCCTCAGCACTGACGGCAGCCATTGTCCCCGTCTCCAGCCTCCCTCTTCTGACTCCCTCCACCCAGTCCCAGTCTCCTGTTCCTCTGCTTATCCCATCCACACCATCAGACCAGCCTGCACACACCTCTACACCCAAGGGCAGCTCATCCAGACATAAGCACCACAGATCCCACAAGCATTCACCCAAGCAACATCCAGATGCAGACATGCCAACAGTCACTCCCACCTCTGTGTCCCCCACCTCCTCATCTCCCTCCTCCGTCCCTGTGACGTCTCCACTCACACCTGCATGCACACCACCATCAGCCAGTACTTCCATCACCAGCACACCCTCCATTACAGTCCGCACACGTGCAGTCACCACCCCCACTGCCATTTACACGTCCCCTGTGTCCTCTCCCAGTGTGTCTGTCACCCCCTCTTCCAAAGCACACAAACGCAGGCAGCCACCCACCCAACAGCCATCCACCTCACAACAGCCTCCGTCACAAGCACCTGCACCCAAAGACAGCACACTTGACTCTCCTACAACCACATCCTCTTCCTCCACTCCCATACCCACAACACCTACCCGTCCCTGTCCTTCCCAAGTCGTTTTCCTTTCCAACCTTGAGCCAATCACTGACCCACCCCCTCCATCTGGTAAGAGTAAAAAAAGCACCTCAGCCACCACCAGCCCTGCATCTACTGTGACCATAGTGCAGTGCTATTGGAGTCCACCAGCTCCTAGGGCAGGAACATCGGCCAGCAGCAAGGGGACAGCCAGCCCACCCCCTGGGAAGAGGCCAAAAAAAAAAAGGCCCGGCACGACAAGACTGAGACGGCTGCCACCAAGGACAGTAGCCTTGCCCCGTCACCTGCCACATCATCCAAAGGAGGCAAGGGCCACAGAGCTTCAGCGAAGGAGGGCAAGGGCAGCAGGGCGGAGAAGTCAGGCAGCAGGCGAGCTGCCCAGGAGGGCCCCACCAGCCCCATTCCGGTTGTGACGGACGACACCCACGGGCCCAGGACTCCATCACAGGAGGGCCCCGCGACCGCAAGGTCGGATGGCGACTGAGCGGGAAGTCTTGCCCAGGTCTGGCTCCCTAGACACACAGGACAAGCACCGCTGAACAGGGGCCCGCCGGGACAAGAACCGCTGAACAGGGGCCCGCTGGGACAAGAACCGCTGAACAGGGGCCCGCCGGGACAAGAACCACTGAACAGGGGCCCGCTGGGAGGAGCACAGCTGAACAGGGGCCCGCCGGGAGGAGCACTGCTGAACAGGGGCCCGCCGGGACAAGAACCGCTGAACAGGGGCCCGCCGGGAGGAGCACCGCTGAACAGGGGCCTGCCGGGACAAGAACCGCTGAACAGGGGCCCGCCGGGACAAGAACCGCTGAACAGGGGCCCGCCGGGAGGAGCACCGCTGAACAGGGGCCCTTCATCTCAAGCACCGCTCCGCTGGGCCCTTCCTGTCAAGCACCGCTCCGCTGGGCCCTTCATCTCAAGCACCGCTCCGCTGGGCCCTTCCTGTCAAGCACCGCTCCGCTGGGCCCCGCCGTCTCTGCACCGCTCTGCTGGGCCCTTCATCTCAAGCACCGCTCCGCTGGGCCCCGCCGTCTCTGCACCGCTCCGCTGGGCCCTTCATCACAAGCACCGCTCCGCTGGGCCCTTCATCTCAAGCACCTCTCCGCTGGGGCCTTCATCTCAAGCACCGCTCCGCTGGGGCCTTCATCTCAAGCACCGCTCCGCTGGGGCCTTCATCTCAAGCACCGCTCCGCTGGGGCCTTCATCTCAAGCACCGCTCCGCTGGGCCCTTCCTGTCAAGCACTGCTCCGCTGGGCCCCGCCGTCTCAAGCACCGCTCCGCTGGGCCCTTCCTGTCAAGCACCGCTCCGCTGGGCCCCGCCGTCTCTGCACCGCTCCGCTGGGCCCTTCCTGTCAAGCACCGCTCCGCTGGGCCCCGCCGTCTCTGCACCGCTCCGCTGGGCCCTTCCTGTCAAGCACCGCTCCGCTGGGCCCGCCGTCTCTGCACCGCTCCGCTTGGCCCTTCATCTCAAGCACCGCTCCGCTGGGCCCCGCCGTCTCTGCACCGCTCTGCTGGGCCCTTCATCTCAAGCACCGCTCTGCTGGGGCCTTCATCTCAAGCACCGCTCCGCTGGGCCCTTCCTGTCAAGCACCGCTCCGCTGGGCCCCGCCGTCTCAAGCACCGCTCCGCTGGGCCCTTCCTGTCATGCATCGCTCCGCTGGGCCCTTCATCTCAAGCAACGCTGGCCCATTGACAGTGCCGGTTCTGTGTCGAGCAGGGCTTCACGAAGCAATCTGGGCACCATGCCTCCTCCATTAACAGTGGAGTCGGTAATCCATCTGATGGACTGTGGCTTGGCACTTCCCAGGATGGAACAGTGGGCAAGCCACCCACTGTAGAGACTTGTGAGACTGTGGCTTTGCACTCCCCAGGATGGCACAGTGGGAAAGCCACCCACTGTAGAGACTTGTGAGACTGTGGCTTTGCACTTCCCAGGATGGCACAGTGGGCAAGCCACCCACTGTAGAAACTTGTGAGACTGTGGCTTTGCACTCCCCAGGATGGCACAGTGGGCAAGCCACCCACTGTAGAGACTTGTGAGACTGTGGCTTTGCACTCCCCAGGATGGGACAGTGGGCATGGAGGCCCCTCGTGGATCTGGCGTCAAGGACTCATGTGGCTGAGGTGCCCCCCCTTCCCTTCCCCCTGAGATGCCTGTAGTTTTATCATCTGATGCCCCAGCAGTGTTCTCTCCAATGGTATCTGGTCTCCTGTGTGGGCTTTGCCCATGTGTTTGTGCACATTGGCCCACGGACTATGGAACTTTGACGGAATGTGCAGGACTTATTGCCTATGTATATATTGTTGACTATGTTCATTCCTTATTTTTGTATCTTTCATATAGCATATTTCCCATACCTTTAATGGAGCTATTTATACATATATTTTATAGATCATTTTAATTGTGTCTTTGCATTATTCCGGTGGGTTTGGGGGGTGTCACTCTGACTTGTTGCTCGGCATTGGGGTGTAGGTATTTGTGGTGGGTGGGTGGGTGTATGGCGCATGTGTGTGCCCGTAAGCTTTCCTCCTCCCCCCTCCCCTGTGTCGTAGGTGCAGTACTCACCGTTGTCGTCTGCGCCGGCGTTCGTACTCCTGGTAGATGAGCAGGTAGACAATAGCTGGTAGGATGTTTAATTTGGGTTCCATGCTGTCCTCCTTCCTCGTGGAGTGTGTATAGGTGAGCGTTTTCCCGTTCGTAGTCTGTTTCCGCCGTGTTATTATCGGCGGGGCTCCCGCCCTGGAAAAGGTGGCGGATGGGTGAGTTGTGATAGGGTGGGCGGTACATTGTCTGCCGCCTGCCTGTTGGCGGTGACCGCTGCGCTGTTTGTCTGTCCCGCCGTGGCGGTCGGAGTGTTAAAGTGGCGGGCTGTGTTGGCGGTTCCCGCCAGGGTCAGAATTCCTTTTTTTGGACCGCCTGCCTGTTGGCGGGGTGGCCGCCGCTTTATCACCTCCCGCCAGGGTCAGAATGACCCCCTTGATATCACTTTCCAGTGATATCCCTACATTTTCACATTGCATCTTTATTCGTTTTGACCTACAATTATCCTGATAAATATTATATATTTTTCTAATCACTGTGTGGTGTATTTTTGTGATGCTATATTGTGTTATAGTATGATTTATTGCACAAATACTTTACACATTGCCGTCTAAGTTAAGCCTGACTGCTCGTGCCAAGCTACCAGAGGGTGGGCACAGGATAATCTTGGATTGTGTGTGACTTACCCTGACTAGAGTGAGGGTTCTTGCTTGGACAGAGGGTAACCTGACTGCCAACCAAAAACCCAATTTCTAACATTGGTGATCAGCGCTGAGGATAGGACTTGTATTTGTGCAGTGACATACAGTAGCTAAGTATTTCACTACCTACCCACAGTTGAAGGTCAACTTGATTTTTATCTCTCTTTGCAAATTCGTTTTTTTTCCTGACAATTTTCAAAAACTAAATCCTCACTCAACATGTCTCTGACTGGGTCTCAAATGGGAGAATTTGACCTAGTCCTGTTGGATACATATACGGTCAAACAGCTAAAGGGGTACTGCAGGGCAATGAGGGTACCCACCCAAGGGGCCTCCAAAAAGGAGGACTTTCAAGTGGCGCTGAGGGCCTGGGCAGAAGCCCATTTAGAAGAGGATGATGAGGAAGAGGAGCCAGTAAATGGCCTCTCAGAGGATTTGTTACTATCTGTGGATGATGGTACCACTGCAATTGTGCCCCCTTCCAGACCAGGGAGAAGTGTCTCTGTGCAAAGCCTGACCGCAGAGGAAACGAGAGAGGAAAGGGAGTTCCAATTGCAAATGGCAAAACTGAAAATTGAGGCTCAACAGGAGGAAAGAAGGGCAGAGAGAGAAGCCAAGCAAGCTGAGGCTGAAAGAGCAGCCAAACAGATTGATGCTGAAGCTGAAAGGGCAGCCAAACAAGCTGAAGCTGAAAGAGCAGCCAAACAGGTGGAAGCTGAAAGAGCTTTGGCTGAAAAGAAACTATTGTTGGCTCATGAACTGAGTCTCAAGGAGCTGGAGATCAAGGCGAGACAGTCTGAATCCAGCGATAATGGTGGCAGTATACAGACAGGACCGGCTGGAAAAAAGAAGGTTCGTATACCCAAAAATGTGGTGCCCAGTTTTGTGGTGGGAGATGACATAGATAAATGGTTAGCTGCTTATGAAGTTGCACTAAGGGCTCATGAGGTTCCTGAAGGGCAATGGGGGGTAGCTATGTGGGGTTATGTGCCGCCATTGGGGAGGGACACACTTCTCACATTGGATCAACCTGATCAAAACACATACCCACTTCAGAAAGCCACTTTACTTGCCAAGTTTGGGCTGACCCCTGAGGGATACCGTCAGAGGTTCAGGGACAGTACCAAACAAACCACACAAACATGGGTAGATTTCTTTGACTTTTCCAGTAAGGCACTGAATGGATGGGTGCGGGGCAACAAAGTAGATAATTATAAAGGGCTATATGACTTGATTCTGAGAGAGCATATACTCAATGTTACCTATACAGAGTTGCGCCAGCACTTGGTAGATAGTAAGCTGACTGATCCTAGGAAGCTTGCTGAAGAGGCGGACCTCTGGGTTAGCACCAGAGTGTCCAAAAAGGTACCTGGGGGGGACACCCACAAAGGTGGTCAGGGTTCCCAACAGAAGAAAGAGGGGGGGAGATAAACTTACAGATAAGAAACTCTCAAAAGGCCCCCAAAAGAATTCCCAGGGAGGGGGTGGCAACCATTCCTTTTCCAGATTTGGGAAAAAGCCAGGGACATATGATAGGTCAGGGAAATCCAACCCCAAATGCATGGATTGTTACCAGTATGGTCACTATAAAGGCGACCCCCAGTGCTCCAAGAAGGCACCGTCCACTACCGGACCGACACCTGGGTTGACTAGTGTAGCGCTTGGAGGGGAGATGGACCCAGATAGCTTTGGGGAGCAGGTAGAGATTTCCCTAGTGTCCCTGGGAGAAGGAGAAATGGTGCCCAAAGCCCACATGCCCTAAAATACTTCCAAGTACAGACTGTGGGTCACCATTGATGGGCAGAAGGTGGAGGCTCTGCATGACACAGGAGCCAGTATGACTACTACCAAGAGTCAGCTGGTGTCAAAAGAACAGATAGTCCCTAATACATTCCACCAGGTCATAGTCGCTGACAATCGTGAGAGTCACCTACCGGTGGCTCTGGTTCCCCTTGAGTGGGGGGGGTCTCTGGTATTCTGAAAGTAGCTGTGAGTCCTGCCATGCCTGTAGATTGTCTGTTAGGCAATGATCTTGAGCATACTGCTTGGAAAGAAGTAGAGCTCAGATCTCAGCTGGAGATGTTAGGGTTACCTGAGTGGGTCAGCATGACCACATGGTCCATGGCTGACCAAGAGGGAAGTCAAGGGCGTCTGGAGCATGGAACAATGGCCCAGAGAACTGCCAAGAGTAGGGGCACGGGGCGCGGGAAACCGGTCCCAGAAGTTCCCGCAGGGGTTGACGGGGCTCCTGAGGAGGAGGCTCCCAAGCCAACTGGGGAAGACATTGCCACCCTAGGTGACCTACCTGAGCTTGCTGGCTGGAAAGTTGAGGGTGGACCCACCAGGGAGGAATTCTGCCAGGCGCAGAAAGAATGTCCCACTCTAGAGGGTCTGAGGAAGCAAGCCTCAGACCAGGCAGCAGGTGAAGCCTCTGGCGATCACCACCTATATTGGGAGAATGATCTCCTCTACAGTGAGCCTAAGGTTCCGGCCATTGGGTCAGCGCGTGCGCTGGTGGTCCCCCAGTGTTACCGAACCTTCCTACTGGGTCTGGCTCACGAAATTCCCCTGGCAGGACATTTGGGGCAAGGCAAGACCTTTGACAGGCTTGACACCTACTTTTATTGGCCCAGAATGAGGACAAATTCAGATAAGTTCTGTAGATCTTGTCCTACCTGCCAGGCCAGTGGTAAAGCAGGGAAAAGGGTTAAAACCGCCCTGATTCCACTTCCTGTCGTTGGCACCCCCTTTGAAAGGGTGGGCATTGACATTGTTGGTCCATTGGACCCGAAAACTGCCCTAGGCAACAGGTTCATCCTGGTTTTGGTAGACCATGCCACCCGTTACCCAGAGGCAATCCCTCTGAGGACCATAACTGCACAGGTGGTGGCCAGAACTCTGATGGGAATATTTACCCGTGTGGGATTCCCAAAGGAGATAGTGTCTGACAGAGGCACTAACTTCATGTCTGCATACATGAAGTCTCTGTGGGATGCGTGTGGTGTAACCTACAAGTTCACCACACCCTATCACCCCCAATCTAATGTTCTTGTGGAGAGATTCAACAAGACCTTGAAAGGCATGATTGGGGTCTCCCTGAGGCCATGAGGCGTAAGTGGGACGTCCTCTTACCATGCCTTCTCTTTGCTTACAGAGAGGTCCCCCAGAGGGGGGTGGGGTTCAGTCCCTTTGAGCTTTTCTATGGGTACCCTGTTAGGGGACCCTTAAGCATTGTCAAGGAGGGGTTGGAGAGAGCTCCAAAGGCACCCCCGCAGGATGTGGTCAGCTACATGTTGACCCTCTGCAACCAGATGACCCACTTCTGGAAAGAGGCCCAAAGTAACCTTGAGGCCAGTCAAGAGGTAATGAAACACAGGTATGACCAGAAGGCCACCCTGGTAGAGTTTCAACCCGGAGACAAAGTGTGGGTAATGGAGCCAGTAGAGCCTAGAGCTCTCCAGGACCGCTGGACTGGACCATTTGAAGTAAAGGAGCGAAAAGGAGAGGCCACTCACCTAGTGAACCTCCAAACCCCTAGGAATCCCCTAAGGGTGCTCCATATCAACCGACTAAAGGCTCATTTTGAGAGGTCTGAGGTCAACATGCTTCTGGTCACAGATGAAGGAATGGAAGAGGAGAGTGAACCTCTCCCCGACCTCCTCTCTGCCCAAGAAGGTGATGGGTCAATGAAAGGGGTCATTCTCCCTGACTCCCTGACTCTAAACCAGAAAGAAGACTGCTATGAGCTGTTGGAGCAGTTCTCCCCCCTGTTCTCCCTTACTCCTGGACCGACCCACCTCTGTGTTCATGACATTGACACAGGTGACAGTCTCCCTGTGAAGAACAAAATTTACAGGTTATCGGATAAGGTGAAGGCCAGCATCAAGGAGGAGGTCTCCAAGATGTTAGCTTTAAGGGTTATAGAGAAATCCAGTAGTCTCTGGGCCAGCCCGGTGGTGTTGGTCCCTAAGGCTACTGCCCCAGGTGCGAAGCCAGAACACAGGTTCTGTGTGGACTACCGGGGTCTCAACTCAGTCACACGGACTGATGCTCCCCCCATCCCCCGAGCTGATGAGCTCGTTGACAGACTGGGCGCTGCCAAGTTCCTGAGTACGTTTGATCTTACTTCAGGGTACTGGCAGATCGCACTGACTGAGGGGGCTAAAGAGAGATCTGCATTTTCGACCCCTGATGGCCATTACCAGTTCCGGGTGATGCCATTTGGATTGAAAAATGCCCCCGCTACTTTCCAACTGTTGGTTAACGGGGTCCTAGCTGGCAAGGATGCCTTCTGTGCAGCCTACCTGGATGACATAGCTGTCTACAGTTCCAGCTGGGAGGAACACCTGCTCCACCTCAAGGAGGTGCTTCAAGCCCTGCAACAGGCAGGCCTGACCATCAAGGCTAGTAAGTGCCAGATTGGGCAGGGTTCCGTGGTGTACTTGGGACACCTAGTGGGTGGTGGCAAGGTGCAGCCACTCCAGGCCAAGATTGAAACTATCAAGGCCTGGCAACCACCTAGAACACAGACTGAGGTGAGAGCCTTTCTAGGCCTCACAGGCTACTACCGCAGATTTGTCAAGGGCTATGGTACCATTGTGTCACCCTTGACAGAACTCACTTCCAAGAAACAACCTAGGTTGGTGAATTGGACAGAGGCTTGTTAGAAAGCCTTTGACTCTCTGAAGGAAGCCATGTGCTCGGCCCCCGTGCTCAAGGCCCCTGACTACTCCCAGGAATTTATCGTGCAGACAGATGCTTCAGAGCATGGCATAGGGGCGGTCCTAGCACAGCTAAATGAGGAGGGCTTAGACCAACCAGCAGTCTTTATTAGCAGAAGGCTATTACCACTGGAACAGAGGTGGAGTGCTATTGAGAAAGAAGATTTTGCTGTGGTCTGGGCACTAAAGAAGCGAAGGGCCAGATGTAGCAAAAAAACATATTGCGAGTTGCAAATTGCGAGTAATAGCGACTCGCAATTTGCAACTCGCAAAATGTAATGCAGAAAGGTGTCTCGGGCACCTTCTGCGACTCGCTATGGGGTCGCAAAGACCCACCTCATGAATATTAATGAGGTGGGTTGCAGTTCGCGACCCCATAGCGAGTCCAGGCACTCACAGGGATGGTGGCCTGCTGGAGACAGCAGACCACCATGTCCGTGACTGCTTTTTGAATAAAGCTGTTTTTTTTTCTTTTTGCAGCCCGTTTTCCTTAAAGGAAAACGGGCTGCAAAAAGAAAAAATTCCGAAACCATTTGGTTTCGTTTTTTTCAGAGTAGGCAGTGGTCCATAGGACCACTGCCTGCTCTGAAAAAATATTTTTATTGGCATTCACAAAGGGGAAGGGGTCAGATGGGACCCCTTCCCTTTTGCGAATGAGTTACCATCCACTTCAAGTGGATGGTAACTGCGAGTTGGTTGGCGACCGCATTCGCGCTCCCAAAGCAACTCTACATGGCGATGCGGTCGCAAATAGGAAGGGAACACCCCTTCCTATTTGCGAGTCGCAGCCTCAAATTGCTAGTTGGTACCGACTCGCAATTTGCGGTTGTGCATCGCGTTTGGCTTTTTGCGCCTCGCAAACTGCATTTTTCGCAGTTTGCGAGGCGCAAAAGGCTTCCTACATCTGACCCTAAGACCCTACCTGTTTGGGACTCACTTTCGGGTTCAGACAGACCACAGGCCCCTCAGATGGCTCATGCAGATGTAGGGTGAGAATCCAAAACTCTTGAGGTGGTCCATTTCCCTACAGGGGATGGACTTTACGGTGGAGCATCGTCCAGGGGTTGACCACGCCAATGCTGATGGTCTCTCCAGATACTTCCGCCTTAGCGATGAGAGCTCCCAGGAGGTCGAGTAGCTCTCCCCACTTTCTGCTGGGGGGGACACATGTTAGACCTGACAGCCTTAGGGTGGTCACCCCTAACTTTTTGCCTGCCTCCCTCCACTTTTTAGACACTTGCTGGAGAAGAAACCTGAACCAGAACCTGCATCCTGCCAAGAAGACTCACCTGACTGCTTTCTACAAAGGACTGCTGCCTTGCTGTTGCCCTGCTGCCTTGCTGTTCTCTTGTCTGGCTGTGAACGTGCTCTCCAAGGGCTTGGATAGAGCTTGCCTCCTGTTCCCTGAAGTCTCAGGACCAAAAAGACTTCTCTTTTTCATTTGGACTCTTCGTGCGCCGCAATTTTCGACGCACAGCTTGTTCCGCGGCGAGAAAAACGCCGCACACCGGCGCTGATCGACGCGACGCCTTAGGGGCGACCGGAACTTCGACGCACGGCCTCGCAAGGACAACGCCACCCGACTTCAGAGGAGAAATCGACGCAACGCCTGTAGTGAGAGCAAAACTTTGACGCACAGCCCAGCGGAACGACGCGCAGCTGGAAAACAAGCAGGAGAATCCACGCACAGACCCAGGACATCTGGTAATCCCCGCGACCCATAGAAAGAGACTATCCACGCACTGGAAAACGACGCACGACATCCCCGCATGAAAAATAACGCCGCAAGTCCATGTGTGCTGGGGAGAAATCGACGCACACACCATTTTTCCACGTATCTCTTCTTCTGTGCCCCTTTGCAGAGATTTTCCACTCCAAACCAGGTACTTTGTGCTTGAAAGAGACTTTGATTGATTTTTAAAGACTTAAGACTTAAGACACTTGATATCACTTTCCAGTGATATCCCTACAATTTCACATTGCATCTTTATTCGTTTTGACCTACAATTATCCTGATAAATATTATATATTTTTCTAATCACTGTGTGGTGTGTTTTTGTGGTGCTATATTGTGTTATTGTATGATTTATTGCACAAATACTTTACACATTGCCTTCTAAGTTAAGCCTGACTGCTCGTGCCAACCTACCAGAGGGTGGGCACAGAATAATCTTGGATTGTGTGTGACTTACCCTGACTAGAGTGAGGGTTCTTGCTTGGACAGAGGGTAACCTGACTGCCAACCAAAAACCCCATTTCTAACAGCAACAAATGAGGGATTTAGGCCCAGATCTCTGATTGGGTGTGAGTGTTTGGCATTGTTCAGCATCCTGTTCATCATCTGTTCTTTTTGCATTTGTCGCCCAAGGCGCGCTGGGTATGCCTAGATGTGGGTCCCGGGTTCACTGTGCCACTGGATTCAAGCTAGACAGGCTGATGACGGGTGATATTCAGTGACTGGTCCTAGGATACTTGTTTCCGGTCCATGGGAAAATGAGGAGCACGGTCATACTGATTTGCATATGGCTGGGTTCAACCTGGGGTGGCATGGTGGGCAAAAAAGATGGATTTGTGCCCAGATCTTTGACTGGGGGTGAGTGTTTGACATTGTTCAGCATTTTGTCCATCAGCTGTTCTTTTTACAGAAAAGTGCAGAACACACTAAAAACCCCATACTGAAATCCATTAGAGCTAATGTTAGGACAGTTAGGGATGTGAGGCTAATGGCTTATTCCTTGAAATCTAGAAATAGATTTCTGCTTGTAACCCTGCAGAATTGTGTTAATTCTTACAAAGAGTAAATCCAGAACACACGTATCTAAGGCTACTCTCCTAGGTGTATATTTCTGCAAAATTAGCCCTTTTAACAAAAACTTTGATTTTCAGACCATAAGTTTTTTTTTTTTTGTCACTGTTCTACTTTTACTCTCAGTGGTTTTCCAGGGTTTGCTCCCTCATCACAGGGTTCCAGTGCCAGAACTCCACTAGTATTATCCATCATCAAAGGGGCTATTTACAAAGGCATTTCGAAGTAAATGAAGTAGTGTTTCTACAGAGCACTTTTATGTAGCCTTTATGCCTTTACGAATTGGCTCCAAAACATCAAAAATGAGAATGAAATGGCACACTCAGGGACCGCTCATATTAATTTAGTACAGACAGAAAGGTATGTGCCCAGTTTTCTCTTTTAATAATATGGAATCGAATGTTGCAGAGCCCGATCATAAAGCTATGTAAGAGTATGTGAATTAGCACTGCTGTAGGGATAATTCTTGTGCTCATAAATGCTTTTGTGAATGAGACGTGTGTTTAGGAATTCTAGATCATGTTTTTAAAATTTGTGTGTTTACATCCCAGTATACAAACTCGGCCCTTCATCCTACATAAGTTAAATTGAGTACTAGTAGCAATGGAACTAGGGGTGCAGGAGTGGCTGCAGCACCCCCATAAAGCTTGAAAGAGTTTAAATGAGAATGCACAGTAAAGGGAGTCTTCAAAATTGTTTCTTCAGGCATGATTTTTGTATTTTCAAACAAAGACTGTCAAATATTCTCTATGCCGTAGTTCAGGGCCTGATGTATGATGGCATTTTGCAGACGCAAAAGGCAAAAATCATTGTTTTCCGCAAAATGGGCAGATATGATGTACCATCCCTGTTTTGCGAGTCGGTCACAATTACAGACTCGCAAAATAGGGTTTTGTGACTCGCAATAAGGAAGGGGCATCCAGAGGGCGTCCCTTACTAATTGCTAGTCACAAGGGGATGTGTGATTGTTTTGTGACCAAAATTGCGGTTACCACCAATTTCAGGAAAACTGGCTGCATTTAAACAAAAAAAATCTGCTTTATTTAAAAAGCAGTCACAGACATGGTGGTCTGCTGTTCCTAGCAAGCCACCATCCCTGTGAGTGCAGTCATTCCCAATAGGGTTGCAAATTGCAACCTAACGCATGAATATTAATGAGGTAGGCCATTTGTGACCCCATTGGAAACCGCAAACAGTGTGAGTTACACTGTTGTACATTTGGTTTTGTGACTCGCAATTTGCGACTCGTTAATGAGTCACAAATTGCGAGTCGCAAAACTCAGTTGTACATCTGGCCCTAGGTGGCGTAATTGACCAGCGCCTCCACTCCAAAAAACTTTCCAGCATCACTGTTGAGTATCATCAAATGATATTATAGGAACACGTCATTTACAGTGCTAAGAAAAAAAACTTACCGTTAGTATTTAGCACTATCGTACATGCAAATTATTGTAGGGAAAAAAAAACAATCAACCCAGCCACCACCCATCAAACTAACACTACTGCTTTCATTGAAATCTCACACTGGCCATAATGGGATCATAGAGCAACAACACAACCATCATTATTGCATTAATATTGAATAAGAGCGCCCTTCCTACTTATTGATTATTAATTCCTCTTGGCTTTCAATTAAGGCTTTTTTGCTCCTATTGCTCTAGGTTTGACTGGCATTTTCTGCCTGCACAGACAGAGTGATTCTTAAATACCAAAGTGCTAATGGCGATGAAATAGTAGCCTGTAATTCTCTGCTGGTCGGATTACACTCACTCTTGTGTAAAAGCGCCCTCTTCATGGAATGCATTATTGACAAGGTATTAGATATTTTATGCTTCACTTAAGAACTGGCTCTTATCCAAGACAGAACCTTAGTCTAAGTGAGAATTTTCTCCCCAGTAGGCCTGTCTCTTCAGCTCATGTCTGGAAGAATGACTCATCTTTTGGAAAATGTATGCTTTTTAAGTTTCATTCTCTGCAAACTCCACCTCAATGAAGAGTCGGGAAATTTACTTTTTCACTACAGGTCTTGCCATTTATTTTCTACTATACAGAGTCTCTGCACTTTGAACACCTTATTGGCAGATTTTGTTTGTTACAGTAGAAGAACAATATGGTACTGTCCTTTCTCATCGAAGCTTCAGTCAGTTACAGCATCAGAGATGAAAATGAAGGTGACCTTTTGGCAACTGAATTTCATTACTTTTGATTTTGTTGCCTACATTGCATTGTGAATTTAAAGCAAGTCACTTTTTATTTTGCAATTGTATTAATGCTCCCCTTGAAGGTGAATATTTCATCAGTGCTCCCGGTGATCCGAGAACTATCTATACTGTCACCTGTTTAAAAATTAAAAAAACAAAATGCAAAGCAATCTCGAAGGTCCACTTTTCTGTTATCCCATTATCACGGTCACAGTTCCATAACTTTTTATGTTGTGGTTCACGTTATTTACAGATCTGACAAACTGTACTCAGCCGAGTAGCTTTCTGGGCAATGAGGGAAAGCTAAATAACTAGAAATGACTTCTTTCACTTGCCCACCTGTCTTGCAGTTTAAGACACAGTATGGAATATCTCCTGACATGCTCATAATGGCTTTGAACGATTCTGTACCAGACTTAGGGCTGGATGTATTAAACTATTCTGTTATCAGAAAGCAGCACCGCTGCAGGATGCTTGGCAGTCTACCATCAGCTTACTGGTTTGCGTTTGGATTGTCCCACTCACAACTCTAGTTGTTTGTAATCGGATAAGGGTTTTCTGCCCCATAGCTTATGATTTGGTTTGTGATGTACAAATACTTTTATGGGTTAAAGGAAGTGTCAGTTTTCAAATCGGAGGAAGCCTGAAGCTTCTTCAAGGGTTATGTAGGAATCTAGGCTGTGGGGGAATGTAAGCACTGTTCTTGGCATAAGCTGTAAATGCTTTGAGACATCCATTGTGAAACCAGAAGCCATTGAAGTGTCAGGGGGGCTGGGATAATGTGATTCCAAATAATTAAGATGAACTTTCAAATCTTTGAAAGTTGTTTATGAAGAATTCTAGTGCGCCTGTGAATAACATGTACGTATGATCTAGTCAGGAGAGTATAAGGGCAGCTGTAGCTTCTATTCTGTGGGGAAACCCTAGGTATAATGCATATCTAAGAGTCAAATAAAAGTTTCGGACGTCTGGTAAGAGACACAAAACAACCCTAACAACAAAACCTACAACGACAAATTATGTGGTGGGAAAGACTGTTCAACCGAATTTTCAAGAATCCTCACGCCAGTGTGAGATGGCAGGGGTTACCTGGGGAAACTAATACTGAAAACGTATATTTCATGAAATTCAAGGTTCCACCTTTCAACTATCTAAAACTTCTGCCAAATATGATGTACTTCTGAGTGCTTGGATACAAAGATAAGTACTGTAAGTACTGATTATACTGTAAGACGCATACTGTAAGACGCATACCAACATCGTGCTGTACTGCAAATCATGTCTTTTGTCTATTTTTATTCAATTACTACTAAGTGATAAAGTTTTTTAAAAAATCAAAAATCCTCACTTCACTGGTCTCTGGCAACACAGCATACAATGACCACTTAGGTAATTCAGTCTAGAAACATCAAGTCACTATACCAACCTGTATAGGCAACGTAGCTCTGCTTCAAACACAGGGATAGCAGACTTCCTAGAGGATGTAGAGGTAGCTTGTCTCTCATGGGGCCAGCAAGAATATCTGATGCAACCTCTAACTGTTGATGAGTTCCAAGAGGCTATCTACGCCTTGACTAATGGTATATTCCAGATATATATGGCCTCACTGGCAAATTTAATAAAGAATTTGTGGATCTGCAAGCCCCGATCTATTTGCCATGTATGGAGAAGCCTAAGGTCAACAGAAGCTGCCACCCTCCCTCAGAGAAGCCCTCATCATCACCCTACTAAAACCAGGAAAACTGTCAAATAAATGTGAGTCTTATAGACCAGTATTGTCAATTATTATAGATGCAGAGATTTTGGCCAAAATACTGGCCACTGATCTTCAGCCCCTTTTCACTAATGTGCTATTGTCGGACCAGTCAGGCTTCATACCAAATAAATCCACCGCTCATAACCTGCCTACCAATTTTGCATTGCAACACTATTCGGACCCCTCCATGCAAGCCATGGCGGTACTACTAGATGCTGCCAAGGCATCTGATTCTATGAAATGGACATACATGTTCACTGTACTACAACGCATGGGGATCCCTCAGATGTTCCTTCAGTGGATACAACTGCTGTATACTGGTCCCCAGGCTTGGGTAAGGATCAAGGATCAAGGATCAATGGCCATAGGTCTGATCTGTTGAATATATCAAGAGGCACGAAACAAGGCTCTCCTCCTTTCCCGATCCTGTTTCTGTTGGCCCTGAAGTCTAAGGTGTGCATAATACGACAACGTCATGCTGCAGCTGCCTTGCGCTTTCAACAATGGCCTCTAGCTATGCTGCTATATGCGGATGACATGATGTTCTATGTGCCCATTTAGCACGGATTATAAGAGAGTATGTTCAGTACAAGCACTATTTTGGCGTAGGCATTAATTGGACTAAATCCACTAACCTCCCTCTCAATCCAAGCACACTACCTTACCACTTAGATTTCCCTTTGGAATGGAGTGTAGATACAGTCAAGTTCTGAGGGGTATGGGTGCATAGGGAACCACACGTTGATCTCCGCTATAACTATGGGAAAGCAATCTCAAAGCTTAAGATCAAGTGGCCTGGTGGATACGGCTGACCCTGTCACTGGCTGACAGGGTGGCACTGTTGAAAGTAATAGTGTTCCCTTGATGTTTGTATCTGTTCATTAACATACCCATTGTACTGAAACATTGTTTTTTTTAATTCCCCGTTCACATACACTAACATTGATCTGGGTGGGAAAGCAACCAAGAATAGGCTAGGACACACTGATATCGCCCTATGATCAAGGAGGGTTTGGTGCCCCTGATCTCTACTTGTATTATCTTTGTGCACAAGCA
Organism: Pleurodeles waltl; assembly: GCF_031143425.1. Lineage (NCBI taxonomy): Eukaryota > Metazoa > Chordata > Amphibia > Caudata > Salamandridae > Pleurodeles > Pleurodeles waltl. Next base: position 276,279,728 of record NC_090451.1, on the reverse strand, counting down.
CAATTCACTCACTGCTGGCTGTGTGTTCCCTGCAGTACATGCCGCATTTGGCAATTGAAGCTGATGATGCACATCCTATTCTTTTTATGGCCGTCCTAACACATAGGAGGCAGTTGAAACCACAGGAAGAAATTAACACCGTAGATTGCACTACAGCAGCCTGGCAATCCTTGGGCACCCGGTCAGACAAACTTCCATTGTATGCCCCAGCGCTTCCGCTGTACTATCATCCGAACCTCTCAGTTCCATATGAAAAAGGGGCACTGTTGTCGCTGGGGGACCTGGGGCTGAAAACCATGGGAGATATGTATCCTAAAGGGACATTTGTGGAACTGTCTGACCTGGTGCCAGCGCACCCATGAACCCCACTGCTACAGTTCACTTATCATCGTCTATGGTCAGCCATGAAGGACTTATACCCACAATTCCCTGCTGAACCCCCCCACAATCAATGCACTACAACTAATACTTACCAGTACTACACCTAAAAAACTAATTACCCAGCTATCTACTGCATCCCATCATGATAACCAGGTAGCAGTGCACCCAGTCTCTGGGAAGTGGAATGCAATGTTAGATGCACCAGTGAGCCCTACTGATTGGGGCTTCTGTTGCGTGTGTATGCTCACTTCCAATAGTAATATTAGGATAATCCACTTTAAATACTTGCAACAAATGTATTATACCCCTCTAAAATTATTTTGATACGGCTTGTGGGCAGAAGCCTAGTGCACGTGTTGAGGAGGCAGATTTGCTGCCTATGGCATGGGGATGTGCAAGAGTGAAGCTATTGCGTGAAAGAGTGGTGAAGATTCTCATGGATATGATAATGGAACCTGTAGGATGTACACCTAGAATGTGTCTCCTTGGCTTGGTGAAACCTCTTCAACCAGTAAACCAAAAATTGGCAGCAGTAGCCCTTTTACTGTGGAAGCGGAGAGAAGCGATCCATAGGGAAAGTAGATCTGTCGCTATAGTAACACAATGGTTAAAAGATATAATATACTGCCAAGAGCAACTAGACCTGTATGCGGAGGAACTGCCACAATCTTCCAGGTCCAAAGGTAGATGGAGTCCCTTCACAGCATATTTACTTCTAGACCTGCAGACCACTAACGCTAAATCAGATTTGGTGATGATGATCACAAATCAGTACCAAACTATTGTCTTAATACCTGGTAAATGTATGAAGATAAAATGTGTAATAATGGTCTTGACATGGATGAAGTAACTGTATTGACAGCCATTTTGCTGTAACTGTAATGTTTGTTGTTAACTGTGAGAAAGTAGCCTCTTTCTAGCATGGTTACCCCCACTTTTGGCCTGTTTGTGAGTGTGTGTCAGTGTGTTTTTACTGTGTCACTGGGATCCTGCTAGCCAGGACCCCAGTGCTCATAGTTTGTGGCCTAATGTATGTGTTATCAGTAGTGCTTGACTGTGTCACTGAGGCTCTGCTAACCAGAACCTCAGTGCTTATGCTCTCTCTGCTTTTAAATTTGTCACCGTAGGCTAGTGACTTCATTTACCAATTTCAATTGGCACACTGGACCCCCTTTATAAGTCCCTAGTATATGGTACCTAGGTACCCAGGGCATTGGGGTTCCAGGAGATCCTTATGGACTGCAGCATTTCTTTTGCCACCCATAAGGAGCTCAGACAAACCCTTTCGCAGGACTGCCACTGCAGCCTATGTGAAATAGTGCACACACTATTTCACAGCCATTTTCACTGCACTTAAGTCATCTGTATGTCTAACCTTCACTTGCTGAAGGTTAGGTGCAAAGTTACTAAGTGTGAGGGCACCCTTGCAGTAGCAAAGGTGCCCCCGCATAGTTCAGGGCCATTTCCTGGGACTTTGTGAGTGCGGGGACGCCATTACATAGGTGCACCACATATAGGTCAATACCTATATGTAGCTTCACAATGGTAACTCCGAATATGGCCATGTAAGGTGTCTAAGAACATGGAATTGTCCCCCATTCCAAATCTGGTATTGGGGAGCCAATTCTATGCATCCTGGGGGCTCCACCATGGACCCACAGTACTGCCAAACCAGGTCTTTGAGGCTTGCACTGCAGCTACAGCTGCTGCCACCTCACAGACAGGGTTCTGCCCTCCTGGGGTCTGAGCATCTCAGTTCCAGGAAGACAGAACAAAGCATTTCCTCTGAGTGCAGGGTGTTACACCCTCTCCCTTTGGAAATAGGTGTTACAGGCCGGGGAGGGGTAGCCTCCCCTAGCCTCTTGAAATGCTTTGAATGGCACAGATGATGCACTCCTTGCATAAGCCAGTCTACACCGGTTCAGGGGCCCCTTGTCCCCTGCTCTGGCACAAAAACCAGACAAAGGAAAGGGGAGTGACCACTCCCCTGTCCATCACCACCATAGGGGTGGTGCCCAGAGCTCCTCCAGTGTGTCCCAGACTTTAGCCATCTTGCTTTGCAATGTGGGGGCACTCTGGAGGGCTCTGAGTGGCCAGTGCCAGCGGGTGACGTCAGAGACCACTCCAGATAGGTCCATACCTGATAAGGTAGCCAATCCCCCTCTCAGGGCTATTTAGGGTCTCTCCTGTGGGTTCTCTTCAGATTCTGCTTGCAAGTTCCCTTCAGGAATCCTCTGCAACTACTACTTCATCTTCTGACCTTGGATCAACCGCAGCCTGCTCCAGGACCCGCTGTAACAACAACAAAGCATCCACAAGGGATACTTTTCTTCTGCAACTTCAGCTACAGCCAGCAACTGCGATAGTTTCCACAGTGTGCATGCTCTGAGGACTTCCTGTCTTCACCCTGCACCAGAAGGACCGAAGAAATTTCCCGTGGGGTGACAGAGTCACTCCCCTGCTCACGCAGGCACCTTCCAGTTACTAAGTGTGAGGGCACCCTTGCAGTAGCAAAGGTGCCCCCGCATAGTTCAGGGCCATTTCCTGGGACTTTGTGAGTGCGGGGACGCCATTACATGGGTGCACCACATATAGGTCAATACCTATATGTAGCTTCACAATGGTAACTCCGAATATGGCCATGTAAGGTGTCTAAGAACATGGAATTGTCCCCCATTCCAAATCTGGTATTGGGGAGCCAATTCTATGCATCCTGGGGGCTCCACCATGGACCCACAGTACTGCCAAACCAGGTCTTTGAGGCTTGCACTGCAGCTACAGCTGCTGCCACCTCACAGACAGGGTTCTGCCCTCCTGGGGTCTGAGCATCTCAGTTCCAGGAAGACAGAACAAAGCATTTCCTCTGAGTGCAGGGTGTTACACCCTCTCCCTTTGGAAATAGGTGTTACAGGCCGGGGAGGGGTAGCCTCCCCTAGCCTCTTGAAATGCTTTGAATGGCACAGATGATGCCCTCCTTGCATAAGCCAGTCTACACCGGTTCAGGGGCCCCTTGTCCCCTGCTCTGGCACAAAAACCAGACAAAGGAAAGGGGAGTGACCACTCCCCTGTCCATCACCACCATAGGGGTGGTGCCCAGAGCTCCTCCAGTGTGTCCCAGACTTTAGCCATCTTGCTTTGCAATGTGGGGGCACTCTGGAGGGCTCTGAGTGGCCAGTGCCAGCGGGTGACGTCAGAGACCACTCCAGATAGGTCCATACCTGATAAGGTAGCCAATCCCCCTCTCAGGGCTATTTAGGGTCTCTCCTGTGGGTTCTCTTCAGATTCTGCTTGCAAGTTCCCTACAGGAATCCTCTGCAACTACTACTTCATCTTCTGACCTTGGATCAACCGCAGCCTGCTCCAGGACCCGCTGTAACAACAACAAAGTATCCACAAGGGATACTTTTCTTCTGCAACTTCAGCTACAGCCAGCAACTGCGATAGTTTCCACAGTGTGCATGCTCTGAGGACTTCCTGTCTTCACCCTGCACCAGAAGGACCGAAGAAATTTCCCGTGGGGTGACAGAGTCACTCCCCTGCTCACGCAGGCACCTTCCAAGTCGACGACTGGTACTCCTGGACTTCTCTCACAGCGATGAGCGTGCTCAGCAGAGGGTGGACTCCATCAACATAGACTGTCCTGAGGTCCTGCCAATGCAATTTGGAGGAAGTAAGACCTTGCGTTCCCTGAGAGCGACAGTACCCCTGTGCATCGCATTTTTTTCAACTCCTGAGGCCGCTGTGCACTATTTTGCAAAATTCATTTGTGCACAGCCTGGACCAGGTCCCCACCACTCTATCCTGCGACACTCAGCTCGCTGAGTTGACCTCCAGCCTGGCCCAGGTCCCCACCACTCTATCCTGCGACGCTCAGTTCGCTGAGTTGACCTCAAGCGGTGTTTGACCCTTCTTTGTAGTGCTACACCAACCGTGTTTTGCACCTCCTTTGTTCCCGTGTGCTGGGACTCCCATGGGTGCTGCCTGGCATCCTGAGGGCTCTCTAAAGTGCTGAGAGCTGCCTCTTCCTCCTCCTGCAGAGTTGAGGCCCCCAGGTCCCTCCTGGGTCCTGCCAGCGCCATTTTGATGCAAAACACATATTTGTGATAACCAAGGCTTGTTGGTGACTTCCAACACGGAATCACGTCTGCATCCATCTTCACGTCGTAGGACATATTTTGCATTATGCAGGAACCCACTGGCATCTTCCTAGGGTGCATTCCCACAGTCTTCGTCCAACCGGGGACTCTTCTTTTGCACCCTCTTCTGGGTTGGTAGGGACTCCTGTCCTTCCTGGAACTTCCTTTGACTTCTGGACTTGGTCCCCTTCTTTTGCAGATCTTCAGGTCCTGGAATCCAGCAGTTGTTGTTTGCAAACTTGGTTGGTTACTACATTAATCCATATCATGAGGTGTAGTGTGTCCTAAGGAAACTTCCAATACTTTACTCCTGCTTTTTTGGGCTCTGGGGTGGGGTAATTTGCTTTCCTTTACTGTATTCTTACTTTCCCAGCGATTCTGCACACACTACACTTGTCTAGGGGGGAATTCGTGATTAGCATTCCACTTTCTTAGTATATGGTTTGTGTTGCCCCTAGACGTATTTTCTCCCATTGCATTCTATAGCATTTCCTATTGTTTGCACTATCCTATGACTAATTACTTGTCTAATTTTGGTGTCTAGTGCATATATTGGGCCTCATTATGACCCTGGCGGGCGGCGGAGGCCGCCCGCCAGGATGCCGCCCTCCAAAATACCGCGCTGCGGTCAAAAGACCGCGGCGGGTATTACGAGTCTTCCCCTGGGCTGGCGGGCGGTTGCTGAAAAACCGCCCACCAGCCCAGGGGAAAACGACCTTCCCACGAGGATGCCGGCTCGTAATCGAGCCGGCGGAGTGGGAAGGTGCGACGGGTGCAGTGGCACCCGTCGCGTATTTCAGTGTCTGCAAGGCAGACACTGAAATACTTTGCGGGGCCCTCTTACGGGGGCCCCGCGACCCCCCCTACCGCCATCCTGTTCATGGCGGCTTTCCTGCCATGAACAGGATGGCGGTAGGGGGGGTCAGAATCCTCATGGCTGCGGAGCGCGCTCCGCAGCCATGGAGGATTCAAACGAGCAGCGGAAAGTCAGCGGGAGACCGCTGACTTTCCGCTTCTGACCGCGGCTGAACCGCCGCGGTCAGAATGCTCGTTGGAGCACCGCCAGCCTGTTGGCGGTGCTCCCGTGGTCGGTGGCCCTGGCGGCCACCGGCCGCCAGGGTCAGAATGACCCTCATTGTGTTTAATACTTACCTCCTACAGGAGTATTGTCTCTAAGATATTTTTACTACTGTGTCACCCAAATAAACTACCTTTATTTTTGGTAACACTGAGTATTGTCTTTACTTGTGTATAAGTACTGTGTAACTATAAGTGGTATTGCATGAGCTTTGCATGTCTCCTAGTTCAGCATAAGCTGCTCTGCTATAGCTACCTCTATCAGCCTAAGCTGCTAGAACACTACTACTTCACTAATAAGGGATAACTGGACCTGGTATAAGGTGTAAGTACCCAAGGTACCCACAACAAACCAGGCCAGTTTTGAACCAAAGAGACTTTTAGCAAAACAAGCTGACATCCTGTTAGGTTTAAAGAGTGATCCTCTGCTCTCTTCCCAGAGCATGCCCAACTTTATCTTCCTCTGTATCGTTTACACATCTTAATAAAGGTCACCTTCATATTTGTTTGTGATCAACTTTGTTTATTCAGAATAGTAATACACAAATACCCGAAAACATTCAAAGGCTGGTGGGGCTATCAGAAAAACCAGAGTAGCACTAAGGACACAAGAGAAATATGCAATAGATCAACTTGTCCGTTGCTCAGTGTTCCAAAGCGCAAGAAAAAAAGGTTTTTAAAAAACTCTCAACTGAACCCTTTAAAGGAAACCTGCCCTCCCAACTCCTCACATCTCAGAGAACCCTGAGGATTTCCCACCCATAACAAATGCAACAAAATGTAACATTATCAGTAATGACCCGGAGTAAGATCAAGACTTAAGTTAATATAATCCCTAAAGAATTACTTTTTGTAGCACTGAGGTAATGTGCAAAACTCGTAGGTATTTAGGATATGTGACTTCCTTAAATTCAGTTGATAGGGTGTTACGGCAGGGTTTTCAGAGTAAGTCAAAGCTCTCTGCTCTGCGCTCCAGGCCAAGAGAGATCTTTTCCATCCCCAGCAAATCCCATGCCTGGTGTAACTAAGCTCTATAAGTAGGTGTGTCTTCTCTGTCTCAGTAACTCATAATAGCCTCTGTGAGACTTTATGGGATAAAGTAGTCAATCTGCTTTTCCCAATATATTATATGCTGCGAATCTTATCAATCAAACGCTGTACATTTCATCAATCTCCTCTATAAACTCTGACCACTATCTTTGGAGTTTTGTGCAATGCCAAAGTAGATGAAGAAGTTACCCAGCATTAACACTGTTCCTTCAGCAAACATCACTTTTGCCGGGGGCCATCAATTAATTCTGCTGGGTGTATAGATTCAAAAGATCACAATTTTCATGAGTGTCTCTGTCATTAACATTTTATAGACACATAGGGCCTGATTTAGTTCTTGGTGGGCTGGTTACTCTGTCACAACAGTGATGAATTTGCCGGCCGCCGAAATGTAAATCCCATAATATCATAAGGGATTTATATTTGGGCTGAAGAGATGTCTGTCACCATTGTGATGGAGTAACCCGTCCGCCAAGAACTAAAGGCCCTTAGTTGGGGATTTGCTAGAACTTCCATCCATTGTTTATGAGTAAGCGGCATTCCACGTTCATGCTGCCTTCACCTTGGGAGGTTCATAACTAAGGAATATATCCAGTTCAGAGAGTAATCGGAGATTGTCAGCCTTCAGAAAAATTTATTTCTAAAATATCGTCAAGTATCTGGAAGCCCCAGACTTCACATTCCTATGGGTGACTCAGTGTCTCATCTGGAAGTAGTGTTAACTCTCAGTTTCAGAGAGACCATATTCTTGGTTAAGGTGTTCGAACTACTTAATGCCTTGCATGTCAAAACATTGTTTTAACTTTATTTGTGAGAAAGTCATACTTTTAGCATGTTCACCCCAGTTTTTATGACTGATACTGGTGGTAACTGAACCTGACTGAGCATGGGCTCTGCTAACCAGGCCCAGGACCAGTGCTCTGAACAAAAGGTTTATGGTAATGTGGTACAATTACAATTGGCAATGACAGACTCCTGTAAGTCCCTAGTATATAATAGGATAGGGAAATTGGAGGCCTAGTAGATTTCCTGCTCAGGAGTGTGCACTGCTGTGATGCCTGCTGTCATTTTTAAAGGCAGCCCTGCCTCGCAATCAGTCTTTAAAAAGTAAAATGTGTGCAAATATGACTTTGGAATTAAAGCTACTGCCAAAATGGTAATCCACTTTATTCCTACATGTCACACCCAAGGTCTCCCGTAGGTACACCAGGGGTGACGAGCCATGTAACTATAAGCAGGGACAATGTAAAAGATGTTGTATATATCCCTTGGTGAGGGAAAAACTGCCCCTTTCATTTTCCCTCATTGTAGATACTTAGCACCATCGGATAACATGGGCATATTTCACATACGCATAAGTATTGCTAGGAAGGAGCTAAATGTATCATGAAAGGACTCAAAAGATTGGTAATAATAAATCCAGCAACTTGCCACTGTTGGATTTATCACAATGAATACAGAAAATAAGTTATAGGGCTTTCTTTTCTGTAAGCCAAAATCTAGCCTGCTAGTTGCCTCTCCTGATTGGTCAGCCTTAACAGGATTAGCCAGTTGCTTTGATGAGGTGAAAAGTGGCCTGCATTAAACAGAGGTTATCTGATGGGGAGGTCTGCAGCTGCAGAGGCCAGGCCAAGAAGGGGGCTGGATAAATCAAACTGGGCTTCAAATGAAGCAGGATAGAAAGGAATTCCAGCCATGCGTGCCCTATTTACCTGTACCCCACAGATAGATAGCAGGCCGTAGGAAAGGAATTTGCAGATGGTCTGGAGAAGGAGTATTAATGGACATGAGGTACACCAATAGGTTGGTTTAACCAAGTATTTTTCCTCTGGGGGGAAAACTGTCCATCTTGGATTTTACAGTGCAGTGCTTTATGGGACAAGAAAATGCCAAACTTTGGAGGAAGCTGACATGCTTTTGGGTGGCACCTGCAGCTCACTGGACAAGGGTGCTGCCTTGCTTACCCCCCAAGATGATTGAATAAATATGGCTGAGCTGCATTGCAACTCAGATCTGCTGCCTGAAATGACGAGAAGAAAACAAACTGCCCTGCTGGAACCATGGTCTGCAACCCAAAGGACTGCCCTCTGAAGTACTGCTCCTGTTGCACACTGGAACAACAGTCTTAAGGACTTTGTCTTCCTTCAAAAAGGACTCAGGAGTGGACTCGCTGAAAGCAACAGGTTAACAGAGTTTGCCTGCACCAACTGTCACAAAAGTCCCCAGCCTGGAGTGCATCCAGGGGACTTTTAAATATTTGGCCAGGCGCATTGTGGGAACTGTAGTCCTAAACGTCCAAGGACCATCTCAGAGCTTCTAGATCCTTGTATTTGTGTTTTGGACACTTTGAAACCCCCCCAAGAGAAACTTTAGGAAGAAGTTCCAGAAGTTTGGAGCAACTTTGGGAAAAAGCTCTAAGTGGAACGACGCAACATCATAAGTGAAGCCAACTACCTTTGATCGCGACCCCGCCAGGATTTCAGGTTCGTCCCGCTTAAAGCTCCAGAGCTCCAGACTTCCTGAATTAAACCGGGGCCTCGCAAAAAAGCAGTCCAACAGCGTTGCATCGAAATCGGCTTGCTGGGGAGGACCGCACGATGTTGAGAGAGAAAAGCTCCAGAGATGTTTCTAAGTGCAAAGGTAACATTTAGACTAAGGCCTCCCGCTTAGTGTATCCAAGCAAGGCCCCATTGCTGTCAGCCTCAAACTTTGACTCCGCCCGTTTAAGCGCGACCTGATGCCCGCGGTTGGCACTATTGATTTCTAAGCACTAGAAAGCACATTTGTTTTGTTTCATCTTTAAAAATCCTTAACTCCATTTCCCTATATTCGATTTTTGTCATTTTTATGTCACTTTGAAGATAAAAATATTTAATATTTTTTGTAAATTATTGTGGGATTTATTTGTGTGTTGTGTCTTACTTATTTACTGTATTGGTGTATTTAAATGCTTTACAAACCTGTCTCCTAAGTCAGTGGTTCCCAACCTTTTGACTTCTGTGCCCCCCACTTTATCATTACTGGAACTCAAGGAACCCCACTGAATGATTACTGTAATCTGGGGACCCCCCCTCCCCTGAGTCATTACTGAAAACCTGGGACCCAGTCCTAAATATTGTCAATGGTGAACTACAAAACAATACACAAAAATACAGAAACAAGCATTCCATCAAATACATACACAAATGATAACATTTTCTTTAATTTGCAAACAAAATTAAAAAACGTTGCTTTAATAGGAAGGTTGGAGCTTTTCTAAATTCAACTGAAGCCACACATCGTCCGTACTATATTCTGTTTGATGCACCTGCACTGCTGCCACACATCAGTATGAGGATACTAATTTAATTTTTAGCCGCCAATTTCAAATTCCTTGACATTTATAGTATGTTTTTAAATGTTCAATTGAACATTTAGCCTGTTATTCATATACACGTTATTAATCGGTTAATGCTAGGTAATTTTCTAAGCAGTCACGGACCCCCTGAGGAGGCTTTGCGGATCCCCGGGGCTCCCCAGTGTATTGCTACATGCACTACGTGCATGTGGCAGCACTACGTGCAAGGTAAACAGTGGTGCAGGGTGTGGACCATTGGCCTCTGCTTTCATTGGCCTTCGCTTCTATTTTGGTTCACGACTCCATTTTGTCGAGTCTGGTTCAGTGCGTAAGGCACTGTTCTGTGTTTTTCCACAAGCTTCGGCAAGCTGAAGGGTGGGGTGTTTTTCTGCTCAACTTCGCTCCATCTGCCTGGTACGAAGGGCGCTATTTACATTCCACGAGCTATCAGTTAGAACAACAGGGGGATGCGCCTGTACACAAGGAGGAATGCAAGCTGCCTGTACACAAGGAGGAATGCAAGCTTCACCTTGGAGTCCTCTCCTGGGAACTTGGCCCGTTCTGAGGAGACGTCTTGAAGGGTGAACAAGGTACCGCCGATTGCACAATTTGTAAAGGAGGGGGTCTTTTTCTAGAAAAGACTCCTGGGCGTTAGTAAATACTATAAAAGTTGGGGGCCTGGATGGACTGGTTTAGGAACTCTCTTCTGGGTTGGACGCAACGCCAGGAGGACTGATTGTCCCGAACAGAGGCTCCCTGTGCCAGCTGATTTGGGTTCCCCAGCTTTGTGTACAGCGGAGGGATGCAGACGCTCTTTTCGGTGAAGCCTTTCAATTTATTAAGTATATTGTGTGTGCGCGCGTAATATGTACTTATTCTTGCAGTCATTTTCATGCTATTGAGCATTGAAGTATATTGTGTGTGCGCGCGTAATGTGCACTTATTCTTGCAGTCATTTTCATGCTATTGAGCATTGAAGTATATTGTGTGTGCTTGTATTATATGCACTTACTCTTGCAGTTATTCACAGAGTGCTGATATCTTCCTGATGTATATATATATTAGTGTGGTTTGGTTTTGCTAGCTGAGAACTTGCCCCTTAAATAAACTTGATTATTCTACTTACGAAGGTTTTTGAGAGTGATTGCTTTACCATGTGCCTTAAAATATCCTGAAGTGCATAGTTTTGATATTCTGAAGAGTAAAACAGCACACCAAGTCCACAGGTTGGAACCACTTTCCTAAATTAAGCCTGCCTGCTCGTTGCCAAGCTACCAGGGGTTGAACAAGGGGCTAATGTTTTGAAACCTTGATGAACCTAACATTGGCTTGGGGCATGATTGCTAGTGGTAGGTGTGTACATCCCCCTACTAATGACCAGCCTCCAACTGTATTTATTGCATTTTGAGGTAAAACAGTAGCAATCAGTTAAAAAACAAAAAGGCAATCAGTATATCATATCCATATCAAATTCCCTGTTTAGCACTGATATATTTTATCCTTGGCCCACGACTCTCCTCCAGTTCACTGTTCTAGGTCTGGTTGCGGTTTCCTCGCTGCTGCCCAGCAGTAAGAAAGCACTGAAGCGCACATACATCCCAAGGGTGGGCGTGATTGGCTAGAGGTCTGCACACAATTCCAGTTGTATGCTGCAGTAAGTCAGTTCAGTTAGCCATTTGGCTTTCATTGGGGCGCTCCCCCTGTCCAGTGCTTTGCCACAATCCGCTTTGCCATAGCAACGCCAGCCTGTAAATTTCCTGCAAGGCACCACTACATATTTTATCCAGCCCTTCAAGGCAACTTGTGGTGTTCTATCTTTGGTTATGTCAATAATTTGGTGGATTGTTATTGTTACTGAAGACCTGAATTTGTGTATGCCATCACATTCCCACCCCAGCTGGATAAACTCTACCTTATGCACCCTACAGCGTTAACTGTGATTATCAGCTTTAAGTCCCGATTTGTACATTGATGCAGGGATATGATACACCCTGTGTAGTAATCAATAATAAATTACTCTAAGGTGGCTATTGGTTAATAACACCCCTATTTGTGCACAGCAATACTCACACACCACATCCAGTGTATATAGGAGTGTGATCCGATACAGATCTGCATCCTCTGGTGGTCTCTGACACACAACTCACTATTTGACAAAAGCCAGAAGGTTTTCTATCCTGGCATATGTGTGATGTAAAGGGACGTATAGTCCCTTTCTTTTAGATGCATGCTTGTCCAGATATCACTGAGCTCGGCTTAATGTGTTTGCTATTAGCTTTTGGTCTGCAGTAGATGGAAGCTTCCAGTGGTGTACTCTTATTGTGAGCACTGAATATAGCTTGCATTATATGCTGTCCATCTTCATAAAGGTCTCTCTATTTCTCGATACCCAGCATACGTAGATGGAGGGCTGCTTTTGCCTCTTGTCTCATAGGGAAGCCCGTGTATATGGTAGGGGGGTATCTGAGGAATATAGAAGTGGGCTTCTGGCCAGCTTCCAGTCTATCCCATGCTTCAGCCATGCTGTATACTGCGTTGAACTCCGCCCTATCTCTTGTATCAGCATCTCTGTCTCTAGTGGCACAGGGTATGCCAGGTGGGCTAAATATTTCTGTGGATGGATCAAGTAAAAGGCAAAGTGTCCACCCCTTATATAGTTGGGTAAGTGTATCCTATGAAACTCTGGGTCTCTTCCCTACACTTGCTAGTTTGGTGCATGTTGATTGGAGTGTCTGGAAGACACTGAGATGTAGGGGATAGTAATAATCACAAAGTAGTACAAAATGTTGGGTATATTCACAGAGTAGTAAAGAAATTTGTATAGAATTGCTATTTTGACGAGTCCTATCTGTCCCGCCATCGTGATGGGTAATTTGAGCCATTGGGCCACCTGGTCTTCATAGTTAAGCCTAGCAGTTGTAGGCCCAATATGTTGCTTAGCTGCTTGCAGCTAGCTATTTGCCACTCTGTAAAATGGATTGATTGCGCTCTTATTCGTTTGTGTACTTCTATGAGCTCCCAACCCTCCCCTTTAGATAGGCTTCTGTTTCCCTTGTATCGCTAATGACCTTCGTTGCTATAGCCAATAAGTAACCCAAAGGTAAGCCTTCATGGAGTCCCACAAGGTGTACACCCCCACCTCCCCATAATCATTGACGACAAGCAATGCCTTTATGGCATCAGTAATTTGTTAAAAATTTGAGCTGGGATTGAGTAGGGTATTTCATATAAGTTTATAGCTCCAGGCGGATGTATATAGGAGTGTGATCCGATAAAGATCTGCATCCTATGGTGGTCTCTGACACACAACTCACTATTTGACAAAAGCCAGAAGGTTTTCTATCCTGGCATATGTGTGATGTACTAATAAATAGAACGTATAGTCCCTTTCTGTTAGATGCATGCTTGTCCAGATATCACTGAGTCCCAATTTTTTTTGCCAAGTCTTAGTTTCCTTTTACAATTTGCCTAAGTGACCCACTCTCATTATACACCTATTTGTCGCATTATTGATAACTACTTTAGGATCCCCAACCATTATTATATCCCTATCCCGAGTTAGAAGTGTCATTGGAATGGCAACTTTGAGAAAGTGTTCTTGTTTATTGCCATAGGAGTATATGGAGGCCACAATGAAAGTAAGATCTCCCAGGGTCGGCCTAAGCACCAGAGCCTTCACAGCCATGTCTGCCACAGTCTCCCCTACAGTCTCTGTAAATAAGGCTGAGAACAGAATAGCCACACCCCCTTTCTTAGTATGATCAGAGGTTAAATATTGATGCAGAAACTATCTGGCTCTCAGTTTAGACCAATGTAGGAGGCAAATCTATGACTTCAAGTCCCCCAAGTATGATAGAATGGCTCTCCTTTTCATAGGGATGTTAAGACCCCTCACATTAAAGCTCAGACTTTTAAGAGAGTGTGTTGTATCAGCCCTGCCTTGTAGTAAAGTTCTGTTAGAGTAAGTATGTGAATAATGCATGGGCATTAAGTGCATCAAAAGCATCTGTAACTGTTGCCCCATGGTCATGCATATGGTAAAGAGTGGGTAGGGCATTCCCTCGAGGCTCCCAAACTAAACAACCCTACAGAGAAAAATGGAGAACAAACATTGTAAAGCATCATCCCTCTCCTTGTGGGATAGGGGCTCAGATGAATCAACATTTATCTGTAAAAGACAACCATTCTCTCCTATGTTGTCCTTCAGTCTCCCTTCTGCTTCCTCACTCCAGGCCTTCCCTCATATAAGAGAGTCCTGCTGACCCAAGAGCCCATAGGCTTACAGCTAGAGATTACCAGTGTTTTACTCTCCTTAGCCCAAAAGAGTCACAGACAATATATCAATCAATTCTCTGAAGCAAGGTCTGGGACTTAGAGCCCTGAAGTTGTGAAAGAGCTACCTTCTTCTCTGAAGCAATAACCTCAGCAGGTGGTTTAGCTCTGTTGCACCTTTAATAGACAGTCTGCATTGCACTGTTCACAGTTCATCCTGGACCCCTAAATTCAGCCCTCCTCTGTAAGGAGGCAGTGTCACCCTCCATCTGCTCCAGCCACAGAATCTCCCTGGCATTCGTGACCGAACACACTTATTGTGATCATTCTTCTAATTGGAAAATAAGTCTGAATGTGGGGCCCTACTTACATTTTACATCTTTGGATAGTAACTCTGATGTAATCTGTTAAAGGAGCATTCTGTAAGGCAATATCTTAATAAATATTTATTGTATGGCCCTTGAAGGTGATCAGACCCTTTTTCTGAGTTGTTACAATGATGGGTCCTTTTTTCACCTAGTGGTGTGTGGCCCGTTCTATGTGTCCAGTCAAAAATAATCTCTGATTCAGTCAGTTCTGAGAGTGTGTGCATGAAAACCTCTTAACACATAGTTCAAGATTGACAGATGCAGCAAACAGAAGCACCCTTAGATGCAGATGTTTTGTCTTCTGAATCCATTCTCCAAGCCTTCCAGGTGGATCTTTACTTAGGTGATTTGCTCACGATGTGTGAGTACTTGTTGATCCATGGTTTCCAACTCAGTCTCCTTAGTATTCCTGCCATCCTCCAGGACTCAACTCTATCTCAAGGCAGTAACATTTTGTTTGATGTTTTGCAAGTCCATGGAGACGCATTCACAGAGATTGGCAATGTTGTCTCAGTTGCTCCAACATAGGTCCTCCATGAAGGATCAAGTACTTCATGTCCAATGTGCTGCTGCCCTATAATGGTGCCCACCCTGGAGGGATATCACCATGCCAGTCTATAACAGCAGTTTAAAAGCACAGGGTCATCACTAAGGCAAACATCTAACATGCATCTGCATGCATGGGTTCTCAGGAGAAACATGCTAACCAGTGGATGCCACATCATCAGGGGCTCGGGCAGACTCAGAAGGTGAAAACTGGCTGTGGGTCTTCGGTATTGCTGGCTAAGATTTGACAGAAGCAGAACAACTTTCTTTTGCAGACAGGGGCGATTGGTCAGGCAGCTCTCCCTTCCCCAAGCTCCAGCCTATCTCCAGACTAGCACTGCCCAGTGTCCAAGGGTCCACGTTAAATGTTCCTAGTGGAAGAGATTCACACGAAAAGTCTCCTTCTCCACCCACCTTGCACTTTGACTCCCTAGTGCTGCATCAAATACAAACCCATTCAGAGCATGGGTGTATTCAATGTCCCTGTCACCAAGCTGATTCTTCCAGTAGGGAAGGGTGCGCCCTCCATCATCAGATCTGGGCCAGTTTTTACTGTGTCACTGGGATCCTGCTAGCCAGGACCCCAGTGCTCATAGTTTGTGGCCTAATGTATGTGTTATCAGTAGTGCTTGACTGTGTCACTGAGGCTCTGCTAACCAGAACCTCAGTGCTTATGCTCTCTCTGCTTTTAAATTTGTCACCGTAGGCTAGTGACTTCATTTACCAATTTCAATTGGCACACTGGACCCCCTTTATAAGTCCCTAGTATATGGTACCTAGGTACCCAGGGCATTGGGGTTCCAGGAGATCCTTATGGACTGCAGCATTTCTTTTGCCACCCATAAGGAGCTCAGACAAACCCTTTCGCAGGACTGCCACTGCAGCCTATGTGAAATAGTGCACACACTATTTCACAGCCATTTTCACTGCACTTACGTCATCTGTATGTCTAACCTTCACTTGCTGAAGGTTAGGTGCAAAGTTACTAAGTGTGAGGGCACCCTTGCAGTAGCAAAGGTGCCCCCGCATAGTTCAGGGCCATTTCCTGGGACTTTGTGAGTGCGGGCACGCCATTACATGGGTGCACCACATATAGGTCAATATCTATATGTAGCTTCACAATGGTAACTCCGAATATGGCCATGTAAGGTGTCTAAGAACATGGAATTGTCCCCCATTCCAAATCTGGTATTGGGGAGCCAATTCTATGCATCCTGGGGGCTCCACCATGGACCCACAGTACTGCCAAACCAGGTCTTTGAGGCTTGCACTGCAGCTACAGCTGCTGCCACCTCACAGACAGGGTTCTGCCCTCCTGGGGTCTGAGCATCTCAGTTCCAGGAAGACAGAACAAAGCATTTCCTCTGAGTGCAGGGTGTTACACCCTCTCCCTTTGGAAATAGGTGTTACAGGCCGGGGAGGGGTAGCCTCCCCTAGCCTCTTGAAATGCTTTGAATGGCACAGATGATGCCCTCCTTGCATAAGCCAGTCTACACCGGTTCAGGGGCCCCTTGTCCCCTGCTCTGGCGCAAAAACCAGACAAAGGAAAGGGGAGTGACCACTCCCCTGTCCATCACCACCATAGGGGTGGTGCCCAGAGCTCCTCCAGTGTGTCCCAGACTTTAGCCATCTTGCTTTGCAATGTGGGGGCACTCTGGAGGGCTCTGAGTGGCCAGTGCCAGCGGGTGACGTCAGAGACCACTCCAGATAGGTCCATACCTGATAAGGTAGCCAATCCCCCTCTCAGGGCTATTTAGGGTCTCTCCTGTGGGTTCTCTTCAGATTCTGCTTGCAAGTTCCCTTCAGGAATCCTCTGCAACTACTACTTCATCTTCTGACCTTGGATCAACCGCAGCCTGCTCCAGGACCCGCTGTAACAACAACAAAGTATCCACAAGGGATACTTTTCTTCTGCAACTTCAGCTACAGCCAGCAACTGCAATAGTTTCCACAGTGTGCATGCTCTGAGGACTTCCTGTCTTCACCCTGCACCAGAAGGACCGAAGAAATTTCCCGTGGGGTGACAGAGTCACTCCCCTGCTCACGCAGGCACCTTCCAAGTCGACGACTGGTACTCCTGGACTCCTCTCACAGCGATGAGCGTACTCAGCAGAGGGTGGACTCCATCAACATAGACTGTCCTGAGGTCCTGCCAGCGCAATTTGGAGGAAGTAAGACCTTGCGTTCCCTGAGAGCGACAGTACCCCTGGGCATCGCATTTTTTTCAACTCCTGAGGCCGCTGTGCACTATTTTGCAAAATTCCTTTGTGCGCAGCCTGGCCCAGGTCCCCACCACTCTATCCTGCGACGCTCAGTTCGCTGAGTTGACCTCAAGCGGTGTTTGACCCTTCTATGTAGTGCTACACCAACCGTGTTTTGCACCTCCTTTGTTCCCGTGTCCTGGGACTCCCATGGGTGCTGCCTGGCATCCTGAGGGCTCTCTAAAGTGCTGAGAGCTGCCTCTTCCTCCTCCTGCAGAGTTGAGGCCCCCAGGTCCCTCCAGGGTCCTGCCAGCGCCATTTTGATGCAAAACACATATTTGTGATAACCAAGGCTTGTTGGTGACTTCCAACACGGAATCACGTCTGCATCCATCTTCACGTCGTAGGACATATTTTGCATTATGCAGGAACCCACTGGCATCTTCCTAGGGTGCATTCCCACAGTCTTCGTCCAACCGGGGACTCTTCTTTTGCACCCTCTTCTGGGTTGGTAGGGACTCCTGTCCTTCCTGGAACTTCCTTTGACTTCTGGACTTGGTCCCCTTCTTTTGCAGATCTTCAGGTCCTGGAATCCAGCAGTTGTTGTTTGCAAACTTGGTTGGTTACTACATTAATCCATATCATGAGGTGTAGTGTGTCCTAAGGAAACTTCCAATACTTTACTCCTGCTTTTCTGGGCTCTGGGGTGGAGTAATTTGCTTTCCTTTACTGTATTCTTACTTTCCCAGCGATTCTGCACACACTACACTTGTCTAGGGGGGAATTCGTGATTAGCATTCCACTTTCTTAGTATATGGTTTGTGTTGCCCCTAGACGTATTTTCTCCCATTGCATTCTATAGCATTTCCTATTGTTTGCACTATCCTATGACTAATTACTTGTCTAATTTTGGTGTCTAGTGCATATATTGTGTTTAATACTTACCTCCTACAGGAGTATTGTCTCTAAGATATTTTTACTACTGTGTCACCCAAATAAACTACCTTTATTTTTGGTAACACTGAGTATTGTCTTTACTTGTGTATAAGTACTGTGTAACTATAAGTGGTATTGCATGAGCTTTGCATGTCTCCTAGTTCAGCATAAGCTGCTCTGCTATAGCTACCTCTATCAGCCTAAGCTGCTAGAACACTACTACTTCACTAATAAGGGATAACTGGACCTGGTATAACGTAAGTACCCAAGGTACCCACAACAAACCAGGCCAGTTTTGAACCAAAGAGACTTTTAGCAAAACAAGCTGACATCCTGTTAGGTTTAAAGAGTGATCCTCTGCTCTCTTCCCAGAGCATGCCCAACTTTATCTTCCTCTGTATCGTTTACACATATTAATAAAGGTCACCTTCATATTTGTTTGTGATCAACTTTGTTTATTCAGAATAGTAATACACAAATACCCGAAAACATTCAAAGGCTGGTGGGGCTATCAGAAAAACAAGAGTAGCACTAAGGACACAAGAGAAATATGCAATAGATCAACTTGTCCGTTGCTCAGTGTTCCAAAGCGCAAGAAAAAAGGTTTTTAAAAAACTCTCAACTGAACCCTTTAAAGGAAACCTGCCCTCCCAACTCCTCACATCTCAGAGAACCCTGAGGAGTTCCCACCCATAACAAATGCAACAAAATGTAACATTATCAGTAATGACCCAGAGTAAGATCAGGATTTAAGTTAATATAATCCCTAAAGAATTACCTTTTTGTAGCACTGAGGTAATGTGCAAAACTCGTAGGTATTTAGGATATGTGACTTCCTTAAATTCAGTTGATAGGGTGTTACAGCAGGGTTTTCAGAGTAAGTCAAAGCTCTCTGCTCTGCGCTCCAGGCCAAGAGAGATCTTTTCCATCCCCAGCAAATCCCATGCCTGGTGTAACTAAGCTCTATAAGTAGGTGTGTCTTCTCTGTCTCAGTAACTCATAATAGCCTCTGTGAGACTTTATGGGATAAAGTAGTCAATCTGCTTTTCCCAATATATTATATGCTGGGAATCTTATCAATCAAACGCTGTACATTTCATCAATCTCCTCTATAAACTCTGACCACTATCTTTGGAGTTTTGTGCAATGCCAAAGTAGATGAAGAAGTTACCCAGCATTAACACTGTTCCTTCAGCAAACATCACTTTTGTCGGGGGCCATCAATGAATTCTGCTGGGTGTATAGATTCAAAAGATCACAATTTTCATGAGTGTCTCTGTCATTAACATTTTATAGACACATAGGGCCTGATTTAGTTCTTGGTGGGCTGGTTACTCTGTCACAACAGTGATGAATTTGCCGGCCGCCGAAATGTAAATCCCATAATATCATAAGGGATTTATATTTGGGCTGAAGAGATGTCTGTCACCATTGTGATGGAGTAACCCGTCCGCCAAGAACTAAAGGCCCTTAGTTGGGGATTTGCTAGAACTTCCATCCATTGTTTATGAGTAAGCGGCATTCCAAGTTCATGCTGCCTTCACCTTGGGAGGTTCATAACTAAGGAATATATCCAGTTCAGAGAGTAATCGGAGATTGTCAGCCTTCAGAAAAATGTATTTCTAAAATATCGTCAAGTATCTGGAAGCCCCAGACTTCACATTCCTATGGGTGACTCAGTGTCTCATCTGGAAGTAGTGTTAACTCTCAGTTTCAGAGAGACCATATTCTTGGTTAAGGTGTTCGAACTACTTAATGCCTTGCATGTCAAAACATTGTTTTAACTTTATTTGTGAGAAAGTCATACTTTTAGCATGTTCACCCCAGTTTTTATGACTGATACTGGTGGAAACTGAACCTGACTGAGCATGGGCTCTGCTAACCAGGCCCAGGACCAGTGCTCTGAACAAAAGGTTTATGGTAATGTGGTACAATTACAATTGGCAATGACAGACTCCTGTAAGTCCCTAGTATATAATAGGATAGGGAAATTGGAGGCCTGGTAGATTTCCTGCTCAGGAGTGTGCACTGCTGTGATGCCTGCTGTCATTTTTAAAGGCAGCCCTGCCTCGCAATCAGTCTTTAAAAAGTAAAATGTGTGCAAATATGACTTTGGAATTAAAGCTACTTCCAAAATGGTAATCCACTTTATTCCTACATGTCACACCCAAGGTCTCCCGTAGGTACACCAGGGGTGACGAGCCATGTAACTATAAGCAGGGACAATGTAAAAGATGTTGTATATATCCCTTGGTGAGGGAAAAACTGCCCCTTTCATTTTCCCTCATTGTAGATACTTAGCACCATCGGATAACATGGGCATATTTCACATACTCATAAGTATTGCTAGGAAGGAGCTAAATGTATCATGAAAGGACTCAAAAGATTGGTAATAATAAATCCAGCAACTTGCCACTGTTGGATTTATCACAATGAATACAGAAAATAAGTTATAGGGCTTTCTTTTCTGTAAGCTAAAATCTAGCCTGCTAGTTGCCTCTCCTGATTGGTCAGCCTTAACAGGATTAGCCAGTTGCTTTGATGAGGTGAAAAGTGGCCTGCACTGAACAGAGGTTATCTGATGGGGAGGTCTGCAGCTGCAGAGGCCAGGCCAAGAAGGGGGCTGGATAAATCAAACTGGGCTTCAAATGAAGCAGGATAGAAAGGAATTCCAGCCATGCGTGCCCTGTTTACCTGTACCCCACAGATAGATAGCAGGCCGTAGGAAAGGAATTTGCAGATGGTCTGGAGAAGGAGTATTAATGGACATGAGGTACACCAATAGGTTGGTTTAACCAAGTATTTTTCCTCTGGGGGGAAAACTGTCCATCTTGGATTTTACAGTGCAGTGCTTTATGGGACAAGAAAATGCCAAACTTTGGAGGAAGCTGACATGCTTTTGGGTGGCACCTGCAGCTCACTGGACAAGGGTGCTGCCTTGCTTACCCCCCAAGATGATTGAATAAATATGGCTGAGCTGCATTGCAACTCAGATCTGCTGCCTGAAATGACAAGAAGAAAACAAACTGCCCTGCTGGAACCATGGTCTGCAACCCAAAGGACTGCCCTCTGAAGTACTGCTCCTGTTGCACACTGGAACAACAGTCTTAAGGACTTTGCCTTCCTTCAAAAAGGACTCAGGAGTGGACTCGCTGAAAGCAACAGGTTAACAGAGTTTGCCTGCACCAACTGTCACAAAAGTCCCCAGCCTGGAGTGCATCCAGGGGACTTTTAAAGATTTGGCCAGGCGCATTGTGGGAACTGTAGTCCTAAATGTCCAAGGACCATCTCAGAGCTTCTAGATCCTTGTATTTGTGTTTTGGACACTTTGAAACCCCCCCAAGAGAAACTTTAGGAATAAGTTCCAGAAGTTTGGAGCAACTTTGGGAAAAAGCTCCATAAGTGGAACGACGCAACATCATAAGTGAAGCCAACTACCTTTGATCGCGACCCCGCCAGGATTTCAGGTTCGTCCCGCTTAAAGCTCCAGAGCTCCAGACTTCCTGAATTAAACCGGGGCCTCGCAAAAAAGCAGTCCAACAGAGTTGCATCGAAATCGGCTTGCTGGGGAGGACCGCACGATGTTGAGAGAGAAAAGCTCCAGAGATGTTTCTAAGTGCAAAGGTAACATTTAGACTAAGGCCTACCGCTTAGTGTATCCAAGCAAGGCCCCATTGCTGTCAGCCTCAAACTTTGACTCCGCCCGTTTAAGCGCGACCTGATGCCCGCGGTTGGCACTATTGATTTCTAAGCACTAGAAAGCACATTTGTTTTGTTTCATCTTTAAAAATCCTTAACTCCATTTCCCTATATTCGATTTTTGTCATTTTTATGTCACTTTCAGGATAAAAATATTTAATATTTTTTGTAAATTATTGTGGGATTTATTTGTGTGTTGTGTCTTACTTATTTACTGTATTGGTGTATTTAAATGCTTTACAGACCTGTCTCCTAAGTCAGTGGTTCCCAACCTTTTGACTTCTGTGCACCCCCACTTTATCATTACTGGAACTCAAGGAACCCCACTGAATGATTACTGTAATCTGGGGACCCCCCCCCCGAGTCATTACTGAAAACCTGGGACCCAGTCCTAAATATTGTCAATGGTGAACTACAAAACAATACACATAAATACAGAAACAAGCATTCCATCAAATACATACACAAATGATAACATTTTCTTTAATTTGCAAACAAAATTAAAAAACGTTGCTTTAATAGGAAGGTTGGAGCTTTTCTAAATTCAACTGAAGCCACACATCGTCCGTACTATATTCTGTTTGATGCACCTGCACTGCTGCCACACATCAGTATGAGGATACTAAATTAATTTTTAGCCGCCAATTTCAAATTCCTTGACATTTATAGTATGTTTTTAAATGTTCAATTGTACATTTAGCCTGTTATTCATATACACGTTATTAATCGGTTAATGCTAGGTAATTTTCTAAGCAGTCACGGACCCCCTGAAGAGGCTTTGCGGATCCCCGGGGCCCCCCAGCCCACAGGTTGGGAACCACTTTCCTAAATTAAGCCTGCCTGCTCGTTGCCAAGCTACCAGGGGTTGAACAAGGGGCTAATGTTTTGAAACCTTGATGAACCTAACATTGGCTTGGGGCATGATTGTTAGTGGTAGGTGTGTACATCCCCCTACTAATGACCAGCCTCCAACTGTATTTATTGCATTTTGAGGTAAAACAGTAGCAATCAGTTAAAAAACAAAAAGGCAATCAGTATATCATATCCATATCAAATTCCCTGTTTAGCACTGATATATTTTATCCTTGGCCCACGACTCTCCTCCAGTTCACTGTTCTAGGTCTGGTTGCGGTTTCCTCGCTGCTGCCCAGCAGTAAGAAAGCACTAAAGCGCACATACATCCCAAGGGTGGGCGTGATTGGCTAGAGGTCTGCACACAATTCCAGTTGTATGCTGCAGTAAGTCAGTTCAGTTAGCCATTTGGCTTTCATTGGGGCGCTTCCCCTGTCCAGTGTTTTGCCACAATCCGCTTTGCCATAGCAACGCCAGCCTGTAAATTTCCTGCAAGGCACCACTACATATTTTATCCAGCCCTTCAAGGCAACTTGTGGTGTTCTATCTTTGGTTATGTCAATAATTTGTTGGATTGTTATTGTTACTGAAGACTTGAATTTGTGTATGCCATCACATTCCCACCCCAGCTGGATAAACTCTACCTTATGCACCCTACAGCGTCAACTGTGATTATCAGCTTTAAGTCCCGATTTGTACATTGATGCAGGGGTATGATACACCCTGTGTAGTAATCAATAATAAATTACTCTTAGGTGGCTATTGGTTAATAACACCCCTATTTGTGCACAGCAATACTCACACACCACATCCAGTGTATATAGGAGTGTGATCCGATAAAGATCTGCATCCTCTGGTGGTCTCTGACACACAAATTACTATTTAACAAAAGCCAGAAGGTTTTCTATCCTGGCATATGTGTGATTTAAAGGGACGTATAGTCCCTTTCTTTTAGATGCATGCTTGTCCAGATATCACTGAGCTCGGCTTAATGTGTTTGCTAATAGCTTTTGGTCTGCAGCAGATGGAAGCTTCCAGTGGTGTACTCTTATCGTGAGCACTGAACATAGCTTGCATTATATGCTGTCCATTTTCATAAAGGTCTCTCTATTTCTCGATACCCACCATACGTAGATGGAGGGCTGCTTTTGCCTCTTGTCTCATAGGGAAGCTCGTGTATATGGTAGGGGGGTATCTGAGGAATATAAAAGTGGGCTTCTGGCCAGCTTCCAGTCTATCCCATGCTTCAGCCATGCTGTATACTGCGTTGATCTCCGCCCTATCTCTTGTATTAGCATCTCTGTCTCTAGTGGCAAAGGGTATGCCAGGTGGGCTAAATATTTCTGTGGATGGATCAAGTAAAAGGCAAAGTGTCCACCCCCTTATATAGTTGGGTAAGTGTATCCTATGAAACTCTGGGTCTCTTCCCTACACTTGCTAGTTTGGTGCATGTTGATTGGAGTGTCTGGAAGACACTGATATGTAGGGGATAGTAATAATCACAAAGTAGTACAAAATGTTGGGTATATTCACAGAGTAGTAAAGAAATTTGTATAGAATTGCTATTTTGACAAGTCCTATCTGTCCCGCCATCGTGATGGGTAATTTGAGCCATTGGGCTACCTGGTCTTCATAGTTAAGCCTAGCAGTTGTAGGCCCAATATGTTGCTTAGCTGCTTGCAGCTAGCTATTTGCCACTCTGAAAATTGATTGTGATTGTGCTCTTATTTGTTTGTGTACTTCTATTGGCTCCCAACCCTCCCCTTTAGATAGGCTTCTGTTTCCCTTGTATCGCTAATGACCTTCGCTGCTATAGCCAATAAGTAACCCAAAGGTAAGCCTTCATGGAGTCCCACAAGGTGTGCACCCCCACCTCCCCATTATCATTGACGTCAAGTAATGCCTTTATGGCATCAGTAATTTGTTAAAAATTTGAGCTGGGGTTGAGTAGGGTATTTCATATAAGTTTATAGCTCCAGGCGGATGTATATAGGAGTGTGATCCGATAAAGATCTGCATCCTATGGTGGTCTCTGACACACAACTCACTATTTGACAAAAGCCAGAAGGTTTTCTATCCTGGCATATGTGTGATGTACTAATGAATAGAACGTATAGTCACTTTCTGTTAGATGCATGCTTGTCCAGATATCACTGAGTCCCAAATCTTTTAGCCAAGTCTTAGTTTCCTTTTATAATTTGCCTAAGTGACCCACTCTCATCATACACCTATTTGTTGCATTATTGATAACTACTTTAGGATCCCAACCGTTAATATATCGCTATCCCGAGTTAGAAGTGTCATTGGAATGGCAACTTTGAGAAAGTGTTCTTGTTTATTGCCATAGGAGTATATGGAGGCCACAATGAAAGTAAGATCTCCCAGGGTCGGCCTAAGCACCAGAGCCTTCACAGCCATGTCTGCCACAGTCTTCCCTACAGTCTCTGTAAATAAGGCTGAGAACAGAATAGCCACACACCCTTTCTTAGTATGTTCAGAGGTTAAATATTGATGCAGAAACTATCTGGCTCTCAGTTTAGACCAATGTAGAATGCAAATCTATGCCTTCAAGTCACCCAAGTATGATAGAATGGCTCTCCTTTTCATATGGATGTTAAGACCCCTTACATTAAAGCTCAGAATTTTAAGAGAGTGTGTTGTATCAGCCCTGCCTTGTAGTAAAGTTCTGTTAGAGTAAGTATGTGAATAATGCATGGGCATTAAGTGCATCAAGAGCATCTGTAACTGTTGCCCCATGGTCATGCGCATGGTAAAGAGTGGGTAGGGCATTCCCTCGAGACTCCCAAACTAAACAATCCTACAGAGAAAAATAGAGAACAAACATTGTAAAGCATCATCCCGCCCCTTGTGGGATAGGGGCTCAGATGAATCAACATTTCTCTGTAAAAGACAACCATTCTCTCCTATGTTGTCCTTCAGTCTCCCTTCTGCTTCCTCAGTCCAGGCCTTCCCTCATATAAGAGAGTTCTGCTGACCCAAGAGCCCATAGGCTTACAGCTAGAAATGACCAGTGTTTTTACTCTCCTTAGCCCAAAAGAGTCACAGACAATATATCAATCAATTCTCTGAAGCAAGGTTTGGGACTTAGAGCCCTGAAGTTGTGAAAGAGCTACCTTCTTCTCAGAAGCAATAACCTCAGCAGGTGGTTTAGCTCTGTTGCACCTTTAATAGTCTGCATTGCACTGTTCACAGTTCATACTGGACCCCTAAATTCAGCCCTCCTCTGTAAGGAGGCTGTGTCACCCTCCACCTGCTCCAGCCACAGAATCTCCCTGGCCTTCGTGATAGAACACACTTGTTGTGATTATTCTTCTAATTGGAAAATAAGTCTGAATGTGGGGCCCTACTTACATTTTACATCTTTGGATAGTAACTATGATGTGATCTGTTAAAGGAGCATTCTGTAAGGCAATATCTTAATAAATATTTATTGTATGGCCCTTGAAGGTGATCAGACCCTTTTTCTGAGTTGTTACAATGATGGCTCCCTTTTTCACCTAGTGGTCCACCTAGTGGTGTGTGGCCCGTTCTATGTGTCCAGTCAAAAATAATCTCCGATTCAGTCAGTTCTGAGAGCGTGTGCATGAAAACCTTTTAACACATAGTTCAAGATTAACAGATGCAGCAACCAGCGTCACCCCCAGATGCAGATATTTTATCTTCTGAATCTATTATCCAAGCCTTCCAGGTGGATCTTTACTTAGGTGATTTCCTCAGGATGTGTGAGTACTTGTTGATCCATGGTTTCCAACTTAGTCTCCTTGGTATTCCTGCCATCCTCCAGGACTCAATTCTATCTCAAGGCAGTAACATTTTGTTAGATGTTTTGCAAGTCCATGGAGACGCATTCACAGAGATTGACAATGTTGTCTCAGTTGCTCCAACATAGGTCCTCCATGAAGGATCAAGTACTTCATGTCCAATGTGCTGCTGCCCTATAAGGGTGCCCACCCTGGAGGGATATCACCATGCCAGTCTATAACAGCAGTTTAAAAGCACAGGGTCATCAGTAAGGCAAACATCTAACATGCATCTGCATGCATGGGTTGTCAGGAGAAACATGCTAACCAGTGGATGCCTCATCATCAGGAGCGAGGGCAGACTCAGAAGGTGCAAACTGGCTGTGGGTCTTCGGTATTGCTGGCTAAGATTTGACAGAGGCAGAACAACTTTCTTTTGCAGACAGGGGCGATTGGTCAGGCAGCTCTCCCTTCCCCAAGCTCCAGCCTATCTCCAGACTAGCACTGCCCAGTGTCCAAGGGTCTACGTTAAATGTTCCTAGTGGAAGAGATTCACACGAAAAGTCTCCTTCTCCACCCACCTTGCACTTTGACTCCCTAGTGCTGCATCAGATACAAACCCATTCAGAGCAAGGGTGTATTCAATGTCCCTGTCACCAAGCTGATTCTTCCAGTAGGGAAGGGTGCGCCCTCCATCATCAGATATGGGCCCTCCCAGCGGCTAGATCATGGATGAAGCTCCTGCCTTCCAGTCAAACCACCCAGGGCTCTCGCCTGTACCTTTTCACTCAAGCTCCGCCTCTGCTAGGCTGCACTGGCATTGGAAGGCTCACAATAGACAACTGCTCAACAACCAGGCAGCACAAGGGCAAGATCTTCTTCTGTCCAATCCATACCAGGCCATAGGGTCCCTGTCCCAGGCAGCCTATGGTGTCTAGTCCATAGCCAAGGTTATTCTGGGTTCGGAACGACAACCTCAGCAGCCCCCATAGGTTGAACTGGAGCTTGTGCTGGTGGTCTGGCGCGGCTGTTTGAGAATCTCCTCGCCGCTCACCATAGAGCATGGAGTATGGTCACCCGGAGGGGTGTTGGGTCCCTGCAACCCCCTGAACTACTCCTCACCTCAACCCAGCATAGATCTGCCCACAGGTCCGTAGCTGGAAATTAGGTGAGAGAAAGCGAGGACCTGGCACTTCCTACTCTTCCACCATCTTGTTTTTCCACCTTCTTATTTTTGACACAATGAACTAAAACATCTTTTAGTTTTTTGCATGCCAAATTCAGGAGACTGGATGCAAAAAAATAAGCAATTGTTCCTACACTTTAGGATGGATATGAGAGGTGTGAAGACGTTGTGTGATATACATTATGATGTCACGGAAGAAGAAATGGCCGTGAAGCCAAATGCATAAAATATGTTCTAAATTCAAGATATGAAACAATGACAGTTAATCACCAAAAGTAGTTCTAAACTCAGTCAAATTTAGGAAAAAATGCATTTCTGAATTGTTGACATTTGGGCATCTTTGGTTAGAGATAATTAATAGTGATTCTGTAGGTTTCAGCCCCCTAAATTGAATGAGACATCTATATATATTGTCATCATGTTTTATATCAGTAGCCGATTATCTGATTTGCACAGGTCAGCCGTCCGTTTAATCTCCCTGTGGTCAGTGAACTTTGAGTAAACTATATCCTGGTGCAACTCTACAAAACAATTATGAAAAATGTGATTTTGCGTTCTTCAAATGTACAGCTCATCATAAGTTGTTACCTCACCCGCTGTTCGGAGGCTTAGGTAAAAGTTCAATAAACACCACCCATAACTGCTGGGATTCTAATTGATAACCCTGAACCTTCTTAAGAACTGGACTGGAAACCAAGCCTAGCCCTGGCTAATTTTGTCAAACTATCCCCCATACTGAATATAGTGAACAAGCCATGCAACCAATCAGAGGGATTTTGGTTTGGGGATAATACTAAGAGGTTGTTAAACAAAATTGCAATTATGGCATGTTTTAAAACACATTTATCTTTATTGAACCGTGTCCCACTATTGAATGGATAGCTGGAGATTGGGGACATGGCTGCATGGCTCAATAAATGAATGAATAGTTGGATGGCTAAAGAGTGCTTGGATTGAATAATTAAATAATGGATGACAGTGAATAAAGACTTTCAGATACAATGAGCAAATTGTCACAATGGACTGACTAAGGGTGGGTGCTCTGGTTTTCATTTTAGCTTCTGTATTAAAACATCATCCTCCAAAATACTAGTATGACAACTCTTTGTGAAACATACATAGCACAGATGTAGTCAATGAAGTACACGGATTTAGTGCCATAAAGGATTAAACACAAAGCCTTAGCTTTGATTAAAAAATGGGAAAGAGAAAACCCTGTGATCGTCGAATAGCACAACGTGAAATCAGGAAACTTTGACTTAATCCCAGCTTTCATTTGACCATATTGTGTGATTCTAGGCAATTAGTTATTTTCACAGTGCCTTCGTTTCCTTCGTCATCACACGAAAGCACCTTGAAATATATTAGTTCCTGGTGTGTGTTGCACAAAAACAAAATACTATAATATTGCTCCTTCAATAGTAGCACACTAGACCCATGTATAGGGGGCAAAAGACAACTGGCTTTCCTCGTGGTTCACTAATAGCATCGTGCTCAGGCCAGTGATGGTGAGAGCATGAATGATTCATGCTTAGATACACTTTTAATAATTGTCACTTAATTCAATGGTATGCATTTAATATACAAAACTATAATGGATGGAAACGGGCACATTGTAAAGAAGTATATTCTTGAATTTTGAAAAGTCTTTATCATATATTCACTGGACTCTGAGCAAGCCACATCACACCACTCACCCTTTTGCCCCCCAAAAACTTGAAGGTAAGAACTGCTCATGGTGAGCCTTTGTGAGATAGTGTGGTCTGACTGGCATGCCTCAAAGCCACTTTCTTTTGCATGTTTGTTTGTAAAGCGCAGGAGCTAGGAAATGTGGACGGGCCAGCCCCCAGCAACAAAACTGTGCCCCGCAAGCAGAAAAACCAGCCCTCACCCTGTTAGCCCACACGGAAAGGGGCTGAGTGCCTGGTGCATGGCAACACGAGCCCTGGCCTGACCTTCTGCGATCCTTACCAGTTCACAATATAAACCTTTGCAACAGAATCTCCTTCACGGGTTTGTACTGTCTGTGTGTATGGATTTGAATGGAGGGACTGAAAATCCACACACTTGTATAGGTAACCTGTAAAGAGTAATGTTCTCCAGTGTTCCTCCTCTCTCTGGTGCATGGTACAGTCTGACACACAGGGTAATAACCACTCTTCATCACTAAACAAAAAATCGGGTACCATCTCTTTAGGTAATTGGGTTATGGACTTTCCCAATGTTGCAGCTCCATTCACTGCATTGTCACTGCCACCTTGAACACTGGGGACTTGACCAACATCCAGGTCTATATTTCTCTTATGCTGCTAATGGGTCTGATTATCCTTCCTCTCTTATACACCAAACTCCACCTTTTTCTTCTCTAGATCCAAACCAGCCATCTATCATTTCAGCGTCCTCTCAGCTTTCTGATTCTCACAGTCCAGTCTCTGGGCCTCAAGCTCAAAGTGAGACACCAGTGAGCTGGCCCCCTGACTCCAGCTCTGGATGGTGCAGTGGATGAGGGACCCTCTTCCTCTGGAGTCTCCTGCTTCTGGTCCTCTTCCACTAAGGTGATCTGGATCACCTTTGCTTCCCTGAGAGCCATCAGTAGTTCTGGCTTACTAGTTTGTTTTGCTCAATAAAAGCATTTTCCCTTTACATAGGACCTCAGGCTGTCACAGACTGGCCTGCCAGGGTGATTAGATACACTTCCATGGTACCCAACCCCCAAAATGTATTGATTACAAACAAAAGAATTCGGTACGAAAAGTGATGAAGGACTTTAGATTTTCTTACTCTTAAGTCTATCAGGCAACCGAATTATTTAACTGAGGGAAGGACAGTGACGAATCCCCCAACAAAATGAAAAAATGGACAGCACGTTCAATAAAGGTTTATTTTACAAGCAACTTCATGTTGTAAGTAGGCTTTTAAACATGTCTACAAAGTGGACTCTAAAATGTACTTACTGAAGCTTGCCCAACAGCATTTCAGGGGTTTCAGTCCTGTAGCAATGTTTTTAGTTTCTCCCGTGGATAGTGCAAAGTCGCTCTCCAAGGGTCACATTGAAATCTGACTTTAATGTCATGTGTAGTTTTTTGCATTGTTTTTACCTTGACCATACCTAAGAGATACACATGACAATTGGATTTTGTCAATTACTGGCCATATTTTATGAGTCAGAGCACATCCACTGGGAGGAGCTCATGTAATTCTGTGCAGTCATTCAGAATTGCCCAGGAATTATGCAAGATTACAAGGAATTACACAAGAAGAGTAATTCTGCATTTAAGAGCTATTTCTTAGTGCAAAAATGCCAACTTGCATGCTCTTGGGGTACAATGTTCCTCTAACTTACGTCTGACATTTAGCACTATTTTCTTACTGCAAAATGCACTTTCATGTCCAAAACGGACACAAGGATGAATTTTGCACTAAGAACCAGCCCTAAACGCAGCAAAAAACAAATAGCAAGTGCGAGCAGCTGCTCGGGCTCGCTAAATATGTTCTCGCAGTAGGATTTCCCCCCGAAAGTTACTCTTAATTAAGAAGGAGTAATCGCATAATTAACGCTTTAAGGACCAGAGTGGAATTACCAAAATTACTCTGATTACTACACTATAATTGAAATTCCGTCCAGACTTAGGGGGTCACTCCTACCCTGGCGGTCCGAGACCGCCAGGGTAGGGGACCGCGGATGCACCGCTAACAGGCTGGCGGTGCATCCATGGGCATTCTGACCGCGGCGGTACAGCCGCGGTCAGAAACCGAAAACCGCCGGTGTCCCGCCGGTTTTCCGCTGCCCTAGGGAATCCTCCATGGCGGCGCTGCAGGCAGCGCCGCCATGGGGATTCCGACCCCCTTACCGCCAGCCTGGTTCTGGCGGTTTTGACCGCCAGAACCTGGCTGGCGGTAACGGGTGTCTTGGGGCCCCTGGGGGCCCCTGCAGTGCCCATGCCAATGGCATGGGCACTGCAGGGGCCCCCTAACAGGGCCCCACAAAGATTTTCAGTGTGTGCTATGCAGACACTGAAAATCGCGAGGGGTGCAACTGCACCCGTCGCATCCTTTCCACTCCGCCGGCTGCATTCGGAGCCGGCATCCTCGTGGAAGGGGGTTTCCCGCTGGGCGGGCGGGCGGCCTTCTGGCGGTCGCCCGCCAGCCCAGCAGGAAACTCAGAATGACCGCCGCGGTCTTTTGACCGCGGTACGGTCTTCTGGCGGTTCCCGCTTGGCGGGCGGCTCCCGACGCCCGCCAAAGTAGGAATCAGCCCCTTAGTGTTTAGCAGCTGCCAATGAGAATCAATTGATTAATTTTCACCTCAGTTTTCCAAATATATGGGCAAATAAATATAGATTTTACAGATAGTTCTGAAGAAATACTCCTGAAATCTTCCATACTTCAAGCACTGCCGAAGCACCCAGGAGAATAATTTCACGTAGCAGTATGTGCTTATAACAAAATGGGGTGCTGCTCCCTCGGGGCTTCATTAAGTTCTAGGTAGGTTGAGGTTGTCTCACCCCCATGCAGCCCTGAGGCCCAGAGGTCCACTCTCCGTCACCCTAAACGAGTGATCCCCATCTTCTGTATGCCAAGGCCAGCCCAGCTCTGTATGGGTGATGTCAAATATATGTCTGAGCAATTACCTGGAAAAGTTGTCTGAGCAGAAAGGATTTTTCTGCATTAGAAACTTTCGTCGAATCACTGCAAAAAGTTCTGCTAAATTGCCTCATTCTGGCTGGTGCTGAGGAGAAATCCCCGTATGGATGGCGTCATGTCTCCTGGAACATTCAAAGTTCTATTTCTTGCAAGGACACCTCACCAGTCTATTGTTCCAATAAAACAGTAGCATAGGAAAATCTCAGTGTGCTAGAAAAATGCTATGATACCTGTTAGCCATCTCAAGGAAAGGGCCAAACAGAAGATGTGAACATTTTTTTTATGGACCTATGAATACTTGGAGATTATTGGAAAATCTCAGTATTTTACGAAGACAGATAAAACAATGAAAACAAAAAAACTAATATTAGTTTTTCAGTGCCAAAAATAAAGAGAAACGTTTTAAGATAGGAAATATAGAGAGAAAATTGTAAGGGTAAATTAACTGGAGAATATATAGAATTATGCCGTCGAAGAGCAATGAATATGCTAAAGCAATGTTTGAATATGTTTATCAACCCAAAAAATGTTAAGATTACAAAACAAATGATATTGAAGGTAGTGGGTAATAGTGAGAAAATTAAACTAATTACTTAAAATGAGCAGGTTTTGTTTGGGGGAACGAGGAAGAGGACAAGCAGTGGACATATGGGGGGAGGCTGTGAAGGGAGTACGAGAGTTAGGGTCACATGTACATAGCATTTTGTATGTCGCAAACGGCGAATCGGGCTGTTTGCGACGTGCAAAATGCACTTTGGGATGTACAGACCCATTTCTGCGATTCGGTAAACTAATTACCGAATCACAAAAGGGTTTGCGAGTTGCAGTTAGAAAGAGGTGTTCCCTTCCTAATTGCGAGTCGCAGTCCCATGTATGATTGTTTTGTGACCGCGAATATGGTCGCAAAACAATCACAGTTAGCACCAGTTTCAAACTGATGCTAACCCATTCGCAAATGGGAACGTGTCCTCATGGGACCCCCTTCCCCTATGTGAATGGCACTGCCTGCTCTGATAAAAATGAAACGAAAATGTTTTATTTTTTAAATGCATCTCGTTTTCCTTTAGGGGAAACGGGCTGCATTAAAAAAAAAAAAAAAACAGCTTTATTTAAAAGCAGTCACAGACATGGTGGTCTGCTGTCTCCACCAGGCCACCATCCCTGTGAGGGCGGCCATTCCCAAGGGGGTCGCAAATTACGACCTACCTCATGAATATTCATGACGTACTTAATTTGCGACCCCCTTGCGAATCACAAACAGTGTCATTGACACTGTTGAATATAACATTTTGTGACTTGCAAATTGCAAGTCGCTCTGACTCGCAATTTGCGAGTCGCAAATCCTATATTTCGTACATGTGGCCCTTAGTCACTTGCCTCAAAAAAGGTCCAAAAACAGAATAGGGGCAGGAAGGGCAAGCTCGACGGAAGTGATCTTGGGTACAGAGGTGTCCCCCCCAAAACAGGTGCAATATTAGCATAAAATAAATATCTCTTTGTAGTAAAGATGTTCTATATTTTGGGCTCAAGATATTAACTGAAAAAAGTAGTGGTAATTATTTCTAAAACTTGGGGGCGTGATAATTGCTTCCAATTTTAAACATTCGATGTTTTCACATTTACTTAATAGGTGCATCGCTTCTCAGTGTCATCCACATGTGATTTGAACCATTATTAAATATTATAAATATTCAAAAGCTTCTGAAATTTGATACAAATTTGGGTCCTAAAATCCCCATCGCTTGATCTGAGTCCTAGCAAGTAATAACAAGTGATATACTTTCTTTAAACCTTCGCATTTCAGACCTAGGCACACCGAGATCCTACTAGCAGGGTGAGGTGCTACATGATAAACACGTGCACTGTTGACAAGGAGAGGTTTGCTCAAATGGCAAGCTGTTTCTGCCAGTGTGTGCAGCGTCAAGGATGCCTTCCGGATTAGTGAGGTGGGATATTCAGACAGCTGAAAGACAGAAGCTCCCGAGGGGCAGAGAATTCTGCGCCTGAGCCCTGAGAGTGAATGTCAGCCACCCGTGGTGCAGGGAGAGGGGTCAGGCTGACGTTCACCTTCACACTATCAAAACATGGACTTGACCTTGATGTAAACCACTGAAGGACGGGGATGATTTCAGTGTAGTGCTGCGAATCCTGCGCTACCTCACTCTGTGCACTATTGTTCGGATCCCCAAAAGTCTTGGCTCACGCTCCACCAAATGTGCCTACCCTGTCCTATTGTGGGGAATGGGTGGGGAAGGATGGGGTGATTTATAACTGTGACTGTGTTTAAAAAAGATGTTAGTTGACAGGATTGCTGCTAATTTTTTCGCTCCGTTACAGAATAAAGTTGCAGAAAATATCATGCGGTGATACCGCGCACCTCCTACTAATGTCATCAAATGTGCCCGGCAGCTAAAGGCTGGTGGAGTCATGATGCCCACCTGACCAGCCTTAACTATGACACAAGCTACAGGAAGTGGGCATGTTCTGAGTGTCTGCCTGTAATGGTGTTACTGCCTCAAGAATTCTCACCGTCTTTAGGGGCCGGTTCATTACCAGGCCTTTGATATGGGATAATGGTTACAAAAACCCCAATCCTACTCATCATTAGGCCCCTCAAATTATGTACATCAAGAATTGCACTCATTTCTGTGACTCATGGTGACATTATATTACAAGCCTTTCTGATTTCACAAGCACGTTGTACTCTTCCTTGAAAATATTTTGAATTCGTTAGTTAGTCTCGGTTGGGCTCCTGGTGCAATGTGACCCCTGCACCACAGTCATTGGCATAGGTCAATGGGGCCTTTCTTGTTGGTGATAGCAAACACACATGACCACATCATCCTTTCTCTTACACATAACAGTGATGAACTCACAAAAATGGCATGGCAGTGCTGGTCGCATTGGTGATTGTAGTAGCAGTACTGGTGGTGATAGTGCAGGAGGTATTAGTGGTGATGATAGTAGTAGTAGTGATAGTGGTGGTGAGGATGGTGGTAGAAGTGGTGAAATTGCTTGTAGTAGTGATGTTGGTGAAAATGATGGCATTAGCAAAAATG
The DNA here is from genome assembly GCF_031143425.1 of Pleurodeles waltl. Taxonomy (NCBI): domain Eukaryota; kingdom Metazoa; phylum Chordata; class Amphibia; order Caudata; family Salamandridae; genus Pleurodeles; species Pleurodeles waltl. The sequence continues at coordinate 276,244,223 of NC_090451.1, read as the reverse complement.
ATAGCAATGGTGGTGGTGTTGGTGACAGTGGTGGTTGTGAAAGGGTGGTGATGTGGTAAACACAGTGGTGGTGGTAATGCTGATAGCGGTAGTGATGACAGTAATGATACCATTGATAATGTTGACAGTGGTAGAACTGATTTTAGTGTTCATGGTGGTGATAGTTGAGGTGATGGTGATAGGGATGGTAGTGGCGGTGATTGTGGCAGTGGTGGTGATGATGGTAATGGTAGAGGTGGTAGTAATGATGATAGTAATAATGGTGTTAGTAGTGATAGTACTGTTAATGCTAATGGTGGTAATGATGTTGTTAACACTAGTGGTGCTAATGGTGATAATGGTGGTGGTAGTGATGCCAGTGATGGTAATGGTGGCGATGGTAGTGATAGTGATAAATGTGTTTATAATGGTAGTAATGGTGATTATAGTGGTGAAAATGGCTGTAAATATGTTGGGAATGGTGATGCTGTAAGGGTAGTAGTGATGATGTAATGGTGGTAATGGTTCTGATGGCAATGGTGTTGCTGGTGGTAATGGTGGTGGTAGTGGAGGTGATGATATTGGTGGTAATTGTGGTTGTAATTGTGGTGGTGATGGTGATAGTAAAGGTAGTGGTAATGTGGTGATGATGTAATTCTGTTAGTAATTATGAGGATAATGGTGTTAAGGGTAATAGCAGTGATGCTAAGCGTTCTGATAATGGTAATATATATTGGGGGCAGTTTATGGTAATGGTGGTGGTAATGGTGATGTGGTAATAGACTTGGTGGTGGTAAAGGCAGCGCTAGTTATGGTTTTAACTGTGGTTCTAGTGATGCTGGTGGCAGTAGTGATGGTGGTGCTACGTTTACTGTTAGTAGGGGTGGCGGGGATGGCTGAATGGTAATGATTGCAGTGATAGTAATGGTGCTTGTGATAATGGTAGTAGCACAGCAGCAGTGAAGCATTCACCCAGAAGGTGGGGTAGAAAAATAGCAACACGCATGGCATTCAAATGTATTAATAGTTATGTTGCCAAGAAGGCACAGGAAATGACATCACTGGTTTCCTCTGCACAACACCCTTCACTTCTCCCCCTCCCAAGACCTACTTAATGGCGGCTGCATCCCGTATATGTAGTAGACACAGGCAACAGGCATGCAGTTGGGGCCCCAAAGGCAAGCCCATCTGTGCCAATCTGCACACGGATCGTGCCCAGCGCCAAGAACCCTGTTTCCCCCGCCACCCTGTTGCACCCCTCTGTGCTATCTAACACATCTGATGCTCAGGTACTGCTGCCACACCACACGTAAGGCGTGTTCACATGTGCTCTTTCAATCCACCGAACCCTAGATTTAAGTTACAGCATTTGCATTACATTTTACTGCATGTTTGTGTGCACTACGGCAGGTATTTCACTAGCTTACGGTATTTTACACAGAGTTTGGTTTTCTGATTTTTCAGAATAAATTAATAATGTGAAGGTCATAATCTTGTTAAGTTACATTCCAGTTTCACAAGAAAAAAGGCTAAGCACAGTGACACTGCTGGGGAAGTGTTCGTAGTTCCTGGTCAGTCTGTTTCATAGTCTATTGAAGTTGGATGTGGAGGGGTGCTACCGCGCCCCTAAAATAACCATGCCTGGATTTCAGAAGGTGATTGAGCAATAAAGATGCCTTTAAATGTTGCTGTTTCTATCCTGTCACATTTTCTGTACCTTCAAAGACAGAGGTAAAATGTCAGGCCTTTATCTTCTGACAAATTTCTGTTTTTTTTCTTTTAACATGGAGATTGGTGCCTGCATTTCTTTCTCTGATTGCACAGTTAGAGGATTTTTTTAAGTAAACCATCTGACAATTGTGTTGGAGTACAGGAAGTGCCACAGTAAGGGCTGTAGGATGTCAGTGCTTCTTCTAACACACAGCATTAAAATAACTGTACACATATTTTAAAGTATATCAACACTTAGGAAAGCACTAATGAAACATGTTTTTGGTGATTCTAAAGTGTGATGTAACTAAAGATTTTAATAGCATCCAAACAAATCAAGACACTTTACTTGGTGATTTGAAAATAAAAAATATTTAATGGAAACTGATTTCCACACATCTTTGTGGTCCCATATTTAGATTCACCAGTAAAACTGCCTGTCAGTGCAAATTCTGTGGCCAGTTCAGTGGAAAATGTGCCGTCTGTAAATGATGGTGTGCTATCTCACCATGCTTTATAATTTATTTGTGAAAGTGTGCACCAAATGCACCACTGGCTATACATCTCACCCTTACCACCCTAATATCTCTACATGCTGCATAAACAGCTAGTGGTGTTTCTTGGTAGCTGCTTCATAATGCCCCCCTGCACACTTGTGAACGTGATCATTTGGATGGGCCACAAACGCACAGGGTACAAAAAAAAGTCCCACGAATGTCTGTCTGGTTGCCGTATTACAAGTTCCCTGCCACTCTAATGGGCCATTTTTGCGCTAAGTGCCGGGAACATGTAATGTCAGATGAGGCAGTATGTTATTTCAACCCACTCAATGTTATTTTTGTTTTACAGAAACAACCCCAAACGACTTGTTTCTAAAAAAGGAAACATGGAAATATCCTTGGGGCTGTGGGACATTTCTGACATTTTTGTGACTGCTATGGTTTACATGGTCGTCCATAAACAAGGAAATGTGTGATGCATTTTTGCTGGAGTGGGCAGTGGCAGACAAACTGCCAGCAAAAAAAAAATGCAGACTTGACTGTCGGAAGCCAGGCACTTCCCCCACCTCATATTCATACTATTTTAGAAACTCACTGCATGTGCGAGGATAGGTCTAAATATCACCACATAACTTGATTAAACAGCCCAATGCTCCACACCGCATTTTACTCAGGTTGTCTCTCCTTTGTTTTTATAGATTGCTTCACCTTGGGCAAGTAGATGTAGGTGGCATTCATCTGTCAGACGCATGCTTGGTGACAGAAAATTAAGAACTGTTTTTTTTTAACTACGAATGCACTGACTCTTTTGCTGATTTTCGACCCCATTTCTTTAATAGACCCCCTGATTACACTTGTATTCTGCAAACCTAACTGTTCATCCTGCAGGGAAAATGTATTTTTATGTTGTTTTATGGTTCCAGTAGCGCACAAGTCGAGCTCTCCCAGTGCTTAATTTGTCAATAAAAAGGTGCCAGTGCTCAAAGCCCTCTCTTAAACACGAGGCTGATGCAATTAAATGTGCCTATACTGAATACTGAGGCAGTATAATCCTGAAGCCATCTCGGGCCTCTTCAATCCATATCAGCCTCTCCCTGCCCCTTCAGCGCACTCTTGCAGCTTTCTACTTTCTCCCTTTGTCGCGCTTTTTCGTTTTTCCCTTCCTCCGTCTATCCCATGTGTATATAAGCCACGGCCCTCAAATATAAGTGCTGGCGCTCAGCACCGGAAACAGCAAGCACAAATTAAGCACTGAGCTCTCCTGGTCAGCAGGAGTCGTTGGTGTCACTATTAATATAAGCTTGTGCCACAAGGTGAACTTGTATCTTATTGTTTCGACATCGCCTTGCCACAATATTGTCAAAGGGTTCAGATGGTGCATGGGATGATTGTGGATTGTCTAATTCCTTCTAGAAGGGCTACTGAACTGTTCTATTGGTGGCTACTTAAAGCAGGTCATGTTCACAAGCCAATCACCTCTATTGTGTTGCAATCCTTGTGTAATTAGAATGATCAGGCTCCATGCAGCACACATCCGCAGAAAATATGCAGATTCTGGCATAGAAAGCTCCAAATGTGCCACCCACTGTTCAGCATGTACGTTTAGCCAAAATTGCAGGACCACAAGATTCTACAGAGTGAAGGTCGCTATCTCCTCTCCTTTAGTTTTATCTAAACGATAATTGGGAAATAGCTCTCCAACTTCAAATTTCAAAACCTAATACATATAAGGGCACGTATAAGGCACATTTACTATTATTTATTGCAGCAGAGCAGAAAAGCTGAATATTTACAAAGATATGGAGCTTTTCTGCTCTCTCCTTGCACGGGCGCACTGTACACTGCCTAGCACTAACGCAGGCACCTTTACACCATGGCGCAAGTGTATCTGCATTACAAGCAGTATTGTTTTTGTGCTGGAGGAGACACTTTACTGCACAAAAACAACCCCTAAAGGCACATTCCTCTTCTATGTGTGCTGCGGGATGCAGCACACATGGAAAGAGGAAGAAACAAGAAGAAATAAAGATATTTCTCCTCTTTACACCTCTCTCAGGTAACACACCATTTTGGTGCAAACTGAGGTTTACAAGTCTTTGTTAATCTGATTTTGCATCAAAATACATGGGTGACTGCATGGGAACACCTATGCTTCACCTATGTAACACCTATCAGAAACAAAAAGTAATGCTTTGCACTGTGTTGCGTTACTTTGTATTTACTAACCACGAAAAGTGGTTTTGTATGGCTTAGTAAATGCCAGAAAGGATTATTCATCGGGGCTGAGCCACAAAAGTGACGCGCCCCTGACACAAAAAGATAGTAAATCTGGGCCATAATTCGCAATTAGGAGACGGTCATTGCAGTCACTATTCGATTGAGTGGCAAAATAAACTGGGGAGAATTTTATCATTTTAACTCATACATTTTAAAAACACTACTTTACATATAAAAGTGGGTAGAAAAAAAAAACACAAAAAAATTACATTGTTATTCACTGGTTTCCGTGTCTGTCACTTCCCAAACCTCGAGTCACCTGTACTTTTACGTGAAATTTGAAAGCGTTTTTTGCAAAGAAACGAGGAAAGCAGGGAAACAAAGATGGGTTACTGAGACTAAAGGTGTGCAGTGAAAAACACACATACAACTGCACAACAGGAGCAAAACCACATACACCAGAAAGGAAATGTTCTGCAAACTCAACGCAGAATTTACACTGTTATTACACAAGAATTATTTCTGCACACTTAAGAGAATAGGCAGGATATTATTTACAGGGAGAGCTGGTTATGGCATTTGTGCAATCCAAGATTCTATTTTTAATCATCAATAGGTTTTCCAGTTCTTGTATGCTATTCAATTTCCTGCCATTAGGCGCCTAAGAGTTCAGATTATTAGCGTTTTTTCTCGCCAAGACCATGCGTCATTAAATGGCGTAGCTGATTGGACATGTGACTATTAATTGAAGTTGTTAACTTGATCCTTTCAGTTATGTCAATCCACCAAATTGAGGGTTTAATGTGGTCTACGAAAATATGCACTAGATTTGCATGAAGACCATTGCCTCCCTAGCAATCCCCGTTAGTGGACAGACACCAGTGTGGCATTTTGCATTGAGAACAGTAGATTTCTATTAGAATGCAGTATTGAGTGTAAATTGTTGGCATGTTGAAGCTGCGTTTACAAACTGTTAGTAAATCTTCACATGCAGTGGTGGCAGTAGCATAATTCGGGCTGCATACTTAAGCCTTGATAGCAATAAGTCTGGTTGATGGACAGCTGACAGATCCGAGAGGATAACAGGTGACGGGTCACACTCATTGACAGTTGCTGACACCGTGTTGAATAATGACATGCGGGGTCTTGGAGACATGATGGGGCCTTAATCTTGATTGATGTGAGTCCAACTGGTGCTGGCAATCCAGAAAGCTCTGGAGATGGGCGGCAGCTACCCTGTCAATGCTTGTTGACAACCAGTGCAGACCAGCTTTGGAAAATAATTTGTAGAGTGTCTGGGTATACAGACATTTTCTTGATAAGAAAGGAAATACTGATCAATGCAAGCAATTGGAGACCCCACCAGTGCCTATAGAGTGGTTTACCATCCATGTGACACTTGGTGAAATGATAGATTCCATTCTAGTAGCAACCAGGCCACGTAACTCATCATTCATATGGCAAGAGGGCTTCATTTCTTTCAGAGGGTTTTCAATTACAATCACTTCTACAGTGTTGAAGAAAACCTGAGATGAAGCTCTTCTCATTACAGTGCATATCATTGCAGTGATTAAAGCTGAATGCTTCCTTGTGCAGTTGCTGCAGCACCTGTAACCCTCTCTAGACTAATAGCTTGTGGGATATCTGCTGGTCCTAAAGGAAATTGTATTGAAAGGTTCTGCTTCTCCATAGATGCAACATGACATGGTAGGGGTTAGTGTGGAGTATGTGGAACATAGACCCTTAGAAAGATCTTTGGTTTGTATGGTCACTTGAAAGAGCAACATCCTGTAGAATTGAGCTGTGAATAGTTTTGCCTTGGATTGAATAGTTAATAACCAACCAGCACACTCTTAACCGACATCCCTGCACAGAGGTAAGTGTATAGTCATCTTTTTGGAGAAGTTATGAGGCATGGGGAAGCTGCTTAACACGTTTCCTGTAGCCTAATATTATCTTGGTTTGGTTTGTGCTAGCCATGGCTATAGGTCCATACACCGAGACATTCTTAAAATGAAATGTGCATTTAGTTCTAACCTTAAATGCTCACATATAGAAGCTTCTTTTTTCTGGAAGCAATGTGGATAGAAATGTGTGGCTAAATCTCTCAAATTTGAACACAAAACTAACATAACTCAATTGGAAATATAGTTTTAGAAAGGTAATGTCTTTGTACTTTACCCAGAAAAAAGTCTAGTAATGTGAGGGCAAAGCCAGTTTTCTAAGTGAAGTCCAGTTATATAATGCTACTAACCCTTGTGGAAGAGGCATCTGTCTTACTGCCCATAATAGTCTTTTCACAAGAGGGTGAGTAATTAAGGGGAAAGAGCCCTTTTCAGCTATTGACCAACGAGCAGGACACGATCAAGATGTGTCATGTATTCTTCTTTAGGCTACTTCTGAGGTACAAGATGCCCATTTGACACCTCTGGCCTCCAACTGCGTGCATGTGTATTTGGTGGTTCCTGCCTGTTGTCTTCAGGGGGTGGGAAGAAACTTTGATGCATCAGATTTGCTCTTATAGACTGACCTCTGCCATCTTGGGAGGAGGAGGAAGCATCCAATTCGTATTCCATCACCACCAGCAACCATAGCAGCCTTTGGTCTACATAATGCTTTAGTAAAAGTAGGTGTGAATCAAATTAAAGACAGCTAGCGCTTGGTTTAGTTATAGAATCACAGTGCTACCCTCTATCTTTCCATGCTGGGCCCGCTTACTTTTATACATGCATCAGAACATACCACTTCCTCTTCTAATGCAGAAATCAAGGAGTTCTGTCCTGATATTTTTCTTGAGGTCAAGCTTGGGACTTGGTACCTTTGTTAGAGAAGTTGTCCTCCTTGACTCCCAAGTCCAGTGTTGTCCGTACTTTGCAGTAGTGGCCTTAATCCTGCTGTACCTAAAGCCTGAAAGTTTCTATTTAGTAGTCTAGTAATTCCTGCGTCCCTTGGTGGACCTTTGGAACATATTTTGAATCCACTGCTGTCATGGGGATCCATCAGATGATGTAACCCAGTTGGTCAAGTTGCCCTGAGGATTTCCAGAAATCAAAATATGCAGCGTTCTTGCAGTTCACCTAGTACAGCCAAGTGGTAAAAATACAGCGGTGCAAACTGTGAACTTGTGTGGGTAACCTGCTAGAGGTCAGAAGGAACCCAGTTGCTCTATCCAAGAAGGATGTAATCTGCCCAGAGTGAAGAAGTGTCTTGTCCCACAGGGAGCAAAAATTGGTGGGAGCCCTGTTTGCAATGTCCTGGTAGCAATTTACTTATGAGGTCATTTACACAGATTGTTTTTAAAGTGCTTGCCTGTGGCCTGGCTGCACGATGCTTATGCTTGACAGGATTTAGAGGAGAGGAGGATGTAGAGTACTACAGGGGCACTGTCACTGAGAGGAAGACAGCCCTTGGCAATCACAGGTGCACTTAGATCAAACACACCCCTAGAAACATAACTGAGAAAAATGAAAAAGTGAAGCATTGAAGCTTCACAGTTAGTAGGTAAGCTTTTCAAGTATATGTATAGAACTGTTTATTAATACCTATTTCTATTTATCTTATTCCTACCTTCTACACCTATCTGTATCTATCTGCTCATATCTATTTATAATACAAAGGATTCTGTAATCCCTGTATGAACGACAATATATAATTCCTTTCCAGTTGGAGACTTGTGACACTCTCAGTTGCTGATTATAAAGAAGAGTCAGAACTCGACTATTATAAGTTATTACAGTTGTGTTCTGATGTCACAATGCTTGCTGCCGAGCCAGGCCAATGCAGGTCAGGTCACAGAGCATAATTGAAACAGCTGTTTAAAGCAACAAAATGGATGTTGCTTATCTTTCTTCTTCTCTATTGTTTAACTTACAGAGAACATTTTTATTTTTTCACTCCTCAGATAGAGAAAAGCTTGTATCTTTCTACATTTCCACACGATCCGAGCTAGAGCAGCTTTTTTTTTTTAACTGACTTCTATTGAACTGTTCCTAATATCTGTTTGCAACAAATAACGAACACGTTTTTCGATGTGTTTAATTTTGAACTCAAGTTTTTATTTTTTTCTTCTTCATGTTTGCAAACATGCTCCTCTTTCATATGAAAGAGTTACACACCAAGGATTTAAGTGGTTTGTGGGAAAGGTGATGGTGTGACCATGTATTATATGGGATAAAGGACCCCCTGGCATACATGATAAGGATATTGCAAATCACCTCCAAGTTCCATAACCTTTTAAAGGAACACAGCCTTAGGCTTCATTCCCATATACAATTATGGAACTCCTCGATGAATTTCAATATCCTTATATTCTACATCAGGGGATACTTTATCCCTTATATATTGACCTACCACTGTCTATCTATCAATAGATATCAATACCTATTTGTATATGCCTATCTATATGTATCTATCTGTATCAGCCTCCTCCAGACCTTTGGGCTCTCCCTCTGTTATATGCCCTGCCCAGATCACGCAACAACTGGCTCTTCCTTTGCCCTCAGACATGGTTACATCATTCAATCAGTCCCATACCCAGGGAGCGGCTGCTGGTATTGGAAATCAGCAATGATTAAACCCTTGCTGAAAAACCCTCTCTTCCGCAGAACAATCCCCAAATCTTTTGTCCCATTTCGCTGCATTTCTCTGCTACATTACCTCGCTAAATGTTTGGAAAATATTGTTTTCACAAAGCTGTGCTCATTGTTTAAATCCAATAACCTGTTCCACTCTTGATAACTTTCAGCTAGGCTTTAGGTCTGACATAGCAAGGACTTAGCTGTCACCTCAGTTTTGGAGAATTTGCACAGTCTGATCGACCAAGGGTGGAAATGGTGACATGGTCCTTTCAGAGCTGTTGGCAGTTTTTGATATTTTCTATCACTCTCTTTTTTGGACACAATAAAAGAGGTGATCCTGGATGATCTGGCTGTCAAATGGATAAACTCTTGTCTCATTGGCCATCTTTCCTCCAAATTGCAGACCATAAGCCAGTACTGTTCTATTCCTCAAAGGTCAGTGCTTTCGCTTCTCTTATTTAACATCTACATGTCACTACTTGCTCATAAATTACACAGCAAGAGAACAAAGTTGTGCATGTACGCTGATTATACTTACATGATATTCAAACTATCTAACTCACCAACCATCAGTTCTGTTTAGTTCAACACTGGATGGCTGTAATTGATTTAAAACTCAATCCAGCCAAAACTGAGCTCCTCTCTTTAAAGACTTTGTCGCCAACTGGAGTCCTGTCAACCGACCTGTAATTATGGGCCCTGTTCCATCTCCTTCCTTCTCTCTTCTCTCTTCATTGCTTGGGCATCATTATTGACTCATGCATTTCCTTTGAGCCTTAGATATCTAAAGTAGCTAGTATTTGATATTGGCACATTGAACTTCTGAAAATATTCTCACCTACGTTGCCTCCATTTACTTTCTCTCTGTAATTGTAGCACCAGTACAATCTTGTTTGGACTATACTAAATCTACTTACGTTGCCTGTCCCTAAAAGTTCCTAGGAATACTCCAACAGAATACTGCAGAATACATTATCATATCACCCACATCCTTGCAAAGCTGCATTAGTTACCCAACAGGGAAAGAGTCATATTTAAATCTCTTCTAATTTCACCCAGGCCAGCCAAGGCTTATCCCATTGTTTTTTAGCACTACATTTCATCTGCACTCCCCTCACCCCTTTCTCTATACACTTCCTCCTGAGCTTCACTTGCTTCCAATTCTTATAAAAACATTGAAAACCTTACTTTTAACCTTTCTATAACTCACTTTTAACATATCTTTAAGAAACTTCCTGATTTTATTTTGTTCTACTGTTGTGTTATTTGCTACAGCACCAACAAACTAGTGGACGCCTACTATAAAAACATTATCTGTCTATCTATCTATCTATCTATCTATCTATCTATCTATCTATCTATCTATCTATCTACCAATGTACTCCTGCACCCCTTCCCTATACGTCTCGTTACCTGTTCTCTTTCTGTCCATGTCTCACTCTCTATTCATCTGCTTTTCTCTTTCTGTATCTCTGTTTTGCTCCTTCTCTTTCTGTCCCTATAGGTGTCTCTGTCGCAGCCTCTCTGTCTCTGTTAGCCGGGTCTCCCTTCTTATGCTGTCTGTCCTGCTTACTCTGCCCCTTCCCTCTGTTTCTCTAAATGTGTTTTAAATCACATGTAACTGCCTTTTACCACAATCTAGCCCAGAACCTGCTGGGAGAGAAGTGTCTTCTAGGCAAAGTTTCAATCAATCAGTCAATCAATCAGTGCTTGTATAGCGCAACTACTCACCCGTTAGGGTCTCAAGGGGCGAGACCCTAATCTGCGGGGTCAGCAGTCACATCCTTTAGCATTACCGTACGGCTGTACAATGTGGCTGTTGTTTTGATGACACAATGTGAGGAGGTGGGTCCAGAAAGGTCGCTTGTGTTGTTGCTGTGAGTGGGGTGGTATCACTCTCGGGATGAATGGTTCATGACTGGCATCTCTGTCAGGGAATGGGAAGCTGGTGTCACTGAGAGTAAAAGGGGCGCTCTGTGCTGGTGTTACCGTCGGCAGACATGAAGCTTGATGATGGTGTCTCATTGTGAGTGCAGAGGAATCACTGGGGTGGCATCACTCTACAGGGAAGAACAGCTCCGCATTGGCCTCACTCCTGGGATGCAGTGGCGACTGGTGAGGTTTGTGAGTGGTGGGGATGGGCTTGGCGGAGAGGGGGGTGGGCGTTCGCATTTGTTCGGGAGGTTAGTAGCAAATTTTCCAATTCTTCTGCAAATCCTATTTAACAAATTTGAGATACATTTTTTTAAATAAAAAGAACCAAAATAGCTTTCATTGGCCTGGCTTGGTAGGCAAGCCTGACTTCCTTCTTTAGCAATGTGTACAGCATCAAGACGTTTTGGGGTTGATATCTCACTCACAGCGTGTTTGTGAAATGGGTTCTCCTCTCCATGTGAATATGTCAGGCTGATATATAGAGAATAATACCATAGGTAGGAGCTAATAATCACAATTTTAATGATGTTGCTGTTGCATAAAAAGGTTGGAGCTGTCTATTGAGCCAGTGCATGCCAGAGATAAAATGGCATTCAGGATGGTCCAACAGAGTCAATGCCTTCTTAGTCCATACAATAATATATTGTTTAGTTTTCCCATACTGAAACTCAAGATCATGCATAAAGGCAACTCACATACACTAAAAATACAGAAACATGGAGAGATAAAATATATACATGTTGTAATGTCGTATACGGGCTCCCTGAGCTGACACAGTACCGCATGTAAGGCCGGTATGGCAGCTCTCTGAGCTAACACAGTACCGCATGATGTAATGCCAGTATACCGGCTCTCTGAGCCCACGCGGTAACACATGTAATTTCCGTATACCAACTCACTGAGCTGACACAATGACTCCTCAGTGCTATTTTGAAAGAAATGCCAACCTGCCGAAGTGACTACTGCCCCCTCATGGTTGTTGATGAAGATCGCCCTGTAGACTATATCACTAAACATATTGCTTTGCCATCGAGAAATTGTCGTGCGAGGCACGTTCTAGTTGAAGTTTTTAATTTGTCTAAAGTATTCTCTTAAACATAATTATGTTATACTTTACATAAAATGAGAGAAAGACATGTAGAGTTTTAACGTAAGCAGCAAATATAAAGACTAATCGTATTTAAAAGTAATATGTGTCTTTTTGTTTTGAGTGCAGATCTGCTCAAGTGGGACTTTTTAGTGGAATCAGTTTGAAGCTGTTAAACTGAGTTATACAGAGTAGGTTTTCCCGGGCTTATATTGCCAGACCTGAAATACTCCTGTGGCTGTATTTAATAAAGAAACGACATCCTGGGTAAGGGGATATGATTTTTTATGACAGAAGGAATACAAATAACTTGTCTAGCACGGGCTTGCGCTGATTTTCACATACCTCCATTCAGTGATCAAACGTTCGATGCACTGTTTTTCTTCTGAAAAATGGATGCGATACGAGCCTTCCTGCCTGCCACCACACCCTTTCCCAGCTCGTCACAGGGTGAGAGGTCCCACCACGCCCTCTGCCAAGTTGGGAAAGGGTGGGGTGACAATGCTCTCCACTCCTTGATTGACATGGAGGCTAAGCGCTTCAGGGCTTGAATAAAAATGCCCGGGCAAACTTGGCCTCTGCGTCATCAGGGGGTGGAGACTAGGCCTTGATGCTGGGTCTTTGCTGAGCTGATGAACGCACAGGCCTTAGGGCTGTAAGATTATCAGCCTGGCAAATACACTCACTCTGGGCCTGCCTACAAGGGAGCAGTTGAAGTGAGCATGTGACGCCACGTCACTTCACTTGTCCAGCAACAATAATGCTGGTGTTGGGTGAGTGGGGGAGATAGTGCCCCCTGTTTTATAAAGTTTTATAGAAGTATTATTTTTTAATTAAAAAAAAATTATCACTTTGTTTTTAAAGGGGGTGGAGCCCCGACGCCCATGTACAGAAACCGCCACTGCTGGGATGGGAAGATTAGTGCTGGTGGCATTGTGAGGAGAAGGGAAGATCAGCAGGGTTACTCTCTGGTGGTAGGTAGCTTGGTTATGATGTTGTTGTGAGTGGATGGGAGCCCCAGAGACTACACCACGCTGTGGGCATGGAATTCGACACTGGCATCACTGTCAGGGGACGGACGCTTGGTACTGGTGGCATTGAGAGGAGATGGGAAGCTCAGCACTGGTGTTACTTTCAAGGGAGAGGAAGCTTGATTATAGTGTTGGTGTGAATAGATGGGAATCTCATGGATGGTATCACTGCGAAGTGATGGGAAGCTTGGTGCTGGTGCCACCGTAAGACAAGACCACTGGCGCTGTTGACACAGAGGAGGGAAACTCAGTTCTAGCATTACTGTAACTTGGGTTAGTGGTATTATGGGAGTTGGAAGTCGGTGCTGGAGCCACTGTGAAGAGAAGATACAGGAAGTCAGGTGCTGATGATGCTATAAATGTACGAGGGCCCAGTTCCGTACTGCATCTTCCCTGTTGCCTGCTCACTGGGCTGTGGTAAGATGTCAAAAGGAGGCATCTACTGCCACTGCTGGCAGTCAGAGGGAGTCTGGAAGGATTGGAGCTTCATAGAGAAGTGGCCAGTGTTATTTGCATGTGTGGGTGAATCATACACAAGACACAGTTTCTGTATCTTCATCCATGTATTCGTGTGGGCACTGTACTAGCACTGAAGATGATTGAATCATGCTAGGAGCCTAGGGAACTTTACATAATGCAGTTAAAGCAATGGATGCCTAGCATACCAGAATGCAAACGCAGCGGGGACACAGCACAGCAGGCACAGACAAAGAGCGGGCACAGATGACGTTAAAAAAGAGAGATGTGGAATCCACTGCAGTTATGTGCTCCTCCATTAACGCCCTCCTCCCACCCACACGATTACTCTGCGAAGTAAATGCGGCTGCTGTGGACAGCTTGGGGGCTCCTCACACCTGGTTAGAGTTCAGGTTTTTCCAAAGACTACAGGCCCGAAGGACCATTATAATCAAAGAAAAGCATGTGAACTGGTATTGCCCAGAAATCAGGTCTCACGGCACTATCAAGAATTGTCAAGTATAACGTTCCATAAACTGAAAGTTGACGTCACGATTTAATCATGGCTGCAAAGTGAAAACCTCAAGCCTACTATACCATCTATTCTAGACAGTGTCCTACCAGCGACTTTGCTAAGTGCTTGATATTCTACTATCACCGGGTTAAATTAGAGATGGATGCTTTGTTTGTGTCGTAAAATCCGCAGTAAAAATAGAGAATGGACTGTCTGCACCCTTGCAGTTTTATGTGCTTACGAATTCTCCGTTTTTACTTGTTTTCCCTAAAGTATTTAGTAGAGTATTATTTCTATGGTGTAGGATGTGTAGACTGCCACCGCACTCAGCACAATGTTTTCTAGGAAAAGGCATTATTTTTATCACAAGCCATTAAGCCCTCAAAAAGACACCAGCTTGTCATGCACCTCCATGAATCCGTGATAATCTTCATTTGCGTTTAATCATGAAATGTTCAACAGTTATACGGAAAGAAATTGCAGCTCTTGATTAGAGACAAATATTTTGATTTCAGCAAACAGCTGTTAACATTTCTCGTATTCTTTTGCGCTGCGAGATTTTTTTTTTTAACTGGGAACGCAACAAACAAAATATGATGTGTACATGCTCTTCAAAAATAACTTTAATGAGGGAGCCCCCATTGGCTGCAGCTCGACTTGGATCATAAATCCAAGCAATGATTTATTGGTGCAATTCCTGCACAGAAATGAAGCTTAAAATCTGGGACCACCAGTTAAAGCACCGAATTGCACAGTTTTATTTCTTTCTCGAGGCTTTTTCCCTTCAATTAATTCCGCGTAATTGGCGTATTTCACCTGCCAAAATGTATCAGGGGAAAACAAAAGGGATGTAGTCATTAATGCTGAACCCTGAATAATGTTCCATACACAAACTCTTTTCTGCAGGGTGGTCAGAGTTTAACCCCCAGTTTGTGCTCAGGGCCGCACTCTACACCTCACTGAACTGAGCCACGGAGACCACTTCACTCCGTAGCATCAAGGATACCGTTTCCAGTCCTGGGCTTCTAACCTACACGCCATTGTTACCGGTTGAGTTACTGTAATTAGTACAGGCAGGTCCAGAGTACAACATCCATATGGCACTATGCTATCAAATCTGGATCCGAACTCTAAACTGTCTTCCAATTGATTACTAATGTCCTGTAACGTTATAAGCAGTTTGATATTTTTATAGCGTATAGTTTGCAAGATTCATTCCATATTTTGATTCGTAGCTTCTTTCTGTAATCTTTAATTGTGGTTAACATTTCACACTTATGCTTATCTTCAATCAGAAATGACTGTGCCCTTATGCTATTTTGAAACCAGGTTACCTATTTTATTTTGTAGAATTGGGAAGTGCAGACAAAACCAGAAATAAAATAGGTAAACGCTTAGAAAACGTTATGTAGCTAAAATAGATTTTCTTACAGAGAGGAGAGTGTACATATGCATCCTTCCTTAGGCAGTAGTAATGCCTGAGATCAAGTGTCAGTGAACTGTAATTTAATTTAGGCTTAGTGGTCATGTCTTTTTCACAAGAAATATGTTAGATTAAATATGGCTTTAACCAGTCAGGGGAGTAGGTTTATCTGAAAATGGTGACAGTTTTAAGAAGGGCATACCAGGAAAGAAAAGGCAAAAAAATGAAACACGAAAGAAAACAAACTCAAAAAGACTGCCTAGCCCTGATTCTGTACAGGGACTAACAGGGTGAGCTACTCACAGCACCTGGTAAATACTGATACCCAGGGGTGATGTATTCCCTGGGTGCGGAACATACCTACTATTGCAAGCTTCCCAACTCAAACTGAGGCATCACACAATGATTCAATATTTACAGCACACAATTTCACGTTTTACCTTTTCACTGAACCCTTTAACTAATACATTTCAGTAGATTCTACCTGGCGGAATCTGTCAGCGGAAAATAGCAGAGGAGCAGCAATTATCCCACAACTCTGAAATCTGGTTCCAGGGAAAACTTCTCTTTATCCAGGTATCATATTTTAGCTACTCTGGAATGAGGCCTCTGATTATTGCTTGTCAAAATCACAGGTGCCCAGTAGGGGCCATGTGCCTGTTGCTGATGCCGGTGTGTAATCTGCAGGCCCTTAGCTTAAATCCACAAGAGCTGTGTGTCATCTGCAGGTCTCAAATGGTAGTCACAAATAATCCGAAATATCAGTTGGTTAATATATCTAACCCTTACTGTCAGGTTTATGAGAGCTACATTACGAATCCCAGATGTCCACTAATTCCCATCACTGAGCAACCACTCATAGAGCTTAACAAAACAAGAATATGCAATCGTTTTAGGAAACGTTTCTTTCATAACACATCAAGTGTCAAGAGACGCATCTGCGGTCTTGTAGTTTAGACTCACTTGACAGAGGAAGACCGTGACGATCCTAAATCATACTTGGAGTCTGGACATAGCCCCGGGACGCCGAGAAGAAGTGAATATTTGTAAGAACCACAACAGAACTACAGGCAGACCCGAAGGCCATACGCTTGATGTCAATGAAAAGGTAGGTGCAGGTAGTGAAGGCATATTAGCACGCACAGGACTGTGCATGTGAGATGTGTATACATGAGCTCTTCTTTGCTTGTTCTGATTGTCCCTTCCTAACCCGGAAGTTTTGCAACTGGGAATAACTGTCCCATCATCCATGTTCCCATTTTCCATCATTTCCGTGCTGACCGCTCTTGAACTTAAATGAACCTCTAAAGCCCACCCAAACTAAGTCAAAATGTTTTTATTGCTTAAGACTCCGATAGGGATCAACAATGTAAAATAGAGGTTATCGCAATAATGCTTTCAAAAAACATTTTAAAAAACGAAATACCTTATAAGAAACCAATTCATTTTGGTGAAAACATTATAACAATTACCAATTCATCTTTGTTTGTGATGTTAAAATTAAAATATCAACGGGTTATATATCGACGACGCACTACTGAGGCTGCAGAACAATTATTGAGTGCATGACTTAAGTCCCTAACACAAATCGTACAGGCCAGTGGAATTATACCAACGGCTGTGATAGGCATTTACTGATAGCAGCTCTAACCTAAGTAACAATATAATCTACTTGATGTCATGATCTAGGTTGAAAGATAAATACTTTTGTAAATATGTATCATCTCGAACGACCAGCAGAGAGTTCTAGAATTGTAACTTCATGCAATGGTTGTCACTTAAGTGACTCAGGGTCTGATTCAGAGTTTTGTGACTGGATTACTCTATCACAACAGTGACAGATATCCCATCATCCGAAATATAAATCCCATCATATTTTATAATATTAATATTTTGGCAGACGGAATATCCATCACTGTTGTGATGAAGCGACCCCTATGCTAAACTCTAAATAAGGCCCTTAATCTTGGAATAGAGTTTTTATTTAAAAAAAAAAAACTTTATTTGTGCAGGGATTCAAGCGGATAACTGTTCCACCTTAGATTCCAGTTTATTTAGAACCAATTTTAGATTTTTGTTAAAAGTGTTACGTTTTTTAGTGTTATAAGTGTTTCCTGCCTCAAAATATCTAAACTCCCCTGAGGCAGAACAATACGGAATCCCAGTTCCTAGAACTACAGCCAAGCAAGTCAATCACTTATGCTGAACAAAGTACAAAGCAGTGCTTGGTGATCAAAACCCACTATGATCCAGGGGGAGAGGAACATTAGGACTGCGAAGAGGAAAAAGTTGAATATAAGTACTGAAGATTACTTAAAAATAATCAGGTTGTTAAAACCTTGACCTAATTCCTTATTATTGTCATTATTGTATGAGGAAATAACAAACAGTAGCAGGACATTGAAGGCTTTTCTGTAACACCTGCGCCTCACAGAGGAACAGGCTTCAGAACACTGAACCTGGGGAGGAGAAGTGGTTTCAAGGCTTAATGGCTAAATTTTGTCCCTAAAGGCCTGGCCTCTAACTGCACATTTGACACTTACCCGATGAGATGGACTTTATTGTGTGATTCATTTAAATCATACAAAATCAATCAGTGATGGATAAATAAAAGCGTACAGAGCACATGGGGGTCTGGAGATACATAATCTAACATCATGTTAATTATGGTGCCCAAACACTCATTAAAACCACAAATTAACTAAAATATCCGATTATTGTCTTAAGCTCTCTTAACACAACGTTTATGAATTTTACTAATTTTTCAATCATAACATAGTTTCCCACTCCTAGACGGTTGTATGACATAACAATGCATACCTTTAACATGCATCCTTCACCACGCAATGTGTTTTCTGTGCAATGTCTTTACCACATGTCTTTACCACAGATATACCTTTACCACGCATGTGCATGCCTTTACAACCCAATGTAAGTATATGTAAGGTAAGTAAAATGCTTACTTGATATGTATGTGTGTGTTTGTGTGTATATCACTTGCAAATATATATTGTTTTTGGGGAGATCCACAAACCCCCTATCTTTTTTTAAATTATTTAACATTTAAATATTTTCTTAACGGGGGAGCCCACCTAAACCCCATCACTTGTTTCATTACTATAGTTTGGTACCTTTCCCACCCTATGCCCTTCCCGCCCCTAAACCCTAAAAACACCCTCATCACCCAATACCCTCACCCACCCCTAAACCTCAAAAATACCAATACCACCCAATACCCTTACCCACCCTAAACCTTAAAATCACCCTTAACACCCAATAACCTCATCAACCCCTGAGCCCCACCAACTGCTAGAAATACCCTTACCTGTCCCTAAACCCCCAAAACGCCTATATATGTATATATACTTTTTTCTTCACTGAAAAAACAAAGGTTAAACTCGCAACCCCGCCTTTCACAATTTTCTCATCAATAATTTTACTGCAATTGTTGCAGTGATATTATTAATTATTTTATAGAAGATATCATTAGTAATGTAATATGTGCGGTCATTAGTAGTGTACAAAGTGAGCCCGAGTTATAGTTACCTTGGGGTTCAAATTATAGTTTCTTGAGATAACTCAAACTATAACTGCAGAATTCTACGGTTTTATGTGTATAAATTCTGAACCTAACTATAGTGTCCCTGTAATAATTGTTTTTCTTAGTGAATGTCAAAGGTTTTGTTTAATACAACCGGGTGTTGGCCACAAGGCCAACCCCCCGCACGCAGCCAACCCCATGCCGTATATGGCCTTCGCCCATGCACGGTGAGGGGTTGTCCGAAGGACCCACCTGCAGCCAGGCCCTGTAGCCAACCCCCAAAAGGCAGCCAACCTGTGAGGAAGGGCACACAGCCCCTTCCCTGGGCCACTTTTAGTCCTTAGGGACCCCATCCGCCAGTGCCCACCACACTTTTTCTGGGGAGGGGGTCTATGGCCCACATCCCCATTTGACCCCAGTTCCCCAGGCCTGGCCATTGTCCGAAGGGGGTAGTGGCCATGCAGCCCCCCTACCTGGGCCAATAATGGTGCCAGGGACACCATCCCTCTGGGACCAACCAGTGGGTGCTCACCCAGGGCACCCACTGGCTATTCAAAAGGGGGACGGGGCATGTAGCTCCCCTTACCGGGCCAATATTGGCCCTAGGGACCCCATCTCCCAGGGCCTATATAATTAATAATTGCAGGGGGCTGTGTGGCTCCCCTCCCTGGGCCAATTTTGGCCCTGGGCACCCTATATCCTGAGGTCCAGACACATTATCAATGGTGGAGGGAGGACATAGCCTCTGTCCCTCTGCCAATATTAGCCTTGAGACCCCTTTCCTCGGAGCCTGGCCAGTGAAGTGTGGGTGGCACCCAGCAAAAAGAACAGATGATGGACTGAATGCTGAACAATGCAAACCTTCACAAAGATCTGGGTTTAAATAATCATCTTGTTGCCCACTGTGCCAACCCAGTTTGGACCCAGCCACATGCAAATCAGTCTTGACCCTGTTCCCCATGGGAACAGTCTAGCCCGAACTGCCAAGCTAGGTCTCCCTGGACCGGAAACAAACATCCTGGGACTTGTTTCGGGGTAGCGCCCTTCATCAGCCAGGCTAGCTTGAATCCAGTGGCGAAGTGAGCACGGGACCCACGTCTGGTCATACCCCTCCCACTTAGGGTGACAAAAGCAAAAAAAACAGATGACAGATGAAATTCTGAACAATGTAAACATTCACCCCCAGTCACAAAGATTTAGGTTTAATCCATGATTTTTGTGCCCACCACGCCACCCCAATTTGGGCCCAGCCATATACAAATCAGTCTTGACCCTGTTCCCTATAGGAACAGTCTAGCACGAATTGGCATTCCAGGTCCTCCCTGGACTGGAATCGAGCATCCTGGGACCAGTTTCACCGGTCATCTCCAAACGTTGCAGAGTTGTCAAGATATCCCTTGATAGTGATAGGACCAGAGTCACAGGATCCGATGCATCATTAGGTTTCTGTGGACCTGACAGTAAATATTCTGTAAACAAACCCCATATATCTTTGGATCTGAAGGATTGCGGCAGATCCTCTGCATACAGTTCTAGTTGCTCTTGGCAGTGTGTCATGTCTTTTAATCATAGATCCACTGCGGGGACAGACCCTAACATAGCACCACTCTCCGTTTCGCCAATAAGAGTGCGACTGCCGTCAGTTTACGGTTCACTGACTGAAGAGGTTTTACCAGGCCAAAGAGGCACATTCTGGGTGGGCAATCCACAGGTTCCAATATCATATCTGTGATGGTCTGTACCACTTGTTCGCAGAAACTACCCACCCCTGCACAGTTCCACGCTATATGCAGGAAATCTGCTTCCCCCACCCCACATTGCACACATGTGAAATCCCCCTGCAATCCATATCGGAACAACCTTAGTGGGGTATATTACATTTGTTGCAGGTATTTAAAATGTATTATCCTCAGATTACAATTGCATATGAGCATGCCTGTGAACATAAAGCAGAAACTCAGGTCTCTATTGCTCAAGGGTGTATCCAACATTGCATTCCATCTCTCCAAGGCCAGCTATGCTGTTATCTAGTTGTCTCACTGAGACTTGGGCGGTCATTCTGACCCTGGCGGTCAAAGACCGCCAGGGCGGAGGACCGCGGGAGCACCGCCGACAGGCCGGCGGTGCTCCAATGGGGATTCCGACCGCGGCGGTAAAGCCGCGGTCGGACCGGCACCACTGGCGGGCTCCCGCCAGTGTACCGCCGCCCCATTGAATCCTCCACGGCGGCGCAGCTTGCTGCACCGCCGCGGGGATTCCGACCCCCCCCTACCGCCATCCAGATCCCGGCGGTCCGACCGCCGGGATCCGGATGGCGGTAGGGGGGGTCGCGGGGCCCCTGGGGGCCCCTGCAGTGCCCATGCCACTGGCATGGGCATTGCAGGGGCCCCCGTAAGAGGGCCCCTACATGTATTTCACTGTCTGCTGCGCAGACAGTGAAATACGCGACGGGTGCAACTGCACCCGTCGCACAGCTTCCACTCCGCCGGCTCGATTCCGAGCCGGCTTCATCGTGGAAGCCTCTTTCCCGCGGGGCTGGCGGGCGGTCTGAAGGCGACCGCCCGCCAGCCCAGCGGGAAAGTCAGAATTACCGCCGCGGTCTTTCGACCGCGGAACGGTAACCTGACGGCGGGACTTTGGCGGGCGGCCTCCGCCGCCCGCCAAGGTCAGAATGACCGCCTTGGTGTATAAGTGTGTAACAGGTTTCTTTGGTGTAGTTCTGGTAAGTATGGTTTGTAGTGTGTTAAGCATTGGGGGTTCAGCAGGGAATTGTGGGTACAAGTCCTTCATGGCAGACCACAGACAATAGTAAGTGAAAGCTAGAAGTGTGACCTGCCAGCCATTCCACAAATGTACCCCCAGGATACATATCCCCCATTGTTTTCAGCCCGTGATCTCCTAGCAAGGTTAGCGCCCCTTTTTTATGTGTACCAGAGAGGTTTGGGTGATAGCGCAGCAAAGGCGCCGGGGCATACAATGGGAGCTTATCCCCGCAGGCGCCCAAGGACCTCAAGGCTCCTGTAGTACAATCTCTGGTATTTATCTCTTCCAGGGGTTTTAACTGGCTTCTTATGTGTTCAGATGGCTACTGGAGGAATAGGGTGTACATTATCACTTTCAAGTGTCAAGTGTGGGATGTACAGTGGGGGGCGCAGCCAGTAGTGTGCAAATTGCGCTTGAGCACAGTGATAGTACAGATAGAGATCTGGGGTGCCAAGCCCTCCCTGGTTGTAGGGCAAAGTGAGTGTGTCCAACCTATTTTTGGTTGCGTCCCCGTCCAGACCAAGGTTAGTATATGCTTAAGTAGTTCTGAAAAACTGTTGGGTTAGTACAGTGGGCATATTAATGAACAAGTATAATAATCTAGGGAGTACTTTCATTTTCAATCATGCCACTCTGTCAGCCAGTGACAGGGGGCAAACATATCCACCTAGCCACTTGATCTTCAGACTTCTAGATTGTTTTTCCATAGTTAATCTGAGCACAAGCTCTGGATCTTTATGCACCCATATCCCTAAGTACTTGAATGGTTCTGTACTCTTCTCCAGTGGAAAGTCCTAGTGGTAGGGCAATGTGGCTTTAGTGAGATTTAGACCAAATGATAGCTAAGCCGGAATAACACTTTTATCGAATGTACTCTCATATAATTGATGCTAGGCGAAAAAAGAGCACCATGTCGTCTGTACATGGCGATATAGCTAGGGGGCTTTGACTTAACTGCAGGGCAGCTACAGCATGGTGCTACCTTATTAGGCACAAACAATATCAGAGAATGTGGGCATCCCTGCCTCTTGATATGTCCGTCATTTCAGATGTATGTCCATTAATCCTTACTCGAGCCAAGGGATCAGTATACAGTTGTTGTATCCACAGGAGGAACATCTGAGGGATCTCCATGCGCCGGAGTACTGTGACCATGTATGTCCATTCTATAGAATTAAATGCATTGGCAACATCTAGTATTACTACCTCGGCTTGCATGGAGGGGTCTAAATAGTGAAGCAATGTAAAAATAGTGCATACATTATGAGCTGTAGGTCTGTGTGGAATGAAACTATACTGGTGTGGTAATACCATATTAGTAAGAAGGGGCTGGAGACGAGTGGCCAGTATTTTTGTCAAGATTTTAGCATCTATATTAATTAACGATAGCGGTCTGTAAGACTCACATTTCTCAGGTGGTTTGTCTGGCTTAAGTAAGGTGATAATTAGGGCCTCTCTGAGGGAGGGAGGTAATCTCTGTTGACCATATGCTTCCTCATAGAATGCAAACAAATGTGGGACTTATAAAATTCACCAGTAAGGAAATCTATGGCTGGAGCTTTACCATTGCGTAAGGTGCATATAGCCTTTTTTACTTCATCAACGGTAACGGGCTGCATCAGGTACTCTTGTTGTCTGCCCGGAATCCATGCCAGTGCTATGTCTTCTAGGTAGTCTGCGATCTCTGCTTCTGAAGCAGAGCTATGATTCCTATATAAGTTAGTGTAATAGTCCGTGAACACAGCTAATAGGGTGGGAGTGTCATGGCCACTTGAGCCATCTGGGGTGATCACGTTCATGATGTGCGTATGTGCCCAGGACTCTAAGCTTGTTTGCTAGGTTTCTACCAGTTCTACCTCCTTCTCCATCGGATCTTGCAGTGTGGCACTCAGAGAGCTAGTCCACTTCTTGCGCCGCTATGTCTTTGTATGCATAATGTGATCAAGAATTGCAGCTAGGATGTGGGGACCCTGTGCAGTCTCATATTGGACTTCAAGATCCTGAATATTGTGTTCTATTACCTGTAGTTGTGTGTGTATGGCTTGTAACACCCATGATTGCATGCTGATGCATACCCCCCTGATGTTAACCTTGAATGCCTCCCAAAGAGTGGCAGTTCCCTCCAGTAAGCCTACATTCTTCTTAAAATAATCATGAATAGCCACTTGAAACTCATTCCTAAAAATGGGATCATGCAAAGCTGCAGGTTGCAATTGTCAGGTAAAGGGAGCAGGGATATGTGTCTGTAATTCTACCACTTATCATACCAGCCCATGGTCAGACAGTCTTCTGGGCATGTGTTGGACTACAGTCGCCCAGGTGCTACCCTCCCTGGTCACCAGCCACTGATCTAATCTACACCATGTGCCGTGGACAGAGGAGATTAATGTACTTTCCTTGCCTTCTGGTTTCGCAGTTGCCACAAATCCACTAGTCCCCTGTCTACCAATCCCTCCCGCAGTACCGAGCAGATTGTTTGCCCGGTCAGTCTCCAGATATATGTTTAAGACACAATGGCTGTGGGCTGTAACGTGTGTAATCAGCACCAAAGTGATGTGTAAAATTCGTGATCATCTGTGTTTGGTGCATATATCGCTATCAGTGTGATCAGGGTGCCATAGGACCTTCCCTGTACCAGTACAAATCACCCCAAGTTGTCAGTTTCGGAGTGGGTAAGCGTGAATGGAACACCTTTCTTTGTTAGGATTAATAGCCCCAGGAGTATGAGTAGGAGGAAGCTATCCGATTACCCACCCATCGAGCCCCAATGTTACTTTCTGTGTGCTTAGTAAGATGCATCTCCTGAAGGAGGGCACTTTGAACATGGTGTCTATCTAAGTACGTGAGTACCTGTCGGGTTTTCCAGGGATTATTCAGTCCATGGACATTCCAGGTTAATAGTGTTAGTTGCCCTTTACTGGGAGCCATAACAGGTCCGGTATACTCTGATCAAAAGTCTCACACCCTCCATATTCTCACAGTATATTGTATATGGGTGGCGGTTGACAGCACAGTGGTATTAAAACAGAAACAAAAAACTAACATCCCCCCACCCACTTTAGAAACCCAAACATGCTAAAGACATCCACATACCGAGACATCACTGAGCAACAGTGGTCAGTATGTCTAACATTGCAAGACACAAGCAACAGTATGAACAACATGAACATTTGGGGTGCACCTGCGTAGGGGGCTGCCAGAAGCTCCAAACAACTTCCCAGGTGGTGGGAGGTGGCTAGGAACATATCAGGCTGGGCTGTATTAAGGTGTAGTGCATGGAGTGTTGTGTGACCCAGTGCAGCCATCAGAGCTATTACATTACATAGCAGTGTAGGTCACTTGCTCTAGTTTGTCAGCTGTCCTCCATAGACAAAGTGTTCAGAGGCCATGTCATATAGTGGCTGCCGTACCCAGGTCATCAGTATCCATGTCCTGGAGAAGCATTCTCCCATCCATGCTAATAGGATAACAGATCTGTGGCCGGTGTGTGTGTGGTGCTGCTGTGGAAACAAAGTGTACAGGTCAGACACTGGGGGGGTCAGTCATCCGGGTCATCTAGATCCGAAGTTTTCTTGTCTCTGTGGGGCGAGATGAGTTTTTACATGGGCCTGCATTGCCTGGGGAGTTCTCAGTAGCTTTTGTGATCCACTGTGATCAACACGTAGCCAGGCAGTATAAAGCATGGCATATGCGTTCCCTAGTTGTTGCAGTGTCTTTTTCACCAGAGCGAATTCCCTGTGGGCTGCCTGTACTGCCACTGTGAAGTCCCGAAAGAACGCTATGATATTGCCTTGGTATTGTATTGCACCCTTTTCTCTCGTCTCGCGGAGCACAGTGTCTCTATTTCTGCAATGCCGTCACTGCAGCCTCTTGGGGTGCCGCACTACAATCCCCCTGAATCCACTAAACAGAAGGCTCATAGGTGGCCTCGCGGAGCAACCTCAGTCTCAAGGGGCATGACCGTGTATGAACCCTCATCGGGGACATCAGCAGTTCGTGGTCCACAGGAGATGGTGCAACAGCAAGACAGACCATAGGCAGATGTTCATAGAGACACCATTTGCAGCGGAAGACTGGTTGTACGCACCAGAGAAGGGGCCGGAATGACAATGACCAGTCATGCTCCAGTTCCACCAGCAAAGGTGCACCGAAGATCCGAACCATGCGCTCATGGCACAGTGGAGTTGGTGGGAGCGGCTCCATTGCTCTGCGTTGCTGGAAAGAAACAACTACTGCGAATCAGAAGAAATAGGAGTAGTAGTCCGCCAATCAAAGCCAAAATAATTGGAAAGCCACCAAACACACTTGAAAAGAGAGAATGGATGGCTGATGGGATGACTCCGAAGATAGTCTGGAAGATGGACACGAAACCAGAACCGACAGCCTTAAAGAAATTAACAATCCCAGTGGTGCTCGAAGCATTGAATATTCTGGATACCAGTTCTCCAAAGTGTTTGGGGAAATTGGTATTTAAAAGGGATTGTATCTCAGCTGATGATCTAGCAATCTGGAGAGCATACGTCTCCTTTGCGGATGTCAAGGCGACCTATTTTTGAAACAATAGCGCCTTTAGCCTACTCAGCTTGTCATAGTTCACATTAATAGTATCTATGTGGGGCCACATGTCAGATACTTTAATCTCTCGTGTGGGGGGAAACAAAACATGTCCACAACACGGAACAACCTTCGAGACCGAGATTGCGTAGGCAATTCCGGGTCGCATGCCGCTACAACTTTGATCGTTCAGTACAACATAACTTCCATTGGAAAGTACATGAAACACCGGACGAATCAAGGGGACAGGAGTACCCTTCAGAAAACAGGCCAAATTCGCGACTCCCGCATTGCAAAGACCGTGAAGAGACACCTGTTTGCATATCATAGAATGACGAACAGCAGTCTCACATTCGCTTCCGCTAAGAAAGACCTCCCTTTCGCCGTTCAGACATCTCTAGTCAAAGGGCAACTCCCACTCTTCCTTAATAAAGTTATCTCCTAGTTGCTCATATCGTCCCACTGCAAGATGTTTCAGGCAGCTTGAGAAACGAAAGGTCGAAATCAGTAAATTAATAATGCTGTGTAAGAGCCAGATAGTTGAAGGACTCTCTGCTACCGTGAAGGGCAACCTATCTATTTTTTCTACTTGAAGCAGGGTGAAACTAGCCTCCCTTTTAGCCATTGTCTCTTGTTCCTTGGAAAAATTAAAAGCAGTGAATAATTCACTCCCATTAATATACTTCCATGGAATGTGGCCACTTTTCAGTGTCTGTAATGTCCAACCTAGCTGCATGATGGAACGTAGCTGTGTTTGCCCATGATATAACTGGGACAAGTCTGTCTGAGTGATATCAATAGCAGACGACACTATATTTGATAGTGAATAAATCCTGTTGGACAGTGTATTCATGCCATTGTCGACAACAGCTAATGTTTTTTCCAAATGTTCCTTATCTAGTTGCCTTAAACGCGCAGCAGCCTCAATTTGGGAAAGTTTCCAAATTTCATTGTACAGAGCATATAAAAATCTTTTTGAGCGCTGTTTTCTAGGACCCAGCAGAAAATCCTGCAAGTCTATATTTTCAGAAAGAGTGTTCAGGTGTTTCTTAACTGCGGCTAACGTGTTCGTTTTCACCCATTGTTGGCACAGCTTACCCACACTGTATGTTGTAACTATACCTGTATGTTGACCCGATATAAAGCGAGGGTCTGGCCTGTTAATTGAAAAAAACCCTGAAGAGTTCAAAAAAACGCCTTTAACACTCATTAGTGTCTGTGGGCCATACCAACCACCCGCCAGGACTGGAAAGTGAAGAATTATAGGTACCAGCCTTAACTATTGCATCTAGCCTTTCCTCTGTGATATTAAGGAAGTGTTGCCAATCTTTAAACCTTGCCGGAGTAGGGATACTGGGCATGTTCAAATCTTCAATTTTTGCCAACCCCAGACAGGATGTCTGTGCAGTAGTGTCATTTAAGAAAATCATTTGCACAGGAATCAGGCATGCTAGAAACAAAGCCTCCCTACCCTGTATTTGCCAATCTTGTGTTCCCCATACACTTTTCAAGTCAATAGTGCTCTTCCAGTATTCGTAACCTTCAATCGAGAGCGGGGAAACAAAGGGATCTGAATAAATCAGTTTTGTATCTGTTAGCAAAATTTTCCTAGTTTGTGCCGAGGTACTTTAAAATAATACAACTCTGCTTTTCTTGTATCATGCCCAGAAAAGTATGTACATTTATCACTATAATACTTTGGACTCCCCACCAGTGGTGTAGAACAGTGTTCCCACTGTGTGTAGTTCAATACTGGCCTGTATCTAGTGGTACGGTGGAGGCAGTGATGTCCCCAATTGTTATAGTAGAACATTTCCCCATAATTCATTGTATAATCATATACATCATCACTTTCAGAAGCTGAATAGTCCTTCATTTCAGGTAGCACGAAATCAACTGTTTGGACATCCCAATCATCAGAGACAACATCAGGTGTAATTACATCAGTCATTGAAATTTTGAATACGTATGGTATTTGACAAATTTCTGTAGGCCCGTATATATCGAATGGAACTTTGTCCCACACAATCCCATCAGTAATCGGTATTGCCAAAATATTTACAGGGGACAAATCCCTTCGGACCTTATGTGAAGAATGATATGGTGTCAAAACTTCATCAACAGGCTCCACTGAGGAGCGATCCGCAATATAGTGACCATTTATGAGCAAAAAGAAAACAGTCACAAAACCAATCCATAAAAATAATGCAATAAATGTCAAACAGAACCACAAGTAGTTCCACGGGTATATCAACTAGTTATTTTTAAGCCATCGACACAGCTTACTACTTTTTGAAATATTGTCAATCACTGTAGAGGATGAATCCAAAGAAAAATCATCAATGCCAATGAAATAGCCAGAGGTAGTCTCTGTAAACACAGGAGCCGGTGTATTCTGATCCACCGCACGTGGAGGCTCTTGGTAGACAATGTCATCAGTCGTTGAAGTGTTCGTGTAAAATACAGCTAAATCTTGAACCGGGGTGGTCACTGAAGATGTGACTGGAACCAACAAAAGTTCATTTTCTGCCCTCCCCATGGTCAAGGAAGTGTCCGGAACAGCAGTTGACATTGTTGCATAGTCTGTAGTAGTGATGTTCATCCTGCTATATAGATGGATGTCCTGTTGGGTAGTGAGAGGGGATCGGGAACTACGTAAGGGACCTCCTGGTCTACTGTGAAGGATCGGCCACATGTTCGTCTTAGAACCAGACAGTGGTGGTAAGATGACAGTCCTGGTGCCTTTTACTCCCCAGACCGGTACCGATGCTCTGTATGATGGACCGAACTCCTTCTTCACAACGATCTTCTCACGAACCAGATCCCCAACTTTAGGAATCCAGCCAGTTGAAGTTTTCGCCAATTCCCTTATTCCTAAGGTGGCAGCACTTGCAGATGATTTATCATCACAAAATTGTTGAAGCTCCTGTAAAACAGTCAGATGTTCTTTTATGTCAAATGGTGTTTCTGCTGCCAGCATACCAGGGGCATCAAGATCTGGGACATACATAGGTATCCCAAAGAGAACCTCATATGGAGAACGTCCCCCCAAGGACCGTCTTGGAAGATTATTCATTGCTCTCTGGACCCCATATAGGTGGTGTAACCAACTGCGGCTTGAACCTAATACTCGAGCTGTTAAGGACTGCTTTAGATCACGATTCCGCCTCTCCACGACCGAATTTCCCTCGGGATGGTAGGGTGAGGAGTAATGGAGTTCAACACCCATCGTCCCCAAGGTGTCCCTGAATGCCTTAGAGGCAAATGCAGGGTCCTGGTCTGAATGGAATGCTGCAACCGCATATGTACCGATAAAGATCAGCAAATCTTTTATAACAGTCCGGGCGTCAGCCGACCGCTGTGGCCATACCCACAGGAATCTAGAACAGGAATCCACAGCCACTAAAATGTATTTGTATGCACCATCAGACTGTAAGGGACCACAATGGTCTAGGTACACACACTGAAGTGGCTTGTCGGACATTAAGAGGGATGTCTGCGGTGGGCGTTTGATATTAGAGCCCTTGATCTGCTGGCAAACGTCACAGCAAAGGACATACTGCTTTGTTCGTCTGCATAGACCAGGCCACCAGTGGCGTTGCTGTAGAATTGTTATCGTGGCCTGTATACCAGCATGTGCAGAAGCGACACTCTCATGCGCTGCTGTAATCAGATCTAATCTCTGGTCTTCATTGGGGATTACTCGATCTTCAACCCCAGGAATCGTTGTATAAGCAACATTCTGTGCACTGCTATGGTAAGTATAGTTTGTAGGGTATCCGTTCAGAAGGGGCTTGACTGCAGCCGAAGCTCTAACTGCAATCAGTATTTCATTATCCAATCTCGTCCGAGAACGAGTCACTGCAGCCACAGAAGACGTAGTTACTGATGCTTTGGCCGCTTCATCAGCCAATGTATTACCGGCAACGTGTACTCCTACACGTTGGTGTCCTAATGTATGGACTACATGGGCACACGGTAGCTCATCCTTAAGATCAGCCACCCTTCCCCACAGTGTTTTGTGTTTAATGGTGTTCCCTTTAGAATCTCCAAACCTGTTCAGTTTCCAATTATTGAGATATTCATTGTATGACTGGACGTAGTAATATGAGTCACAGACTATCAAAGTCTGGCTTCCTGTCTCAGTATGTTCGAGCGCTAGAATAAGAGCTTTAAGCTCAGCCAACTGTGCCGTGCAGTCCCCTAAGGTCTGCGTGTAGGCATTGTGAGGGTGGAAAACTCTATCTTTCATCACTCTGCTCACGGCTGCGCAAGCTGTCGAGTATTGATGTTTAGTACCTACAGCCGGTTGTGCTGACCCGTCAGTGTATATGATAGTATGGTAGCTGTCTAGTGGCAAGATATTTAGAGGAGCGGGGTACTCTTGTTCATACTGGAGAAATTCTTGTGTTTGTAGTCTTGTATCGAATATATAATCGACATCAGTGGCGGTCAGAGACGTTGCCCATTGAATCCAACGTGGATGTAATGCCTTAGCGTTAGGAACGCTCGCTTTAGTGACAGCCTCTAAGGCCGGCACCGGGGAGACAACAATAATACGTTTCCCCTGGGCAAGTGGCCTCTCTTTTATTACGGCCATCTGAACTGCCATCATAATCTTTTCTGGAGGTGCAAAACGTTGTTTAGCATTTGAGTATAAATTTGATTTATATGCTATCGGTATTGTGTCATCCTCATTAAAGGTGACATAAGTAAATCCTGTGGCACCAGCAATTATTCTGATGACCAAATTCTTTTTATTGTCACGTGTGTGTAAGTGTTTAGCTTCTAGCATGTCCTGTTGCATGTCCCTAAGGATGTGCGTGTATTTGGGCTGAACTAGGTCATACAGTGGCTTGATGCGTTCAGCATAATCTGGAATGTATGTTCTGCCAAAATTGAAGAAACCCAGTAATGACTGTAATTTCTTAAGTGTGTTCGGAGGCTGTAGTTGAGCACATTTCTCTAGAAAGTGCGGTGCCATGCTCTTCCCTTCGCTTGATAGCTCATATCCCAGGAACAACACACTAAGAAAGGCTATCTTGCTTTTCTTAAAATTGAATTTGTAACCGAGGTCTCCAAATCCCAAAATGATCCGATCGACCCTCGCAAGATGAATGTCGAGGATGTCGTCTGTGAGATATATGTCATCCACATAGGACAATGCTTCGGAATCAATATCATGTAATATTGATGTTACACGGGCTGAAAACAGGCCCAGGCTATTTTTATAGTCTTGAGGTAAACGGCAAAAGCGTTTCTGAGAGCCAAATGAAAATGCACTTAGGTCCCGACTTTCATGAGATAAATTCTGGCAGAAGAACCCATTAGATATGTCTAATGTTGTTTTATAATTTTTACGCACTATATTGTTTATCAGTGCTGTGCTGTGTGAATTTTGTATAGCATGCGTGCGTGTATGACTATTTAAGTGCCTATAATCAACTACTATTCTATATTAATGATCTGGCTTTGCAACGGGGAATAACAGATTATTCATTGCAGATGTACATGGCTCAATTACTCCCTGGTACTCAAGTTGTGATAGGATCTCCTTTACTGGAGCTTTCGCTTCATGTTTAACATGGTATTGCGGCTGCGGTTGGGGTGTAGACCTAACGGGAATGATATGACAAGGAGACTCCTTGTCCAAACCTACATGATTGCGGTATAGTGCAGGTGCCTGCGCTAAAGCCCATTCAGCAGCATATGCTCCTTTTGCTGCTTCCGGAACAAGATCGGAGAAAGAAGGCAAAATTACATCTTCCCCATGTGGGAGCTTGCGGACGTGTTCAGGTGGCCAGTCTCTTTCGGCTAATAGGATATCACTAGTAAGTTCATCCCAAAATATCACACTAATAGTGCGCTCCACGTCCCCCTCTATCTGAATTTTTAAGTCATAAACCCTATCGGGGGGAAGAACGCGGCCATCCGCTGTTTCAACCGCGATGTAATGGCTAGTTGCTGTTGCATCCAGATGATCTTTCAGACTCTAGCGACATATCGTGACCTCTGCCGCGCTGTCTAACAGAGTCACTGCCCACCTCTTGTTCCTCAACAGCGTTCTCAATATTACTGGCATTTTTAACTGACAGTGCTGCCACCTTCTTCTTTTTAAACTGTGGCTTTTGCTGAGGAGTCGTTTCTTCTTTCTTAATGGTAGATTGTTGTGAGTCTTTCTTTTCTTTCACGAATTCCGGACGTCGATCTTGACGGCCCCCTCTCTCGCTACGTCTATCCGGTGCGTCCTGAAAGGAACGAGAGGGACGTGAATCAGTATATCTATCTGGAGTTTTAATGTTCTCCCTATTTCTGAAATTATGGGGGTCATTTTGACCTCGGCGGTCTTTTTTCAAGACCGCTGAGGGACCGCTGTGCTGAAGACCGCCAGTGGTGGCGGTTTTCCGCTCGGCGTATTATGACTGTTGGCAGCTCTCCGTCCTTTTTTGGACGGAGAGCCGTCAACAGCCATACTGGCAGTCGGCGGGGAAGTGGAGGTTGCTCCACCTCCAACGCCACGTCAACAGAACACCGCCCCCCGAATCACGTCTTGTGATTCGGCGTGGCGGTGTTCTGGTGACGGTGTTGTGTCGGCGGAGCAGCCCCCATGGATCCCGTCCCCTCCCGGAGGATCGACGGACCAGGTAAGTCGATCGTCCGTTAGGGGAGGGGGGTGGGGGATGTTGTGTGTTGTGTGCGTGCATGGGGGTGTGCGTGTGTGTATGTCGAGGGGGTGTGTGAGTGCGTGTATGCTTGCGGGGGTGTTGTGTGTTGGGGAATGAGTGCGTCTATGTCTGTAGGTATGTCTGTATGGATGTGTGCGTGTATGTCTGAATGTGGGTGTGCGTGTCTGACTGTGTGTGTGGATGTTAGCATGTATGTCGGTGTGTATGTGTGTTGGTGGTGCCTGCGTGCGTGTCGTGTGTGTATGAGTGATGTGATGTTGGGGGTCGGTGGGGAGGGGGGTCCTGACACCTTTTGGGGGTGGCAGGGGTGGTGGGGGGTGTAGGGGAGGGAGTCGGGGTGGGGGAGACCCCTTTCAGTGCCAGGGAAGCAATTCCCTGGCACTGATAGTGCTTACCGCCATGGATTTCATGGCGGTTCCAAACCGCATGAAATCCATGGCGGTCAGCCGGGTCCAAATACCGCCGGCGGTATAGTGACAACCGCCGGGCTGGAAACCCAGGTCTCCAGCCCAGCGGTCGTCTCCGCCCTGGTGGGCGGAACGGAGAATCGGCGGATGACCATGGCGGTAACCGCCATGGTCATAATTTCAAAAATTAGACTGCCAGCCTGTTGGCGGTCTTACCGCCGCTTCTCTGCCGTCCGCCAGGGTCATAATGACCCCCTATATCTCCTTTCAGAGTTCTCCGGGTGTGGAGAATCAGCTCTCTTATTTCTTCTTTCTTTGAAATATTTGTGTTTGTCCCGGCGCTTCTTAGAGCCCTCTTGTGCCTGCTTTGTATCCTCCTTATGGGTGGTACCTTGTAACTCCAATTTATTAGGTTTGGCTCCCAAACTATCCCGTCCTATACTAGTATAGGTATCGGAAATTATTTTCGGTAGCTGTCTCTCCTGTTCCTGGTTTGGAGTTTCCCAGAGACGCTGGCAAATTGCCAGTGCTACCGCTTCCCCTTTAATATTACTCAGTATAATTGATGATACGGTGTCAAAGTTACGTATCAATTTCATCCCCAAATCCAGGGCTGGTGCAGCCCCATGCTCATTTTGTATTTCTTTTAACACTTTTGGTAAATTGGCAAATGTCGGGGTACCATGTGTGGTAGTATATATGGCAGCGAAGACTGTACCCCATGTGGCACAGTCATCCACCGAGGGAACCATCCCAAAAGGCAAGCACATAGTGAGCAATCTATGTTTTTCCTGTGGTCCCGTATGGGGACACACAGCTTCCAGCTGATTCATTTTCTGGGCAATCCAGAACGGTATTTTTTCCAGTTCCGTGGGCACTTTACCCATAATAGTATGCACTGTTTGTGGATTAATCCCAGTAGCCAATTGATAACCACCAGCTACTGGTGGTGCTGGACATGCTGGTGTTTTGTTCAATGTTCGCATTACGAACTGTACTAATCGTCTATACAATGCCACTAATTCATTATATAAAACTCGTAAATCTGCTATCGGCATATTCTGTATGCCTGGGTGAGGTGTGTATGTGGCGAACATAGGCCAGGTAGGTCCATCATTACTTAAGGGACCTAACCTCACTCTTCGTAGTACATGTGGTAAGGCGCCTTCGAACCAGTTATGATGCTCCTGGTAGGTGAGCGATATTTCATGATACTGGTATGCTTGGTACCTTAAAGCTACGTTTGCAACTTCATACGTGTGGAATGTTTTTGTTCTTTGGTCAACCTCAGGAAAGGTGACCCAACAGTAAAATGCTTCAGTAGCTTCAATTATCAGAGTAACATCCCCGCCCTCATCTGTAAGGCCATGCGTTAATAAATGTTGCGTCAGTGCATGTCTAGCATTTTCAGGAATGTCTATGGCATCAGCCATATTTGTTTCGAGAAATGGAACACCAGAAATGGGAAGTATATTCCTTTTATGAGTTTGAGCTCGAACAACCTACAGCTTAATTAGGTGTTACCTTTTCAGCTGAGGAGGATTCTCCCAAAGACCACGGACGTCTCCGTATAATGGTACTTAGGGTACCGGTTGTCTGTGAGACAGTGATAGTCAGGATATCCATAAATTAGTACCTAAACACCATCGTTGGTGGTGCCATGTCGTAGTTTGGACTCTTGCTTGGAGCAAGACTGCTGGTTTAAGGATGACAGTACTTTTGTTTGTAGGCGACTACGCCTTTCCTACAACAAATCGCAACCGTTGTCCCAACCTTACCAGCTCACTAGCAGCATCTCACCAGAAACATAATAGAAAAAGGTGATTTATGGCAGACGTTTACGCATGGACTCAAAAATAAGATATCTCAGGGAGTGTCATGGTTAAACGGAGATTACCCCTTTCTCACAGATATATCATGTTTCATACAAACACAGGCAATGACAAAGATTCAGTAAAGTTTTAATAGTTTTTATTTAACATAACTGCAATTTGCGATAAGTTGCATGGGCTGCAATGATTAGGATAATGAATAATGCAAGAAACAGAATTGTGAAGACGAGAGTCATTATTACAAAGACCCCCACCATCTTGCAATACGTAGAAAAGATATATGAGATGTAATATGCCCTAATACCCTAATGTGAAAGGCCTAACCTCCTACCTAAAGGAGAGCTGGGTTTGTTAAACCTAATCTGCCAATGCCATGTTCATGAGAGGAGCCCCCAACCCTTGTTACCTTGGAATGAGGTCTCTATCTCAGACTCCGCAGGGACACGAAGACTGGGTCAGCGTCAAGACGACTGCATCATCGGTATAAGCGATGGTGGCGATGCCCTCTGGTCGGAATCCCTCTGATTATCTGTCTAAAGTGTGATGTATTTATACAGATCTACAAGGTCCCCGGACGCAGGTGTGTTCCTAAACAATAGATAACAGACATGCTTGGGACGGCAATTAATATCAACAATCCCTCGAAAGTATAGAGAGGGAAAATCCCTAATTGTGAACACCTACTGTTTGTTTGTCTTTGGTGCTTGATCTTGACGCCTTGGCGAGGTGACACTGATAATGTTACCCATAACAAGTGGCCTAACTATAAACAAGGCAGCCATCTTAGAAGAAATAAATAATTAAATGGGCTAAGAAAGAGCAAGCTAAGTAGGTTAAAAGTCACTAGGTGACGGGCGCACGAGTCTACAAGCCAGAGGCTCAGCTAACTCCTGTTATCCCATTAAAATGAACTAGGATTCACTACAATAGCAGTGTAGGTCACTTGCTCCAGTTTGTCAGCTGTCCTCCATAGACAAAGTGTTCAGAGGCCATGTCATATAGTGGCTGCTGTACCCAGGTCATCAGTATCCATGTCCTGGAGGAGCATTCTCCCATCCATGCTAATAGGATAACAGATCTGTGGTCTGTGTGTGTGTGGTGCTGCTGTGGAAACGAAGTGTACAGGTCAGACACTGGGGGGGGGGTCAGTCATCCGGGTCATCTAGATCTGAAGTTGTCTGGTCTCTGTGGAGTGAGATTAGTTTTTACATGGACCTGCATTGCCTGGGGAGTTCTCAGTAGCTTTTGTGATCCACTGTGATCAACACGTAGCCAGGCAGGATAAAGCATGGCATATGCGTTCCCTAGTTGTTGCAGTGTCTTTTTCACCGGAGCGAATTCCCTGTGGGCCGCCTGTACCGCCACTGTGAAGTCCCGAAAGAACGCTATGATATTGCCTTGGTATTGTATTGCACCCTTTACTCTCCCCTCGCGGAGCACAGTGTCTCTATTTCTGCAATGCCGTCACTGCAGCCTCTGGGGCTGTCTCACTACAATCCCCTTGCTCAACAGTGCCAGGGTGCATAGGTGGGTCGTTTGCTTCCATCTCAGCTGCGGCCGCTTAATGATCTAGGCTGCGTTGGGCTCATCCCCACATATCGCTGCTTTTCATACGGCTGCCATTTTAGGCCAGCAAGGGTGACACACAGCAGCCACGTAGGTCTCTGTTTTGGGGCGGATGATGAGTCCTAGCCGTCAGAGCAGCACTAGAGTGCAGCCATCTTGCTGCGGGTTCTCTGGGGCCCCTATAGTTTTGGAAATTTAGTGAAGAGTTGGCAAATGGCGCCAAATCTTTTAGCAAAACAAAAAAATGCTTTTTCTTTGGAAATTAGGTCCTAACTATAACTACCTACTGGTGGCCGCGAGTAGGTTATATATGTATATAATGCATACAAATGTTACGCCGCACTCTGTGAACCTGAGGTGGAATAATTGTGGTTTTGAATAAAAATCTTTGATTCAGAGTTCACGGAGTGTGTCCTAACTTTTGTATGCATCATAAACAGTTGTGCAGTCAGCTGAGCCCTAAATCCATCACCTGCTGTGAAGCGCGCCAAAAATGGAGGCCGAATGGCAGAGAAATATATATATATATGTGTGTGTGTGTGTGTCTGTGTATATATATATATATATATATATATATATATATATATATATATAAAAGGCTGTTTGTGGTAAAGGCATTGCGTGGTGTAGGATGCGTGGTAAGGTCATCTCGTTATAAAGACAGTCGTAAAGGCTGCCTCCCTGTTATATAGTACTACTCTGCTTAGTTCCAATTCCTTAGTCCTGTGTTGTTCATTTCTTGTTTTTGCAAGAGCCATGGCAGAGTTGCAAAAGCTGGACAGACACAGAATATGTTCAACTGTCTCTGTAGTAAAAACAAAAATGACACCTGCCATCATGTTGTGGAGATAAAATTCACATTCACCTCTCTCTAAACTGTGCAAGGGGAAGTTGCAGAACTGCAGAGGAACACACTCCTAATTTAATTAAGATACCAAATCTATAGGAATCATTACCAACGCATATATGCTAAAGACGCAACCTTAGGGCCGGCCTGAAAAGCAACATTGGCTTTTCTAATAATACTTAAACCAGCCTCACACTGCTGAAGGCCGCATCTAGAATGGGACTATAATGGCACGGTTGGGTCATGTTAGTGCATCCCGCTCAGAAAGAAGCCCACAGCCTACCTTGGAAATGTCAGAGCCCTAGAAAGAACAGTCGGGCCTTCACAAAGTCACCAGTGTGACCCTCAATAGAAGTTTACGGAGCTGGATAAACATGGAAAGACATGTCTGCCCCCTCACCTGGACAGATGCAAAGACTGTGTCCAATGCGCTGAATTGTATTTAAGCTGCTGTGTTCTAGAGTACATTGGGCGAGTTTTTTTTTCCAGGAAGCAGTAGCGGGCCGTGACGCGCGTCTGAGAAATGCCATGATTTACTTCTGCCTACCACGGATGATGGAGAAGGCTGACACCATCACATAGCCTCATGACGAACCACAAACTGCAGGTAGGTCGCGGGTCACGTGTAACGTGAGTGGTTTATTTGCCTTTCCATGCAGGGCCAGTAGCGGGCATCGGGCGTTTCCCCGGGAGGCGGGAAGGGTGGGGGCCGGTTTTACAGCAGTAGGAGCTGCTACTGTACGCCGCCCGGTTTTGCAAGATTGTACCCCCAGCAGCACCCCCCCCCTTCCCCCCCCTTCTCCCTCTCCAACTCCCAGGCGGGGAGGGGCTCGTCTGCTTTGCGTTCCCAGTCCGGCCCTGTCTCTATGGGTTATTTTGCCGGAGGGAACCGGACAGACCGCGCAATCCGCACGAAACGTCCGAGTCACCAGCTGAGGGGCTTTGGGGCATTGTAGCCAAGAGCTTGCAGGAGGGCTGAAGGGAGGGCGATTCAGCAGACTGCCCACGACCACTCCCAGACATTCCAGAGCAGCAACATGTTCTGCAGATTAATGAGCGTAACCGACAAATTAAAATTAATATTATTTTTTGGAGTGACCATTTTTTTAACTTGACAGATATAAATCCAGTGAGTAAACGTGTCCTCGATGTTGGTGATAAAAGATATCATTTTCTGTGATGCACCCAAAAACTCAGTCTTTCAACTGGACTGGAATTCTTTATGAAATTAGTGAAATTAAGGCTATAATAATTTATTCCGCTTGAATCATAATTATCAGTAATCACCATTTGACAGACAGAATGACAGACTCCTCTAATTTAAGATATTTCGGATATTCAATCCGGAAACAACAGCATGTGAGAAAGTGCTCAGTGACAATCGCTCTGATCCTTCTGGGGGGCTCTGCCAATAAATGTGTGGGTTGTTTTTTTTTGTTGTGAAGCACGCAGTCTGTGAAAGCCACACTGTGAGATATATAATACTGCCCTAATGGAAGGAACTTGGGTCCAGATGTACGAGGCCTTTTTCTGGTCGCCCACTGCCCAGTTCACAAAATGGTCCCATTTGCGACAGCAAAAAGGCTTTTCTGATGTATAAAACCCAACCTTCAGTTCAGCAGCACATTACCGAATCTCAGTTTGCCTTTTCTACCACATACCGATTCAATATTTGGAGGGGGCGTGTGTCGGGCATCCCTTTCAAATACCGAATTGAAATGGTATGTATTAATGAATGGTGACCAAATTCAGATTGCAAAAACATTAATATTTTACCACATCCTCATAGGATGTGGTAAGCCATTCGCAAACGGGAAGGGGCCCTCAAGGGACCCCCTACCCTTTGTGAATGTTAAAAAATGAAAATTACACTTTCCTTTTTTTTAATGCATCCACTTTTCCTTTAAGGAAACCGGGTTGCATAAAAGGAAAAAAGTTGCTTTATTTAAAAGCAATCACAGATGTGGTGGTCAGCTGACCTCAGCAAAGCCACCATCTCACTGATGACTGTGATTCCTAGTGAGTCACAATTTACAACCTACCTCATTAATATTCATGAGGTAGGTCAAATTGCGACCCATTACGGATTTGTTATTTGTAGACTGACCTATTAGTATTAAGATGGCTTTGCAAATTAAAACACTGATCTCAAAAATACTTGTCGCAATTTGTGACCAATATTTTGCGGCCTGTTTTATGTACATCTGACCCTTGGCAGCAATTCACTTTGCTCTTTACTTTTGGATACTAAGCATGCACACATAGGGGGTCATTACAACCCTGGCGGATGGTGTTAAAGCGGCGGTAAGACAGCCAACAGGCTGGCGGTCTTTTTTTGAGTATTATGACCATGGCGGTTACCGCCATGGTCATCCGCCGCTTCTCCGTTCCACCCGCCAGGGCGGAGACGACCACTGGGCTGGAGACCTGGGTCTCCAGCCCGGCGGCCGTGACAATACCGCGCCGGTATTTTGACCCGGCTGACCGCCGTGGATTTCCAGCGGTAGGAACCGCCATGAAATCCATGGCGGTAAGCACTATCAGTGCCAGGGAATTCCTTCCTTGGCACTGATAGAGGTCTCCCCCACCCCTACTCCCTCCCCTACATCCCCCACCACCCTGCCACCCCCCAAAGGTGGCAGGGCCCCCCTCCCCACCCCGACCCCGACATTACCTTACACATACACACCTGACATGCAAGCAGGCACCACCAACACACATACACGCACTGACATACATGCCAACATCCACACGCAGTCAGACATGTACACCCACATTCACACATTCACGCACACATCCGCACAGACATACCTACAGACATAAACGCACTCATTCCCAAAACACGCAACACCCCCGCAAGCATACACGCACTCACACCCCCCCTACATACACAGACGCACACCTCCATGCACCCACACAACACCACCCACCCCCTCCCCTAACGGACGATCGACTTACCTGTTCCGTCGATCCGCCGGGAGGGGATGGGAGCCATGGGGGCAGCTCCGCCGACACCACACCGCCAACAGAACACCGCCACGCAGAATCACAGGACGTGATTAGCTGGGCGGTGTTCTGTTGGCGTGGCGGTGGAGGTGGAGCAACCTCCACTTCCCCGCCGCCCGCAAGTATGGCTGTTGGCGGCTCTCCGTCTGAAAAACGACGGAGGGCAGCCAACGGTCATAATACGCCGAGCGGCAAACCGCCACTACTGGTGGTCTTCTGCACGGCGGTCCCTCAGTGGTCTTGTTAAAAGACCGCCGAGGTTGTAATGACCACCATAGTCTCTTGGCCACGATCTGCAAAAGAGTCCCAGATATTTCCTAGGGAACAGTGAGCCTGCTGTAAAAAAATAACAATAAAAGGGATTAATGCATCCTTCTCTCCGATCCTCTCTTTCC
The DNA here is from genome assembly GCF_031143425.1 of Pleurodeles waltl. Lineage (NCBI taxonomy): Eukaryota > Metazoa > Chordata > Amphibia > Caudata > Salamandridae > Pleurodeles > Pleurodeles waltl. The sequence continues at coordinate 276,203,197 of NC_090451.1, read as the reverse complement.
ACTAAAGGTTCAATAGAAAATAAGCAGACTAGATACACTTTCAGAGGTAAACAGGAAAGTGTTCACACAAGCGAAATTGTGCTACAAGTGCTACCCTGGAAAAGTTGTGCCATAGTACCCTCAGAAGTCATTCAGTATAATTTCTGAGGAGATTTTAGACAGCAATGGTTACAAGTAGTCTTACCAAAAGATTCTTAAAAATGCCACAAAGCAAAATGACAGCCATTGCTGGCAAATCAACATGCCTGCCTTAATGTCAAAGGGACCAATTCAATGAACAGTAGCTGGTGCCCAAGCAAGACTTGGGAATCCATAGTCCATAAAATCTGTACAGCACTAAAACTCAGGTGTATCCAAGCACTTGCATCACATCAGATCCAGACTATCCTCCAAGGAAGAGATTCTTATTTTAAATGTTTCTTCAGGATCTTCCATAAAATTGGAGGTAGCTCATTCCACATCTTCCGGCCCAACGCCATCAGTGTCTACTCTTTCAATTTCCTGGATTCACCCAACGCAGTTACGTAAGCATACAGCCCAGACAACAAAACTGGATTCTGGCCTTAATTCATTGTCAGTTTTAGGACAACAGGATCAGGAGTACATGATGAAATTTCAGTACATACTTGCAACACGATTCTAGACCCTCTGCAACCTTATCCCTAATTTTACAAAAGCTTTTAAAAACACAGAACCACATGATCAATACGGGAGCCAAAAATGGGACAAGCAGTAGTAGCTTGTAATTGTTCACTTAGGAAAGGACACAATTTGCCAATTAGACAATTGTGGTACAGTGTTCAGTAATGGCATTTCCCTGCCTTTCCATAGATATCAAAACATCAAATAGGAAGACCAAAGTCTTTACCTTCTTGAAAATCATAACCTCTCCTTTCTTCACCTAAAGCTAGTTGATATATGGTACCAAAACATAACAATTAACACATCACCTGACAAAAAGATTGTGTCCTAAATGTCATTAAAAAAATATAGCTCTTTGGAGTCACTAATAGAAATTCTACAACAAAGGGGGCAAATCTTTGTCAAAAATATTTAGCACACAATATTTCAGTCAGACAGTATTTGATCTGAAAATATTCTAACATACGAACCTGATTGAATTCACAACCAAAATTCCTAATCAGATTGATAGAGATGACTGTCACCAGCTTTGTTTTGCTCACCTTAAGTGCCAGCCAGTGGTCACCCCTACATGAATGAATCAAATCCATGGGCCTATTCAGATCCATGGCGTCTCTGCTAAAAATACTTGTCAAAGGGAGGACCAGCTAGGAGTCATCATCGAACGTATGAAATCCTCCTCTACTCCCTCCATTCTTCCACATGTTGGTTTACCAATATCTTATACTATAAAGAGGATCAGGAATAGGGAAGTCTTGTTGTACACTGCAAGTTACCAAGACTATGTTACTCTGTTGATTATGAAAACCTTAAAACAGCCAATAGAACAATCAAAGACCCCAGCCACTCGTGACAGTCCACTGAGCAGGATCTTGTGATCAATGTTGTTAAGATGGTGAACGAGACCAACAAAACCAAGTGGGCTGGGCAGCCCAGGTCAGCACCAGAATAGCTGTAGCCTCTTGTCTAAGAGTGCAAGCTCAGTAACTTTGGGTAGTTGGAATGGTAACTGTCTAGCTCCTAGCAAAACAAGGACTGAAAGAATTTGGAGGTCACTAGCTTCTCCTTGAGTTTTGCCAGAAGAGAGGCACCAGCTACCTGGCAGTAATGGCACGGGTCCAAGGAATCAAGGTGGGGTTTTTCAAAAGGCAGACTATTTATGACTGCTTTACACACACACACACAACACTTTAAAAAAATGATACAGGGCAGTAATTGCTTCAATATGTTTTCCAGGGCTCAACAATGACTCATTAGATCCCAGAGATAGTCCAGCATCCCCCTTCCAGACTTCTTGACATCTGTGAAAACAGTCATTAATGGTGATGGTGACCAGGCAAGGGACAAATTATCTGCTACTGTTGTACGGATCATCAAAAAGCCATTTTTGAATTTGACAATACCTTTGCCTAGCTGCACTAAAGTCCTGTTGATCTTGATGAATCACTTGAGAGAATAACAACCAGTCTAGTGGTAATTTTTTGATGAATATTTTCGCATTGCATTTCAGCAAGGAAATCGGCCATTGTAATGGGCAATGAGTCGGGTCCGTAATAGTTTATTTGGGAAGAGACAGGTGGGTGCTTCAGGTATAGGCATAGGGATTGAATCTGCATCTCAAATATGATAGATTGGTTATAAGTATAATCTCTTATAGAATGTGGATGGTAAACCACCTGCCCCTGCGCTTTCTGATTTTTGAAGCCTTCATTAGCATTTTCTAGTTCCAAAAGAGTCATTTTTGCAGTGAGCCCTTCGCGTTTCAAAGGTAAAATTTTAGGAACAGTAATGGACGCTAGAAATTCCAACAGCTGGAATGTGCCCTCGGGTTGGATTCTACTATAACCCTAAAAAATTGCAGGGTTTCCCCTACCCCTGATGTTCATATTTTTCAAGAGGGGCTTACCATTCACAGGGGTCAGACCCCTTAAAATTCCACTCAGAGATCTGCCCCTCCTAACTTTACTTCCATGTCTGTGCAGCCCATAGGACAGCTCCTCCTCTAGATCCCGAAACATGGTGCTCTGCAGGTCAAGAGCTTTAATCTCAGTGAGTCCTTCCATGCTTCAGAGGTAAGTAAATTGAGTACTATCACATTCAATAGTTGTTACCATTGTTTACAGCGCTTAGAAGTTCAGTTTAAAGTACTATCTAAAAAACAAGTTATTAGTGAAAACATGTGCAAACTAATAAGCATTGCCTGTCCTAAGGGTATCAGAAGACACAGGCAAACCCACTGTCACATTGGATAGTCATGACACCTGTTTACAGTGCTCAGAAGAGAAGTTTAAAGGACTATCTAGAAAAACAAGTTATTATTAGTGAAGAGTTGTGCAGACTCACAAGCATTGCTGTTTGCCTGTCCTTAGGGCATCAACAGACACAGGCAAATGCATTTTGAAAAGGGAATGTGGTGGAGGGGATCTCATGGTGAGCCGAGGACCAATTGCATCGCATTCCTAATTCACTAAAGGAAGCATATCCTCTGAGCTCTTCAAGAGCTGGACTTAGATGCAATTCTATGTTGCAATAATGATTGCATGTGTTGATATGCGCAAAGTGCACCTTGCTTGGTCCAAGAGAACAAGACTTTGATGATAAAAGACTGAGGATTGTGCACAATGTGTGTGTGGGGGCACTAGAATGTAGCAATAATCAAGGGTGCTGTCGCCTACTTCAGGTCATATTCAGCTGCTCATAGGAACCTATGATGGACACATTGATTACATGCTGTTGGACATCGAACAGCAGTACTGATATTACACACAATTTGACCCAGAGTGACGTCTCAAAGATTACCCTTTATCCCACCCTTTGCCCCTCAATGCCCCACAGGGAATGGAAAACTGCTTCCGCCCGCTGCTTTCATAACCCCTTCAAACCAGGATAGCAAGAGCAGTGCAAAGAGTACCCAAGGACTAGTACATGGAGGCAGCTTCTAGCGCTAGCTCCATGTAATTGATGCCCATGAATTAAATAAGTCTTAGCTGGTCAAGTCAAACAGAGTCCTCTTTGATCCTTCTACTTGCTTTCCTCCTTATGAAACAAGCTATGAATCCAAAGCTTTGAAGATAATCCGTAGAAGAAACAACTGCATGCCCATATGTCACAACAGCTATGATACCTCCTTTCAGCAATTCAGGCAGGCTTTGATTGCAGTATAAAATGTGGTGTTTTGGCATTGAAACTTTCAAAATTCATTTCCAAAACAATAGACCATGATACAAGTTACTGAAGCCTAACAATCTCAAATAAAAGAAAAAGTTTTGACAGTACCTAAGTATTGACATCAAGAAATGGCACAGAGCAGGAAACCAAATATTCAAATTCAAACTCACTTTATTCAATTTATCATATTAAATTATAAAAGCACATTCAAATAGTGAATCATTAAAATAATCTCAATATAATAAAGCCACTAGTCGGAAAGAATAGAAAACTCCAGCAAAAATCCATTATACATAAAAAGAGACTGTTTAATTCTCTAAAAATTGTAAACATCAGGCCATCCTCACTTGTCTAAAACCTAGTGACAGCAATAAAGGATGAATATACTTATGGCACAAATTCTTAATATTCTTAAGCTTTGGACAGATAAAAACAATGTGTAACGTGTCAAGTGCCAGAGCCATATCACAAGTGCAAATTACAGGATCCGTTGGTCTGTGCCACCCGATCAACATTTGTGGAAACAAATTTAAGTAAAAATAAGAGAAAAGGTGCCTATAAAATGCCAGCATTTCTAATGTTAAGTAGGTTCACATTTGCTAGAGAGTTTTACCATCTCATAATGCTTGCATGTGTTTTTAGACAGAGCCCTCACTTCCCTGTTTTTTTACCGCACATGAATATAAAACGCCTCTTTGACCTACTCCAGATGAGAAAATAGCGCTGGCCTACCTAAGACCCCCAGCAGATCTTTAATGTATTGTACCCATGGAATTTGGTGGCCATATTCCAACCCAAAACAGTCTCACAGAATTGCTCTATTAAAATCCAGGTCTTTTTTTAGACACACTGACAACCATAATAACACAGGGCGGATTTGAATATAGTCTGTAATAAAACCAATTCTTCATGGACAATTTCTGCAGGCGCAGATTATGGTAACCTCAGGCTCCTCCTTAAAACTTTATTCACCACAACCTGAATAGAGTGACTGGATGTGTACCCCCAGATCTTTGCACTAAAGGACACCATTGGGACACATCTGGCTCTATTCATGGCCAGTAATGATTTGACATGCAGGCGTCCCAATTTTCTCACAAAAGTGTCAACATTATGGGCCACTCTATTGAAGGGCTGCACATGGGTACAGATTAAAGGATGCCAGTTTAATCTTGCGTCTATTAATTAACATGACAACAGAAAACCTTGCTATATGGCCTCACATTCCCATTAGTGTAGAGTATAGTATTGGTGCTCAATACATTCTGAACATGCCTGTTGTCAAACATGTATTCTGGGACAAGAAAACTTGTACCAACAACTTATAGCTCAAATTAGGAATGGAGCACACCTAAACAAGTGAAAGGGATTACAATTTACAGTTCAATACATGGAATCCATAATACTGTTGAGAAATTTGATAAATAGTCGTACTGTGATTTAAGAGAAAAAAATAGACCTACGCTGTAAGACAATGGTGTATGATGTATCCGAGACTGTACTGTTGCAATACTTTTAATACCAAGCATATCTATAAAATGTGCATGTGTACAACAAAAGATTTGTGAAAGACCAACAAGAAATATATAATAAAGCCAAGTCAAGAATAAGCAAGAACACCACACATTTGTCCCAAGACCTATGACTTAGTCACAGCCTCGTATTTTGTGTTTTGGCAATGTCCAAGCCTCATGCTGCAATAAGTTCATCAGTAGCCGAGTAATATCCAATTCATTGGTTTGTTGCACTGAAAGTTCTTGTCATCCAATGTGGAAGATCGACATGTAATTTAATAATCCATTTCAGACCGATGTAGAAAATAAATTTGTAGATCAACAATCCAATTCAGCCATAATCCAATTCAGCCGACACGTGTTTCGTCCCAAGCGGGACTTTATCAAGGCGGCTGTGGTCTCAGACCCCTTTTCTTCCAATCCAGAGGATAGTGGACAGACGAGGAGTAACACCAAACTGCCATCTAGCGCGCGTCGAGAAAGAGCGCGAGATCCGCACATTGCAGAAGGAAGGTCACGCATCACAATGATCACAGGGGGAGGGGACAGCTGAACGTCTGTACTTGCAGTGCAACGGAGACGTCACAATTTATCTTGCGGATCTCGCGCTCTTTCTCGACGCGCGCTAGATGGCAGTTTGGTGTAATAACAAGCTCCATGGCGGGGCTTGGCCTCCGGTTGCAAGTCGTCTTACTCCTCGTCTGTCCACTATCCTCTGGATTGGAAGAAAAGGGGTCTGAGACCACAGCCGCCTTGATAAAGTCCCGCTTGGGACGAAACACGTGTCGGCTGAATTGGATTATGGCTGAATTGGATTGTTGATCTACAAATTTATTTTCTACATCGGTCTGAAATGGATTATTAAATTACATGTCGATCTTCCACATTGGATGACAAGAACTTTCAGTGCAACAAACCAATGAATTGGATATTACTCGGCTACTGATGAACTTATTGCAGCATGAGGCTTGGACATTGCCAAAACACAAAATACGAGGCTGTGACTAAGTCATAGGTCTTGGGACAAATGTGTGGTGTTCTTGCTTATTCTTGACTTGGCTTTATTATATATTTCTTGTTGGTCTTTCACAAATCTTTTGTTGTACACATGCACATTTTATAGATATGCTTGGTATTAAAAGTATTGCAACAGTACAGTCTCGGATACATCATACACCATTGTCTTACAGAGTAGGTCTATTTTTTTCTCTTAAATCACAGTACGACTATTTATCAAATTTCTCAACAGTATTATGGATTCCATGTATTGAACTAGAAATTGTAATCCCTTTCACTTGTTTAGGTGTGCTCCATTCCTAATTTGAGCTATAATCTTGCGTCTAGCCTGCTGCCTAAATATCAGAATTTATTGATCCTGCTAATGTGCTGTCCCCTTATCTGGGTTTTGGTTTTCAAACTTTTTGACTCTTGCATTAGGGTTTTGTTAGATTACTTTTCAGACCAATACTGCTCACAAAAACAACTGACTAAAAGTAGCAGTCCATTGGCTGTACGTGCTATAAGCACAGTGTCATCTGCATATAGCAAGGCGGACACCTGCCTTTTACCCACCAAAAGAACATCTTTACACCACGCCACTAAAAACTGGTCCAACTGAGTTATATATAAAATAAACAGCATAGGAGCTGAAATACAGCTCTGAAGGACTCCTCTCCCCTACCCAAAGTGTGATGTGCATTCCCTGTTGGCCCCATATCTTACTGAGGCTTCCAGCCCCTCGTGAAAGTCTATCAGGAAATTAATGAGAGCCTTCTCCACCCCCATGGACCTGTGCACAGCCCATAATTTTGCTCTGTTAACTGTGTCAAAGGCTGTGCTGAGGTCCCTGAAGGCCAAGCGTATTGCCTTCTTCCTCACCTTAATGTACTTAGTAACTAATAAATATAGATTAAGATTTTGCTTGATCGTACCTCTCCCAGATCTCAAACCATACCGAATACCTGAGATAATATTTCCGTTCTCTGCCCAGTCCCTCAATCGGTTTAACAGTACTCTGCCTATGACTGTCACTTCAGCATCCACTAAAGAAATGGGTTGGTAGCAGGCTGGATCTCCGCAATCCCTTTTTTGAAGACAGCTACAATGACAGACCTCTACCAAGAGGGGGGGGGGAATGACCACACGCTGCCGTATTAAGATACTGAGTGACTAAAGGGACCCATAAATCCACACATGAGAGGTGTTCCATCTGGCCCAGGAGCTTTGTTTGAAGGAAGGGTCGTGTTACTACAGCGGGATGTACACAATAGGAGAGGCTCTGTTTTCTCGCTATTTTCTCCTCTTTTATTGAATAGTTTGATTAGATATAGCACAGGGATGTAGGAAAAGTTTCTTCTTTTCTTTCCTCCTTAGGTATCTGGGTGGCAGGACCACCGAAAGGAGTTATCTGCCTCAAAAGAAAAAAACAAAACAGGTCACTGGTAAGTGTTTCTTTGTCAAGCTTCGGCTTATTATCTTTGAAAGTATATACTCCTCTAGTTTTGTTTGGGGCCTTTGTGTACCTAGTTGTATCTTCCCCTCTTTGTCCCCTTCCTATGCATCATGGTGCTAAAAAAAAAACATTGTGTTTTACTGATGCTGAGGTACTTTACCTCAATAAATGTGGAAGTTCGCATGCAACCACTAATTCTTCCCACACCTTCCTTTTAAGAACCTCCTTTTGGGTTTCACAAGCCAGAATATAACACTTTCTGGCCTCCTTCACTGTCTCCTTATCCCTCTGTTTTTCATGTAAGGCCTTAATCAGATCCTTATGAGCTAATGAACAACTAATACTGTTAGCGCGTCTGACCTTAATAAGTAAACTTACAAGGAGATGCGATTAGGTTGATGAACCTTTTCACTCGCAATTAAGATGTTCTTACCATAGCACCAGTACATAATCAATAATCAATACACAATCAATAATCATTAGTAATCAATAACATCAGTAATCAATGGAGTCAGTAAATTGTCACACACTATGAGCTTTCAGTCATGAATAACCACACAATTTAGTAAAAGTTAGAATATTTATTTCCCTATATTAACAATGCTAAGGTCATGTAGATTAATCTCAATATCAAATGAAATACATGATAAAACAATACTGGCTGTCAAAAGGGGCGTAAGAAACGTAATCTATTCAAAGCTTGAACAACAACACATTCCAAGGTTATGGTGCAAATCAATGGCAAAGACAACTGTGTCAATGTAATTATATACATGAAGTTTAGCAGAGAAATTCATCAAGTATTAGTCCCTGTTATCATAATTAATTAATGAAAATCCTTAATTAACATCAAATTAGCATCATGGGCCTCTTGCAAAACAATTTAGTAACATAAATTTGGAAAAACATCTAACCATGGCTCTCTCAAAACAGCGCAGTTGGTACCTAGAAAGAAAAGAAAATTTGCATAATAGTCACAGTTTTGTTATACCTATCCTCAGTATGAATCAGCAAAGCAAAATCAGTCTTGGTCCTCAGGACATCAGTTCATCAGCAAGGCATCAAGATTCAGCATCAAAGTTAAGAAAAGGCAAAGTCTCTAAGCATTAAAGTTAAGCATGTCTCTTATCAAGACACAATATGGGCAAAAGTAAGGGAAGAATGTCTAACAAAAATGCCTTTTGGCCAACATACAAAATGGGCAATAGTGAGAATGACTGTCTTATCTCTGTGTGATCCTGTTAAGTCAAAACTGTTAAAATTTCCCCCCAAATCCTTATTGGTCAGTTAATCGTATGTTCACACTTTGTCCAATAAAACTAAAATCCCACATCTATGAATTCTAATATTACTCCGTTCACATGTCATTGATTGGTTTGTCTTGCAATGTCCTCATCATCCGGTTTGTCAGGTAACAATATTGTTGCAGCTTCTACTCTAGTCAGTATCTTTATTGTTCTTGTTCTGGGAAAGTCAGACTCACACATATTACATATAAAATGTTGCATTAGCTGGAACATCATCTTCTAGCAGTAGGTTCTCATGAGAAGCTTCTGTTATGAGCACATTTAAACAATACAATAGAAAATCACAGTTTAACTCTATAGGACAGCCAGTTTATTAAACGCTAAGAAATACAGCTTTTACATGAGGCCTAGCAAGTAGACCAAGACACTTGCTAAGTTAAGGCCTACAATTAATAAAGCTAAAGCAAAATTCATAACCCTTAATATGACATATTACTGCATTAGTCTAACATATATTTAACATTTCATAATATTAAATCATTGATTAGTACAATTCGTTAACATTGGTGGCCATTCTTCGTAATCACATTTTCAAACGCGTGCATTATTTTTCTACGTTATTTTATTTTCTACACAAACTTACTATTCAAAATACATAAACACTCATTAATAATGTTTATTAAAACACCTGCGCTAGCAATATCAAACCACTTGATTTCATTGTAAGGGCTGCTTGCACTGATTTACACGTTAGAAAAGGAATCTAATATGATCTGGTCTGGGGTGCCTAACAGTAAACGGTTTTCAAAATCAACTCGCCGTGTCCGTATCCGGTCACTTAAAAAACGAATCCAGGACAATTTTACCCCATCTAAGCCCACGACCATACTCCTGTAATTTCAGAGGCTCCTTATATGGCGTAACAGCCTTGCCCCTCAGATCAAACCATCTAAAATGTGCCAATAGCAGATTACGGTCACTACTACTATTCCATTCTACACTAAAGCTGTCAAGCAAGGGTAACATCTCCATCAAAACCAAAATAAAATCGATGACAGAGCTGCACCCTCTCCCCTTATATGTCAGTACTAAATCAGAAGAGGAAAAACTTGATTTAGTCAACAAATTACAAAGATTAAATTCTGCCCTCAAAATATTAAGCGTGTCCTCTTGCCAGGAATGAGGAAAATGAACCAGATCTAGTTCCTCCCATGCTACCACCTTCCCCCTATCAGAATCACCACATGGGCATGGGTGTAAATTAAAGTCAGATGCTAACTCTATCCAAGGGGAGAAAGATCATACCTGAAAGAATCCCTCCAGAAACTTGGATATTCAGTCTGTAATACTTTCCCTGGGGAGGGTGAATTGTAGACATTGTTCACAAAGTCTTTGTTACCTGCAAATGTTAGGAGGACTCTCAACACAGTAGTTGAATCGGAAGTGACTAACTCCATCTCACAGCCTAGGGTTAAACTAACAAAAATTGTTAACGCTCCCTTAGCTCTACCATGCAATGTCAGTAAGGCATGAGCAAAAAAAGCTGCAAATCCGTCGAGGTAAGCCAACCCAAGACATCCCATGGGTCTTGAAGACATATCGTTTAGAATTATTCCAGAGTATTTACCTCAAAATTTTACCTCTGCCACATTCCAACTCATTATCCTAAGCTGGTTTGTGCTTCTTGAAGGTAGCTCTATATCTCTAATAGCCACCAACCCACTAACTTCTGGTGCCAAAAGTCAGTTATGCTCATGAAGCGAAATATAGGGCCAAAACCTGTTACTTAACTTAACTTCTGGGTTAATAGCCAGTTAGGAGTGGATGGCACTCCCTGACCTCTGTGTCAAGCCCTTTAGCGTACCCTGACCCCTAACAAGTTTCCATGGAGGATAGAAGAATCCCAGTGGATGAATTGCAATTCCCACCCTCCCTTAAAGAGTCACACACTGGACAGTGGTGTACCAAAACTTAAAAGGGCCCCCTGCAAGGTATTTGTAAGGGGCCATCTTCCCCCTGGACTCAGTCATGAGCCTGCTGCCTGTGCACATTGTACTGTGCTAAGGGGGGCACCTGGAGCTCAGGGATCCCCCACCACAGGGGCTGCGGGGGCCTTTGTTACTCCCCTAATGCTGGATGAAACAAAATTTGTTCCACCCTCCTGAGATTCCTGAAATGGATCACAATACAGTCACCAGTACCCTTTTTGATACTTCGCCAATCCAGCTCACCCTATGAACCATGATGATCCCACTATACAACAAGGAATGTGAATATTCCATATGGCCAGAAACCCAGCGAACAACTGTGTTTTTAATGTCACTATAGCTTTCCACTACTCCATTTTTCAAATCAGGCGCATTTACTAAAACACAGGCATAGGGTGAAGCCACTGGGGCAACTGTAGGGTCATCTTCACTAGGGGTACCCTCTCTGTAGCCAAAACAGAAGGGCATATCTGATTAGAGTGATTCCCCAGAGGCCTTAAATCCCCACCGCCCCAAGTATGCTACTGCCTATCAGAGAAAGGGGGGGTGGGGCCTTGATATTAGAGCATTGTGTCTGTAACATATTCGACCCCTTGGCGTTTTCCTACACACTATGTGACTGGGAAGATATATTCATGGAATCAGCGGTCCATGGCTCAACGGAGGTTGCAATATTATTACTGGTTAGGGAGCGGGGGCTCTGTTGCCATATCATTATGGTTGTGTGACCCACTATCTGACTTATTCAATGGCAGGGCTACACCTTTACTTTCAGCTTTTCCAACACATTCATTATCTTAGGCAGCCCCTCTTCCAATTAATGAAATCTGCTCTTAAATCTGTTAATAACATCAGTCAGCCCACTCTCCACTTTTCCCAACCTATGTTCCAATCTAGTTGGACAAGTAAGGGAGGCAGGTGCCTCAGTGTTTATACACAGGCTGTCCGTGGAATCTCCACACAGGGCCTCTTCCACTGCTGCCACAACTCCCCATGCAACTAGCTTCTTTGCCCTGCTTCTTGTGAGCTTTAACCCAGTGGTTCAGTTGGAAGACCCCTGTTTTCTAGTCTTGTGCTTTGTTGAACCCTTAGCATCACCTACTACCTCTGCATCAGAATGGGGCAATTCTACGGCATTGAGTCCCACAGCACAATGTTCCACTCGGGCCATGGTGCCACCCTTCCTTGAAGACTGTGACTGTAGGTCATCAATGGGACATTATTGCTTTTACCCAATACCAAGACAATCGAAGCAAAAGTGGCCAACTGGTCTTCCATCTGAATAATTTCCTCTGATAGGGCCCCTACCACAATAGTAAGGAATGTTAGACTTGAGTTCTGCTTCCATGGCCTCCAGTTTGTTGTATTGGGCTTCTCTCCTTTTTGCTTCCCCAGCCTACTACATCACCACAGCATGAGAGAATGAGAACCACACCCCTCTGAGCTTAAACTAGAAGACTGCCAACAATACAATATCCTTGGGGAACTCAATAAGTTCTTACTTCTAGCCCAGCCCAGCCTGGTCTGGCCGTGGATTGGCGCACACAGGCCTGCTCTTGGCCTTGTCTTCACCCAGGTCTGGAAGTGATCCACATGCATCCCGCGCCACAGGAGATATAAAGTGCTTAAGAGCATGTGGCGGGGGGTTCCAAAGTGCTGTGGTCTCTCCTCTCTCTGCAGAGGATTACAAGAAAGGCAGTCAGTAGGCTGGGATAGTGAGTCCCCTGGCAACCCGCTCTTCACTCCTGTGGCATCCTGCTCTATGAGAAATGGAAAGTGTTTAAGAGCATGCGGCACAGGTTCCCAAAGTGCGGTGGCCCCTCCTCTCCCTGTGGAGGAGTGCAGGCAAGGCAGACAGCAGGTTGGGGCTGTGAGTGCCCCAGCAACACGTTCCTCGCTCCTGTGGCATCCCGCACCATGGGAGATGGAAGACGCTTAAGAGCGAGTGGGTTCCCAAAGTGCGTTGGCCCCTCCTCTCCCTGGGATGGAGTGCAGGCAAGGCAGAGAGCAGGCTGGTACAGGGATTCCACCAGCAACATGCTCCTCGCTCCTGCACATCCCACGCTGCTGGAGATGGAAAACACTTAAGAGTGCCTGGCACGGGTCCCCAAGGTGCAGTGGCCCCTCCTCTCCCTAGGGTGGAGTGCAGGCAAGGCAGACAACAGGCTGAACAGTGAGTCCCCCAGCAACACGCCCCTCCCTCCTGTGGCATCCCACGCCGCAGGAGATGGAAAGCGCTTAAGAGCATGCAGAGCAGGTTCCCAAAGTGCGGTGGCCCCTCCTCTCCCTGGGGTGGAGTGCAGGCAAGGAAGACAGCAGGCTGGAACAGTGAGTCCCCCAGCAACATGCTCCTCACTCCTGTGGTGTCCATTCAGATATTACTAATTTAGCATTTAATTTATACATTCAAATCCATAAAAAGTTCTGCATTCATGAATTTTATACAATTATGATTATCGGCTAAAAATATGATCAGTCTATGGCAATGCTTTCATTCACGATCTGTGTAGCTGTATAAAGCAAAGCAGGTTACTTGGGTCTAATCAGTCATCTTAAATGAAGCTCAAAGTTAAGAAACATATCTCATTGCACTTAAAAGCCACCTACAGTGATGCTGAATGATCATTAAAAAGACAAATATATTCATAACGGATTGAATATGTACAGTGAGTTAAAATATTGTTGCATTAACCTGTCCACATTAAAATACACCATACCATAAGTCTTCCATCACTGTTATAGGCTTTTGATGCCAGGCCAATGTGTCCTACAAAAGTATTAATCTAGGTTAGGTTTCCACATCACCCACAGTACCATTTGGTGCTGATGCAAGTCTAATAACCGTTTTCAGAAAGAGATCGACGTCAGGTAGGCAGCAGCTGTCTTAGATCCACCAAATTTTATGGGTAAAAAATAAATCCAGGTATGATGACAGAAGTAATACTCTTGGAAGAAGGCTGTCTGTCAATGACCTCCTGAGCTAAGAAGCTGAGAGCTCTTTCTGTGACAGGTAATCAACATTTAGGCTACACTGAACACTCCTGGATAAATTCAAATGTTGTCATATCCCATATTTGAGATCCCATCTGATAATGTTCAAGACCCCACAGACTGCATGGCCTTTCTAAATAGAATAATTCCTTACCAACTGGTATCTTGGATCTGCCAAAGACCTGGAGATATTAACTGTCGTATAAGTCACTCACTGTTCATAAAATCGGACAAGAAGTGTAACAAATACACTGTATTCCACATAGCAGCGAATCAGTAATGCCCAGGCTGATGGAAACAATTTTTCTCATTACCTTTCGTCTGTCTTCCTTGCCCACCCTTAAATTGTAAGAATAACTGCGATGAGGAGGACCTGGATTTGGAGTAATGAAGCTTACATGTGAATAATCGGCAATTCTGGAAACCCACAACTCCAGTCTGAGCAGCAGATCAAACCGTGAATTATTTGGCAAACTATGATAGTCTGATTTTCATTCACAGATTTTGTCTGCACATTGAGGTCAAAAGACTCAGAAAAGGATGTGAGATAGTGAGGAAGTCATAGGGAATGGTGCAAAGACTCCTTTGCCGTATTGGCTTCTTTCTTCTAATAACGACAGAGATGTAAAATTAGCACCTTATTATGAGGCCCTCCGCTTCTTTTAATTTCTCAGTTCTGCTAATCTATGCTTGATATTGTCCTGAGAGGAAATTCAGAAATATTGACAGAATACTGTTTAGTTCCTTTACTTTGTGTGCAACCTTGCCTTATGACTGATATCCTAATTCATTGTTGTATATGTATTCATATATTTATTTTAATCAAATATATGTGTTAACATTATTTCTTAAGCCCCTACCTTAATTATTTTTTATGGGAGGGTGTTGCAGTAGCAGTGGTTGGCCATGTCTAGCTCTGGACATACTACAAAAATGTGAACTTATCTAAAAGAGCAATTTGTGAATCAGGCCCTATATACTTATGACGGTCTCTTGATATGAGGATGGAGACATAAACCTGAAGCTCCACCACCTATCCCTTTCTCTGTCGGGGATCTCCCTGAGGTGACAAAAATGTTTATTAAAATAATGGTGGTGGATATATCAATATGATGCAAATCTCAGTTGCTGTTGGTTGCATAAGTGGCGTGGAAAGGAGATTGACTATTACCAGTGAATATATGTGACAATTTAAAGCAAAAGTTGGAACCACAGACTTGTACAGCCTTGTCAGATATTAAAGTACACAAAGTGCAAGAAGGATGGGTTTAAGGTTTTGGAACTATTTCAATAAGTGCAGCAGACCACCTTCAGGTCAAATTGATTGTATGAAGCACCTGTGAACCAAGGACAACGAATGGAAAGAAGACACCAATGTCAATGTGGAAGGTCATCATATTTATTGGGATGTCCATGCAATAGAATTACTTGGATGCTTGTGCACAAACGAGAAGGACAGAAGGATTGTCACAAAATAAGTGTGGCGTCAAAGACTTAAACAAATTGCATTAAAAAGGGCACAGAAAATAGAAATCATAGATCACCCGGGGGAAGCACTTTGAAGAACTCGTCGGACTTCCAAGTTTACAGATAAACAGAGATGAAGCCGCTCAGTGTACGGGTATCTCAGAAACATTCACTGGTTGCTGATCAATCTGAAAGAAGCCCGGGGCTCAGGCAGTGGGCACTGTTTGTCCAGTTTCATGGGTTGGGTGCAGACATTGCTGTTTCTGTCTTCTAGACAATCCTGTCTAATCAAACAAACTTGCGTCTAACAGTGGATATCAAAAGAGCCCGCATAAAGTTTTTGATAAACATATAGGAAAAACGTAATCAATTTCCCATGGATTGCCACTTATTTTTCGACTTCCTCGAAAAAGAGGCAACCCTCAAAATGTCAGAAGCCAAAGTTCTTCTGGGAAGGAATCTCACTGTGCGGCCTGGTCTCAAACTTACATTTGATAGTATAAGGGGCACTACATTATTCATGGGCACTAAATTATTGCACACACCACGTTGAAGTGTTTCTAGTACAAACACAAATGCAAAGGTTATTTGGGGGGTGGGTGTATATGGGTTGGGGTCGTTTGCAAAGTGTTGTGATTTATGAGACAGAGAGAAAGAAAGGGAGAGAAAGAGACTGCTCAGTGAAAGAACAGAGAAGTCAGTGTAAGGGTTGGTGCAAGATTCTGCCCTAAGAGGAATGCTCATGAGAAAGGAAGAGAGATAATGTGCATAAAAGCTTGGTGTCAATGCGTGTATACAAGAGCCACATTCGCCTCATTACTGAAAGTAGTGCAACTTCCAGTTATGCACATTAAACTTGACTAATGAAGATGGCTGATGCAGTAACAAAAACGGAATGGACCAGATCTGGTGAAACGCGGACAGGCATTTCACAGACTGGATTTCAAGTGAGGAATCTCAGCACCGTGCCGACTTTGAGTGTGATTCTGGCACTTCTCATGCTAGATCAATATTTGGTACAATCAGCCTTGCAGTTGATGTGCCATTCCTGGAGGACCAGACATGCTGTATGTGATTTCAGTGTCAGACATGTTTCACCCTTGCAAGAGCTCTCTAGCCTGAAAATATAACCTGTCAATTCAGGGCAACCTGAGAGATAGCTCAGCTGTCGGAATCCAGAGCCTGCAGTATTGTGTTACTTGCAGGAAAGCTATTGTATAAGAGGCCTAAGGCTGTAAGATCTGTGAAATATGAAGTATGTATCGCAGCCTGAAAGCAAATTCCTGTAAGATCTGTGTAGCAAACCAGGTATCTCTGTGGGATGCATAAGCCTGTTCGTTTTGTGTGTAGAGTATAGTTTGCAATATAAAGCCGGAGCCCGTGAGTCTGTGTAAATGTGAGTTGCTTCTGATGTGTAGGGTCTGAGTCTGCAAATTATGATTCACCACACTTCATCAATTCTTTGAAACATCCGCGGTTTCACCTGACAGAGGCCCCTGAAGAGGCATTCAGAGCAGCTGAAAGTGGTGCACAAAGCCACCAGAAGCAACTTGTGGATAGGATCAATATGTTCTCGGTTGCATCCTTACTAAAGGCACTTGCTGCAGAATATTTGGACGCACCAAGAAAGTCTTGGTCTTGGCAGCTGAATGCAGAACAGCATAAAATCATGGATTGTACAGCTTAGTAAATCAGATGCTGTTCTGATTTCACATCATTAAAAATAAACGTGTTGATCCACTGCACTGTATTTAACCCACATTAAAAAAGTGTTCTTTATATATGGAGTAAAGTACCCCCTACCACATATAACAAGGATATTGGAAGACACTGAGAAGCTCCATGACTATATAGAAGAACAAAGCTGAAAACAAATCTGAAAGCTTCCCCTGATGAAGGGCAATGGCTCGAAATGCATTGAGATTGTAAAACAGATTTCCTGTGTACTTTGGATTGATAAATGAACTTGAAGAGATATGATTTCATTTTGTGCACATCAAACAAATATTTGAATTATCTGATCATTGGAGATACGTGATGTTATACTAGTTAAGAAAACACACAGAACAGTGGTTAAGAAATTCTACTACACAGTTCTAAGGTGGAGAAGTCGCGGGCATGAGACCGCGAAGTAGTGCACTAAGACGACACTGCTCAGTATAGCAGTGCAATTTACATATTGAATTCATACCTACGGCCAGAAGGTGATGCTCTTGTGAATGCGATCCAGGATTAAATCGATTATGTACATATAACACGAAGTGCACCATCATTTCAAAGTAAACCTTCTGCCAGGCTTACACCTTCCTTTTTATTAATACATTGAAGTCACTCCTAGGGCAGACCCGAAACAGCCCATAGAACATGGTGAATGATATTCAAAAAGCTGCACATATACATTTAAGTTTTACATGTCCTGGTAGTAAAAAAAACTCTTCAATTCGTTTTTCACTAATGCAAGGCCTATCTATCCCGGGGGAAAACCCTGGGTTAAATTACACTTGGGAGCAGGTAGGAATATCAAGTTTGTTGTCTAAGGAATTGTAAGTAAAACCCTCTTTAATGGTGAAGTCAGATTTTCAGTCACAATTCTGAAAATGCCACTTTCAGGAAGTTGGCATTTTCTTGTCTTAACCACTGGGTGTCTGCAGCCTGTATCCTGGGTCTCATGAATAGGCACACCTGGAAGTTGGTCTTTGTATATCACTTCCAGACAGCAAGACAAAGAGCAATAGGTGCTGGCAGAATGGGCCATCTCTGATTTTATGAGAGGGAGGAGCTGTCACATCACAAAGGCTCTACCTGCACAGTCCTAAGGGTTTGGCAATAGTCTTTGGTAATGCCAGACAAGCTAGGGCCAGGGCAGGGAGCCAGGAAATTCTAGACACCTTTGGGGTGGAAACCTCTCAAACTTTCTAATTCAAAATGGGCACCAGGTATAAATATTGGAGCCTCAGTCCAACTTTTCATTACACCTCAGGACCTGTGGAAGACTAAGAAGGACAGCTGTACTGCTCTGCAAGAAGGACTGCTGTTCTGTTTCTAAGCTGCCCTGCTGCATGAGTGAAAGGACTGTACCTGCATATTGAACACAGGATCACCAAAGTGACTCCAAGGTTGGCTTGCCTCCTGATCAGAGCCTTAGGGGCAGAAAAGGCACTTTCCACCTTGAATCCAACATCTGGACTCTGCCTGCTGTGTGCCCTATCCAACAGGTGGTGCCACCCAGGCCTGGACCCTTGGAAGTGGGTCTGAATGTGCTCTGCCATCTCAGTTGTGGTCTACCAGAACTGATGCAGCCTGATGCATGCCACTGCTGCATCAGAACCACCTCAGCGTGATGCATCCATGACACCGGACTTTGCATTGCAGCTGTCAGCCTCCTTTGAAATATCACTTTGTGATGTATACTCAATGCAGGCCTTTGCATTGCAAGTCCCTTTTCTGCGGCATCCTCAACAACGATGTGGGACTCCGCATCGCAGCCTCGCAGCTCCACTGAACCACTGCTGCCTACGCATCCTCCACGCGGGATCTCGCAGCTCTCTGCAAACCAGAATTTAAGGTACTTTGTTCAGTAGGCCTAACTTGATCCCTGTATCCAGCATGCACTCCATCACAGTAGACCTGAACTTTTGATTTTGTCCTGGTCCAGGGCAACCAGATACCCATAGTTGGCACTTTGTGCTTTTAGGCACTATTTTTACTTAAAACTTTGAAATTGCATACTGGTTGGATTTTAGAGTTTTGGTCTCAAATAATTTATTAAATTTTACTCTATTTTTCTAAATTGGGTAGTTGGATTTTTTTGCGTAGTATTTTCACTTTATTACTGTTTGAAGTACTGCATAAATACTTCATACATTGTCGCAAAGTTAAGCCTGACTGCCTTGTGCCAAGCTGCCAATGGGTTAACCACAGGTTAATTTGGGGTTTGCTTGTGTTTCACCCTGACTGTGATTGTGGTTTCTGCTTAAGAAGGGTTTCACACACCCCCACCTCAACCAGTAACCTAACACCCTACACCAGGTGGGCGTGAATTATTTCAGGCAAAAGCACAAATATGTTAGGGGCAGACTGATTGGAGTTCAAATGAGATCCATTTGATGCAAAATGAGTGCACAACAGATTAGGCAGTACTACAATTTGGCACAGAAGAAGCTAGGTAGGAGGATATCCCCACCATGCTCCTTTTCACTACATCTTGCTTCTATCACCCAAGATCTGATTATCACTGCCATCATGTGACTCAATGGCATCTTTATATTAGAAGATCTGTAGTCCACACAGAGTGCGCTTCACCAGTATGGGACACGATGTCTCAGATATTTTGTAAGAATCCACATGTTGTAGAGCCCCTAACATCAGAAATTGGTCACTCTCTTTCCTGATCCGCCAACTGCTTTAATTCTAGGAAAAATCAATGAAGCACACTGATTGTAGGCACCAGATGGTCGATGTCATAATGGAGTCTGTAGAATCATAATAGAGCATATCTCACACTTTCCTAATGCTATGGGAAAATTGGGAGAATTAGCTCAGGTCAGCCAGCTCCATCACCAAATCTAAGGACAGCTTGCAAACGTGCAGTATTTTGCATCCCATCAACACCCAGCCAAATCTCATTCTTCTTGAACAATAGCCTCCCAAAATCTACGTACATTACTCATTGTGTTCTTCAACCATTTCGGAACTGACGATGCTCAGGTAGATGTTGCCTGGTTATAAGAGGTATAGTATGAAGTGTGTTGCTTTGCATATTACCTTCTCAGTTTGAGGTCCAGGAGTTCATGCTTCATCAGTGAAATGTCAACCTTTATCACATAAAACACATTTAAGGAGATTTGCAGCCCTTCGATATTCTCCCACACAAACAGTGACCCATTACTGTGGTTGGGGAGCAGCTGAGTTCCACTGGCGGTGTCAATACACCATAGCTTTAAGATTGCCTTTGAGCAAGTACAGCGCTTTGCTGCCTTTTGGCTACATTTGCGCTATAGACCTACCTTATGCATACACATGCACACGATTGTCCTGGTAACCACGTTTGTCACTTGCAAGGGGAATGCGAGGAGGCACCAAACAGGAGCACTTCACAATGCATGGCTCTGAGTTGTAGCCCATGGCAGAGAGCAGCAGGGAGCTCTAATTTCAGAAAGGATAAGTAAGTGCAATCTGCAGAGGAGAATACGGAATACAACGGAAGGGAAGGAGAGCTTAGTCGTCTCCTATTGCACCAATTACCCTAGGTCTAGCTGCACGCCTATTATTAAACTCTAACTTTAAGGATCTTAATGCAAAGGAATTTTATCTCACTTGGCCCTGCTGGAACAACAGAAAATGGAAATTAGACGTCCAGTGTTTAAAATGTGGATTGCCCTTCAATGACTTTTTAATGTGTGAGAGGTTTAAAACCCATCCCTTCCCCATGCTATTGCTATGCGACTCCAGCGCAGAGGAGAATGAAAGCCTTTTTAGGTCAGTCTACAGACAGGTTTAGCTTCTTGGCGAGAGCTCATGTCATCACACAACATACACATCAAACGCATATACATACAGATACAGAAAGGGTCTTTTGAACAGCACCATTCAGCCATTTGATAGTGTCCTTCAGCGAGCTTTAAGCATTGGCTTCAGAGGTTGTCCATCAGTGTTGGTATCAGCCCACAGCATTTCGCATATGTGAACCATTTTGAATAATAGTGCACACACGTTGTCATTAAATCCTTTCTGTATGGTTTATTAAATATTTGAAAAGCAAGGATTCGCAAACCTGCTCTCTTTCAGCTTGCTTAAACCCCACCCTCCACTCAACCCTGTGCTCGTCCATTGCTCCACAGTTCTGCCCCTACCCCCTATTCTCCCCTGCTTATCCCTGCACCGCTCCCTGTGTTTTTTTTCTCTTTTACTTTTGTATCTTTTAGAAGGCTGAGCAGCTAATTGCTATTATTAGCATCCTAATTTGGCAGTTGTCATGCTGGAATTCTACAAATAAAAAAACAAAATAGAGACAAGTTCGTAAGATGCATGAGTTGTGAACCTGCACCTCAACACTCGCATCACGATCTATGGGCATGCATTCAACCACAAGGCAGCTATGCTGAAATTAAATCATTCCAACATAGTAGGTTGACCAGATCTTGAAAAGAAAAAACAGGGACAGGTTAGACATAAAAGCAGGACTGAAACCTTTAGTCTCACTTTCAAATCTGTCCTGTCCTGTAAATGTGTGTGTGTATACACACAAACACACACACACACACACACACACTCACTCTCATACCTGGCCTGTCCGGTAAATGTGTGTGTACACACACACACACACACACACACACACACACGTATTTTAGTCTCTAGAGGTGCATGTGAAAGGAGAGCACACCTTTCACTTCTGATTTGAAGGTTGACCTGACCTTTTCCCAAAAACCAGGACATTTATTTGAAATTAACAAACGCGTTTGCAGGTTGACCTGACCTTTGCCCCAAAAAGCAGGACATCTATGTCAAATTAACAAAAGCATCGGGACACTGGGGCAGTCCTCTGAAAACTGGGACTGTCCGGGGAAATCTGGGACGTCTGGTCACCCAACAACATATTTATCTCAATGAATTTAACTCATTATTTGTACCTTTTATTCAAGGGGTCTCTTTGAAAATCATTAGTCTTTTTAACCACACCTTTGTATATATTGTACACAACACTTTGGTAATTCATTTATCACATTATTCACCTTTACTGCGCCGTTACTATAGGAGCACCTGTACATTGGAGTTCTATTATTATTTTTTCATTTGTAATCAATACGAAACAGTTTATTGAATAAAAGGTACAGAGAATGAGATAAGTTCATTGAGATAAAAACGTTTCAGAAATTATTGAATCACTGCTGTGGAAGTCCAGGGCTACGCTTCTCCATTGGGGCCAAAACAATTTTCTATTATATATTTATGTACCCATGTCCAGGGGTTAGTTGGGTTTGCCTCATTTTCTTCTAATCACCCTACAACATAGCCATCATGTACTTGCATGTGTGTGGATACACCACAACACAAACACAAAACAAGTGTTTTGATGGACCAGTAGCTATTTTGGCTTTAATGTTTTTCTAATTTACTGTTTCAATATGGCTGATGGCTATATTAGAATAGTAAAAACAAAAAGCATTGGCAAATGCAAGACTAATTGGCTTTGGCAATGCTTGTTTCTATGTGCCTTGAAGCAAAATACTCAGCAAAGAGGCAAGACGTTAATACCTATGTCAGGATTTTTATGAATGATGATCTCAAAGACAGCAAAAAGCAAAGGATAGACATTTTGAATTAATCTGAACCAAACACTTGAGCGCTCTTCGTATATTGGTTGTAGCTCATTTATGCCTTTACAGAAGGGTACTAACCCTATACAAACCAAAGTATGTCCTGTTTCAATCGGAACAGTCCAACTCAAGTACCAGGCCATGTACCTTCCAAACGAGAACACAGGACTTTGGGCCTTTCTGGATCTCATGATTGATTTGAGGTTTGAGTTCCTATGGCACAGCAAGACAGGGATCCATGTCTAGGCATTTCCAATTCTGGTGACTTACTCAAGTAGAAAAAAAGTCATATATTTAAATGTTTTAATTAATCTGAACCACTGTTAATGACTCTGGGCAAATTCCCTACTCTTGTTTTTTGGTTTATTGTGCCATTAAAGAGAGGAGCCAACCATATGCAAATCAGCCGTGGTCCTGCTCCAATAGGAACAGACCAGCAAGAACTGCCAGGCCATTTTTTAATGGCGCAGACAAGCAAGAAATACAGAGACATGAACTGCACTCACAGTAATTGCCTTAGCTCTTATTAACTCAGTATGTCCATTCTTCACAAGGAAATGACACTAAATGGTATATGTATGCCCGGAGATGGGTCCTTACTGGTTGTGCCACAGGGCTGAAGCTGCAGCATAGGGAGAAAGCCTGACAAGAGGGGACTTGTCCTACCAGTTCAAACTCTCCTTCTCCTGCTGGAGCAGGATTAAAGCTAGTTTGCATGTGTTTGGTCCCTACTTACAATAACACACATTTGCTAGGATGGTATGGAGGACTTATCAGTGGTTCAGTTAATTCAAGCATTTCTAGCCATCACTTTTGTGCTGTGTAATATCTTCTTTTTTCAGGCAGCCTCTGTGAAAAGTCTGGTTGGCCTGTTCCAAATGGTTCCTCCTGATTCCGAATGAAGCACATGGACCACTGGACATTGGACACGAGATGTATAGCATAAAAAACAAGCTGAGCCTTACTGGTTAAAACAAGACTATCTGACATTAATAAAGACGATGCACCACCAGTAACCAGTTTCAAGATGCAACTTCAGTCAATGGGACTGGTATTTTCTATATATCATTACAAGACTAATAATGTATTTCCTACCACAAGAACCCGATAGAAAATCTAGTCCACCGTGGAAGTATTTTTCACAACCTTGCACGGGAAACATGTAATCACTTACATTGTAAGTCGGTGAGAGGCAGCAGCTTATACCTTCTGTTAGTGTTGTGAGACCTCAGAGCGCTCAAAAGGTTAGCTTACAACAGAGCACGAGAATGGAACTGTATTCTTAACATATAACTGCCAAATGTATGAATGAGGAGCATTGAAACCTATAAAAGAGGACCTCTGGGCGCCTGTTCATGGTAAAACGATCTCATGGATTCACAAACAACATCAAAAGCAAACAGCGACAAAATGGAACAAATAAAACATCCCCAGCACCACGTTAGACAAATGTTGTATCTTTAAAAGGGGAGATGCGTTTCCCCTCATCTGTTGAAGCTCTGCTTTGTAAGTGTGTCCTTTGCTTGGTTTCTATGGAAACAAAAGAATTCACATACGCTGTACTCATTCTCCCAAAGGAGATGCTTCTCGATATTGCATTTTTTATTTGAATATAAATACTTTTAAACCAGGTCAGGTCTTACGCTGTAGAGCCCCTCAATGCATTTTGAACAATCACTGTTACCACGTGACAGGTCTGCGGTTTCAAGGTCATTGGCACAAGAGAATACACAATGAATCAAAAATTATTTTATCTCTCAGTATATGAAAAGTCGCTTTAGAAAAATCTACTGATTCATTTTCAAACAGGGTCCTAAGTAGACCCACAAAATAATTTTAACACCAACTAGAATCAGGAAAAATAAACTTTATTCACTTCATCGAAATCCACGTAGGAGCACGCATGAGTGTTAATTTCATCCTATCTAAACTTTGACGCTATTTCAAACTCACCAAATGTAGATTTCACGTTGAGAGTGTCCCTTTTTGGTCACATTGCCAAAATTTGTGGATGGCTTCGAAGGGTGTGGAGTTGTGCCTGCTCCTGAATTTTTATGCACTTAAGAATGTGAGGATGTACCATATTAGACCCATTTCCTGGAATTGAATTCAGAGTGTAAAATTGCCGGTTCTACCCAGGCAGTATCAGAAGTATAATGAAGTCCATCAAACTCTCTGTATATGAGATAATGACTGAATTTTCAGACAGAAACTCTTCAGATAAAATAGCATGCAGCGCTCCCCGGACACAGAACAGAAAAAACGCGCATTTTTTCTGAGCTTTTGAAGTAATTCGGTATAAACAGTAGGTGGCCACCTAAGGCGACACCTCACTATGTATTTGTGTGTCACGGGCAGCCCTGCCACTGACTTAAGCGTGGTAAAACGAATAGATAGATTAGTCCTGTGCACCTGCCATGTGAGAGACGTTATATAAATGCAATATTTTATGTTTCAAATTTATACATCCACACATTGGTAACTGGCAACTCTGTGAGCATCATTGGTATCAAACAGTAGTTTGAAATGCATAGTTGCCAGACAGAAATGGAAAAACTGTGAAGGCCACTGTCCTGGTAACAAATTAGGCATCAGTACACTGGCAAACACATTGACAAAATAACATTTTGAAAGTAGTGCTATGGCCACTTATTGAAGAGTCAACTCCATCTTTCTTTTAGCTTTCCTGTTGCACTTAGTATGTACCTTAGAGCATTGGAAACAATCGTGCTATAAGTACTGATGGACATCATTTGGAGTTTGACAGTGCAGGAGCCCTGCTGTAAACCGAGTGGGACCCCACCCC
Organism: Pleurodeles waltl; assembly: GCF_031143425.1. Taxonomy (NCBI): domain Eukaryota; kingdom Metazoa; phylum Chordata; class Amphibia; order Caudata; family Salamandridae; genus Pleurodeles; species Pleurodeles waltl. The sequence goes on along the minus strand of NC_090451.1, from coordinate 276,177,606 downwards.
CCTTAAACTTGCTGCTACCCTGACATCCATTTAGTGATTAAGGAAGCACCAGGTTTACACAGAGGGAGACTCAGATGGCTGCACCAAAATAAACTAACCTGGTGGGCTGTCTGCCACTGGGCTGCTAGGTTATGGCAAAATGTCCTAAAGGTAGAGAGGTATCCACTCTTGACCATCCATTAGCGCCTGTAAACATTCGAAGCTATTGAAGAAGTGAGGAAGAAACAAGCCTGAAATGTCAATGGAGTTCAACAGTGTGAAATGTCACTTCCATCATGCCCGCCCCTTTAGTGAATCAATAGCCATGGTCTTTATGCCTAAAGACACAACCTAGCCACCACCTAGCGCACAGGAGAACCTACTAGAGAAAATGACTATTGATTGATAATAGAGATTCTAAGAAAATGGGTTAGTAGATTCAAAGGATGTGGGAACTTCACAGGTAGTAGGCACACAATCTCTCTTTAGTGTAAACCAAGTACCACTTTGTAGCACTTGATTTCCTCAGGGTACTGAGGCAGAGTAGTTTGAGGCCTATTTGGGTGATTTTGTGTGGGTTAGTACTCCAGACCACAGGCACGCAACACACAACATCTAATAAATCACTATTCAATCAGTGCTTTTACTTATTAAAAGGAAAATAACTTTATTACACACACACTACTCAATAATACGTATTAATTTACAAATATATACACAATGGCAGGTGGAAATACCTATAGTGACCTCCTAACAGTTCACACTTATAGTGAGCACTGAACCCTAAAATTAAAACCCCCCACATATATAATAGGCACAATTTAATGGGATGTAGTCACCAAAAGACAGGCCTACTAGCATTCTCCAGGTGTTCTGTGTTGTAAATTTGCCCTGTCTGCACGGTAACCCCCGATTTCTCCCTTCTGTAGATGAACCCACTTCTGTTATTGGTATCAGGACTCGGCATATGGTACTCCTGCTAATCAGTGATAATGTGCTTCTGCTCTTCCTTCCACATCTGGTAAAATTGGTATACATCTGATTGACACAATTCATTTAGTAATAATACTTTAGTACAGTGGTTCTCAAACTTTGACCTGTGACTACCTTGACCTATTGGCCCAGGCTCTCCATTATGTTACTTTTTATTTGGCAGGTTGGGGGTATTTAAGCCTGGCCTCGGGAGTACTTCCATTTTTCTCCCTAAAATTACTTGGGATGAAGCCAATGACGGTTTTAAAATCATCAGTGTAACTCTGTATACTATGCGCACGCCAATGACCTGTGCGCAACCGAATGCTGCATGCGCACTCAGCCTGTATGCTTGGAGCACATGGGTCCTCTTGTTTTTCACACACAAGTCTGCCTGCCGTCCTCTGGGACAACACAACACAATGCAGGGATAGCCTGCACCCTCCTTCCCCTGGGAACAAATGTTTCTTTGAACCCATCCCCTCTCCTCATCGTAGCAGCGCATCCGTGAAGGACACTATCAAGTCAGCCTCTGGAACCATGTGAGCAGTGCAAAGGAGAGCTGCCAATCAGGCTGTCGGATGAGTGAATCAATGCGGGCAGGCCAGGCACGCTGATGAGTAGACACAGTGGATGAATGCCGGCACCAACCTCTCAAGCTTGCACTCCTAACGAATGAGGGAATGCACAGATATAGGATGAGAATGCATGGTAAGGCAAACCCTCAAACTGGACTGGATGAACAGGCAACCCACCCTTGCCTCCAAAACTCAAACCAAGTGGGTAGGTAATTGGGAAATGGACTGGTGCTGCACAGGCCATGTCTAAGGACAAGACATGCTTGCGACTTGTGTATACCTCATACTGAGGAAATCCTAAAGGAAACTACCCAAGGCCCTATTTCAAACACAACATGAGTGATGAGAGTGCAAGAATCTTGGCAGCTTTTAACATTGTTACCAAGTAGGGAGCAATAACTCTAAAAACAAAAATGAAACCTGCTAATAAGAGACACCTCAGAAGCGTGACATTTGTTTCTCCAAACTGACCACACTGTGGGTTGTGAAGCACTTGGACAAAAGGTGATGGCACGGAATATCAAGGAAGTCCTGCGTATTTACTGGCGATGGGGGGGATGTAACGCTGTTTTGTTCCTGCTGTGGGCGGTGAGAGTGCATTACAATTGCATTATATAGCGCTATGTGCTCCCGACTGATGCGCTACAGCGGTTTTCGGATGGGTAGAACAGAGAGGGTTGGAGCGAAAGGTTTCCCATGTCTACATGTTGATCCACCAGACTGAAGTGAAACCCAAACTCCTTCCCTTTGAAATCCACGAAGCTGGACTCATTTACGGAGTTTAAAATACGTCAGCAGTCTGAGGGAACAAGCATAACTGAAGTGCTTGCAATGGAGTAACTGTTTTTTTTTAAAGAAAATAGTTAAAAGGCACCTGCTTCACAAACAGATGTTTTAAAGTCAGCGCAGAGCTCCGCGTCCAAGAATGCTTTGCCACAAATGCATAAGGCTGGATTTAATTGTGATACAAAATGCTCACAGGCCCCTTTCTGATGTTACAGTCTGCAAATAAAGCAAGGCAAGGCTGTGCGTCAAATTAAATGCTTAAGAAAGTGAAAAAAGCGTGGTTTGGTTTTGAGGCATAATGTGATCATAACAGAAGGCGCCAGTTAGGGAGAAACAATGGCACGAAGAATTCCTCCACCACCCACAAGAGAATTGTAGGGGGAGAGACCAGCAGCATCAAATAACAGGTGTTAATATCAAACTACAACTTCCTAAAAGCAAATAGCTCAAAATGCGCATATTCATAGTCCAGTGGTTCCCAAACTGTGCGCTTAGTGCTCTTCGCGGCGCACTCTCTAGCTCTGACGGCGCACTGGGGTGTTGTGGGGCACAGATTGGGGACCACTGTCTTAGTAGATTGTGTTACATGTGCCCAAAGCCTGTAAATTAAATGCTTTAGGTGGACTGCAGTCCCATTGTGCCACTCACTAAATTACATCCTTAAGACATGTCTCAAGCCTGCCATTGCAGCCTGCAGTGGAGTTTTAAACTGCTATTTCTGCCTGGGAAAACGAACCTTTTTCTAGGCCTAAACCTTCTTTTTTTATACTTACAAGTCACTCCTACGGTAGACCCTAAATGCTCATAGGGCAGTGTGCATGGTATTTGAAAAGGAGGCCATATATCTTTAATGTTTTACATGTCCTGGCAGTGAAAAACATTCAAAATCGTTTTTACCGCCCATAGACTAATACTGATTTTGCTTATTACGTTTAATAAGTGATAAATTTAGTTTGGGGACAGCTAGAGAAATGCTTCTACCCCACACTTTATTTGTAATTTAAAATCCTCTTTAATGATAACATTGGTTTTAAAATTATTATTTTGGAAATTACACTTTCAGAAAAGTGTCATTTTTCTGCCAAATGTTTCTGCAGCATTTTTGTCCTTTGTGTGAGTAGCCAGCTGCCCCAGGGCTGTTAATGAATTCCCTAGGGGGAAGGTGTATTGGGCACAGAGAGTAGACAAAGGGCTTTCAGAGGGAGTGGGTATTCCTGACAGGATGGCTGGGGAGGAGATGTGCCCCCCCTTGATTACACTTCTAAGGGATCGGCCCCAGCACACACAACGGAACCCAACACCCAGGCTGCCACTGCCTTTTGTTTCACTAGTCAGGCTGGTGTCTCCAATACCTCTCATTGTATTTTATCATATTTGTCATTTTGGTATCATTTTGCTCATTAAATTATACTCTATTCTCAAATTTGTTTTGGGATTGTTTATTATTTGACATAATAACTTTATTATTGTTTTCGTACTGGATAAATTCTTTACACATTACCTCTAAAGTTAATCTTGGCAGCTTTGTGCTATGTTACCAGAGAGTTAAGCACAGGTTTATTTAGTAACTTTTGTGGTTCACACTGACAAGGAATGCGATTGTTATTTGAGGTGGATTCTTACCCCCCTCAGGTAATACACCAATTTCTTACAACCACCTCATTAATAAAAGCTGAAATATGTCACATTAAACCAATGCAACACAATTAACACCACTAAGGATGGTATCTCTGTCCCTGTTGCGATTAATTTTTATAGGACAATGTGTGTTTTGCTCCTGGTGGTGTATTTTAGTTACCAGGAGTGACTATTTTAGGCCTTCTTGCCTTTAGATTGTTATACGTTTTGGGGAAGCTTGTTATCCACTGCTCTCTCTCTCTGATGAAGAGAGCTCATGGCCTGTTCTCCTGCCTTTGTGTTCCTTACACAGGACCCTCTCCTGTCTGGGCACCAGGCACTTCTCCTGGGTCTGGATTTGTCCTCAGCATCACTTACCCAAGACCACGAGACAGAGTTCCCTACCTGCCTGCACCTTGGAGGTCCCTCGGCCTCCACTTTGCTACTAGCTGGGCTATTAGGCCAGCGAATACCAGTGGCCTTCCCCTTCCGGGGGTCATAGTCCTCTAGGACAGTTCACAAAAATCCAGGGTAACCCTATCAGGTCCTTCCCACTACTGCCCCCCAGAGTGTGTGGAGAACACCACCATTAGCCCTGGGAAAATAATTCCTAGTCCCTGAATGCTGGCTAAACTCCCAAATTCCTGGAGTCCTTTCTTCCAGCTAGGCATTCATCCAGTGTTGCTTCCCCCACGCCAAGACTGTTCTCAAAAGTCTCTCCCATGTGCAGGGGATTTTAAGTGGGGTTGGAAATTTCCAGAGGCTAAGCACCACTGCCCATTCTTAGGGTGACACATCATAACTCCACCCTGCTTCAAATCTCCTGCACATCATTTTGTGAATTTCTAAGATAGCACCATCAAGTGGTCCATTAAAAGACCTTCTCTGAGAGCCTAATCCCCACCCCTAACTACCACAGAGGCCTGGTTGCTTCTCCCCAAAACTTCAAAGGGCAGGCTCTCCTGTGACTGGCTCAGATGTCTTTTTACCCTTCTTTGTTTCTTTGGAGTTGAGCCTTCCAAAGCAAGGTGCAATGGGAGAAGCTCATACCAAATGCTATACCCACTCTCCGAGCAGAGGGCCTTATTACTGGGAAATGGCCCTATTGTATGGGGAGGCCTTTGATTATCCAGCTAGCCAGCTGAGTAATTAACCAAGCCCCGCAGAGTGATTCAAAGACCAGAATCTAATTAGGAACTGACTCACAGAAAAAAACATAAATCTTGATGTGCCACAAGGTGTGCAGATGTGTGGAAATTAATGTCAACCCTGCATTTGGATTGTAATTTACTATAATATTGGGGTAAGAACTGAGGGCCTAATTATGACCTTGACAGACGGGATATTCCGTCGCAAACGTGACGGACATCCTGCCTGCTGTATTACAAGTTCTATTATATCCTATGGAACTTCTAAAAACGGAAGGCGGGACATCCGTCACGTTTGTGATGGGGTATCCCATCCGCCAAAGTCGTAATCAGGCCTGAAGTCCATAGGACTAACAATGGTAAAACTGCAGCTTGGTGCAGATATCACCAATTGTGCACAATAAAGTGAAGCAATAAAGTGAACCACGTGTCAGTAATCATAACAGGGTATTAAACGGGGCAGAAGATACTTCCCACAGACCTTGTAAGAATAATATAGCGGTCTGACCTAACTGAAATTTAAGACTACAAGTGGGTTGTTAAAGGATATTTCTGAAAAATGTTCTATTCAGCAAGAAATATTTGTCTTTATTGACATGTATCACACAACATTACCTGTTGTTGTTTTTATTGGAACCTCACAAGAGTGTCTTGTATTGTATGGCATTGGCTTGTTGACTTTTGATTGTGCTTTTAGACCCCTTGACGAGGCCCCGAAGTGTTCTTTGTTGGTAGAGCGAGTAGCTATTCTGTATGTACAGCATATTTGGAGAAGGATGTAAGTTGACATGTCATCTACATGTGGTGGACTTCTGAAATAGAGGCTCTGGAACAAATTCTTGACTACCAGTTACCAAGGTTTCAACTGGGCACAGTTGCAGAGATGGGTTTAGACATCAAGTACACTAGGATGGAGTCTCAAAAATCGTTCATTTACTTTGGTATTTCTGTGGAACAGAATTTTACTTATTAGAAAAAATTGCATTTATAGACCAATTTACAAAAACTATCAGGAACCAGGTACATTAGGAAAAAATTATTTGCCATTGTTCACCTAGAAATGCACAGCCAGATCAGCATGAGATACCTCAGTGGGTTACAGCAAGTACCTGTTGATACAACATGGGTAAACTGCAGGGCACAGGACTAAATATCAGCAGATTGGCTTAGCTTTTCACCCTTGTGAGTCTGACAAAAAAATGTAACTTTGAGTTGGAAAACAAATGATTCGGTACATCTTTTTTGAAAGTTGTTAAAGATGGAAAGAAAGCCATGCACCTCTTACCTTTGATAGAATAAGGCCCATTTTTACTTGTTTAAAAAACTCAATGAGATGTTTTTTAGGAAGGTTAATTTCAACCATAAATGTATACATTCATCCATGATATTTCATAAAACAGTAGTCAGGAAAAGAATGCCAAACTAATTCTAGCAGTGATTTTGTTTTGTGTTGTCAGGTTGCTTCAACCTGTCTCGTTGAAGAAGTTTTGGCAATTGAATTAAAAAATAACCTGTTTTTTATGCACAGTGCTAACACAGCAGAGGCTCTTCCTGCATGAAAATGTAATCTTGGCTCACCTTGGAAGGTGGCAACCCTGAGCAACTGCCCACCTTGTCAATGCTCTACAACATCTCTAAGTGTGTATGCCCAGGTGTGGACCCCATGCTCGTTGTGCAGCAGAACTCATGCTATTTCTTTCTAATGAGGTCTAATTATGCTAAAACTAACCTTGGGTTGCTTGTGTTTTCATCAGCGGATATCTGGCTTGGCAGGATAGGCTAGACTCTTCCGAATGTAACAGGACCAAGACTGATTTGTACATGGCTGTCTCCGTTTGGAGTGGCACAGTGGGTGAAACTCGATGAACTAGAATGTTTATTACTTTGAGGCACAGGAGAGGTGACAGCTACCTTAGGATACAAAACTGCAAAAGCAGTACTGACCCGGTTCTCTGCAAAGGTGGGCCAAGTCAGCTGATAACTGGCCGAACTCCCTTGTCACAATAGCAAACAGAGTATCTTCTCAGTGATGCCTGCCTTAAATATAAAAACATGACTCTATAGTGACCAATTGAAATTCCCTAAAAAATCAAAAGGTTTACCACAAACACTTATGAAATTCTCTAAAAAATAATGTTGGGAGGAAGTAAAGGTTGACTATTACACTGACAGCAGATAGGCCATAAAACTTAAAATGGCAAGAAATTTAGTTGTTAAGGTATACCCAAACTATCTGGTTTAACACCAAGACATCCACTTAACCCTATCACCCACCACTATCATTCTTATACAAAAATACACCTATTTAGAATTATCCTCTGTTATGCTGGCAATTCTTTCTTATTTTTGTTTCAGATATATTTATGTATTCTTTATAATTCATGTGTGTTTATGAAAGCATGATGTCAGTTGGACTTCTTTAGAGCATGCTCTCCTTGATGTTCTAGAGCCTGTTTGGTGACGAGGATTGGATTAACACTTGTGAAAAAATTTTAACTACTAAACATTCAGTTAGTAGTTGATATTAATACAATTAAACAGTGGATAAGACAAGTGAAGAAAGGACACTGTCCTGGCTATTGGCAAGCTTTCGTCTTCGTTTAAAAAAAACTTATTTGCATATTATACTGTTTTTAGTATGGCTTCACAAAAAGTTTCTTTACAACCTTTACAAGCATTTTGGCCTGCTGGAGTGAAACCTTTTATGAAATGGATTGAAACGGAAGACTTATTTCTGAAATGTTCTAGCTATCTTGCTACAACTGATGAAGAGGGCAAAATGTCTCCAGAAAGTTAGAACATTTTTTCTTACATTGTGTAGGTCCTTAAGGGTTCAAAGTTTGTGATCAGGTGCCTAAAGTGTCAAGGATGGAGTTGTAAATGTGTTTGATGCTGCTTTGAAAGATCTTGATAACCGTTTTGCACCAAACGTTTGCATAGGAATTGTAAGATTTACATTTTTCCAGATAAAACAAGAATCGGGGAGACTGTTGCTGAATATGTTGCAGCACATAAAAAAGGATTGTACATTTGACCACCCACAGGAACAACTTATCAGAGATCATCAGGTGGTTATGCATGTGCATTATCCAGCTAAACAGGAAATATTGTGGATCAATGGGATGCTGACCTTAAGATATTCTGGCTATTGTAAGGAAAGCAAAATTATCTAGTCATAGTGCTAAGGCCTTGAAAGCAGAATCACAAGATCATCCAGAAGAAATAGTAAATAAAGTAAAGGGGAAGGATTTAATAAACCTAAGAAATAGAATTCTAAAGGGGCAGGTAATAGAAAAGAAGGCCCAAATGCTATTGCTGTGATAATCATCATAGTGGCATCAAGCAAAATATTCCCAGCAATCAAACAGAAATGTTCCTTGTGTGGTGTAATTGGTCATTTTGCTAAGGTCTGCAGGAAGAAAAAGGGTTTTAAGGTTAAGGTGAAATATGATGATGATGGAAGTTCAAGTGAAGATGAAAGTAGTATTAAGAAGGTCTCTAACCATGAGATGGATAACTTAGTACAGGATTTTGAATGTAAAGAATTATTCATATTAAATATTCATGATGACAACGCTGGATATAGCAAGAAGAAACCCATTTCTTTGATGAACATAGTTAGAGTTAAAGTACAAATGTATGCTGATTCAGGATCCCCTTATACCATAGTAAATAAAGATGTGTGGAAGACAAAAACTACTAGAAGGTTGGAAACCAAATTATTAGAGCCAGAAGGATTTTCAGGAGAAAAGATAGACATGGTAGGTTATAGATTGTTAGTGTTCAGGTAAAAAAAAAAAAAAAAAAGAAGTCCTATGGAAAGCTGTACATTGCAAAAAAGTCATTCGGTGTTAGGATGGAGGGGCCACGGCGATCTTCGTATCATCCTAAAATCAAATAACCCTGATGGAGTTATGATTTTAGATGACAGTGAACTGATTGAAACAGAAATGTTTTAAAAATTCCAAAGTATGTAATGGAAAAATTGGGAAGTTGAAAGAGTTCGAACATCAGATTGTGTAGAAATCTGAGGCATGTCCTAAAGTGCATAAAGTAAGAATCACCCCCATATTGAGTAGGGAAAAAGTAGAAAGAGAATTAGAGAAACTAGTTGCTGATGACATCATTGAACCAATTGAATCCTCAGAGTGGATTTCTCCTGTGGTCGTAGCAAGACATTGCAATAGAAAAATTAGGTTACGCATTGACCTACATCACTTAAATAACAAATATGTTGGAGTGCATACATTTCCATTTCAAAAAATATCAGAGATGTTAGCTTGGTGAAAGATGCTAGATAGTTCACTATTATTGATCTCTCTGCAGCATATCATCAGATTCCATTGAATGAGGAAGGTAAGTTGTAGACTAACGTTATTACTCCAACAGGATGTTTTCAGTATAAAAGGATGCCATTTGGTTTGGCATCAGCTGCTGCAATTTTTCAAAGATTGATGCACCAATTGTTTGGAAAACATAGGAATGTATGTTGGCTTCAGGATGACAGCTTATTATTTGGCAAAGATAGGAGCGTGATGAGGTGTTGCAGAACCTTTGGGCATTCTAGAGAGTACGGTATTAACAGTGGAACATTGAAAATGAAAATCTGCTGTGCAGTCAGTAACCTATTATGGTAATTTTTTTAATGGAAAATGAGTAACCATGAAACCTTCATTGGTGATGCAATCAAAAATGCACCACATCCTTCAGACAAGGATGAAGTAAGGGGATTCCTTGGCCTTGAAGAATTTTATTCTACATTTGTAAAGGGGATTTCTAGCAAGGTGTAGAACATAAGACAGCTTTTAAAAAATAAAGTGAAATTCATGTGGTCAGAAGAATGCAAAAAAGAGTTCAAAGTGATAAAGGAAGCTATTGTAGAAGCTCATATTTTGAAGTGCCTTGAGTCTGATTTGGAAAATACTGTAACAGTAGATGCAAGTAACAAAGGTTTGGGAGCTGTTCCTTCTCAAATTAATAGTAAAGGTAAAAGGTAATATGCTTCACATGCGTTATCTCCTAATGACAAGAAATACTCTGTGATTGAGAAGGAGAACCTGCAGATTTGTGGGCCCTAGAGCACTTCAGATCATTTATATGGGGGAAAAATGAGCAGTATGCACAGATCACAAACCATTAGTGGAACTATTGACCTCTGAAGGGATGTTCAAGGCTTCAGCTAAAATAGCATGGACGTCAAAGGTTGCAAGATTATATACATAGGATTGAGTGTGTTCCGGGAAAAAACAACAGATATACTAGAATGTGATGAGAGGGAATAGGATGATTTCCAAGTGGTCTTAAAACGTGATCAAGGAGTATCAGGTCTTAAAGAAAAGGGATGGAAATCAGAATATGCCAAGGATGCAGTTTTGCAAAAACTTGCAAGTTTTGTAAAACAAGGATGGCCAAAATAATCTATGATTTTAAACATTTTTGGGAAATTAACGATGAATTATCGGTAGTGCAAGGATTTGGACACAGAGAGGAGAAATGTATTCCACCTATCACAATGAGAAACAACATTAAGAAATTGCGACACAAAGGCCATGGAATCACAGTAAAAACCAAACAGAGAGTAAAAAGCTGGTATTGTTGGTCAGGTTTGGACATGTGGGTAGAAAGAAAGGTGAGAAATTGCTTTGGTGTGCACATTCTGATAAATCATTGAGGACTTTAAGACCTAATATGTGTGAACCTATCATTCCTGAGAAGCCTTGGCAGACATTGGCTGTTGATATAATGGAGTCGATCGGTACTCCATCTAAGTATATCATCGCTATCGTTGATGTGTTTTGTAGATGGCCTGTAATCAAGGTTTTGGAAAAAGTGGACTCTATATAAGTTCTAAAATGTATAGCTAGAGTATTTATGGATGAAGGATTACCAGTGCAAATCATTAGTAACAACAAGGTACAATGTACATCAAACCTGGCTAAAAGTTATTTTGAGAAAGCAGGTGTGAAACATAGAATTACCTCATTGTATAATTCTAGTGGGAATGGAATGAGAGAGAGATTTAATACAGTTTTCCAGACTGCTATACAGTTAGCAGTTATGAATGGGGAAGACTAGGAAATTAATGTTTTTAAAATGGTATGAATGCACAGAACTGCCATGCGCGAGGCTATGAAGGTGTCACCGTTTGAAGTCATGAGAGGAAGATGAGCTAGGACTAAATGTAATCCTGAATGGATATTGCAGACTTCAAATACCAATGTTCCTGTGGAATTAGTGAGGAAAAGGATTTTAAAAATACATGCAGTTCAAGTGAGCGATGGTAAAGTGTGGCATCTCAGAAGGTTTGCTGTTTTGAAAGGTGACTGCAAGTTATATGAATTGTGTAACAAAAAGAAAAGAAGTGAATTTTAATTTGAGTGTTTGATGGAGAATCTGCTTGTGGACAGAACTAATATGGGAAAAGGAGGAGAACGCAAAAGCAGTGTTGAGGTGTTTGTCCAGGAAGAGGAAAAAGTTGGTAAAGAGGTCAAAGATGTTGATAATGTAGAAAATACCGGAATTGATGCTGAAAAAAAGGGTGGAAATAGAGAAGAGCTAAGGTTAGAGAAAGATGACAAAGGAATTTTTTTTTTTTTAATGATGCATCTGGTTGCAACAAATAAATGCGTGTTAAACCAAATTGGATGTCTGATTTTGTATGTTAGCAACAATACACATAACAAATGTATATATATATATATATATATATATAAAAATATTCTTTCTTGCATTTTATTGATATTTATTGCTAGATAAGTTTTACCCTTCAGAGTATATCATTTGAATATTTCTTTAGTAGATTTTGCGTCAAGAGGGGAAGATGTATTACGTTGGTAATTCTTTTATATTTTTCCTTCAGTTATATTTATTTATTCTTTATAATTCGTGTATTTATTTATTCTTTAAAATGCATGTGTTTTTATGGGAGAGTGATGTCAATTGTGACTTCTTTAAATCGTGCACGTTTTGATGTTCCAGACCATTTTTGGTTTTGGAACTTTGAGCAGAGTCGCTGGAAGGGAGTGTGAGGACAGGACGCTTCCAGAACTGTTCTGTATCTTCGGTATTTTGATGAATTTAACTTGAAATAAACTTCATGGATCATCCCCATGTGGACTCTACATAACATCATTGTCTCCATACATTCAGTAAGCCATGAAAATGTACAGATATATGGATATACAAATAATGTTCTCTACTGCCCTGGTCATGTGTATTATAATAATAATATGTATTTTAAGATTAATGAATGTAGGTTTTTTACTGCATAAAGATGATGTGATTTCGAGAGGATACTTTGAATTAGATGTGTTTTAGTGTAATGGGGCAGGCATGGTTGGGAGGCAGGGTTAAGTGATGATCCTGGTCGTGACGTCATGGTGTATCTTAACTTCTGAATTTCTTGTCTTTTTAGTTGTTAATGGTGTTCCGATTGGAAAACATTACCCACATGAAAGTCCGGCCAGCTTTAGGTTTTTTAGGGAATTTTCGTTATAGCTGTGAAATGCGGTCCATATTTACGTGCTTTGCAAGATTACATTCATTACCTTGTACATTACCTTTTACCAGTAGTGATATTAGTGGAGGTGGGGAGCCAGCACTTGCCCTGCCTTAGGGTTTTCTCTTGTATTGATTGGACTAGGGGGAAATAATTTCATTAAAAAAGAGAAAAATATTGAGCTCTTAAAATCTTAAAATAATTAAAAATGAATGTAACATTTGAAATTGTGCCATTTCAAAACATGTAATTTGTGTGAGGGCTTACCTGGATGTGACAGGGAACCCAAAGTCATGCCAGCCCACAGGGCAGGGTATGTCTCCTCATCATCCCATGTGTAGCACTTTGGGATAGAGGCAGGCCAAGACCACTCCAGACGTCTTTGACCACAGCGAGAAATGTAATGCTCAAGAGGAGAAAGTCCTAAAAACCAGACCCTTGTGTAAAAGAGATACCAAACAACATCATATCTTGAAATAGTTTGAAAGGAGACCCCCACCCTCCCCTTGCACCAGGTGAGATGTACTTGTATGGTCTGAGTGAGTTAGTCGTAGAGGGAAACAGACCAGCAAAATTAACTAATATTGTTACTTATTCCTTTATTCAGCATGTACTGTACTCATTTGTTAAAGAATAATATTTGTTTTTTAGCAGACTTGTGCATCTACATCATCCCCACTTTTGCATCATAGGCAGCTGTCAATGCCCTCTGGCACAAAGGCTTAGTCCTTTTGACCTGTAAGTATAATCAACACCTCATTTGAATCTCTGCCTCAGCATCCCTTTGGAGCTATGTTCTGTCTACAACCTCTTCAGAAACCAAAGTGTACACCCTTATAGAGCCTCAGTTAAATCGAACAATGCTGGCCTGAGCTATTTTCATGACTTATGTCCCTCCGTTGGCTTGACTGTCATATAAAGCAATCTCTTTGCTGTAATTCAGCTCAAAACTCTACCATGAACCCATGAGTGTCTTGTCCAAACGCATAAATTTATTTCATTTTTGCCAGACTTTGTTTATAAATACATATGTTCAGAAAGTGAAAATACTTCATTTTGTTTCTCTTTTTATGTCTGGCTTGGCAGCACAGTACTCTGTCGACCTATTGTTACCAACGTTTTAAAATATACTGTACATATAGTGGGCTTTGGCTCCTAGAGGAGTATGTCCTATATTCCCATGCTAGTGGCTGTTCAGTGTATCATTTTACCTCATATGGAGTGCAACTAGTTCAGTGCCCAAGGGACTACATCTCAAAAGTACACTGAATTGTGACACATTCAATTCTTTGTCTCATAGATGCCTTGTATACAGATGGACAGAGTGATGAAACTTTTCAAACACTCACCCACAGTCACAGATCTGGGTTGAATCCATCATTCTTTTGCTCACCGTACCAACCCAGTTTGGACCGTTACATGCAAATCAGTCTTGACCCTGCTCCCCATGGGAAGAATCCAGCCCGAACTGCCAGGCCAGGTCTTCCCTGGACCGGAAACAAGCATCCTGGGACCGGTCTCAGGGTATCACCCCTCATCAGCCAGGCTAGCTTGAATCCAGTGGTGCAGTAAGCAAGGGCCATTGATGACACTTATGATGTAACCTAAGTTGACATGTGTGATGTCACAGACAGTGCATGTGTGTGGTGCAAGTTTATGATTCAACCAGTCATGTCAAAGTGATGTAATCAGTGTTGTCACGTGATGTTTTGCCTGATGACTTCACCACACAAGGGGGAGGGGATTTTTATGATTTGTTTCATGAACCACAATGGGCACATTTTAGAGATTTAATGAATTTGAACCCAGCCATAACTCCGTTTTTGACTGTGTTTTTTTCAGTGACCCAGATACACAAGGGTGCTTTGGATCAACCCTCTTGTGCTAATGGTCTGCTTACATCCGTTGTCCCGCATTTGGTTAGCCCACTTCAGCCATTACTCTACGAGCAACAGCATTTGTCTATCACATGAGTACATCCAACTGAAAATGGGTGTCTTTCAGTGGTGAGGTCTGAAATAACTTCACAAATTAAAACTATGGAAAAAATTATATTTAATTATCCACCACTGTTAACTTTTTTTTAAACAAATCTGAATTACATAATAAAATCGTGTTGGTCAACTAACAGGACAAAATGATTTTAAAAAGTTGGGCCATAGAACAGAGCAAATCCAGGAACTGACTCTTGGGCATCATAGATTAAAAACTGATTCTTGACGGTTGGCAACGCTTTGGTAGCCTTTTTCGTGACAATACTCAACAACGCCAAGCCCAGCGCACAAGAGGGCGCGTTCCAAGCCTTCCGCGGTCCAGCTCTGTGATGATTCCGCTGGCTCACAGGTGTTAACTGTTTACGTTTAGTTAATCTCCATTAATCTCTGCATTACGTTCGATGTCAGCTAAACCATTTCCGTTTACTCAAGAAACAGCTGCCGTGGATCGGGGTCACATGGAGGTCAGTGTTTCACTTACCTCCCGGGAATAACCCTTTTCTGAGGTGATGCCGCGTATTAGGAAAGGCTATGAGCCAAGGGCTCCCGTGCTTCAATGTCGACTCTCCCCCTGACATGCTGTATCATTTCAGACAACTCACAGAAACAGAATGAAGCATTCTGTTGCCAGCAGGTCTGTGTGGAGAGGACGGGGCTGGGAAAGGTACCCGGGGGGAGGAGAGGGGGTCGGGGGTGGGGGGTGGGAGGGAGTTTGACAGGGCGTACCTCCAGGGAGAGTCTTTCGTGCGTTAACCCCTAGTGCAGTCTTAAGGTGGTTGTCGGCTTCAGGATATCCTACTGGGTAGGGGGTATCCGTCGATTTCACTGGAGACTCAGAGACTTGTTCCTATGAATCTTTAAAGTGTTTACTTAAATCAAACCCACCTCCTCGAGTGCTCAAAGAGCATAGCACTGGAGAACAAAAGGATGAATTAAGGCTGCTAGTAATCATAAAGTTACTTAATGGGGCTTTCATCCTGCGCTCTTCACTCATTGGCCTATTGTTGTGTCATTCACACTTTCCTTTTACCCACTGCAGCATACAGCATGGGTCAATGGGTCAACCCAATTCAGGCATTGGCAAACTTCACTGTGAGTGTGGCATTCTGCTCTTTCACAAGGAGCGCATCCACTAACAAAGTTCCATTCACAGCCAGGAACCACTATGGGAATGTATGCGTTTGAGACGAAAAGATTTTTCAGTCAATGTTTTTTTTAATATGGGCTAGTACCCAGCAACTCCTCCAACAATAATGCTTTATAAACCTTGACAAGACATAACAAACGTTAGCAAAGCCCAACAGTTGGAAGCCGACACGGACCTATTGGCTTTGCCATTGTTTTGCTTTTTTAATGTATGCTGGTTTCAACTGGACGTACTCACAAAATACTGGTGTGTGTGCCGCACCTAAGTGTGAGATGCTCCAGCTGAAAGTAAAATCTTTTTTCCATAAGCCTGTTCTGCTCCTCGGTTCACACAATTTTGTGCACACTTACTTCAGTAACAGTTGCAGTAGCATCTTACCATGATGGTAATTTGGTACCTGCAAGCTACACACATTTCCAGATACTCAATCTCCTGAGCTACCTCACGGGAACTGGAACCTACAACTAACAAAGGGCTTGATTTAGAATTGGGCAGAGGCTACACCTGTTCCTAGACATAAACCTTGCCCCCACCCTACCATTACCTGCCCATAGTTATTGGCAATTATACAGGAGGTGAGAAAATGTCCGGCCACTGAGGGACATCACCATGGGAACAATAGTACCTCTATGCTGATGGTTGTCTTATCCCAGCAGTCTTGCAAGACCATGTGTAGGAAACCACACTTGGCAGAGACCCCCAGGCCCCACTGAACCTCCAGGATGACTCTACCATACTGCCATACATGACAACACTATAGTGATGGAGCCTCAAGGTTTTGTAATAATCCTAATGATTACTTTCCCTGGGGTGCACAAGCAATGCTTCCCCCTCCAAAAGAGGGCATTTCACATTCATGCATGTCACAAAATGATTATTGATTCACTTCATAACTAGAAGACAGGGAAAAGAAAAAAAATCTCTATCTATGAAATACCTCTGAGCTCAGATAAGGAGCACCCCAAGGCTCTATTCTATCCCTAACATGTTTCAACTTGTATATAGAACCATTTGCCTCAGTTTTCAATACCTCAAAAATTTCTTACCATTTCTAGGCTGACAATACTCAGCTCTGTACGAGAGCCTGATCATACATAGTGACATCATATCCCTAGCACAAGCACTCAAGAAAATTAAGTCATCGATGTTGCATCATAAGCTAAACCTTAGCCCCTCCAATACCAAGTTTCTACTGACCTTCCCCCAGACAGTACAATACATGCTCAACAATGGATAAAAAATGTCTCCATGCTTCATCACAATCTGAAAATTGGAATGCACACAAAGTCACATGGTTTCTTGCTGGACCAATACCTCAGCATATGAGCCACATAAATGTGCTAATTAAGGAAGCACCGTTCCAATGGAAAAAGATATCCAACACCTAATCCCAGAGCACGACTTAATATAAGTGACCCAATCACTTGCACTATTAAGACTGGATTATAGCAACATCCTTATCTGTGGTATTCCTAAATTAACTCGGTGCCCTTCCCACCAGCTCCTCATGCAGTAGATAGACTCTTAGAGGAGGAAATATGATTCCTAAGTGTCAGGAATAAGCTTGGTGAGAAGATCAGGGCATGATTTAAGGATAAGACGAAAAATAATTATTGCACTCATCGCTTTGAGAAAATGTCGGACCAGGCTATAGTGGATTGAGTGCCACAACTGCTAGGCTGGAAAGGTTCCAGAAATGGGACTTCTGGTCCAGGTAGTGGTGCTATTTAAGGAGTTCCTTTCCATTTGAAAGGTGCCTGGAAACTTTCCGCATTGCATTGGCTCTTTCACTGATCATACTAGTTCATTCACCGTTGTTCATTCCTCCTTGTTTGTTCTCTCAGTTTCCTCATTTCTGTCAGAATTTTGATTTGAAGCTGGATTACGATTTGGCTTGTTTGCTCTGCATGTCTCTGTTTCCCCCTAACACCATTTTCCAGGATTTCTGTCAACCTGGAATTCGCCCACAGCTTACTACAACTCCAGGTTAGTTTAACTGCAGCCGCAGCTTTGAAGCTGGTAAGTGTAACAGCCAGTATTGCCAGAATGTGTTATACTGCTTGATGTCTGTGAATGATACTAAATACCTTTGTTTCTCTGCATTGGTGGTGTATGCTTAACCTGCCTGAGAACGCCAATTTGTGAGAATGGTCTTGTGCATGATGTGAAGCTTGAGAGACATGCACATGATGAAACCCCAACTCACAGGGTGTTTGTTTTCTCCCATTAGCATTCCCCTTTCCCTTCAGTATTTAGTCCTGCTTCTGATGCTTGTAATTTAACAGTACCGCTTCCTGGGGAGCAGGGCAGACTGACATCAGACCTTGCTCTACAACACCTTCCAAACCTGACAAATAGCTCCTCTAATGGTCACACTAATGTGGGTGGCTGCTATTAGACAACAGCAGCCAGTTCAAATTAGCCTGAATCAACTACAGTGCTCCCCACACTGGACTCCAAACATCTCCTCCTTATAACAACCCAGCCTTAAAGAAGGAACTAACTATGCAACAATCTTCCTCTGGAAGTGAACACAAGGTCTGAAACTCACTAGCATCTTGAATCAGAACTCTGCTCTCTTACAAAACCTGCAAGAAGGAACTAAAGAACCCATTGTTCCAATGTATCTCGAAGACCATACACTTCAGATTGACTCCAATTGAAATCTTCTACTGTAATTTTTTTTTACCTATGTCTCCCCCACACAATTTTTCTTAATGAATGTATACTTTGTCATTTTTGCTGTTACGTTATAGCAGCTACCATTTATCTAATTTGTTTTCATAACCAGGTGACCATTAATGCATGTAAAGCACTCTGTCACCTTGTTAGGTCCAATCCACGTTATATGAAACTGGTAAATCCATAAAGAAATACCCCAAACTGCTATTTCGTGAGGCAGATTTCTGCACCTTTGGGAAGGTAATATTTAGTATCATGGCATCGTGGCATGCAGGGATGATGGGAGTTCTCTCTTCCTCACAGAATCTCAGGAAATCTCCAGTCATTCTCCCTCACTTACCGCACATGCACAGTAGGGAATACCACAGAATTACTTGAGCCTTGTGGCATGAGACACAAGGGACTGCCTACTGCTTTGAGTTCCTAAGAGGCCCAGGAACCATCAGAGGGCAACTTTGGAGGGCCCTTGTTGTTGCGGAGGTGGGAATAGTGCCATCTGAGAATAGTGACATCTGATTTGTGCTGTCACTGCCTCAAGCCTTGTCTTTGGCAACTGGGTGAATGCGGCTTCCTACCTCTGCCAACCTTACCATCAGCATTAAAGCTTCAGTGACAGCTTCGTGAATGTCTCACGCTCATTTACCTTAAGGATTAGACAGATATGATGATCTTTAGGAATGTTGTTTACTTTTCAAAACCCATCACTCACTTCTACCATCCCAGCATTCCCCAAACCACCTCTTCCCCGGCTGGCAGGGAAATTACATTTTTTAGTTTGCTACAACCACCATTATTATCAGGAAATATCAGTTTACACCCAGTGGCATAATGAAATCAGAGAATTTGAGACCCCACCTCAAGTTGGGAGGCTTGGGACGTTGGGAAACTTAACCTATGTTTGCAAAGTTCAATGTTTTCTTATGGGAAACTTTAATGCTTTACATACTCCTTTTTATAATTTTTATGACCCTCGTTACCAATGGTGGAATTTCATCTAGAACAATAACTCCGGTTGATATTACACCACCCGTAGTGCCACGCTTCTGTGGGTCCACAATTATTGGGTCTGCCAACTCTGGACTTGATAATTCCAGACCAGGAGACATGGGGCCTGTCTTTACTGTTACAGCGACTGCGGACAGCATCACAGTCCAGCCACCACCCACAATCTGCAGCAGTGTTGCAGGAGCAGATAATACCACCCCTTGGCAGACACAAGCCTGCCTGAAGCCCCTCTCCCCAAGTCACTCCCCCCACAACCCACTCAAGTTCTATTTTCCACATCCACAGTGCAGTCCGAAAATGGCTGAGGTTTTCTTGCTGATCTGTGAAAAACAACATGGAAAAGAACCCAACATCTCCGGGTCTGTGAAGTTATCCTCCATTCTCTTTTCCTGACTTTGGGTAGAGATGCTGACCGAATCAGAAATTCCAGCTCCACGCTGCATATAATTTTACCAATCTCAGCTAGGGCCTATGAGCCCACATTCATGTTTACCATTTACTTTACTGATTGGCCCTTTGTGTCGTAATGTATCTCAGCCTTTATATCCAAGCTTTGCAAGCACTGACAGCCCTGTGTGGAACCACATCGAGATGTTTCATCCAAGAGACTTCTTGGACCAGTCCTTGCAGCGTAGACATTTTGAGCGGGTGTTGAACGAAGTGACCCTAGATTCCATTCATGGTGTAAACCTATTGCTCCTGCTCTTATTGCTCGTGAGGAGCACTTTGTGCCCTTTGCATTCTCCTAAGAGCCCAGGTTCTTCCTTGGCTTCGCTTCCATGAACGAACCCTTCCTGTTGCCTGCCTGCCTGACGGCTAATTCCTGCCAGACCCCTGCCCTCTGTCACTGACACTGTGAATATGCTGTTGGTGTGTGATAATCCATCTTGTGTGTGTTCATAAAAGACTTTTATTAAAGTATTTCAATACAGTCCAAGGATATCATTTCCGTAATTAAATTATGTAAAATTGGCCGGCATCTGCACTCCCCGAAATTAGATTTGCCTGTCACTGGCTGACCCTCATCAGAATATATTATCTTTTGGCTTTGAACCAGGTGAGTGCTCGGTCTCTTGATATGTGTCTGCATTGCACAAAGTGTACATGTAAATATTGAACTCGGGAGACCAGGAGAGAGATGGCAGCGGAACTCCAATGTCATCAGTTTCCCGGTTTCGCTTCATGTGATATGATTTTTAAATCCACATTGACCTAGATGTACTTCAATGTGATCTGTGAATTTGCTTTAAAACTGGGTCTCTGTCCAGGGCTAAAGCAGATGAGCTTCTGAGCACTTGGGTCCTAATTACAAGGGGCCCTTTAATCGCGACGATGCTAGTAATTGCTATCACCGGCCCCCATCACGATTATAAATCCAGTGGGAACACTGCACCCACAGAGTTTGCCCTGGTAAAATGTCTAGAAGAAAGACGAGGGGGAAATGAAAAGTTCTCAGTTTCTCACGGGGCCGACAGAGTCCAACCAATAACCCTACGGTATTTATGCCCCTGAATTGCCCTTGCCAATGAGTCACTAACCAGTGGGATTAAGTCTGGTGGGGGCTGGCTGGAGTGGGTAAAAGGGAGGGGATAATAATGAGCTGTCTTACTGGCCAACTTGAAGAAGTTTTGTTTGACATAATCACCCCAAAGTAAAAATGTAATTCATGGGGTACATGTGGAATTGATTTTAAGGACTGGTTTTGAAATGTAGTGCTACGATTACACTGACTCTGGGCATATGAATCAGTTAGATGCATTCCTGCTGGTGCTTAGTCTGTCTACTTGCCAACACACCTTCCACGATGAAGTACAGAAGACGGTTCTCCCTTTTTATCTCACCGCCCACCCTTCCCATGAACACCCAAAGACATTTCTCAAATATCCATGTCAGTAAATAATGTAAATGTGACCAGGATACCAACAGACTATAATGCTGATTTGAGAACTTAATGTCACTCGATGCATATGTTCAAGGTTTCTTGTGATCAACCAAAATATAAACATCAATAAAATCGTCTTACAAAAAAAAAGCTCCTTATATAAAATACAGGAAAGTTCCATATACTTTCAATCCTTGCAGTCATCCAGTGTCTTGAAAAAAGTGTAAGAATTATCCCACTTATGACACCCTAGCTTAGAGGTGTATAAACTAATAAACTGTAAAATTTATATCAATTTCACAGAAAAGTTTGCACTCTTATCAAGTTGGCAGCTGGGCCACCTGCGCCAGACGTTGTCTGAATCGATTCAGGAGGAAGGCCCTTTCAAGCACATCCCCATTTGATATAAATCTTAGATGTAGGTAACCTTCAAGTCCACTACATACCCCAATTAAGCCAAAAGCACTGTAGATAACAAAAACTGTAATTGCCAAGTGTTGTGAAGTCCACCGCAAAGGGTAATATATATGAGGCCCTGAAATATGAGTAATATGATGACTAGTGGCCATCGAGGTCACTGCTAACGCCAGTCCTAGAACCAGACTTTCCAGGCCTATTTCTAACAGTAGTGAAGACACTAGAAGTTGCATTGCGGCAGTATTATAAAACAAGCATTTGCAATGCAATTGGTCTTGCATTTGCTCAAGTTAGATCTATGTTGGAGAGTGGTGGGATTACATGAAGATCCAAACTGATCTGAAACCTAAGAAAATTGCAAACTCGTATGTTGGTAATTTGAGGTACCAATATGTTCAGTCAGTCAAAGTACGCATTGCCTTCTTTTGAGACATGCTGGGTACGTTGTTCTCCTGGTCCAATCATCTGTGGTAATTGATGTGAATGGAAATGTCATTTACCATTCATAGGCCAGAAAATAGAAGTCCAGAGATATTTGTCTAGGAGACTCTGATGATGTCAATTGAAGACAACTTTCCTTCAAAGGCCCAGCTGCTTTATCTCAAATTTTAGGTTATACACTTTCTGCTGATGTAGAGATAGATACCTTTTTGTAGAATTACTTTCATAACTGAGATTTTATTGACGTTTTCAAACAGTTGTTTATGTAGCGCAGACTTAGACAGAAGACCATAAACACTGGGGGTACACAAGAGGTCTAGCAACGGCTGCCTTGTTGTGTTCAGGGAAATAATTAGTCTAAATGAATATATATATATATATATATATATATATATATATATATACATATACAGAAACAGTGACATGTTCAACTGGATCACCCAGGTGTCAGACAGTGTACATCCCTCACGAGATGCAATCTCCAGGCAAACAGTCAACTCTGTAAAGACGTCCCTGTGCTCTTCACCCTCTCAAACCTGATCTGGTTCCTTTGAATTCTATCTAGATTTCACACATGTTGACTTCTGTCAGTTAACGTGACACACCTTTGGACAAATCTGAAAGAACGTTTTCCCCCAAAAAGTTTATCCACCTCAGCTCCTTTTTGGAAAGTTTTGTGCTGATACACCAAGCGAGGCCTGCTAAAAAGGCTTGTCCCAAAATGTTGATGTTTTGTTAATATCCACAGGAAAATTTGATCCTTGGAATAACACCAAAACCACAGGCTTGACTGGCTTCAGGGATGCTGTCAATAGGACGTGGCTGGAGGATTTAGGTTGGCTGTGGGTGTTGAGTGTTTTTTCAGTTTTCAATATGATCAGAAGCCACAGACAATCACCAAAAGACAAAAGGATAAAGTTAAATTATAGTTAGGTATGGTAATACGATCCTAGCTTATGTTTAAAAAAAACAGAAATTCATTGAAAAAAACAAAGATTAAAGTGATGTTATAGTTAGGTGTTGAAATGCGATAAAAGCTAACATTTAAAGAATTAAAAAACATGAAATTTACTAGTTGGCTGAGATAACTTTAACTTGCACCCACACCACGCACTGCTTAGGGCCTTACAAAATGGAGTGGCATAGTGGGCAAAAAACAATGGATTGGGATGCAGCCCGAGCATTTGCCAGTGGCTGTGATTAGGTCAAGCATTCCATTTATCACCTTGTTGTTTTTGCATTTGCTGCCCTAAGTGCTCAAGGAATGCCCAGACGTGGGTCCCGGGCTAACTGTGCGATTGGATTCAAGCTAGCCTGGCTGATGTGGGCGGATACGTCAGAACCTTTCCCAGGATGCTTGTTTCCAGTCCAGAGAGGACCTGGCCTAACGGTTTGGGCTGGACTTTTTCCATGGGAAGTAGGGTCAAGACCTATTTGCATATGGCTGGGTCCAAACTGGGGTGGCATAGTGGACAAAAAACAATGGATTTGGATGTGGCCGAGTGATTGCCAGTGACTGAGATTAATTCAAGCATTCCATCCATCACCTTGTTGTTTTTGCATTTGCTGCCTTAAGTGTACCAGGAATTTCCAAACGTGGGTCCCGCTCTCACTGTGCCACTGGATTCAAGCTAACCTGGCTGATGAGAGGTAGTACCTCGAAACTGGTCCCAGGATGCTTGTTTCTGGACCAGGGAGGACCTGGCCTGGCAGTTCAGGCTGAACTGTTCCTATTGGTAGCAGGGTCAAAACCTATTTGCATATGGCTGGGTCTAAACTAGGCTGGCATGGTTGACAAAGAAACAATGGATTAGGATGCAGCCTAAGTGATTGCCGGTGGCTGAGATAGATTCAAGTATTCCATCCATCACCTTGTTGCTTTTGCATTTGGTACCCTAAGTTTACCCAGAATTCCCAGATGTGGCTTCTGGGCTCCCTGTGCCACTAGATTCAAGCTAGCCAGGCTGATGAGGGGTGATACCTCGACACTGGCCCCAGGATGCTTGTTTCCGGTCTGGGGAGGACCTGGCCTGGCTGTTCGGACTGGAGTGTTCCCATGAAGAGCAGGGTCAAGACCTCTTTGCATATGGCTGGGTCCAAACTGGGGTGGCATGGTGGACAAAGAATCAATTAAGTGGGATACAGCCTGAGTGATTGCCAGTGGCTGAGATTAGGTCAGGCATTCTATCCATCATCTTGTTGTTTTTGCATTTGCTGCTCTAAGTGCGCTGGTTATGCCCAAACGTGGGACTGGGCTCGTTGTGCCACTGGATTCAAGCTAGCCTGGCTGATGAGGGGTGATACCTCGAAACCGGTCCCGGGTACTTGTTTTTGGTCCAGGGGGGTCCTAGCTTGGCAGTTTGGACTGGACTGTTCCAATGGGGAGCAAGGTCAAAACTGGTTTGTATATGGCTGGATCCAAACTGTGGTGGCATGGTTGGCAAAAAAATTATGGATTTACTTGCGGCCCTGAGCGATTGCCAGTGGCTGAGATTAATCCAAGACTTCCATCCATCACCTTGTTTTTTTTGTATTAGGACGTTACTTATTACAGTCTCTTATGTCCTATGCTAACTCTCATAATTCTTTTACTATCATCCTTTAGTCAAAAGTAGCATGCTGGCTCTTATAAGGTTAGATCATGAAGCACAGGCAAAATGGAAATTCCGACAAGTGCAGTGCGTGAGATTACATCTTTCTAATGCAATACAATGTTAGCGTGACTCCCAGTATATGTTTTATACATTTGATCAAAATGATTTAAAAAATCCCAAATCAAAGCATATTCTAAATACAACCAATACAGACCTGTGAATCGGGGGAACAAGCTGCATGTGTACCTCTCTTGTTTAAGCCAAACGTATAGTGTCAATAAACTGGGGGCCTCAGCAAGGACTTGGGAATGTTAGTGAGCAATTTAGAGTAAACATTATTTTAATGCTTAACATAGATTTATGTCAATAATACGGGTCTATAATATTCACCTTATTGCATCTTTCTGTAGAATGTGAAGTACAGTGATTAATGCTGTCTTCATCTATTCTGATAGTACTACATTCTTAATGCAGGTATTAAACAATGTGTACTAAGTGGAGGCAGCTTTAACCTTAAAAACTGTATAAAAATTAGAAGTGAAGCCACCAAGAAACGGCTACTAACCTTCTTGTAATTTGTCAATTTTCACTCACTCTCTTTTTTTTTTTTTTTTTTTTTTACAATAACGTCCTCTTACAGGCAATCAATTTTGTATAGCTCCAAAGTACATA
The DNA here is from genome assembly GCF_031143425.1 of Pleurodeles waltl. Taxonomy (NCBI): domain Eukaryota; kingdom Metazoa; phylum Chordata; class Amphibia; order Caudata; family Salamandridae; genus Pleurodeles; species Pleurodeles waltl. The sequence goes on along the minus strand of NC_090451.1, from coordinate 276,152,194 downwards.
GATCCAATACCTCAAATAAATACATTGATATTCAGAAGAAAAAATCAACACTGTAAAAGGTCTTTGTAGAACTTGAAAAATATATAATTTATGTCTTTATTGGCGATCACACACCATGGCAAACCATCATAAAGAGCCAAACTATTTCCGGTAGTTTTGTCAACCTACAACTTTCTTGCTAATTAATACCATGCCAAATATGTGTCCTTGTTTTGAATATGAATGTGGGAAATAAAACAGCCCAGTACCAGGATTTCTGTAACTTAAGTTGCTTTCAGCTGTTCTCATAAGAATATAATTCTACTCAGCCTTCCTGTGAGTTAAAATGTCCCTCTACGTTATTGACCTTTCATGGCTCACAAAGCTAATAATGTGTACAGGTAATATTGCTTAAGTGACACAAACTTTGTCTTAAGGCTAGCAAGTATAAAATTATCATGCAGGTAGTGTGTAATAATGTTTCACCTCTATCTCCAAGCAATCCTCCCTTAACAAAATGGGTGTAAAAACCGTAATGATGTGTCTAATCTGATTTACCAATACAAATAGACAACGACCACAATTTCTCCAAAACTGACCACAACAGCCCAATTCACTAAATTATCCAAAATGTTAAAATAATCAATTCGAAAACATGTTATGTACTGAAAATAAAAGGTAAATTCCCAGTCTTTTAATTGTACAAAACAGGTTTTATGAATTGAAAATGTATGCATTGCAAATATATGATTATTACCACTCGCACAAGACTGCAGAGATCAATATAATACACCATTGTGTGTTGAAGTCACTTTCCAGGATAATTTGGCTGATTTCTGATAACCCCAGAACTTCAGACACATCCTAAAACCCTACGTGGAGACAACATTGTAGTGTAAATAATGTTTTAATGTTCGGTATTTCTGTAAGGATGAATATTATTGTAGCTACAAACCAATTGGACATTAGTAAACAATATATGCATATGTTTTGTATCAAAAGGTAGAAGAACAACTAAAAGGCAAAGAATCTCGAAAAATTAGAAAAGCTGTCAGAAAAAGAAAACGAGTCACTATTAGTGACTAAAGACAGGATGACATAAATGTGGTGTAAGAGTAGAGGACACATTATCCAAAGAGTTGAGATGCAAGTCATTTTTCCATCCAACCTTACTGCCAGGCCAGTACATTGGCGGCTACAAAAACTGGCTGTGAATGATCTCAAGAAATTAAGGAATAGGAAGAGGAAAAATATAGACACAACCTAGCAGCAGTACAGAGAAAAGACCTACAGGAGTTGGAGATAATGGAAGAAACTATGATGAAGCCATCCGAAACGTGGGCAGACTTATTTGTGATGAATGTAAAATAATCCCATCTGAAAATCAAAGAACAATTGTGTGACAGAAGATGTTATGAACCAATTGATACTTATCAACTTTCCAATGTGAAGATGGAATACGATCCAAGACTAAGTACTTTGCAAAAGATGCATTGGATTGATATAAAATAAGATCTGCAAAATGATCATCAAATAGCACAACCATATATTACATATCGAAAAATCATGGAGACTGAAAAAAACCACCGGGCTGCCCTTTTATGTCCTCCATCGGTCCAATATAACACAGTATCTCACAGATTGTTAATATATTCTCATTCTTATGTTTATGTTGAAAATATCACATGCAAGTTTTCATGACCAAAATCTAACAAACTACCATGGAAAATTCAATTTATTGAACTCCATAAATCATGAATAGGCCAGAAAGTATAAGCTTACTTCTTGCAAACTAGACTACTGTATTTAAACAAAGACAAAGCAGACTCCATCCTAAGATATCTGAAGAAAATGCTGCAGGACAATTTGGGGGATTCGAATCAGCATAGCATGAAAGGAAGGAGTCAGAACCCATCTGGCACATATTATATAATCCTGCACAAGAAAGAGAAATGAGGCACAAATCATGTTAAAATGATGGAAGGAAGAAAAGAAATCAAGATGGAAAATAGAAAATGATTTCCAAACTTGCTCACTAGTCGCATTCCTTACAGACGGGTTGTAATAGATATGCAAACTAACATATTATAGATCGTATATATTACAGTAAAGAAGAGAGGAAACAACTACATCTCTACCTAAAAAAAGTTTTACAATCAAGAGTTATAAAAAAAGGTCAAAATTGACAACTATATTTTGTTCACATATGTACAGAACGAAAATATACACAATGTGAACTGGATACAGGAAGCAATCACACCACAACCTCGATGCACCCATCTCATGACAATATTCCTTTATGTGTAGTTAATCCCCCTTCAGTATTTTAAAACTCCTATATAGAAAAAATAAACTTCCACTAATATATTTGTTTCACTCAACCCCTACCAAAAAAGTCTTGACCCCAATGGGAACATAAGAAAAGTCGAACCTACACAAAATGTTGAGTTAGTTCCCACCAAATCACATTGCCACAACAGGGGCGTCCTAGAAGCGTGTTATTCAAGAGATGCAAAGTCAAAGCACCAGTGTTTGTACACTTAAGCTTATATTACAGCTGTAGCCAACCTTATGAACATAGGTTGATCAGAGAGGCACAAAGATCCTTGAATTTTTTCTGAGCCCTGTAAAAGAGAAGGGGCTAAGGCAATCTGTGCCTTGCCATACGTCTCAATTGGAGGCTTGCTAACAGAGAAGTCATCTTGTAGTGCTTTCCTCTTAGCTAGTTTCTAAGCACTAACATAACACACCAGAAATGCACTTCTGAGTTCAAAGAAGACTTTTATTGTTGTTAATTCTTCCCCAACCACACTTTTTATGAATGACGAATTAGTAGTTTTCAAGCCCGCGTTAATCAAACAAAATATATCAGTTTGCAATATACACAGCAGGTTATATTTATAAGATATTGAATGCAAAGCAAAACAAATACTTCACCGTGTGGGAAACTATTTACAGCTTCATCTTTCTAAGGTCTGCAAGCTGATGACCCCTGTCAGCCGCGAGAAAGAGATTCATCTACCCACACGGGATTGCTGGCAGCTGGCGCCTAGCTCCAGCACGAGGTCCGGCAGATTCGAATCTGACTCTCTGCAGCCTGTTACATTCGTTACAAAGGTGTGCCCCCTCCTCTCAGACCTGGGAAACTGAGCAAGCCTTTTGGAGACTGGCCAGGTCTCCAAGACTACTCCTGTTCCCAAGCTCTAGCGAAGAAAAACAACACCCATGTACTCTCTCTTATCATGTCTAGTCTACTGTGAGAAAAACATCTTGGTTCATCTGGTGCAAAAACACAGCTTGGAAAAATACAGCTTGGATTCTCAACTGCAATGTCTAACTCCACGTTAAAGGCAATAGGCAGCTAACCTAAATATCAAATGCAATGTCATGTTAAAGGCAATAGGCAGCTAACCTAAATATCAAATGCAATGTCTAGTGTCATGTCAAAGCCAATAGGAATATCATGTCAAAGCCCATAGGCAGCTGAGCTGAATATAAAATGCAATGTATAATATCATGTCAAAGCCAATAGGCAGCGGAGCTGAATACAAAGTGCAATATATAATATCATGTCAAAGCCAATAGGCAGTTAAGCTGAATATAAAATACAATGTATAATATCATGTCAAAGCCAATAGGAATGCAATGTCAAAGCCAATAGGCGGCTAGACTGGATACAGCATGTCAAAGCCAATAGGCAGAATACAGAATGTAATGACTAATGCAATGTCAAAGCCCATAGGCGGCTAAACTGAATACAGAAAGCAATGGCTAATGCCATGTCAAAGCCCATAGGCGGCTAAACTGAACAAAACATACCATGTGCTACTGGTGAACATTGAGCAACTAATATGCGCAGTGGTGAAACACAAAGTCATTGGTCAAAACAAAATTTAACAAATGGCAGTACATTACGCCCTTTGACCAATGAATTTTGGTTTCACATATCTCTTGTTTCAAACAAAAACAAAAAACAAAAAACATCAGCACAAAAAAACATTATCAGCAAGTCAGATTTGAATGATCAAAGCAATCCCTGTAAAGCAATGAAAGTGAATTAACACATTGATCTCATAACCTTTCACATCAGATACATCTACATAGAAAAGACTGGGCAATTTTTATACTCTGAGTGAGTCTCAAATTCAACAGTGTTAGCAATTTGATGTGGCATGAGTTCTACTCATGTAAAGGGGCACGGTCCACCTGAAAGGTTTGCTGGAAGATAAGCAAAAGTCAGAGTTCCATACGAGAGGGAAAAAAAAAAAACACAGCTTAGTTCCAGTGGAAGAATGCAATCAAACAAGTTGAACTTGAACTGAAGGCGCAGTTTGCGCAAAATGGATCCATGGTGCTGGCACTTTACTCAGCCAGGTTCAGGTTGGGGATTCGGTCCCTTCCCCGACCCCACACGCACACACCGGAAGGGGGACCACACAGCACACTCAGGGACAGTGGCGAAACGTGGTAGGATCTGCAAAAGAAACAAGTATGACTTTTCTTGCAAATAACATTTTTCATTTAAACTGCACCCTTCCTCTTTCTTTCCCTGTTTTATAATCAGCAGGACGTTTTTGAGGCCCTTTGTTATATTTTCTGCAGGTTCTGGAGGATCACTTTGGGCTTCAGCCCACACATCAGCACTGAGGTTTTTATCTGCTGCGCCACAGCTTCCCATTTCTTGCACTGTCAGAAGGGCTGGGGCAGACTCATTCTTTACCAAACCTCCATTCACTGCATTTTTGCCAATTTGGGCCATTCTGTCTCCAATTTGTATGAATGAATCAGATTCTTTTCTAGGTATCAGCATAATTTCGATTTTTCCTTGGTAATTTGCAACAATCACTCTCCCTAAAACCTGATCAATTTGCCATTTCTGTTCTGGTAACTTTCCTCTCCCCAACTACTCTGTGACTGCTTGCATGACAGATTGCTTTTGGGCGTACTGCACAGTTTTTATCAAATCTAGGGGAATGTGCATCTCTCTCATCTCTGCCCACCTGTAAGTGGCTTTTTCTCTCAGCTGTTCACATTTCTGGGGCACCCACTTAGCCATCCCCACTAAGGCAGAATTCTGGGTGAACACTTCTCTCTCTGAATTTTTCTCATTAACATCTGCAAGGTAATTGAACCAGTTAGGTGCTAAAACATTAGCAATGAACCAAAAATCAGCGTAAAAATGAGACATCTCACGTAGCTCTTGCTTTAAAATCTGACACACATTATACAACGCTGTTCCTTCTACTGTGCCAGAAAACAACATTTCAGTCAATGAATCATTAGTAAAACAAACATGCTTTTTATCTTCAGTAGACACGAATTCAAATGGTGCACACAACTTCATTGATAACTCTTTTACCTGTGGTACTCTAGCCCTGTCTTGCAAGTACCAGATCCATTGTATGATTCTAGCTAGGGGCACTATTTTCTTTCCTTGTTCTTGATTTACATGTACATAAGTATTTTCCTCTTGCACTGCGCAAAAACCAAAAGTCTGCATTATTTCATTTGCCAAATCACAAGCGCGCAGCTGCATATAATTTTTCACAGTGACCATATACAAAAGTGTTAGGATTTCACTCAAATGAGAGCTATTCTTTTTCCAAAAATCAAACAAGCTAATGAAAGTCGTCTCTTTCTCTAAAATCTTTGGTTTTACTTGTGCATTTTGCAACGGTAACTCGTAAATCACATTCTGGTCTCTCTCGTCCATGTTATCAGTTAAGGAATGCATTTTGGCTGCCCAAAACCCTGGCTCACACGGAAACTCAGTGCAGCTCGGAGCTGTCTTAACCCCCTCATTACTGGAATGGGACAAGAAAGATTCTTCTACAACAGCATTTTTATAACTTTCAGTCGGGCTAATTTGCTCACGTAAATTCCTATTTTCATGTTCCAACTTCCTACATTTCTCCTGCATTTCTCTGTAAGCAGATAAAGGTATCCAGACCTTTCTGTCATCATTACTTCCAAAAGACACTTTTTCTACATATGTACAACAGAAATTATTTCTCAAAACACTATCAGGCATTTTAGCTACACATGCATTTTCAGACATGGTCTGTCGTGCTTCTGTAATTCCCCAAACAGAAAACAATTCACAGTTTTTCTTAGCACCATCGGGCAGTTTAACAACACATGCATTCCCAGACATGGTCTGCCGTGCTACTGTGATTCTCCAAACAAAAAACAACTCACAGTTTTTCTTAGCACCATCGGGCAGTTTAACAACACATGCATTCTCAGACATGGTCTGCCGTGCTACTGTGATTCTCCAAAAAAAAAAAAAAAAACTATTTCTGTAATTCTCCAAACAACAAAAACAATTACACTTTTAAAGTGAGCACTTAGAAATCTACCAACTCGTCAACACCCTCTTAATCACCTCTTAATGACCGACCCCACTCCTAGTACCAATTGTAGTGCTTTTTCTCTTATCTAGTTTTTTAAGCACTAACATAACACACCAGAAATGCACTTCTGAGTTCAAAGAAGACTTTTATTGTTGTTAATTCTTCCCCAACCACACTTTTTATGAATGACGAATTAGTAGCTTTCAAGCCCGCGTTAATCAAACAAAATATATCAGTTTGCAATATACACAGCAGGTTATATTTATAAGATATTGAATGCAAAGCAAAACAAATACTTCACCGTGTGGGAAACTATTTACAGCTTCATCTTTCTAAGGTCTGCAAGCTGATGACCCCTGTCAGCCGCGAGAAAGAGATTCATCTACCCACACAGGATTGCTGGCAGCTGGCGCCTAGCTCCAGCACGAGGTCCGGCAGATTCGAATCTGACTCTCTGCAGCCTGTTACATTTGTTACAAAGGTGTGCCCCCTCCTCTCAGACCTGGGAAACTGAGCAAGCCTTTTGGAGACTGGCCAGGTCTCCAAGACTACTCCTGTTCCCAAGCTCTAGCGAAGAAAAACAACACCCATGTACTCTCTCTTATCATGTCTAGTCTACTGTGAGAAAAACATCTTGGTTCATCTGGTGCAAAAACACAGCTTGGAAAAATACAGCTTGGATTCTCAACTGCAATGTCTAACTCCACGTTAAAGGCAATAGGCAGCTAACCTAAATATCAAATGCAATGTCATGTTAAAGGCAATAGGCAGCTAACCTAAATATCAAATGCAATGTCTAGTGTCATGTCAAAGCCAATAGGAATATCATGTCAAAGCCCATAGGCAGCTGAGCTGAATATAAAATGCAATGTATAATATCATGTCAAAGCCAATAGGCAGCGGAGCTGAATACAAAGTGCAATATATAATATCATGTCAAAGCCAATAGGCAGTTAAGCTGAATATAAAATACAATGTATAATATCATGTCAAAGCCAATAGGAATGCAATGTCAAAGCCAATAGGCGGCTAGACTGGATACAGCATGTCAAAGCCAATAGGCAGAATACAGAATGTAATGACTAATGCAATGTCAAAGCCCATAGGCGGCTAAACTGAACAAAACATACCATGTGCTACTGGTGAACATTGAGCAACTAATATGCGCAGTGGTGAAACACAAAGTCATTGGTCAAAACAAAATTTAACAAATGGCAGTACACATCTATGCTGGAGTTCTGAATTGAGAAAGTGCAATGCAGGACCATGGACAGGGCATGGGATTCCCTTGAACTGAAAACCTCCTAGGCATGCCAATGGCTGTCACAAATGAGGCTTGTTAACCAAAACCACCCGAACATGAGCCAATGATAACTTTAGAGAAGCAACAGGACTCACCCAAGGTGGCAATTAGGGCATTGATCGAAAAGGATGATCTTCAACACATATCAGCTGACTGCCACTGCTATGCTCAGTGCACACATGGCATTCACCATTCCACTTTCATGGTATGACAATATAAAATAACTAAATCACAGACTTACTAGGTTCACAACTCTCCCCTTAAACACTTCTAGTTGAATCCTTCCCGACACTGAATGATACTCTTCTGGACATATGCTACTCGGGTATAGTCCTTTGTTAAGTTTGTGTAGTACATATAGTACGTTAAAACACTCAACATGCCTTGGACATGCTCAAATACCCACATCAGCCACATCACAAATTTCACTCCAGCCACCATTTGTCTACTGCAGCACACATAGAAAGAGGAAACACCTCCTGTAATTGGTTTTGTGCAGGAATGTGTCCCTTTCTGGACAAAAACAACCATCCTCACAATACAGACACCCTTGCACCATGGTGCAAGGATGCCTGCAATGGCGCATGGCAGCCATTAGTGCACCAGCGCAGGGGGAGAGGAAAGAAATGTGCCTTATTTTGTAGCAACAGTGCATTTCTGCCCTTTCCCAGTGGCGCAGGGTGGCCCAGCAAGGCACTTGCTGCACTGCCCTGCGCCACAGGCCTTGTAAATGAGGTCCTCTGTTACATTCATGAGACTTTTGTTCAATGCTTCTTTGTAGACGCATGAACTAGTTGCCTAGATGTTCCATCCACCATTATCTGCCTAAAGTAGTGAAGCCCTGTAAGAAAAGATCATAATCATATTTGTGACCTGATTCTCCTGTACTGTGATAACAGAACATCTTCCGTTCTCAAAGGTATTTGTGATGTGTTTTCTCCGTCACCTTGTGTGAAGTGGAGGTACTTTTGGGTCTGCCACTCTTACTTACAAAGGGTGAATGTTGCAGCAGCTAAGCTTAAGTTCTTGACATATTTGGAGCCACTCTCCTTTCCTTTCATCTACACCACTGTATGTTGAGTTTCAGGTCATTTCATCAGTAGTCTTCCATAATCAGCCTCCATCCATGTGACCCTGTAATGTAGGAAGTTGGCTCTGTATGCACTATTTCAAAGTAAGGAATAGTATGCACAGAGTCCAAGGGTTCCCCTTAGAGGTAAGATAGTGGCAAAAAGAGATAATACTAATGCTCTATTTTGTGGTAGTGTGGTCGAGCAGTAGGCGTATCAAAGGAGTAGTGTTAAGCATTTGTTGTACATACACCCAGGCAATAAATGAGGAACACACACTCAGAGACAATTCCAGGCCAATAGGTTTTTGTTATAGAAAAATATCTTTTCTTAGTTTATTTTAAGAACCACAGGTTCAAATTCTACATGTAATATCTCATTTGAAAGGTATTGCAGGTAAGTACTGTAGGAACTTTGAATAATCACAATAGCATATATACTTTTACATAAAACACATTTAGCTGTTTTAAAAGTGGACACTGCAATTTTCACAGTTCCTGGGGGAGGTAAAGTAATGTTAGTTCTTGCAGGTAAGTAAACCACCTACGGGGTTCAAATTGGGGTCCAAGGTAGCCCACCGTTGGGGGTTCAGAGCAACCCCAAAGTTACCACACCAGCAGCTCAGGGCCGGTCAGGTGCAGAGTTCAAAGTGGTGCCCAAAACGCATAGGCTTCAATGGAGAGAAGGGGGTGCCCCGGTTCCAGTCTGCCAGCAGGTAAGTACCCGCGTCTTCGGAGGGCAGACCAGGGGGGTTTTGTAGGGCACCGGGGGGGACACAAGTCAGCACCAAAAGTACACCCTCAGCAGCGCGGGGGCGGCCGGGTGCAGTGTGCAAACACGCGTCGGGTTTTCAATGGTTTTCAATGAGAGACCAAGGGGTCTCTTCAGCGGTGCAGGCAGGCAAGGGGGGGGCTCCTCGGTTTAGCCACCACCTGGGCAAGGGAGAGGGCCTCCTGGGGGTCACTCCTGCACTGGAGTTCCGATCCTTCAGGTGCTGGGGGCTGCGGGTGCAGGGTCTTTTCCAGCCGTCGGGATTTTTAGAGTCAGGCAGTCGCGGTCAGGGGGAGCCTCGGGATTCCCTCTGCAGGCGTCGCTGTGGGGGCTCAGGGGGGACAACTTTGGTTACTCACAGTCTTGGAGTCGCCGGAGGGTCCTCCCTGTAGCGTTGTTTCTCCACCAGTCGAGTCGGGGTCGCCGGGTGCAGTGTTGCAAGTCTCACGCTTCTTGCGGGGATTGCAGGGGTCTTTAAATCTGCTCCTCTGAAACAAATTTGCAGTCTTTGTGGAACAGGGCCGCTGTCCTCGGGAGTTTCTAGTCTTTCTTGAAGCAGGGCAGTCCTCTGAGGATTCAAAGGTCGCTGGTCCTGGGGAAAGCGTCGCTGGAGCAGGTTTCTTTAGAAGGCAGGAGACAGGCCGGTAGGACTGGGGCCAAAGCAGTTGGTGTGTTCTTTCTTCTGCTGCAGGGGTTTTCAGCTCAGCAGTCCTCTTCTTCTTGTAAGTTGGAGGAATCTAAATTCTTAGGTTCAGGGGAGCCCTTAAATACTAAATTTAAGGGCGTGTTTAGGTCTGGGGGATTAGTAGCAAATGGCTACTAGCCCTGAGGGTGGGTACACCCTCTTTGTGCCTCCTCCCAAGGGGAGGGGGTCACATTCCTATCCCTATTGGGGGAATCCTCCATCTGCAAGATGGAGGATTTCTAAAAGTCAGAGTCACCTCAGCTCAGGACACCTTAGGGGCTGTCCTGACTGGCCAGTGACTCCTCCTTGTTTTTCTCATTATCTCCTCCTGGACTTGCCGCCAAAAGTGGGGGCTGTGTCCAGGAGGCAGGCATCTCCACTAGCTGGAGTGCCCTGAGGCATTGTAACACTAAGCTTGAGCCTTTGAAGCTCACTGCTAGGTGTTACAGTTCCTGCAGGGGGGAGGTGTGAAGCACCTCCACCCAGAGCAGGCTTTGTTTCTGTCCTCAGAGAGCACAAAGGCTCTCACCGCATGGGGTCAGAAACTCGTCTCTCAGCAGCAGGCTGGCACAGACCAGTCAGTCCTGCACTGAACAATTGGGTAAAATACAGGGGGTATCTCTAAGATGCCCTCTGTGTGCATTTTTTAATAAATCCAACACTGGCATCAGTGTGGGTTTATTATTCTGAGAAGTTTGATACTAAACTTCCCAGTATTCAGTGTAGCCATTATGGAGCTGTGGAGTTCGTTTTTGACAGACTCCCAGCCCATATACTCTTATGGCTACCCTGCACTAACAATGTCTAAGGTTTTGCTTAGACACTGTAGGGGCATAGTGCTCATGCACATATGCCCTCACCTGTGGTATAGTGCACCCTGCCTTAGGGCTGTAAGGCCTACTAGAGGGGTGACTTACCTATGCCACAGGCAGTGGGAGGTTGGCATGGCACCCTGAGGGGAGTGCCATGTCGACTTAGTCATTTTCTCCCCACCAGCACACACAAGCTGGCAAGCAGTGTGTCTGTTCTGAGTGAGGGGTCCCTAGGGTGGCATAAGACATGCTGCAGCCCTTAGAGAACTTCCCTGGCATCAGGGCCCTTGGTACCAGGGGTACCAGTTACAAGGGACTTACCTAGGTGCCAGGGTTGTGCCAATTGTGGAAACAATGGTACATTTTAGGTGAAAGAACACTGGTGCTGGGGCCTGGTTAGCAGGGTCCCAGCACACTTCTCAGTCAAGTCAGCATCAGTATCAGGCAAAACGTGGGGGGTAACTGCAACAGGGAGCCATTTCTTTACACTAGCCCCCCCCCCCCCCCCCCAGCCCACAGGCCAGGAGACTCAGCCAAAGCTGGGAGAGTCTTCCTAGTCTGTCAGGCGAGGAAGAGTAGAGGAAATAGGCTGGTTTGTTGCAGGGCCTACTCTGCCTTACATCCTCCTGTTCAGGTCATTCCCTCTGGGGAACTGACCCACTTCCACAGTGATAGGACCTAGTCTGAATTGCCTCTTGTCTGTACTTTTTATGTCTCCACCCATTCTCTCTATTTTGGGGTTAGAGGTATCCACCTCTGCTAATCTTATTTTAGCCAGGGTCACCCCTAGCTTACCCAAAGAGGTTACCCAGAGCTAGAGTAACCCCACCATGACCAACAGGGTCAGGGGGCCTAACTTGCTATTTGACATGGGGTCAGACCACCATGCCAAGGATAGTGCAGCCATAAAGGCTAACACCCAGCAGAGGCCACTGACAGCTGTCAGTGCCCAGAACCACACCTTTAGCTTTTCACCTACAAGGGAGGGGGCTAAGTTGCAGGCTTCTTTGGGTTCAGGGTGCCTGTCTGCTGTATTAGAGTGGGGGGTTACCACATCTTGTAGTAAACACCATTCTTCCACTCTTTCTTCTGTTAGCTGAGGAGCCACCCACTCAGGCTTAACAGTTGCCTGACTAGCCAGGACTTCTTGTGGGTCAGGTTGGACTTTAACAGTGCCATTTTTGGAGTTCTCCCCTACTGGAGCAGAATCTCCCTGGCTTGCTGGAACCTTGGCTAAAGGTTGTCCACCTTTCCTACTCTGTTTTCCTTTCTTTTTCTTCTGGGGCCTACTTGCAGTTACTCAGGGGTAGCACCTCCAGAGTACTTGGGAGAGGACTGGCACTGGACCAGTTCCTCTCTTGGGCTCTGACTAACCTCTGGGTAGTCATTTCCAAGGAGACAATCAAGGGGGAGGTCTGTACTGACTACCACCCTTCTCCAGCTAAAAGTCCCACCCACTTCTATGGGCACAAAAGCCACAGGCCTATCAGTGACCCTGTCTGGGCTAACTCTTACTCTGGCCATCTCACCTGGGATGTACTGGTTTGAGAACACCAGCCTGTCATGCACAATAGTGTGACTAGCACAAGTGTCTCTCAGGGCAGTGGCTGGGATTCCATTCACCAGTAGGTGGTGGAAGTGTCTACTTCCCTCTGGAATCTCCAACTCACCTGTTGGGCCCTTTTTCCAGTTGAAGGCTATGAAGACCTCCTCATCTGAGGAGTCATCCCCAATGGCTACACTGGTCACCCCTGGGATTTTGCTAGGGGGTTTGTTTTTGGGACAAGAAGTGTCCTTGGTGTGGTGCCCTGTCTGTCTACAGTTATGGCACCATGCCTTAGTGACATCCCAGTTCTTACCCTGGTACACACCTTTGTTTTGGGTGGTGTCCCGGGGCCCACCCACCTGGTCTGGTTTTTGGGGGCCTACAGAGGACTCTTTTTCTTTGTTTCTAGTGTCACCCACTTTCTCCTGAGGAGGTTTTGTAACCCCTTTCTTTTGGTCACCCCCAGTGGAAGTTTTGGTTACCCTAGTCTTGACCCAATGGTCCGCCTTCTTTCCCAATTCTTGGGGAGAAATTGGTCCTAGGTCTACCAGATACTGATGCAACTTTTCATTGAAGCAGTTACTTAAAATGTGTTCTTTCATAAACAAATTATAAAGCCCAATATAGTCATGCACTTAATTTCCAGTTACCCAACCATCCAGTGTTTTCACTGAGTAGTCTACAAAATCAACCCAGGTCTGGCTCGAGGATTTTTGAGCCCCCCTGAATCTAATTCTATACTCCTCAGTGGAGAATCCAAAGCCCTCAATCAGGGTACCCTTCATGAGGTCATAAGATTCTGCATCTTTTCCAGAGAGTGTGAGGAGTCTATCCCTACACTTTCCAGTGAACATTTCCCAAAGGAGAGCACCCCAGTGAGATCTGGTCACTTTTCTGGTTACACAAGACCTCTCAAAAGCTGTGAACCATTTGGTGATGTCATCACCATCTTCATATTTAGTCACAATCCCTTTAGGGATTTTTAACATGTCAGGAGAATCTCTGACCCTAGTTATGTTGCTGCCACCATTGATGGGTCCTAGGCCCATCTCTTGTCTTTCCCTTTCTATGGCTAGGATCTGTCTTTCCAAAGCCAATCTTTTGGCCATCCTGGCTAACTGGATGTCCTCTTCACTGGAGTTATCCTCAGTGATTTCAGAGAAGTTGGTCCCTCCTGTGAGGGGATCAGCATCTCTGACTATTATGTTTGGAGACGGGGCTTGAGAGGCCCTGTTCTCCCTAAATAGGACTGGTAGGGGGGAATTTTCCTTCAAGTCACTATCTTCATCCTCTGTGTTGCCATCCTCAGAGGGGTTGGCTCTTTCAAACTTTGCCAAAAGCTCCTGGAGCTGTAGTTTGGAAGGTCTGGGGCCCATTGTTATTTTCTTTATTTTACAGAGTGACCTTAGCTCCTTCATCTTAAGATGGAGGTAAGGGGTGGTGTCGAGTTCCACCACATTCATCTCCGTACTAGACATTATGCTTCTAAAAGTTGGAATACTTTTTTAAGAATCTAAAACTAGTTCTAGGTTCTAATTCAAACTTTCACAAAACTTTTAAACTCTAAAAGGAAATGCTAAACTGGGACTAACACAAGGCCCTAGCAAGACTTTTAAGAATTTAGAAAAATAGTTCAAATTGCAAAAATCAATTTCTAATGACAATTTTTGGAATTTGTCGTGTGATCAGGTATTGGCTGAGTAGTCCAGCAAATGCAAAGTCTTGTACCCCACTGCTGATCCACCAATATAGGAAGTTGGCTCTGTATGCACTATTTCAAAGTAAGGAATAGTATGCACAGAGTCCAAGGGTTCCCCTTAGAGGTAAGATAGTGGCAAAAAGAGATAATACTAATGCTCTATTTTGTGGTAGTGTGGTCGAGCAGTAGGCTTATCAAAGGAGTAGTGTTAAGCATTTGTTGTACATACACCCAGGCAATAAATGAGGAACACACACTCAGAGACAATTCCAGGCCAATAGGTTTTTGTTATAGAAAAATATATTTTCTTAGTTTATTTTAAGAACCACAGGTTCAAATTCTACATGTAATATCTCATTTGAAAGGTATTGCAGGTAAGTACTTTAGGAACATTGAATAATCACAATAGCATATATACTTTTTACATAAAACACATTTAGCTGTTTTAAAAGTGGACACAGTGCAATTTTCACAGTTCCTGGGGAGGTAAAGTAATGTTAGTTCTTGCAGGTAAGTAAACCACCTACGGGGTTCAAATTGGGGTCCAAGGTAGCCCACCGTTGGGGGTTCAGAGCAACCCCAAAGTTACCACACCAGCAGCTCAGGGCCGGTCAGGTGCAGAGTTCAAAGTGGTGCCCAAAACGCATAGGCTTCAATGGAGAGAAGGGGGTGCCCCGGTTCCAGTCTGCCAGCAGGTAAGTACCCGCGTCTTCGGAGGGCAGACCAGGGGGGTTTTGTATGGCACCGGGGGGGACACAAGTCAGCACCAAAAGTACACCCTCAGCAGCGCGGGGGCGGCCGGGTGCAGTGTGCAAACACGCGTCGGGTTTTCAATGGTTTTCAATGAGAGACCAAGGGGTCTCTTCAGCGGTGCAGGCAGGCAAGGGGGGGGGCTCCTCGGGGTAGCCACCACCTGGGCAAGGGAGAGGGCCTCCTGGGGGTCACTCCTGCACTGGAGTTCCGATCCTTCAGGTGCTGGGGGCTGCGGGTGCAGGGTCTTTTCCAGCCGCCTGGATTTTAGAGTCAGGCAGTCGCGGTCTGGGGGAGCCTCGGGATTCCCTCTGCAGGCGTCACTGTGGGGGCTCAGGGGGGACAACTTTGGTTACTCACAGTCTTGGAGTCGCCGCAGGGTCCTCCCTGTAGCGTTGTTTCTCCACCAGTCGAGTCGGGGTCCCCGGGTGCAGTGTTGCAAGTCTCACGCTTCTTGCGGGGATTGCAGGGGTCTTTAAATCTGCTCCTCTGAAACAAAGTTGCAGTCTTTGTGGAACAGGGCCGCTGTCCTCGGGAGTTTCTAGTCTTTCTTGAAGCAGGGCAGTCCTCTGAGGATTCAGAGGTCGCTGGTCCTGGGGAAAGCGTCGCTGGAGCAGGTTTCTTTAGAAGGCAGAAGACAGGCCGGTAGGACTGGGGCCAAAGCAGTTGGTGTCTTCTTTCTTCTTCTGCAGGGGTTTTCAGCTCAGCAGTCCTCTTCTTCTTGTAAGTTGCAGGAATCTAAATTCTTAGGTTCAGGGGAGCCCTTAAATACAAAAGTTAAGGGCGTGTTTAGGTCTGGGGGATTAGTAGCCAATGGCTACTGGCCCTGAGGGTGGGTACACCCTCTTTGTGCCTCCTCCCAAGGGGAGGGGGTCACATTCCTATCCCTATTGGGGGAATCCTCCATCTGCAAGATGGAGGATTTCTAAAAGTCAGAGTCACCTCAGCTCAGGACACCTTAGGGGCTGTCCTGACTGGCCAGTGACTCCTCCTTGTTTTTCTCATTATCTCCTCCTGGACTTGCCGCCAAAAGTGGGGGCTGTGTCCAGGAGGCGGGCATCTCCACTAGCTGGAGTGCCCTGGGGCATTGTAACACTAAGCTTGAGACTTTGAAGCTCACTGCTAGGTGTTACAGTTCCTGCAGGGGGGAGGTGTGAAGCACCTCCACCCAGAGCAGGCTTTGTTTCTGTCCTCAGAGAGCACAAAGGCTCTCACCGCATGGGGTCAGAAACTCGTCTCTCAGCAGCAGGCTGGCACAGACCAGTCAGTCCTGCACTGAACAATTGGGTAAAATACAGGGGGTATCTCTAAGATGCCCTCTGTGTGCATTTTTTAATAAATCCAACACTGGCATCAGTGTGGGTTTATTATTCTGAGAAGTTTGATACTAAACTTCCCAGTATTCAGTGTACCCATTATGGAGCTGTGGAGTTCGTTTTTGACAGACTCCCAGCCCATATACTCTTATGGCTACCCTGCACTTACAATGTCTAAGGTTTTGCTTAGACACTGTAGGGGCATAGTGCTCATGCACATATGCCCTCACCTGTGGTATAGTGCACCCTGCCTTAGGGCTGTAAGGCCTACTAGAGGGGTGACTTACCTATGCCACAGGCAATGGGAGGTTGGCATGGCACCCTGAGGGGAGTGCCATGTCGACTTAGTCATTTGCTCCCCACTAGCACACACAAGCTGGCAAGCAGTGTGTCTGTGCTGAGTGAGGGGTCCCTAGGGTGGCATAAGACATGCTGCAGCCCTTAGAGACCTTCCCTGGCATCAGGGCCCTTGGTACCAGGGGTACCAGTTACAAGGGACTTACCTAGGTGCCAGGGTTGTGCCAATTGTGGAAACAATGGTACATTTTAGGTGAAAGAACACTGGTGCTGGGGCCTGGTTAGCAGGGTCCCAGCACACTTCTCAGTCAAGTCAGCATCAGTATCAGGCACAAAGTGGGGGGTAACTGCAACAGGGAGCCATTTCTTGACATCCTGTCACTAAAACTGTCTGGTGATTCTCTTCCTCACCTTCTCTTATATTCCACTTCATACTCTTTGTAAAACCTATGACACTCCCTTACTATTAGAGAAAGAAACTTTGTCTCAATAAGTATTCTGTGAATAATAGGGGGTTGCGACAAGGGGACTCCAATACTCCATCTAATGATGAGCTCCACATGGCAAGATGCACATTTTTATTGTGTTACAGAAGACTTCCAGGTTTGCAAAAATCAGTTTGAAGCCACCAATCCACCCTTCCTTGAGCAGGCAGCCATCAGCCTGCATTTGAAAGAGGCAGAGATCTCCCTGCAGGCAGGTGCAGTGAGTGAATGCAGTCATCTGGAGGGTAGTGTCTGGGGGCTCCATAGGACCCCCATTTCAAGAGGCTCCCTTGGAGAGCACAGTGACTTTGCAACACCTCAGTGTGCCCTTGACAACACACTTGCCTCTACACCTGCAACTTTAATACAGTGCAGGCGCAAGGTCAAAGTTTTATCTCATTGCATGAGATCACACCCCCATGCGAATGAGAGAATAGCCCCTGACAGCAGGCCGATGCACATGGTCATAATACAATCTGTATGACAGAAGCTGCCGGCAACCATCTGCAGGCCTTCGGTAATACCTAACTACATTGGGTCACAGAAAAGGCGCCACCACAAATCTCCATTGTTCACAGTATGCAGGCCTTTGAAACCTTCTTCCATAGCAATAATCTGTTTGTAACAAGAGGTTAAAGTTAGTCTCATCCATTCTTTCATTTGTGAATTCACCACTGAAATGTACAAACATTGTGTGCACAGTATGTTGTGACCCCATCAGCGTACCTATTGCCAAAAGTCACATAATCATCTCCATACAATGTGCAGGGCACTTAACCACTGCAATCTCCTCAGGCAATTGTAGTGTATCAAGGAGGTTTCTCACTTGTTTGAATTATCAACTATACCAAAGCTGTACTGGCTATTGGTAAAGATTGTCGCTTTCAATTGATCTGAAACAAAACATGCTCTAGTAAGAGCAATCAATTCTGCTACTTGGGCAGAGAATATTCCTTAAAGCCAGGATGCTTGACCAACACCAGAAAGGGTACACACAGCATAGGCTGCTCTTAGACTTCCTCCTCTGTCTCTCAAGCATGAGCCAGCAACATAGAGGACATCATCAGATTCATGTAATGGTTCATCTTGAATATCTCATTTTGGTGCACAGTTCAGTGACATCAAGACAGTTGTGGTCTCCTTCACAATCTTCAGCAATTTTCTGAATTGATATTGGCAAAAGAGTGGCAGGATACAAAATTCCACAACGTTTGATAGTTACATTCTCCGCAGCTATTATCACCTGCTCATATTTGGTAAGTTGACTGCTTGTAAGATGTTGTGTTCTTATTCTAGTCAACAAAAGTTCTACAGAATGTGGAACATACACAGTCAATGGGTGACCCATAACAATATTTTCACACCTCTCTATGCTTGTACTGACCGAGGCTACTGATGTAAGGCAGCCAGGCAATGCAGAAGCAACAGGATCTAATGTGGCAGAAAAATAGGCCACAGGTCTCTTAGCATTTCCATGCACTCGAGTTAGCACTGGGAGAGCAGAGCTCTTCCTCTCACTGCAGAAAAGTGCAAAATATTTTTATAATCGGACATCCTTAGAGCTGGGGCATGACAGAGACATTCTCTCAGCTCTAGAAAAGCAACAAGACAGTTGTTATCCCATGGTGCCTGATTGGACACATCCTTGTGTGTCAGCCTTGGTAAAGGCTTGGCCATCAGAAAAAAGTTGGGTATTCCTTTCTACAGTTGCCCACCATTCCCCAAAACATCCTAACTTTCCTTTGTGTAGTTGAAGGACTCATTTTCATCATGGCTGAAATTCTCTCTTGTGACAAATTCCTCACTCCCTTTCCAATATGGTGTCCAAAATTTTGGACTGATTGTTGACAATATTATAACTTTCCTGGTGACACCTTATGTCCATTCTTAGCCAGGTGGTTCAGCAACACAATGGTGTCTTGTTTACAAGCTTCTTGAGTATTCAGCCCCACTATTAGATTGTCGATGTATTGGATCAAGACTGTGTTGCAAGGCATGACTAAAGATTCCAGATCTTTCTTTAAAATCTAATATAAAACAGATGGAGTTTCAGTATACCCTTGTGGAACTCAACACCACATTAAGACCCTGTTTCCGAGCTAGAATGCAAAAAGGAACTGACTGTCCTCTTGCAGCAGTATTGAAAAGAAGGCTTGACACAAATCAATGAGAGTGAGCCACTCATCCTCACATGGAGTCTGGAACAGTATTACAGCTGGATTCGGTGCCATGGGGAAACAAGGAGCAACAGTGTTATTAATTTTCTTCAGGTCCTGCACGATCCTATATTTCCCACTTGGTTTCTGAAGACCCATAATGGGAGAGTTTGAGGACTTCCCAATTTTTCCTGCTGAATTCCCTCTTGAATCGTGGATTCAATTACAGGAGTTATCCCAGCAATCATTTCCGGTGTCAAATTATATTGCGGGGTTCTCGGGAATTTGGCAGTAGGCTTGACCGAAATCCGGACAGATTCTACACCTTTAATCAGTCCGATATCCTTCCCCAAAAAATCCTACACCTCATGTTTGACAGTTTCTTTCAAGTTTGGGGGCAAATCATCAAGTGTTAGCAATATCAGTTTGTAAAGCGCAACTATATCAGCATCATGCAACATGGTTCATTTTTCATCAGCTTAAAAACAGAATCCTGATCATGGGTTTGCACTTCTATTACTGCTGGAGTGCAAAAGATAAAACAGTTTAGTTTTCTAAGTAAATCTCTTCCCAAGAGATTCACTGACTGGAATCACATATGATAAACGTATGTTTAGCCTCAAAAGATCCTATTTTCACTTTAACTGGAGCAGGTTAATGAGCAGTCATTTGTTTATTCTCTACACCTACTCTGGATTGTTTTTCCAGACAGTGGTAGGTTTGAGACTTCTTCTGTTCTGAAAGTAGAACGGGTAGCACCAGTATCAACCAAGAATGACACAAGATGGCCATCCATTTCACGGTCTATAAATGGCCCACTCTGGTCCACCTCTAAGGCTGCGTCAAGCATGCAGTCTTCCTCCCCCCTCAGGCACAGTCAGGCTGACTGACTGGAGCCATTTCCTTCATTTAAATTGAACAGTGGAAATTGTTGAAATGGTTTATTATCTTGCATCAAATTTGTATTCATTCTCAAACCCTGATTCATATTCTGATGTCACCCAACAGCATTTTGCTGTGTTATCGGTGGTTGAGGAAGTTGCATGATTAGAGCTTGGGGCACAGTAAAATTCTGACTTCTAGGTCTCTGCACACCCTGCATCTGATTGGAAGTATTATTCCGGAAAGGTACAAATCCAGCATTCTGGACTTGGTTTGCTAGTTTTAAATGACATTCCCACTTCCAATGTCCCACTCTATTGCAGATGTGATATTGTGTTGATCATCTTGGACTATTTACATCCATCCCTGTACCTAGATCTCAACCTCTACCTCGCATGGGGTTTTGTGTTTGCTGATATACGCCTTGCATGGTGCCCACATTATTTACAGTGAGGGGTGTCTGGCTGGTTCTTTGAGCTGCTTTCTTTTGAGCATCCATCAGTTTTTCCTTTAGCTATTTCTGCTTCATCTCCATGTCATCATGGCAGTATTTTACATGATGCAAAATAATCATCAATAGACTTATTTTGCAAGCAAACCAAATGTTACTGGATCATCATATTTATTTCTGGCCTCAACCTTGTCACAAACCTTGACACAAAATGTCCCATATCCTTTGCTTCCAAGGTTTCCATACCACAGTATTGTTTGAACGCTTGCAACAACCTCTTGTGGTAAGCATGGATCGACTCCTTTAGTTTTTGAGTTGTACTATCAATTTTGACCCAACCAACATCCTGAGGAGGCCCTTTCCCTTTCAGGAATGTCATGGCCTCTTGATATTTCTTCATTACCAATGATGAAGGACACTTTGTCAAGGTGTTTCTAGTCGGTTCCACCTCAGGCCATGGAACAGCTATCTTACATTCTGTCCACAGGTCACTTGGAACAATAGTGTCAAATAACGTATTCAGATCAGTTCACAACATGTGAAATATTCACAAATCTTTCAACCTGTCAATACCATTCATTCCACTGGCTTCCCTCGCAATTTTGGGAAATCATTGGTAAATGCTGCAAGATCACTTCTGCTCCACGGCTCATGCACATAACCTCCACCAGGCACGTCTTACAAATGGAAGGGTGTAACACCTCCCTCTGCTCCAAACGGAGGCGGTTCACCTGAAGCTTTCTTTACCTTCTTCTTTTTTGCCCATTTAGTCTCCATTTATCAAATTCATTCCATTTCCTAATATTCTGGATCAATTCTTTAATCTGAGTTTTCAGTCCTGAAGCTCTCTTATCAGCAATGTCCTTTTCACTGAAGCACACTCGATAGCTTCTTTGCAGAGCCTTAGTTTTATTTAAGTCAACCTCATATTTCTGAGCCAATTCATCATGAACCTAACCCACTCGCTTAGTGATGTCCTTCTTGATATACTGGGGTGGATGTTCAGATAATAACACATCCAAAAGAGTATCTCCAGAATTGTCGTCATCATCTATGCTCCTGGCATTGTGCTCTTTTTGCTTCTTCTCCTTTTGCTTTGTGATAATCTTTCTTTCCCCTTCTTCCTCAGTCACATTTGTGGTCAAAGCCAGATACAGCTTAACCCCCTCTATTATGTCTGTTCTCCACCTTTTCTGCTCAGCATCAGTGGCAGCTGTTTCTTGTTTCAAGTAGTGGGGCAATCAGGAATCGCCTTAGGCCCAACCCCAGAACTCTCAAACATGATCCGTTATAAACATTGTTTATAATGCGTCACGAGTAAGAGCTCTGGAGTTAGGGCTGGAGGCAGTGTGAATTTCTGACACTGCATGGCACGGTAAATTAAAAAAGAATACTTACGTACGTACTCTAGTCCTCTCCTACTCTGGTCCTTTCCGTCCTGCAGTCTGGCAGCAAGGGGGTCCCCTCTACCAATCCTTTAGCTGCACTCATGCTGCTCAAGCAGCATGAGAGAAGCACCAGGATTGGCTGGAGTTCCATGATCCAATGCATTTTCAGGCCCTGGGGGCTGTGCCTGCTCTCCACCCAGCTGTCTAAGACAGCTCAGGTGGAGAGATTTAAAGTGTGCATGTCAGGCTGACCGTCGCAAGGCTTCCGGCCAAAGTGACACGCACACTTTAAACTGGAGTGCCCACCAATCCTACTCCCCTGCTGCCAATCAGTAGTGATGGCCCAGCCCCAAAACGTGGCTCGGGCTGGCTGGCTGCATTGAAAACTAAAACAGTAATAAAATGGTTTTATTAATTTTGCTGTGCTTTCAGCAGGGAGGCGATGCTCCCCTGCCCTAAAGGATGCACTGGCGCTGCTCAGCATCCCATCTACCATCTGCATAAGAATGCATAGCTGTCTTCGATCCTGGAATCTCTCTCTTCACTTCGCATGATCAGCACATTCCCAAGCATTAAGTGCTTTATATTGTGCAGGTCTAGGAGGCGGCTTAATTTTATAGAATACTTTCCTCAAATTCTCAGTAATTCTCAAATAAAATGTGCCGTATTCTGGTAATCTCAATGGGCCATCCTTTTCTGGGAACCTGTATCACTGATCAATGTGTGAAGCCTTACATTAATCACCATATACTGACCACAGGTACCTTCAGGAGGGGCCACTTCGCCCTCTCTATTAGGAACATGAAAATCACCTCTGAACAGGACTTGCAATAGTTTAAAACATCTAATTTTTCAACAGTTTCACAGGCCTTCAGTTAAAAATAAACAATTTTGTATCCACAATTCCTTGCTTCAATGCAACCACCGATTGCAGTGTGGCGCTGTATGACTTTGTCCACCAATAGCAGCGCAACACTACATCAACCGACCTATACCAGTGTGGTACAATGTGATGTAGACCTCACTCCTCACAGTAGCCCTCCTCCTTTACAATATGCGCGCATGCTGGCTCCACAATATCACACACACAAAAACAAAATCTTTGACTGCTCCACTAAAATGAATTGTTTCAAACACACAAGAAAGTTTGCAATCACTTCCAATGAAACCTCGACCTGCAGGACATCATCGAGACCAGTATAGCTTCACTCTGCGCATTAAGATTCTCTATACCAATCACCTCCCCTTCACACAAAGTAAGTCCCTTTCTTAACTATGCCATTGATGGCGTCTCACAACGACACATCCTCTGAGCAGACAAGATAGTATGGTATTTTCTACACCTTTTAAATTAACCCAGGATCTTAGGCCACGTCAGACCCGATAAACTCTTCAAGCACTTTATAAATCATCACACTCACACAACATGGAAAAACATCTCTGCAAGACGCCACTTATTCACACAAGCATCGCAAACTAAACTTAATGCATCTGCCGCAATCTGCAACACTATTAACACTCACTCATCCGTTGCCAGTACAACTTTTCTCTGAATCACCACGATTCTGCTGATCTTCCAAATCTGGATATGAACATCTAAATTGGGCAGTGGGGACAAACTGTTCTAAAGCCTAATTCCAGTTCTCATTTCAGAAAGAGAACTATCCTTGTCGCTACCATCTGCTCCAGCTCTGGGCCCTGATTCTAAATTCCGGACTCCGATGAATTTTTCTTCTCTGTTCCGAAGGGTGAAGAGACAATCCATCAAATTATTAAAGTTAATTACAGGGTAACTCAATAATCACACAATAAATTCCAGAGACCAACTTATTGTCCAAAGGGCTTCATTTAGGTTCAAAGTCAAGTTTACAGATATGAGTCTCAAGATCATAGTATAAATGTACAGAATAACCAAAGGAGAATCAAAACGCTGCACAATGTGAAATTTAACTAACATATAAAAGACCACACATTCAATAGCGATAATGCAGAAAATGAGGAAAAACAATTGATGCACAGTTTGAATCCAAGTTTTTCTGCCTAACTATTTAATCTAAAATCCTGTCTATGCTAATATTCTATAAGTTCAGGAAAGTAGTCAGCATGACAGAACTTCTGGAGAAGTTTCCATCAAGAGTGGTATGGCGGCATGAAGCCACATAGAAGGTAAAGTTCATTAGAGGTATCTAAGTAGGGTCCGCTCTCGACTAAGGGCAAAGGGAATCTGAAACCTACTGCTAACTAAACCACACTTAAATCTTGTGCCTTGATAGGCAAATACTTTCCCAGTTCAAAAACATAGCCATAAATTCTAATTTTCTAATGGACACTTCAGCCTTCTAGTTTTTCAGCTTCAACCTTGGTACAGCCTCACTCACTAGAATTTCACAAGAGTTACAACTGCCAGCCCAGGATACTCCTCACATCCTCGATAAGCATTCCACTGGGTTTTTCTTATCATCTCAAGCAATGAGCTCCCTATTAACTCAGGCCCTCATTACAACATTGGCGGTAAATCCCGCTTACTGCCGTGCAGAAGACCGCCAACACACTGCCACGGCCGCGGAATTCCGCCACTGCTATTATGACCCACAGTTCGGAATCCGCCAAAATCTAGACACCCACACAAGTCCGCCACACCAAAGGTCAGTGATAAACTGGCGAAAACAAAACCTCCACCATCACGCCAACAGAAATACGCCCACACTATCACGACACACGAATCCACACGGCAGTCTTTCAACCGCGGTATTCCATTGGCGGTACACACCGCCGCGCTCAAAATACACACACATCTCCAAAACACAGCCACATTGGACAATTCGAAATACACACACCTGATACACATACACACACCACTCCCACACACCCAATACAATATAAAACACACACCCACATCACCCACAAACTCTTACAACAACAATTCACGAACGAAAGCCAGAGAGAGATAGCACCAGCAAGAACACTAGCATCCACAGGCACACAACACCATCACCCACAGAACTTCCACGCACCTCACACAACACACCACTACATATCAGCACACTTATCACCACACACTCCACCCCACACCTCACCTACACCACCCATGGCACGGCAAAGACACCCCAGGTTCTCGCAGGAGAAGCTCAGGGTCATGGTGGAGGAAATCGTCCGGGTAGAGCCACAGCTATTCGGATCACAGGTGCAGCACACCTCTATTGCTAGGAAGATGGAGCTATGGCGAAGAATAGTGGACAGGGTCAACGCAGTGGGACAACACCCAAGAAATCGGGAGGACATCATGAAGAGGTGGAACGACCTACGGGGGAAGGTGCGTTCCGTGGTCTCAAGACACCACCTGTCGGTTCAGCGGACTGGCGGCAGACCCCCTCCTCCTTCCCCACAACTAACAACATGGGAGGAGCAGGTCTTGGTGATTCTGCATCCTGAGGGCCTCGCAGGAGTAGGTGGAGGAATGGACTCTGGTAAGACAAATCTTAACTATTACATCCCCCACCCTACCTGCACGCCAGCACATACCCCCACCCTCACCCTCACCCCCAGCACTCCTACTCCTCACAAATGTCCCAACATCACAAACCACACATCCCGACACCAAGCCCTGCATGCAACAACAAGGCATGGACACCCATCACTAAAGCATGCCCACTGCACATACCCAAACACCCCCCTAAACCATCATCACACAAGCCCCCACACAGGAATGCAAGCACTGGGGTACACGGTCACCCACCCATTGCACACCATGCCACACACAGATGTAATAACCATCCTTTTATACCCCTGCAGGACCCCTGCATGTCCACACCACCAACAGAAGAGGCCCACAGTGATGACAGCACCTCTGTCCAACTGGATCTAGATGACCAGCCCGGCCCATCGGGGACCTCAGGACAGTCACAGGCCACTACAGAGCTTCCCCCCTCTGGAAACACCAGCACAGCACCCACCCAGCGGGCCCATACCTCCGTCCCCAGGACACGTCAATCAGCTGTGTGTCCACCACTACAAGGAACCCAGGCTAACCCACCACCCCAACAACAACAGGGACCTGGGGGCAGTGGTAGTGGGCACACGGTCCAGGGTACGGAGGCCCAGGAACACATGGGAACTGGGAGGGCTGCTGTGCGACAGGGGGCAGACAGGCCAAGGGAACCTACTCTCCACGAGGCCCTCTCCTCCATCATGGGAGCCTACCACCACTCCCAGGAGACGATGGTAACAGTACTTGCCAAGTTTCAGGAGAACCAGCATCTGCAGGAGGAACAGTATATGGGCTTCAGGGAGGAACTCGGAACCATCAACTCCACCCTGAGCACCATTGTAGGGGTGCTGAAGGAAGTACTCAACACCAGGAGGAACACTGTGGCACAACAAGTGGCCCCTGACACTAGCCTGGACGATGAACTGCCCACCACCTCCGCCGGCGCTAGTGGACAGGATGCCCCGCCACAGGACCACCACACCAGCACCCCACCCCCCCTGCAGAGGGAGAACCACATCGCAAACGGTCCCTGAGATCCAGGAACAAGACAGAGAACGACGCCAGACCCCCGCCAAGAAATGAGGCCACCCTGATTGTCATCCTACTGTCCCACTTTGTCACCCTGTCCATACTTAAACTGCCCCAGCTCCACTTCCTATGCCCCTTTGGACAATGCACCTGTGAGACTAATAGACTGGACTCTGCCATGGACATTCCTCCACCATCACCCCTCACCATTTTACTACCCCCTCCAATATTGAGCACTTAAATAAACACACTTAAAGCACAAAACAATCTGGAGTCTGTCTGTGATTTCGAAAATGTGTATTAGCAATTACAGTGGCAAAATGTTCATTCAAATGTAATGGCAACATACCTATTTAACACAGCTCTAGTCCATGAGGAATCAAAGCAGATGTCACACAGTGGGACCCACATCTGTGAAATAGTAAGGGAAAGTGACAACTCAGTGAACATACACTGGGTGAAAACGACAGACAGTAGAGAGGCAGTAGTGTTTAAGTACATGTAGTAGGCAGGTCTGTACTCTTACCTGTGTCTCACAGGAAATATTGCTGGATCACTGAGTCCCTGTTATTCATGTCTTCTTCCTCTGCTTCCTCGTCTTCACTGTCCACAGGTTCCACAGCTGCCACAACATCGCCATCTGGACCATCCTCCTGCAGAAAAAGCACCTGTCGTCGCAAAGCCAAGTTGTGAAGCATACAGCAGGCCACGATGATCTGGCACACCTTCTTTGGTGAGTAGAATAGGGATCCACCTGTCATATGGAGGCACCGGAACCTGGCCTTCAGAAGGCCGAAGGTCCGCTTGATCACCCTCCTAGTTCGCCCATGGGCCTCATTGTAGCGTTCCTCTGCCCTTGTCCTGGGATTCGTCACTGGGGTCAGTAGCCATGACAGGTTGGGGTAACCAGAGTCACCTGCAAATGGCGAGGGACAACTGTTAGACACACACTAACCTAGAGGGATATCCCCAGACCCAGAAAACCATTCCCACTGACTAGCTTCCAGGTGCTCACCTAATAGCCACACACGGTGCCTCTGGAGTTGACCCATCACATAAGGGATGCTGTTATTCCGCAGGATGTAGGCGTCATGCACTGAGCCTGGGAACATGGCATTCACATGGGAGATGTACTGGTCTGCCAAACATACCATCTGTACATTCATCGAATGATAACTCTTCCGGTTTCTGTACACCTCCATCAATGGCACCTATGATGTTGGGGATATGTCCCAGGGCATAGAAATCACCTTTCACTGTAGGGAAATCCTCCACCTGAGGGAAAACGATGTAGCTCCGCATGTGTTTCAGAAGGGCAGACAACACTCTGGACAACACGTTGGAAAACATAGGCTGGGACATCCCTGATGCTATGGCCACTGTTGTTTGAAATGACCCACTTGCAAGGAAATGGAGCACTGACAGCACCTGCACTTGAGGGGGGATTCCTGTGGGATGGCGGATAGCTGACATCAGGTCTGGCTCCAACTGGGTACACAGTTCCTGGATTGTGCATTGGTCAAGCCTGTATGTAATAATCACATGTCTTTCCTCCATTGTCGACAGGTCCACCAACGGTCGGTACACCGGAGGATGCCGCCATCTCCTCACATGTCCCAGCGGACGGTGACTATGAAGGACAACAGCGAGCACAGAGTCAAACAACTCAGAGGTACGTACCCACAGCTTACACAGAACACCATTCATACTCAAAAAGTGGCCTGTATGTGTGTTGAGTCTAGGCCTAGGTATGTGTGACGCAGTTGAAAATGAAGCCATGTGGGCCCCTGAAATGGCGGCTGCCTGACCTCTAAAGTGGGACAATGGGATGTGAGGTAACTGCGCTGGCGTTGTACACCGTCGCGGTAGGCGGTCGAAGACCGCGGCGCAATGCTGCATTGGTTAACATTGGACCCTATGGGTCCCAGGAGCCAATGACGATGTACGCCGGCGGTGTCGGTACGCACTGCCGCGGACGTGACCGCCATTTTCTATCTGTGCAATCACTCGATACCTGATCTTCAACAGGAGAGGACCTACACTGAAAGTGCTGCTGTGACCTCGGTCTGGAAGAGACAATGGCTCGAGTGTCTGGGGAAAGGGCCCCTGCTTTCACATCGGAGGAGTTGGAGAAACTCGTGGACGGGGTCCTCCCCCAGTACACGCTACTCTACGGTCCTCCAGACAAACAGGTAAGTACACTGGGAGCATGATGTATGGGCTCTGCCTGTGTGGAGAGGGATGGATGTAAGAAGGAAGGGGGGAGAGTGTGGCGTGCATGAAACGACGATGAATGCATGTGCCACATGGCAAGGGTAGGGATGGGGGCCAATCACTTTGACGGTGCAGTTGGTAATAACTTTCTCTTCCCCCTGTACAATTCATGTAGGTCAGCGCCCACCAGAAAAAACATATTTGGCGTGCCATTGCCAAGGACGTCCGGACCCTGGGGGTCTACCACAGACGGAGCACCCACTGCCAGAAAAGATGGGAGGACATTTGCCGCTGGAGCAAGAAGACGGCGGAGACTCAGCTGGGGATGGCCTCCCAGCGTGGGAGAGGTGCCCGTCGCACCATGACCCCCCTGATGTTCAGGATCCTGGCGGTGGCCTACCCGGAGTTGGATGGGCGCTTGAGGGCATCACAGCAGCCACAAGGGGGTGAGTACACTCTCATTCTGCTGACTTTGCGCGCAGTGGAGGGGTCTGGGTGGGGGAGGTGGGCTGTGGGTTTCCCTAGGCGAGGGCGAGTTCCGTAGGCAAGGTCCCTTCATTAGGCAGCCCATGTGGCACCCCACCCCACCTCTGTAGAGTGCCAAGTACACCTAGTCATGCCCCTGTGTCATCTATGTGTGCAGATGTCATCCATAGCCTTGTAGGCCATTTCCCAGGGATTGAAGAGTGGACCCCAAGTGCGCGGCGTAGTGCAGGGGGCTTCTGTGTCTGTCGTGTCCGCCAACGGTAGCAGTAATGCATGCACTCAACATGTTTTTCTTCTGTCATCCCCCCCCCCCTTTGTGTGGTCTCCCTGTTCTTGTGTGCATTAGCATCATCAGGCGGAGGAGCAGTGGCACCGGAGCACCAGGGGGCTGCATCCCACATGGCCATGGAGGGCCACACTATGGACTCGGAGTTCACCAGTGGGACGGAGGGCGAGGGCAGCTCCACTGTGGGGACAGGAGCTGAGACCAGTGACACGGACTCGTCCTCTGATGGGAGCTCCCTTGTGGTGGCGGCAACATCTGTGCCACCCCCATCTACAGGTACAGCCGCCACTCCCCCTTCCAGCGCCGCCCTCCCAGCAGCCCCTCAGCCTTCGCCCCGTTCCCGCTCACCCGGGAGGGTGCGCATCACCTTCGCCCCAGGCACCTCAGGCCCTGCCCCTGTAACCCCTGCTGCCCTCAATGAGGAGGCCATTGACCTCCTCAGGTCCCTCACTGTTGGGCAGTCTACCATTTTGAATGCCATCTAGTGTGTAGAAAGGCAGTTGCAACAAACCAATGCATTCCTGGAGGGCATTCATTCTGGTCAGGCGGCCCTTCAGTGAGCTTTTCAGACTCTGGCCTCAGCACTGATGGCAGCCATTGTCCCTGTGTCTAGCCTCCCCCCTCCAACTTCCTCCACCCAGACCCAATCCCCTGTACCTCAGCCTATCCCAAGCACACCTACAGACCAGCATGCACACACGTCAACACACAAGGGAAGCTCAGGCAAACATAAGCACCACACATCCCACAGGCACTCACGCAAGCATCACACACATGCAGACACACCAACATCCACTGCCTCCACTGTGTCCCTCTCCTCCTCGTCTCCCTCCTCCCTCCCTGTCTCGTCTACACTCACACCTGCATGCACTACCTCTACAGCAACTACGTCCCTCTCCAGCACACCCACCACCACACCCCGCTCACGTGCAGTCACCACCCCCACTACCATTCACACGTCCCCTGTGTCCTCTCCCAGTGTGTCTGTGACGCCCCCTCCGAAGATACACAAACGCAGGCACCCAACAGCCATCCACATCACAACAGCCTCCAGCGCATGCACCTTCACCCAAAGTCAGCAAACGGACACCTCCTACAACCACCACCTCTTCCTCCACTCCCAAACCCCCTCCAGCTACCCGTCCCAGTGTGTCAAAAATACTTTTCCTGTCCAACCTTGACCTCTTTCCAACACCTCCCCCACTCCGTCCGTCTCCTAGGTCCCGAACTAGCACCTCAGCCACAACATCTCCGGGACCAGTGGTGCCTGTAGTCACCGGGATCTGGAGTGCACCGGCCACCAGGGCAGCCAGTGTGGAACGGAGCCACAGCACAGACAGTCCCCCACCTGTGAAGCATCAGAAGTTGGCCAGTGCCCGGCGGGAGAGGGGGAAGACCGCCATCATCCCCGCTGCCCAGGAGGCCACTGCCAGCACCAGCCCAGCTGCCCAAGAGGCCACCGCCAGCACCAGCCCAGCTGCCCAGGAGGCCACCGCCAGCACCAGCCCAGCTGCCCAGGAGGCCACCGCCAGCACCAGTCCAGCTGCCCAGGAGGCCACCGCCAGCACAAGCCCAGCTGCCCAGGAGGCCACCGCCAGCACCAGGCCAGCTGCCCTGGAGGCCACCGCCAGCATAAGCCCAGCTGCCCAGGAGGCCACCGCCAGCACAAGCCCAGCTGCCCTGGAGGCCACAGCCAGCACAAGCCCAGCTGCCCAGGAGGCCACCGCCAGCACAAGCCCCGCTGGGCCATGAGGGACCGCCAGCACAAGCCCCGCTGGGCCATGAAGGACCGCCAGCAAAAGCCCCGCTGGGCCAAAAGCACCGCTGAACAGGGCACCGCCGCTACAAGCACAGCTGAACAGGGCACCGCCGCCTCAAGCACCGCTGAACAGGGCACCGCCATCTCAAGCACCACTGAACAGGGCACCGCCACCTCAAGCACCGCTGAACAGGGCACCGCCGTCTCAAGCACCGCTGGCCCATGAGCGGCAAGGACACTGACGCTACTGAGTCCGTCACGGGGTGAATGAAGCACTCTGGGCACCATGCCCCTTCCAGAACCAGTGGAGACTGTCATCCACTACCTCTGTCCTTAGCAGGATGAAGCACTCTGGGCACCATGCCCCCTCCAGAACCAGTAGAGACTGTCATCCACTACCTCTGTCCTTAGCAGGATGAAGCACTCTGGGCACAAGGCCCCCTACAGAACCAGTGGAGACTGTCATCCACTTGAGAGACTGTGGCTTTGCACTCCCCAGGATGGAACAGTGGGCAACCCACCAACTGTAGAGACTTGTGAGACTGTGGCTTTGCACTCCCCAGGATGGAACAGTGGGCAACCCACCCACTGTAGAGACTTGAGAGACTTGAGAGACTGTGGCTTTGCACTCCCCAGGATGGAACAGTGGGCAACCCACCCACTGTAGAGACTTGAGAGACTGTGGTTTTGCACTCCCCAGGATGGAACAGTGGGCAACCCACCCACTGTAGAGACTTGAGAGACTGTGGCTTTGCACTCCCCAGGATGGAACAGTGGGCAACCCACCCACTGTAGTGACTTGAGAGACTGTGGCTTTGCACTCCCCAGGATGGAACAGTGGGCAACCCACCCACTGTAGAGACTTGAGAGACTGTGGCTTTGCACTCCCCTGGATGTGACAGTGGGCATGTGGCCCCCTCGTGGATTTGGCGTCGTGCACTCAAGCGGCTGAGGTGCCCCCCTTTCCCTCCCCCTGAGGTGCCTGTTTAGTGGCTGTCTGATGCCCCTGCAGTGTTCTCTCCGTCATGGTTGGGGATCTTGTGTGGGCCTCGCCCATACCGTGTGGTCCCAGTGTTCCACGGACTTAATTGGAGCACTACCTGGACTACTATGCTTGGTATATATTTTGTAAATGGTGTATATATATATATATTTCTACCTACTTGGTTTTAATATATTACAATGGTTACACTCATTTTCTATTGTCTTTGCATTCTTCCGGGGAGTTTGGGGGTGTAACTGTGATGTATTAATATGCATTAGTGTGTGTGTTGTAGTGGGTGGGGGTGGGGGTGTTGCGTGTGTGTCCCTGTTTTTTCCCTCCCCTGTGTCGTAGGAGCAGTACTCACTGTGGTCTTCGCCGCCGGCGTTCGTGCTCCTGGTAGAGGAGCAGAAAGACTATCGCAGGTAGAATTTGGAGTTCCGGGTCCATGGTGTCCTCGTTCCTCGTGGGGTGTGTAGAGTTGAGCGTTTTTCCTTCGGAATTCCTGTTTCCGCCGTGTTTTTATCCGCGGTGAATCCGCCCCAGAAAAGGTGGCGGATTGGCCTGTCATAATAGTGTGGGCTGTATATTGTCCTCCGCCTGTCTGTTGGCGGTGACTGCCGCGCTGTTTGTTTGTACCGCCGTGGCGGTCGGAGTGTTAAAGTGGCTGTCTTTGTTGCCGGTTTCCGCCACGGTCGTAATTCCATTTTTTTTCCGCCGGCCTGTTGGCAGTCTTACCGCCGCTTTATCACTGTCCGCCAGGGTTGTAATGACCACCTCAGTCTCTGATCCTGACACCTGCAGCTTTAAAAAAGCATTAAAAAAGCAAACTGCACAACGAAGGTTAAAACACAGAAAATATATGGGCCTTCACTCTGGCCAAATTAATTAAAATGAATACACTTTCAGGTTAAATACATTCTATACGTCTCTTATGTCAAATATATAATGATTATAAAGAATAATATTCCTAAAACAATGTAACATAAACATTCATTTAGACGATGATAAAATATGGTATAGTTGAAACAGTGCATTTGTCTGTGCACTTAGCTCGTAAATTTTACCATGCACCATGTTAAAAGGAAACATGTCTTTCATTAAGCAGAAAAACAATCACCCTTTCATTTAACATTTTAAGAGGCGTAATGGCACATCCATGTTATGCTCTCTCAGGAGCCATGGCAAGTGTTCAGGAGTAATCTTTTTAAAACATCTTGTAACACTTTCACAATGATATCATAACCTAGAATCCACTGTTGACAGTAACATACCGGTGATAAAAGGGGTGCACCTGGTCAGCCTCTGGACAATGTAACTTACACACGGCTTAGATGTAATCAACAGTTTCTCTCTCCTACAGAAATGCTGTGACCTGAATATAGAACACAGAAAAATTACAACGGCCATTTTTCCATAGAAGGTTTGGGTTGGTTCTGTGAGCA
The DNA here is from genome assembly GCF_031143425.1 of Pleurodeles waltl. Lineage (NCBI taxonomy): Eukaryota > Metazoa > Chordata > Amphibia > Caudata > Salamandridae > Pleurodeles > Pleurodeles waltl. The sequence goes on along the minus strand of NC_090451.1, from coordinate 276,118,563 downwards.
AATCGAGTGAGTCACGTTTGTAGTAGTCCACAAATTCAGACATAGTCAAAAGCCATCAACATACTGACCTAAGCAAGAATCATGTGGAAAGACACTGCAGACTGTCAGGATGCAGAGGAATAGAGAAGAAAGCAGAACATAAATCAACATCTGTCTGCACTGTCATTGCTTGAACCCCGTCCGGCAACCCATTAGCCGGCCCTGTGCTGCCAACAGGCTCTACAGAGGGTGTGACCCAGGCCCCATCAGCTAGAATGTGAAAGCTAAAGATATCTAATAATCCCTCCTCTCTGTCTTTTGTGACCTTGTTAGTAATCTTGGGAAAGAGGTACAGTGGGTGGTGGTGGAGAGGGGCAGCAAGCTCGGATCTTATTCATATGGCTAATTTGATATTTCAGTTTCTCTTGGAGGTCTTTAAGTTTCCTCACTTCGAATTCTTACTGGTGTTTGACAGTGTGTTTGTGTCAGTTCAAGAAAGGCAGCCACCGTTGTGGTGGGGATTTGTTTTTGCAATCTTTTAGCTTTGGTTCATATGACCTATTTATGTCATCCTAAGTGCACTTGACTCAGCTGTTTTAAACCTACACATGCTTTTACCACACTAGTTGAAAATGATGCGCAAAAAAGTTGCTCTCTTTGAAATCTTATATTGCTTTGATTTGCCTGTTTCCATTTTTCTAATGGCCCCTCACTCTCACCAAGCTAAACACCTCAAGTATTCTGCTGTCTCTTATCCCAGCTCATCCCAACAAAAGGGGTGGAATTATTCCAAGAATGAGGAAAAGGAAAGCTCTGTCAGATTTCCCACCAGCTCAATGTAGGGGAGATGACAGAAAGTGCATTCAGTTTTGTCCACTGGCCCCCTTGCAATCTGTCACTTCGGGTCACTGCCTTTAGAGGCTTGTTGAAGATCTGGAGGTCTGGGGTGGCTCAATTAGAGTACCTCCAGCACTGATACTGACATCAAGTGCACAACTTTACAGCAATCAAAGGTTAAAACACACAGTTTAGACTACTTGATGGATACATATTCCAGGGATGGCAGAACATTCTACACTGTTCCACTTCCAAAGAACAGCCTAGCATCTCAAAGCATTAAAATACCACACGTGGATCCAGCACTATTCCAATATTCAGTATAGCTAGGACCATGCTCACAACACCACTAGCCATTAGGAAGTAACACACACAAAACACCCAACAGTACACATTAGACAAAAACAATCACCCATTACCAGCTCAACAGAGATATGTCATATAGTCAGGTATTGCCATGCTCACAAAGCAAAAGCAATAATAGATGTGGTAAGTTGTCCGGCCTCACCCAGCAAACACCAGAATTCATAAATCCATTATTGATTAAGACACACTAACTAGCAATACCAACAGGATCTCAAACACATCCCTGACTATGCAACTGTGATCAAAAGATACCAGACTCTGTTAGCCCTGCAAGAGCTTAGCAATAGAAGAATCCACACTCACAATGTACATCTGTGGGCAGGGTATGTACGTCCCACCACCGGCTGCGAGTACAGAGCAACTTTCATTCAGGAATGACACTTTGAAGCTGACCATCCCTATCTCCTATCAAGTTATGTCCCTGTCAAGGTTTTTCTGCTCTAAGTCTTGCTCTTTCCTGTCAGGTGCTCACTGTCTTAATATTGCTGGTTGTCTTCATATTGTTACTTTCCAGTCAGGTCGTTCCTGGTTTACCCACAAGTAAAGGGAGTCTTGTAAATATACCAGTGGATCTCAATTTCCTCGGCCTGCTCTTGCTTTCTGGCTAAAATTCGCCTCCTGCTCAAGTTCTGCGCCAGGCCTGCCGCAGTCAGCTCTGCTCCAGTTCTGCTTCTGGTATGTACTGCAGGCTCCATTGCCATCTTTTTAGAACTACAATATCTGGCAAGCTAAGAAAAGTCTTGCAGTTGGCACTCTGCACCTTTGAATATTTTGGTCTTTGGACTTTTTCTACCTGGGGCTGCTTGTGCTGTTTTCGGAAGGGAATCCTCTCTGTAAGCCGTGATACACTCAAGCCAGGCAGCGTGGCTTCCTGCCCTTGCACCGTCTATGAGTGAGATTAAGGATACCGCTAGATCAAGCCTCTGACAGGCAGACTTGTCATTACACTGTGTATATTTTCAAGGCTCTTCGGAAAAATGCTTTATTGGGCGGGTTTATATTTACAGAAGCAGACGTTCTGCAGCTGTGGCTTCGGTCTACCATGGCATGATTATGAAGACTGAAAAACTCTGCAGTGAGGCTTAACTGCAAGTTGAAAACCTATCTGTAACACTAAAGGCTTTTTTAGTCACACGATTCCGGCCTAGATCATTTTCCTGATTGTTTAAAATAATACATAATGCCTTTCCAGCCTAGACTGAGTGCACTTGGCTGAGGAAACCAACCCTCGGGTTCAAGGTTCAGATATTCATTCCTTCTCTGCTAACAATAATCCCAGACTGGAACCAAAAGTCATATAGTGGAGATAAAAACACGAGATCTCTTTCATAGAGGCCAGGCATCCAACCCAGCAACACCCCACCACCACCAGAACCAGAAATGTCGATACTAGGAGTACTTCTAACTCCAGGGGCTGAGTTTCTGGGAGACTGCACTTGAGACCTTGAGAGTACCCTTAGAAACTAAGGCCCTCATTCCAACCCTGGCGGTCTATGACCGCCAGGGTGGAGGTCGCCGGAAGCACCGCCAACAGCCGCGGTCGCCCAGCCGGGTCCGGCGGTTTCCCGCCGGATTACCCCCGGCTGGGAGAATCCTCCATGGCGGCGCTGATGGGGATTCCGACCCCCTTCCCGCCAGCCTGTTTCTGGCGGTTTTCACCGCCAGAAACAGGATGGCGGGAACGGGTGTCGTGGGGCCCCTGGGGGCCCCTGCACTGCCCATGCCACTGGCATGGGCAGTGCAGGGGCCCCCTAACAGGGCCCCAGCATGATTTTCACTGTCTGCATAGCAGACAGTGAAAATCGCGACGGGTGCAACTGCACCCGTTGCACCCCTGCAACACCGCCGGCTCCATTCGGAGCCAGCTTCAATGTTGCAGGGCCTTTCCAGCTGGGCCGGTGGGCGCTCCCTTGGCGGGCGCCCGCCGGCCCAGCGGGAAAGTCTGAATGGCCTCTGCGGTCTTTTGACCGCGGAGCGGCCAATTGGCGGTTCCCGCTTGGCGGGCAGCGCCCGCCGCCCGCCAATGTAGGAATGACCCCCTAAGTATTACATCAGGAAATCAATACTTTTTAATAGTATTCCATCAGTAATTCCCCATTTCCACTAGCATTTCACCCATCAGCTGAATTCCTCGGCTAAACCAACACAGGTCATGTTCTGTAGCACACGGGACACCCTGGAATTCATCCAGACCGCTTGATAATAGTGAAAGATTATTGTTACCATATGGACCATTGTTTTTTAGAAACAACCAACACAGATCAGCACTCTCCCAGTGGAATTTGCAATTTCAATGGAGCTGGTAACTGCTTTTATTACCCCCATTAGAATTAACAAACATGTAATCGAAACCACTGTGTTGTAGAGCCCTCTCCCATCAGGCAATGCAACATCAGCTTCAATTCCAGACAATTGGTACAAGCACGTTTTTTAATTTTGTTCTAGTTATTCTGCTCATAGCACCTAGAAGCATTTTAAATGTGAGTGACGCACTCACTAAAATGCACAGATCCATTTAGAAAGCTTCCGCAATCTACTCCTTTTGGCTTTTGTGCAGTGAACAGATCTTACCAACACATACAGAACGGGTTCAGCATGGGCAGCAGCAGTACAAGCATCTCACACAGGGGGCAGGCACAGCAGAGGTGGCAAGAGCAGTGCAGTCCTCTCTCATTGGAATCCTGTCTCCGATTCTAAATAGGTTGCCTGGAATATAGTGTGAAGCTTTCGATGGCACAACTAGAACGTTGCAGCTACTATTAGAGGCCCTGTGTGGAGTATTGTGTACTTTTCCAGAGTTCATACCAAAGGCCTTGTGTCCATCTCTGGGTGGCTTCTCTGGGCTAATGCTATGAACATGAGGCCCCATCTAAGGTACTGAATCCAGATCTCAGTGACTCAACTGGAGCATTGCCACATGTTTTAGTTGCTTATTTGGCCATATTGTGTAGCTGTTGGGAGACCACTTCTGGTGCATCTGATTGTACTGTGCCACATCGGGAGAGCTGTGTCTAGTCCTGGCGACTGCGTCTGGACACATATGTCCAGTTCTGGGACGTGTTTAGTCTGCTGAACAGCTCTGGTATATTGTATCCAGCTCTGGAGGCATTATCTGGTGCGTTCGCTTGTGGTTTTGAAAGCCCCATGTGGCAGTGATCAAAAGAATCACATAAAAAAGAGGTGACCAATCCAGCCTTGCCTCAAGGCTCTCTCTTTAAACTGCTCCTAGTCCACAGCCAATCACATTAAAGTAGCCCTAACACATTTCTCATCACGGAGATCTACCCCCACAACTATATCGTCTTTTCATCCCTCTCTCTTTAAGCTTTCCCTACTCCACAGCCAATCACATTAAAGCGAAACCCAACATCTTTGTCACCGTGGAACTTTACCCCGGCAACTATCCTCATCTCTTCATGACAAAAAAAGCGATCATTGCACTATAGTTACTGTTCTGGGCACAGCGGCACATGCGCAGACGAGATACACTCGAGTACACCTGGAGAACTCTCTGCGGAGACAACTTCCTTTCAAGTAAGAGTCCCTGCATCATCTGGTGTAGGGAGGTGTTCCACAAAGGACACTTAGAGCCTGGAAATCACAACAAATCCATTTTGATTATATATTTAAAATGCATGTGCGCATGTTATGCAAAACCAAATCATTTAAATCTGTCTAAGGCTCAGGCAAATTTTACATTTCATAATTTTAATCCCCACTTGTAATCAATCTATTTTTATGCCAACTTTGTAAATTGTTTTTGAATAGGTTTACAGTAGCACACTGTTCTTTGAGGCATGTCCAGGTCTGGTTTAACAGCAAACCTACCTTCTAAACGTGACTGTTTTATTGGTGTTAAAATTTACACAGAGATGTTTTTGCCCGAGGGGATTATTGCCCTCTCACTTTCCAGGCTTTTGCTGTCTGTCCCATTCAATTGTTTATCTCCTATATGCATTCCACACATAAAGAAACCATTTTCACTGCTTTTTCTCCAGCATTGGATAAGTGAATAGCTCAGGTTTTAATGTGATGAATACCAGTTCTGAATGTAACTCATGTAAACAACATTTGTAAATGAACGTGTTTACAAGCATTGACACATTAATGGCTTTGCCAATGCTTGATTTTCCAAGCAAATTCAGTAACTGTTCAGACTAGCAAAGGAATATGTCTGCCCAAAATGTAACACACACTTTCTCATTCTTACTCAGGGCTTGCACACCAGCGTGGCGAATGGTGTATGTTGCTGCTCCGGCGGAGTACTGCATTTCCACCATTAGGCGATGTGCAACATCACACATGCGCCTCCTGTATGTACGTTTATTGTCTGTTACTTTAGCAGCTTCCCACAACACTGGGTGTAAACACAGCTTCGTGTATTTTTGTGTCTCCATAAACACCATCAGCAAATAAAAAATGGCAGCAATCCTCTTTACCCATAAATGGGATTGGAAACGTGGTAATCTTCTAAATGGGCACGACGGACGAGTTGTTAAACGTCACTCCGTTTTATTACGCAATGAGGTCAATAGACCGAGGGTAATCCTGGCCCAACGGTTCTAGGATATTGCAGGCCTCGCGAGTCTCGCCGAAGGCCCCGCATTAGTCTGATGGAACAAGCTCATATCTGAGCATTAGAGACCACAGTGCACACTGGCAGTCAGTACTCCGGAATATGAGAGAGCAGAAGCTGCACAGCTGTGATGAGTGGGCGTCAAACCAGGGAGCAGATACAAAAACATGCAGGGGCGTAGCTACCACTGGTGCAGAAGGTGCAGTGGCACCAGGGACCTGAGGGGCGCATCAAACCCTGATCAGAGCTGTATTTACTTTCCCAACAGCATTCCGAAGGGTCATTTTCCTCGCTTGCACCAGGGCCAAGGCAACCTTGCTAAGCTACTGATGACATGCGTAGGTCTCTGGGACAAATAATGCCAGGCAGTAGACACTGGAAAGTGGGGGAAGAAGGACGACACGTGGAAACAAAGAATCTGACCTATACAATTGGAAGGAGTAAGACAAAAGAGACCTGGGGACAGATATGTTATGGATGTGGTGCACTGTCCCACTCTGCGTCGCAGCTCACACTTAAGTCGGTGCACACGGAGCACTTTCGGGCAATCTGATGAAATACAATAAATGCTATATTTCCGTTGCAGGTACAAACCTACGCCTGCACAGTACATTAGTGAAAGACGGACTGGATGCCCTATACTGCATCCCGTGTACAGCTCTAGGACTAGGAAGGTGATCTGAGCCCATCAACGTCCACTGATGTCAGCGCGCTAGCCGTAATCCCTTTAGAAAAAAAGTCTAAATGGGGCGGAATATATATGTCATACCTTGGTGCCAAGTTGTGGAACTCTCTCCCCATGGTTTTACGACAAACCAGGCTCGAACTGTCTTTTTGTCGTCTATTTAAAACATGGTTGTTTTAACCCCTGTCACTAAGTCTGTGCTCTGAAGACTTCTGCTTAGCGCTGGAAGGCCTTTGGGTAGCCATGCGCTCTATAAATTCTCATAACATAACATAACTGATGACCTGAAACAATGTCTGGTCTAGATACACAAACCTTGTGGACATTTTAATGTCTGCCAACAGCAATGGAACAGTAGTATGTTGGCTAGTGTTTTCTATTAAATTAAATATATCTGCATCAAAAAGAACTTAGAATTGATTGAATACCTCAAACATTTTAAGTATAACCTTCAATCAGTGCAGCAGTTGACTTGTCAGCAGTTGCCACTGCTTCTCAATAGGAGCTGGCTGATGGGGCACATATGCAAGTTCTCCTTTTAATTTTGTGCACCAGCAAAGAGGTAAGACTGGTCAATGTAAGGAAGTGTGTCCATGTCCACGGAAGGAGTAAGGGTCCCATTTCATGACTGAAAAAGACAACTTGTTGCTGCATCTGGAGGGAGAGGATTTAGACTGCCTTGTCTGCTCAGAGTAGGTCAGCACCACAACTGTGACTCTTGGTGCAAGATTTGCGACCTCATACTGAGGAGCTGCCTCAGATCATAGAATAACCATCACTGCAAGCTTGAAAACGAAGACCACGATTAATAAATTATCGCCTTGATCCTGTTCTACATATATTTTCCACATAAGAAAGAGAGACCCAATGTAATCATTGGTCCCATGGAGCTAAAAGCAATTTGTGGATCACTGCAAGGTTACAGCAAGTCTGTACGAGTCATATGTCTTCCATCAAGCCCACCACCTCCGTGCATCACCGTGCCAGGGTATTTTGTGGCACCCTTGTCTACTCACATTTGCATTCCCATCTAGTTGCCTATCAGATAGTGAACATGTCAAATCGTTTCAACATTGACTAGCATTTAGTAAGATCACTATGAACTGTTCAATGCCGGCGTGACCTTGCCCTGAACAGAGTCTGTGCCTTTGCCCTTCATTTATCATCATCCTTCCAGGATTGCTTGAGCCTGCTAGGCATGCCTGACTCCTCTTCACTCTGCCCCCTTCTCTGGTGTGTTCATGCATCCAACAACTGACACACTTGCAAGTGCAAGTTCTTGATCAGAACAGCATGTCTTGTTAAAAAGATGCAAGCATAAGTAACCATAAGGCAATGCTGCAAGCCACAGAACTGTCTGTGCAAGCACACTACACTTAGACCACTGTCACCCATGAACATGAAGGTGTATATCATACAGTTGCTACAGTTGTAGAAAGTTGATATTCTATGATAAGGTGGGATTATTGATTGACATCAACATTATAGCTTTCACTTTGCTATCCAGATTCCAAAAAATAAAAGTTATATACTTTATAAAAGTAATAGTAATTCCTGGACAATCCATTTGGTGGGCATCATTAAAATGCCCTGGATCTGGGGTGCTGCTCCACAGAGACTTTCGTGGGTAAATTTTGACTGTTTGATCTTGCTACTCTCTTAAAATAAATTTGCAATAGTATTTGGTTCCTGTGCTTCCAGGTAGAACGGAGAATACTTGTCACAATAAGTGCCCAGCTGACCTCCGGTACCATAGGTTCAAGAGACATGGGCTGGCAGGCCTATGTAAGCCTATGCAGGATGTGTCCAGAAATTATGTCAATACCCCTGGTTCTACGACAATGTTTGCTGTAGTCCAGAAAAGACCAAAGAAAGGTCCTGCATTCGGCAGTGAGGGGGTGTATTGTTTTTACTATTTAATGCTCCTTGAGTAGGGAATATCCTGTTTAAAGGTCACTGCATGCACATATGTTTGACTGCAACTCATGTTTTTTTATTTGTTCCCTTTATTGTGTATCTTCTTAAATTTACTGTATACAGTTTTGTTTTGGAAATCTCAATGAAGCCTATGTTTGTGGTGGCAATGTGTAGGGTTGAAAAGCCATGACTCAGTATCCCTGGTCCGTCTCCTGCTGCTCATTTCACAGCTTCTGATTGGTACAGTATATTTCATGGTCAAAAGACTTGACTCCCGGGACCTTGGCAAAGTACTGCACTATTTTGTACCTCACTTCACAGCAGCAGAGTGGTTGACTCTTCTGGAGGTCCACCTCCTGTCAACCTAGATGACTACTATCCCCATGTCCAGGCCATATTGTGGCTGAATGTTGATGGCACCTGGTGATTAGTCATGGAGTAGTGGACTTTTTACCTGCACCTCCAGGGTGCCTATAGTGGTTTCCCAAGGGTAGGCTCTAAAGGATTCAAGGAACATATGGCTGTCCATGCCATGACTGGGTAGTAAAAGACAGCCATAATTCAGTTGTAGAGCATTCTTTTAATTTAGAGTCCTAGGTGCACCTGCCATACATTGCCACTGCATGTTTTTGCAATTGACATTGTTAGTAGCTGAATCCACTTGTCCCCTGGCATAAGCCTGCACTGCTACTTCCTGAGGCCGTTTCACCAGGTTGTTGTGTGCCTGTGCTGAATCAGTAATTTATGAAAGGAGGTATTCATCCCACTGGTTCAAGCAAGTTTAAGCAGGAGCCTGCCTGTGGCCAACAAGAAATTTTACAAACACAAAGTAGGCTTCAGAGTGTGTGATAACGTTTCTCTCCTGTAACGAAGAGATGTGTCCTGTCCCCATCCCCAGTATCTTGTGTCCATTTCAAGAATGTAAGCTGCAGCATCAGCCTCCGATTGGCTGAGACCTGTCTAGAGCTAATATACTCTCCAGTAGGTATTGGTGGATGTTTACAATCAATAATATGCATATTTTGTGATGCCTGGTTATACAGGTACTATTTTGTACAAAAAGATCAATTCTGGCCCAGAGAGTGGGAAAATCAGTTGACCTTTTTTGCGTTAACTGGAGATCTCAGTACCTGTACAAAGGACAGGGCTGGTCTATTGCTGCCCTCCTCAGAGAGTCTGGTACAAATGGTAGGACTGAGTAAGAAAAGAAAGCTACTGTTTCTTGGAGTTGAGGACAAAAAGGGTGGCTGGGATGCATGCCGAGAAAATGCCCAAGTCGCTGCATGAACTGCAAAGACCGAACTGATGCATAACTAACAATGAGGACCCACTGCATGTAAAAAAAAGAACCATTCCCAGGCTGGAGCCAGCTGTCACCTGACCCAAATGGCAGCGGGACACACAAGAGAACGTTATTTCATATCTATCTTAACGTTTTCTGTGAGAATCAGGGTTTTTGCAACCAGGATTATGATGAAGATAGAGCTCAAGTCTTTCATCAGGTTACGAGAGCCACTGTTCCAACCCAGCACCTTTTCCTGAGGACATTGGGTTTGTAGGCCTTCCTTTTCTTTCCTTCTTGTGGGCCTGATGCCATCATTTCAATCACTGCTTGGCTCCACCTGTAAAACTGCAGCTACCCGCAAGAGGATCCAATGACATATAACTGCAGAAGGTGCCAACGTGGCTGCTGCCAGGAAGGGATGGGAGTGGGGGCAGCACACGGAGTGGTGGGCATTAAAAAAAATAAATAGACTTACCTGCCCCTTGCAATCCACAGCTCCCGCCAGCTGCCTCATGTTGTGGGCTTCCCTTTCCAACCAATCACAACTCATGTCTCATGCTGTTACACAGCATGAAAGAAGTGCTGCGGCTGGCCTGAGCGGGCAGAAATGCTGCTTAGGGAGGGAGTGGGGCACTGTGCTTAGTCTCCACCTGGCTGTAAAATACAGCCGGGTGGAGAGTTTCTAAGTGTGCATGTCAGTTTGGAACACACATGCCACTCGTCCTCCACTTGATTTGTAGGAGGCTTGCCCCGCCCTACGAAGGCAGAAAAATAAAGGGATAATGAAATACTTTTATTATCTCTTTATTTTTCTGCTTTTCGTCAGTGGGGCGACGTGCCTCCACCATAACAGAGGATCCACCCCTACGGCAAAATGTCCCCTGAGGCTATGGAGCCTCTTTGGCTTTAATGTCGCTGTTTTGGACATATATGCGTGGCGTGACCACTTTCCATGATCAGCACTCTGAATATGAACACCCAACACTTGGTGCAGTGACCACAGTGCTTCACCAGATCACTATTTCGCAATGATCCACTGAGGCTTCAATAATGTTGAGTTCCTTTATTCAGCCCAGGCCATGAAGCCTTGCAATGTACATATCAGTGAAGGTAAACACATCCGGCTCCCTGCGCAGTTTCTTTCTCCTGTAGCTCCCATATATTCCACATTCAATTAAATGTCTCCTCATTCTAAATTACGAACATGCATTCTAATGCTAACCTCACTACACACTAGTACTGCCAAACAGCCATCTCAGGACACACAAGTTTGTGTGTTACATTGGCAGAACATCCTGAGATGATCACATAGATCACAATTACTGTACCTTCATCACATTTACAATAGCAAACATACAGGTGAATATTGTGAACACTGAGGGCCTCATTACGACTTTGGCGGTCTTTTTCTAAGACCACCGAAGCCGCTGCAGCCAACAGACCATCAGTGCTGGCATTCTGCTGACCACCATACTAGGAGTCATTGGAGGATGGGCGGAATTTCAACTCTGAAGAGGCGGTTGCATCACGAGCACCGCCACGCCAGCAAGACTCCGCCTGCCATATTACAACCGTAATATGGCTTGGAGGAGTCTTGCTGGCGTGGTGGTGCTGGTGATGCAAAACCCCCAGGACCTATCCCCTCCCGGACGACCAGCTTGCCGGAAAAGGTAAGTTGATCATCCAAACAGATGATGATGATGTCCTCAATGATGTCAGTTCAGTTGTCATCATTTATGTTATAAATGATATCATAGAACATGTCATGAGTGTTATTATATGTGAGGTCAAAAGCAGTGCTTGGCAAGGTTGCAAGTTATAGTTACTTGAGTTAAATATAACTGCTGAAATTCAGTCTTTTTTTGTGTTTAAAATAGTACGTTTTAAGTGAAATTTTCACTCAACTACAACATCACTTTTACTTTTGTACTTTTCAGTGAATGTCTGAGGTTTTTTAAAGTGAAGTAAGATATTATTTCCACACCTAACTATAATGTCACTTTAAGCTTTGTTTTTCTTTAGTGAATTTCTAGTTTGTTTGTTTTTTCATACTCGTAAAGTAAGTATTTATGACCATACCTAACATTGCATGGCACAGAGATGACCTCACGGCCTGGCCTGCAACTAGCACCCAAAAAAATATATTTTTTCAGTTTGGCCCAGGGGTTCCTTCTGTGACACTCTACAAGGTCCAGAGGGTCGGGGTATCCCTACTCTGTCCCAGAGTCCTGTAATGTTGGGCAAAACATTTTTGTTAAGATTGCAGCCAGCCAACTGGAGAGTGAGTTCCTGTGGAACTCGAGGAATCTTCTCATAGGAGAGAGGTAGCCGACAAGAAAAAAAGACCTCCCAACCAATTGGATGGCTCAATATTTTAAAGTTGCAAGCCTGTGGGACTCCTACGAGTTTCCCACTAACTCAGCCATCCCAATATCTATACATTTCAAACCATTATTTCTCAAAAACTACTGGACAGATTTATACCAAATCACAAACAACACTTTCTAGGTCATGATCAGGCTTGCTGCCAAATTTGATGTAATACTGTTCAGCCATTTTGGCTTGAGAATTGTTCAAAAATCACTATGGAAATTGCACAGGTAAATTGAGTTTTAGGAACCCCCACATTTCTCACCCACCCACTTGACAGATCACCCCAAAATTTTCCAGGAAAGAGCTGAGATGGATGAACTTTTAAAAAAGTTTTCTGAAGCTCGGTGCCCAAAAAGTTAATTTGCTATGGTATGTACTTTCTAAATACACAGTGACTCTCCAAGCCTGGCCTCCATTTGTTTTTTGCATTGTTGGTGCTTGGTGGGGTGCTAAGTGGAGGTTTTCAGTGCCCAATCCTCTCTTGGCACAGCAAACACTTGAATGAAGCAATTCAGTGCTCACTCCCAGGACACCTTATTGATTTACATGTGATGTATGAACTAACATACTTATCTAAAGGACCTGAGAGGCTTTTTCCAGCTCTACCCATCTGCTTTCCAGGCACGAGTCAATGAGTAGGGAAATAGGAGGGGCTAATGGTAGCCAGCATGCACCCAAAGTTTCCCCAGCTATGTTCACTGGCCCAATCCACTTGTTCTGGAGGCAAGGAGGGAGATATTTGGGAGATATGTTGGAAAAAGGGTGAAAGGAGCAGCCAAGCTCTACCACCCTTCCTCACACAAACCCTCCCACCCTACCAACAAAAACAATACACCTGGAAGTGCGCATATGAAGAGAAGGGACCAAGAACAATCCTACTTCCTTCTCTTTCAAAACTTACTTACTCATTTAGGGCTTCATTACGAGTTTGGCGGCCCGACCGTCAGCCGCCATGTTGGGGGTCCTGAAATGACCGCCATGTTGGCTGTCTCTCAGACCGCCCTATTACGAATTACACAGGCAGGACTGCCGACCTCCAACCGAGAATGTCAGACTGCCAGTGGCGCGGCGGTCGGGAAATAGGTGGTCCGACCTCCCTGCCCACCAACCCTGCGACCAACTACCAAGCATATTACAAGCACACAGCTACTGTGGCGGTCCTTCAACAGCAGTCCGCCTAAGGCGGTCCAAACCACGTCAGTCTACCCTCTGCAAAGCAAAATACAACTGCACATTGGATGCATTTGAAAACAACACAGCTGACACACATTGCCACACTGGACACGCCTGCTAAGGACACTATAAAAGACACCCCTTCAGAGACCGCAAACCTTTCCAATCACACTGTAACACACTGATGCGAGAGCACCTATATCTTGAGAGCACGTGGATTAGACACCCCCATTTATTTCTCCATCCCATAGAACACCCTGCCCACACCCTTGACAATTCACCACCTAATGCACCTACCCTGTTAAGGGAGTCACCCCAATTTGTTTTTCACCACGTCACGTTCCAAAATCCCCATTTCACAGATTCAGAGTTAAGAGTCATGGTAGATGAAATCATAAGAATAGGGCCTCAATTGTTTGGAGCACAAGTCCAGCATACTCCTCTCAATAGGCAAATGGAAATGTGGGACGGCATAGTTGCCAGAGTCAATGCTGTAGGCACCACCCTGCACACAAAAGAGGACATCGGGAAGAGGTGGAACGGCCCTAGGGGAAGGTCTGTTCCCTAGTCTCCAGACACCTCCTGCAGGCCAAGATGACTGGTGGTGGCCGTCCCTCTGGCCCATGCCACTAATACCCTGGGAAGAGAAGGTTCTTGCTTGCCATCCTGCATTCTGAAAGCTTGACAGGAATACCTGGGGTGGGCAAGTGTGGTAAATCACAACACTAAAAAGGTCACCAAAATGCCTTCTCATGCATGAACAGAAGACCTTTTGCCTCATTTACTGTCACTGCACTCACCAGCCCAGTGTCCACCTGTCCAGAGACTACCTTTTAGCAAATCACAATTGAAGTGTACTCACCTGGGGAGATGACATCTGTACAGTGTGTGTAGTGCATGGACTTACATGACTACAACTCCAAAGAGCCACAGTTGCTGTAACTACAAGCACTACTACAATGGCATCCTGATAATAGACATCTGTATTAACAAAGATCAATTGAAGTAGACTTACCTGGTGGATGGCATTTGTACAGTGTGTGTAGCACAGAGAATGGCATGTCTGCAACTACCAGAAGGCCTTGGGTCTGTGACTCCAAACAACAGCACAGGCTTCACAGGCAAAATAAACCTGTCTGTAATCACTCCAATGCTCTACACTCACCTGGGAGGATATCATATGTCAAGAGTCGGAAAATGGAGGGATTGACATGACTGCCAAGGCCAGGAGGCACTTTTTATGTGCCTACAACCACAAGCTCAATAGTCACTTGCCAAAATACCCCTGTTTGTCAACTCTCAATTGAAGTCTACTTAGCTGGGAGGATACCATTGGTAGAGGGTGTGTAGTAGAAGCACTGAGCTGACTAAGGCTCACAATAGGCCACGTTTCTGTCACTCCAACCACCAGACCAGTGCACTCCTGCCCTAATACACCTGTTTGTAAACTCCACAATGAAGTTTACTCACCTGGGAGGGTAACATTTGTTTAGTGTGTGAATAACAGGGACTGGGCTGACTAGGGCTCACAATAGGCTGTGTTTCTATAACTCCAACCATCAGACCAGTGTTCTCTCCTCCAAATAACCTTATTAGGTAACCCACAAATGCAGTGTTCCCACCTGGGAGAACAACATTTGTCAAGTGGGGGAAGTAGAGGAAGTGACATGAATAGGGAGGCCAGGAGGCACTGTTTTAGAAACTACAAACACAAGCCCAGTGGTCACTTGCCAAGGTACCCCTGTTTGTTAAATCCCATTTGAAATTCACTCACCTGGGAGGATAACATATTTCAAGTGTTTGGGTGTATCGTGTGGGAGCCTGGGAACTTTTACTCCAAACACCAAATCACTTGTCCAAAGACCCGTGTTATCAAATCTCAAACTGAGTTTTCCCACGTGGGAGTGACCAAGATAAACATGCTCAACTCAGAGATGTTAGCATACCTAGCTCCCTTGTGACATGCTAGCCCAAGATGAAACTAGTGAGGACAGGAAGGACACCTTACCCAGTGTGCCAAAAAATAAGCCCCATGGCCGCAAGATGCATCACCTGAATGGTATTGGCACTAGACACATTCACACTGCACTCATCACATGATCACTCCACTCACATATACAACAATCTCCTGCCTCTGCCTGCATCTCAATCAACTAGCCCACAAAATGTCCAAGGCCATATCCTGCACAGCCACCGTTTTGCCTGCACTTGTGGCAAGATGGCATTTCTAGGCCATTCTCCAAAGTGAAACTGATCTGCACATTACATCAGCTGCTTGGTTCAAAATGAATTGGCAAACTTCCCACATGTTAAGTCAAAACACCCAATACTGTGGTCACTTGGCACAATTGGATCAACGGCAACTTAACTTTGAACAAGGTCTCTGCTTACTGTAACACTAAACTGTTGCAGGGAGATGTCACAATACAACCAGTAACATTGTACATTTCACATCAACAGGTCGACCTGCCACTGGGCATACAGAGGCCACAGGAGAGACTGCCAAAACCACCTGGATGAAGCCCTCACTCCTGGACTACTGGACATGAAGGACACTCCTGGTCCATTTCGGCAGCCTAGTCGGATGGCTACAGTGAGTCTCACTGTGCCCACATCAACACCTCCCAGCCAGGTTGCCTTAGCATCTGTGTAACAAGCACAGTGTAGACAATCTTGTGCCCCCTAGTCTGGATGCGGTGCAACACTTCAGACAATGAGGGTCCAGGAACAAGTAGGAGAGGGCAACCTGTTGCAAGGGCACAGGTCGATGGCGGTTATATATGTAGGAGGGATGCTGTGGGCCAGCGGGGTGAGGCCACTGGGACTGCCGTCAGGCAGGACCCACATCAGCCACGTCTTGGGGGTCTATCAAGAGTCCCAAGGTGTGATGGGCGAAGTACTGAATGAACTCCGGGAAATCAAGCAGCTACAGAGGGACATTCATCGGGACATGCAGGAGCAATGCGAGGCCCATAACACCAACATAACAGGGGTGTTTAGGGACAACAACACACCCTGGGCAGGGCTATTAAACATCACTCTACCCCTTCTTTTGGCACAGCAACACCAGGCCCATTGACATTGGTGCCAGACACTGGAAGGTAGGCTTTGCCAGAGGAACCACCAGACCAAGACACCCCTGCCTCTCTAGCAGCAGTTGTACCCCCCTCCCGAAAGGGCGACATCCAGCAAAGAATCCAGAAAATGCAGATGGCTAGACACCCCCCACTGCCAGAAAGTGACCTCTTCCTAATGGACCTCCTTTGTGTGCCACACATTCACATTCCTGAACCACCTACCTGTTCCAATAGGAGGAGTACTCTGGAGTTTGGGCTCCCTGTAGTGTGGCATCTACTCAGTTGATTTCATCCACCATGACTGACCCCTTCACTTTACGTTTAAGATCCTGTCTGTCCACAATTTATGTTTTACACCAGCATTGTAATAAATTCACCTATCACAAACTTGTTGTCTACTTGTTTCATTTCTACTAATTGCTATGTAGTGATATAAAACAATGTGGACCATATGATGAGGACACAAGCTACTTGTGCAAAGAGGGATATGTCACAGGCACACAATGTCTGCCTCAGGACCATAATCATTACACACCAACACATTAACACAAGTGTCTGGTCACACTAATAAATTTAATTCCAGAGTAAAGCACATAGACTGTCTATATGTCTAGACTTCTGCAAACAAGATTTTGTAACTCATACTCACAAGGAACATCCCCCCAGACCATGGAGGAAAAGGGTTTTCCAGACATTGACCTGTAGAATAGGCAAACATGGAAGTGGATGATGTCACCAGCTTGAGCCTTATCACATACCACACCAAAGTTTTCTAACACTATTTAATCCAAGATACAGACAGATGGCAGTGCAACAATCCTTGATCACAGGCCCATCATGATCCAGTTACCATTCATCTGGTGGTATGACACGCACATATGTCAGTGCTGTGTCACAGGCACTGTGGCCTGCAGTGTTGAAACACATCAACAGTCACATATCAGCCATGCAAAAAGTGTTTAGCCAATGTACAGGTAAAAGGATCTGTTTGCAATCTATGACAACATGTGCCATTCCGATATGATGACACACATGAAGCAAGTTGCTCATCCACAGCACATACAACAAGTCCAATGGGCACTTCTGACCTTCCACCAAGGCACTGTGCAAGGTGTTTTGGCACAGATCTCCAACCCTACACTCTATGACCTACATTACCTAGAACAACACATGTCTACTTTGTCTGCCTAACAGCATCACAAACCTGCCAATTTCACAACTCTGAAATACCCACATGAGGATGTCATGGTGGAGGTACCTGTACAAAGACAAAATAAGGAGTATGTGCTTGGAATCATAACCATGACACAAATCACATTTCAAGCAACTTGAAAACCACTTACATTGCAGGGAAACTAACAAAGCAACATCCTCGAGGTGGGGATGTGTCAAACTTAAATTGATCAAACTGCCTTTGGCTGGTCATTGCAGAGTGTCAGCTCCTTAGCAGTTGTGTATGAAACAAACTCCACACATTCTCACAACTACATTCCATTGTACAGTCACAGTCATTTCATCAAAAGGCATACTTACACTCATGAAAAAAAGCTGTTGATGATATCTTCCCACAAGTTAACCCCTTCCTCTCCACCACTGTCATCCTCACTTGGCATTTCAGGAGTCTCACCTGGTAGGACTTCAGGCTCCCATCCTTTTGGATGTATGGGATGCCCCTACACAGGGCAAGGTTGTGGAGCATGCAGCATGTCACAGTGATCTGACACACTTTCCAGGGCGAGTAGCGGAGGGCTCCACCTGTCCAATCAAGGCACGAAAATCTGGCGTTCAGAAGCCCAAAAGCCCAATCCACAACCCACATTGTTCTTCCATTGACCCCTTTGAAGTGGACTTCCCCTGGCATAGTTGGATTCCTCAGTGGTGTCAGCAACCAAGGTCGATTGGGATATGCAGAGTCTCCTGCCAAGGAACGGGACACATTTGCATCAGTGAGTCCCACACTTCATGATTACAGTAGCTGACATTGCATGCACAGAACCAGTAAGGATGTGACTTACCAACCAGCCAGGCCCTCTCCAGTCACAGGTGTGACATCAGCTGGGTTATTCTGCTGTTCTGCATAATGAAAGAATCCTGGACTAAACCTGGATAATGGGCACAGACCTGTGAAATGTAGAGATCCACCAAAAAGACTTGCACATTGATGGAATGGAAGTGCTTCCTGTTCCAATAGACTTGTTCATTGGCATGCAGTGGCACCAAGCCAACATGTGTGCCATCAGTTTCTCCCACCACATGTGGTAGGCAGCCAAAAACCTAAAAGTCAGCCTTCACGTTGGCTAAATCCTCATGTTGGAAAAAAATGGATATAGGTGTCAAGGTATTTCCACATTGCAGAGATGCCATCCCTCCTCAACACCAGACATAACATAGGCTGGGACATACCAGCTGACAGGGCCACTGTATGTTAGAAGGACACTGTGGCCAGGAAATGCAACATTGGCATTACTTGTACAATGTGTGGTATGCTGGTTGGATAACTAATAGCTGGCATCAGATCTGGCACCAACTGACAACACAAGTCCACTATTGTTTGCCTATAAAGGCGGTAATACATTATGATGTTGCAATGCTCCATGTTCTGCAGGTCTGGCAGTGGATGGTAGACAGGGGGTTGACCCCTCCTCCCTCTACCTGGGTACCTATGTGCAACAAGACATGATTTGTAACATTAGTCAGTGTGTCCACAGGAACATACATGATGCATGCCAAGTTTATCATGTGATTATAGCATTTCAGACTGCATAGACAGGGCACCCAGTACATATCCCAGCTGGTAACTACACAAAAGTCACATGTGACCCACATGTTTTCACACACGTGTCCACTATATGCTATTTGACTGAACTAGGACTTTTTGCGACACTATTGCCCCTCCGAAATGTAACTGTCTTCCCCAAGTGCAAAAAAGACCATTGGTAGGGGTGTACCATGCACTGTTGTTAGATGCCATCTGTGCCCTGCAACATGCTAAAATGTTGTTTGAGGAGAAGGACCTACTTGACAATACAATATAAGGATGTATGTGAACTTAAATCACAAGTTTTAAGGGTGTGACACAGTGCAAATAGTCAAGTACAGCAATCCAGGCAGCCAAAATGGCACCTGCCTGACCTACTCCACTGAACATTAGGAACCGCCCGCGACCGCTGGCTGAAGTCATTATGGCTGTAGGCGGTCACAACCATGGTAGACACAGCCATAGGCTAACGCTACCTGTAGCGGTCGCAGGCCAATGGCTGTATCCTCCAGCGGTCGCAACCGCATATGTGGCAGATGTGACCACCATGTTAGGCAGAATCACACTCTTGACTCCTAACACTGCTGTCAACAAGACCTCATCTACCTGAGCTGCTGTTTAACGCCTCTAGGAGCAATCATGCCACATCCAGCAGGTGATAGGGGCCCTGCCGTCTCTCCAGAGGAGCTGGAGAGGCTAGTGGATGAGGTCCTACCCCTGTATGAACAGCTCTGGGGTGCACCACAGGAGCAGGTAAGTACCTCATGTGCACAGTTTCCTCCTCACTTAAACATCCTTTCCTTCCTCACAGGCTAGAGTGTGGCCATGTGTGCCAGGTTGACTACTCATGTGTCTGTTGTTGCAGCATGTGTGGCATAAATGGGAGGGGCAATGTGCAGGTATTGGTGGCGATTGCCATATGTAAAGTTTATTCACATTGTGTTGTGTGGGTTTCTTGGGTTCCTAGATCCTCCTTGTGTTGGACGTATATAGCTATGTGAGGAGACATTACTGCCACCCACTGACATATCCTTAATCATGATTGTTGTAAATGTCAGAAAACATGTATGTGTATGACAGCATGAGCTGGATATGCATGTTGTATTAGTCAGTTGTGAGTAATGTAGAAAATGTATATGGTGCCACAGAGATTTCTTAACACATCTGCTTGCTAAACTGTTGTTTGGAATAGCATATCATGACTCACTCTGCCCTTCAGTTTGACACACACACCACATGCCAATTTGCTGTTGGCTCCATGATGTACTGTCATGAATGGAAGTGATGGGATTGGAGTGTCATGTAGGCTCTGTATGTTCATCCTGCAGAGACCAGGGACTGTCAAATGTATCTCCCAGTGTGGGTCCTAGTCTAGACTTTGGTAGGATCATTGGGCTGTGCAACTGTGGCACTGTGCCCACTCCACGTACCCCAGCAGATCATGTCATGTGGACAATATGAGGCTCTGGTGGCAAATCCTGCATAGAATGCCTCATTCTTTTGATTAGGTTAGGAATTGGTACAGGGGTAAATTATTGATCTAAGCCATATGTGCACTTGGCATCATTATCAATGTGTTTCTTTGCCTCATGACAGGTCCCTTACTACTACAGCCCTGTTGTAACCTTCACACAGGTCATACTTGTCCTGTACAAGATTATTGCATGACTTACAGTCCCACAGTGCAGACCACGTGTTTATTCCAGGGAGGCCATGATATGTGACTCAGTAGCTTGGTCACATAGCAGAAGCTGTACAATGCATGCCATTGTTTGTTGGATGCCCTCTCTGTAGGATGGACACATCTATCTAAAGGAGTGTTCTGTAGTACAGGTACATACCACAGAACACCACCCCCTGAAATAGCACAAGTCTGCACTTGTTATGGGACGTGTCAACACAGGGACAGGGAAGACACTTTCTGTACCCACCATGCCAGTCCCTTCGTTGTCATCCATGTGTAATGTTTGAGTTTGTAATCTGGCAGATGCCTGTAGAAACTGTAGACAGAGAGTCATTCTCACAGAGTGTGAATCTGTTGGGCCATTCATGCCTAAGGAGTTTGCCTTTCAGAAGCCACATAAGTGTGATGTGCTTTATAGTGGCTTACATCACACTCAGGTTGCTAGAGCATGGACTACATGATGTCAATAAGCTTGCTTAGTCATTGTAGGACCTGAGCAGGGCAGTGTGTTATTCTGCATATGGAGAAATATATGTCTGTAGTCATGTCCCTGTCCTTATTGGCGTGTATGTGTCATACTTGGGGATTATTGGCAATTAGGAAACTTCTAGCTTGATATTACAGACATATCTGTAACTCAACCATTTATGATGAAACTTGTGACCATGATCCCTTGATTTGTGTTTTGCATTCATGCAGGTCAACACCCATCAAAAGAAGGGATTATGGAGAGCCATTGTCAAGAAGGTGCAGACCTGGAGGGTCCACAGCCGGCAGAGTGCCCATTGCAGGAAAAAGTGGGAGGACCTGAGACGCTGGGCCTGGAAGATTACAGAGGCCGAGCTGGGGATGTCCTCCCAACGTGGGCGGGGAGCCCGTCGGATCATGACCACCCCAATGGCCCGCATTTTGGCAGCAGCCTATCTGGAGCTTGATGGTGTTTGAGGGCAGCACAGTAGCCACAAGAGGGTGAGTACAGGGCATATTACTGCCTGTCACTTTGCCAAGTGAATGAGTTAGGTTCTGAATGCTCCCCCTGACAAAAAGGGATGAGCCATGTGTCACACAGTAGATGAGTGATTGTGTAGACATGTCATGTGGTGCATACTGATGTGCCTTGCATATTGGCCCAGGGACCTAGGACACAACTCAGTAGACCCCACAGTCCACTTGCTCTTCAGGGTCGACATATGGCTGGGTACATTGATCATACAAGCACTGTTTGTTGTTGTAATGTGTGTAATTTCTATGCAACAGACCACTACTCCCAAATGTTACATGTCAAAGGTAAGTAGGTGATGGATCACTGTCCTCAGCCATGTGTCAGGGTAAATCTGTATATAGGCATCTGCCACCCAGAGGCCAATTGCCTTCAGCATATGACAAGTGCTGGCACCTCACTGTAGTCTGTAATGTGAAAATGTTCAACATACATGTGACAGAGCTTACATTGTTCTTTGTATGCAGCTTTAGTTCAATACTTTCCCTTGGTTAGTGGGGAATGTCCCATTGACATGATTTATGTCCCATTGCTGTTGCCAACATTCCTTGTGCCTACATGTCAGCATGTGTCCCTTTCTCTTTTGAAAAACATTTGTAAGCTGTGTTTCAGGCATGGTCTACCTATGCTGATTGGATGATATTTATATTCCTTCACACATCTGTGCATGGCAAACTGTGGAATAGTACATTTACAATGGAGGAAAAATGTCATGTTGTGTCACAAACAAAAGTGTATAACCAATGTTTATTGGCTGACACACACCCTTTCCCATCAAAGCATGACATTTGGTATGTACAACTGCAGTGGAAATGAAGACCATAACAGGGTGGCCTAGAGTTTAGAGTCACAATGTGAATATCTCTGCCCTTGATGTGGCATCATGTGGAAAAGTGCACTGCATGTGTGTAATGGTTAAAGTTTGGCCCTGACTGTTGGTCAGTATCATGGAGTGACTTGCAGTTATGTTGAAATCACATGTTTGGGCATAAGCATTCATCCACAGACAGACATCTGGGTCTGCATGACCATAATGGAGACAATGATGTAGCTTCCAATTAGGCAATATTTTGAGTGCCTTCAACAAGTGCTTGCATATTGCAGGGCCTCTCCAGCATCCCAGGGACTAATGGCATTTACTGATGCACTCAGAATGTGTCATTATAAGGGGTGCCAGACACTAGTGAAGTTTACCCTCGGGCTTGCTGATTCATTGTGCTTTGGATTTTGGGGACATCTCTCTCTGACATATTGCACATGGTGTCTACAGTGTCCATTTCCATGCCACATGTGTGGTCCATCTGAGCAACATTTATACTACCTCCATGACCCTGTTGTGACAAATATCACCTGGTGAAGTGTGCATTGTTGATATGTTTCCAGTGTGACATGGGTATTTCAATGTCACCTTCTCCAGGCTATTGTACTTTTGTCATCAACATGGCAAAATGTTGTATATTCATTTCTCACTGCAGGGTCATTATGTATGTGACAGATGAATGTGTGCATGCCCTTGTTTGGGATCTGTGGAAATGCATTTGCTATTGGCCTACTATTGTATGCCAATAGGTAACTGGGTTCTCTTCCGTGGGACAAAGGTTTGAACGTGATGGTGTCTCCTACTTGATGAATGGTTATTTTGATAGCACAACTTCAGTCATGCAATTCTAGTTGTCTGAGATCCTGATTTTCCTGAGGGCAACTGTTGATAGTTCAGGTGGCATGCATGCATATGGTATGGGTCATGTATGGGCCACTTAGGTGGAGTTTGTTTCTGGGGCCTTCTTGATATCCTGGTAATGTTTTCTGATAAGAACTGTTATTCAAGTGTGATCATGGACATGTGATGACCCTATTTCTCTTTGTATTTGCAGCATCAGCACCAGCAAGCGAAGGAGATGAGGCACAGCTGAGTAGGGAAGCATCTGGTCACAGGACCTCAGGTCAAGACACCACCAACACAGAGGGACCCAGTGGCCTGGAGGGTGAGGGGAGTACCTCTGGGGAGACTGAATCATCTTCTTCATAATCAGATTCTTCCTCCAGTGGACACTTTCCAGTGGTAGTAGACCCATTGGGACATCCCCCTGTACCATCTTTGTCTGCTACCCCGTTCTATCACTCCCCTCCCTGTTGCTCTCCATCCATTTGGATATGCCCGCTCACCCAAGATGGTGGGCATCTTCTTTGCTGCAGGCACCTTTACACCAGCCCCTGTTTCCCCTGCTGTCCTCAGTGAGGAAGCCATTGACCGCCTGAGAAAGTATCTCTGTAGGACTGACAGCCATTGTGAGTGCCATCCAGGGGCTGACAACTCATCTACAACAGACCAAGGCATTCATGGTCCAGTTCTGGCCTAAAGAGATATTTTCAGGCTGTGGACTCCACACTGATGGCAGCCAGTCACCTCCACCTTCAGTCCCTGCCCCACCTCCCTTTTCCCCATCCAAATCCCCCCTTCCCCTACCTACCCAAAGCACACAGACAGATCTGCATGCATCCACATCAACACACAAGAGCAGCACACAACACAAACACAACAAAATACACCTGCCCGCATACAAACACCATCCACCCAAGACACACAAATGCACTTACTCACCCGCCCAAGACACCCACCAAACACAAGCATACCTCCCAGAAGCACACACCCTCAACATCTACACCTACACAGCAGACAACCACTCCCTCGACCTCCTAATCCCGACCCACTTATTGTGACTGTCCACGTGTCCCTAAGAATTTCCTTTTTTTTTTTTCCCTTGCCCTTTTCCCTGTTCCCTTTACCCCCATTCAAAACCCATGAGGCCCCAACCCACCTCCCAGCCCCTCTCTTCCACCTCCAAGACCTCCCCACCCCCCGTGAGCACCCATCCCTCCCCCCCAAAAAGAAGCCCACCCCTCCCAAAAATCAGACCACCTTTCTCAAACCCAAGACCAACCCCCCTCCCAAATCTGACCCTCTACCCCCAATGATGATCCCTTAGGTGCCTGCCTCCCCACTTGATGCTCCTTCCTATGGAGGTAGTTAGGAGTCAGATTTTGGCACAATACTGTGCTATTATGGACAAAAACATCCAATGGTATTTGTTCTAATTCATTAGGACATATAAACCCAAGCAGTTGCTGTTTTATTGGGTACACCTTTGTCCTGCAAATCCTTTTCTACCGTTATGTCGTTCCTGAGTGACTTGTGTTGTCTGCCTACCGTTGTGTGTGTTTCAGCCTGCTTGCTATTCCTTTTGCTGTTGTTTGCACTATATTACTTTGTGGGCAGTGTTGTTGTTCCCAAAGACAAGGGTATTTGTTGACTGCATTGATATGTGGGTGTAACCGCAATGGTGGTGTCATGGCATTATGTACTGTTAGGTATGATAAGAATTTCATCTTGTGTTGTCCAATATTGTAATTGTAATTGTATTTTTATTTATATAGCGCTTATTACCCCTGACGAGGCATCAAAGTGCTTTTCGTGAGTAGAAAGATACTCCAGAACCTAAGAGGAATTAGTAGTGGATTAGTAGTGAAATATGAGTACAGTATTAGTATTATTATGAGTTAATTTGAGCAGGGGATATGTTGGATTGACTAGACTAATGGAGGGATAGAGGAGGGAAGAATCGAGAAGTGTTAATTGGAAGTTTATAGTAAGAGGATGTGGCTTGGGATGAGTAAAGGAGAGATGGAGGAGGGAAGAGTCTGTGGAAAGGGCTTAGGGAGATCGTCGTAGCAGGAGGGGTTTTGGATGTTTCAAAGATGAGATAAATGAGGGAGAATTTACTAGGGTTGTTTGGAAGGTTTGGTAGTAGACTGAGGTTTGGGGTGCGCTAGATGGGGTAGAGGAAGGAAGAGTTTAGGAATGGTTATTATGGAGATGAAAGTAGTAGAATGGGTTTAGGATGAGTCAGTGGGGATGGAGGATAGATTGATAGAGACATAGGGTGATGGGGAGACTGAGTAAAGCTTACAAGAGAGTACAAATTTGATTATTTTTATTTATTTATTATTTCATATATATATATATATATATATATATATATATATAATTTTATTTTTTTAATTTAATTTATATTTTAAATTGTATTTATAGATTTAATTGTATTCATTTTTATTTATTTTTTCTCTAGTACAGTAGCACTACAGTAATAAATAAATAGATATCTAAATACATAGTAAGGGAATAAATGTGCAATGAATATAATAATGGGTATAATAATATGGGAAGAAAAGTAGTATTGTATAAGCACAGACTTTCAAGATTTGTAATATTTGAAGTTAATTAATAAGTGTACTTTTTTAACATTCATTTATCTTTCTTCAATTTTTCAATAGTGAAATTCTTGCTGTCAAATAGTTAAGATAACATTTGCTCATTGTGATATAAAAAAAAGAGAGCAGGGTTCTGTCAGGATCACGTATTCATCTAATGTATGTCAGCTTGAGTTTTGTTTGTGCAAACATGGAGTGTGTTCAGTTGCGCTACCATTGTTTGCAATTGACTGTGCATGTGTCTATTTAGCTGTGTGTACCTTGCAGCTAGTTCCTGTCAATGTATGCCCCATGCATTTGGAGTTGTATGTGGTTTGTTGACTTGCACTTCCACATTGTGCAGATAGGCATGTCATTTGGGTCTAATATATGTTGTCCCTGGATACATGTAGGGCCATTTCTTGTGCAAACATTGTTTTAGGGGCATGTGCAAAGTGATATGTGTCCCAGTACAGCCTCCTTTCCTGAGTGCTCCTGATGTCCCCATCCCAATCATGCAGGTATTGTTTGCCTAGTGATATTTGTATATTTGTCTCTCTGTGTATTATGCATGCCATTGTCCTTCCATTGTGTTGTAATGCGTGTGATTTGTGTGTCCATTGCAGGGCTGTTTAAAGGGAGTGTTGTTTGTGTTCCACGCCACATCCATACCTATATGTGTTGAAAGTGACAGAAGTCCATGGAATGTGTGAAATGTGAGTGTGTGAGTTGTTTTTGTAGATGTGATGTTGGTGTGTTGTTGGAGTTGTGTGAGACAATAATGTGTACCCTTCACTGTCCCTGTGCCTGAGATGAGCAGATGTGCATTTTTGTGTAGTGTTGCAGTGCAGTATGAGTGACCTGCCCAAAGGGGGCGGATTGTGACTGTAAATTTGTCCATCTTTATGTATGATTACGACTCAGTACACAATGACATGTGTACTTGGTGCCCGTAGTACGAGCCCCATACCATGTGGACAACGGCATAATGATCTGTTGTAATGGTTGATGACACAGGAATGTATGTGTACTTACGGTCGGTTGCGCCCATGGCAATGTGGATTTTGGTCTCGTTCAAGGATCATCAGCAGTGGCAGGACATGTGTGATGGGCTCCTTGACGGCACTGAACATGTAAGGCTGCCTGCAGGTGAGTGTCTCCCTATATACACCTGTTTCCGCTTGCTGCGATGTGGTGGTTGGACCACCAAGTTCACATTAGTGGTGTGCAATCCCGTAATGTTTCTGGCGGAAACACAGGCTCCGCCAGCCAGTTTGTGCTGCCTCATGACCATGGTGGTCTGTGCTTCCTGGCGGTGCTGGTGGGACCGCAGCGGTCTTTGCTCCATATACCCACATGACTTGTAATATGGTGGTCCAACCACCAACCCAATGGCAGTCGGACCGCTACCGCCACCATGGTTGTCGACGGACCACCAAACTCATAATGCAGCCCATAGTTTCACATCGCTCTTTCCTCTCACTATACTTCTCTAATTTAGAGAAGCATAGTGAGAGGAAGGAGCAGTGTGTCTGTGCCACAGCAAGGAATCAGATGCAGTTTGGATTTCTTCTTAGGTTAAGACAATAAAATCAAAACAGCACCTGGCTCTTTTCTGGAGCTCAAATAAACAATTCTATCAGCATCTGGTTCCCTGTTATGGCACCAACACACACCTCTTTGGCTCAGCAAGGATCCTGACACTGTTAGGATTTTTAATATCCAAACAGAGTCTGGCTTCTTTCTGGAGCAAAAAGTTATGAGTGTATGTAGTTCATTCACCTGTAGCATTTCTTCTTTGTTTAAAAGCTCACAATACTAAGAACCAGAAATCGAGCTGTGGTTTACAATGGTTTTTCACTGTGAACCTACAATGTGTTAGCGCACCTGGTCCTTAGTAAGTAAACTTACAAGGGGACACGTATAGGTCGATGAACCTTTTGATTTGCATGGAGTATCCTGGCTAAGCTAATGGTATTCACGCTAATAATTAATACGCGATTCGATAAACATTATTCATCAACATGGATGAATTTAGAAACAATAACACCCCATGACCATCCGGTCATGAATAACCACAACTCACTATACGTTTTAATAGTTTTATTCCCTATTAGTTACAATACTAATTCATGAAAATTAATTCAACTTTATTCACGTCAGCAAATCCATATTAATTCATTAGAAGGCGCCAAAAACATAGTCTAATCAAAACTTGCATCAGACTACATTCTAAAGCAGTAGCATAAGTCAATAATTGAATCAGGAATTAATAAATCGACATAAGTAGCAGAGTTCAGCAAATCAGTTTGTCAATCATTTGTCTCTGTGTTTGTCAATGTCATATGGTAGGAACCTCACCTAACCCAGATTAGCATCAGCATGTGGGACTTCATGCGAAAACAGTTTAGAACATGAATTTGGAAAACATCTAGCTATGAGAAAAACTATTAAACAGCGCAGTTGGTACCTAGAAAGAAAAGGCACAAAAGTTAATTCAGTCACATTGTCATATCTACCTATCCTCGATATGGATCAGCAACAAGTCAGTCTTTGTCCTCAGGTCATCAATCGATCAGCATCACATCAGGCTCTCAAGAGCTTGAGCCAAATGACAGAATCTCGAATCTCTTTGATCTCGTAGTCTCTCTCCGGACATCTGCAATGAACATCTGTCACGTTGTTATATCAAAGTCACCCAGACTATCCCCCAATTCCTAATTGGTCAGTTAATCACCAGTTCTGACTCTGTCCAATTGCATATTTACTCCAAATCTACAAATTTTAATATTGTGCAGTTCTCAGATTGTTGATTGGTTCACTTTGTGATGTCCTCATCATCCGACTCGTCAGGTATTGAAAATGTTGCGTCTTTTTCTCCATTCTCCATTCTCTATTGTTCGAGTCCTCAGAAAGTACGCTCTGACTGCTTTACACAGCAGTTGATACATTCTGGTTTCCATCGTCTCCTGTCTGTCAGTTCATGCAGAGGTTTCAGCTAAACATTTTTTATCAAACAATGAGCAGTTCATGGTTAGTCTGATTTGTCAGCATATTTCATTTTAACATTAATATTCAGCTTGTGCACGAGTCCTGGCAAAACTAGGCCACGACTTTGGCTAAGTTAAGCTCTACAATATAATGCAAAACAGAAGTTATATCTTTCAATATGTGATACTACTACATTAATTCAATACATTTTTCTATATTTCATATATGCTATTCATTTTATTAGTACATTTGTGAATCTTGGTGATCGCTCTCCGAGTGCACATTTTCAAACGTGCACATTATTTTTCTGCGTTAGTCGTTTTCTACATTTTTCATTATCCTAAATACATAAACATTCATTAATAATTTTTAATTAATACATTTGTGCTATCAAATGTATCACTTACTAATGAAAACTTTTATTAATAGAAATTTGGGGTGAATGATAGCTATGTATTTATCAAATATATCTTAGATTCTGAGTTGAGAACAATAGGCCACTTGTAACACTCTGAATTCTAGATTACCCATTGTTCTAGGTGATTCTGAAGAAGTGTTTTCAAAAGTTATTTTTATGAATACTGATGTACACTAGGAAACCAGTATCATGGGGAAATGTAGTAGATAGTTGCAAATCACCTACTACCTTCCAACTGGAAACAGGACTCCACAAATGAGGATGGGCTTATTGCTCGACATAAAAAGTCTCGAGAAAGCACCTATGTATGGAAAGTAATACAAAAAAATATATGCAATATGGTTGTTTTTTGGGATGTAGGCAGCTATGGTAATTGGGCCAGAGGACGGTTGGCACCTAGGGACACAAACCATCCCTAGAAATTTCTGAAACCTTGGCAGCCAGGGTAGTTCTTGCATAGATGGTACCCAGCTAGTGTAAAACATTGGTTAAAATAATGTTAATGTTTCTGTGACAGAAAAAGTCCAAACATATAGTATTTCCTCATTGTGTTTGTGCAAAGTCAATGTGGTATCAATGCGATCTTCACATGGTCAAAATATTACATATTCCTGTCGCAGGAAATAGGCCCACCCAAATTTGTGGTACTGTTATTATTGTGAGAAACCTGAGAACATTGGATGATAGGACTTTTGCCATTTAGGCAAAATTTCTGAAGTTTTCTATCACAGAAAAAGGAAGATATTTTGACATTTACACTGCACTCTGGGTAATAAAACATGTTGGGACTCATGCAAGTACATCATCTTTGATTCCATCTTTGATTCCTAGTTTTCAAAAACATCCAGGGTTGTTAGGTGTCCTGAATGCAGGTTAACCCTGAGCCCAAACGCAGACGACATCCCCTTTGAATCTCCTCCCAACAAAAAACATTCCATGATGACTAATGTGTGGATCCCTGGTCACACCATTGAAAATTCACACATGGCTGATACCTTCACTCTCAGAGGACACAGGAGAATATAGATATGGGTCATGCCTTTCCAGAAATATATTTCTGCTTGCGGAAATCTGAAGAAAACTAGTATTTTTTGCAGATACATATACTTTTTAAACTTTCACATGGTGCTGATTTTGACATCTGTCATCAAATGATTCTAGCACTATTTATTAATCTGCGCTTACTAATATTTGAGGCTGTAAGCATTAACGGCAACATTTTCCTAGTTAGCGTTCTGGGATTAGGTTTCTCCATTTGAGAAATTCACCAATGTATTGAGCAAAGTTGTTTAAAAAATTAAAATATGTCCACATTTTGCATTATATCTTTTAGGCTGCAATGACATATTGATGCTGGGCTTGCACCAATATATAGCGCCTCATGCCGGGGTAGATGGGCTGACTGCCAGCCTGTCAGACCCGTGGAGAGGAGACTACCACAGAGCTGGTCTCTCCCCCGGCCCTATTACAGGGTTTCCACTGGGTTGACTGGCGCAAGCCTCAGAAATCTGAGGTTTCTGCCTGTCAGCCCAGTGGAAACTGTGCGGCGTCATTGGCTTTGGCTCCTCTTCGCCGCCATATCCTCAGCTGTCCAACAGCCATATTACGAGGATGGCAGTCAAACCGCCACAAGACCTCCACAACCGCCAGAGTCTTGGATCATGTGGCGGCGGTTGGGGAAGCCATGGTCATTCGCAGCAGTGCTGATGCCGGCACCACCGTGCTGATCATGACCTGTCTTTCCTCCAAGATTTTCATTGCAGTGGCCCACCATGAAAAGCTTGGCAGATAGGCAGTGAAGGGGCCCCACACAGGACGATTTTGTCCATTGCGCAGTGTGGTTGGTGGCACCTGTTGTGACCCCCTTTGCCTGCACTGTCGGTGCACACTGTTGCAATGCACAACATTGTGCAAGGCAACAGTGCACCTGAGGTGCATCTGGCACTGCACTGCGGTGGCATGTTTGCTTCAGGCTCACTTTCTGAGCTGAAGCATGCTGCTGCAGTGACACCACCACAGACACTACTGCCAGCCTGACTTTAATGTCGCAATATGGCGGCTAGGAGGCCGCCTTGGCAATGTCCTCCCGACCACAACTCTGCGGTCCAGTGGTCAGACTGCCGAAGTCGTAATCAAGGCCTACATTTTTAATTGATAATTATGTCAATTGTTTGATTTATCAATTGTTATTGAACTTATTTAGGTGTATTTTGTAATTTTGTATGTATTTTTTATTTGTGTACAGGTTAATTACTAATTTATAATTTAGTAATGTGTTGTTGGGTTTGCAGGTGCATACGGTGGGATGTTATTTAAATTAAAAATGTTTGAGTTTTTACAGTTTTTTATGTTAATTCAATATTTGATTGGTAATGAATTATCAAAACTATGAATTTGCTTTATAAAATTATTTGTTGCACTTTAATAAAAGGCTAATTGGAATGTAATTGTATTAAATGATAAACTTTGTAAAATGTATTTTGTATTTATTTCATTACTATTTTAATGTTTTTATGTTTTATTTTAAAAAAAATTGGGTGTTGGTGTTTTTTAGTAGAATGGAGAGAATTGTGTTTATTGTAAATGTATTTGTTTTGATTTTCATTTGTTAAATTATTTTGTATTATTTTTTGTCAATTAAATTTAATTTTCCTTATTTACAGAGGATATCTTTTGTTATTTTTAATATGTTTGAATATTTGTATGTGGATAGGTATTTAAGTGTTGTTTTAAAAATAATTACGAATTAGAATAGTAAATGTCCCCCTTCTGAATACCCACACTTTTCCTGCTTTAGCTATTGTTGGAATGCGAATAGTAAATTACCCTTGCAAAGGCCACCACTTTCTATGATATTGCTTATATTGAAGTGGGAATAGTTAATCAAACACCTTCAGATTCCAAAACTTTCCCGGACTTTGCTTCTGTGCGAGTAGAAATAGTAAACCTAACCGTTTCAAGGTCCAACACTTCAACTAATGTTGCTTAGATTGGAGTAGGAGTAGTGAGTCTATAACCTCCAAACTCCAACACTTCTCCTACTTTTGCTTAGATTAGACTGAGAATAGTAAATCTACCCCCTTCAAGGGCCAACACTTTTCCTACTATTGCTTAGATTGGAATGGGAGTCATTACTTTAAATTCTCCATGGTCCAACACGTGACCTGATTTTGCTTTCATGGGAGTGGGAATAGTAAATTGAATACCTTCAAATTCCAACACTTTTCCTAGTGTTGCTTATTTGGAAGTTAGGATAGTAAATTTTAACCCATACAAAGTCCAACACTTTCCATACCATTGCTTGTATTGGAATGGGAATAGTAAATCTAACCCTGGTTTTCACTGGTTTTGCTTACTTTGGAGTGGGAATCGTGAATCGATCAAATAGTCAATCTCTCTCCTTTTTAAGTTGATTTTTTAAATATTTATTTATTGTTTATATCATAAAAACGTATATGCTTCACTATATTTAAATCAACTGTATTGTTTGAGTGTATATATTTTTTCATCTTGAAACCTGCAGACCCGCCCTTTAATCCTAGTTTTGTGAGGTTACCAAAATGTGTGTGATAAGAACATAAAGATAAACATAATCAATAAAGTAGTGTGTAGGCTATACCTTAAAATTTATTATATATTAAAATGACTTTGAGACCCCTCAGGATAGTCTTCCCCCAAACGTTTTGCCTGTTTGCCTCACCTTTTTTGTTGTATATTTTTTTGGGCCATATGACTCTGAGCATTTTACCACTGCTGACCAGTGCTAAAGTGCATGTGTCCCTTGTGAAGTGGTATACCATATACCCAGGCCCGGTAAATTAAATGCTACTAATGGGCCTAAAGCCCTGAATGTGCCACTTAGTTAAATAGCCCTTTAAACATGCCTTATGCCTGCCACTGCAGAGCCTGTGTGTGCAGTTTCACTGCCACTTCAACTTGCCAATTAAAACCCCTTGCCAAGTCTTAAACTCCCCTGTTATTACATATATGTCACCCTAAGGTAGGCCCTAGGTAGCTGATAGGGCAGGGTGTTGTGTAGGTAAAATACAGGACATGTACTTTTAAGTTTTACATGTCCTGGTAGTGGAAAACTCCCAATGACATGTTTCACTACTGTGAGGCCTCCTCCTCTCATAGGCCAGCTTTGGGAATTCATGTATATACTTTTAAGTTGCAATTCATAATCAGAAAGGAGTAGCTACATCATGTTTCATATCATTGGAATGGTAAATCCTCTATTATGGTAAAGACTGTTTTAACATTACAATTTTCAAAATGCCACTTTTAGAAAGTGGGCATTTCTCTGCTCTTACTACTGTGTGTGCCTTGCAGCCTGTCTCCAGTATACATTTAGGGTAGGTGACAGCTACACTTAGTGCATTCCCTCTGGAAAGCCACAAGCTCAGGAAGGGCAGGTGTGACAGAGAACATATCTGCAGTCATATTTATTCAGACAGCTCTTCTTGGGCTAGAAGAGGGAGGGGGAGCTGACACACTTCAATAGGCAGTGTCGCCTGTCCCTCACAAATGGCTGATTACCCCCTACTAATAGTCTGGAGCCAGGGCTGGGATGAAAGGGGAACCTGTACACTTCAAGGAGCTGCTTTTGTCACCCCAACTTCAAAGGCACCTTTGGGTATGAGTACTGGGGCTCTGATCCTACCAAATCAGACACTACTGGACCTTGGAAGAACTCTGCCTGGAGTAAGGACTGCTGTGCTACAAGGAGTGCCACAGTGCTTGACTGCTTTCCAAGAAGGACTGCTCTCTGCTGTAATGAGCTCCCCTGCTCCCTAACGATCTTTGCCCTGCCGAGGAAGGACTGGACCCCTTCATCTAACCCAAAGTGACTCCAAGGGCTTGCTGGCTTGCCCCCTGTTCTCCTGCAGTCTCAGGGACATCAAAGACTGCCTTCAGCTCTACTTTTGCTGCTGGACTCGGAACCGACGCAGGCCCTCAGAAGCCAATGCATTGCTGATTCGGCAATGACATGGGACCCGACTGCGAGGTTCAATGGTGACACATTGTATTCATCTCAATGGACTTCGATACAGGCATGGGATCCCGCTGCACAGCTCGATGCCAACACATTAACCTGACTGCGCGGAACAGAACCAGCGCATTGCCTCTGCATAGTTCCTCAATGTCGCTCTTAAGCAGGGACTGGATGAGTGGTGTAGCTGGCCTGATCTTCGGATTTACCCCAGACTAGCATGACTGCAAGTAACTTTTTAGAGCACTTGCCTTCTAAGCACTATATTTGGTTTATTCTTTCCAAAATTCACATCTCGATTTCTACTGATTGGATTTTTGTTGTTTTTGTCTCATTTTACTCAGATAAATATTCAATATGTTTCTAAACCTGTGAGGTGTCTTTTTGTGGTGTTTTTCTATTGTGGTACTGTGTGTGTGTGTGTGTGTGTGTGTGTGTGTGTGTCACAAATACTTTACACATTGCCTCTTTAGATAAGCCTACCTGCTCTGGTCCAAGCTACCAGAGGGTGAGCACAGGTTCTCTAAGTGAGCATCTAGCTCACCCTGACTAAAAGTGGTCATGTACAAGGGAGCATACTCTGAGAAACAGAAACCTCAGTTCTACCAAAGATGAAGTTTGCTTCTATTGGATTGGACAATTTGCATTTAGTAAAATTGCAAAATACAATGAAGCTTGTAAAACGTGTTCTTTTTGTTACTAATAAAGCCTGCTAGATCAGTTTAACTACATTTTTTGAGTATTGAGTTAATGCTGTCGCTCCTGACTGGCAATAGAATTAAGAAAAAATATTATGAACTTTATGTGCTTTATAATCCACACAATGCTTTCTTATTGTTTTGTACTGTTGTGTTGTACTATTTGCTAGAAATAAGAACACATTCTCAACTCGAAAAAGATTGAGGATGAAGACTCTCACAATGCTCCTCTATGCAGAATGTTCTAGAGAAATGCAATTGATGATGCTCTGGGCCCATTATCTTATTTTTCTTCTTCCGGTGGACCTTTTTTGGGTTGCTGAGTGGTAAAGGGGAGTTAGTCAACCTTTCAAATCAATTAACAGTGTAACCTACTTGGTCACATATTAAATCTCAGCGACGAAGAATAAAGTTCAAAGGGCAAACTGATGTAAATGAATCGCAAAAGCATGCTATATAAGTGAAAAAAAATCACCAAAAGTGGGGTTAGGCATAAAGTGAAGTTAAATCATATACACATAAAATATACAAGAATTTCAGTTGAGGCAATACAAAGAATTTGAAACAAAATCTGATGATTAGTATATAAGTTGCAATCTTCTGGGCTAATCATTGGAGAATCTAGTCCTACAGAACCTTCTAAAAATTCATGTCATCAACACCAGTAGTTTTTCATCTTCCTCGCACAGTTGAAAATCCCAAAAATTTAACGTCATGACGACCTTGAATTTTTCTCTGTGTCTGCTACACAAACAGGAGTATTTTTCTTCACAGTTCATCAGCACTCCTTGCCATTGCAAAACATTTCTCCCATACTCACTTCTTCAACACACAATAAGCCCTTCATTAACTTTAGACTCGAATGGGCACACCTGCAAAGAAAGGATATTGCAACGCGAGCAAAACTCGAGGTTTAAGGTTGAACACAAGAAACAAAGGGGCATATTTACAAGCCCCTAGCGCCACCTTGCACCAGACTAGTGTCAATTTTTTATGCTAAGGCGGCGTTAAGGAGGCCTTTCTCCCACACTGTATTTACAAAGTGGCACAATGCCTGCATTACGCCACTTTGTAAGCCCTTGCGCCACATTATGCCTGTGTCAAGCATAATGTAAGCAGGGGGAAGATTTCCGACACAGTGAGGCATGAATAAATGGCACAGTGAAGTTTGCAACAATTCACTGCGCCATTTTTCCATCATTTTTAATGCCTGGTCAGAGCAGGTGTTGAAATGACACACCCATTTTAATCAATGGGCCTCCCTGTGATTTGCTGCACTGGCGTCAAAATGTTTGGTGCTAGTGCAGCAAAACACCACAATACAGTTACAAATTGTTATACTATTGTCCTAACGACCGCCATGGTGCCGTATTGGAACTACAGTGTAACCATGGTGTCGTTAGGTGGGGCAGGGGCGATGCAAGAAAAGTGGCTCATTGGGACCGATGCGCCACTTTCTTGTAAATATTCCCCCTAATTGTCAGGCCTTTGGTTATGCTAACTTAGTAGGACATTCAATGCACATTAGAAATACATAATTATAATTGCATCTTGCTATTAGAAATGAAAACAAGAATTATAAATGAAGTATGATTATATGGTTACATCATGATGCCATAGTCAGAATGTATGGATATATTTGTGCATAAGTACTACAAATCATCATGTTAGAATCAAACATTAGAACACACATATATTTGAACTACTAGTCTACTGTGAATGCACCTTCAATAATACGACTTAGGTGCTTCATTTTACATTAGTAATGTTAAGGCATAGATATACTTTATTGTCCATTACAGTATTATGTCACTCCTGCAACACATGATGGGACAAGGAAAATGATGCATCACCACAACAATGCAATGTGGCTAATGCTTGTACATAATACCAACCTAAAGTCTCTGACACAAACACCAGACGCCCACAATCCAAAATATTTTAAATGCCATCATACTAACCCATATCATGCTGCATTGATTGCAGTTGCTCACGCATCTGTCCTTAGAGTAACAAGCCCCATCGCACACTTACTACATACACATGGAACAAAAAAACTCAAACACGTCATCACAAGAATATGCAGGCTCTTATATGGGGTGTAAATGTGCGTCACAAAAATGCCACTAACACAACATATGCCTGCTGTACGTCTGCTTCAGATTTGGACGTGCCTCGTATTGATTGTCTTATGCACGAGAAGCAGAGGTTATTCCTGGACTGACCACTTGGTGGCTCACTTCCCCATTTAACAGGTAAAAGGGTTATTTTCCTTGCAGTAAGAGCCTGCGGTTCCTATAGAATGTGTTCCCCGGTGAACAACGGTGAAAATCAAGTACTCTTTTTGTTTCCTGTGTTTACAAGTTGCAGGCTTGCAGCAAAAACCAGTACGTCGCCGCAGTTTTCGCAACAATGTTTGACAAATTATTCCTGCCCCAGAGCTGAGCACCTTACTTCCTCCACAGTGTTATCAATATGAACAAAAAAATGCATTCTCCGCCATTCAGTGTTAACAGCAGAATTCCACGGCCAGCAACTGGGTAGGCGGTTTCAATACGCAATGGCACGCGTCACTTTAAATTCCATAGACAATAATAAGTTAATGCTCATGAAAGTTAAAATGGGAGATGCAAATTTTCTCCGCAAACTTTCTCTTGCTAAGCGAGAAAGATCGAGATGTTATCTTGATTACTTGCAATTTTGCTCCATTTATGTTGCGCTATACACGTTTTAGGCGTAGACCTATTTTGTGTTTTTGCATCCATAATTCATTTAGATATGACAGCGTGCAGTTCAGAAAAAACATTATTTTCGTATGGGCTAATCTCAGAGAATTTGTGCATGTGCATAATGGGATGCAATTCCTTAAAATGGGTCAGGCACACACGCCTCCCTGTTTATATTTTGTGCTTATGAGCTATCAGTTTATGTGGGATGCAGAGGTCACCTCTCATCCCTCAATCACAGAGGGTTGTGCTGACAACTACAAACAGTGCACCAGCCGTTCACTGCAATGCAAGGCTGTCCCAGGCCAGGAAGGCCTCAATGCAAGCAGCAAGACAGAAGAGTTCTCGAGTATGGGGTCCCCAGGTCCAAATTCCACTGCTCATGAAATACATAAGAGATGAAGTACTGATGTAAACTCCTAATGTTAACTTAGAAATGCAAATATCAGCAGTGACGTGTAAAGCCGCTATAAGGCGCGTAAATGTAATTGGGTTCCAATGGGAAGTGCCAAAAGAGACAGTGCATGCTGACACCAGCAGGCCACCAAAACGCTTCACCTGCGGCTCATGTGTGCCAATGGATGAAAACCGTGGTTTGGTGACCACTGGTTGTTCTGCCAGGGTGGCCTAGCTGAAACTACAAGTATAGCACCTGCCTATGCTGCCCAGCGCCAGGCCTGTCGCCAGGACCTGATTGTGAATT
Source organism: Pleurodeles waltl (assembly GCF_031143425.1). Taxonomy (NCBI): domain Eukaryota; kingdom Metazoa; phylum Chordata; class Amphibia; order Caudata; family Salamandridae; genus Pleurodeles; species Pleurodeles waltl. Next base: position 276,080,076 of record NC_090451.1, on the reverse strand, counting down.
ATGGCCTGAGGGCTCTAGAATCTGCAGATATATATTTTTGGGGGAAGAACACCAAGAGCCCCGTAAACGCTAGATGAATTGATTTAGGCATTCTGCAATGACTACAACATCAAGGTAAATATGTCAAAACCAAAATGATGGGATTGAAGAGAAGGATCAACACTATAGTCACTGAAAAAGTGAAGAGTTGCGCCTGTCTTAGATAAACAGTAGGAAGGCAGTTCAGTGTGAACACCCAGATTAAAGGGGCATGGCAGGATTCACCAAATTATACATTAGGTCATTTACATACGTCCCAGAAATGATGGATCCAAAATAGATAGCGCCATACTGTACAATGTCAAAATAGGGGCCTCCACCACCCAAGGCATCAACTAGGCAGAGTGCCAAGAAAAGTTTGGCAATCCATACTCCAAATACCTTCCCCCCCATTCTGCCCCGCAACACAATGTTCTTTTAGAAGCTGACTGCGGTGTAACACCTACACCTCCGAAGAACAAGATGATGGTGTTGCGCTATGTGGCCAAATGGTGTGTAGCCACAATGAACATTTAGAGGATGAATGCTGGAAAAAGTTACCTGAGACTAAATTCATGACAATCACAATAAAAGGATTCTATATAAGCCTGAAAATGTCCCCTAGATAAATAGCTTTTCATCGGCACGGAAAATGCCAAAGCATGTCACAACCAAGAAAGGCACCTAAGTAAAATTTATATGAACAAGGACAAACACACTTGGGAAACTAAAAAGGAAAACCCAAACAGTGCTCCTTGAGAGATACCTTCAAGTGCTCTGATGATGTGCAACCATAGATAAACGAGCTTCCATACAAAGAAGACAGATAATATTTCTGCACCGCAAGATTTAAACCCCCAGAACTATAACATAGACGTCACTGGGACCAATAGAGGCAAGCAGAGAATCTTCACCAAAGCCTCTTCTTTTGAGAGTGGTGCAAGAGTCTGCAGAAAAGATTTTATGGAAAAAGCACAACAACTCAGGTATCTTCAGCTACAAAGAGATGACGTTTGGAGCTGGTAGGGAACATATCAACCAAAACATCAGCCACAATGGGGCTCTATCTAAACCTTAAGATGAAAGAGAGAAAACAGAAAGTGACTGTCATCAAAGGCTGAGACCGCCCACAGGGTGAAGCAGGAAGCAAAGTAGGTCCAGTGACACCCCAACTGAAAATCTGGTGCATTCCCCTCAGTAACCCTTTATTTCTCCCACTTTGATGCCCACACACATTCGTTTCGAATCCTGGCGACACTATTAACCCGGAAAGGGCAATCTCGGTGGCCAAGGAATGCCCACTATAGCCACCATCGAAAGGACGAAGGACCTGGCAATGAACAAGCATGCATAAAGGGCACTGAAACCAGACATAAGACCAATCCTGGTGGAATACCTAAAAGACTAAGAACGACCCCATCTGGAAAGTCCTGGATGGGCGCTGACCACTCACCACACTTTGACTTCTATCATTGTCAAGCACAGATGCTTGTTTCTAACACACTCTGAATTGTTGCTCCGCCTTGACCGCTTTCCTTTTTGTGTTTCTCCTTTCATGCTTTCACCCGCTAACCCAGCATGCTTTATGTCTGTAAAAGTTATCTTTTGTATATAATGATTCTTTGATGACTAAATGCAAGAAATGAAATAAAATGATTAACCTCTGGCAAAGCCAATAGGACTGGCATAAGTGTGCTAATGTATGCAAACAGGTGCGGGCACAAATGCTGTTTCCATGCGTTGCTGACGGAAGTGCTGTTTAGAATATTGAAACCAGAACTTTTGTCATTTCCAGTACTGGGGAAAAAGTAACGACATGGGGGGTCCAAGACCGCCGAGGCCGCGGGAGACAGAATACCGCCATTGCCGGCGGTATTCCTGGCTTCCTATTATGACATTTCCGCTGGGCCAGCGGACGGTAACAGTGTTACCGTCCGCTGGCCCAGCGGAAATGTCACATCAACATTTCTGCCGGCTCGTAATAGAGCCGGCGGCAATGCTAATGTGCAGCGGGTGCAGTAGCACCCATCACGCATTTCACTGCCCGAAATTCGGGCAGTGAAATGCGCGACGGGCTATGCCTGGGGGCCCCTGCACGGCCCATGCCAAGTGCATGGGCAGTGCAGGGGCCCGAGGGGCACCCCAAGTCCCCTTACCGCCAGCCTTTCAATGGCGGTGTCTACCGCCACGGACAGGCTGGCGGTCGGGGACTGCACCGCTGCCCTGGGGATTATGACCGCCAGGCGGAATCCTGGCGGGATATTGGAGGGGCCGGCGGTATGGCCGTGGCAATTCCGCCACAGTCATAATTGCTGGCGGAACACTGCCAGCCTGTTGGCGGTGTTACCGCCACCTTACCGCCGGCCGCCAGGGTCGTAATGACCCCCATGGTTTCGTTTCTATAAAGAATGCATATATTAGATAAATTAGTGAGTGGGATACACACTCTGATCGTTGAGTGTACTTTTCAGATGTAAAATAGTTCCTCATGTATTAGACTGGAATCACTTCCTAGAAGGTGGAATGGAACACCAATGAGGCAATAGCATGAGGTGAGAGAGAAATGCTCACCAATGAGAAGCCAAAGCCCCCTCTAGTAACTAGTCAACTAGTAACAATAGGCATGCTTAAACTGTGCTGTCAAGCCAGACCTAAAAGGTTAGAAAGTTACCTCTAAATGACTGGCTCCCATTTCTACTTTTTTTATGGCATTCTTTATTAATGTATTATCATCTTTGTAAATGTCCCAATGAATTCAAAACTCATTAGCATTCAGTTCAGATCAGTGTATCGTTTCCCAAGACGACCTTTAGTCAAGATCACCACCGAGGACCTCCTCAAAAAGTAGCCGCAGACTAACTTGCTTTTCGCTTAAAGACTTTGGTGGAAAAGAGGGAAATAGTATGAACTATATTAGCATTTCTGGTCCATATGTTTGATCGAAGGGGAAAAGATTTTAGAGATGGAGCCACTGCTGGATTTTTGCAAGATATGGATCGATTTTAATGACTCTGATGTGGTACACTGGAGAATTTTCACTATAGAATTTTTGTATAAATGTGACAAATTTTCTTCAATTAAGAAATCTTGAAAGAGTTTTTTCCCGGAATCTGCTGCTATCTTTTTAATTTATTTTCACCTATAATGTTTCTTGCATCCTTGAGTACTTGTGCCTATAATTTGCCACTTGGTGCCTATGCAAATCAAAAATCCCTCTGTGATTAAGCCTACCAAATGCCCATGGTGGTTTTATGTTAAATGCTCCAATTAAATTGTTAGAAAAAATAAAAATTCTCCAAATATATGGAAAAACAATTGCTCGAAAAAAAATGTTTAGAAAAAAAGGAACCAGGCAAAACAAGCAGTAGTCAAGCCAGTACGTTGCACCTTTGCAAAAGCTGCTGGCTTTGCCAGCGGTTTTTCGACAGGTTGTACACCAGTGTGGCTGCTGTTCAGCATAGCTAAAAGTTTGTTGCGTAGAGGAGAAAGGCGTGAAGTGGAGTGTAATAAAGTGGAGTATAGTGGAGAAGAGTGTCATAGAGTGGAGTTGCTTTGAGTCTCAAAGAGTGGGGTGGACTATCAATGAGTGAAGTGGAGTAGTGTGTTGCAGAGTAGAGTGGCATAGAGTGGAGTGCTGTGGAGTGGAGAGACTTCACAGACTGAAATGGAGTGAGGTAGAGTAGAGTGTCAGAGTAAAACGGCATAGAGATGTGTGACATAGAGTGGAGTAGAGTGTGATAGAGGGGAGTGTCATAGACTGTTGTAGAGTGTTGTATAGTGCAATAGAATAGAGCAGAATGTTGTGGAGTGAAGTGGAGTGTCATAGAGTGAAGTAGCTTAGAGTAATGTTAAATGGTGTGGAATGGAATTGAGTGGAGTAGTGTAGAGTGGGGTAGAGTGTCATAGAGGAGAGTATCATATAGTAGAGTGGCACAGAGTGGAGTAGAGTGTCCTAGATGGGAGTGGTATGGAGTAGAGTGGCGTGGAGTAGAGTGAAGTGACAGGGCATAGAGTGGAGTAGACTGGAGTGGAATGGAGTTGGGTAGAATGGAGCAAAGTGTTGAGAAGAATGGCATAGAGTGGGTTAAAATGTTGGAGAGTGGAGTAAAGTGTCAGAATGGAGTGAAGTATAACGTTCTAGAAAGGAGTGGCATAGGTTGGAGTGGCATACAGTGGAGTGAGATACAGTGGAGTAAAGGTGCATGGAGTGGCATACAGTGGAGTGTGTCGAGTGGAGTACCATAGAGAGGAGAAGTGTTGTAGAACGGAGTGGCATAGAGTGGAGTACAGTGTCATAGAGTGGAGTGGCATAGAGTGGAATAGGGTGGCATTGTGAAGAGTGGAGTGGCATAGAGTAAAGTGACGAGGAGTGGCGTAGAGTGGAGTGGTGTAGAATGGAGTGGCATAGAGTGGAGTAGAGTGGATCGAGGTAGAGTGCAGTTGTGTAAAGTGCTGTGGAGTGGTTTAGAGCAGAGGGGCTGAGAGTGGAGTGGAGTGTCATGAAGAAGAGCGTCTTACAGTTGAGTGGCGTAGAGTGGCATGGAGTGCTGAAGAGTGAAGTAGCAGAGAGTATAGTGTCAGAGATTGGAGTAGGAGTTGAGTATCATAGAGTCGAGGGGGTAGAGTCACACAGAGTGGAGTAGAGTGACATACAGTGGAGTGGCTTAGAGTGGAGTGGTGCAAAAACACCCCCCAGATGTGGTTCCCGGGCTCATTAGGCAACTGGATTCAAGCTAGCCTGGCTGATGAAGGATGATACCCTGAAAGTGGGCCCATGATGCTTGTTTCTGGTCCAGGGAGGAGCTGGCCTGGCAGTTCAGGCTGGACTGTTTGCACAGGGAACAGGATCAAGACTGATTTGCATATGGCTGCGTCCAAATTGGGGTGGGGTGGTGAGCAAAGGAATTGATGGATTAAACCCAGATTTGTGAAAGCAGGTGAATGTTTGATTGGTTACGCATTCCATCCATCATTTGAATTTGTTTGCTTTTGTCGCCCTAAGTGTGCCGGGTATGCCCAGATGTGGGTTCCAGGCTTACTTTGCCACTGGATTCAAGCCAGCCTGGCTGATGAAGGGTGATACTCTGACACCGGTCCCAGGATGCTTGTTTCTGGTCGAGGGAGGAGTTGGCCTGGCAGTTCAGGCTGGACTGTTCCCCTGGGGAACAGGGTCAAGACTGATTTGCATATGGTCCAACCTGGGGTGGCATGGTGAGCAAAAGAATTGATGGTATAAACCCATACCTGTGACTGGTGGGTGAATGTTTGATTGGTTCCTCATTCTGTCCATCATTTGTGGTTGTTTGCTTTTGTCACCCTAATTGCTCCAGGTATGCCCAGATGTGGGTCCTGGCCTCACTATACCACTGGATTCAAGCTAGCCTGGCTGATGAAGGTGATACCCTGAAACCGGTCCCAGGATGCTTGTTTCCAGTTGAGGGAGGACCTGGACTGGCAGTTCGGGCTGGACTGTTCCCATGGGGAACACAGTCAAGACTGATATGCATATGGTTGGGTCCAAACTGGGGTGGCGTGGTGAGCAAAAGAATTTATGGATTAAACCCAGTTCTGTGACTGAGGGTGAATGTGTGATTGGTTCCACATTCCGGCCATCATTTGTGTTTGTTTGCTTAAACTGGAGTAGAGCTTCATAGAGTGGAGTGGTGTAGAGTGGACTATACAGGGTGAGGTAACACACTTCCCTTACAGAAAACAAATCTTTAATTGAAGAGTCCATTACATTTGCCCAGATATGCAGTTTTATTGATAAAATGTTAGTGTATAAACGATGTGTGGAAATAGGCCTCTCCTACTGTGTTGACTTGTTTTGATCGTATTAAAATATTTGTTACAGCCACACTTCAGAATTACAAAAAATGTGCTACATTTGTGCTTTTCCAATGTATTTGTACAGTTTACTAACTGGCACTTACATTTTGTTGTGTGCTAGAATAAAAATAATATCCTACATCCATTTTTTCACACCCCCAGTACCCAGCAACATTGTCACATAAATCCTTTCACTTTCCAGTCAGACAAAAAGTAAACACTAAGCTCCCTTGGATGACAGAGCCTAACATTAGACTTCTGTCTTTGAATGCACGGCAAATGTGACAAGATAAAAACAAAATTTAAATACCTTGTTTATTCATTTCTGAACACCAGCCTGGTTATTTTTTGGATACTTCAATACCCTACACTTCCCTATTTCCAGTATCAGGCATGTAATTGAGGAAGAGGATTGTTAAAGTTATGCTATTGGTAAAGGGTATTGACCAAAATAAACACGCTCCTAGACAAAACAATGTTCCTCTTAGGCTTGTGAGATTGATTGCTTGATTGATGTGAGCCATGCAAGGTTGATACTGGCAGAGATAAGTAGAATCAATCAAGCAGAAAGATAGGATGCAGGAAACCTTTTCAAATATATATAGTTCATTTAGTGCTTCCCAAACTGGCATACAAGAGAGACAACTGAAAACAGTACTCTTGTGGAGAGCCTTACAAAAAAGAAAAAAAGCTCCCAAAATAGCGGACCCTTGTGGAAGAACACAAGGAGTCAATCAAAGAGGTGGTAAAGAGGATATGCTCCACTCTAGTAACTAAAGGCCTGATTTAGATATTGGCGGACGAGTTACTCCGTTACAACTGTGACGGATATCCCGTCCGCCAAAATCTAAATCCCATAGAATATAATGGGATTTAGATTTTGGCAGACAAGATATCTGTCACCTTTGTGATGGAGTAGCACGTCCATCAATATCTAAATCAGGCCCTTGGACATGTTAGGCAGCTTAAAACAAATAGAGCCGGCAAATGGAAAGCAAGCAAATTACAAAACACAAAGTCAATGGTAAGCAATGGACAGAATGCATTCCTAGGGAACATTTCAGCATGTCTTTGCAACCAGACAGCCGTTTTGTCTAGGAGGCTTTGACCTAAAATAATTATTAAGGCGTGGTGACATTGAGAGGCTTACAGTGAGTTTGGTAAAGGATGGGGCTGGAGTAACTCATAAGGTTAAGATTTAGGGTTAGGTTGTGATCACTTGGGCAACTAAACAAACCACTTTGTTCTTACATGAGTCCTTAAGAATCTGGATTGAGCAAAACAAAGTACACTAGTTAAGGAGAAAATTGATGGAAATATTTACTTGGCAATACAGAATTCCAAAGGCATATCCATAACAATGCATGGTGAAATCTCAGATTAGCTTTTCAAATAGAAGCATGGCACACTCTGCGTGTCTTGCGGCAGATACCGATGGTAGAGCCCTCAGTTCTTAATTTGCTTATAGACAATCATCAGGAACAGTGGAGAATATCATGTCTTGAAAGCAACTGACACCACAAAATGGCCTGGAATGACCTACCAGTTCTTCTTGGAATGGTGAGCCTCAATATTGCTTGTGACTTTATAAGCAATATGGCACATTGGGTGCACACTACCTGGATATGTCCATCTCAGTTCTGGTCCCTATCTATCACAATCTTTGACAAAGCAAATATGTATGGCATAGTAGCTCACCTGTTGCTTATGCCACGTTTAATGTTTATTTGTTGGTAAATGTTTTGTTTGAAGACGCATCACACTCGAGTGGTCCAGTAGGTGGTGGCAGTGTTGAGAGAGCTGCCGGGCCCCTGTCTAAGTTAAACATTGTCTAAACATTGTCTAAAAGCCAAAACAGTGTTCTTAATGTAAAACACACATTGCACCAGTAGATCTTCGCCCTGAAGCTTATAGTCTAGATGTGTATATTATGCTAAAGCTGTATGCCATCATTCACACATAGGTAAGCCTGTGGTGGAAGTTGGCTGACCCTGTGTTCAATACAGTGTGATGTGGGGGAGAAACGCAAAACGTGGATGACACTGCAACAGACAAAGGATGAACAGGGCAGATTGAAAGTCCCTGTTTGTATGTATGGATAGTATATCTATTTGTATGAAAAACAAAATATCATGGTTAACACCAGACCTAAAGAGAGCGATAGGAGTTCCTGACTAAATTATCGTCCATTGGTCATGATTTGTCTCCCTCCTCCACAAGTAGGCAAGCATGAGTGAACTCTATTCACATCTTTCCAAATTCTCAGACTCGTTTCCAGAAGTTTTAATCAACTTTATCAAACAGTTTTGTGTTGACTAGTTTAATGGCACAGGCACAAAGAAAAGCTAACCCTCATTACTCCCCATTTATTGATCTCGGGAGTGCTTTAGTCTTTGTTGATAGGCTTCTCTTTTTTATATAAAGCACAAGCTGTGAAAGTCTCCTGAAATATAACTGATCTGTGTGAGCACACGAGCTGCACAGACAAAATTACTATGATCGGAAGTCTTAAAAAGGAGGGCCTGGTGTGCTCAACATATTAATTAGTTATCATACAGAATCCCTAACTACAGAGGGAATTCCACCCACAGTTGACAGCACACGATTTCCAATGCTATTTTACATGGATGTTATGTTGATTGTTAGCCTGACACCCATTGGCTTGCAGTGACAACTAAACTGTTTGGAGGACTATTATGTAATTAATGGGCTAAAGCTAAATCTCAAAAAGTAAGTTTATGGCATTTGGGAAAACTGAAAAAAATCGTACCTATCTGGGTTCATCACTCAAAATAGTAAAGATGTCAGGTTCTTTGCCTTACTGCTTTTGAGCCTTTTATTTGTGTTCCTATAATCATTTATGTATTTTTATTATGCATGATTTTGGATAACATTTCATTTACAGATACTCACCATATAGCCATTTCTTGTTATAGAGTGCGAGAGTATCAATGAGTTCATATAATATCTATATTCATATATTATAATGCTTAGGAAGAAACGCATTAGTTCTAGCAAATGTGCAAGAGAACTCGCACATTTTTGTTCACACTTGACACACCAATCACAAGGCTAATTTTTCTCTTAATAACGTTGAGAAATAGTATATAAGGTCCAAGAGAGGAGCCTTTCAAGAAGAGTGAAGCTTCGGGTATTCAAGAGGAAGCATCTATCCCAGTCAGTCTTCTGTGTCAAGGTTGCATATTGGCCACACTGGATCTTGCTGGCTCTAGCTCTATACTTCTCAAATGAACAGCTGCATAACATAAATTAAGAATGCCCCACTTTCTTCTGAGCAGGCTACAGATTGAAAACATTAAACTACGAGCAGGTATGTGTGCTGCGGGACACTTTAGAAAGTTGCTATGTCTGGCAAGATTTTGTTGCCAATGTAAATATTAGCTGGAGCTAGAAAGAAGCGTTTCCATCATACATGACACCCAAAGATTGCATTATTGCAATGCCATCTATTTAACAAATACGCTACCAATTTTTATTATTTGAACATGTATTTTCTTTGTTTTACTGACCATAATGTTTATATCTGCAATTACACTTATTCATATACTCTGCACTAAAACAGGCCTTGCACATACATTTACATAAACTAGTTCAAGTAATAGTGTGGATTACTTGTGAGTGTGTGTTTGGTTCCAGTAACCCATATCGAAGTATATCTATTACTTCAGGACTGATCGTTAGCCAATATGCATTTTGTGATACGCATATGTGAAGTGAGATGCTTGGTCACAACCTGTCTTGCTTATGTGCGCAAATGGGTCCAAATATGCCTGTCGAAGGGCCTATGAATGTCTGCTGCGCCATATTCACAGTCGGGTGTGCAAAAACATATCAGAGGACTACAACTAACAGGGTATAATAACTAACTGCTAAATTGAAAAACCCTTATATCAGTTGAAAGTCAATCGCCAAATCAAGCAGGTCAGGTTTTTGAGGTTTAGAAGAATCATAGTTAATCTATAACTCAACAGAAATCAGTTCAAGCAGGACCTAAAAAAAATGAACCAATGGTCCTATAATGAAGATCTTGCCTATTTTTATGTATTTAATTGCTTGTATTTCCAGTTTTTTCAACTGCGCCTATTTAACGGAATACCATATTACAGTATTATGCCAATGGAATTTGAACTAGTTTTTTTCTTGCCACAGACAGGCAGGTGGAACGGTGTATGTTCAGATCATTGCTGGTGCAGGATATCAAACATCAGTGGCAGCCTGTAATTAGAGCATAGATTGGCGGGGGCACAGTCGCACACGTGCACCCTCACACCCTTGCATTCATATGCACACAAACACACGCACTCATTCACCTCATGCACTCACATATACACATACTTTCATACATATATACATGCATGCACGCACCATACATTAAATAAAAACATAACACCTTCTGTATCGTCTTTGGAGGGAAGCCTCAGAGGTTCCAGGAAGGTTGGTACTGCCACCTCCTCTCACTGGCTGACCTGAGGCGGTGGCAGACCCATACTTGTCAGAGAGTGGGAAGAAGTTAGTGAGACTGCTGACCCCACCCCACTCTATGATGAGGCGTCACTGGCAAACTTGGGCACACCAGGGCTTAAAAGTGAAGCATACATGTCTGATATCACTGACACTCCCCTCTTCATGAGGGGGAGGACATTTTCAGCCCAGCAAAGTTCAGCTTAGGCAGCCAGGTGCCTGCACACTTAGAACAAGTCTAGCTCCTGACTGCCTGACCTGAAAAAAAAGATTGTCAGGCTGGCCTTTGAGTTTTTATCCATCTATCATTTTATGTTATGTATTCCCCCAACCCACCCAATCATTTGACTATAGTTTCAACTGCTACGCAGAGGCAGAAGAGCGATAAGGAAGACATACATATTATGGTGTATCTTCCTAGTTGCAGATATAACAAAATAACTGGCCTCTGTCCATCCACACCCACCACTCTCTTTGCCTTCCCTTCCTTCTGTTACAGGAGCTGTGGTTATTGCCTTCCAGCGCTGCTCCGACAGGCTCTGTGAGAGCCCAGCTAGTGCAGCTTGGAATTACTTTATGACATAGCAACAATAGGTAACAGCTTTTATTAACAACTGTTGCTACATCATAGCAGTGTATTTCCAGATATAGAATCTGGCTTTCATGCTAGGGGATCACAGTGAGGATCATACAAAACATGTAAAGTTATAGAGGGGTAACAGTGAATAATGGGGATGTTTTTCCCCAAGGGGTTCCTGGTGACATCAAATAGGCAATGAGAGCACCGTTGGAGTTGTCTAGAATGCCACTCAGTACCCCGAGGTAAAAACATTCTCATTATTCACTTTTTACCTATCTTTAAGTTCATATTATGTATGGTTCATTCAAAATATCTGCCCCTGCTTTCAAGTGTTAATCAGGGCATGAGGAGTAACGGGGGGTCATACATAATATGGCCTCTCCTCCATGTCTTCCAAAATATTCATATATATGGCCACCTGCCTTCCTCCATTACCACCCTCAAATGTGCCTTCCCAACCTTTCCCCTCACAAAGCTGTGCTAGAGCCAGGGCTGTATTCACCCGCTGAGAGATCTGCCAGAGCAGCCTGGAATTCCATTATAATGTACCAACAATAGGTGTTCCCACTGTTGCTCCGTCATTGCAGTGATGTCCCAGATTTAGGGTCTGATACTCATGCTATAGGCTTCCGATTGCCGCTATACATACCAGTATATTTTCTTTATAAATGTAAAAAGGTTTGGCTGGCCATTGGTGTATTTGTAGAGTTCTGAATTTCTAACCCACACCACATCCCAGAGAAAGCTCCTTGAGGTCAGTTACTGAAGGGGTGTACTTGGGTCTCAGTTTGGATCCAATGTAAGGTGGCTGCATAAACACCAGAGGAAAGGACTGCTATTGCCACAATTGGAGCCCATTAACCCATGGCTGACCTAGCATGCACCGCCCGAACCAATTCCTAGACACCACAATGACCTGCAATTGAGGTGCACAGGAGGCAGGAACTTGGAGGATAAGAAATCACACGAAGAAGAGCATTTTAAGGGAAGTGCCTGTGCAGATGATGAAGGTTAAGTATATAACATCCTGGGCTCGTCATTTAAATGGAAGGTGTACTCCAGTGATTAAGAACGCTTAGAAAATTACTCCATCCAGATTCCCCGACAGTTATCTGGCACAAACAGAGAAATAAATTCACATGCAGGAAAAGGCCCACTAATACAAACAGGCATAAAATGAGAAAGAGCCAAGCAGTAGTCACACTCTGGATAACTGATGCTAACAAGATATAAATATTACATTGAGAGAGTCACCAAAGAAAAGAAAAAGAACTAAAATAACCAGTTACTTGGTAGAATGATCCCTGTTGCCAATATTAATATGTGGAAGGAAAAGGAAGAGGACCCAAAGCAAATGGAGCAAAAAAAAAGACTAATCTGCAGAAGAAGGGGACAATGAAACTGTGGAACATAAGGGAGAGGAGGAACCATTACTAGAAATCATCATAAAAGAAAAAGGTGCAAGCAAACAGTAGGTGCTAGGATTCAGGAAGTATTGGAGCTTACACACACTGGTGTGAGAGGCCAAACTACAGTTGACCAAAGAAATTATCCAATAGATATGCGTACTTTGTGCTTTATTGTTTTTTGCAAATCAGCATTTCACCATCTGCACCGCAGCATCTAATTTAACAGCACTGCAGTTGAAAGTGGAGAAATACTCCTAGGCAGCTGGGGAGTGGAGCAGGGGTACAAAGGGCACCCACCCTTAAAAAAGGCAATCACCATGGGAAAAACACCAGTGGCAAGAGTTTGACAGTGTTTGCCCTGTGGTGAAATGTCAAGCCAAGAGGCCAAAAATAGGACAGAAGAAACTGAACAAAAAAGTGACATACAGAACAAAATGTGACACAACATAAGCCTCTGACCTATTGTTGCATCAGGAAGAACAAATCGAGACCAGATATGAAGATGCCGATAAAAGAAGGAGAAGGAACTATTAAAGGCTTTCTTGTGTAAAAAAGAAAGAAAATGGGATACGACACAGTACTTGTCCTTCCATATTAAAGTAGACAACATAGTAGCAGTGCACACAGAACCCAAACCAACCACAAAAGGACTCAAAACCCAAAGGCTATATTACTTTGATTTCTAGACTTCATGCTGAAATGCACAGTTCGCTACGATTTTTGGAAACTGGGGTCGAGGTTGCAGTACAAAAGCCAACAATATATTTAGGCAACACTATACCACCAGTACACAAAGAAAAAGAGCCCATTTTAGAGAGATCACTCAAGAATTCCAGTACAACAAACATTGGCAAAGCCAATAGGTCTGGCGTTGGCAAGCTGGTTTGATGGTTATTTATTTTAATTTATCTTTGTGAGTATATGCTTCAAAATAAGATGAACAAAATAAATGAATTTGATGCTACCTCTATGTTTGCAATAAACAAAAAACGATATAAAAGAGAGTGGATTGGAAACTGTCAGGAAACTCAATATACTTTTTGAAATACAACATATGATTATACATCATACAGATTGGCAATACTATACAAAAGATGTATACAAAAAATTGCAGTGCAGTTTCAGGGTGTAAAATGAAGTTTGAGAAAATGTGAAGATTATGATCGAAAGCTCTAGAGAGGAAACTGAATTTAACAAATAACAACTTTAAAATTTCACACAAATTACAGACAAACCTCAAAAGAGATGAAGAAATAGGACACCTTGGCTGTCATTCCTTAGTGGACTTCAGGAACCAACCTAATAGGCATGGTATTCCCTGCCCTGGAGTTACCACTACTGTGGTATCCAAAACTCCCAGTGTGCAAAAATACAGCCACATTTGCTAGGCCACTTGTAGTGAGGGCCAAATCTCCAATAAAAGGAAACACCGAATTCATTGGTGGCTTTGAGAAATACACTTGTTATTGTTTTTGTCAATTCACGCAACAGGGCAGTGGGCCCCAAAAGTCTTAGAATCATGACCCGCTTAGAATGACAAACATTTGCAGCCCAGCTATCTTTAGTGGACATCAGGAGGGGTGTTTTTTAAAGTAACTAATGCATCATGTGGTAGTGCATTGTCATTTACAGACAGAACATTTTCCATTTAATAGCCACCAGCTATGCACAGACATACAGTTTTACTTTAAAATGATACAGCACCCAAATGATAACATGTGGAAATCAGGTTTCTGTGAATATGTATCATTTGTGTAACACCAAGTAAGGTTTCTTGATTTGTTTTGATCATATTAACATCTCTGTTTCGAGCACACTTCAGAATAAATAAAAAAACGTGCTTCATTTTCGCATTCCTAACTGCTTAACAGCTCATTTATAGGTATTTACATATTTATGTGTGTTGCAACAAAATGGCAGCCTTTCATTTCACACTCACTGTACTTCAGTAAGATGGTCGCATAAATCACTTTAAAATCTCCTCTCACTTTGCAGTCAAAGAAAGAAAAGTAAACACCAATCCCACAGCAATTTGTCAAAAGATTTAGCCTGATATTTACAGTGTTCTTGAAGCACCAGCAAATGTGACAAGTTAAAGAGTGAATTTAAAGGAATCTCGCTCGGACTTTCCTGACCAAATAAAAATCTGCGTGCGACCCACAGTTTGGCAGACTCTACAATAGGGTTATATGAGATCACGATGCAGAGGTACCCTTCACCAAGCATGCATATTTATTCACTATTTACATCTTCACTGTCACCTACCAACAATCACAAAGGTAAACAAAGGAGAACACAGAATATAAAACTCCAAGATACTCATAGATCAAACTGGAAAGGGAAATATCACACATCAGCTGCCATTTAGATTTTAAAATACTACAATGTCAGAATCCTCACTTTCCTAGGTTGAGTGAGTTGCTCATCCAGACTAGGTTTTGCTTTGCCTTCTGGGACTTGTAGTCCTGATTTCATATTGGGATGCTAATCATACTAATGCAACTAGGTCTATATTGAGGTGTCAGTCCCAAGGGAAATCCAAAGAGTTTGGAATAAATGCCTCACCCATTACATACCATAGCTTGCTTTGTCATCAGCGCCTATTCACACCATGATAGGATAGTAACGTCATGGCAGGCTGTTAGATATATTTTTATCTGGGACTGACCCCACAATATAGACCTAGTTGCAATGGTGTAATTAGTGTATTTTCTAGGGAGGATGCATATTCATGCATGTTTATATAGGAATAAACTGGGTTACAAATCCCACAGTGTAAAGCAAAAATCTAAGATGGATGAGTCATCCATGCATTGATCTATAAAAATGAAGTGTTCCCTAAATGAGGGAACGAATGTGGGTACTGGATGCTGTAAGTGTATTTGGGAACAGTAAATAGGCCTAACGTCCTGGTTTCCTTGGACCTTGCATGATGAGCTGCTCCAGTCTAGTTTTTTTCTTTTTTCTTTGAATTCTAGGACTTGTAGGGCTGGCTTAATAATGGAACAAATAAGACTACAAGTCCCAGAATTTAAGAAAGAACACTTAGCAGGGCTGAATTAGAAGTATTTTTTCTATTTTTGCTGATATTTCTATTAGCAAACAAGACTACCTCTACCTCGGCTTTGTGAGATGGCAAGTTCTGAAGAGGGAGTTCACCAAAAGTGTAACGCACTGGTAAACGTTGAGATGCCTTGAGACAGAAACATTTTGCTAGGAAGTGACTAAAGAGGCTAATAAAACTATAGGCAAAAAACCTACCACATTGCACTGAAAAACAAAGCACCAACAAAAATTGTAGCTGCCAACTATCCCCATGATTAGAGTCACCGGATGGCTTCATGTCACTGGGACAACACTTTCCCATTCCTAAACTTTGCTTTTACATATCGTTATCAGGTATGTTGATCCAACTGTCTCAAATGAAATGAGTCAAGGCTACAACTCCCAAAATGCACTGATACAGACAGTGAACATTGCGAGGATGCACTCTACAGCATTGCCAGAGGCTCAAATAGGAGCCAGAGACAATGCTGTAGGCTGTTTCCCGCTAGGCCAGGGGGTGGAAACTCAGGTTTCCCCCCGCTGCCCTAGCAGGAAACTCTTAATGGGTCTGGCGGGGAGGTAGTCACTGTGGTGGCAACCTCCCTGTCGGAAGTTCGGCTGACGGTGAAAACCATCCACCGAACTCCTAATGAGGCCCTCAGTGTCGTTGACAAGGAGCCATCTGGTCTCCCTATGTTCGATGTGTGACAACATCAATGTGAATTTTAGGACACGTAGTTTCGATTTCAACCATAAGAGCATGGGCCTCGAGGCAAGAATAGCAAAAACATGGGTACTTTGAAAAGCAGAGGCAAATTAATACAAAATAAATATGTGGACTGCAACTGCTATTTTATTTCATTTAATTTCATATCGAGATAATATTTTGAATCCTTGAGTTGCTCCCATCACTGTTTACTTTTGTAACTCCTCCATGCCTTTCAATGCAAAGAGCCCAAAAGCTGCCATACTGACCTGCAAGTCCCAGACAAAAACAATAAATTAATATGAATAATTGACTATATCATCACTCAAAGTTCACTGAATAATGTAAATAATGCTTCAACAGTAAAAGATGAAAACACCAACGAAATGCAGTCGACTATTTGTAGCACAATGCATTTGAAATATCAGAAGGGGCGTAGCTTGGTCAGCATAATTGGGGGGCAGGGGTGTTAGCTTCAGATTTCCCGACAATCACACTGGCACAGGATATTAAATACATTATACAACAAGCAGGAGTGCGAGAGGGGCTTAAGAGGCAGTAGAAAGAGAGAGGACTGCGGATTGGTGGGTGTACTGAGTGAAAATGCATTATTTTGTGAAATAACCAACATTTTTAAAGTCTTTCCAAACAGAGAGAGGGGAGGGAATGTGTGTGCGGTTTTTTGTTTCTGTGTGAGTAAAAGAATTCCTGGTGAAATCCGACAGACTCCTCACCATACCCTACTGAAAGCACCTGCGCCCAACTATTTATCACAAAATATATTTATTGGGGGAGTGTAACGCCCCCACACACACCCTGAAGCTATGCTCTAATGTCCGAGATTAGGGGTGGCCTGGAAACGTGGCGCGGCGGTGTGAAGCCACATAGTCACTCACCCATTGCTCGAACTATATGACGACCCCAGATCCACAGTGGAATCCTAGGTCTATCTTTGAAGACCCAGAGCTAACTGGAGGAGCATAAGGAGGTAGAGAAACCCCTCCAGACAACTGTATGAATTGCTTCATTCCTGTGGGCTGCGTGGAACGCACTGGAGGAATGGAGAGCCAGGCTTCTCAATGTACTTCAATGGGTGTTTTTTGATTCAGAGAGAGGCCACTGTAAAGAGGCCTGAACACATCTCAGGAAGTGGATGGGGTTGTTAGAACAAAATCTTTACTAATATATGAGTGGCACAGTAGTCAGCACTAGGCGACTAAATATTTGCATTTAAAAGCCTAACAGAGATGAATTCACATGTAATGTAAAGTGTGTCTCTTACAATTATGGTGGACGTTATGCCTACCCATGTTGTGCATCGCATGTACCATGGCAGACGTTGTGCCTATTTAAGTTTATTAACTGCTAACCTGATTTATTACATTGTTTGAGAAGAATGTATTTTTAGAATTAAATATGATTAGAGAATAACGTTAAGTAACCCATGTGCAGAAAAATAAATGCACGCCTCAGTCATACCTAATGTGATGTGTTAACAAGGATTGCAATTAATATTGAAAATACGTTATATATTTTATGATATATTATTAATGTGATATATATTCATGAGTTTTATAAATTGTATGTTTTATTGATGCTTATATTAATATGTTTATTTTTGTAGGAACACAACTAGGCCTGAATTTTCATATTCACAGCAGTAATGAAAAGCTGAATCATTTCTTTCCCTTTAACCTGAATTCTTTTCACTAGGCTATTTCACATGTTTAATGAAGAGTTCTATTGTATTGTGTGTAAGCTTATGCAGTAACAACCTTGAAATATTGCAACGTTAGAACATGAAGACTGGAAAGTAAAGCACTATTATTGTTAAATGGTTCCCTCCCATGTGAAAGGAGGAAAATGGCATGAGCCATGGCAAGATTTTGGATTGTATCAATAAATGTATAGAGTTGCTAACTACTCCCATTGTCGCACGGAAGGAAAAATAACTTCATACCTACCCTGAGAAGATTTGGAGATGTTGTAAACCTAATGGGCATTCCAAAAATTTATTAGCCATTTGTCATTTTGCAACATATGGTTCTCCACAGTGGACCAATCAAATTACAATGAACATTTCTAATTTGGGAGAGACTTTTGAAACTTTTAGTTAGTCTTCATTTTGGCCCAATGCAGATTAGTTCTTTGGATGCATCTAAATCCCCACTTGATGTTTCTGTTGTTGTTATTTGGCCCATGCCTGGTCCTGATGTGCAGCTCGTGTTCTGCATTTCCTGATGTATTCTGACAGATCTGACATATTCAGCTGTGGTTTCTGATTCACTTGCTGTTAGCTGGGAGAGGTATAAAATTGCAATGCTATTTTTCCTCTTGGCTTTTTTTGATTAGTTTAGCATGCTGACACCGGTTTCTTTTTATTTTAGTAGTTAGCCTAATCTAACCCGAGATAGATGATTTTTCACATCTTCTTTGTCCTCTTTTTTCTTTTCGCTTATGCCCACACGTGTTAGTACGTTCCCACACATGCTTACCCTAATTTAGGATAGCACTAGGGAGTAACCATCCTCCCATTGCTGATTAATTGATCTTTAAGAACCATCTTTCTAATGTTCTCTAAACCATCCTCTAAAATCTGATGCATTGATTGTTGTTAATGAACCATCCTTTTAAATTGAATTTTTGGGTTAGACAATCATCCTCATAAAATTTATATTTTTAAATTTGACATTTGATTGTTGACCGATGTCACCATCAACTGATTTGAAAACTGTTTCTATTGCCCAAATATTATCATTGCTTGTTTGTGTAATTTTGCTGGAATGTTAAATGGTTTTGATGTTGAGTAGAAGAAACTTGTTTCGAAGATTTGGTCAGCCTATGGTTTTCATTTATTAGTATAATCTAGTTTTGCATACTATTTACGTAACGATTGGGCCATAGCTCTTGTGACAGAATGTTTTTGGAAACACTTGTATGCCGGGAGAGAGCTGCTGTTAATTGAGCCAAGAACTGAGGGCTGTGAGGAGGGTGCCAAGCCCACATGGCTCTGTTGCGGTGACCCTGTATGACAGAGGGGGCCATCACTGTAGAAGATATGTGACCAGGACTCATGAACATCTGAGCGGTGACCCCGTATCCCAAGAGGAGCCACCGTGGTGTGGGCAGTTGCACCTGAAGAGTCTATATTGCATCCAGAAGGTTCACAACAAACCAATGTGTTAGGAAGGGCTACTGGGACCAAATCATCCGAAACTTTGGGCCGTCGCCTGGGACCGGAGTAAACCCCGACATAAAACTTCAAAGACCCTATATCACATTTGATGTCTGGAAAAAGACTATAAGAATGGGAGATTGAGTCCCATAAAATGTGTTGTCTGCCAAGCAGCCAGATGGGCTGTGTGAGAAGGGAAAGCTCTGCAAGACTTTTGCTTGTAACCAGGGCTGGAGGTTAAGGCCTGCCAGTCTCCCAGCTGGGTGAGGGGATATCGCCCAGGGTATGTAAGACCACCTGTCCCTGGAGCACCAGTTTCTGCCCAGACCCAAGTCCAGACTGATAAACAGTACCAGGAGCATCAAAGTCCCCCCCACCTCACCTATGAAGATGATCAAAGGAAACTTACAAGCATTGAAGCAGTATCAAGGACACCCAGCCGCTTTCCTTGCAGGACCACGTGTGAGAAACTCGAGGATACCCGAGTGCTGCCTATGTTGGGCCACGTGTGAAGGATTCACTAGAGACAGACACTTCAGCTTCAGCACCCATGCAGGGGATGTGCTTGGAGACTCTGGATGTGCAGTCCCGCTGGTGCAGGTAAGACTGACTTATTTGCTCGAAGGCCCCAGTGGAACTTGATTGCCATATACCTCTTTGGAGCTGGAACACTTTTGACTTTAATAAGAGTCAGAGTGCGACCCCTGAGACTCAGACTATTAGTGGGGCTTAAGCTGAATGTCACCCATAGTGAATGGGGAATAACCATTACAACACACAAGAGGGGAGTGGGACTTAGGAACCCACCTGTTAAAGCACTAGAGCCCTGATCTCAGAGAACTCTGCTTATTGTTTGCGAATGGCATATTCTCCTTTGCATTTGTATATAAATACTTTTTATTCATAAAAGCAAGTATTTGACTGGACAATCATTTATTGCTACTACTAACACTATTTTCAATTGTGAGTCTGTGTTCACCTCCCTGTGTGTACCCCTGAGAAGCATTGGACTGCTCGACACACCCTTCGACTCAGAGTTAGCTGCTGGAGGGGTACTTGGCCCAGTTGCTCAGAATCCATAGTAGGTCAGGCCCCTGGACATCAGGGGTTAAAAGACCATAAACTCCACAGTTGACCCATGGCCCTCTGAATTGTGTTATGGCACAAAATGTCAAAGAAAGCGTGATCCACAATCTCCCATAAAATTCCCCTCATAGTACTTACTGCCTCCAGGAACCAGGAGTTCACTTTTGTGCCAGAGTAAATGCTCAAGATTGACCCTTTTGGAAAGAAGATGACATTGGATGCTGGTTATAATACACCACCAATCAAACACCTTCCTTGGTCCTCCCTTATGTTCAAATCTCTTTCTTCCTAGACAGAAGCCGACCTTTATGAAATTCATCACATCTGCAGGACCAGAAGTCAGTTCTTGCTTTTGGCATCATAGTTGTCTTGACAACAGGACAGGTCTCAGGTCCTCGCAGAGAGATCGGATAAAACCAGGCTTTCAAATTATTACAGATGCACGCCATCTGTGCACAGAGCTGAAGGACAGCAAAGCCTCATGCCACAGCATGCGTGGCAGAAAAGTGTACGCAGCTGAGAGTGTCATAATTCCCCCCTCCCACCCTACAAAAAAATAAGCAACAGATCATCATGCAATTTCATTTCTGCGTGAGCTCAAAATCCTCCTCAATTCCGATTTCCTAGGTCGTCAGTTCGTTCCAAGCTACACCCTCCCCGTCTAACACCACCACCCTCCCCCTACGCCTCACCACCATGCAAACACTTTCCCAAACTAAGTGGGCCTTAGTGAGGGAGCCTAAGTCTGATGTTGCAAGCTGATTCGTTTCTCACTATGCACCTCGCCCAGTTCAATATCATTGTGTGTTTACACAAGATAGTATGTTGCTTGGCATATGGCATGTGTGCTTGCATTAAGCATATATAAGTGAGTAAATAGATATTCAGGCATCCACTGTTTTATAGCAGACCACGCCGATTTTGTAGTGCACGTCTGCAACTAATTTTCAAATAAACAGTCTGTTCGTTAGATACTACTTTTATTTTAACTAGGAACAGTGGAGAGTTTCCAAGCCTTCTGAATACACAGCAGATCTAAGAGGAAATGCTGACTAACACGTGTGCTAGACCAAGCGCTTCCTTCAACATAGCAGTGAAGATAGCTCCTTTCTGAGACACCTTCTTGAAATGTCACCGTTCCTGCAATCATTAAGCCTAACAACGATGCTAAAATAAGACATGGACGTTGGCATGGGCATCCCAGATTAGAGGCTGACAGCAGACCTTATGGAGAAAATGGAGGCCACGGTCCATGTGGGAGTTATTCTCTGATTAAAATCATATGTGCATAATAACATTAATCTATTTCAATTGAAAGGATAATGTTGACATGTACATAGTTATGTTTTTACGACCTATGGCCTAGGCCTGTACTCCATCTTGTATTAACATGACTGCTGCTTCATAATATTAATCGGGTGTTTATATTTTTTTCATTGACACCAGACGCAGCAAAATGTGCAGTGCTTGTTTTGTATTGACAGGTTGTTCTCGAAGAACTCCGTAGGAAGCCTTTAGATAATTTTCAAGGCTCTTCCTGCTCGCTCATTGTGGTCTATTCAAGTATGAACGTTTCCATTGCTTTTGTTACCATATTTGTTCTGACACCTCTGAAGACATTAGCTCAGAAGAGGCATAATTATTCTTCATTTACGGACTAGTGCTAGGATGGTGGGATTATATAACGCTTTATAATGTTGACTTTTCATTTGTTGTCATAATGCTGCATTTGCTCACATGATGCTGACTGTGCGATGTTTGCTCCTTTCCATGGTGAAAATCACTAATAAAAACCATAAATTTGGGCGCGTGCCAGATATTTCTAGATCTCTACTAAGAATGATACCCGATTGGCTGTTGATTTGCTGCACATTTTGGAATTCGTGTATTGATCAGATTTTACCAAGTGCTGCATCTCATTTAAATCCTAAGGACCTTCATGGGAATTGATTTCCATGTTTAATCAATGATTACTTGAATCTGACTACATTTTCATCTTTCTGTATTTGTACTTTATACTTCAATGAACCTTCATGTTTTTCTAATTTATTGATCTCAAACTCCCTTTTTTAAGTCAGTTTTCTATTATTAACTTTAGTCTGAAATGCTGTTCTGATTCGATTCACAGGGACACATTGCCTTGTGTATTCTTGAAAACTATGATATTCATGCAGGTTATCTAAGCAATAGACCCACAGTTTCCAACAGTGGATAAAAGGCTCCACAAAAGAGGACCTCACACAAATCATTCTTCTCCCACTCATTGAAAACTGCAAGGATCATAAAGCTAAGAGTAGAACCCCAGTTAAGGTTTCTCGACAGCAGGCCTCATCATCCTTATATACACTTCCCCCCTTAAACAAGCTTCAGCTGCGCCCCTTAGACAACCAAAGGAAATAAGCAAGAGAGTCTTATTTCTTCATTCAAGCAAAGCAGCCATCAAAAACAGAAGCAGATGCTCTCCTGGGAGGGTTCCACCTCAACTTTACCAAGTTACATAACTTAGGCCCTCATTACGAGTCTGGTGGTCGCATGACCGCCAGACTCGCGGTGGCAGTTCTACCGCCAACAGGCTAGCAGTGAGAGCGCCACATTATGACCGTGGCGGAGGCAACACAGTCGGATCATCAACACCTGGCTTGCTGCAGCCTGGCGGTCCTGGTGGTTTCTCATCCTCCAGGGCAGCGCTGCTTGCAGCACCGCCCTGGGGATTAGGAGTCCCCATCTGCTGGTGCAATGGGGGGCTGTACTGCCCATGTACTTAGCATGGGCAGTGCAGGGGCCCCCATGCACAGCCCTGTTGCGCATTCCACTGCCCCAGTTATGGGCGGTGGAATGCGCAATGGGTGCCTCCGCACCGCCATTTTGGCACCAGCTCCATTAGGAGCCGGCATCAATGTTAAAAGGCCCTCTTCACTCTAGGGCCTATGGGCGGAAACACTGTTTCCGCACGCCGGCCCTGCGGTGAAGTCCTATTAGGGCCGGCGGAGTTCAGGCCGCACAGGCAGTCTGAAGGCAGGAAGAGTTTAGCGGGCGGCCTTTGCCGTCCGCCAAACTCATAATGAGGGCCTTAGTCTTCAGCTTCAAAATTAAAAGAGCAAAGCAAGGAGACACTAACTAATGGTACAATCTAGAGAAAAGGATATGCCAAATTATGGTGCACCAATTATGGTCAAGGATGCAAAATAGATTGGAGAGATTACTAAAGGTTGAGAAGGAGTGCAAAAAGAATATTAGGGCCCATCACATTAGCAAAGATCCACAATACTCCACAAAATGTTCAAGGTATTCCATGAATTGAATAGCCCTGCAGCCATAAAATGACTGGAACACTGACCTTTTCATATAAAGTAAAAATATGAACATACATAATTAGCAGTATTCAGATAGAGTACTAAAAAAATCTCTGACCGCGATTGCAGTACTGGCAGTGAGGGACCACAGGTCGCTTAAAATCTAAATTAACGGAACTAAAAAGGATGAACCTAGTAGCTATAAGGGCCCGACCAACAACAGGACAAGACAGACGTGAGGTGAAAAGAGAACTAAAGAAGGGGATAAAAGCTCTTATACAGAAAAAGACAGAGAGAACACAGGCGTAATAACAAAATCACAGCTAAGAAACAAAGACAGAAGGCTAAAGATTTAGCCAACACTAACTCACAAAGATGACTAACACAAATGGAGTTATCAGTATCAGTTCTTAAATGTGGTTCATTGCACCAACAAGAAGCGCAGATAGTTTAGAAACAAACATTGATCTATTTAGGTTCAATAAGAAACTAAAGTTGAACAAATATTTCAACCCCAATCCAATAAAACTCTATGGGCCTGACTCACAAAGGTAAACTTACACTTTGTGTAAGTTTATGATTGTTTGCTATTTACAAAGGTGTTTTACTAGTAGCATCTTTATGACTGCGGAATCTCTGCACATAAAAAGATAGGACAAAAGTGTATGCTTGCCATTGTGAATCAGGCCCAAAATAACCATGCCTACACCAGGAGCCTCCGATGTAACCATTAGAGAACTAGAGAAGAGAAAAAGAAGATATCAGATTGACTGCTAATCTGGATGATGAACTACTATTGAACATCCTATCCCAACAAATCCAAATCTGTAGTATTTAAAGATTTGGATGATATGCAAGCAATGAGATATAGGTATATAGGAACAATCTGAATTAAAAGAGAAAAACACTTTCAGATTTCAAAAATGATTTTAGTAATATTACCTGACATACTGACAAAGGAGGTAATATTGTTAAGAATTATGTTGTTTATCACACGAAGCTCTAAGATAACATGGTGCTAACAATACTTATTTCGTGGATACGAGAGAGATTTCAGTTGTTAATAAATCTTCAAAGACATGCTGTTTGAATTTCTCAACTGCAATTTTCTAAAAAACTATAAATACATATATATTTGGCAAGCTTATCCCAATAATTTAATTTTTACCGAAAATTGAGAAAAGCAACAGAAAAAAATAAGAGACCTTGAAGATGTTCAAAAAGGATGTAAAGCATTGAATGTCGCTACATCTTTGCCTTGTGTGTAGGTCTGCATTTTATAAAGTGGTTGGCGTCCCCTTTTTAATTATTTTACTGAATACTCCATTTTAGCTTCTGCAGGCTGAATGAAGTGGAATTGGTACTAATGTGGGAGGCCGTTTGGCATGGCTGTCTTACCGTACATTGTATATGGGGTCTTATGATGGTAGTACTGTGCTTCCAGAAATGTGCAAATATTGTCAAGAACTGGAGCTAGTGGGATTTAATAGATCTTTGCCCAACAGCAGGAAGCGTCCTTGATGATGGACAGACATGCCATAGGTTTGAGGGGTTACCCCAGGGCTATATATGGGTGAGGGATCCTCTCTCAGTTAGTGGAGTATGCCAGGGGTGTACTGAGGCCTGTAAAGCAGTCATCTGTAGCATAGGAAGGAGAGCATACTCCTGTGACTCCATTATGGGGCATTTCGTTTCTCTATGACCTTCAAAATTCTAGAAACTGGGTCTGATTAGGATATCTCAATGGGAGAGCAGGGAGTGTTAAAACGTTTGCAGAACTGGCTAATAAATGTTCCATATCTGACTCCGAGCAGTTTAAGTATCTCCAGGTGAGAGATGCACTCCTGAAATACAATGACCTCCTCCTTGGGGTACAAGATCATTGTCTCCTGGAGTACAATTTGCTCTAGACTTTAGCGCGTCATGCTACCGCCATGATATATATCACACTTTGGTGAACAAGCCACCAAACACTTTGCAGATTCTGAAACTGACATAGGAAAAATGTGGGCTGGATAGATGAGACAAAGAAGGGGAAGGCAGGCAGGTATCCTGGGGAACTAGCTATTTGAACTGGGTTCAGACTAGTGTAACTACAAATCTTGCATAGGATTTATTGTTTTGTTATGTTATGTTATGCAACATTATGTGACCTTATGTTTATTTGTAGAGCGCACAACTTAAACTGGAGGATATCCTGACACTGTGCAATAGGGGCTGCGCTGGCAGTGTTTGGGCAGTGTCTAAGTGAAAATCCAGGTCTTTAGGTTCTTGGGAAACTCAAGTACTGAGGAGGCAGCTCTAATATGCAGGTTCTGCAAGGCTTTGGGAGCAAGGTAAGAGAAGACACACCCACCAGTTCTGGTTCTGTATATTTTTTTATGCTGAGATCTAGCTTTGCAAGTTCCGCACTGCTGCCAATGCCACTTCCTCATGCTGCAGTCTAGTGCCCGCTCCTCACACTGACCTACTGTGTGAATGAAACATGCTTTATGAACTCATGGTGTGCATTACACTTCATGACCAGTCACACATTGGCTTCTCCACTGTGGTTTCCCCTAGGGCACTGGCTGTGATTTTATTTTTAAGTGAATGCTTATTCTACTCATCTTGCGACTTCTGCCCTCTCCTTCCCATAACATTATCCTTTTCAATGCATGTCTCTCCCGCCCTATGCTCTATCTTATTTGGCCCACATCATTCTACAACATTATGCTCATCTCATGCTGAGGCTTTTGCCATTTCATTTTACTCTCTTCTGTATATTTTCCTCTACCTGTATATCTTTCCTCCTTTTCACTCTTGACCTTTTTTTTCTCTTTCTTTATTTCTTCCTCTTGATGTGGCTCCTGAATAACTAGTATGAGATATTGTGATATACTAATATCAAGAGGTATAACATCGAAAGGTATGTATGCATAGATTTTCGCTATACCAAACTCCATTTACATGTACCTTCACAATATTTATATCTTCAAAGTGCATAGATGTGAAGTTAAGAATAGTAAAACTCTACTTCCCTATGTGCACTTACCTTTCCATATTTTGCGCCTTGAGATTTTGTCCACAATCTTAGTGTGCCACAATATTCTTGCACTAGATATTTAAGACTATTTATTTTGTACTTTATTTAAAAAGTTTTATATAGCACTGGCAAGACCCAAGGGTATCCAAGCGCTTGTCAAAGGCAGTATCAGTCAATAGCTTTTCAGTACATGGCAGAGTCAAGAATCGGCCACAATATTGTCCCTGAGAGAAAATATACATAGATCATGGTAGTGTTTCCAGGTATGCACTAGGCATTAGTGCCCAGTGAGTTGAGGTGCCGATTGAAGAGAAATTCTTTTAATTGTCTCTTAAAGCTCATAAAGGAGGGGGGAATTCCAGATTCTAGGGGCATTACCTGAGAAAAAGTATGACAGGGCTTTTTGTTTATGTTTTTTGGAGGGGGTGAGAAGCAGAGTGTTGGTACTTTTTAGATTTCTCATCTGGCCTGCCTTTGTGAGCTTGGTTGTGAGTTAGGCCGGATTTACCAGTGTTGAGGGCTCTGAGTTAGTCAAGACATTTTGAAGCAGCAAAGTGCCTCCATCGGAAGCCACTTTAGATTTTTCAGGAAGGGGGAGATATGATTGTAGCTTTTTAATCCGGTGACCATCCTTGCTGCTGCATTTAGTGTGGCTCTCAAGGGGGTGAGACTTTACGGTGCCCATGAGGGTGGCATTCCCGTAATCCAGTCTGGACAGAACCAGAGCTTACGTGGCAGTTTATAGGTCATTCAATGGGAGAAAGGGCTTGATTTTGGTCAGTAGTTTTAGAATGTAAAAGGCACCCTTCGCTGTATTCTTTATGTTTGTGCTCATATTCAAACTTGGGTCCAGGGTGATCCCCAGAGATTTGGAGGAGTCATGCGGAGTCAGTTTGTAATTTAGAGCGTCAATGTTATTTAGCCACTTTTGGACTTGTGGGGTCTGTCCACTTTTGGACAGAAGAAGAATTTCCGTCTTGTCGTGGTTGAGTTTCAGGTGGTTGTGTTTCAGCCAGTTTTGGACTATTATGAGAGTGGCATTTAGCTGGTGTATGTCGTCCAGTGAGGATATTTCCAGGTATAGCTGAGTGTCATCTGCATAAAGGAAGTAGAGGATGTTTGCTTGTCTGAGTATGATGGTAAGGGGGTCTATGTAGATTTGAAGAGTGTAGGTGAGAGGACTGAGCCTTGGGGGACACCGTGGGTAATAGCAAAATTATCTGAAGTCGAGTTGTTTATTTCTAT
Source organism: Pleurodeles waltl (assembly GCF_031143425.1). Taxonomy (NCBI): domain Eukaryota; kingdom Metazoa; phylum Chordata; class Amphibia; order Caudata; family Salamandridae; genus Pleurodeles; species Pleurodeles waltl. The sequence continues at coordinate 276,052,183 of NC_090451.1, read as the reverse complement.
TTGTTGGGAGCGGTTTTGTAGAAATGATGTGATCCTCTGCAGAACCATGCTGTCTGCTCCGATCCGTTGTCGGAGGGAGTACACAATTAGCTTGTGGTCGACCGGGTCGAAAGCCGCTAATAAGTCTAGGAGGATGAGCTGGCAAGATTGTTCTGCATCCAGAGGTTTGTGTATGCCATCTGCTATAGTCAGTATAGCTGTTTCTGTACTGCATCCCTTCCTGAAACCGACTGGTGTGCGCCAAGTAGTTTGCCGGTGTCGTTGTGTTGGTTGAGTTAGGCGAGAACACATTTCTCAAGAATTTTTGCCTGGAAGTGAGAGTTGGAGACAGGCCTGAAATTGTTGGGGTCATCCTGGTCTGCACCGGTTTTTGTTTTTCAGCAAGGGGGTGGCTTGTCATAGTTTGTTGCACTCAGACATAACCCCATTACTCATGGAGCTGTTTATTATCTTAGTCTAGAGAGACGCCAGAAGAGGGTCTGCATGGTAGGAGGATGGCTTGGTTTTCATGGAGATGTCCTCCAATGTTAGCAATTTGAACACCTTCCAGCTCCTGGGTGTTGTGGGGGACCCTGGGATGTGGTTGCACTTGGCGGTCTCTGGGTGAGTAACTTGCTTGGGTGTCCAAAAAATGCATCTGGGTGTTATTTACCTCCGTTATGGAGGGTGAGTTTCCAGTGGATGTCTCAGTGTGGTAGTCTAGGGAGAGCTCGATCTTCGTGATTTTACCATTGAAGGATTTTGCTAATTTGTCACTGTGGCCCTCATTCTGACCTTGGCGGGCGGCGGAGGCCGCCCGCCAAAGTCCCGCCGTCAGATTACCGTTCCGCGGTCGAAAGACCGCGGCGGTAATTCTGACTTTCCCGCTGGGCTGGCGGGCGGTCGCCTTCAGACCGCCCGCCAGCCCAGCGGGAAAGAGGCTTCCACGATGAAGCCGGCTCGGAATCGAGCCGGCGGAGTGGAAGCTGTGCGACGGGTGCAGTTGCACCCGTCGCGTATTTCACTGTCTGCGCAGCAGACAGTGAAATACATGTAGGGGCCCTCTTACGGGGGCCCCTGCAATGCCCATGCCAGTGGCATGGGCACTGCAGGGGCCCCCAGGGGCCCCGCGACCCCCCCCTACCGCCATCCGGATCCCGGCGGTCCGACCGCCGGGATCTGGATGGCGGTAGGGGGGGTCGGAATCCCCGCGGCGGTGCAGCAAGCTGCGCCGCCGCGGAGGATTCAATGGGGCGGCGGTACACTGGCGGGACCCCGCCAGTGGTGCCGGTCCGACCGCGGCTTTACCGCCGCGGTCGGAATCCCCATTGGAGCACCGCCGGCCTGTCGGCGGTGCTCCCGCGGTCCTCCGCCCTGGCGGTCAAAGACCGCCAGGGTCAGAATGACCACCTGAATTCTTTGGAGTCATGAGGAGCTTTTTTAGCTAGTTTGGAGGTTTGTTGTTTGATGATGTTGAAATGTTCTTTGCTGCAGTTTTTTGCATTATCCTTAGTGTACTGCGGAAGAAGGAGGCTTTTTCATTTCATTTTTGTATTTCCTGCATTGCACTCCAAAATGGTAAATATGTGTTGTGGGCCTGTTTGTTCTCCAAAGTCTTTCTGCAGCTCCTAATTGCCTTCTTTCAGTGTTTAGGTCTTTGTTGAACCAGGATCTCGAGGGAGTGTCTCTAGCCCTTTTTAGTTCCAAAGGGGTTACTTGGTTTAGAATGGCTGTCTTCGTTGAATTGTAGTAAATGGTAAGTTAATCCATTGAGAGGTTATCTGTTGGGAGGGGGGTAGTGAGTTCATTCTTTCTTCAAAATCAGCTAGGGAGATCTGACTTATGTTTCTAGACCATTGGAGAGGTTTCTGAGTATGGACTTAAAGTGGTTCTGCTTGGTTAATGTGGAACAGAATGATGTGGTGATTTGGCCAGTCAACCAGAAAGATGCTATTTATGCTTAGTGCATCATTGTGGGCTATAATGGTGTCAAGGGTTGAGGCTCTACTATGAGTTCGTCACTTGCAGCGCTGGGTAAAGTATTTGCTGAATAAGTTATTTTAAGGTTTGGATTAGGGTGTCCTTCTCGTCATTCCAATGGAGACTGAAGTCACCTAGGATTATGTTATTGGCATTGGAGAGTGAGCAGTGAGTTATCAGATCTGATAGATGTTCACTGAAGGAGAGCGTGTTGCCTGGTGGGTGGTAAAGAAAGTGACATTTCATCACTTTGTTGTTTACCAGTGTTATAGTAGTTCTGAGATATTCAAATGTGGGTTAGGTGAAGGTGTCTGTTTCTGCCATAGTGATGCTATTCTTGTGAATGATGGCTATGCCACCACCATGGTAGTTCTGTACTTCTCGATGATGGAAAAACCACGAGGTACTAGCAGGCCAAGGATCGGGTATGAGGATTAATTTAGCAATGTTTCTGTGATGAATGCAAAGTCAATGTTGCAGTTCAGGTTGGCATCAGCCAGTTCTGTTGATTGTTGATCTAAAGTTCATGAGCATGCTGCAAGTATTACTGCTGCTGTTGTGCTTCTGAGAATGGAGTGCCATGGGGATTTTGATGTGGTGTGCTGGTGGCCTGGAAGTGCATGGTGGGTTGAGGTCTCTATTGATTACAGTGATCGCCTGTATCTAGGAAGTGGGGTTGTCCAGGTTTGGCATAAGGTTGTATGTTTTTGCTAGACCCATCGCCTAAATCAGAGACATCTTGGAGCTCATTCTTTTTGGCCTGTGAGATTGTTTTTTGAGAGGAGTTGTGAGCCAGCTATTCGGATGGATCTAAGATAGACAAAAGGGTTCTCTAGTGATGCAGGTAGAGGTGGGTTAGTGTTGAGTGTGTTCAAAATAGGCTTTGAGGTTCATTTGGACTTGGTTGATACTTTATGTTACTTTATCAAGTTGACTTTTCACGTGAATTAGATGCTCAATTAGGTCCAATGTGGACATTAGGTTCAGTAAGAAGAGTGTGGGGTGTTGAGGAGCAAGTTGTGAGGCGTGTGGTGTTCAGTCCTCTTCTTTCCTCTCTCTTTCCTTTAGCTATAATGTTCTGTCTCTTTCTCTCTCTATCGTAAATTCCTCTTCTAGTGGAGCTACATGTCCTAATCCTTCTTGCCCCTCTCTTTGCCCAGTGATCCATGTGCGTATGATGGAGAGTCTCTTTAGAGGGGTTAGTGTGGCTCTTGATAAATAGCTTTCAAGTGACCATGAAATCTCCTTATTTATATTTCTCTAGTGACCTTCAAACGAGGGACACTTTAACTAAATTCATCCCTTCTTATTTAGACAAACATTGGTAAAGCCAATAGGGCTCCTCTTTGGGATAGATTGGCTTTGCCAATGGTTTTCAGCCATGCTGTACAGAGCTCTGATGGTGTGCAGCATGGACTAAGGACTACAAAATATAAAATATGATATGATAAAATGGTCATGCCATTTTGTAGGCACCACACACTAGTGGGACTGCAAATTATGCAATCGATTTTTTATTTGTTGCGTTAGCTCAAGAAATAAAAGAAAAATAACTAACATGAATGCATTTTTAAGAGTGGGTAGGGAAGCAACACAGATGGTATGGGTTGGATGAAGCCACCCAGAGGGCCCCAGTGGAGGAAGAAATGTGGGAGGTGTTAGCGCGTCTCCCCTTAAAAAGTAAACTTACAAGGGGATGCGAATAGGTCGATGAACCTTTGGACTCGCATTTAAGCTGATCTCACCATAACTCAAGTACATGCAGATCAATAATTCATAATCAATCAATAACATCAACAATCAATGATAATCAATAGCATTAATAATTAATGGAGTCAATAACTGTCACACCCCATGACCTTTCAATCAATCAATCAATCAATCATAACATTTATAGAGCGCTCTATGTACCCGTTAGGGTTTCAAGGCGCTGAGGGAGGGGGGGGGGCTGCTATTGGTCGAAGAGCCAGGTCTTGAGGAGTCTCCTGAAGGTGAGGAGGTCCTGGGTCTGGCGCAGGGGGGGTCGGGAGGGAGTTCCAGGTCTTGGCGGCGAGGTAGGAGAAGGATCTGCCGCCGGAGGTCTTGTGTTGGATTCGGGGAACGATGGCGAGGGAGAGGTTGGCAGAGCGGAGTCATGAATAACCACACCTTTAGTAAAAGTTAGAATATGTATTTCCCTATATTAACAATGCTAATATCACATAAGGTAATCTCAAAATCAAATGATACACATACAGAAACAACACTGGCTGTCCGATCCTGCAAAAGAAGCACAACCTAATCAAAGCTTGAAGTACGACACATTCTAAGGTTACAGTGCAAATGAATAACAAGAACAATTGCGCAGACGATGTCACATACATTTAGATTCAGAAATTCATCAAACGTTATTCCCTATTGGCAGATTTTCATTAGTGAGAATCCTTAACTAACATCAGATTGACATCAGCATGTTGCGCTTCATGCAAAACAATTTAGTAAACACAAATTTGGAAAACATGTAATTATGGCTTTCTCAAAACAGTGCGGCTGGTACCTAGAAAGAAAAAAGAAAATACGCATAACATACACATGGGTACAATAATACCTCTCCTCAATTGGATCGGCAAGCTAAGATAGACTTCATCATCAAGACATCAGTCGATCAGCAAGGCATCAGGATTCAGCATCAAAGTTCAGAAACGCAAAGTCTTTAAGCATTAAAGTTAAGCACGTCTCTTGTCAAGACACACAAGAAAATATTGACCTTTCGGCCAGCAGGAAAATAGGCCATGGGCTGCCTTCTCTCGGTGCAGTCCTGTTAAGTTAAATTCCCTAAAACTACTTCCATCGCATGTTCACACTTTGTCCAATAATACTAAAACTTCAAAACTATGAATTCGACCACTATTCCATTCACATGTCACTGATTGGTTTTTCCTGCAATGTCCTCATCATCCGGCTCGTCAGGTAACAATATTGTTGCAGCTTCCACTCCAGTCAGTGTCTCCATTGTTCTCCTCCTGAGAAAGTCAGTCTTACACACATTACACACATAGGCCCTCATTACGACCCTGGCGGTTGGAGATAAATTGGCAGTAATACCGCCAAGAGGCTGGCAGTAACTACAGGCAAATTATGACCATGGCAGAAAGCTCTCCGAAAGACAGCCAATGTACCACACCGACCGCCAAGACGGAAACAACAGGCACCACGGCGGTAGCTGCCTACAGCCAGGCGAAAGTCAAAGTTCCACCCACCATATTATGACAAGACAATCCGCCACCTTTTCCAGGGTGGTACCAACGCCATCAAAAACCTGGCAGAAACACTGCACAGAAGTGAAAGGACTCACCATTGGAGACACAGGGAAGAACCACGCCACCATGGAACCAGAACTGCAAGTTTTCCCAATGATATTCTACGTCATGCTCCACCACGAACACCAGCATCGGCGAAGACAACGGCGGTCAGTACAGCCACCTAGCACACAAGGGAGGGGGGGAGGAAAGTGAGAGTGACACACACACACACACCATACACACCCCCCCCACACACACACACACACCATATACACAACCAGCTGCCCAAGAAAACAAGTTAATCACTGTAAACCGGCTGAATAATGCAAGGACAACAGGAATTGACTAAAGTGATTGTAATAACATAAACACATTATCAATAATATTTTTTCCAATGCAACAGATATGTACAAATATACAAAAAAGGGACACTGGCCAGTCCTCAGTTCGTGCGGGTCACAGGGCAAAATCCAAGGCAAATAGGCAGGCAACTCAGGGGAACGGGGGGCACCTCAGCCGGATGTGCAAACAAGACCACTGGTTCTGGAGGGGGCAGCATGGCCTGTGCTTGGTCGTAGGAAGTGCAAGGCCACAGTCTCTCAAGTGGGTGTCTTCTCCACTGGTTCTGGAGGGGGCAACATGCCTTGATGCTTGGTCCTGGGGAGTGCAAGGCCACAGTCTCTCAAGTGGGTGTATTCCCCACTGGTTCTGGAGGGGGCAACATGCCCTGTGCTTGGTCCTGGGGAGTGCAAGGCCACAGTCTCTCAAGTTGGGTGTGTTCCCCACAGGTTCTGGAGGGGGCAACATGCCCTGATGCTTGGTCCCGGGTAGTGCAAGACCACAGTCTCTCAAGTGGGTGTCTTCCCCACTGGTTCTAGAGGGGACAGGCTGCACAGCAGCCCATGGAGGCTGGATCACATTACGTCCGCAGGCGGTGACGGCTGCACTGTGTTGTTGGTGGTGGTAGTGGGAGGCTCCTGCTCAGCCCCTGCTATGGCTGCACTGTGTTGTTGATGGTGATAGTCGGAGGCTCCTGCTCATCCCCTACACCCTGCAATGGCTGCACTGTGGTGGTAGTAGGAGGCTCCTGCTCAGCCCCTGCAATAGCTGCACTGTGGTGGTGGTGGTAGTGGGAGGCTCCTGCTCAGCCCCTGCACCCTCCGATGGCTGCACTGTGATGGTGGTAGTGGGAGGCTCCTCCTCAGCTCCTGCACTCACTGATGGCTGCACATCCATGGTTGCTGATGGGGGCTCTGTGACAGCTGCTGGTGCAGGCTCCTTCCCCTTCTTGCTTACTGGTGCAGGCTCCTTCCCCTTCCTGCATGCTGGTGCAGGCTCCTTCCCCTTCCTGCTGGCTGGTGCAGGCTCCATCCCCTTTCTGCTGGCTAGTGCAGGCTCCTTTACCTTTCTGCTGGCTGGTGCAGGCTCCTGCCCCTTTCTGCTGGCTGGTGCAGGCTCCTTACCCTTTCTGCTGGCTGGTGCAGGCTCCTTCCTGGTCCCGCTCACTGGTGCAGGCTCCTTCCACTTCCCGCTGGCTGGTGCAGGCTCCTTCCCCCTCAGTATTTGTGGCCTGGAATCCTTTCCACCACAAGTAGGTGTGGATGGAAGTGAGCCCGTGGACTGTGAGGCTGACATGCTTGGCTGGGTTCTTGATACCCTGGCCATATGTGCAGGAGGGGTAGGGGAGGGGTAGGGAAGAGGTCAATGGTGGAAAGGAAAAGCTTTTTAGGGACATTGGGGCGGTAAGAGGGAGAAGTAATGGGAGTGGAGGATGAGAGAGTGGTTGTTGGAGGTGTTTGTCTGCTGGATTTGTGTGCAGGTGCATGGGCTGTATGCTGTTGTGAGGTGGATGGCTGTTGGGCGTCTGAATGCTTTTGTTTGTGTACCTTGGGGGGGGCAGACACGGTGGGAGAGGACACAGGGGACGTGTGCGTGGATGTTGTGGAGGTGTCTGCCAGTGAGGTATGTGTTCTGCTTGGTGTGGTGATGATGCAGGTAGTGGATGATGATGTAGTGCATACAGGTGTGAGTGTGGACGTAACTGGGTGGGAGGTGGAGGAGGAGGAAGAGGGGAGACCCTAAAAATAGTGGATGTTGTTGTGTCTGCAAATAGATGGTGTTTGTGTGAGTGCCTGTGGGATGAAGTATGGTGCTTGTGTTTGCCTGTACCACTCTTGGGTGTTGTCTTGTGTGCATGCTCGTCAGGCTGTGTGCTTGGGATGGGTTGTGGTTCAGGAGAATGGGCCTGGGAAGTGGAAGTTGGAGGGGGGACGGTTGAAACAGGGACAATTGCTGCCATCAGAGAGGAGGCCAGAGCCTGAATCCATCTCTGTTGGGCCGCAAATCCAGTGTGAATGCCCTCCAGGAATGCATTAGATTGTTGCATCTGGGCTGCCAGCCCCTGGATGGCATTCACAATGGTTGACTGCCCTACAGAGATGGATCTCAGGAGGTCAATAGCCTCCTCACTGGGGCAGGGCCTGAGGTGCCTGGGGCGAAAGAGATGCCTATCTTCCTGGGTGAGCAGGCACGGGCAATTCGCTGAGGGGCTGCTGGGAGGGCGGTGCTGGTACGGGGGTGGCGGCTGTACCTGTAGCTGAGGTGGTCACAGAGGTGTCCGCCACCACCAGGGAGCTCCCATCGGAGGAGGTATCTGAGTCTGTATTGTCCCCTCCAGTCTCCGCCGTGGTGCTCCCCTCACCCTCCATCCCACTTGTGCCCTCAGCATCAGTGGACTCTGCCTCCTGGGTCCTGTAGGATGCAGCTCCCTCCCTCGCCGGTGTCTCTGCTCCTCCGCCAGATGATGCTAATGCACATTAGGGCAGGATGACAAAACAAGGAAGAAGGGGAGAGACAAAGGATACACTGGGTCAATGACTGCACCGACACCACCGTTGGCATACACATCACCCTCACACACAGGGAACAGGCCTACGCACTATGCATTGCACTACCAGTGATATTGCTAGCCACCAAGGCATGAGTAGGGGCACATACCGCCAACTGCAGCACACCTGGGACCCACGCATCCCTGGCCAGTAGTGGATGCTAACAAGCAAGGTAGCCATCATTCTCCCCTCATACCCGTAGCCACCAGAGGACTTACGCTGCTATGTCTGGCCTGGCCTAGGGGCACCCACTGACACACAGCCACCACCCAGATATCACCCCATCAGGCACAAGCTGTAATGATAGCCACTGTACTCACCCCCTAGTGGCTGCTGTGTTGCCCTCAAGCGCCCATGCAGCTCTGGATAGGCCACTGCCAGTATGAGGGCCACCAGGGGGGATCAGGGTTCGACGGGCACTCCTTCCTCATTGGGAGGCCATCCCCAGCTGGGCCTCCGCGGTCTTCCTTGCCCAGCGTCACAGGTCCTCCCACCGTTTGCGACAGTCGGTGCTCCGCCTGCCATAGACCCCCAGGGTCTGCACCTCCTTGGCGATGGCACGCCATATGCCCTTCTTTTGATGGGCGCTGACCTGCAGAGGCAATACAGACAGGAGAACACCATGAGACAAACAGTCCAGCCTGTCACACACGTGGCCCACCATACCCCTTTCCATCACCATTGACACATACATAGCCCAGCTCACAACATGTACACTGCCAGGAGATAATCCCCCCTTACACAATGCCTTCACACACATCACCATGCATCCATGCAACATGCATCGGGGCCAAAGTGTACTCACCTGTTGGTCTGGAGGCCCATACAGCAGTCCGTACTGGGGTAGGACCCCATCCACCATCCACCAGTCGCTCCAACTCCTGAGAAGTGAAGTCTGGGGCCCTTTCCCTGGTCACACGGGCCATGGTAGGCTCCAGTCATAGGTCACAGCAGCACATGCAGTATAGGTTCTCTCCTATGGAAGGTCAGGTAACAAGTGAGGAATATGATAGTAAATGGAGGTCACATCCACGGCGGGTCATACCGTTACCGCCGGCGTAGATCACCGTTGGCCACTGTAACCCATAGAGCCCAATATTAACCAATGAGGAGTTGCACGGCGGTTTCTGACCGCCTCCTACCATGGCACACAACGTCAGCGGAATTACCTCACTTCTACCTGTCCCTCCACACAGGACAGGTGGACGCTATTTCAGGGGGGTGGCAGCCCTATGGAATAATGCTGCGTCACAGGAGAAATAGGCACATACTAGACATATCACACTGACCCATTACATGTTTACAGAATTCAAACTAGTTGTGCTCCATTGTTCAGTTTGTGACAGGCTCCTCACTCTTTTGTCCCATAGATTCCTACTGCTGCGGATGAATAGGAGATGGAGACATACACCTGTGTACAGACCCCTGGTGGACTTGGCTACACTGGAGGACAGGCACATAATACTCACCTATAGACTGGACAGGGCCACAATCACGGAGCTGTGTGCCCAATTAGAGCTTGAGCTTATATCTGGTATCCACCACCCCACTGGGATCCCCCCCTCTTGTGCAAGTGCTATAGGGACTCCATTTCCTGGCAACTGGTTCTTTCCAAGTGACAGTGGGCTTGGCAGCAGGAATGTCACAGCCAATGTTCTTAATAGTGCTGACAAGAGTATTGTCTGCCCTGATAAAACACATGTGCAGCTACATTGCATTCCCCCAGGTTGAGGACTTGGCCACTGTGAAGGCCGAGTTTTATACAATGGGACATATCCCCAATATAATTGGGGCGATTGATGGAACACATATTGCATTTGTCCCCCCCGTCAGAATGAACAGGTGTTAAGGAATCGTAAGAGTTTCCACTCCATGAATGTGCAGATGGTGTGCTTGGCGGACCAGTACATCTCCCACGTCAATGCTAAGTATCCTGGGTCAGTGCATGATGCCTTTGTCCTAAGGAATAGCAGCATCCCAAATGTGATGGCCCAATTGCAGAGGCACAGGGTGTGGCTTATAGGTGAACCTTGGTTTCCACCCAGTATATGTTGGTGTATGGGTATGGTGTGGCCATATAGGATAGTGTGTGGCTAAATGTTGTCACTCAATAATTGCAGGTGTGTGATGTGTGTGCATGGGTGTTAGGTGTGTGTTGTTTGAATTGTCCAATGTGGTGTTGTTTTGTATGTGGGTGTCCATTGTGAACGCGGCGGTATGTACCGCCAATGGTTTACCACCGTTGAATGTCCGCCGGGGTGATTCGTGGGTCATAATGTGGTGGGCGTTGTTCTGTTGGCGTAACGGTGTGGGTTTTCATATCACCGGTTTATCACTGACCTTTGGTCTGGCAGATTTGTGTATGTGGCTGTATTCTGTCGGATTGGTGTGTGTGTGTCATAATATGGTGAATGGATATCTGCTACTGCGGCGGTAGGTTGGCGGTCGTCAACGTGGCGGTAAACGGTATTTACCGCCAATCCCATAATGAGGGCCATAATGTTACATTTACCAGTGCATGGATGTAGGAGGCTGGCCTGGCTTGTAGTGGGTACCAGAGGTACTTACACCTTGTGCCAGGTCCAGTTATCCCTTATTAGTGTAGAAGAGGTGTTTCTAGCAGCTTAGGCTGATAGAAGGTAGCTATGGCAAAGCAGCTTAGGCTGAACTAGGAGACATGTAAAGCTCCTACTGTACCACTGGTGTCATATGCACACTATCATAAGAAAACACAATACACAGAAGTACTAAAAATAAAGGTACTTTATTTTTATGACAATATGCCAAAATTATCTCACTGAGTACCCTCAGTATGAGTATAAGATATATACACAAGATATATGTACACAAACCAAAATTAGGTAAGTAATAGCAAGAAAAGTAATGCAAGCAGTGTAAGATTACAGTAGATTGCAATAGGGGCACATAGGTATAGGGGCAACACAAACCATATACTCCAAAAGTGGAATGCGAACCACGAATGGACCCCAAACCTATGTGAGCTTGTAGAGGGTCGCTGGGACTGTAAGAAAACAGTGAGGGTTAGAAAAATAGCCCACCCCAAGACCCTGAAAGGTAGGAGTAAAGTGCACCTACTACCCCCAGAGAGCACAGAAGTCGTGATAGGGGGATTCTGCAGGAAGAACAAACACCAGCAATGCAACAACAGTGGATTTCTGGACCTGAGTACCTGTAAGACAAGGGGACCAAGTCCAATAGTCGCGGCAGTGTTGAGAGTGGGCAGGAGCCCAAGAAATGCCAGCTGAGGGTGCAAGGAAGCTGCCACTGGATGGAAGCAGCTTGGAGTTCTGCAAGAAAGAAGAGGACTAGTAACTTCCCCTTTGGAGGACGGATGTATCACGTCGCGATGAAGCTTGCAGAGGTGTTCCCAAGCAGAAAGACCGCAAATCAAGCCTTGCTAGCTGCAAGGGTTGTGGTAGAGGTTTTTGGGTGCTGCTGTGGCCCAGGAGGGACCAGGATGTCGCCACTTGGAGGAGGAGACAGAGGGGGCGCTCAGCAACTCAGGGAGCCCTCACAGAAGCAGGCAGCACCCACAGAAGTACCTGAACAGGCACTTGGAAGAAAAGTGAACCAGAGTCCACCTGAAGTCACAAAAGGGAGTCCCACGATGCCAGAGGACAACTCAGAAAGTTGTGCACTGCAGGAAGGAGTGTCGGGGACCCAGGCTTGGCTGTGCACAAAGGAAATCCTGGAAGAGTGCACACGAGCCGGAGCAGCTGCAAATCACACAGTACCCAGCAATGCAAGTCTAGCGTGGGGAGGCAAGGACTTACCTCCACCAAACTTGGACTGAAGAGTCACTGGACTGTGGGAGTCACTTGGACAGAGTTGCTGAGTTCCAGGGACCACGCTCGTCGTGCTGAGAGGGGACCCAGAGAACCAGTGATGCAGTCTTTTGGTGCCTGCGGTTGCAGGGGGAAGATTCCGTCGACCCACGGGAGATTTCTTCAGAGCTCCTGGTGCAGAGAGGAGGCAGGCTACCCCCAGAGCATGCACCACCTGGAAACAGTCGAGAAAGCCGGCAGGATGAAGCAATACAAGGTTGCTAGTATTCGTCTTGCTACTTTGTTACGGTTTTGCAGGCGTCCTGAGCAGTCAGCGGTCGATCCTTTGGCAGAAGGTGAAGAGGGAGATGCAGAGGAACTCTGGTGAGCTCTTGCATTCGTTATCTGAAGAATTCCCTAAAGCAGAGACCCTAAATAGCCAGAAAAGGAGGTTTGGCTACCTAGGAAGGAGGATTGGCTACAAAGAGAGGTAAGAGCCTATCAGAAGGAGCCTCTGACGTCACCTGCTGGCACTGGCCACTCAGAGCAGTCCAGTGTGCCACAAACACCTCTGTTTCCAAGATGGCAGAGGTCTGGGACACACTGGAGGAGCTCAGTCCACACCTCATACCCAAGACAATCAGGAACCTGGGGTCAGTGGCAGTGGGGACACTGTTCGGGGGACAGGGGCACAGGCTAACAGGGACACTGGGAGGACCGTTGTGTGCCAGAGGGAGGACAGGACCGACTCTCCAGGAGGCACTCTCTGAGATCCTGGGAGCCTACCAACATTCCCAAGACACGATGGGCTAGATCCTTGACAACGTGCAGGAGAACAGGCAGCTGCAGGAGGGACAGTATCAGGGGATCAGGGAGGACCTGCAGGCCATTAACACCACCTTGATCTCCATAGCAGGGGTGCTGGCAGACATGGCCAACATCATGAGGGAGGCATCAGCACAGCAGTGGGCCGCTACCACTAGCCAGTCCATTGATCAGCCATCCACCTCTGCTGCAGCTAGTGGTCCGGAGGCCGTGCCACAGGACCCACATGCCACCAGCACCCTTCCCCCTGCAGAAGGTGAACCACCCTGAAAACGTTCCCTGCAAACCAGACAGAAGCCTGAAACACTTGCCAAGACCACCGCCAGGAAATGAGACTCTCCTGATTGTCCCTTTTGTCCACTTTGAACTGTCTTTGTTCCCCTTCCTATGGCCTGTTGTACACCTGTGCTACAAACAGGCTGGAACAATACCCTGGACCCTCCTCCATCATCACTCCATTTCATTGCACTTTTCCCTCCATTTCACAGCACTACAATAAACACCCTTGAACACAACTTGACTACTAGTATTTTATGTTTTGAAAATGTGCATATATGGAGAACAGCCACATCTAGTGCAAATTATCTGAACACTGTGAGAGCATAGAAATGATGACCTGTAGCTGCCTGTAGTCAACACATCAGTACACAGTTGTTACATCACCAACATCTGTGACAGTAAGTTGTGATGCAAAGGAAGTTAATGCCATCATGCTACAGCCACACAGAATACACCAATAGTCATAGAAATGGTCAGTTGCACTGTCTCACCTGTGTGTCATTGGAAGTATTGACGGATAACTGATGTTCTGTTGTCCTCATCCTGAGCCTCTTCATCCTCACTGCCCTCAGGGTCTACTGCTGCCACAGGGGCATCTCCAGTCTCTTGCTCCAGCAGAAAGGGTACATGCCGTCCGAGGGCCAGGTTGTGCAACATGCAGCATGCCACTACTATCTGGCAGTCCTTCCCAGGTGAGTAGCACAGGGATCCACCTGTCAGATGGAGGCACCTGAACCTGGCCTTCAGGAGCCTGAAGGTCCTCTTGATGATCCTTTTGGTTCGCCCATGTGCCTCATTATAACATTCCTCAGCCCCTGTCCTGGCATTCCTCACAGGGGTCAGCTGCCACAAAAAGTTTGGTAGCCAGAGTCACCTGCAAGTATTGAGGGACAACATTTAGCCTCACACAATGCTATAGGGATGACACCTAAAGGCAGACACTAACATACAATGCGTGGGAATCAAGTGTCACCTATTAGCCACACCCTGTGCCTCTGTAGTTGGGCCATCACATTCGGGATGCTACTATTCCTCAGAACAAAGGCACCATGCACCGATCCAGGATACTTAGCATTGATGTGGGAGATGTACTGGTCCACCAGGCACACCATTTGTACATTCAGTGAGTGGAAACACGATTCCTGAACACCTGTTCATTCTGGCAGGGGGGACTAACGCAATACGTGTTCTGTTAATCGCACCAAAAAAGTTGGGGATATGTCCCATTGCATAGAATCCGGCCTTCACTGTGGCCAAATCTTCCACCTGGGGGAAAGAAATGTAGCTGCACATGTGTTTTACCAGGACAGACAAAACTCTTGCGAGCACGATTGAAAACATTGGCTGTGACATTCCTGCTGCCATGCCCACTGTCACTTGGAAAGAACCTGTTGCCAGGAAATGGAGCACTGATAGCACTTGCGCAAGAGGGGGGATCCCAGTGGGCTGACGGATAGCAGATATCAGGTCTGGCTCCATTTGGGCACACAACTCAGTTATTGTGGCCCTGTCCAGTCTATAGGTGAGTATAATGTGCCTGTCCTTCAGTGTAGCCAAGTCCACAAGGGGTCTGTACACAGGGGTATGTCTCCACCTCCAATTCATCCGCAGCAGTAGGTATCTAAGGGACACAAAAGTGAGTAGGCTGTCACAATTTGAACAATGGAACCACAACTTCAGTGAACATAGTGCATTTATGTTATGGGACAGTGGGAATGGCGAGGTATGTGCTAATCTAGGCTGTGACACAGTTAATGTCGATATGACCGTTGTCCTCCCCCATGAAATGGCGACCGCCTGTCCTGTATGTAGGGACAGGTGGAAGTGAGGTAATTCCGCCAACGTTGGGCATCGTGGCGGAAGGTGGTCTTGCACCTTCGTGCAATTCCTCATTGAATAATGTGGGGCTCTAGGGAGAACAGTGGCCAATGGGGATCAGCGCCGGGAGGTGACGGTGTACACCGCCGTGGACGTGACCGCCATTTTCTATCTGATTCCTCACTTGTTTCCAGACCTACAACAGAAGAACACCTACACTGCGGGTGCTGCTGTGACCTGTCATGGCCCGTGTGACTGGGGAAAGGGCCGCTGCCTTCACTTCGGAGGAGTTGGAGCATTTGGTGGATGGGGTCCTACCCTAGTATGGACTGCTGTATGGGCCTCCAGACCAACAGGTGAGTACACTTTGGGCACGATGCATGTGGGAAGGATTCATGGAGATGTGTCTGCAAGCATCATCTCATCGGGGGATCTCTTGAGGTGGTGTACATGGTGTGCGCGGGGTGATGTGTGTGCTAATGGTGATGGAAATGGGATTGGTGGGCAATATGTGCGACAGGCTGGATTGTATGGTTAATGGTGTTCTCCTGTCTGTATTACCTCTGGAGGTCAGCGCCCATCAAAAGAAGGGATTATGGCATGCCATCGCCAAGGACATGCGAACCCTTGGGCTCTATGGCAGCTGGGGCCCCCACTGTCGGAAATGGTGGGAGGACCTGAGACGCTGGGCAAGGAAGACCGCGGAGGCCCAGCTGGGGATGGCCTCCCAACAAGGAAGGGGTGCCCCTCGGAACCTGACCCACTTGATGGCCCACATACTGGCGGTGGCCTACCCAGAGCTAGATATGCACTTGAGAAAATCACAGCAACAACAAGGGGGTGCGTACAGTGGGCATCATTTAAAAATTAGGCAGGTGGAATGGGATCCGGGTGGTGGATGTAAGTTAGTGGGTGCCCCTAAGGTCAGGCCAGACTTTGCAACGTGAGTTAACTCTAGGGTGATGGCTTTATGGCAAATGCAGGGCTTTGTGGGTCCCAGGAGGGGTGCTGTTGGCAGTATGTGGCCATCATCTTGCCGTGGCATCTAGCCAAATCACTGGCAGTGAAATGCATAGTGCTCAAGCCTGAACCCTGTGTGTGACAGTGCTTTGTATGCCATATGTGCATTGGTGCTGTAATTGACCCAGTGCTCCCTTTCTCTCTACTCCCCCTTTTTTTCTGACATCCTGTCCATGTATGTATTAGCATCATCTGGTGGAGTAACAGGGGCACGGGTGACAGAGGGAGCTGCATCCCACAGGACCCAGGAGACAGAGTCCACTGACGCCGAGGGAACCAGTGGGACAGAGGGCAAGGGGAGCACTATGGGGGAGACAGGAGGTGACATCACAGACTCCGATACCTCCTCCAGTGGAAGCTCCCTGGTTATGGCGGGCACCTCTGTGACAACCCCAGCTGCAGATACAGCCGCCACCCCGTACCAGCTCTGCCCTCCCAGTAGCCCCTTAGCGAGTTGCCCGTGCCCGTTCACCCAGGAGGGTAGGCATCTCCTTCGCCCCAGGCACCTCAGGCCCTGCTCCAGTGAGCCCTGCTGTCCTGAGTGAGGATGCTATTGATCTCCTGAGATCCATCTCTGTAGGGCAGTCAGCCATTGTGAATGCCATCCAGAGGCTGGCATCCCAGATGCAGCAATGCAATACATTCCTGGAGGGAATCCACAGTGGATTGGCGGCCCAACAGAGATCGATACAGGCTCTGGCCTCCTCTCTGATGGCAGCCATTTTCCCTGTTTCTACCGTCCCCCCTCCAACTACTACTTCCCAGTCCCAGTCTCCTTAACCCCAACCCATCCCATGCACACATATTGACGAGCATGCACACAAGACAACACCCAAGAGTGGCACAGGCAAACACAGGCACCACACTTCATCCCACAAGCACTCACGCAAACACCAGACAATTGCAGACACAACCACATCCACTGCCTCCACTGTCTCCCCCTCCTCCTCCACCTCCCTCACAGCCACGTCCACACTCACACCTGCATGCACTGCATCAACATCCACCACCAGCATCACCACACCAAGCAGCACACACACCTCACTAGCAGGCACCTCCACAACATCCATGCATGCGTCCCCTGTGTCCTCTCCCACCCAGTCTGTCCCCCCTCTCCTAAAGGACACAAACACAAGCACCGACACACCCAACAGCCATCCACCTCTCATCAGCATGCTGCCCATGCACCTGCACCCAAATCCAGCAGACATACTCCTCCAAAAACCACTCCCTCAACATCCACTTACATCCCTCCTCCCTTCTCTCGCCCCACCTTCCCTAAGAAGCTTTTCCTTGCCCAACTTGACCTGTTCCCTCCTCCTGTCCTGCTCATAAGAGCAGGGTCCCAATGACCCAGCCCAGCACCTCAGCCAAACAGTCCACGCAGACAGTGGTGGGACCACCTAGTCGTGGTGGCAAGTCAGTGAAGGATCCCACTCCACCAGCCAAGAAGGTGAAGGATCCCACACCTCCTGCCATGAAGGGGAAGGAACCTGCACCTCCTGCTTTGAAGGGGAAGAAGCCCTCGACTCCTGCCTGGAAGGATAAGGAACATGCACAACCTGCAATGAAGAGAAAGAAGCCCTTAACCCCTGCCAGGAAGGGTAAGGATTCCACACCTCATACCATGACGGGGAAGAAGCCCTCGACTCCAGAGGAGGCTGTCAGGGTGACACCTCCACCACCCCAGTGGTCATGGGGCCCCCATCGCCAGCTGAGGAAGTGCATCCCTTACCACCAGCAAAGGCTGCCCAGGAGGCACCTTCACCTGCCACCACAGTTCATCCCTCACCACCAGCAGAGGCTGCCCAGGTGGCACCTTTGACTGCCACCACAGTTCAGCCCTCGCCACTAGCAGAGGCTGCCCAGGAGGCACCCTCACCTGCAACCACAGTTCAGCCCTCACCTCCAGACCAGACCAGGCAGCCATCACCACCAGCTGGCAATTGGCATGGAGCTCCCTCCAGAACCAGTGGGAAAGTCACCCACTCCAGAGACTGTGGCCTTGCACGCCCTAGCAGAGAGAAATGGGCATGCAGCCCACTCCAGAACCAGTGGGAAAGTCACCCACTCCAGAGACTGGGGCCTTGCACTCACCAGCAGAGAGAAATGGGCATGGAGCCCTTTGCAGAACCAGTGGGAAAGTCACCCACTCCAGAGACTGCGGCCTTGCACTCCCCAGCAGAGAGAAATGGGCATGGAGCCCCCTCCAGAACCAGTGGGAAAGTCACCCACTCCAGAGACTGCGGCCTTGCACTCCCCAGCAGAGAGAAATGGGTATGGAGCTCCCTCCAGAACCAGTGGGCTTGTTCCCATATTCGGCTGAGGTGCCCCCACCCCTATCCCCCTGAGGTGCCTTCCCACTTGCAAACTGATGCCCCTGCAGAGTTCTATCCGGATGAAATCAGGATTCTAGTTGGGCCTTGGACTGTGCCCTGTGGCCATGTGGGCCCTTAGTACATTGGATTGGTCAGTGGCCCTTTGTGTACATTTGTAAATATCTGTTTCACATACAATTGGATTATTTATTAGCTGTTTATATCAATACATTCTCATTGGTGCATTCTTGTTGTCCTTGCATTATTCTACCATGTATCATGTGCAATTGTTGTTCGTGTGCAGCTGAATGTGTGTATGGTGTGTGTGTGTGGAGGGTGTGTGTGGAGGGTGTGTGTTGTGCGTGTGTTCGTCACTCTTGTTTTCCTCCCTCCCTCCCTTGTGTGCTAGGTGGCTGTACTCACCGTTGTCATCTTCGTCGGCGTTGGTGTTCCAAGTGGAGCATGACGTAGATGAGCATCGGAAAGACTTGCAGTTCCGGTTCCATGGCGGCATTGTTCTTCCCTGTGTCTCCGATGGTGAGTCCTTTCTCTTCTTTGATGCATTTCCGCCAGGCTTTTGATGGCATTGGTACCGCCCCAGAAAACGTGGCGGATTAATGTGTCAAAATATGGTGGACGGTACTTTGGCTTCAGCCTGGCTGTTGATGGCTACTGCCGTGGTCAGTGTTGTTTCCGCCCTGGCGGTTGGTGTGGTACATTGGCTGTCTATTGGAGTTATCACCACCATGGTCATAATTTGGTGGTAATTACCTCCTGCCTGTTGGCAGTATTACTGCCACTTTATCACTCACCGCCAGGGTCATAATGAGGGCCAATGTTACATTTAGCAAGAACAGCATCTTCTAGCAATCGGTTCTCATGAGAAAAGGCTTTTAGCTCTGTGCACATTTAAATAACACAATCGAAAATCACTATTTAACTCTCTAGGACAGCGATCTATTAAACGTTAAGAAATACAGCTTGACATGAGGCCGGGCAACTAGGCCAAGACCTTCACTAAGTTAAGGCCTACAATTAATAAAGCTAATACATAATGCATAACCCTTAATGTGACATATTACTGCATTAGTCAAACATATGCTCAACATTTCATATTAATAAACTATCAGTAAGTACACTTTGTGTGGCGGCCACTCATCATGATCACATTTTCAAATACGTGCATTGTTTTTTTACGTTATGTTTTCTACACAAATCCATTACTCATAATACATGAACACATATTAATAATTTTTATTAAAACACCTGCGCTAGCAGAGGGCAGAAGCAACATGGAAGGCTGGGGTGAGAGGAGAAGCAATAGGTGAGAAAGAAGGGCAGAAGTAGAGGGGAGCAGCATAGAAGTTTGGGGAGGGAAAAAGAAGTAACATGCGACCAAGCTTTGTGGAGCTGGCAGGGGAGAAGAACACAGGTGAGAAAGCAAAAAAGTACACAAGAGCACACACAACATGGGCACATGGTGCAAGAGAGCAACACGGAGTGCAGGGGAGAGAAGTTTACAAGGGAGAAGGTAAAGATGCTATGCTGCATGGGAGGGATGAGCAGAAGATTTACACTCTGGGGCACAATAAGAAATAGGCAAATGAAATTGACGAGAAAGCCAACAAATGGTAAACAATGGGCGAGCTCCAAGACCTGTATGTCCTTTGTAAGCTCACAATAAGTTTCAGAAAAGGGAGCACGTGTGCTGTGTATTGGGCGACACCTCAAAAATTGCCACTTTCGAGCTAAATGTACATCCAGACTAACTAATGCATTTTATTAGAAAGTAAGAGCTGGACAAGTATTTCCTTCAAAGAGACTCTCACTGTTGTGAGCGGTTAAGAGCCAACACCGTGGTCCCTGGTGTAAAGGCCGTAGGTGAGTAAACTGAGGCTTTGTGGGTAGGACGCCAACAAATATTAACTGTACAAATGGCAGGCCTATTGTCTTTGTCAATTTAGGTAGCAATGATTTCCAGATGTGAAGTAGAACATAATCAATCCAGGACACTGTACTAGAATGAATTATGTATGTAAGACCGGCTCCTAATATATACCATCCATTTTTTTCATTTTCTGTCGAGGAAACGTAAACATTCCTAACATAGCATTGCTGTTCGACTCAGCAGAAAATTAATGTTAACACTATTTTTGCATCGCCATAATTGGTTACACAGATTTAGTTCCTTTCTTTGGCAAAGCTCTGCATGCTGAAAAAAGAAAGACAGGAAAAAAATACATGGAAACTAAATATTGTACATGCCCTGCCAAAATATACTAATGCGGCGCTATATTTAAAGCCCTACGTGCAGGGGGAAATAATTAGTTTATGGGATATGTTAAGTTATTTGCAAACATCCATAACAAACAGCAGCTGGAAAAGGTTATTTGCATCTTCCTGTTACCTTTTTATTTTAATCATGTGCTCCAGCTACTGCTCCTTTTTTAAAACTTTAACAGTGCTTAATTTGGTTGCAGGTCGGCACTCAAATTTGGGGCCAGCGTTTATTTCTCAACAAGACCAAAAATGAGAAAAATACAAAAGGGGAAAAGAAATAGAAAGAGAAGGACAGAAAAATAGCGGCAAAATGAGAGCGGGAATGAAAAAGAACCTGTAAGAGACTGATAAAGAGGCTGCAGTGTCTGGTGATGGATGAAAGAGGTGGAAATAAGACTGCAGAGCCTTAGTGTTGGACACTCAGGATATTGTAGCGTCAGCCGCTGGCTTCTGAGCAATACTTTATTTAGGCCTGACAATTACAAATCACGCACTGCCAATGTATAAGATAGGTACTCGATGCCATCCCAGTAAATTATGGGCCTGATTCACAGAGCAATTTGCACACGAAATTCTCAATGAAACACTCAAATGCCTCAATTTACAAATCAATGGCCAGATATACGTAGGGAATGGTTTGAGATTACCAAGTAGCGAATTTTTGTGATTTTCTATTTGGTAATCCCAAACACAGATGTACTAAAGTGTGTTGAACACATTTTGTGATTCCCAGTGGGTCGAAAACAGGCCTACCACACTAATATTCAAGGGGTAGGTCTCTGTTTGGGACCCTTTGGGAATGGCAAAAATCACAGGGATGGTGGCCTGCTGGAGTCAGCAGACCACCATATCTATGATTGCTTCTCAAGAAAGCAAATGTTTTTTTGTTTTTTTTCAATGTAGCCCATTTTCCTCTAAGGAATTTGGGATGTGATTCAAAAAGAAAAATGAAAAGTTTTCTTTTCCTTTTTAAGAGTAGGCAGTGGTCCTTGTAACCACTGCCTGCTCTTAAAAAATATTTGTACAACCATTCTCAAAGGAGAAGGGGTCCCTTGGAAACTGCTTCCCATTTGCAAATGGGTTACCACCAACTTGAAGTTGGTGGCAAAATGCAAATGTTTTACGACCATTTTCTGACCTCCCTAAAACCGTGGTATTAGCAAGGGATGCCTTAAACATGCCCCTTCCTAATACCGAATCGCAAACCCAATTTACGATTCAGTGATAGATTACTGAATTGCAAGCAGGGCCTGGTACATACCAAAGAGCATTTTTCTGTTTGCAAACGGCCCGATTCTGTGAATCGGGCCGTTTGCGACCTGAAAAATCCTTTGTACATCTGGCCTCAAATTATTTACTCACATCCACTAACAGTGAAAGGCAATTCAGATAAAGTCACACTGCAGTTGTAAACCCTTTTACTAATGCACAAAATTGTCCCTCGATGGTGTAATATTGTGAATGAGAAAACACATTAAATGGTTTGGGAGTTCCAGGGAAGCAATACCCTTAAACGTTTGCGAACACCCATACACTCAGTAGTTTGTGGGTATTACCAAAACATTTCTCCGCTCAATTTCCATTGTTGAATATTCGGTTTGGATGGAAACATTTCCAAAAGTGGTGCAGGTGTGAGTGATGAGGTGTCTCCATCTCCATGGCACATGTGTTAAGGAACAGAACAAAAATCCATTTCACAATTTACCCATGCGCAGTTGTGCTCTACTTACATTTCTGTCTTCACACATTGCTAATTCACAAAGGTGTTCCAGGAGGAGGCAATGAAAACTGCCATTGTCTGAGGTTTCCAGATTCCAGTTTCCAATTTTAAACCCTGGTGAGCTGGTAAACCTTAGAGCTTGGGTACTCAGAAATATTTTCCAAGGGGCCAAAAGATTATGGGGGTCATTCCAACCCCGGGGGGCGGCGGGCACCGCCCGCCGGGCGGAAACTGCCCAAACACCGCCCCGCGGTCAGATGACCGCGGGGGGCATTCCGACTTTCCCGCTGGGCCGGCGGGCGATCTGCAAAAGATAGCCCGCCGGCCCAGCGGGAAAGCCCCAGCAAAGATGAAGCCGGCTCCGAATGGAGCCGGCGGATTTGCTGAGGTGCGACGGGTGCAGTGGCACCCGTCGCGATTTTCAGTGTCTGCCAAGCAGACACTGAAAATCTTGCTGGGGCCCTGTTAGGGGGCCCCTGCACTGCCCATGCCAGTGGCATGGGCAGTGCAGGGGCCCCCAGGGGCCCCTCGACACCCGTTCCCGCCAGCCTCTTCCTGGCAGTGTAAACCGCCAGGAACAGGCTGGCGGGAAGGGGGTCGGAATCCCCATGGCGGCGCTGCTTGCAGCGCCACCATGGAGGATTCCTTTGGCCAGGGGAAAACCGGCGGGAAACCGCCGGTTTCCCTTTTCTGACCGCGGCCTTACCGCCGCGGTCAGAATTGGCCAGGAAGCACCGCCAGCCTGTTGGCGGTGCTTCCGTGGTCGTTGGCCCTGGCGGTCAATGACCGCCAGGGTCAGAATGACCCCCTATGTCTGTGATGGGACAGAGGGCCACATTGATACCAGCAGGGTGGCGGGTGTCCGGGATGGTGCCAGTAAGGTGGGTGTAGGTAGGGGAAGCAAAGCATATACATTTAGTGCCTGAATTGCAAAATGTGAAACCAGACAACCTCGTATTAATCCTGGCTTCCCCACTTTACAAATGGTGCGATCCTACGCAAGTGCTTAATTTCACTTTCCCTCTGTTTTCTTCATTATCATATATAAAAGGACATCAAAATACATGCTTTCTGGTTGTTCATTGTACAAAACCATCTCCTGTGTTTGATTTATTAAACTATATTTTTTTCATGTATGATAGGAACCCAGCTCATAGAGTTGCACTTAACAACTGACTTGCATCTTATTTCACTATTGACATTACTGTCAGGTTGGAGGGGAGGAATGTTTGTGAATGTATGTATGAAAACTACTAGTTTTTTTTAACAAATTCTCAGTGCACTGATATAATGTAATGTACTAAAGAGAAATGGTTCTGCATGTTAATGAACTACACTTTTTGAACTTTGAAGAGACCTTGTCATATTTCAAGCTTTTGCTCCAAGATGTCTTTAAAAATAAAGGTGTTTCTAAAGTTAGGTTGTGCAGGATAATCTAGTCACTTCCTTTCTTTAACTTCAGTTGAGCTTTAAATAAAGGATTGCCGGTTTATTTAACTTCTTTTTCAGTGTTAGTGCTGAGTTGAGAAAACAGCAGCTCAGTGCGCTCTTGACCAGCCAGCGAATGTAAAGGTCAGGAGGGCCTCATGCGGCCCCTGGGCCTACTTTGAATATCACTGTCTTGGAGGGTTGATTTGCTCCATTTTTAAAATATGTCCCGCGGTGATTCCTTAATAAGAATTAACAATCACAAGCTTTATTGCACTGGGCTTCCTGTTCAATGATGTGACTAGCGACACGATTAGTTCACAATTTGTTATCAAGGTATTGCCTCATTCACAAATATATTACAATTCCTGCACTACAGAAATTGTGTAAACTTGGACAGTAAAAGCTCTGTGCCAAACGATGCACTCCAATGTGGACTAGTTCCCCAACTAGTACATTCATTACAAAATAAACCACAAAAATAAAGCACCAGATTTATAGAAATGTAGTCATTATCAAAGTCCGAGAATGCAAGGTGCTTGTTTTAGAATTATATATTCGGTTTAATAAGAATCCTAAGAATCATCATGAAGAATTTTCAACAGGATTAATTCATTATTACATCCATGGATACAAAGTTTCACAATGACTAAAGATAAACAGCCAATGTGTCCAATATATAGCCAAGGTCTCAAAAATCCAAAAAACGTTCGAATTTTTCATGAAGTCCTTATTGTTTCAGAGGCATTGTGAACTAAAGTTGCAAACTAGACTCAAACTCGAAGTCCAACTTAACCAGTCTCGACTGCCTTCTGGTGGGCCAGTGGGAGCCCTTGGCCAAAAATTATGACTGCGATCAGACTGGTTTGGGATACAGGTCCTTAAAGTCCGATAGCACACCAAACCCCATTGAAAAGTATTGCTCATAGGTGCCCAAATAGGAGCCTCTACTGATGTCACCCTGAAATATGCCTGGTGTCCCACCACACCAACCATCCCCAGTCCCATCAATTGAATTTCCATTAGCCATAATAATTAGACAGCAAGGACTTTTGGATACGTCTTAGCACCCTGAAATTCTCACCATTGACGTGGGATGGTCTCACGTTAATTTCAATGGGATTTTTTAGGTGATTTTACTTTTAAGAGCTGTTTTGCAACTTTTCAGCCACGTGAACTCAAATTACACATTTGTCTTGACAGGGCAGCTGTAAAACCTAGGCCCAGATTGAAGAAAAGTTAGTGCCGCCTTTGTGTCATCCTTTTTTACGCAAAAGTGGCGCTAACAAAGCTCCATATTTAGATTTTGAAGCTAGAGCAGTCTAGTGACAAAAATTCCTGAGTTAGCACCATTTTTTCGGAGCGGCACCCCTCCTTGTATTTTATAATCACAACAATATGCAAGGTAGGGGTTCCCCTCCAAAAAATGATGCTAGCACCATATTTACAAGCCAACAGAAAAACAACACTTGTATCTGACCGGGTCCAAAAATGATGCTAATTCTGATTAGCTTCAACATTTTAACACCTAGTCGGACCAGGCATTAAAAAGAGTCCCAGCCACAACTACATAAGGGAAACACACAGAAGGAACACTGGCAAACAACTGGGCAACACGGACCTGTTACTGCTACAGCTCGGTGCCCGGAGAAGATGACGACGACGACGGCAAGTGCCACCAGCACCACTTCAGCAAACTCAAACACCACCACTGCAGCCACAAAGGCAGCGCAGAAGGAGGGAGAGGCTATTTCACCAACGCTCATTCATCCTTGGCCTCAGGGAAGAAGAGGTGATCAGACTCTACCGTCTGAAGGGGGAGTCCATTGTACAGCTGCTCCACCACATTGCTCCTGACATCACCGCAAGAGTGGAAAGCCACACAACCATACCACCTATGACCAGACTCCTGGCTGTCCTACACATAATGGCCTCAGGATCATTCCAGACCACTGATGCAAAAGTGGGTGGTCTGTCCCAACCATCCCTTTCTGCCTTCCTTCCTTCCTATGGTCCTAGACGCCATCATCCTCCTCATAACCCACCACATCCGGTTCCCCAATACCCAGCAACTACAGCAGGAGAACAAACGAGGATTCTACCAAAGTGCTGGTTTTCTGCATTTGCTGGGTGCAATGGATTGCACCCATGTCCAACTTATCACTCCTGCTGCAATGGAACACCTCTACAGGAACCGCAAGTATACACACTCAGTCAATGTGCAGGCCATTGTGGACCACCATCGAATATTCTCCAACATACTTGCCAAATATCCCAGCAGCATCCATGATGTCTACATCTTCAGACACTCAACTATCAACCAACGATTCCAGGATGGACAATATGACAATGGCCTACTCGTTGGTAAGCCAGCATACAATTCATAACACAGACAACACACCAAACTTGTGGGACAAATTATACATACACCACATAAAACACACAGGGAAACACAGATATTTTTGATAACAGCACATATGTCACATGCCGCACTACACTGCATTCAATGCACATCACCCTCACACATACCCATATGTTCAAGTTCTTTGCACCACCTGTCTGACACCTTACATGACAGACAGGTGGAGCTATGTCCCCTTTGCATACAAAAGCTGGGGTCAAATCACTACATGTGTCCACAGATTAACAACAAAATACAGAGTCTTCACACATAACACTTACCAAGGAATAGCTCAGTTATGTGTCTTGCATTGGCCATGCCACCGTCATACAACTTACATATTGGCACTGCCCCACATATACCATGCTGTAGTACCCTGAGGCAACACCAAAATGTAATGCCACCGAGTGGTGCCATCACCATCTACATGTCACCAAAACATACCTGATATACTCTTTGTGTACATTTGTTCCTTGAGCGGGGCATAGTGCAGCACACATTGAAATAGAACATCACCATCTTTGAAAGATCATGTGTAGGAATGGACACCTCACAGCACGCCAACAATAAAAGCTGTAAATCTCACATCTCCTTACCATGATACAAGGGTACCAACGATGGACTGTGGCAGTTGAACTACTGCCAATGTACTGGTAGAGGCTAGAAATGCATATGATTGAGGAGACATGGGACTTAGCGGGGCTGGACTGGTGATGCAGGGCAGGGCAGAAAAGCACATCACACCCTGTTCTGTCCCACAGGTGTTTGCCAACTCTTGCATACATCACAATACATCCCTTACAACTATGCAACCCTGTGCATATGAACCTCATGCACATATGCATGCCAGCCAGCAATTGGCAACAACAACACTTTGTGCAAGGGAGGCATTTCAAGGACAAAGGGTTGGGATTCACATCCAGCACACAGGGTGCAACACCTGTTTCATGGCACACCACACACAAAATAGATACAAATGCACCTAACATTACTTTTCTGCAGGTCTAAAGTTAAGGAACTAAGAGCCACATGTTGAAAAGGTGGTGCAGTATCCAAAGCAGCACCACTTTTCTTGCGCCCCTTAGCACCCCCCTACCGCATCCATGTGTGCACCGTATTCAATATACAGCGCACCATGGCGTAGAGTAGGTGCAATGGTGTCAAGATAATTGATGCTATTGATGGACTGTGTAGGATTAGTGTAAACCTTTTGGTGCAAATCCTGCTCAGTAGATAGGGGCCCATTGAAAGCAATGGTGTGTCCCCTCTTGACGACTGCTCTGTGCAGGCTTTAGAAGTAGCTGCTAAAAATGATTCTTTGGAACCTCTTAGATTCCTCTGCACCATTTTCGCAGTCCACATCACGGGGAACGCCCCCTTGCATACATGATGCCTGGCACATGCATATTGTTGTGCAAAGGGTTACAAAGTGTTGCATTGCATGTGTAGTGCCACTATGTAAACATGGCACCGTGATTTTGGCCTTGTTGAGCCACATTGGCGTCAATCAAAATGAGGCTAATGTGGAGCCAGGAGGTCTAGGTCCTCCTAAATTTGGGCCTCAGTCATATATACTGACAACACCACACATATTTGGCATGGGTGAACTGTCAGACCAGTAATTATTTAACAATCACCAGGTCCCTGATAGGAAAGTGCACGACAACACACCAACACAACCATCCATCCAGACAGGAACACACACAATACCAGATGCAAGTCTGAATCACCACTCCACTCAAACAAATATGTGCAATGGCACATAGCAAATAACAAATATGCATGTCTGACATATTTTCACACATTCCTTTACAGCAGAACAAGGTTACGGCATCCAGCCATGGGTCATGACCCCTTTTGGAAATCGAACTACTGATGCTGAGTGGGCTTACAATGAAGGCCATAGAAGGACCAGGAATGTGGAAGAGAGGACATTTTGCCTCCTAAAATTCAGGTTCAGGTGCCTAGCTCTTCCACGAGGAAGCCTGTTATATGTACCTCCTCTTGTCTGCAAAATGATACTTGTGTGTGCTATTCTGCATAACGTTTGTGTTCGCACCAATGTCCCCTGGGACGAACAGGAAGATGTCCCCAATGAGGAGGATGACAACAATGATGCACAACAGGATGAGGGGGAACATCCAAACAAATTGTGCACAACCTTTTCTCACAGACACTGTCCTCTAAGATTCACCATTTAAATATTGCAATAAAATCACATTAACTCTGTTTTCTCGTGGCATACTTATTATCACAATCACATACCATTCTTACCTTGCCCATATCTCTGAGAGCATGACTACACCACAACAGTTGGAAATAACTTTGGAACATAGGCCCAGATTTAAAAGGGCCTGGCGTCTCCTTGTGCAACATTAGCATCATTTTATTTGATGCAATATGTGGTTCAACAAGGCCAAAATTGGCGCACCAGATTTACAAAGTGGCGCAATGCATGCATTGCGCCACTTTGTAACGCCTTGAGCCACATTATGCCTGCGCCAGGCATAATGTATGCAAGGGGGCTATACCCTCCATTATGGGGCCTCAAAAATGGCAAAGTGGAATCAAAGAGATTCCCCTGCGTTATTTTTTGCTGCTACTTTTAACACCTGCTCAGAGCAGGCGTTAAAAGGGGACACACCATTTGTTACAATGGGCCCCTTTGTACTGTTCAGGGTTAGGACCAAAATTTTGGCCGCTGAACCTCAACAATACATCAATCGCGTCAAACTAATAGATGCTATTGCCCCCTACCATACCCCATGGTGTGCCTCATTTTCAATAGGGCACCCACGTGGCGGCAGCAGGGGTTGCTAAGGGGGCACAAGAATAGTGGGGACTGCACTGGGTGCAGCACGACTTTTCTTAAAGCTGCCCCATTGTCTGGAACTAAAAACAAAATAGTAGAATGCACTACCACATAAATGTGTGGGTGGAATGTAGGCATAGTCTGTTGAAATTACAACTGACATTGTCACACACATATCACACAAGTGTGTTGGCTTGACATATGCCTGCAGCAATCCTCAAAATACACGTGAAGACTGCTGTACAGATGTATGGCCTAGGTAGGGAAAGGGTTGCAATCACCAGCAATAGCAGTTTGTGTCTGGTAGGTAAACAAGCAAAGTCTAAATGACACTGTCACATGTGACAACTGAAAACATACTCCTCAGTGGCACTCACATGTTTGACCAAGAGAGAGTGACATACAGGGACAACAATTCCTATAATGTCTAGGACTCTCACACTCAGTCCAGTTTGGTATGTGCATGTAAGTCAAGCAATGTCCAAACAAGTCACAGACCCTTGCCAAATTGCACGTATGATTGAGACAGATAGGTTGAATGTCGCATATCCTCTACTCATAGCTGTCATGAGTAATCACATTTACAAAATACACTTGTGGTGAATGTGACATAGATTGGGGAATGCAGATGTGAGTGCGTGCCCATGTTGAATGAATGATGTGGAAGGACAGCTGAGAGACTCCCTTACATCACTTTGATATCCAGTATGTGGAGGTCATTCAAATAATACACAAGAGCTATGGCTGGGGTTCTGTAATGTGTGGGGGTCAGTGTTGTGATCTAGTAAAGCCTTGAAATGGGAGCGATAATATTGCTTAGCCTGTAGAAGAAGCTGTGTCCATCTACAGAGTACACAAGTCTGACTTACTATGCTGTGCATAAATGAAGGGACAATGTCGATGACGTAGATGAGTACTAAGGGTAATCAGCTGAAATTATGCCAGCAATGTTGAACTAGAACTATACATGACAAAATATGCCATCGGTGTGTGTGAAGGAACACACATAGACTAACGCTCACTGTACAACACAACAAGGTTTCCATGTAACACCAGACACATATTCTCAGAGAAGATGTAGGTCAGTACATATTCCAATCACATTGGCAATGACTACAACTATGTGCTTGGACCGCACAAACAAGTGTTACAGAAGCTAGTGACATATGACAGAATCTGTACCTTGGGTCACAAGACACGACCCAGTTCCACAATCTATCAATGACCTAACCAAGAATCATAGGAATAATCTCACTCTTGTATGCCAAGTCATGTCAAACCATAGCAAAGGATGATACATGTCCAACACAAACAAGCTGCCAGTCCCCAGTACATAACTGGGCAAGCCTGACATCAGCAATGCCAAAGGTGACAAAACATACACCTGCACATTTGTGGTCCCATGGACAAGTATGTCTGCAGGTGGCTGTGCATCGCTGTGCTGGTGATCGATCATGAGGATGGCAGATCCCCACCCAACTCCCCCCAATCCCCTGAGGAGGCTACATTGACTCGGCACAGTCATGGGCCTGTTCCTGTGCACAGTGAACTGAGCTGAGGTGACCACAGTCAACCTGTTCAATACATGCAACAATTGACATATGTGGGCATACAAAGGCGGTCATTCTGACCGCGGCGGGTCACCGCCATTTGGCCGATCTGCGGTCAAAAGACCGCGGAGGCCATTCTGGCTTTCCCGCTGGGCCGGCGGGCGCCCGCCAAAGGAGCACCCGCCGGCCCAGCGGGAAAGGCCCTGCAACATAGAAGCCGGCTCCGAATGGAGCCGGCGGTGTTGCAGGGGTGCGACGGGTGCAGTTGCACCCGTCGCGATTTTCAATGTCTGCTATGCAGACAGTGAAAATCATGCTGGGGCCCCCAGGGGCCCCACAACACCCGTTCCCGCCATCCTGTTCCTGGCGGTAAAAACCACCAGAAACAGGCTGGCGGGAAGGGGGTCGGAATCCCCATGGCGGCGCTGCTTGCAGCGCCGCCATGGAGGATTCTCCGAGCCGGGGGAAATCCGGTGGGAAACCGCCGGACCCGGCTGTGCGACCGCGGCATCCCAAATGAAGCACCGCCAGCCTGTTGGCGGTGCTTCCGTGGTCATCCACCCTGGCGGTCGATGACCGCCAGGGTTGGAATGACCCCCAAAGTGTCACTGGAGCATTGATGACTAGGGTGCCATCATTGCCTGAGATCAGGCCTGCCATAGAGATTGGATGTAATTAAGTAAATCTGGCTACAAAAGGAAAGTTGTAGTCATTGTACATTCCAAGTATATGTGCTAAACATATACTTCCTTAATCTTAGCACACATGCCACATCTAGGTGGACCAGGCTTTGTGCTGTCTATTTGCGTATGGACAAAAGGGAACAAATCACATGTGAAAATGTGTATGTGACACATATTTACTCACAAACTTATATGAACAGTACAAATGTTCCCACATAGGGAAACATAGTTAACACAGATATGAGTACACAGCCTTGAGGCAATGGACTACAAATAGCCATGCTGGAATAGAGTATTGATGTGTGTCAAATCCCTAAACACACCACAGTAGTATGTATCACTTATCATACATGAAACATATCTTTTCACACACAAACATGTCACATACATGCCAACAATAATACGTCAGCACACCAGCTCTAACACTTTGCATGCATGGGGAACTATACATTACACATGTTGCTTTTCATCATGAAGTCTGGCACTTAGAACACACCTGAGTGTGGACATACTTGCACTCACATTGTCATGGGTTACCGGAACTTAGTCCAGCTTTAGTCAACAGCATCCTTTGCTAAAGATTTGTCAGGGGTATCATATGAAATAACATGTTTTGCACATGGCTCGTCCTATGTAATGCTGTGTTGTGAAATGTACAGTGGGGATTCTGGCATGACAATGTGGTAGACACACATTATGAGTTCCATTACATATGCACACTCACAGTACACATGTGGAAACCTGAATGTGGAAAATAATCTTCATACACATGCACATTTGCAAACAGTATCAGTCCCCCCATGCATCAA
The DNA here is from genome assembly GCF_031143425.1 of Pleurodeles waltl. Lineage (NCBI taxonomy): Eukaryota > Metazoa > Chordata > Amphibia > Caudata > Salamandridae > Pleurodeles > Pleurodeles waltl. The sequence continues at coordinate 276,020,327 of NC_090451.1, read as the reverse complement.
ACACACCTACAAAATATGGTAACACATTCCTATGTTACTGGTACATTATTTAATTTATTTATTTAATATTACTTATATTTAAAGGTTACTCATCCAAGATATCCATGTCTATACACACTACCTAAGGTTCATAAGGGTCTGCCCTTTCCACCTGGAAGACCGATTGTTTCAGGTTTACAAGGTCCAACGGAAAGACTTTCTGAATTTGTGGATTGTTTTTTACAACCAATGGTCTGTAATCTCCCATCTTTTATTAAGGACACTACCCATATTCTTAGTATTTTTTAATGATGTAGAATGGGATAAGAATATGTTATTAGTAACGCTTGACTTAGTTTCCCTGTACACTTGCATTAAACATGAGCTAGGACTAGAAGCCACTCGTTTTTTTCTAACCAAAAGATCAGCAAGCCTTTGGCAACACACTGTCATGTTATTGGAGATGACTGACTTGATCCTCAACAACAATTTCTTCCTATTTAACAATGGTTGGTATAGACAGAAACGGGGTGTCGCAATGGGCTCCAAATTCTCACCTTCCTATGCGAACCTTTTCATGGGTTGGTTCGAACACAAATGGGTTTGGGGCTCAGACTCTACCCAATGGCAAACTGATATTCTCTTTTGGGGTAGATTTATAGACGATTGCTTCCTGATTTGGACTGGTGGAGAACAAAAGTTGTTGGAGTTTTGTTCCTTTCTAAACTCCAATACTATGAATGTGAAATTTACATATCAATACAGTGCAGAGAGGATTGTCTTTCTAGACGTAGAGGTTTTTATTGCAGCTAACAAGATCCAAAGCAGACTCTTCAGAAAAGCTACGGCATGTAACTCAATTTTACATGCGGAAAGTGCACACCCACGTTATCAAATTGCTTCTATCCCTTTTGGTGAAATGGTGAGGGCATGACGAAATTGTAGTTTGGATGATGAATTTTTGTATCATGTAAATGAGATGGGCAAAAGATTTAAAGCACGTGGTTACTCTAACAAAGTGATTAAAAAGGCAAAATCGAGAAGTAAAAATGTTAACAGGATTGACACCTTGAAAACTAAAAAAACTAAGAATATGTTAGATGAATCTAATAAGGTACGTCTTATAATGGATTTTAATGATGCTTCTTTAACTATGGTCAAATTTGTGTCTAAACATTGGCACTTATTGTTACAAGATGAGTCAATCCGGAATCTAATACCAGCAAGAGTGCCTACTACCTACCGGAGAGGGAGAACTTTAAAGAACATTTTGAGTCCCAGTTTTACCACTGGGACATCCAACAAAACTTGGTTATCTGCACAAACGATGGGTTTCTTTAAATGTGGTAGCTGTGGAATGTGTCGATGGGCTTGTCATGGAATTAAAGAATTTTCCTTGGAGGGGAAAACTTACAAAACATGTACTATGATCAACTGTAACACCACTCACGTTGTGTACATTATACGATGCAAATGTACCCGTATTTATGTAGGAAGTACGATACGCCCACTAAAGGTTAGGGTTGGAGAACATTTTCGGATGCTTAAAAATGGTGATGCAAGATATCCAATAGTTGCTCATATTTTATCATGTAATTCACAACCATTTCATAACAATTTTGAATTTTTTGGACTAGAACATGTTCCCCGCAATCCGAGAGGGGGTAATAGAGAATTAATGCTACGCAGGAAAGAGGCAATATGGATAATGAGATTAAAGGCTGTAGAATCGGGTCTCAACACAGACAGGGAGCTGGAGTTCTTTTTGGGTGATCAATGATAACATAAATTGTTAACTACCAGTCAAGTTGAAATTTGCTTGTTTACTCCAATTTATGTACATATGTATTGGTTTTAGGAACCAAAACTCTCATACTTGAGGTTACTATATAAGTCAGGGGGTTCACAAAAAAATTTGCTAATTATGTTCTATCTTTTTTCTATCTGATTTTTTTTTTCTGTCTCCCAACCGGTGAATTTCTCTTGACATTTTTGTCAATTTATATAGTAGCATGGTAATATTTGGCAGATTAGCATGAGTGATTAATGTGTCTAACAATGGTAGATGCTTATTGGCATGTGTTTATTGATCTAGTTGAAGATTATCTGTAATTTTGCAACGGCAAATGTTAATTTGTGTTCTGTTTTTTATTGATATCTATATTTTGTATTCTATATACATGTTGATGGATAAGACATGAGCTTCTTTGTCTCTTTTGTAGGTGGAACACGGTGGTGCTATTCTCACCGGCGTTGTTCAGCTTCGTCCTATATAAACCAACATTCTGTAGTCCTTGAAGCTGGATGATTTGGTGTAAATGCCAGTCCGAGAGTCTATTTGTCTGTAAAACGGGATGGGATCAGATACACCGGCAGATTTTAGTTTCGTTCTATGTAACTATAGAAGAGTAAATCTGGACGGGAGATGAGGAATTGCCATGAATATTTGAAACGCTTTATACAGCCGTCGTGCGTGAAACTGATTCACGCATTTTCTTAGTGTGATTAGGCATTTCGCAACCTCTTTCCATGTTGAGAACAAACAAGAGTCCTTTTTTGATTTTGATCACGTGAGGTGATCGCGCGCTCCGGAAATGGTTTTAACAGTGGCTGAGGCGAGGCGCGCTGGTGCGTACTCCCAACGAAGCGTTTCCGTAGCTTGGAAACGTTGTTCCTGGTTCGTTTATGATATATGCAGGTAAGGACATTGGAGATACAGATGTGGATTGTTTGGGCTTTCGAAATATTAACTAATAATGATTTGAAGTTCGGTACTTCATTTGTTTTAGAGATTTGAAATACACAACTCGTAAATACAGAGCGCATGAAAACCAAGGATTTTGATGTAAGCTATTTACTCTCTATTTATTGAGGTGCTGTTGAATTTGGGACTAGGAATCATTTATTGAGTTGGAGGTGTTGTTATTCTTTATTTAATAGATCTGTTGGTGCATTGACAAGTCGTATAAAGAACATTACATACCGTTGGAAATAATTTAAAATTTCTATTAACATTTCATTGGATTTTTTATGTGGTAAGGTTTCTTTTGGGTGCTGTTTGCCATCATCACTTGGTATTTGTCTTGGTGTGTGTAGGAGTGAGTTATGGTATTATATGTCACTTTAGTTGTTTGTGATACTGTAGGCTAAACTGGTGCTTGATAGCAATTTGTCAATCTGCACATGGTGACCTGGTGTCTTGGTGAATCATTGATGAGGGTGTGCATTGGGTTTTATATTGCTAAGGGGTTAGTTCACAATTAAGGGAATCACTTTCCATCTCTTACTACTTGTGAGTTATACTTTTTCTATATTATATTTTTTTCTTGTCTTTCTTCTTCTTCTTTTAGCATTAAGGGGACCTATATATAGTATTATGATATTTTAACATCTTGCGGTTTGAGCATTTTGGTTTCTAATGTAAATCATTTACTTATAATGTAGAGCCCTGAAGAAGTCGTTGGGACTAGAGAACTTTCCCATGACGAAACACGTGTTGGCTCGGAGTGTATTTCCATAAAGAATGCTGTAAATTGGCTCGGAGTGTATTTCCATGAAGAATGCTGTAAATTTGAAGATATGATCCAATAAATTCTTGGACTGGATTGGACTTTATAAAGATTGGCGTGGAATTTCAGATTGCGTTTCTGTTGAACTTTACTCACTTGAGTTTTTGACTTACTTGATTTGTGATAAGAATACTTTGGGTGAGGGGGGCCGCATGTTATGTTGAGTACTGGTACATAGTATGATACACATGCATACACATGTTGCCCTAATATACAAACAACAAATATGCATAGCCCCTGTAATTGCAAATGTGAATTTGGGTGCCCTGTCAGACTTCCCTCCAAAATCCACACATGCCTGTCACGCGTAAAAAAAAATGACCTATACGGTACTGATCCATACATTGCAAATCACTAAAATTACGTCTCACACCTACATGTCTCATCTAAGTCCTCATGCCTTGCCAGCCTTCATGGAAAAATCCACGCGTGGCTGTCATGCGTCAAAAAAAGACGCATACTGCAGTGCTTCAGACATCTCATTTACTAAAAATTACACCTTGCACCTGCGCGTCTAATCTAATTCCTCATGCCTTGTCAGCCTCTATATAAAAATCCATGCATGGGTGTCATGCATCAAAAAAACAACGCATTTCAGAAAACATGATGCATATGCCCAGGAAGTGATGTAATAGGTCTTCCTTGCTGTACACATGGAAAAGTAAATTTACTTTCACTTTACAGTCTTGTAATCTGTGCTTGAAAGAGGTTGAGTGGTGCTTGTGCTGGAGTGAGGAGTGTTGGTTTGAGATTGTTTTGTGCTGTGTCCTGTCTGTGTCTTGTCCATCTTGTGAATTCGTAATTTTATTGTATATTGTTGTCCTTTTATTGTGTTAGTATTGTCGGGTGTCTGTTTTGGGGTAGTTAAGTTTGTTGGGTTATTTGGGGACTAGTTTTTTTGTTTTTCCGGTTATTAGGTTGCAGTGGAGGGAAACTGCAATATGCCAGGGAAGGGAAGGGCACAGAGGATGACTGGGGTTGAACGTGGAGGATTCATATCGTTGGCGTGCTACTACCTCCCCAACATGGTGGCAATGGGTGGCAGTGTGATCATGGGCAACCCAACTGAGGCAAGGAAGCTGTGCTGGGAAAAGGTTCTCTATGATCTTAGACACATCTTCTTGGTGGAGCGCACGACCACCAGTTAAAGTGCCAGTGAGTAGACCTCATTGCCCGCAACAGGGATCTCCTGGGTCACCTGGTGATTCAGGTCAGCAGAACTGTTGGTAAGTACCCCTTCTATATAGCAACATCCTTATTTGCATGTGCATGACAGTAGGGCATAAGGATTACTCCAGCATGTAATGACAGAGGTGAGGACAACAAGTTTTGTGTCTCATCCAACCTGCAATCAATCAATCAGCAGATTTGTAGGACGTGACTAGTCACCCACTAGGGTCTCAAGGCGCTGGGGGGGGCAGCAAGGGAACAGTGGTCGAGGATCAGTTGGGGATCAGTAGAGGAGCCATGTTTTGAGGTCTTTCCTGAATTGCAATAGGGTGGGAGATCTTCTGAGGTGGATGGGGAGGGAGTTCCAGGTCTTGGCGACGAGGTGTGAGAAGGATCTTCCTCCTGCTGTGGTCTTCCAGATGCGTGGGATAGCGGCGAGGGCGAGGTCTATGGAGCAGAGCTGTCTGGTGGGAGTGTAGAAGTGGAGTCTGTGGTTGAGGTATTTTGGTCCAACGTCGTGAAGGGCTTTGTAGGCGTGCGTGAGAAGCTTGAATGTTATTCTCTTGTCTATTGGGAGCCAGTGCAGGTCTCTCAGTAGGGCGGAGGTGTGGCTGTGTCTGGGGGTGTTCTTAAAGAGATGGGCGGAGGTGTTCTGGAAGCTTTGCAGTCCTTTCCATAACTTGGCAGTGGTTACGACGTAGACTGCGTTGCCGTAGTTTAGGCGACTGCTGACGAGTGCCTGGGTGACTGCTCTTCTGGATTCGGTTGGGATCCATTTGAAGATTTTCCAGAGCATGCGTATGGTGTGGAAGCAGGCGGAGGAGACTGCGCTGACTTGACGATTCGTTGAGAGTGCTGAGTCTAGAATGAAGCCGAGGTTGTGGGCGTGGTCGGTAGGGGCCGAAGTGCTTTTGAGGGCAGTGGACCACCACGAGTCGTCCCAGGCAGAGGGGTTGTTGGCGATGACGAGGACTTCTGTTTTTTCGGGATTTAGCTTGAGACAGCTATCCTTTATCCAGGTGGCGACTGCCTTTATTCCCTTGTGGAGGTTGACTTTGGCTGTGTGCGGGTCGTTGGTGAGGGAGATGATTAGCTGTGTGTCATCGCCGTATGAGACGATGTTGAGCACGTGGTGTCTGGTGATGGCTGCTAGTGGGGCCATGTAGAAGTTGAAGAGAGTGGGGCTCAGAGAGGAGCCTTGCGGGATGCCGCACTTGATCTTGGTGGCCTCTGAGTAGAAGGGGGGGGAGTCGGACCTTTTGGGGCCTGTCGGTGAGGAAGGAGGTGATCCACTCTAGTGCCCTGTCGTGGATGCCGGAGTCATGGAGATGAGTCCATAGAGTGTGGTGGGAGATGGTGTCAAAGGCGGCGGACAGGTCAAGGAGGATGAGAGCCGCAGTCTCATTAGAGGTCAGCAATGCACCACTTGCAGACAATTTGCAAATTCCTCCCATTGTACTTTGTTTATCGCATATACATATTGAAGTGCTGAGAATGGAATACCCATGTGCAATGGTGCAAGGGTTCATGTTTCCCATGTACAAATGTGCTTGTCCATCATGGGCTTCACAACTGTGGAAATTAGTAAAGTAATGGTTAAGTGATTACAAACATGACGCTGGAGTATTGGTAGTCATGCATGTGTATGTTCCTTGAGTCATGTATGTGCAGGGTGACACAACAAGGACACAAATGTAAGAAGGACTTACTGGCTCCTACTGCAACATCAGTGTAATAGTTTTTGGAGGTAATGTGGCTGATGGAGGAAGTATTGCCATACCATATGTCAAAATCTGAGCAATACAAGCATTCTGGCTGTTTTAAACCCTGGTGCCACATGATGCCTGTGCCAGGCATGATGAATGCAAGGTGTGTATTCCTGCGGTAGAAGTCACACAAAAAATGTGCACTTAAATCTACTAGTTTCCTCTGCACCATTTTTGAAGTAAACCTGAATGCATGCCTATGGCAGGTTGGTTAAATGACAACCTTATTATTTTCAATATGACTATTTTCACTTAGCAGGTTTGGCACCTTTATGTATGGTGCAAAGCATGCTAAAAGCCAACATGATGTCATAGTTTCCAACAGGGGTATCCAAACATGCCCTATGGTGAGCCATATGTCAAATACTGCACACACATGGTGGAGTTATGAGGTGGTAGTAGGGGGTTGACAATAGTTAAGCATCTGAGTGCTTGCTCCATTTTCACATAGATACAATACAAAGTACAAAGCTTCTCTCAATTGACAGTATCCTTTCCCCAAGAAATTTGTAACATATGTATGTGAGACATGTATGTATGGGTGAATCGCATATCTGTAAATGTTTGTGTGGGCTAACTATGTCTGTCTGTCTGACATGTTATAGATACCAGTTGGTCATTCCTAAAAGTAAGTTGACTAGGTCACTCAGCTAAACATGTGGAATAGTTGCCCATGCGTTTCTTTGTTCAACAATCACACAGCTATGTCTTCCTGTCATGTCTTGCAGGTGGTCCTCCACCCTAAATGATTGGCGAGATTCCCCATTTTGAAGACCCCAATGCAGCCACTAAGTGCCACCTTTTATGTCACATATATAGATCAAGGGTTGTGTGTGAGAGAGTATGCTGTGTGCAATGCTATGTTCAAATGGCATGTGTCAATTAAGACACCATCATCTATCCTTAGGTATCAACATCATGTCTGATGGTATGTTGAGGATGTGGAATGAGTTGAATGATGCACAGATGCCAACGTGAGCTGCAATGGATTAGTGAGTCTTTGGAAAAGGCAATTATACCTACAAACACAGTGGTGTCAGTCAAGATATGTGTCAGAGGTGCGGGCATTTAGGAATATACGGATGTTAACAGCATTTTAGTCACAGCACATGTTACTGCACTGTGTGCCACACCTTGCACACATTTACTCTGGACATGGTCTAATTTATGTACGTGTGTTGAGGTCTGCAAGGGATTTCAGCTCATCTCAAGATGGATGTGTGGCATGTCTATGGATTGTAGTAAACAAGATGTGTGCAGAAAAACATACATGATCTAACCATCATGATGCTTGTGAGCGAGCATGGTTACATCACATGTGTATGAGATGTGCATGGTGAGTGTTTACCTGGTACTTAGAAGATGTATCAAGCTTGTGCCCAGAGAGTGTGCCAAATTGGATAGCTGTTATCCCAGCGACATGAACTATATATTGTACATGCTTGGGCCGCAGATTTGTATAGACTTGGGTCTTGACATTGTTTTCGGATGTCTGGTGAACAACATGTGTCATTTGAAGAAGCTGTTTCCATTGCATGCCTGCACTTCCTCTACCCAACGCAGTTTTTGATAACATGTTCTCCTCGTGTTTTAATGGACACAATGACTCCAGCACAGAAGCATGCCTTTGAAAAGAGAGCAGAGCGGTTCAAACACATCTGCAAGGTCCAGCGAGGATACCACAGGATGGGCAAAAGGTACAGAAGGGAGAAGACATTGGGGTCGTGGTAGGCGTTTCCACATGGAACTAGCAAAACAGCCTGCAACATTCTCAAAGAAGGGTGTGACCTCATCACAGAGGATCTGGGGTGCCTCTGCAGGTCCCGCCCCCTCTACATCCATGGCCCATTCAACACCGGCATCCCAGCAGCAGCCACCACCATCTACCAGAGGCTCAACCTTTGAGGCAAAAATGCATAAGGACATGGAGGAGGTGAAAACAAAGTTAGCCAAACTGGAGCAGCACAATTCAAGGAACTATAAACTCTTGAAATACATCAAGAAGAAGCTGAAGAAGCTCTATGTGTAGACAGTGTCCTCTTTCCAGTAGCTTCCCTTCTCCTATGGTCCATTGTCAATAGTTTTTGTGGGTTTTAGGTGGGTAGGCATAGGTTAGGTAGCACGGACTAGGTTAGCTGTAGGTAATAGTATAGTTGGGGGGGGTGGGTTTGTATTTTGTTTTGGGGGTGTTGGGGGTTATGTACAGGGGTATATGTTTATAAAGACAAAATAAAAAAATATGTATATATTTGTTTAGGAAATAGGTTTAGTTAGCCTATGTTTAGATTTAGTTCATGTTGTTCTACTCATCTGTTGTCTCTTGGAGGGGGGCAATATTTATTGTGTGGCGTTACATGTATGAGATAAGTTTAGGTTACTATAGATAGCTGTAGGGCTAAGATAAGATAAGTTTGTATAGGTTAAGTTAGTGTAGGTTAGTGTGTAGGTTCGTTTTTTTGTATAGGCAGTGTTTCTTAGTGATAATAAATCTGGTTAGGTTTCTACAATATGGTGTCCATGATGATTGACTGTCTGGATGCTATCAGGTGTGCACTAGCCAATGTTAGACGAATGCCTTTGGGTTTACATTCAGTATTGATTTACATGTATGACTATATGTATCCCCTATAGCCAAGGACCTGTCTGATTGGCAGCAGTATGGCATCAGCTACTCAATACACTTTCCAGTTCAGATCCTGGCACTCAGTTTGTTTATGGTTATAAATTCTAAGACAGGTAATAATACAACATATATATTGTGTGCTAAGTTCTGTAACATTAATTCTTGAAATGTTTAGCACATTGCACTCCACCTCATTTGGGGAATGGATACTGGCACATAAACGGCTGCCCCTCACAGAATTACATGTGCCTATTTTGTTGGTCACATCAATGTTGAACTGGTACAGTCATCAGGTATGCTTCCAGATACTTGTGTTCTGAACCACACATGCCCTATGTAAACTTTTATTGTACCTGTATATCATATGCTTTGAAGTCTCTGACATTTTATTACAGTCCACAATGCTATTAGTCACCTTAATCATGTTTGGGTCTATGTGTGTGGATTTGTGTCAAACAGAAAGCCACACTTGTCCTTTTGTTCTGTGGTCATTGTTCTAACGTTAAACAATGCATACATTTGAAAAAGTAGATGGATCACACAAAAATACAGTACATATGTAATTATTCAAATTTATTTACATGTGCAAGTTTTGTACCTGATGATGTACAATGCACAGTACACTGACCCCATGAGAGATCTCAAGCCATTGAATGTCTAGTCAGAGTCCAGGGGTGAGAGACATGTCATGAGATGTGTAGGAGAGGTGAGCATCAGTGAGGTGGTGTCCAATTTGACAATAGGTAGGAACTGAGACTATAGCAGTCCAGGCATGATGAGTCAACAGTGGTAGAGTGAAGAGGGCAAGTTGGCAGCTGTCACTACACTGGCATGATCTTAAGCATAGAACTAAAGAGATACTGTCCATATGGCACAGACTGTAGCTACAGGGTGTTTTTTCTAGTGAATGTAGTTCCTTCCACATCTTCATCCTCTGATGTGTGTGGTGCCTCCTGTGCCATGGGTGATGTTGTGGTTGAAGTTTAGGGGGCACACACACGTCGGGGGTTAGAGATGTGGAATAAAAGGTCCCAGTAGCTGCCGTTTGTGGGAAAGCGAAAGGCATCACTGTAGCAAGGAGGAACTGCTGGTTTCGCAACACAGCAGCTACATCACAGTGGTAGCCAGCCATGTTTTCAATGAGGGAGGGCAGATCCCACTTCATGGACTCCCGGACATTTTGGATGGCCCCCCAGCCTTGCTACCATTTTAGAGGGCAGTTGATCCAGCCACTGCCTCAGGACTGTAGTTATGTCGGCCAGGGAGTGCTGGAGTCCACGTAGCGGAGAGTGGGTGCCTCTGACGGCAGCAGAGTTGTCCTTATTTGGACTGAGGCACCTCTCACTCATTCTAGGCTGCCTGCCATGGTCTCCATCCCCACCCGCACCTGCTGTGCAAGCTCCCACTGGACTCCAACCACTGTCCTCTGAAAGGTAATGTCTGGGTCCTCAGAGTCCAGGGCTGTGGCTGGACTGGTCGGTACAGTGTGTTGGTTGTTGGGTGGTTTATGTGGAGACCCCGCAATGGTGTGTGTCCTCCCTGTGACTGGAGATGGTGTCTGGAAGTAACCCAGGACTTCCTGGAGAGTGTCAGTATTGGTCATCAGCTGGTAATCCAGATCATCAGAAAAATCCAGGACAGGCAGCTCATCAGGAGGTAAGCCTTCATCCTCTGCAATGGGATAATGAAAGGTCAGTATTGCACTATGGTGGGTGTTGACATGAGTCATCATGTACTTGCTAATGGTGGCTTTGTGACATGGTACAGACCCACATGCCAAGGCACACATTTATGGACCCTTAGTGGCACAGTGTGCCACATGAACATCATTTCAATGAAGTCACCATTGGCACAATCTGCCAGTCCATATTCCCCAGTGTGTTACCCCCACCTTGATTGCCCTATCATGGTCTTCTGCATATGTTCTGCTTTCATTGATTTGACTGTGTTACATATGCATGCCGTGGGCGTTGTTAGGGATTTGTGCACAGCTACAAATGGAGATGTACAGAATATTTAGCATTTGTTTTTAGAGCTATTTGAGTGAGTCATTGACCATTCTGCCACCCTACAATATGTTGTTGGAGTGATGGAAGGGTCAGAGCTATCAACATGCATCTTCTAGTTACTTTGAGTCATGTGTCCAGCATCCTGCACCACCCATAGTGAGATTCAGCCACCTTTTGTTTATGTATGCAAACAGGAATTTCTCCCTTCCTGCAGAACAACTCATCCATGCATCACAGGTTCCTTATTGCTCGGCTGTAAGGATGCCTGCATCTCTGAAATGAGTGTTGTTTTACTGGAGGGTAGACCGTCCTGTTTCCACACATACACACATGGTAGTCCCTCGTTATGTTGTGTAGTGCAGGATGCTGAACACATAACTCAAAGTGGCTAGGAGGATGCATGTGGAAGTCACTTCCATCACTCAGACAACACACGTGAGGTGGCATGAGGACATTACACATTTCGGGGCTTGTTGATGTGTGGATGTGTCATGTTTGGACACCACATCCGGGGTTGAATTGTAGTCATAGTACTGGTCACTGACATTGTTGTAATCCTATGGTGGACTACTTTAAATGTGTGTTGAAATCCTCATCAATCATTGTAAGTGGCAGACAGTTTTCCTGTTTGTTGAATTTGCAGGGTGTGTACCTTCATGCACATCTGCATTGGGACCGCCAAGAGGGCCACCCCTACACCATGCAGTTTGTGTGGCAAAGTTGGTATTATACGTCATATGTTTTGAAATGAACAAGGTTGATAAAGGTTTGAATTGACTATCTGTGACAAATACACATCCCTGCACATTTGTCATGATGCTGCACAGCAAGCTGAGCTGTTGCACTGCATCTTTCATCATAAATGGGTACATATGTGACTCAAAATCCTGAGATAGACATCATAGTGCTCTACCAATGTATCTTTTTATTACCGTATACTCCAGTGGTGAATAGTAGTAGCTCATAAGTACTATGCCAAGGTAAGGCACCTTGCATACCTTATCCTGTCCTAAATCTAATTTCCCCCTCTCACACCTGACACTGCATGTAGTAGGCATTTCATGTGTATATTTGGGATCTTCCCATGCAACACATGTGTGACCCACCCAGCTTTTGATGTCTTTACAAATTTTGCACATCTGTATTTGGTCCAGTGTAGTCCGGGAACTCAAAGGTGCGTGTGAGTGACAGGCGGGTCTGTTACAAGTTTATATTTTCAAAGACTGTAGTTCATTGTGTGTTGCATTGTGCATCACATATAGGGAAAACTTTCTGTGTAATTGGTACATTGATCCCAGACCACCTTCTTCCGAGAAGCACCCTTGCCCCAGCCAACAGCACCATGGAACCACAGTATGTACATCACTGGTCACCATTGTGGACATTTCCCTAGTAGCCTCATTATTTTTTTACTATTGTGTTGCTTTACTTCATTGGCACCATATATGATGTAACTAGTGCAGCAAAGCACAGGGAAGTCCATTGCTTAGAATGACTGCATCACTTTCACATATGTCGTTGGCAGGCCTCACAAATTAGGTTTACAGATAGCACAGTGCAATCTTTATGGAATGTTTTCCCCATTTGTTCTTCCCTTCCTGCGTAAGAAATATTTCCTTGCATACATCATATATGGCACACGCATATTGTGGTGGAAGGATGTACAAAGTGAATCTATGCATGCATTGTGTGACTTTAAGGTAGCACAAGGGGAATGGGTGGCTTGAGTCCACATTGGCATCATATGATATGATGCTAATGTTGCAGTAAGGGCTTGTAAACATGTACCCCCAGTGAGACAGTGAGACCACTTGTAGCTGATGTTATGCATGAAGGTGTCCCTTTGTGGATGACACCAACCATTCCCAGTACACAGGCAACCTTGCTACTTGGTGACATGGAAGCTAATTGTATAGCAGCACAGGTGATGATCCCAGACATGCCCCATATGTTGTGTCTGATCACTTTTGAGGCCATTCCCAATGGTGCATGGAGGTATCTTGCAGTTCTTGTTGGCCCACCCGTGCAACAAGCTTTGTACGTGTTGCCCAATGAATGTTACACGTGGGCAGGTGGTTCAGTTACAACAGTGTAGGGATTGTTGTGTAGGTTGGGTCGTGGTCTGTACATGTAGGGGATTAGGTGTGAGTGCATTAGAAGTGTTTGGGCATTATTGTGTCCCGATGCAACCCTTTTGCATGCATTCAGTGTGTCCTATGTGCTTCCTCCTTCTGTCACTTGTTAGTTTCAAGATTGCCCCCCCCCCCCACTGCAACTTACCCTGCATTTGTGGTAGGTCTTGGAAGTCTGCGCCGTCCTGTCCTGGGACTATGGTAACCAGCTCCTTTGGGATGACCACTGCCACCATCTCCTCCAGCTCATACAGGTCCTCCTGGACTGTGGGACTTCCACCCACCCCCACTCTGAAGTGCTGCCTTTCGGTTCATGGACAATTTTTCTTTCGTTTTGCACTTGCAATTGTGCCAGCGCTTCTTACAATCGGTGACAGTCCTCTTCACCTCTGCCACACTTTTGTCTTTGTTTATGATTGACTGCCATATGGCTTCCTTCCTACCTATTGGCAACTTGGAGGAGACAAAGAGCTGGTGTTGGTGCTCCATCACCTCCCTAACCAAGATGTCATTCCCCTCCTGACTGAAACAATACTTCTGCTTCCTTTTTTCCTTATCCTGGGATTTTGCAGGTCCATCCTGGCTTGTACTAGACTAATTGGGGTCTCTCTGGGGTCTATCCTGTCCTGCATTCTCCATCTCGGGTCGTTGTTTTATTTTTTCTTTCTCGCTGGCTTTTTGTTTTTTTACGCTAATGCTACAAAACATGGCGCTATCACAATTAGCCTAAAAACCGTACAGCTAATCATGCTAATGCTGCAAAGCTTACCGTCTTTTTTTTACGCTAACCTTACCTTAGCGCCATGTTCCATCGTTTTCTAAATGCCACCACAGATGGCACAAGAAAATATCATTAGCCGGCGTTATTTTTTTGACGCACAACTGCGCTCAGAAGGTTATAGTCAACCTGGAAGAACACTGTGAAAACTGTTGTCCACCAAGTAGGGTGAGTAGTTCCTAGATGAGGCCACTTGATTCCTAAGAGTTGGTTGATTCATGAGACATTGCACCAAGAGGTGCTTCAGGGTTAAACCCAGATTTCTGCATATGAAGCTATCAATGTTCTACTTTATGACGTCATGTATGATTTCATTACAAGACAGAAGGCTCATTTTATGCAGTTTCTTTTCTTACTATTTTTTTTCCCACAGCACTTAAACGTAACTACGGTTCCCACAATCCTGTTCAGCAAGAAATGAGGGGTCAATACAAAATAAATACAGCATCACATTATGAATAGGGCCGTCTCTTGAGTCACTTCCTCTTTCTGAGTTTTGTTATATGTCCTAAATTTTGCCATTTGAATAGAGCTTGTTTGTTTGGGGAATGCTACTATGTAATTGTTTGTCAGTTGCTGAATGCAGACTGTTGAAGTCTTGCACATGATCTGAGAGCAGACTTAGGGCCTGATTCCGACTTTGGCGGGCGGCGGAGGCCGCCCGCCAAAGTCCCGCCGACAAATGACCGCACCGTGGTCAAAAGACCGCGGCGGCCATTCTTACATTTCCGCTGGGCCGGCGGGCGCTCTCCAAAAGAGCGCCCGCCGGCCCAGCGGAAATGCCCCTGCAACGAGGATGCCGGCTCCGAATGGAGCCGGCGGAGTTGCAGGGGTGCGACGGGTGCAGTGGCACCCGTCGCGTATTTCAGTGTCTGCATTGCAGACACTGAAATACTTTGTGGGGCCCTCTTACGGGGGCCCCTGCAGTGCCCATGCCATTGGCATGGGCACTGCAGGGGCCCCCAGGGGCCCCGCGGCACCCCCTACCGCCATCCTGTTCCTGGCGGGAGACACGCCAGGAACAGGATGGCGGTAGGGGGTGTCAGAATCCCCATGGCGGCGGAGCGCGCTCCGCCGCCATGGAGGATTCTGTAGGGCAGTGGTAAACCGGCGGGAGACCGCCGGTTTACCCTTTCTGGCTGCGGCTGAACCGCCGCGGTCAGAATGCCCTTGGGAGCACCGCCAGCCTGTTGGCGGTGCTCCCGTGGTCGGTGACCCTGGCGGTCACCGGCCGCCCGTGTCAGAATGACCCCCTTAGTTTATTATTGCTGTTTTCTGCAACTGAGAGGCCATGGTCAGTTTCAGTTTGACTGGAGGCTCTTGTCCTTTTGGTTTGGCTTGGGGAAGTGTTACTATATACCTCTGTGTGTTCCAGAGACATATTCCCTACCGTTTCATGACGATTGCTGTGTTTTATTGTTTTGCAATTGCTTATCTTGTTTAAACAGAACTATTTCAGACACTGTTTTGTGTTGGCTCTCAGTCCTTAAGTATTCAAGTATGCGTACCTGTATTTCAGTGACATTCTAATTTAATTTTCTTTGTTCCATTTTTATGTTCCAAATGTTTATTTGCGCATTTATTGTAAATGACAGTTGTGTCTAAAGGTGCATTGCTTTTAAATGGGTGTTGTCCCTTACTATATGATTATTATATAGCAATAACTTTACCTGGTGTGCATTTTGTTGTTTGTGGCCGGGGATGAGTAATGAAAACAGTGCTCAAAATACTGCTATCACCGAGAACGAGGAATACATTTAAAAAAAGATAATGAATAATTAAAACAATAATGAAAATACTGCTACTTTCACAAAGAATGAAAAAGAAATTTAAAAAAGAGAACATTTTGGGACTTTTTTGACACTTCAGTGTTCAATTCTATAAGAAAAGCAGTATCTTCCTATTTTAAAATTGTAGCCATGGAAATACAAAACCCTGTGGTCACAGCGATAAAAAGCCCCTTGGCAAACCCATAGTTAATAAAATTAATGAAAAATAAGCTCATGGTTATGTAGAATGATGACGAGAGGCATGATAGGCTTTGTGGCAACTCAATTCCTCATACTGATATGTATTTAAATGCTGCTTTGTGTGATGTGATTGGGATTGGAATATGAAAACTCAGTGCCATTTGTGATATGTTTGGATGATTTTACAATGATGATAATTGGCATGATAAGGATGATAATCCTATTACAGTGAAATGATTAAAAGCAGCAAAACACCATACTATTGTTTTAGATGCTAAGGTCAATCCTATGTTCAACCCCAGGTGTCTAAAACACCCCACTTTAGTGGGGTGGTTTCCACCTCCTTTCCTGGATGACTATGATAAAACAAGGAAAAAGATTCCCATGAATAGGGTAATCAGTGCTAGGATAAAGGCTGAGTGCCCTCAGCCCTCTATTTCAGATGAGGTGCCTGTTACCCCTGCTATTGACCTTAATTCTGCATCCCTTTTGGGCAGGGAGTACAAGAATCTCGATTCCAGGAGGAGATTTGACAGGGCTTAGGCACCCTGTTAGGACAAGCTTTTGGACACTTTAGGTCCTTTAACTGAGATTTTAGGCTAAGAATTCTGGTGAAACTTTGGATCCGGAGGTAGGCTCCAAGTCGGCCAAGAGGACAATTCTTTTTTTGGTCAATGCAAATTCTGGGTGTCTTATGAGAGGAGAAAAGTATTGTTCTTAAGAATAGACCCCAAAACAGGGATAACCCAAGGTAAAAGTATTTCCCTTCGCTCTGTAAAGATAGGGGGCGAGTTAGTTTTGTTTGTTCTAAATTTAGAGTTGATATCAAAAGATCTATTCAAGATAGTTTTCTATGTCATTCTGGTACAATGCGAGGTCCCTACCCAGATAGAATTCTCACAGGAGAATGTTGATCTGATTTCTATAGAGGTCCAGAATTTGATAACAAAAGGAGAAATAGAAAAGTGCTTCAGACATTCTAGGGAATTTGGCAGCTTTATTTTTCTAGTCCAGAATAAAAACAAAAAATACAGAGCACTGATACACTTAAAAGACCTCAATTACTTCATTTGACTCATGTAGTGCAAAATGGAGACAATAATCAGTTTTCGGGACACCATACTTCCAGGAGACTGGATGATGCATTTAGACCTGAAGGATGCCTATCTGTTAGTCTCAGTATGTCTGGAGCACAGGAAATTTCGAGGTTCAGATCTCTTCCATTTCTTCTGCCTTCTATCCTAAGGTGTTTTGATAATCTCTTAAAGTCAGTGGCAGCTATTCTCAGATCGCAAGGGGTAAGAATAGTAATATATCTGAATGATATGATATTCCTGGGCCAACAGAAGGATGCGCTGTTGACCCAGGTACAGGAAGTGGAGGACTCGATTAAAACTCTGGGATTTATAATAAATGTGGAGAAATACTCTTGAGGAGAATTTATTTCTTGGGGTTTCTTGTGGAACCAGAGAAAAGTGCTTTTCTCCTTCCAGTTTCAAAGCTAAAATGATCAGGAAGAAGCTAGGAGGGGTGTTAGCTCAGACTCAGATCTCCCTCTAGCAACTGGAGAGGCTGGTGGGGCTCCTGTCTGCATCTATTCAGCTGGTCTTTCCAGGCCTCCTTTTCTACAGAGCATTACAGAAGTTGAAAATCAGGCATATTCAGAAGAGTCTCAGTTATCCAGAAATGGTTTCTATAGACCCAGGTGCAAGAGCAGAGGTGGTATAGTGGTTAGACCATAAAAAGGTCTGGAATTGAAGAGCTAGCTGTCCCACCTTCCCGGATCATGTTTAAGAGCTAGCTAAAAGTCTCTGGGGATTAAGCCAAGGTGTGGCACCTTCTAGATTGGAAGAGGGTGGTCTGAGAGGAAGCAATAAAAGCACATAAGTGATTAGAGGTTTTTATGGGCTCTTTGCAATCTAGAGGTTTGTAAAAAGCAGGGCAGAGTGTGCAGCGCTCATTAAATTGGACAGCATGACCATGGTAAGATACAAAAACAAGTTGGGAGGAATAAGGTCAAAATCGTTAGCAGAGTTGACAGAAGCCTTGTGTGAGTTTTGCCTCCATCAAGGTGTATCCGTGGTTGCAGAGTGTCTCCCTGGGTTTGGCAACAGGATGTTGAACTGTAGTTAAAAATATCTGGATGACTTCAGCGCGTGGAGCTTTGACGGGCAGATGTTAAAGCCTCTGAATGAAGTTTGTGGACTGTTAAACATAGATTTTGTGAAGATGTGGGTGTACTATATGATATGGCTGTGGGGTCTTATTTTACAGTACACTCACAAATACCATCTTGGGTCCAGTCGGGCTTGTTTACCTCAAGCTCAACCCTGGTAGCTGTGGCTGCGAGCAATTAGGCTTAGCAAACAAACTTTGTGTGAAGCCTTTAACAGCACCAAACAATGAAATAAGAAAGTCAAAACACACGAAAAAAGGAAGACACCAACTTATAAAAATAGATTATATTTTTATGAATTTTTAGGGACCTTGATGAACAGGATCCACCAGAGGGTTCCGGAGATACAGATTTTAGAAGGTATTACCACTATATGCAACCGCAAACAAGCATTGGTCAACAAAAACTTTGCAAACTTTTGAAAAGTTTGAAACAGTTAGTTAGGCTACTCTGGGCTGGGTGCATGACCAGTTCCAGCAGGATAGATGTCTAGGGGACCACAGTGAACACTTTGGGCAGTTACCTGGCCACCAGAGTGCTTTTAAAGCAAGAGCTAAGCTTTACAGGACAGCCGCCATAGACTTTTTAATTTTTTTCAAATTTGCTTATCTTTAAAGGTGGTGTTAAATTTGACCTGGGCACCAGGTCAGGTTTAATGACACAATTAATTTGATATCTTACATTACCCAGTTAGGTAGTTCCATTCAGGAATTAGCTGGGTTGGGTGCCAACTAGTAACTCTGTGTTAGCCAATAGGGCTACTAACTTTATCCACAGCAAAACAACGATTTGAAAGTTATGCTGCTAAGACATATAAAACAAATATATGCCCTATTTAACTACAGCTCCCTACCATAGGGCTCTATAGGCCTTCTTTAGGGGGAACATATATATTGTCAAGGGCAGGGTGGCTTTGCCATTGGTGTGAATGGCAAAGTCGACCTAGCAGGGAACATAATGTCCTTCCAGTCTGTAGTTGCAGGCTGGGAGCCATTTTCTACTTTGTCACACACAAAGTGGCACAAACAGTACTGAATCCCTGAGTGGACACTCTGCCTTCCATGTCCTGGGTTCTCTGGATACCATAAAATAGGGACCTATAGGTAAGTCACTCCTTGCCAATTGGGTGTATCCAATTTGACATGCAATTTGTATAGGGTCAAAACGCTGGCACAGAGGTCTCATTATCAGGCCTCAGTGCACTATCAGAGTCGAAAAACCATCAGCATCAGTCCAAACATGTGGGGATGAACATTCAAAAAGAGGCATTTCTTGTTCTCTTCATGACTAATTATTCAGCTGGGCAGGGTTTTTTCAGCTGGAGACCAAATCCAAGTGCATTGGCAACAGATGCCTATCTCAAGGATTGGTCTACGAGGAATCATTATGCTTTTCCTCCATTTGCCATGATCTCCAGATGCTTAACCCAGATTCACAAGCAGCTGACACCAGTAGCTGGAGTAACCCCTTTGTGGAAGAGTCAGCCTTGGTACCAAGTTTTGCTGAAACAAGCCAAAGACTCCCCAATTCATCTTCCGGTATTGCCTCAGTTGTTAAGAAGCCCTTTTGGTGTGAGTCACAACCTTGTAGCTCAAGGCAAACTGTTGTTGGCGGCATGGCAACTTTGTGTGTCCACATACATGCCAAGACTTTCAAAATCAGCTTCTGAGTATATCCAAGCTTCCTGGGCTAGGGACACAGTCCAAGCTTATAAATCAGCCTAGGTGGTTTAAAATGTTGATGTGGCTTGTTGATGTGTGGATGTGTCATGTTTGGACACCACATCCGGGGTTGAATTGTAGTCATAGTACTGGTCACTGACATTGTTGTAATCCTATGGTGGACTACTTTAAATGTGTGTTGAAATCATCATCAATCATTGTAAGTGGCAGACAGTTTTCCTGTTTGTTGAATTTGCAGGGTGTGTACCTTCATGCACATCTGCATTGGGACCGCCAAGAGGGCCACCCCTACACCATGCAGTTTGTGTGGCAAAGTTGGTATTATACGTCATATGTTTTGAAATGAACAAGGTTGATAAAGGTTTGAATTGACTATCTGTGACAAATACACATCCCTGCACATTTGTCATGATGCTGCACAGCACAGCAAGCTGAGCTGTTGCACTGCATCTTTCATCATAAATGGGTACATATGTGACTCAAAATCCTGAGATAGACATCATAGTGCTCTACCAATGTATCTTTTTATTACCGTATACTCCAGTGGTGAATAGTAGTAGCTCATAAGTACTATGCCAAGGTAAGGCACCTTGCATACCTTATCCTGTCCTAAATCTAATTTCCCCCTCTCACACCTGACACTGCATGTAGTAGGCATTTCATGTGTATATTTGGGATCTTCCCATGCAACACATGTGTGACCCACCCAGCTTTTGATGTCTTTACAAATTTTGCACATCTGTATTTGGTCCAGTGTAGTCCGGGAACTCAAAGGTGCGTGTGAGTGACAGGCGGGTCTGTTACAAGTTTATATTTTCAAAGACTGTAGTTCATTGTGTGTTGCATTGTGCATCACATATAGGGAAAACTTTCTGTGTAATTGGTACATTGATCCCAGACCACCTTCTTCCGAGAAGCACCCTTGCCCCAGCCAACAGCACCATGGAACCACAGTATGTACATCACTGGTCACCATTGTGGACATTTCCCTAGTAGCCTCATTATTTTTTTACTATTGTGTTGCTTTACTTCATTGGCACCATATATGATGTAACTAGTGCAGCAAAGCACAGGGAAGTCCATTGCTTAGAATGACTGCATCACTTTCACATATGTCGTTGGCAGGCCTCACAAATTAGGTTTACAGATAGCACAGTGCAATCTTTATGGAATGTTTTCCCCATTTGTTCTTCCCTTCCTGCGTAAGAAATATTTCCTTGCATACATCATATATGGCACACGCATATTGTGGTGGAAGGATGTACAAAGTGAATCTATGCATGCATTGTGTGACTTTAAGGTAGCACAAGGGGAATGGGTGGCTTGAGTCCACATTGGCATCATATGATATGATGCTAATGTTGCAGTAAGGGCTTGTAAACATGTACCCCCAGTGAGACAGTGAGACCACTTGTAGCTGATGTTATGCATGAAGGTGTCCCTTTGTGGATGACACCAACCATTCCCAGTACACAGGCAACCTTGCTACTTGGTGACATGGAAGCTAATTGTATAGCAGCACAGGTGATGATCCCAGACATGCCCCATATGTTGTGCCTGATCACTTTTGAGGCCATTCCCAATGGTGCATGGAGGTATCTTGCAGTTCTTGTTGGCCCACCCGTGCAACAAGCTTTGTACGTGTTGCCCAATGAATGTTACACGTGGGCAGGTGGTTCAGTTACAACAGTGTAGGGATTGTTGTGTAGGTTGGGTCGTGGTCTATACATGTAGGGGATTAGGTGTGAGTGCATTAGAAGTGTTTGGGCATTATTGTGTCCCGATGCAACCCTTTTGCATGCATTCAGTGTGTCCTATGTGCTTCCTCCTTCTGTCACTTGTTAGTTTCAAGATTGCCCCCCCCCCCCCACTGCAACTTACCCTGCATTTGTGGTAGGTCTTGGAAGTCTGCGCCGTCCTGTCCTGGGACTATGGTAACCAGCTCCTTTGGGATGACCACTGCCACCATCTCCTCCAGCTCATACAGGTCCTCCTGGACTGTGGGACTTCCACCCACCCCCACTCTGAAGTGCTGCCTTTCGGTTCATGGACAATTTTTCTTTCGTTTTGCACTTGCAATTGTGCCAGCGCTTCTTACAATCGGTGACAGTCCTCTTCACCTCTGCCACACTTTTGTCTTTGTTTATGATTGACTGCCATATGGCTTCCTTCCTACCTATTGGCAACTTGGAGGAGACAAAGAGCTGGTGTTGGTGCTCCATCACCTCCCTAACCAAGATGTCATTCCCCTCCTGACTGAAACAATACTTCTGCTTCCTTTTTTCCTTATCCTGGGATTTTGCAGGTCCATCCTGGCTTGTACTAGACTAATTGGGGTCTCTCTGGGGTCTATCCTGTCCTGCATTCTCCATCTCGGGTCGTTGTTTTATTTTTTCTTTCTCGCTGGCTTTTTGTTTTTTTACGCTAATGCTACAAAACATGGCGCTATCACAATTAGCCTAAAAACCGTACAGCTAATCATGCTAATGCTGCAAAGCTTACCGTCTTTTTTTTACGCTAACCTTACCTTAGCGCCATGTTCCATCGTTTTCTAAATGCCACCACAGATGGCACAAGAAAATATCATTAGCCAGCGTTATTTTTTTGACGCACAACTGCGCTCAGAAGGTTATAGTCAACCTGGAAGAACACTGTGAAAACTTTTGTCCACCAAGTAGGGTGAGTAGTTCCTAGATGAGGCCACTTGATTCCTAAGAGTTGGTTGATTCATGAGACATTGCACCAAGAGGTGCTTCAGGGTTAAACCCAGATTTCTGCATATGAAGCTATCAATGTTCTACTTTATGACGTCATGTATGATTTCATTACAAGACAGAAGGCTCATTTTATGCAGTTTCTTTTCTTACTATTTTTTTTCCCACAGCACTTAAACGTAACTACGGTTCCCACAATCCTGTTCAGCAAGAAATGAGGGGTCAATACAAAATAAATACAGCATCACATTATGAATAGGGCCGTCTCTTGAGTCACTTCCTCTTTCTGAGTTTTGTTATATGTCCTAAATTTTGCCATTTGAATAGAGCTTGTTTGTTTGGGGAATGCTACTATGTAATTGTTTGTCAGTTGCTGAATGCAGACTGTTGAAGTCTTGCACATGATCTGAGAGCAGACTTAGGGCCTGATTCCGACTTTGGCGGGCGGCGGAGGCCGCCCGCCAAAGTCCCGCCGACAAATGACCGCACCGTGGTCAAAAGACCGCGGCGGCCATTCTTACATTTCCGCTGGGCCGGCGGGCGCTCTCCAAAAGAGCGCCCGCCGGCCCAGCGGAAATGCCCCTGCAACGAGGATGCCGGCTCCGAATGGAGCCGGCGGAGTTGCAGGGGTGCGACGGGTGCAGTGGCACCCGTCGCGTATTTCAGTGTCTGCATTGCAGACACTGAAATACTTTGTGGGGCCCTCTTACGGGGGCCCCTGCAGTGCCCATGCCATTGGCATGGGCACTGCAGGGGCCCCCAGGGGCCCCGCGGCACCCCCTACCGCCATCCTGTTCCTGGCGGGAGACACGCCAGGAACAGGATGGCGGTAGGGGGTGTCAGAATCCCCATGGCGGCGGAGCGCGCTCCGCCGCCATGGAGGATTCTGTAGGGCAGTGGTAAACCGGCGGGAGACCGCCGGTTTACCCTTTCTGGCTGCGGCTGAACCGCCGCGGTCAGAATGCCCTTGGGAGCACCGCCAGCCTGTTGGCGGTGCTCCCGTGGTCGGTGACCCTGGCGGTCACCGGCCGCCCGTGTCAGAATGACCCCCTTAGTTTATTATTGCTGTTTTCTGCAACTGAGAGGCCATGGTCAGTTTCAGTTTGACTGGAGGCTCTTGTCCTTTTGGTTTGGCTTGGGGAAGTGTTACTATATACCTCTGTGTGTTCCAGAGACATATTCCCTACCGTTTCATGACGATTGCTGTGTTTTATTGTTTTGCAATTGCTTATCTTGTTTAAACAGAACTATTTCAGACACTGTTTTGTGTTGGCTCTCAGTCCTTAAGTATTCAAGTATGCGTACCTGTATTTCAGTGACATTCTAATTTAATTTTCTTTATTCCATTTTTATGTTCCAAATGTTTATTTGCGCATTTATTGTAAATGACAGTTGTGTCTAAAGGTGCATTGCTTTTAAATGGGTGTTGTCCCTTACTATATGATTATTATATAGCAATAACTTTACCTGGTGTGCATTTTGTTGTTTGTGGCCGGGGATGAGTAATGAAAACAGTGCTCAAAATACTGCTATCACCGAGAACGAGGAATACATTTAAAAAAAGATAATGAATAATTAAAACAATAATGAAAATACTGCTACTTTCACAAAGAATGAAAAAGAAATTTAAAAAAGAGAACATTTTGGGACTTTTTTGACACTTCAGTGTTCAATTCTATAAGAAAAGCAGTATCTTCCTATTTTAAAATTGTAGCCATGGAAATACAAAACCCTGTGGTCACAGCGATAAAAAGCCCCTTGGCAAACCCATAGTTAATAAAATTAATGAAAAATAAGCTCATGGTTATGTAGAATGATGACGAGAGGCATGATAGGCTTTGTGGCAACTCAATTCCTCATACTGATATGTATTTAAATGCTGCTTTGTGTGATGTGATTGGGATTGGAATATGAAAACTCAGTGCCATTTGTGATATGTTTGGATGATTTTACAATGATGATAATTGGCATGATAAGGATGATAATCCTATTACAGTGAAATGATTAAAAGCAGCAAAACACCATACTATTGTTTTAGATGCTAAGGTCAATCCTATGTTCAACCCCAGGTGTCTAAAACACCCCACTTTAGTGGGGTGGTTTCCACCTCCTTTCCTGGATGACTATGATAAAACAAGGAAAAAGATTCCCATGAATAGGGTAATCAGTGCTAGGATAAAGGCTGAGTGCCCTCAGCCCTCTATTTCAGATGAGGTGCCTGTTACCCCTGCTATTGACCTTAATTCTGCATCCCTTTTGGGCAGGGAGTACAAGAATCTCGATTCCAGGAGGAGATTTGACAGGGCTTAGGCACCCTGTTAGGACAAGCTTTTGGACACTTTAGGTCCTTTAACTGAGATTTTAGGCTAAGAATTCTGGTGAAACTTTGGATCCGGAGGTAGGCTCCAAGTCGGCCAAGAGGACAATTCTTTTTTTGGTCAATGCAAATTCTGGGTGTCTTATGAGAGGAGAAAAGTATTGTTCTTAAGAATAGACCCCAAAACAGGGATAACCCAAGGTAAAAGTATTTCCCTTCGCTCTGTAAAGATAGGGGGCGAGTTAGTTTTGTTTGTTCTAAATTTAGAGTTGATATCAAAAGATCTATTCAAGATAGTTTTCTATGTCATTCTGGTACAATGCGAGGTCCCTACCCAGATAGAATTCTCACAGGAGAATGTTGATCTGATTTCTATAGAGGTCCAGAATTTGATAACAAAAGGAGAAATAGAAAAGTGCTTCAGACATTCTAGGGAATTTGGCAGCTTTATTTTTCTAGTCCAGAATAAAAACAAAAAATACAGAGCACTGATACACTTAAAAGACCTCAATTACTTCATTTGACTCATGTAGTGCAAAATGGAGACAATAATCAGTTTTCGGGACACCATACTTCCAGGAGACTGGATGATGCATTTAGACCTGAAGGATGCCTATCTGTTAGTCTCAGTATGTCTGGAGCACAGGAAATTTCGAGGTTCAGATCTCTTCCATTTCTTCTGCCTTCTATCCTAAGGTGTTTTGATAATCTCTTAAAGTCAGTGGCAGCTACTCTCAGATCGCAAGGGGTAAGAATAGTAATATATCTGAATGATATGATATTCCTGGGCCAACAGAAGGATGCGCTGGTGACCCAGGTACAGGAAGTGGAGGACTCGATTAAAACTCTGGGATTTATAATAAATGTGGAGAAATACTCTTGAGGAGAATTTATTTCTTGGGGTTTCTTGTGGAACCAGAGAAAAGTGCTTTTCTCCTTCCAGTTTCAAAGCTAAAATGATCAGGAAGAAGCTAGGAGGGGTGTTAGCTCAGACTCAGATCTCCCTCTAGCAACTGGAGAGGCTGGTGGGGCTCCTGTCTGCATCTATTCAGCTGGTCTTTCCAGGCCTCCTTTTCTACAGAGCATTACAGAAGTTGAAAATCAGGCATATTCAGAAGAGTCTCAGTTATCCAGAAATGGTTTCTATAGACCCAGGTGCAAGAGCAGAGGTGGTATAGTGGTTAGACCATAAAAAGGTCTGGAATTGAAGAGCTAGCTGTCCCACCTTCCCGGATCATGTTTAAGAGCTAGCTTAAAGTCTCTGGGGATTAAGCCAAGGTGTGGCACCTTCTAGATTGGAAGAGGGTGGTCTGAGAGGAAGCAATAAAAGCACATAAGTGATTAGAGGTTTTTATGGGCTCTTTGCAATCTAGAGGTTTGTAAAAAGCAGGGCAAAGTGTGCAGCGCTCATTAAATTGGACAGCATGACCATGGTAAGATACAAAAACAAGTTGGGAGGAATAAGGTCAAAATCGTTAGCAGAGTTGGCAGAAGCCTTGTGTGAGTTTTGCCTCCATCAAGGTGTATCCGTGGTTGCAGAGTGTCTCCCTGGGTTTGGCAACAGGATGTTGAACTGTAGTTAAAAATATCTGGATGAATTCAGCGCGTGGAGCTTTGACGGGCAGATGTTAAAGCCTCTGAATGAAGTTTGTGGACTGTTAAACATAGATTTTGTGAAGATGTGGGTGTACTATATGATATGGCTGTGGGGTCTTATTTTACAGTACACTCACAAATACCATCTTGGGTCCAGTCGGGCTTGTTTACCTCAAGCTCAACCCTGGTAGCTGTGGCTGCGAGCAATTAGGCTTAGCAAACAAACTTTGTGTGAAGCCTTTAACAGCACCAAACAATGAAATAAGAAAGTCAAAACACACGAAAAAAGGAAGACACCAACTTATAAAAATAGATTATATTTTTATGAATTTTTAGGGACCTTGATGAACAGGATCCACCAGAGGGTTCCGGAGATACAGATTTTAGAAGGTATTACCACTATATGCAACCGCAAACAAGCATTGGTCAACAAAAACTTTGCAAACTTTTGAAAAGTTTGAAACAGTTAGTTAGGCTACTCTGGGCTGGGTGCATGACCAGTTCCAGCAGGATAGATGTCTAGGGGACCACAGTGAACACTTTGGGCAGTTACCTGGCCACCAGAGTGCTTTTAAAGCAAGAGCTAAGCTTTACAGGACAGCCGCCATAGACTTTTTAATTTTTTTTAAATTTGCTTATCTTTAAAGGTGGTGTTAAATTTGACCTGGGCACCAGGTCAGGTTTAATGACACAATTAATTTGATATCTTACATTACCCAGTTAGGTAGTTCCATTCAGGAATTAGCTGGGTTGGGTGCCAACTAGTAACTCTGTGTTAGCCAATAGGGCTACTAACTTTATCCACAGCAAAACAACGATTTGAAAGTTATGCTGCTAAGACATATAAAACAAATATATGCCCTATTTAACTACAGCTCCCTACCATAGGGCTCTATAGGCCTTCTTTAGGGGGAACATATATATTGTCAAGGGCAGGGTGGCTTTGCCATTGGTGTGAATGGCAAAGTCGACCTAGCAGGGAACATAATGTCCTTCCAGTCTGTAGTTGCAGGCTGGGAGCCATTTTCTACTTTGTCACACACAAAGTGGCACAAACAGTACTGCATCCCTGAGTGGACACTCTGCCTTCCATGTCCTGGGTTCTCTGGATACCATAAAATAGGGACCTATAGGTAAGTCACTCCTTGCCAATTGGGTGTATCCAATTTGACATGCAATTTGTATAGGGTCAAAACGCTGGCACAGAGGTCTCATTATCAGGCCTCAGTGCACTATCAGAGTCGAAAAACCATCAGCATCAGTCCAAACATGTGGGGATGAACATTCAAAAAGAGGCATTTCTTGTTCTCTTCATGACTAATTATTCAGCTGGGCAGGGTTTTTTCAGCTGGAGACCAAATCCAAGTGCATTGGCAACAGATGCCTATCTCAAGGATTGGTCTACGAGGAATCATTATGCTTTTCCTCCATTTGCCATGATCTCCAGATGCTTAACCCAGATTCACAAGCAGCTGACACCAGTAGCTGGAGTAACCCCTTTGTGGGAGAGTCAGCCTTGGTACCAAGTTTTGCTGAAACAAGCCAAAGACTCCCCAATTCATCTTCCGGTATTGCCTCAGTTGTTAAGAAGCCCTTTTGGTGTGAGTCACAACCTTGTAGCTCAAGGCAAACTGTTGTTGGCGGCATGGCAACTTTGTGTGTCCACATACATGCCAAGACTTTCAAAATCAGCTTCTGAGTATATCCAAGCTTCCTGGGCTAGGGACACAGTCCAAGCTTATAAATCAGCCTAGGTGGTTTAAAATGGCTGGTATGTTGATCAGGACCAGGATCCCATTTCAGCAGGTATTACAGAGGTTTTGAACTTATTGACATTCATGGCACTGGCGAAAAGGTCATACAGGACAATAGATGGGTGTAGATCAGCGGAATCGAATGGTCGTGGCAAAGTTGATGGGAAGCCAGTGGGGCTACACCCATTCGGAGGGTAGATGATTAAATGGTGTAAGTTACATGGCCCCTCTTAAGCCTAGATATTTTTTTTATAGTCAAAAAGTTATTGATTTTTGCAAAAGCAAACCATAACATACAGTGCAGGTAGAATGCAATTTCCATTTAACAATGAACCTCTTTGTGCCTTACTGACAACAGCATGTGAACTATTAATTTAGTTTGGCAACTCACTCAGTCATGGGATGATGATGACAGGAAATTCTTGTCAGTGAAATTGGGAACTCTAGTATGCCTGTCCTCCTTTAAGAGGGTCTCGGTGCATATTTCTGCAATGTGTTTTCCCTGTGAGGGAGGTTTACAATTTGATGTCATGAGGCATGACCTATCAGATCTAACTAGATCCTTGGGAACAATCGTCCTGCAATTATTAATAGCCTTGTGAAAGCCATTCTTGCAAGTCTCCTCAACTACTTTCAGTATGTTTGGTTAAGGGTGTGATTGCTATAGCAGGATTGGAGAAAGATCACTTTTGGGCACTGTCAGCTAGCAGTGCTATGGCATCTAAAGCTTTTTGAGTTGGTGCTAGATTGGATGACAACTTAAAGGCAGCAGACTGGTCTAGTGTTTTAATATTTAAAACATTTTACTGTAAACAAGTTGAACATATTTCACAAAGAGTTATGAAAATGCTTTAAACATGCGTAGTATGAGCCTCCCATTTTGTAATAAATTGCATTTTCTCCTAGCCATTGTTGAAGGAGAGTCCTGATTTTATTAAAGACAAGGGAGGTGAATATCATCCCACCACTGATGGGATTGTCGGTAATGAGTATTTACATTGACTTTAATGCAAATCACAAACAACAAAGTGACCAGCTGAGATGGCAAGATCTCTTTGGAAGAAAAGCACTTGCTACCTGATGAGGAAGACTGAAGTCCATTTGGAAAGCCGGAAGCAAGAGAAACCAATGTGGTTGCTGTTGGATTTTCTTTGTTATATTTATTATTTAGGCTTCCACCTGGATGGAGCATGGCTTGGCACCAGTTGAAGATGACTGCCCGCTATCAGAGCTCTGACACAACAATGGTAGAATTTCAGCCTTCTACCATCTTTCCTCCAGGCTTTTTCTTCAAGGTACTTGTAGCAGAACGTCTCCTGCACACTTTAATATAAGCAGGTGACATTTTATTCCTGTGTTTGTTGAATGTGCTGACAAGACTGGTTGCACACCGACGGCCCAGTCACACCCACCATTTTGAATATTTTGTATGAGGTAAACATCAGCTTTTTGTTTATCACACTTTGTCAGTTTTGCTTGCATGGTCCATACCTATCATTAAATATCATGGTTTTGACCTTTTGAGCCCTATTGGGGGTGTACACTTCTCTAGTATTCTATTTAATTTTGACTTCTTATTACCTCATAATTTGTAAGTGACTGACTCAAGAAACTGCATTATCCAATATTAAAAATCTCACAAAGTTGCAAAAGCTGGACACAGTGGTCGCAATCCCCAGGGCAGCGCTGCTAACCTAAAAGTGGCGGTGCTGATGGTTCAACTGTGGCCTTTCACCACAGTCGTAATCTGTATGTCGGACCGCCACTTTGGCGGTGGTTCGACCGCCACCGCGAGTATGGCAGTCTTAAGACCGCCACACTCGTAATGAGGGCCTAAGTCATGTAACAATTATAGACCAATTTGCCTTGTTATTTCTGATTACAAAATCTTTGCTAAGATTCTTGCCCTTAGTCTAGATCCTCTCCTCCCAAACTTAATTGGCAGAGAACAGTCTGGATTTGTTAAACATAGACATCTTTCCAGTAACCCCAGACACTTCTTTGACATTTTGAGCAAATCCAAAACATATCACCATTCTTTAGCAGCAATTTCCTCAGACGCTGAGAAAGTTCTTGACAAAATGCATTGGTGTTTTATTTTTTATTTTCTTTCTTGGTTTGGCTATGGACAACAATGAACTAATCTAGTTTCTCTTCTATATTTATCCTCTAAAGCATCCCTTTTTTGTTTAAAAAAAATGGGCTCTTCTGATTCCACTCTACAACCATTTTCAGATAGTTTCCATTTTGCCTCCCTTTAGGGTTATAAACTTAACTCCGGCAAATGCAAGATTATCCCACTTAATAAATGGTGCTTTAAACTTGACTAATTATCTTCAGACTTTCTTTGGAATCCGGTAAAAATTAAGTATTTGGGTCTCTGGTTTAGTAACTCCTCAAAAGATACTGTGTCACTTAATTCTACTACTCTTCTTCCAACTTTGTCTACCCTCACCACGCGATGGAATCTATTGTTTCTGTTATGGTGCAGTAGGTTAAATTCTATTAAGGTGATGTTAGTTATAATTTTTTCCATCTCTCAGCAATTCCCATCAATATTTTGTCTTCTGTTTTTAAAATAAATATATATTATCTTGACTGTTTTTTATGGAACAATAAAAAACCTTGTATGTCTTTCACCAGATTGCAAGGTAATAAACACCAAGAGGGAGTAAACTGTCCAGATTTTCATTCTTACCATACCACTTTCTTTTTTTAAACAATCACCTCTTTACCAAGAACATCAATTCATAAACTATCCCCCCTTAAGGACAATGTAAGAGTTATTTTTTATTCAACACTTTTTTTCAGAATTTCTGTCATTCATCCAATGTCCCTTCTTCCATGTCGCTTCCTATCCTCAAAAATGCTTGTAGATTATTATGTATTGATTTATATTTATATTCTTTCTGTCTGACCAATTTCTTCAATCCTCGGTCTGGTACAATAAATGTATTGAAATCAATAATGGATCTGTCTTTGGTAAATCCTGGCAAGCAAAACGTTTATTATGAACTCCTCAATAAATTCAGAATCTCTTGCCTGTCTCTTTTTCACAGGCTCAATCTTACTTTCAATTTCCTAATTCATATAAAAACAAATTTCAATCACTAATTTCGTCCATTTCCAGAACCTACTTTTCCCTCTGTTTACTGACAATTTCCCTGTCTTCCACTTCCCCCACAACTATTGCTGTCAACATCCCCTACAGCTTCCCCTATCTATACATAACTCACTTCCCCCATGATAGTAGACAGAAAACAATATTGGAGCTATAATTGAAAACAGACTTACACATTTCTTTTCCCCCTTCTCTAGGGAAAAAGATCCGCAAAACTTTCCATGCTGCTAACACAACTCAGACTTTATTTTTCACTTACAGCCGGATTTTGATTACTTCAGTTACCTTACAGAAGTTTAATCCCAGTGTCCCGTCATCCTGCTGGTCTCTGGTTCAGATATTAAACATGTATCATTTGAATGCGCTTACACATATCAATTCCGTTAAAATGTCTAGAAACATATCTAATCTATATTTCAGATACCCATACCTTTCTCCTTTACAAACTAGTTTTTAAGTAGCCTTTCAGACGATTGTCATGGTTGTACTTCCAATGTGCAAATTGTAGATTTACTAATTGCTGTTGGATTTAAACAAATACCAAAACATTTGAAAATGCTCTTAATATATCTTTTCAAGCATGGTGGTATGGTATTTGTTACAGACATAGACTGGACAGAATAAACACCACCCCAATATCTCTTTCTATCAAACGAAATATTATTTGGTCACCAGTAGCAATTTTCTTGGATTCCTGTGTTCTAAAGGCTAAATGGTTAAATGAAGAGGTGTAGAAACCTCCTTGATTTCCCTTTTTATTTGAATGTATTTGTATACCACTTGTATTATTATATTCAGTTGTTTTATTGACCAATATACTCTACATTGTTGAGATTTGGACATTTTTATGTTAAATCGTTTCTTCAGTGTATAAAATATTCTTGTTTATACTTCTCTCACTTTCTCCCTTTTTTCTGTCTTTCCTTTCTTGTTTTGATACATAAGTATAATAATTTTATTGTAATATCAGTTGATATTTTAATGTATTTATTATACTGTTGACCAGTCATTTTGTGGAATGTTAGTACTGTTTTTCATTTTTCTGTTTAATAAACTTTAAGCTTAAAAAAGGTTTACAGACGGACTGTAAAAAGTTTTAGGGGCACCTAGAAAAGAAGACGTACCTCATGGGATGGCCCTGTTAATAGTGTGATGCTGTATTTTGTTTGTATTTACACGTCCTGTGTTGGAGAACAAGATTGTGCTAATTGTAGTTGTGTTTAAGTGCTAGGTGAATATACAGTAAGAATAAAGATTGCATAGTACTTGCCTCCTTTATCTATCAGTTATGGATTGTGGATGAGACCTTAATGTTGCATTGCTATATTAACTGGCTACATTGAATGTATTTGGTAGGTTAAGCTTGACAGATTGAAACCAGTGTTACAACAATATGGCACACGTCAGTCCTGCAAAGCTAATTTTATCCAGGTACAAGTTTATCAAATTAAATAACTAAATGTTGTAAATACATTAAAAAAAATACCAAAACCATCGATATAACATGCTCCCACAAAATGAGCCAGCTCCCAGTCTGTGCCTACTCACTCCTAATCCTACTTATTGACCACGCCACAATCAACACTTGCAAACACATCTCTGCCCTCTGCATCGCATCCGCAATCTTTGCGAAGGCCTCCGTATTAGACGTTCAGGCACGCAATGACAATAAGGACCTTCTGGACACACTACAGTTCTCTGTTGCCTAATGCATGACAGGCAAATCCCTCCTTATGATCTTGGATGATGAAATCAAAGCAGCTGAAGGAGATGAGGCATTACCATCCCACTCAATGGGATCCTACGCACTTGGCCTTGTTTACTGATCTATTCATACTAACCTATGTGTGCTCCATGCAACTACCACCACCTCCATACCTATCAAGACTATTAGTACATTTAGGCCTTTGCAGCCACCTAATATGACTCGGACTAGACATTTCCAAACCACATCAGGCTCTGTGTGCAGTCCCACAAGCATCCATTCCGTCAACAATATTCTTCAACATTTACCTCTGCTGAAGGGAATTCGTGACAGAAGGGGTTCCTCTGTGCCCTCTGGATAATTGTAGTTGTTTAGGGTCTGCTCTGACACTGTTCTGCTTATGGCACTCAAAAATGCCTGCTTCTTCCATTGCCCTCATTTAAAAATGGATGTCAAAGTACTTCCCGAAACTGAATGGAAGCAAAATTGAATTACCGTTCTTCAATGGACAATGCATCTCCATCCTCCCTTCCATCCAGAGAATGCCACTCATCCTGGGAAAGTTGATCACCGTAGTCAGCAATTCACCACGTGTACACAAAGAGTAATGTCGATGGACTCAGAAGATGTATTTCAGGCAAATATCAGTCACCAGCTAGCAACTACTTGCACAAGTCTGGAGTAGTGGAGGTCGGAAAGTATGGTGCCCATCATTGGGTGTGGAAAGGTTCTCATATGACTTGGGAAGGCTTTGGCTCCTACATATTACACCAGAATCTGACAAAATAGATCTGACATCGTAGCTGTTATGCACACATGGACCCCGTGGTCACACAGAGCAAAGAGCCATTTTAGAATCCTCTTAGTCCTTGTATACGATGTTTGAGGAGGTCGGACATTCTGGGAATAGAGATGTAACCCCCAAGGGGCTTGCTAAAAGACTGCAAAAGTGAGACCCATTATTGTTTAAGGTAGAATGTAACTAGAGACCTATAATGTTTTCGATGGGTGGAAAACACCACACAGTACAGTAGAGGAATATTTAAAATTTGTGTCCACAGCATAAAGGCAATCTTTGTGAACTAAGAAGGTTTACCTCCTGACAAAGTCTATCCAAAGCCCAGATTTCTCAGAGTGGCTGCAGAAAGAGAGCTGGGATACAAATGATGCAGTAGATCTAAATTCCGTTTGCAGGACTCAACGATGGGATTCAGATTCATAGAGGAGTCACATGACAAGTAGAAACTACGACGAGAAATCTGATTATAACTTTGACTTTTCTGGCCTCAATGTATTGTCTTTGCTACTTCACTGAAATGAGTGTGAGGGTTTGTGATTTGAGTGTTTTGTTTCCATATTTAATGTATGTATTTTATTATTTTTTACCCTATTTATTGGTTTTATCTAGAGCTAACACAACTGAGTAGTTACATCACATCGGAAAAAATGAAGAGTAATGAGGGGGAGAAAATATGAAGAGAATTATACTGGTGCAAGGCCATATGCTTGATGTGGCCTTGATGGCAGACCAGCATCAGGTCAGGTTGTAAGAGAGCACCAATTTGGATAGCTGCTAATGCGTGGCACAATGCAGAGCTTTGAGAGCTATCAAAAGGTTTTGAAGGTAATTCTCTGCCTAGGCACCAGACAGTGGAGTTGCATTACGGTTGGCTGATGTGGGCAGTCTTTTCCAAGCTAAACATGAAGAAATCAATAACATTTTGTGTTTTTTGGAGCTTTGACTAGCTTTTGCATGGGTACCCAAGACCAGTTTATTCCCATAGTATATGCGAGGGAGGGCCACTGTATGCACAAGGATGAAAGGATGATTCTGTTGTGAGCTTGAATTAGAAGGAAGGTGACAAAAACATGTTTTTAACTTTATTTGTATGATAGAATGTTACCCAAAGCAGAAAACAATGTACCTACGATCAATCTTATCTCTCAGTGTCCCACACAAACAATACCTTATTTACGATAGGGTACGCAAACAAACTTCTCACAATTCATGTGCATGAGCAAGTTTTGGCGATCATGCATCCTGAGGGCCTCGTAGGAGTAGCAGGATGACTGGACTCTGGTAAGTCAAATATTTACTATTATATCCCCCACCCTACCTGCATGCTATCACAAACACCTACCCCTACTCTCAGCCCCATCACTCCACCACCTCACATATACCCCACTATCACAATACACCCATCACAAAACCAAGCCCTGCATGCCACACCAATGCATGGACACCCATCACAGACCTGCATGGACACCCATCACTAAAGCATGCACATTTAAGAGAATCACCTAGCCCACAAAATCACAACTCACATGAGGCAAAGCTGATAGGGCAATCACAACCATACAGGGAAACACACCCATGCACAAGATGGCACATGCAGATAGATACAATAACACTGCATTTGCATCCCCACAGGACCCCCACTCAACGTCACCGAACAGGTGGTGCCACCAACATCCAGTCCCCCCCAGAAGAGGCCCAAAGTGATGACAGCAGCTCTGCACGCCTGGATCATGATGACCAACCTGGCCCATCAGGGACCTCTGGACAGTCGGTTACCCTGCCACAGTTCCAAACCACCACAGAGCCTCCCCCCTCAGGAAACACCACCACAGCACCCACCCAGCGGGCCCATATCTCTGTCCCCAGGACACGTCAATCAGCAGTGTGTCCACCACTACAGGGACCCCAGGCAACTTCACAAACCTAAGACAATCAGGGACCTGGGGTAAGTGGCAGTGGGCACACGGTTCAGGGGACAGAGGTATAGGACAACAGGGAAACTGGGAGGACTGCTGTGCGCCGGGGGAGGACAGGCCCAGGGAACCCACTCTCCACGAGGCACTTGCAGGGATCCTGGGAGCATACCACCAGTCCCAGGAGACCTTGGGCCAGATACTGGACAAGTTGCAGGAGACCCAGCAGCTGCAGGAGGGACAGTACCTGGGGATCAAGGAGGACCTCAAACACATCCACACCATCCTGGTCACCATTGCAGGGGTGCTGGCTGACATGGCCAACACCATGAGGGAGGCAGTGGCACACCAACGGGCCCCTGACACTAGCCACACTGAAGAACTGCCCTCCGCTGGGGCTAGTGGACAGGAGGCCCCGCCACAGAACCAACAGGCCACCAGCACCCTACCCCCTACAGAAGGAGAACCACCACGCAAAAGTCCAGGCAGAAGCCAAAAAAATTGCCAATACCCCGCCAGGAAATCAGACTCCCCTGAATGTCACACTTGTGTCCCACTCTGTCACCCTGTCCACTTTGAACTTCCATTGCTCCACTTCCTATGCCCCCTTGGACAATGCACCTGTGATACAAAGAGACTGGACTCTATCTGGACATTCCTCCACCATCACCCCAGCCCATCGCAGATACCCCTCCAACTCTTAGCACGTAAATAAACACCTTTGGAACAAATAAACTATGGAGTCTGTCAATTGATTGAATTCTGTATTAGTTCAACAAGCTGTAAACATTTCAAATCATATGTACAGTAATATATACATTAGTATGACCTGTAGTGGGTAGCACTAAACACACAAGGAGCCAGAGTGGGCCACAGAGATCTGAAAATAGAGATGCCAAAGGGTACAGTAAGTGGCCATAGACATAGGGAAATCAGGCTGCCATGTCTAACACAAAACTGCAATGGAAAGTGAAATTACAGTGTCTTACCTGTGTGTCACTGGAAGTACTGTTATATGAGTGAGCTTCTGTTGTCCACATCTTCTTCCTCTGCCTCCTCTTCCTCACTGTCCACAGGCTCCACCGCTGCCACAAGACCATCTCCAGGCTCATCTTCCTGCAGAAAAGGCACCTGGCATCTCAAGACCAGGATGTGCAACATGGAACATGCAACGATGATCTGGCACACCTTCTTGGGTGAGTAGTAGGAGGCCAAAGGTTCTTTCAATGATCCTCCTTGTTCACCCATGTGCCTCATTGTAACGTTCCTCTGCCCTTGTCCTGGGATTCCTCATGGGGTCAGTAGCCATGAGAGGCTAGGGTAACCAGACTCACCTGCAAATATTCAAGGGATACCTGTTAGACATCCACTCACCCTTAGAGACAACCCCACACCCATATACTTACATCAACTGGGTGGGGACCATGGGCTCACCTATTAGCCACACCCTGTGCCTCTGGAGTTGAGACATCACATATGGAATCCTGCTATTCCTCAAGATAAAGGCATCATGCACATAGCCAGGATACTTGGCATTCACATGGGAGATGTACTGGTCCGCCAAACGCACCATCTACACATTCAGAGAGTGAAAGCTTTTTCTATTCCTGAACACTTGTTCATTCCTCCGGGGGGGACAAATGCAATATGTGTACCATCAATGACACCAATGATGTTGGGGATATGTCCCAGGGCATAGAAGTCAGCTTTCACTGTGGCCAAATCCTCCACCTGGGGGAATACGATGTAGCTTTGCATGTGTTTCAGCAGGGCAGACAACACTCTGGCCAACACGTTTGAGAACATAGGCTGTGACATCCCTGATGCCATGGCCACTGCCGCTTGGAAGGAACCACTTGCCAGGAAATGGAGCACTGACAGGACCTGCACTAGAGGGGGGATACCTGTGGGCTGGCAGATAGCTGAAATCAGGTCTGGCTCCAATTGGGCACACAGTTCTTGGATTGTTGCCCTATCAAGTCTGTAGGTTAGGATAATGTGTCTGTCCTCTATTGTCACCAGGTCCACCAGGGGTCTGTACACAGGAGGATGTCTCCATCTCATATTCCTCCTCAGCAGCTGAAGTCTAGGGAGAAAAACGGTGAGCAGAGGGACATATTCACACATGTATTGAATTAATGATGCATCTCTTCCTTTATAGAAACAGTATTCGAGAATTCGAATTTGAGAGTCAGTTGATGTGCCAATGTATGCTGTGACGCAGTTAGGTGCCATGCCCAGTGCCCCCCTGAAATGGCGGCTGCCTGACCTCTATGGAGAGACAAGGGGAAATGAGGCAATTCCGCTGGCGTTGTGCGCCGTAGTGGTCGGCGGTTGACAGCCGCCGCGCAACTTCGCATTGGTTATCATTGGGGCCCATGGGTTCCAGGAGCCAATGGCGATGTACGCCGGCAGTGACAGTACGCACCGCCGCGGACGTGACCGCCATTTTCTATCTGTTCACTCAGTTGCTACCTGACCTTCAACAGGAGAGGACCTACACTGCAGGTGCTGCTATGACCTGTGTCTGGAAGCGACAATGGTTCAAGTGTCTGGGGAAAGGGCCCCTGCCTTCACTTCGGAGGAGTTGGAGAGACTGGTGGATGGGGTCCTACCCCAGTACACTTTACTCTATGGTCCTCCAGACAAACAGGTCAGTACACTGTGAGCATGATGCGTGGGCCATGAATTTATGGAGTGCTGTGTGTGTCAGCCTCATGTGGGGGGGGGGGGGCTGAGGGGTCCTGGGCAGTGTGTTCCATGTATGGTGGTCAATGTCTGTGCGTAAGGGGATGGGAGGGGTATGGTGGGCCATGAGTATG
Organism: Pleurodeles waltl; assembly: GCF_031143425.1. NCBI lineage: Eukaryota > Metazoa > Chordata > Amphibia > Caudata > Salamandridae > Pleurodeles > Pleurodeles waltl. The sequence continues at coordinate 275,981,732 of NC_090451.1, read as the reverse complement.
ACGGTCCGGACTGTATGACTAATCCTTTTTCTGCTGTCTTTTCCCTGCAGTTCAGCGCCCATCAGAAAATAGGTATTTGGCATGCCATTGCCAAGGAGGTGCGGACCCTGAGGGTCTTTGACAGGCGGAGCACCCACTGCCCCAAACGGTGGGAGGACCTGCGCCGCTTGGCAAGGAAGACAGCAGAGGTCCAGCTGGGGCTGGCCTCCCAACGAGGAAGGGGTGCCCATCATACTCTGACCCCTCCCTGATGTTCCGCATCTTGGCGTTGGCCTATCCGGAGTTGGATGGGTGCTTGAAGGCATCACAGCAGCCACAAGGGGGTGAGTACAGATTCAGATTCCTGACTTTGCGCGCATTAAGGTTTTACCTGGGTGGGGGATGTGGGCTGTGGGTGCCCCTAGGCCAGGAGCGAACATGGCAGGGTAGGTCCCTTGTTGGGCAGACTCTGAAGCACTCCAACCCCAATAGTGTTAGTGGCCATCTACTACTGGGCAGGGTCCTGTGGGTTTCAGGTGTGCAGCTAATGGCGTTAGGCATTGCACCCCATGGGCTGGTGACTAGCTGTGTAACTGGTAGTGCATGGCCTAGTGCATAGTGCTGCTCCCTGTGTGTTGTGTATGCCAACGGTAGTGGTGTTGCTGGCATTGACCAAGTGTATCCTCTGTCTCTCCACCACTTTTTGTTTTGTCACCCTGTCCTTGTGTGCATTAGCATCATCTGACAGAGCAGCAGAGGCACCAACGACGGAGGGAGCTGCATCCCACATGGGCCTGGAGGCCGAATCCACCGACGGTGAGGGCCCCAGTGGGACGGAGGGCGAGGTGAGCACCACGATGGAGACAGGAGGGGACACTACAGACAGCGACTCCTCCTCCAATGGAAGCTCCCTGGTGGTGGCGGACACCTCTGTGCCCACCCCAACAACAGGTACAGCCGCCAACCCCGTACCAGCACCGTCCTCCCAGCAGCCCCTCAGCATGTTTCCTGTGCCCGCTCACCCAGGCGAGTGAGCATCTCCTTCGCCCCAGGCACCTCAGGCCCAGCCCCAGTCAGCCCTGCTGCCCTCAGTGAGGAGGCTATTGACCTCCTGAGATCCCTCACTGTTGGGCAGTCAACCATACTGAATGCCATCCAGGGTGTCGAGAGGCATTTGCATCAAACAAATGCATACCGGGAGGGCATTCACTCTGGTGTGGCGGCCCAACTGAGAGCATTTCAGGCTCTGGCCTCTGCACTGATGGCTATCATTGTCCCTGTCTCCAGCCTCCCCCCTCCAACTTCCTCTACCCAGTCCCAATCCCCTCAACCCCAGCCTATTCCAAGCACACCTTCAGCTCAGCAATCACCCAAATCAACACACAGAAGTGGCTCAGGCAAACACAAGCACCACACTTCATCTCACAGGCACTCACACAAGCACCACCCCATGCAGACACACCAACATCCACTGCCTCCACTGTGTCCCCCTCCTCCTCCACCTCCCTCCCAGTTGCATCTCCATTCACACCTACATCCTCATCCACTACCTCTATCACCAGCACGCCTATCACTACACACCCCTCACTGGCAGTCACTACCCCCACATCCATGCACACATCCCCTGTGTCCTCTCCCACTGTGTCTGTGACCCCTCCTCCCAAAGTACACAAACACAAGCACACACCCACCCAACAGCCATCCACCTCACAACAGCATCCAGCTCATGCACCTGCACCGATACACAGCAGACTGACACCTCCTACAACCACTTCCTCTTCGTCCACTCCCAAACCTTCACCCTCTTCCCGCCCCAAAGTCCCTAAGAAGCTTTTCCTAGCAAGCATTGACCTGTTCCCTACCCCTCCCACCCCCCGTCCTTTACCTCAGGCCAGGGTTGCCAGAACTCAGCCCAGCACCTCAGCCACCAAGTCCATGTCCGCTGTGGTTTCTGCAGCTGTCAGAGGCTGTAAGGGGGCACCTGCCATGCCAGCCAGTGTGCCACTAACCCTTGCCAAGGCCAAGAAGATTCCGCCACCTGGCAAGGTCAAGAAGGGGACAGAATCCAGCAAGGCCAAGCCAAAAACTCCAGCTGGCAGACTCCAGGTGACACCACCATCTGCCAAGGGCAGGAACGGGCACAGAACACCAGCAAAGACACTTCAGCCGTCCAAGCCTGCAGGTGAAGGCCTGGTGGCTACAAGCACAACTGCCACCTGCACCACGGCCAGCACCGCCACCTGCACCGCCGTAAGCACCGCCACCTGCACTGCCACCTGCACTGCCACCTGCACCGCCGCAAGCACCACTACTGTCTGCAGCAGGAGCCCCAGTGGGCAGCTGTCTGAGGCTGCAGGGGAAGGTCTGGAGCCTCCCCTCACCACTGGCTGCACCTGCACCGTGGCCAGCACCGCCGCAAGCACCGCTACCTACACCACTGAAAGTAGCACCACTGCCAGCAGCAGCAGCCCCTGTGGGCAGCAGTCCGAGGCTGCAGGGGAAGGGCTGGAGCCTACCCCCACTACTGGCAGCACCCCCACCAGCACCGGCACTACCACCACTGTGCAGCCATAGCCGCCGCCGGATGAACTCTAGTCCTGCCTCCATGGAGTATCATGCATCATGGCCACTGCAAATCTCGTGGCTCTGACACCCAGGGGAGGGACTGTGACCTGGCACCCCTCAAGTGCTGCATCACTGGGCACAAAGCCCACTCCAGAACCAGTGGAAGAAGGCATCCACTCACCCTATCCTTGGGTAGAGTTGTAGGCTTAGGGGCTGATTTAGAGTTTGGTTGCAACAGCAACGGAGTATCCTCTTCGCCAAACTCACGGGCCGCCCACCCAGTTTAGAGGTGGATGGTCCTCCAAGTTTACATCAACTGAGTAAGATTTTCCCCATCAGTCCCAACTTTCCTCGGTTAGTCCGCGAGAGTAAGAGCCGTTTTAGGTCAGTCGTCTGACCTAGTTAAAGTGAGCGGCTGGATGGCTTTTTTTACGGTTTGTCCTGCAAGGTCAAGGATAGTAAAATTATAAAAATTAAAACCACAGCATGGCACAATACTCCCATGATGTAGGGGGTAATTTTTTTGTGTGTAATATTTAAAAACAAACTCCTGCTTTGGGAGTTTGTTTTTAAAAAATAAAAAAACTCTAGAAAAGTTTGACAACCGGCCGCCATGTTTGAAGGAGACATTCATCCACCTTTTCCTACATTGACACCAACTGCCATGACAGCCGTTCCTGTCAATGTATACAGATGTCCCTGGGGCCAGCAAACTTCTCTAAATTTGGTGCGTGGAGTGAAGGCAGGGCAGCGGAAGTAATGTCCTCTGCCACCCTTTTTGCCTTTACTCCGACTGCCAAATCCTAAATCAGCCTCCATGAATTATAATTGGACTATATTTCACTTTCAATCTAATAATAGTTTTATTCACTGAGTTGTTGATAATCATAATAACAGTTTGGACATGATATTTAGAAGGCTAATAATTAATAATGATTTTTTTGTACAATACAAATACCTGTGTGTGTGTGTGTGTGTGTGTAGTATATTCGGGGATCACGACTCCTAGCACTCCTGTCCAAACAAGCGTAATTTATAGGGGAGGCAATACACCTGCTATTGGGAGTTAGGAAATCTCCTGAGAGTAACGCCAATAATTTCAGGGACATGATACCCAATCTGGGGTGTTGCCTCTGGGATCCCAGAACCTTGACAATCTGATACAGAAATAAATCTAGAGGCTTCTGGGGATATTTTAAAATACTCCTAAGATCTAGGAAAGGTGTCCCCTTATTCAGTTGAGGTAAATTATACACTTAAGGGCCAGATGTATCAAACTATTTTGCATTCGCAAATGGTGCAAATCGCAAAATTCCACTGTTTGCGCATGCAAAATAGCCTTTCACGATTTATGAAAGGCATTCACAGTGCAATTTTAGGGAATCGCTAAAATAGCGATTCCCTAAAATTGTGACTCAATTTTACGAAATGCAAATTGTGATTCTCTAAATAGGAAATCACAAATAGGGAATACCTATTTGCGATTCCCTTTGCACATGTTTTATACATTTCCTAAATGCGAACTGAGGCAATTTTTTTAAATGCATTAAAAATGCCTTTTTAAAAGTGCCATGTAGCACACACTTGTCCCTAGGGCATGTGTGCGCTTTACATGTGTACATCTTTTTGGGGGGATGCCTCAAATGGTGCCTTCGGCCCCCAGCACCCATGGATTTGCATTACCTAAGTTGTGAATTCCTAACTGGAATTCGCAAATTAAGAAATGCAAGACCATTCGCACCTATGGGCCTTCATGCCCATAGGGATGAACGGAGTCTCATTCCATAAGAGCGAGTGCAACTTTTAAGAAATCACCATGAAGGATTCGCTATTTACATACATACCATTTTGCATTTCTCAAATAGCGATTTCTTACAATTAGCTATTTAGGAAATGCAAAACAGTACTATGATACAATTGGTCCTTGATATTTACAAAGCACATACACAATATATTAGAAACTAAATTTGAGTTATTGAAAGCATGGGCATAAGAGGCAGAAGAAGTTAATAGAAACCATAGGTATGAGAATGGACACCCGGCCTTCCTACACACATGATAGCTATGAAATTACAAATGGGTTTGGTGAAATTATTTTTGTGGTCAGAGCCAATACATGATATACTATGAACGTATCCTATTGATGGACTGAAACAGGATCTTCATATGTAATACAGCTATTAACTAAATACGCAACAACAGATACTTATGCTTGTTACCTTTCTTATAGGTTTATTGAAATGCCATTTACTAACAGCTAAAAAATTATCTACTGCAGTATCAAGACACTGATCTGTCAGGCAGTATGCAGGCACACACCAAACCCAAACAATCACACACATAATTGTCTGCATTTGGTGTCAGTCTACTAAAATATAGATCCTAATTGGGCATGTTATAATATTCCTATATACTGGTTGTGAAGAACCAAAGTAACGTGAAGACTGCAAATAATGTGAATATATGGATATACCGACCCTGAAGTCCGTTGCTGGACAAAATGCGTTGGCTGGACTGAATGATGTTACAAAGAAAATTTAATAAGATTCAAATGTGGCACTACTACATGGCTCCTCGTTGGATAATTGGATTACTATCACTCACTTGGGGGAACTTTTATATTTAGTCAAGTGCTCCTCTTCATTATATTGTTTTATATTTCGGAGTTGGTGATTCTTAAGCAGCGGGTCCCTGGGGGGTTAAGCGCAGAAGAACGAATTAGAGCTGGACCGTCACTGATGCGAGCAGGATTGGTCCACACTGCTTATTACATTTGCAGTATTGTTTAAAACTCTGGGAATTCCACCCACCCCTACTTATTCTACCTTCCTGGGCAAAGAGAATAATGAACATGTACCTTTCAATGATAATAGACCCTAACCTTCAACAGTATTAGACACAGGAAAGCATATTTGCAACTCTATATACAGCTACACATGGTATTCCATCTGTAGCAGTGTTGCCAGAGGATCCCAAACAAATATATAAGAATGGGGTTTCACGTACTGTAGACTTTAGTATGAAATACGCAAAATAGGGCCATATGTATCATTATTAGAAATAGCGATTACCTGATTGCAACTCTCTGCAAATCGCAATTAGGTAATCACTATACTTAATGTATGAAACTCCAGAAGCTTCATTTAGCATTTTCTATTGGGTCGCAACTCGGCCTACCTCATTAATATTCATGGGCAGGTTGCAATTTGCGACCCATTAGGAAACGCATAAATCACAGAGATGGTTGCCTGCTAGGGTTAGCAGACCACCATGTCTGTGATTGCTTTTAAATAAAGCAATGATTTTTTAAATGCAGCTCATTTTCCTTAAAGGAAAACAGGATGTTTAAAAAAAAGAAAAATGAAAAGCTTTCTTTTTATTTTTTAAGAGTAGGCTGTGGTCTGTGGGACCACTGCCTGCTCTTAAAAAATGTTTTGCTACCATTCACAGCCATTCCCCTCATTAGCGAATGGGTAACCACCTATTTGAAGTAGGTGGTAAAATGTAAATGTTTTGCGACCACATTTTGGTCACAAAACATTCCTACATACCTCTGCGATTCAATATTAGGAAGGGACGCCCTGAACACGCCGCTTCCTAATAGCGAATCGGTATGTATTCACAATTCCAAAGTGCATTTTACAGGGTGCAAACTGTGAACCAGGGCGTTTGTGACCGGTAATATGCATGATACTTATGGCCCTGAGACACTTTGGCAGAAATTACTCTTGGCAATATAAAAACTAAGGTAGCTCTTTTGTATATTTGCCAAAGGTACACAGCTATTCCACAAGATCAGACTGAAAGGATGTTGTCAAAGATTGTCCCTGAGGTTTATGTCTCCATGGAGTATCCTATTCATGATGCTCACATACAAAAAATACAAAAGACCCGTAGATGTAGCAAATGATTTTCACTCAAAGCACATCTGTTGATTCATGCTATTTAACCGCGTTCACGTTCAGTAGAGTACAAATTTACATGATAACCACAATAGTATAACAATAGCCCCAAGGACTTTCAGCATGTTTATGAGTTTGGTGCAGAAAGACCTAAGTACGGTATTACATATAGACGGCATTCATAATTGGTGACAGGATAATCAGAATATTTGCATATGCATGCAACAAAATACATTTCAGGAAATCTAAAATATGTTACCTAAATGTGAGTTTTCTGAGATATGAACCATCCAGTGAGGGAAAGGGGCTTGCATTAGAGTTCCTAGAAATGTGGGGAACACTAGGATTCCCAAATACACTTAAAGCACAACCTTCAGTGAATAAATGAATCATTTTAGATTCATTACTCTTCGTACAGTGTTACAATGATTGTTTGGCACACTTGGAATCGAGGGGGTACGAAGACTCCAGGAGGATGACAAAGAGAGCTATGGAGCTCTGGGTACAGATAGCTACCTTTAAAAGCCTGTCTTGGTGGATGTACAGCACACACTGGCCCAGCAGACTGAGGGAACCCATTTGAAAGGCAACTCTGCTATTGACCAAGCTGCAAAATGTGCAGTAAAAATATGAATAGGACTGGCAGTAACCCAGTCTCAAATATAAATTTAACCAGGAATTAACATAGTGATACATAAATCATACAATCAAATCTCCCTGTCTTTTGATTTTCCAGGGAAGTACAATTTCTTTCTAGAGCAAGATGGGCATGCTAAAGCTACAATATCAGTAGTAGGAGATCAGGATCTTCCAAGTTAATCAGCTAAATTGCAAAATATACAAAATAATGAAGTCATTTACAACCACCAGATGCCTACAAATGCCCTTGACTACAGCAGCTAAACCATTCACTGCAGTTTATGTCAATCATATCAGTTCGCAGAAGCCAATAAATAAATATAAATGCAGAAAGATAGTGTAGGTGTGACCTCAGCGCAAAGCTGTCACCTGCAGTCACGAAACACATGTTTAGTAGCGATCAGTGGAGGGTGCACCTTTCGCATAGACCTGGGGCCAGCATTTATTTCCAAAATGCTAGCAGTAGTGCTTGCAGAGGCAAGAGCTTGAACTAATCTGCTGATGCATAAACAATGTCCTGATACATATATTGCTGGTCTCGTTCACCATTTTAAATTTTACTTGGCATGAAGATGTACATGGCAGACCACATGGGAGGAGAAATCCTTATGCTCAATCCTGTTACAGGATTTGTAGAGAACACAACAAAGTTTGAGTGAAGCACAAGCTGCAGTTCACTCGCTGTCTGCTGCGATTGTCTGGTTATAATGGGCTGGTGAGATGGTGACTGAAAAGTTGGGAGAAAGAGTGAAGGTTTGGTCCCTTCTACGGAGAGGCTTTTCCAGTAATAACAATGTTAGGTAGCAGAACTGTAATATTGCCACTGTTGACCAGAAGAAATAGAAGACAAGTTAATAGACTCACCACCTGGCTGATCCTATACCATCATCCAATGCTACAGACATAAACATCTCAAGCTGCGCTACATCCAGAGAACCTCCCCTATTAAAAGCAACCAGATTGTGGGTGTAAAGATAAGTGTCTCATTACTTGCACATCAGATGCTTGCTCAGAATTTTGATGACATGTGTCCACTAATTAAGTTTAACCAAATTACTCTGGTACTTCATATACATATTTGGAAATGCACCCCAAACATAGTCACCTATCACAATAGACCCATAATAATTTTGAATACACATTGATTTATAGATTGTGTGCTACATTATATAGTTTACCACATTATAACAAATATGATGTGTTGGAGGTGATGCTATGTATGCCCTCACTACCCATCTCCTCACGCCCCCGCAATGCACAGTTTGCTCCTCAATAACTTTACAGCATATTTTGCATTGATATTATCAATGATGTCATAGAAGATGTTTTGAGTAATGTATCATGTGGGGTAATTAGCAGTGCATGTTACCTTAGGGCACAACTTAAAGTTTCTTGAGATAATGGTAACTATAACTGCTGAATTTCTATGGGTTTGTGTGTGTAAATTCTGAATCTAACTATAACGTTTTTGTAGTGAATTTCAAAAGTTCTTTTTTATTCTATTTCCTAACTTTAACATCCCTGTAACCCTTTGTTTTCTATTGTAAAGTAATATTTAACTACCCTACATCAATCCAACTGCCTGGGGCCAACCCTTAACATGAAGCCAACATCATGCTGCGCATGCACCCCCCACATACAGGCAACCGCATGCCACACACAGCCTTCGGCTGTGAGCGGTAGGGGGTTGGCCACAGGGCCTGTCCAGGCCTGCAACCCACCCCCCTTATACAGCCAACCCCACTCCGCGCACGGCCGAGTGGCAAAAGACAGCCACCCTGGGATGGGTGCATGCATCCCCTCTCCCTGGGCTGAATTCAGCACCGGGGGCCTCATCCCCCCGGGGCCAGCTGCAATTTTTTAGGGGAGTGGTGTACGTAGCCTCCTTCACTGTGCTATATTTAGCCCCTGGACCCCATCCCTGGGGCCCATTGGTTAAATAATTGAGGAGGGGTTACACATCCCCCAACCTGGGGGCCCCATCTCCCAGAGCCCAGCCACATTAACAAGGTGAAGAGTGGCACACAGCCCTCTTCTGCTTGCCAATATTGGTCTTGTAGACACCATACTTGAGGGCCTATGTACTTATTAATTGGGGAGAGGGCCACGTGACCCCTCTCTCCAGGCACAGCCCCCCTCCCTGGGCCAATATTGCCCTCGGGGACTCCATCCCCCAGTGCCCTGCTAGCACAGAGTGGAGTCGGGGGTCCACTGTGAATTCATAAGCAAAAATTACAAAAATATTACAGCTTTGGGAACCCACTACTAGCACAAAGGGGGGCAGGGTTTTCCTACCCTGAACCCTTCACTTTTCTTTGGCACTTTTTCTGAGACTCAGGCTGAGGCCTAAGTCCGAAGATGGCTGCCAACACTTCCCAGTTGAAGTGTTGGCAGCCAATAAGTTCTCACCATGAGCTCTGTCGGGTCCACAGGAGATTTGCATTCCTAGATATCTGTCATTATTTTTTCTTTAATAACTCAAAAACTACTGAAGAGATTTACACCAAACAACAAAAAGAGATCCTTCTAGACCAAGATCCAGCTTTCTGAAAATTTGGTGTGAATCTGTTCAGGGGTTCGGGCTGTAGTCATGTTCAAAATCCCTTTGGGAAATTGCATGGGGGGGAAAGTGTTTTCTCGGACCCCGTTTGAAGAATCACCCCAAAACTTTCAGGATAGCAGCTGAAGTGAGTGGCAAACTAGTTTTGAAAATTGTGTGAAGATTTGTCAAACAGGGCATAGTTATTTGTAAAAACAAAATGCTTTTGTCAATGGAAAGGAGGTCTTAACTATATATATATATATGTATATATATTTATATTTATATGTATATATAGACACACACACAAACACATGCATACATACGCACATGCACACACATTTAGGGTTCAGGTTTGCATGGGATAAGGAGTGGTAAAGGTTTTTTCAGATTTAAGGAATGGGTAGGAATAAAGGGTGGTAATGCGTTTTTAAGGTTTAGAAATTAATAGGTTAAAGAGAACAGTAAAAGGTTTTTAAGGCTCAAGGGTGAGTAGGGGTAAGGCATAGTAAGGGTCTGAGAGGTTGAAGGGCTGGGTAGGAGTTGTAAGGTGTTTTTAGAATTTAGGAATGGCTTGGGGTCCTCTGCATAGTAGGTCCTGGGCCCAAACTCGCAGTCGAAGGCCAGGTGTTGGGTGCAGGGCCTAGCCACAGACAAGGCCATGTGGGCAAACTCCAGACTATGTGCATCCAGAGGTTGGCTTTCTGTGAGTAGTTGAGCACAGGTGTCCAAGCCTTGTGCCCAGTCCAGGCTGGGCTCGAACAAATGCCATGTGCAGTTGGGTGTTGGCCTATGTGGAGGAATGGGTGCAGGGTCTGGCCACAGGCCAGGCCATGTGGCCATTTGTCTGGCGTGCACAGCCGAATCCATTCACAGCAGGAGGTCGGCTGCCTGCAGGGGGTTTTCACAGTGCCTAGTTGCAGATCAGGCTTTGTAGCAAAGTCTCTGTCTGCGCCTTGGGGTGGGAAAGCTATTTGCCCGCACGATGTTTGGCTAAGGGTCTGGCTGTCAAACAAGTGCTGTGCCCAAGCCCACACTGTGCACAGCCAAAGTGCTGTGGGGTGTTGGCTGCATAATGGGGATGATTGTAGGACCTAGCTGCAAACTAACTTAAGGTGCCACTGCCCTTCATTGCTATCCCTGCTCCCTGCTTTCTCCACATTAATTTGTGTGCCTGCTCTTACCCCCCCCAACTTCCCTGGTACATTGTGTTGTCATTGTCCTTGTAGCGCCACTGCCCTCTATTGCTGGCCCTGACCAATTCTCCCTTGACTTTTTTGCTTAAGATTGGTACTGTAGTACTCATGCAGAACCTGGCAGAAAGCCACCATTGAAAATTGATGAAATGGTTTCTTATCCAGTACCATAGTTGAACCGCAGTCAAAATCTTAATGAAAACAGGTTTCAATTGAAATAACTTGTATAATAGTGAGAAAAATCTGGGTAATGTTTACTGTATGTTATAGAAGACAATGGCTTCTAAAAGTGAAGTTGTTTGCACCTGCTTTCAAACACAGATGTTTGAAACCTCAGGATCTACAGAGAAAATGCCTACAGAGTTTAAGCTATGAAAGTGCCCAACCCCACACTGCACACACCCGAAGGGAATTGCAATGACATGTGATTTTATGTGGGGAAATGGGCGCAGGGCCATATGCAGTGGATGGTTGGCCAAAGGCATGGTCACAGATCAAAGGCAGTGCATGGCAAAAGCTTGGCCATCCACAGGGGTGTTGGACAGATGCCCTGTACCATATACCACCCTGCATGCAGCTGACAGGCATGACAAAAAACATAAACATGTTTTTCAGTTTTTTCCAGGAAAGGTGTTTTCCACTTTTTTCAAAAAAGTTTGTTACTTTTTTATTTGTTTTTTTTATTGAACTAAAAAGAAGAAAAAAAGGGGCATCAAATCTTGGATTCACATTTTGTTTTTTAAAACCTTATCTTTTCAAACGTCTTTATGACCAGTCAACAACTTGCCCTCACTTTGTTATTCTTCTCCAAGAGTACAGCCCACATATTATAGTGCAAGGGGCTGGTTCTGACATTCCCGTCACGAGTCAAGGCAGCAGTAGCATCAGGAGAAGCAGTGTTTCTAGCCTAGAGAGTGGTTAGAAAGCTGTGGGTTTAGTGGAGTTTAGTGGCTCCTTCTCCCTCATGTCATTTTTACTTTGCCAGGGCACAAGTGGGGAACTCTGTCTGTCCCTAGAAATCACCCACAAGTGAGCACTTCACAAGGATGACCAATGTGGCCTTTACAGAGGTTATTCCCAGGAGTAGAGGGTAGACCATGCCCTAGCATTCCTTAGTTGGGAACTGAACCCAGAGGTAAGCTGGTGATCCCTGAGGATAAGAGCCATCACTTCCAATAGGTCACTGTGAATGAAGTCCTTGTCACTGCTCTGCGGAATATCTGTGTGAGCCAGACTATGGTAGTAGCCAGGCTGGTTTCCCCAGAACAGGACAGATATACAGGGCAACCATGGACCACAGGTATGACTTCTTCTGCCCTATGTCCCTGGTATCCTTATAGTGGGAGGGGGTACAGGCTATGAGAAGAGTCACTGTCAGCCCCCAAAGCCCACTGACTGCATGCTTAGCAATGGACTTTCACTTCTGAGAAAATAGCTGGTAGGGTGGTGTTCCAAGGTGCCCCAAAAACTCTTCTTTCTGGAGTCCGCTCCTAAACAGTGAGTACAAAGGCCTAGATGAAAAGTAAAGGGTAAAAAGTAAAGGGTTATCCATAGTAGAAGGACCAGTGGATCAGAGGTTACCTGCTCTGAAAGAACAGTAACACAAGACTGACCCTGGTGAGGCCACGTCTGACCTAGAGGTGCTGCCTCCGCTATCACAGAGACACAGGGTGACAGAGACCTGACCCAGGCACCCCCTACCTGACACAGACATGTCACACTTGGCGGATGCTGTGCCTCCCCCCCCCCCACCCCCCCCCCCCCAGAATGTCCTGGACTTCCAGGCACCTGTTGAGTCTCAGAGTGGAGACCCAGAAATGAAAAGCCAAACAGCAGGGTTCAGTCCAAGTCCACCTGCCACTGGTCAGCTAGGTAGTTCCATTAAAAAGCCTCTTGTAACCTATTGTTTTTCATAGATTTAACAGGAGGTCCGTTTTATGACCCATGGAGTCCACTTCTTTGTCCTGTGTACAAGAGTAAGTAGGCTCATTTCTTTCACACCTCTTCTTGGGTCGCAGGCAGAACATTTAGTCATATTCTGGTCTTCCTCAGATTCTGGTGTTCTAAAGTGGGTGCCTGGAGATGCCACATTTATGCCTGGCATGAGCTAGTGAGTGGGGATGATTCCTGGGCATGCCCTAACTAATGAGGTAAATGTTCCCAGGGGCCCGCGCTACCCACTATGGGCATTTTCAAGGTGGCAGGCGTCTTCTGACACACTAAACTTAGACTCTGGAAGGTGTGTGTGTGTGTGAGGAGTGTACTATGGTAATCGTAGGGTCATTCAATGTCTAAAACAAAATTCCAGTTTGGGGCAGTAACTGTACACCCGGTAACCCCAAAGTCTGGTAGAAAAAAGCAGTGTTTTCCAGCACCCATACAGTGAATACACAAGGATTGTTTTGGCATCCTATTCTTGCTCCATGAACAGCACCCCAAGTGTTATATATAAAACCTAGGAGACCAGGCAAGCAGGATTTGATACTCCAGAAGGATTAGACACTGTAATGTCAAAAAGAGGACCCTGTGGTTGGAGCCTGCCTAACTGAGGTACAAAGGAGGGGCCCTGTTGGCTAATATTTGCCTGAGACAGGGAATGCTTCTTTGAAGTGTTAGATATACACCTATAGCAGACATGTGAAGCAGGATATGACATTCAAAAAGTATTTGACATTGTAATGTCAAAAAGGATGCTCACAGGCCCACTCTGCATATTTAGCAGGTATTTGTCTGGTTCAGAAGGGTCATCTCTGCCTATTCTGGTCAGCCTATTTTTTGCTCCTGAGAGGCATTTTACACCCATTTAAATGCTAATTACTGGCTGGCTAAAGGAGTTTTCTCCCAATGCCTTTCCTGGTCTCCTACAAGCGTGTTGGAAAACAGAGATGTGTCTGAAGGAATACCATCAACATCCACCTCTAAATTAGGCCCTACGTTCTTAAGACAGAAGCTAAGCAGGAGCAAGCAATCAACCAGCTGTAACAGTGTTATATTGGATCAGGCTATCACCAATCTTTATTCCAAATTAATGGCAATACTAAGTTCACGTTTTTTCTATTCTGTGGAGCCTTCATAAATTTGCAATAGGTTTTGCTAAAGGGGAACATGAACTGTTCAAGATTAACTCAGTGCATTTCACTATCCAATTCCTTCATCTGGATTTGTCATTTCCTTTTTAAGAGCAATTCATGGGTTGGTAAGAAGGCTTTCCAGGGACGGAAATGTCAGAAAGCAGTAACTAATAAAAGCATTTGTATATCCCCGTCATATCAGTTCCATAACTTTTATTTTAAAATAAAATAAAAATAATTGACATTCATCGAAAAAGTCAATCGAAAACTTTCAAAATTAGTACAATCAAACTTGCAAAGCAACCAGTAGAAAACAAAAAAAGCTTACATTTTTAGACACAATTTGTCTCTAAAAGTGAATGATAGAACTCCTTGAAGGTCATTTTGGCCATGTTACCCTTAAACAATGTAGACAAAACTGCTAAGTTAATGCGTTATATAACATATTAAATTCACATTAAGGGCCATATTTATACTTTTTGACGCAAAACTGCGTCAACTGAGTTTTACGTTAAAATGTTTAACGCCGGCTAACGCCATTTCTTTGCGCTACCCGGGCATCAAATTTATACTTTGACGCTCCATGGCGCAAACCACGGGTTAGAGTCATTTTTTTTTTACTCTAACCATTGCGCCACATTGTAAAGCAAAATGATGTTAACGCGTATAAAATTATTTTAATCCGGTTTACGGCGTTGCAAACCGGATACACGTCCTTTTTCCCCGCAATAGCATCAAACAGCAGCGCAAACACAGCAAAATGTGCTAAGGAGCCCCAAAATGGATCCCAGGAGCCAGGAGAGACCCCAGGAAGCCCCAATCGACCAGGCACCAGCCAGGAGGACCCAGACAAGACCCAGGAGAGGGAGAAGAAGAAAAGGAAGTGTTGTTTCAGTGCAGAGGACCAGGAAATACTGGTGAAAGAGGTGACAGAACACCAGCATCAACTTTTTGTCACCTCAAAATTGCTAATTGGGAGGAGATAGCCAATTTGGCAACAAATTGTGGACAAGGTGAACAGTGTGGCAGAAGTACGGAGAACAGTCACTGAGTGCAAGAAATACTGGCATGACTGCAAGCGCAGGACCAAGGAAAAAATGGCAAGGAACAGGAAGGCAGCACTGCAGACTGGAGGTGGGAATCCAGCACCGCAGGAGGTCCTGGACCAGATGGAGGAGATGGTGGCAGCCGTCATCCCAGAAGAGATCGTCACAGGAATTCAAGGAGAGGACAGCGCAGACTACCAGGAAACAACAACGATGCAGGGTAAGATGCATGGGGGACAAAAATGCCTAAATGTTACCTGCAAGCAGGGGGAGGTACATACCTACTACATAATGCATGTCAGCCATAGAACTCAGGCAGTGGAAAGGGCAAAGGAGCACGGCATGGGTGCATGGGCTGTGCAGGGGAAACCAGGGGCACAGCACAACACTACACCAACAACCTTTGCATGGGGGTACTCTGCCACGCCAAGGCTGTTGGAAAGGCAAAGCCAGTCCAGGAGAGTACGGTAGAACGTAAAACTGGCCTGCTGTCATAGGACAGCTGGTATTGTCACAACATGAACTAGGTCTCAATTTCCAGTCTCAGGCCATATCTGTAAGTGGCATGTACCATTGACAACAGTTGCCACTACCACCTGTGCTGTGTGTGCTGGTCAAGTAGCAAATGGCAGTTACGTGCCCATGGATCAAACACACCCAAAATAGAGGGTTCGGGATGACGACGTGATCAATCCCCTGTAACTCTGAACAAAGTGGAAATCCTGTCAAATGCTCATGTCTATAGGCATAATAAACATCAGGTATTGTTACTTCCACTATGAAGTAGACAGCAGCAATGTCATACCCATGCTGCACATTCCAGGGTCTACCCCGTGCCTGTGTTACAATAGCTGTAATGCCACCTTGCAACATCCCATCTGTCATACTGCCAAGACAACAGCATTGAGGGGGAGGACATATGTGTCTAGCTAGTTAAACACACCTGCAGAGTCATAAGAGAAAATGGAACACTGCCAGGCCCATCAGTGCAATCCAATGTAGCACACATTCGCCAACATCAACATGACACACTACCAATGCTGACACCTGTATTGTGCCATGCCAATGCTATACATAGTATGTGCTTGGTCTCAGCAACATATAGGTGTATGTGAAATATCAGCGACTGGGTCAGGCCCATATTGTTAAGTGTGGTGCAAGTGTCATCAGAACACCCACAGCCATTGCAAGGCCTCACCATGGTAATGGAAGTGGAGGGAGGGTTGAGTAGGACAAGAAGGTGGCAACATACAATTTGGACAGAACCTACACCTAGAGGATGTGACGCAGACAATTCTGCAAACTGCCCACACTACATGTGACATGCAGGGGGGGCATAGGCTTGTGAGAATACTAATATTAATTACAGGAACCAAGATTACAATGTTTCACTAATAGGAAGTCAGTGACGTCACATTACAACTGCCACAACACAGACACTAATTGTACAATATCTCATTGAAGAGGACGATGGCTCTCCTGTGGATATGCCTGTCCAGGACTTCCATGATGACATTGATGACGAGCTGACAAACATTAGCCAGTAGACCCTCCAAGATGTCCTTGGAACCCTACAGACCCCACCTTCAGTCGCAAGGAGGAGTACAGATGCAGCAGCCATCACAGAGGACCACCCCAATAGTACAACCTGCCAGCTCCAACACAGCTGAGGACTCTGAGGACACTGGTACCACCTTTGAGAGGACAGTAGTGGGAGTACAACAGGAGCTGGCCAAGGAGGTGCGGTGGGGATGCAAAATATGGCAGCTAGTCTTGAGAGGATGCGCATGTGCATGAGTCATCTGCAGAACGGTCAGCAGCCAGGCAAGTGCTACAGTCCCTCCTGCAAGGACTACAACAATGTGTGAGGGATTTCACCACAGCAGTTAGGGAGTTGGCACAACACCTGGCATCCCAAACCTTTCACTGCATGCACGAATCATGACCCCCTCAGGGCCGACCTGGCTGCCTACCACAGTGAGGTCTTTGTCTTCCTGGTAAATAATTTTTAACAATATTCAAACATGTGCAAAGCGTATCAACAATTCATATTTTATTATATCATTACTAAACAACACAGTCATTCTTGATTTTGAATTCAATCCTTATGGTGCTCCTCTCGTGATGGTGCAGTGAAAGTGAATGTAGTGAAAGTCGTTTGTGCAAATGTGCTCTGTACAATATATACAAAATGTGGTTAAAACATAAATATTTCTTTGCAATCTTCTATACGCGGACCTCTGAAGTTATATGATGTTTAATTGCTTATTTATCTACCCAGGGTCTAGGGTTACACGGTACGCCTCATTTTCTCTAAATACCAAAGTGAAGTAGCTGCTATACTCAAAAACCAGCAGCTCCTCCTTGCTGCAGTAATTCCCTTAATAGCCCCGCAGTTGGCAGCTACCAGGAATTCTGACTCCACGTCTTCAAACACTGAAGTGTGTGTTGCCCCTTCAAACCCACCACCACCAAGGGCAGAGGAGATGACACACACATCAGAAGATGAAGATGTGGAACAGATCACCTTCACCCGTAGGAGTACCCGGAAGAACAAGTCCATGCCACATGGGCACAGATTTCATAGGTCCTGTGCTTGTTAACATGCCAGTCTTGCTACAGTTGGTAACATGCACTGTTCTCCAGCACACTGTTTACCTTACCACTATGCACTGCAATTGTCTCTCACTACCTCATTGGCAATTCATGTTCCTCTGCACTGAATGACACTTCACCACAGCACGCCCAATGACATGATCCTCACCACTGCACTTGTGTTGCATCACAATAGAAGGCGTCACACTAATGGACTTACATTCCTGGACTATGTAAGTATTGCCCTACATCACTTAAAAATAAATAGCACTTACACAACCACTTTGTCTCTGTGTAATGTGACACATCAACTGTGTAGGAGATTTGTGATGTATGTAACATGTCAATGACCATAGAATGTCAATACAACAGTGTAGAAAGAATGTGGGCTGATAACTATGCACAGGGTTCTGGATGTTATCATCACCTGTGCTTCCTTTAGCTTATTTCTGAAGTTAAAAGATAAACAGTATAATGCTGTGTAGAACTGAAAAAGTCAGCTCCAAAGTATGTATAAAATGAAACTCAATGTGGCCAACATTCCCTTCAAGACAATCCTTATGTATGTGACATCTGACTATAAACTTTAATCACACACACACCATAAAGCAGGAATGGATGTGTACAAGTGTATGGAAAATTATGTAACCTGGGAGTACAATGTCATAAATGATAGGTGTGAGTTATGTATACAGAACTTCATAAGATTATACCATCACTCAGCTTATCAGGGTTCACATGAACATCAGGCTGCAGGCAGACGTCCCACAGTGGCCAAGAATCCAATACAGGACTCAAACGATGACAGATTTAAAAACACACTAACCTTTACAACACATTGGGAAACATAGTTACCTTGAGTGGTGGGTGCAATGGATGGCAGATGCATAGATAAGTAGCTTTGTTGTAGCTGCCAATGTGACAGCTCATTTGGAATTGGGAATAACCATGTTAACAATGGGATTCTGATGCAGGATGGAACACAAATGCAAATACTAAATTGACACTGTACACCCATGCAAAGGCCCTGATCCCCAAGCATATGACACATACTGTAAAGGAGTACCTAAAACTTTATTTTACAGTAATAAAGGAAACTTAAACTAGGGGAATCACCTTAACTAACCTAACCTATCCTAACTATACATTACCCACAACTGGCCCTAACTACCGTAAACTAAACTTACTTACCACATTTAACTAAACACTCTAAACATCATCCCCCCACCACCCTTACATGATGGTACACATGAAGGACAACATATACTAACCTAAACACATAATAACTTATCCTAAACAAATATATTTATTTTTGTATATATTTCTTTTCAAATGTTTTTTAATTTTTTGTATTTTTTTATACACATAAACCCCAACATCATACCCCACCCACCCACAAAACAAATGTAATAATATAACACCCTCCAACCCCCAACACACTTATACTAACTAAACTAACAGCCTACTCTAACCTAACACTAAGCCCCCTAAACCCACTAAAGAAAAGAACTAGGGAAGAGGAGAGGGAATCATGGGTGAGGATCCAAAAGTCACAAATTGGACCTCCGCAGGATCTTCTTAATACCCCGCAGTCTCCTGCTATTGCGGGACACCTCCTGCTGCAGCTTGTGGTCTGAGCTGTGGTGGTGGTGGCAGTTGTGGGCAATGCTTGCCCCCCTTGGGCAAATGCCCTCCGTACCCCTGTGGCTCTCTCATAGAGATATCTACGTGCCATATTGCGAAACTCAGCCTCCACATCGAGTACATGGTGGTAACGCACTGCCTGCCTCTGAAATTCCCGTATCTCCCGGGCATTCATGTTGGCAGCTGTAAAAATAGAGAAAGCTAAACCTTAGTGACATCATTGTGTGATACATCTACAGATGATATTCTAACACTTCATCAAAAATAGCACATACAGTCCAAATCACAGTACAGATGATAGAATGTCCCTGAGGAATGACATGCCAATACAGCCTACCCATCAACTATCTAACAGCACAGCAATGCACAACAAGGTGTGTACTTAATTAAATGATCTGTGCATCTTTGTACTGCTATTAGTCACATAACAAATGCTGTAAGTACTCCACATGTGCCAGGCCGACTAATAACTATCTTCAGGATCACAATCAAAGCACACAAGACCTGTGATTTGTATATGGAACTGCAAGGACGGGATGCATTTGGTGATCATGTAGTTTGGCATTGTAGTTTGGAACACATGAATGCTTGAATTATATGTCTGTCATCTACACTGGGATCATCACACCTAGGTACACATATTTTCTAGACCTAACCCTGTGCCTCGGGGTGTGATGCTATTAATTGTGTTTGACCAATGACTTTGTGTTTCACCACTGCGCATATTAGTTGCTCAATGTTCACCAGTAGCACATTATGGTGGTCATTACAACCCTGGCGGACGGTATTAAAGCGGCGGTAAGACCGCCAACAGGCCGGCGGACAAAAAAAGAGAATTATGACCCTGGCGGGAGCCGCCAACAAACACAGCCACTTTAACACTCCGACCGCCACGGCGGTACAGACAAGCAGTGCGGCGGTCACCGCCAACAGACAGGCGGAACACAATGTACCGCCCACAGTATTACAACCCGCCAATCCGCCACCTTTTCCGGGGCGGATTCACCGTGGATAAAAACATGGCGGAAACAGCTTTGGCAATGGGAAAACGCTCACCTGAACACATCCCACGAGGAACGAGGACTCCATGGACCCGGAAATCCAAATACTCCCTGCCCTTGTCTTTCTGCTCCTCTACGACCATCATCTACGTAGGCGCCGCAGACAACGGTGAGTGCTGCACCTACGACATGGGGGAGGGGGGAGGCTAAAGTTAGGGGGACACCCACCAAACACCCCCACCCCCAACCTCGCATTATACAACATACACACCAAAGCAGTCACAAAAATCACAGTAACAACCTACAATCCCCCCGGAAGAATGAAAAGACAAAGCGAAATTCGGTCAAACACTGTAATGTGGCAATACACATGTCATACAAAAATATACAGATATATATGAAGTCTGTCATAATTTTATACAGTACAAGAAGTAGTGCAGTTATGTACACAACAATGTCCGTGCACCAACAGTCCAGAAATGCATGGGCGAGGCCCACAAAGGATACCTGACCACAATCGGAGAGAACACTGCCGGGGCATCAGATAGAAATACTACAGGCACCTCAGGGGGAAGGGAAGGGGGGGCACCTCAGCCGGATGACTGCAAAGCCAGAACCACGACGGGGCTCCATGCCCATTTATGTATCCTGGGGAGTGCAAAGCCACAGTCTCTCAAGTCTCTACAGTGGGTGGTTTGCCCACTGTGCCATCCTGGGGAGTGCAAAGCCACAGTCTCTCAAGTCTCTCCAGTGGGTGGTTTGCCCACTGTGCCATCCTGGGAAGTGCAAAGCCACAGTCTCTCAAGTCTCACAAGTGGGTGGTTTGCCCACTGTGCCATCCTGGGGAGTGCAAAGCCACAGTCTCTCAAGTCTCTCCAGTGGGTGGTTTGCCCACTGTGCCATCCTGGGGAGTGCAAAGCCACAGTCTCTCAAGTCTCTCCAGTGGGTGGTTTGCCCACTGTGCCATCCTGGGGAGTGCAAAGCCACAGTCTCTCAAGGAGATGCAGGTCTCCACTGGTACTGGGGGGGACTGGTGCCCAGACTGGATGAGTCTCCCCGTGAAAGTTCCTGTCCTGTCACTGTCCCAGCTGCACATGGGATAAGGATGCCTGATGTGGCGGTCTAATCATTCCTACCCGGTGCTTGCCCTGTTCAGCGGTGCTTCGACATGGCGGTTCTGGTAAGGACATTGGTGTGTGGCATGACGTTCCATCATAGCCCACCTGGGCTGTGGCAGCTGGGGCCCTCCTGTGCTGTGACTCCGGCGGTGGCGGTGGTCTCCTGACCAGCGACCATACTTGGGCCATCTTGGGCTGTGACTCTGGCGGTGGTCTCCTGACCACTGACGATACTTGGGCCGTCCTGGGCAATGACTCTGGCGGTGGTCTCCTGACCAGTGACGATACTTGTGCCCTCCTGGGCTGTGACTCTGGCGGTGGTCTCCTGACCAATGTCGATACTTGGGCCCTCCTGGGCTGTGACTCCGGCGGTGGCGGTGGTCTCTGGACCACTGACGATACTTGGGCCCTCCTGGGCAATGACTCTGGCGGTGGTCTCTGGACCACTGACGATACTTGGGCCCTCCTGGGCAATGACTCTGGCGGTGGTCTCTGGACCAGTGACGACGGTGCTGGCGGTTGTGTCTAGACCGCCGGAAATGATGGCGCACTTCTCCGCCGTGACACTCACAACAGGCTGGGCAGACTTCCTCTGGCCCTTCCCCACCTTTGGTGGAGTCACAGCTGACTCTCCAATCCCCTTGGAACCCATGTGAGCTGTTTTCCCACCAGGAGTCTTCACACGGTCCCGTCGTCCACTCTCCAATTTTAGAGCCTTTACAGGGGGTGGGCTGCCAGTGCCTAGGCTCCGGGTCATACTGCCTGCCCTGGTGGACGGAGCACTCCACAAACCTTGAACAGGCACCACTGGTATTGGAGGCTTTTTGGCTGAGGCGCTACAACGGGACTGATGAATTGGATGGGGGGGTGGGGGCAAAAAGGTCAACTTTACAGAGGGACAGTTTCTGACGAACACTGGGATGGGTAGTTGGAGGGGGCCTGGGAGTGGAGGAAGAGGAGATGGTTGTAGGAGGTGTCACTTTAGGTGTTTTGGGTGCAGGTGCAGGTACTGGAGGCAGTCGTGAGGTGGATGGATGTTGGATGAGTGATTGCCGGCGTTTGTGTACTTTGCGAGGGGCGTCACAGACACACTGGGAGAGGACACAGGGAATGTGTAAATGGGAGTGGAGGTGGTGAGTGCAGGTGAGCGGGGTGTGGTGCTGGGTGTTCTGGTGCGAGTCCTGGTGCCTGTAGATGTAGTGCATGCAGGTGAGAGTGTAGACGAGACTGGGAGGGAGGAGGGAGACGACGAGGAGGGGAACACAGTGGAGGCAGTGGATGTTGCTGTGTCTGTATGTGGGTGATGCTTGTGTGAGTGCCTGTGGGATGTGTGGTGCCTATGTTTGCTTGAGCTACCTGTGTGTGCTGACTTGTGTGCATGCTGGTCTGTAGGTGTGCTTGGGATGGGCTGGGGTACAGGAGATTGGGTCTGGGTGGAGGAGGTTGGAGGGGGAGGCTAGACACAGGGACAATGGCTGCCATCAGTGCTGAGGCCAGAGATTGCAGGGTTCGCTGAAGGACAGCCTGACCAGAATGAATGCCCTCCAGGAATACATTACCGTGTTGCAACTCTCGTTCTACACCCTGGATGGCATTCACAATGGTAGACTGCCCAACAGTGAGTGACCTGAGGAGGTCAATGGCCTCCTCACTGAGGGCAGCAGGGGTGACTGGGGCAGGGCCTGAGGTGCCTGGGGCGAAGGTGATGCCCACCCTCCTGGGTGAGCGGGCACGGGGCGAACGCTGAGGGGCTGCTGGGAGGGCGGTGCTGGTAGGGGAGGTGGCGGCTGTACCTGCAGAAGTGGGGCGCACAGATGGTGCCGCCACCACAAGGGAGCCCCCATCGGCGGACGAGTCCGTGTCGCTGCTTGGTGATCCGGTGGCCGACGTGAAGCTCCCCTCGCCCTCCGTCCCACTGGTGCATTCAGAGTCCGTGGTGGGGCCCTCCATGGCCATGTGGGATGCAGCTCCCTCCTGCTCCGGTGCCACTGTACCTCCGCCTTATGATGCTGATGTACAAAAGGACAGGGAAAGCAGAAAAAGGGGGGAGACAGAAGAAAGAGAGTTTTAGTGCATGGCATACCGCTACCGTTGGCGGACAAGACAGACACAGCAGCCCCCTGCATTACGCCGTGCTCCGGCCCTCTGCACATGCAATTCCTGGGATTTGGCCTACATGGCAATGGTGGACATCTGCCCACATGGATGCCACAGGGGCAACTATACCTCGACTTGGCACTCTGCTGAGGTGGGGTAGAGTGCCACATGGCCTACATCACGGAGGGGCCTTGCCTACCGAACTCGCCCTGGCCTAGGGACACCCACAGCCCACCTCCCCCACCCAGACACCTCCACTGCGCGAAAAGTCCACTGAATGAGAGTGTACTCACCCCCATGTGTCTGCTGTGATGCCCTCAAGCGCCCATCCAACTCTGGGTAGGCCACCGCCAGGATCCGGAACATCAGGGGGGTTATGGTGCGACGGGCACCCCTCCCACGTTGGGAGGCCATCCCCAGCTGAGCCTCCGCTGTCTTCTTGCTGCAGCGGCGAATGTCCTCCCATCTCTTACGGCAGTGGGTGCCCCGTCTCTGGTGGGCCCCCAGGGTCCGGACCTCCTTGGCGATGGCACGCCAAATGTCCCTCTTCTGGTGGGCGCTGACCTACATGAAATGCACAAGGAAAGAGGAACAGTCATTAACAACTGCACCGTCGCTGTGACTAGCCCCCCTCCCTACTCTGGCCATGTGGCCCATTCATTCCCATGCATTAATGTACTATGAACTCTGCCCCCTTCCCTCTTCCAACCAGCCCTCTCCACCCAGGCCTAGCCCATCCCACGTGCTCCCTGTGTACTAACCTGTTGGTCTGGAGGACCGTAGAGTAGCGTGTACTGGGGGAGGACCCCGTCTACCAGTTTCTCCAACTCCTGTGCAGTGAAGGCAGGGGCCCTTTCCCCAGACGCAGCAGCCATCGTCGCTTCCAGACCGAGGTCACAGCAGCACTTGCAGTGTAGGTCCTCTCCTGTCGAAGGTCAGGTATCGAGTGATTTTACAGATAGAAAATGGCGGTGACGTCTGCGGCGGTGACGTCCGCGGCGTTGCGCATCATCACCGCCGGCGCACCTGTTCATTGGCCCCTGGGACCCATAGGGTACAAAGTTAACCAATGCAGCATTGCGCCGCAGTCTACGACCGCCTACCGCGACGGTGTGCAACGCCAGCGCTGTTACCCCACAATCCCATTGTCCCAGTTTGGAGGTCAGGCAGCCGCCATTCCAGGGGCCCACATGGCTTAATTAACCTCTGCGTCACACATAGCTAGGCCTACACTCAACACACATACAGGAAGGGTTCTGTGAGTGGTGTAGTCTTGTGTGTAACTGTGGGTACATACCTTGAGGAATAATGACTGATTCTTCGCTGTTGTCCTTCGTAGGCACCGTCAGCTGGGACAGTTGAGAAGATGGCGGAATCCTCCGGTGTATCGACCGCTGGTGGACCTGTTGACAATGGAAGAGCGACATGTCATCGTGACCTACAGGTTT
Source organism: Pleurodeles waltl (assembly GCF_031143425.1). Taxonomy (NCBI): domain Eukaryota; kingdom Metazoa; phylum Chordata; class Amphibia; order Caudata; family Salamandridae; genus Pleurodeles; species Pleurodeles waltl. The sequence continues at coordinate 275,956,892 of NC_090451.1, read as the reverse complement.
GACCGTGCCACAATCCAGAAACTATGTACCCAGTTGGAGCCAGACCTGATCTCACCAATACGCCATCCCACTGGAATCCCCCCTGACATGCAGGTGCTGTCAGTGCTCCATTTCCTTGCAAGTGGGTCTTTTCAGACAACAGTGGCCATGGCATCAGGGATGTCCCAGCCTATGTTTTCCAACGTGTTGTCCAGAGTGCTGTCTGCCCTGCTGAAACACGTACGGAGATACATCATTCTCCCTGAGGTGGCAGATTTGCCTACAGTAAAAGGTGACTTCTATGCCCTTGGACATATCCCCAACGTCATAGGTGCCATTGATGGGACCCATGTAGCTCTGGTCCCCCCCCACAGGAGTGAACAGGTGTACAGGAACAGGAAGAGTTATCATTCAATGAATGTCCAGATGGTCTGTTTGGCAGACCAGTACATCTTGCATGTAAATGCTATGTTCCCTGGCTCAGTGCATGACGCCTACATCCTGCGAAATAGCAGCATCCCTGATATGATGGGTCAACTCCAGAGGCACCGTGTATGGCTATTGGGGGACTCTGGTTACCCCAACCTTTCCTGGCTATTGACCCCAGTGAGGAATCCCAGGACCAGGGCAGAGGAACGCTACAATGAGGCCCATGGGCGGACTAGGAGGGTGATCGAACGCACCTTCGGCCTCCTGAAGGCCAGGTTCAGGTGCCTCCATATGACAGGTGGATCCCTATTCTACTCACCGAAGAAGGTGTGCGAGATCATCATCGCCTGCTCCATAATTTGGCTTTGCGACGCCATGTGCCTTTTCTGCAGGAGGATGATCCAGATGACGGTGTTGTTGCAGCTGTGGAGCCTGTGGACAGTGATGAGGAGGAAGCTGAGGAAGAAGACAACGACAACAGGGAGTCAGCCATACAGCAATATTTCCAGTGACACACAGGTGAGAACATTTGCATGTTTAACATTACATTGACTTTCACACGTCTACCTCTATCTGGTTTTTCGATTTCAAACACTATTTGGTAACTGAGTTGTACCTTTCCATTACGGTTTCACAGGTGTGGTTACCAACGTGTCATCTGCTTGCATCCTTCAAGGACTTGTGATGTGTGACATAGGTATGTTAGCCTTACAATGGGAAACGCATTATGACACTGTCATTGATAATACATAATTGGTAAATCACAGACTGACTCAAGATTGTTTTGTGCTTCAAGGGTGTTTATTGAAGTGCGCAGAAATGTGAGGGGGTTGTAAAAGGAGGAGGGGTGATAGCGTAGGAATGTCCATGGCAGAGTCCAGTCTATTAGTCTCACAGATGCACTGCCCATCTGGGCATAGGAAGTGGAGCTGGGGCAGTTTAAGTATGGACAGGGTAACAAGGTGGTACAGTGGGAGGACAAACAGGGTGGTCTCATTTCCTGGCGGCGGTCTTGCCATCTTGCTCTGTCCTGTTCCTGGATCTCAGGGACCGCTTGCGTGGTGGTTGTCCGTCTGCAGGGGGTGGGGTGCTGGTGTGTTGGTACTGTGGCGGGGCGTCCTGTCCACTAGCGCCGGCGGAGGTGGTGGGCAGTTCATCGTCCTGGCTAGTGTCAGGGGTCCCTTGGAGTGCCACGGTGTCCCTCATGGTGTTCTGTATGTCCTTCAGCACCCCTACAATGGTGCCCAAGGCGGAGCTGATGGTCCTGAGCTCCTCCCTGAACCCCAAATACTGTTCCTCCTGCAGGCGCAGGGTCTCCTGAAACTTGGCCAGGACCGTCTCCATGGTCTCCTGGGAGTGGTGGTAGGCTCCCATGATGGAGGAGAGGGCCTCGTGGAGAGTGGGTTCCCTTGGCCTGTCCGCACCCTGTCGCACAGCAGCCCTCCCAGTTCCCCTGTGTTCCTCTGCCTCTGTCCCCTGGACCGTGTGCCCACTACCACTGCCCCCAGGTTCCTGTTGTTGTTGGGGGGGTGGGTTATCCTGGGTTCCCTGTAGTGGTGGACACACCGCTGATTGACCTGTCCTGGGTAGGGAGGTTTGGGCCCGCTGGGTGGGTGCTGTGCTGGTGTTACCAGAGGGTGGAAGGTCAGTGTTGGGCTGTGCCTGTGCAGGGGGAACGGACTGTCCCGAGGCCCGCGATGGTCCGGGCTGGTCATCAGGATCCAGTAGGGCAGAGCTGCTATCGTCACTGTGGGCCTCTTCTGGGGGTGGAGTGGTGTTGTCTGGACCCTCTGGTGTGGTGACGGTCCTTCGGGTTCCTGCAGGGGCATAAGGGCATGATTATTGCATGTGTGTGTGATGGTGTGCAATGGGTGGGTGTCTGTGTACCCCAGTGCTAGCATTCCAGTGTGTGGGCTTGTGTGATGATGGTTAGGGGGTTGTTCTGGGTATGTGCAGTGAGCATGCTTTAGTGCTGGGTGTCCATGCTTTGTTTTGTCATGCAGGGCTTGGTGTTGGGATGTGTGGTTTGTGTTCTTAGTACATTAGTGGGGAGTTGGAGTGATAGGGGAGGGTGTGAGGGTGGGGGTGTGTGAGAGCATGCAGGTAGGGTGGGGGATCTGATAGTTAAGATTCGACTTACCAGTGTCCCATCCTCCACCGACTCCTCCGAGGCCCTCTGGATGCATGATGGTCAAGACTTGCTCCTCCCATGTTGTTAGTTGTGGGGGAGGAGGTGGGGGTCTGCCGCCAGTCCGCTGCACCGCAATGTTGTGCCTGGAGACCGTTGAATGCACCTTCCCCCGTAGGTCGTTCCACCTCTTCCTGATGTCCTCCCTATTTCTTGGGTGCTGTCCCACGGCGTTGACCCTGTCCACTATTCTGCGCCATGGCTCCATCTTCCTGGCTGTTGATGTGTGCTGTACCTGTGAGCCAAATAGCTGTGGCTCTACCCGGATGATTTCCTCCACCAAGACCCTGAGCTCCTCCTCGGAGAAGCGGGGGTGTCTTTGGCGTGACATGGGGTGGTGTGTGTGATGTGTGGGGTGGTGTATGTGGTGATGAGTGTGGTGATGTGTAGTGGTGTGTGGTGTTTTGTGCGTGGATGTGGTGTGGGTGATGGTGTTGTGTGCCTCTGTGTGATGGGGTTGTCTATTCTGTGCTCTCTCTCTGGCCTTCGTTCGTGATTTTTCGGTCGTAGGGATTTGTGGGTGATGTGGGTGTGTGTTTTATATTGTAATGGGTGTGTGGGAGTGGTGTGTGTATGTGTATCAGGTGTGTGTATTTTGAATTGTCCAATGTGGCGGTGTTTTGGAGATGTGTGTATTTTGAGTGCGGCGGTGTGTACCGCCAATGGAATACCGCGGTTGAAAGACCGCCGCGTGGATTCGTGTGTCGTGATAGTGTGGGCGTATTTCTGTTGGCGTGGAGGTGGAGGTTTTGTTTTCGCCAGTTTTATCACTGACCTTTGGTGTGGCGGAGTTGTGTGGGTGTCTGAATTTCGGCGGATTCCGAGATGTGGGTCATAATAGCTGTGGCGGAATTCCGCGGCCGCGGCGGGGTATTGGCGGTCTTCTGCACGGCGGTAAGTGCCTTTTACTGCAAAGTTGTAATGACCCCCTATATGTTTTGTTCAGTTTAGCTGCCTATTAGCTTTAACATGGAGTTAGTCATTACATTCTGTATTCAGTTCAGTTGCCTATTGGCTTTGACACAGCATAAGCCATTACATTCTGTATTCAGTTTAGCTGCCTATTGGCTTTGAAATGATATTAGACATTACATTTGATATTTAGGTTAGCTGCCTATTGGCTTTGACATGACATTAGACATTACATTTGATATTTAGGTTAGCTGCCTATTGGCTTTGACATGACATTAGACATTACATTTGATATTTAGGTTAGCTGCCTATTGGCTTTAACGTAGGGTTAGACATTGTAGTTGAGACATTACAGATGTCTGTGTTTTTCCAAGCTGTGTTTTTCCACAAGATGGACCATGCTGTTTTCTTCACACCAGACCTTAGCTGATAAGAGCACGTAGATTTTGTGTTTACCTCGCAATGCAGTCTGAGAGTGGAATTGCTCAGGAGAACTGGCCACTCTCCAAGGTTGTTCATATCTCACACTGAGTTTGCTTTTAAGGATGACTCTGGGCTACAGTGAGTTAGATTTGAATCTGCTTGACTTCAGGCTGGAGCTAGACGTCAGTTGCCAGTCTCCCGTTTGGGTAGAAAATCTCTTTGTCGCAGTTGACCAGAGTCATCAACTTGCAGACCCCAGAAAGATGAAGCTTTAGGCCCTACCGCCTTGCCCATACGGTGATGAATTTGACTTTTATGCTTTGCTTTGCAGTTATGTTATATATATTTGCTGTGTACATTGCAACTGAGAAGTACTGTGATATATTTTGCTTTCACTGCTGCGACTACTTTTAAACGTGTGCTTCCAATCTACTAATTTCGTCTCTCAAGAACTTGTGGGTGGGGAATTAATAACAATAAATGTCTTCTTTGAACTCAGAAGTGCATTCCAGAGAGGTTCTGTAAGCCCCGATAGGAGATAAGTGTGAAAGCAGAACAGGGGGATGGACATGCAACACATACTTTCAAACATCAAGGACAACCACAAAGCTTTGGACAGCTGTCCATGGGTTTAGTCAGTCCACCACAGCTAAGGAGGCCTGCCAAATAGAATTGAGTCAACCATTGGACAATCACATCTACATTCATTTTTCTAATTGCAGACAATTGTCAACATCATTAGATCTCACTGACACACTTCCAAAATCAAGCACATTGATGCAAGCACCCATCTGGCCTTGACCTGCATGCACTCCTATGACATTTCACTCAAGTGCTACATAAATGGAGTACAACATGTGGAGCTGGATGCTGCAGGAAAGTCACCCATACAGTCCTACATGTTCATTACTTAACAGGGATGCTCAAGTCTGTGTGTAAAACTTATGCTTCACTGGTCTGTGTGAATCAGGGTATGACTTGCTCACTAAATTATGACACTGGCCACCTCCAAATTAATTATTGGCATACATGTAGCAACAAATCACCTAGTTCACCTGCCCATGCCTATAGCGCAGCACTCGACTCCCAATATATGACTCTCCGCTGCAGAATGTCTAACTCTAACATGGAACAAAATGTCAACCTCCAGTCAAGTCACATATCAGATCGCGTGCCAGCACATCATACCTTGCAATGAGTCCAACACACAGGAGTAAATCACACAACAGCTGCAAACACAACACAGGACAAACATATTAACACTTACTGGATACGTCTGGGTCCGCAAATTGAGCCACTTCACCAATTGTATAGGGGGCTGGTCCACCTGTAAAACATGGAAGGGTGATATGTGCTCAATGTCTGCTCACTGTACAAAACTTGGAACAACAAATTACTGTGTGTGACATTTTATATGATAGACCTGCACATCAGGCATGTAGACACACCAACAGACATACTACTGCAAACATGCATTGACACTGTCAGTCCAGTGAGTGATAGACACACATATGCACACATGCACTGACCCTAACAATCATGTGGTGCCAAACATGATTACTCAATTTTGTGCTTAATTAACTCTAGAGGGTACTCCATTTCATCGTTTGTAATTATGAGAGACATGCAATGCCACATTCCTGGTGCATTGTAGTACCAGTGACTCAGGTATTGTGGCTTGTGCATCAAGGGACAATGAGTTACTGTGTGATGCTCATCTGGGTTGATTTGTGTTCAGGAATTATTGTGCTTTTAATGGTCCATTATATGTGTGCCAGTGTTGTATGTAGGTTACATATGCCACATTGGCAGTGCACCCAGAGCTGTATATGCCCCCTATAACATGATGACAGGGATCCTGTGTGTTACTTGATGACAATGTTACGCTAAACTTGGATTGGCCATTTATCTGATTCAAAACAACAACAAAAATGTATGCTTACAGTGTCTAATTTGATCATCCGTGACAGAATGCATGGGCACAGGTGTAGTCATTGCACATGAAAGCCCATATTTATACTTTTTTTGGCACTGCATTTGCGTCAATTTTTGTCGTAAAACGCCAAAAGTGGTGCTAAAAAAGTATAATTAGGGACCGAAATGTGTTACTCTGGGCCCTGTGTACCTTTATCAGGTATTGTAAATCACACTTTGGCACATTCATTAACTTAGAATTGCCAAGTTGGGTGACCTGTGGTAATACAACCGAACTGACACTGTCCGCTAATTAAAACTTGGGTTAGCAACTGTCCTACTTCTGCAATCTTGATGAGGTAGGTCTCTAATTGAAAGCACCTTGGGAATGGCGGCACTCACAGGAATGCTGGCTTGCTGATCTTAGCATACCACCATGTCTGTGATAGCCTTCGGACTGAGAAGTTAATAATTGTACATATGCTGCACTATATCCGCAGGGGTGTACCAAAAGTAAAATAACAACCTATTTCGTCACTTAAATGGTATAATGGAAGCAGTCAGTGGTCAATTGCACAACGTCATGCTAATAAATAGTTTGTGACCATGCATTCACAAAGAGCAGGGATCCCATGATGAGCCATTCACTTTACAAAATTGTTTGGCTATAAAGTGACACAGATGGTAACTGTACTAGCTCAGTACCAGCAATTGCGCCCAAGGCAAAAATGTTGTTGGGCAATGCTACTCAATGACAGGAATTCAACGCCTACTCTGAAAAGCCACGAGATGAACCTGTTTTGTGCTACTGCAATTTGGTAGTATCCTTGTACAGTTGGGTTTGGCCATGTGAAAGATTATCTGTCCAGACGTAAACACACAGAAACAATGAGCTTGGGGACAGATGTTTTTTCTTTTTTGTGTTGCATTTGCTTCATTTGTTTACGCTACAGCTATGGAAATTGGCACAAAAAATGTGATTGTAGCAAGTGTGCTATGCTTTTGCATCCAGAAATAATGCAAATGCTGCACAAACTAAGTTGAAATATCGGCCTAAGATATTAGAAGAGGTTAGGAAGAGCTTTGTACGTATGGCCATGAGTACTGTTCAGACATGGTTTAAAAAAACTGGGGACTACGTTTGTTTCTTGTATTAGAATGTGAAATACATCCCATTCCTGGTACACTCACAGGCCCTGAATCATAATTTTGTTTGTGCCGCATTACCATCATCTATTGACTCCAAAGCGGCACTAATTTACAAGATTAAGTTGTCTTTTGTAAGTTTGTGCAGCTTTTGCGTCAACAAATGACGATTATGCATTGCAAACTTTTTATAAATCAGGGCCACAGTTTGTTCAACTTGCATTTCACATGTCCACAAACATTGCATGTCACAAAATCTGCTACTGTCACTCCAGAGCATTGTACTGTACACATTAGTCAAATTTGTACTCACTAACAGGGCCACCAATCACCACACCCAGGTGGTCCAGCAGGTCCTGCTCTCGGGCCACCAGGTCAGCCCAGCGATGCTTCAACTGGTGGTCGTTGCGCTGGCTGTTGAAGATTCTTCTTAGGTGGAACAGCACCTTTGCCCACCTGAGCCTCCTTGCCTCCGTGTGATACCCCTGTATCACCCGGCCCCCAGCCTCCAACATAAGGGGGAGGAAGTGGCACACCAGCCACACAAAAGCCCCTAGCTCCTCCTCACCCATTCGCCCCAGATGTGGCCTTCTGAACATCTCAAACAAAATAGGATAGGAAAGGGTAAAGAAGGAATAACAGGGAAAGGAGGTATGAAAAGGAAACTTACCTAACCCACAGACAGCCCAACAATACCCCAACTAACAATACCCACAAACACACTCAACAGTACAAAGACAAATCTAATCACAATAAATGACAAAAACACACTTACACAGATTAACACAGACACTTACAAAACACCAGAATACAATAGCAATAGCACACAGGAGACAAAAGCACAATATTCACAGAGACAACTCAAGACACAGTCACACAGTCTAGAATAATCACAGACTGCAAAGTGAAAGTGAAAGTACACCCACTGTACCATTTCTGTAAACTGGATATCCTATTACATCACTTTCTGTCTAAATTGTAGGGCGTTTTTTTTATATTGCGTGTAATTTTATGACGCATACGGAGTTTGCGTCAATATTTTTTGACGCATATGCATGAAAATTCCCCTGCATTCAAGGATCAATACATTTTAAATGGATAACCGATTTCCTAGGGTGCGGTGTTGGAATTAACGCTAAGGACCAATCGATGTATTATGTGTGTGAGCGTCATTTTTTAAAGCATATGCGTTATATTTTGACGCGTTTGCATCAAAAAATCTGTCTTAAACTGTGTTTGTGTGATTTTTCATTTTTTTACATGCATGCAGCCTATAACTATACAAAGATAGGATGGTATGACCTGCAGAGAGTGTTCTAGTGTTTGGGCACATGTGGCAGCTCATACTACTGCGGCCCAAAATACTCATGTTGTTGTGCCAGATTAGCTCTCTTAACTGACGCAACAGCAACACAAACTTTTGGAATAAAATTGGTATTTCCTATTTTGAGCAGGTGTTGCATCAATAGAAGAAAGCAAGGCTACGCAACTAAACAAATAGACTCATGCCCTGTGTGTTTATGTCTGTGAATTGGCTCTTCAAATTGTTGTTGTGCCTCTGTGAGAACTTCACGAGAAAATGTTGCCATAATGTGCATGTATGAATGTGTTATAATTGTGTATAACCATCAGATGCCATTCATTGAGGTACATCAGTCATGATATGTGTTTGTTATATCTGTTGCGTCTTATGCTGTGTGTAATTCCTTGACTTTGGGGACAAAACATTTCCCATGACGAACTATACACAGGATAGATAGAGGACGGTTGATAATGGCTATGTCAGATATGTTACCCATCACATGTAATGAAATGTTGAATACTACTTCATGGTCACTTGACTGTATACTACCCATGAGTCCATCATTTGAACATGTTAGGTAGGTATAGTGTTTGTGACACAGAGGCGGTCATTCTGACCCTGGCGGTCAAAGACCGCCAGGGCGGAGGACCGCGGGAGCACCGCCGACAGGCCGCCGGTGCTCCAATGGGGATTCCGACCGCGGCGGTAAAGCCGCGGTCGGACCGGCACCACTGGCGCCAGTGTACCGCCGCCCCATTGAATCCTCCACGGCGGCGCAGCTTGCTGCGCCGCCGAGGGGATTCCGACCCCCCCTACCGCCATCCAGATCCCGGCGGTCCGACCGGGATCCGGATGGCGGTAGGGGGGGTCGCGGGGCCCCTGGGGGCCCCTGCAGTGCCCATGCCACTGGCATGGGCATTGCAGGGGCCCCCGTAAGAGGGCCCCTAAATGTATTTCACTGTCTGCTGCGCAGACAGTGAAATACGCGACGGGTGCAACTGCACCCGTCGCACAGCTTCCACTCCGCCGGCTCGATTCCGAGCCGGCTTCATCATGGAAGCCTCTTTCCCGCTGGGCTGGCGGGCGGCCTGAAGGCGACCGCCCGCCAGCCCAGCGGGAAAGTCAGAATTACCGCCGCGGTCTTTCGACCGCGGAACGGTAAGCTGACGGCGGGACTTTGGCGGGCGGCCTCCGCCGCCCGCCAAGGTCAGAATGAGGGCCAGAGTCTCAAATCCAATCCTAAAATTATTATGTACACCACAGTTTGAGTCATGTAAATGACCTATGTTTCTCCTGTGGCTGTGGAGGACCAGCAGACCATGCTGCATGTGTTCACATATTTCCAGTGGTTCATTTCACAAAGGTGTCCACTTCAAGTGTGTGGCCATGTGTACCCTGTGTCAGTACTGGCTCCATGTTGTCACAGTTACGTGCAGGTCTAGTCATGAGTCTGTGGAGCCAATCCTTGAATTAACAGAGTATCCTTCAAAGCAGAATTGATCAAAAGCCAAAGATCAACTAACAATACACATGGGGATAGTCCAGCTATGGCACTGCAGAACTTTTATAAGGCTGACGACAGAGCAACCTTGGTGTGCTCAAATATGTTATGGATCAGTAATAGGAAACAGGCAGGTTTCATCACAACCTTTGTACACAGGGTGGGGTCTAAAATTCTCAATGCAACAGGGAACATCAGTGCCTCTGTGCTGATTAATTTCACAGCTAGTCACCACACAAGCCCCAACAAAAGGTGGTGGCAGAAGTGAATCTGTGTGTGGACCGTCAGGGCACAAACATGTTTTGTCCTTACATACACATTAGCAACCCTTGTTTGTTGTGCTTTAGGCACCGTACCGAATCCATGCACACACCCATAGCACACTGTCAGTTTGGCACTAATGAATACATGCAAAACTAGACAAGGGATGGGGGCTGGATTTGGCCATTCAAATACATATCCCAGAACAGAATATGATAAGTAAACTGATCAAGCTATACTATAAATTTGAGGATTCATCGTAGACCTACCAGACACAATACCCCAGGAGGAAACAGAGGGCATGGAAAGCAACTATGAGACAAATGTAGCCACATGGAACCTCTATGGTTAACGCAAAGATTGGAACCAGTCTGGCTAACAGGATGCAGGCTCTGTCAGTAACAAACATGAACAAGGCAAATACTCAGTGAGCAGACTCTGACTGGGACAAGCAAGAACAACACTGTGGGAACTAAAAACAGTTTGTGCTATGGTCTGCAACGTTACACAATCCCCCAAGGGCTCTGGTACACAAGTGATTTGTACGCCAATGCACAACAAGGAGATTCAGAAAATGGCAGCTTCTAAGCAGTTCCAAGCAGCAGCAAGGGCAGGGAAGGTTCAAATGGCTGGTCTGCATGGAAGTGCTCACATGTGTGAGCACCTTCAGTCTCTCACAAGTCCTGGAGTTGAGAATCAAGTTCAAAGGGCCAACTGGACCTTTCACATGGGAAGCAATGGACAGCTGATTACAGGTCCTACCGACTACTAGGCATTATGAGACCTGAAGTCTATGCAGACTGATGAACTAAGGCATGCCGTACTGAAGAGGGAAGCACACAGGAGTCAGAATGGGAGTCTGGGTGTGTGTAGATGAAGATTCTCAGGGTAAAGATAGTCCATTTACAGGGCCCCCTAGAGAAGGGTGGGCAGAGACTTAAAACATGGCAGTGGCAGGACTTATTACCTGGGATGGACTGCGCAGGGCATGTCTTGTGAGCAATGCTTGTCATACCTGGGGCACTCGTGCTATCCATTTTCAGGTTTGATGCACTTCTTGTCACACATGCTCCTTTCAGAGATAGCTGATGTCACACTTACTGCTGTCAAGGGTCTGGTCATACAGTCCTGTTACCAATGCAATAGCAAATCCACTGCTTCATGTATGAAGCACTTTTTTTCCTTATGATTGATGGTGTCTTAGTTGTGTGTCATATGCTGCAATGGACCATGTTGGCAACATGGATGTGTCTCATAGCTGTGGTCCTCTGATATTGCCCTTGAAATGTGAAATAGACAGGATATATGTGTGTGATGTTTGCTGCACATTCATACCCATCAAATGTGATGTGGCTTTTTCAGTATGCTAATTTGTATTTCTTCAATGCTCCATGAGGCAAAACTCTGATTATGATTCCTAGAGATAATGTGATGCATAAATAATTACCCAGTGCATGATTGAGTGATGAAGTAAGGTGTTTAATTACATATGATAACAAAGTGGTGATGGTGACTATAGTTAGAAGTTTTGTCCGATGTGTTGTCTCCGACGCAATCCTGCAGCTGTGTTTGGATGTTCCTCCTCATTTTCACGGACAGCATCCTCCTCTTCCTCCTCTTCAGGCATTTGTTGATCCGCTTCATAGAGGGGAATGTTCCTCCTCACACAAATGTTGTGCAGGATGGCACACGTCAAAATGATATTGCAGACCATTTCAGGGGAATATAGAAGGCTGCCTCTGGTGATGTCCAGGCACCTGAATCTGGACTTCAGGATGCCAAACGTCCTCTCAACTATGGTGCGTGTCCTACGATGTGCCTCATTATAGGCATGCTCTGCTGCTGTGCTTGGGTTGGCAATTGGGGTCATGATCCATGGCTGGATCCCGTAACCCTGATCAGTTGAAAGAGAAAATTAGGGTAAGAATTTGGTTGTTGGTTGCACCGTGATTGTCACTTTGCAAGGCTGTTGTTATCTTGTGTCGTCTGTGACTCATCTGTGTTTGTGGTATTGTGTGGGATCCTGGGCTTCTGTGATGTTCTTTCTGCATTGGCTTGTTTAACTATCAAAACTGGTGTGTGGCTGATTGACATGATATCAGTGGTATATTTAGAAACTTGCAGTTCAGTGTGTATCTCCCAAGAGTTATGTAATGTGAAAGAAGTGTCCGTGTGCCTTCACTGGAGGTGGCATGATACTTCCACACACAGAATCGATTCCACTGTGGTGGTAACATGGTTGCACTATATGGCCTGAACATCCCATCCAATTCAACATATATAATTGCAGGTGAAATGCAACAGTGAGACCCTTTGATTTGGCTAGGTGACAATGCACAACACACCTCCATAAGTTGGCAGCACTGAAGTGTTCACAGTTGACAATGCACAATTATCCCATGTGTGACAAGTTCTATGCAAACCTATTTTTGTGCCCTCACCGAGTTGGCTCATGTGCAAACGTGTACCTACACTACTGAACTTGCTCCAGGTAAGCTGGCTAACTTGATTGTGGGGGTGAAGGTTTTAGTGTCGGAAGGTTCATCTGCTTGTACATCTCTTCTGTATATGGGGAATTGTTTCAATTCGTATGTGTAGCAGTGTGGACTTTACATTAGTGTCACATCCACATGTTTTCATATCACAGCCCACTTCCTTATTGCTAGCTGGCAATGTCACACCAGGAGTGATGTGAGATGTTGGTACTGCCTCAATGATTCCATGTCACCTTCATTAAAGTCAGCGTCATCATGCTATGTGTCTCATGGTGTTTGACCTGCAGCAACACTCATTACACACCCCTTACACAGGACATATTGATTGGAAGGGTATGGGATTGAGTGTTATTGATGTGATATTGAAAGGTTCATCTTTGAAGTTGTACTGCCAGTTAAGGACATGTCATTGCACTGTGTAGTTTTAAATTGGTCCCGTGTGGCTCTAGAGTGGCATCTCTTGTTATCTGCATCTGTCATTTGTCCATAGGTGTGTATCCCATTGGGTCAGGATATCAAACATGACCACCAGTGTCACACCTCAGTGTCTTCCTGGCCACGTGTCAATGTAGTGGTGTATGTGTTGGGTGTCCTACAGTGTTGCTGTGCTGTGTGTAAATAACTAGGTTTCTGTACTTACCAACAAGTAGGCCATTGCCATATTGTCCATCCTGGAAGTGCTGATTGATGGTGCTGTGGCGGAAGATGAATGAATCATGTACACTCCCAGGATACTTTGTCATGATGTTGGTGAACAATCCCTGGTGATCCACAATGGCCTGCACATTGATGGAGTGAGTGTGCTTCCTGTTGCGGTATAGGTGCTAAGTTGCAGCAGGTGGCACAATCCGAACATGTGTGCAGTCAATGACACCAAGCATGTGCGGGAAGCCATGAATTTGATAGAACTCCAGCTTGGTCTCCTGCTGCTTCTGCTGTGTGTTGGGGAAGCTGATGTGGCGGGGTGTGAGGGAGATGATGGCATCAAGTACCTTGGGAAGGAAGGCAGATAATGAGGGCTGTGAGATCCCGGTAACCAGGGCACCAGTGGTTTGAAATGAGCCACTTGCCAACATGTGCAGGACAGCTAGCAGCTTGGTCTCCGGTGGAATGATGTGGGGTAACTGCAAGCTGGGTGCCAATTGTGGCTCAATGTGGCGCAGCAGCTGCTGTATGGCTTGCCAGTTTAGTCTCTACCTCTGGATGATGTCATGTTCCCTGAGGCCCTGAAGGGTTTTCCTGGTCCTGAATATCCTCTCCTGCCTTCTGCATTGCCTTTGGGGTCTATGTTGGTGTGGTGGTAGCTGCTGCTGTTGCTCCTGTGCTCTGCGTCTTCTAGCATGCTGCATGAGTATCACCTCCATGTCTTCCTGTTTGAGCTATGATGTTGCTTCTGTGAGCTTTCCTTAAGTAGTGGTGTGTTTGCCCCATTTTCACGCCTGCCCTGACCCAGGTGTTAAATTTTGGTGCAAATCGGGATTTGTGCCATTTTCCGGCTCCGCCTACCAAGCGTGTGCCATTTTTGCGTGGTTGGATAAATATGGCGCACAGGTGTTTGCGCCATTTTTTTAGACGGGAACGCCTACCTTGCATCTCATTGACGCAAGGCGGTTTCCTTCATCCAGAAAATTGCGCACACTGGGATATTTTGACGTTAGGCGGGTCTAGCGTCAAAGTATAAATTTGGTGTTAAGTTTGTTCCGATTTAGCATTAAACAAAATGACGCTAATCCAGCGCAAAAGGAGTATAAATATGGGCCTTATTTCAATAGCAACAAAGCATGCGCTTAAAGTTCAACCCCAGCTTTCAGTGGTACATCACACACTTTCAGGAACAATGTTAGAAGTGTCCAAAAGGGGAAACTAACCTCCTCCTTACCCAGACACTCTTAAACACTGACAGGTCTGCCTACATGAGGTTTCTTTACGTGGCCAGTTCCTAAATGGATCACAAGCAGCAGCAATTTCATCATGTTTGCAACTCTCTACTTGTCCCCGTTCATCAGTTTTAAGACACACGTATTTCACACTGTTATTCTGCATAATTTACTCACTTAATTTTGCTAATAACGGGACGGGGCCTGGCCAGCCGGCAAGATGGCCATCACTGCATGAGGCTCTGCTGGGCTTAGGGCCTTTTCTCCGAATATTTATCCAGACGAGTGACTGCATGTGAAGTGGACTGGCGCTGCAGCCCTTGGCACCTGTGGTGCAACTTTTGGTGCGGCGATCAGCCGCGGGTGACAGACGGGCGCGGCGTTCCCCTGCCTAGGGGAGGCTGGGCCTGGCCGCGAGGTGCGGCCCTCCAGGACGCGCGCGATTCCCCTCCCGGGACGTGTGCTGTAGCTCCTCCGGGGCGGGAGAGATCCCCGGGGGCGGCTTTGCCCCTGTTGCTGAGGCCCGGCTGGGCGGGGCCTCTTGCTGCATGCTTGCACGGCACCCCCCGGGGCAGACCGGGGCGCGTGCTGAGGGCCGTTGGCCGGAGAGAGACGGGGCCCGCCTGTAGGAGCAACTGGTGCATCGGCCTGGCTCCGGGACCTGGTGTTTTAGCTCCCCCCGGCTGCGGGGGGGTGCGGCAGCTCGGAGCGCCACAGTTAATCAGAGCGGAGTGCTGGGGGACGGCCCAGGCTGACCTGCGTGGGTTGATTGCCACACAGTTGGCCTGGCTGGCTGGCTCCCAGCCTAGGCTGCCTGGAGGACGATGCTGGAAGAGTCGGGCAGGCGGAGGAGACAGCTTGCATGCCAGTGGGGCGGCCGCCCTGCTTGATCTCATCTCAGTGAGTGCCTGGTGCTTGGCAGGGGAGGATCTGCGCTGACGAGCTGGGCCCAGAGCTGAGACGTCCGAGCTATTGGCTCCCGGCTGGAAGCGGTGAGGCATTGGACGGTGCAGCTGGTTCCTGCGGTGGCTGCCGGTGGCGACTGGCACTTTCTGTACTGGACTGCACGGGTGTGCCGGGTTGTTTTGTCGAGGACCTGCTTCGGCCCTGTCGAGCCTGAGAGGTGAGGCCCTTGAAATTGGAGAAGCTGTCCCTGGAGGAGGGGGCCTCTGGAGCCGGCTGCCCCCTGTATTCTTTTGCTAGTGTTGGCACTGGTCGGCGACTGTGCTGTGGGCCATGGGCAAGGCAGAGCAGCGACAGGCTAAGCTCACCTTTGAAGGAGGAAAAAAGAGAGGTGGATTTACCGCCTCTATGTCCGGCTGCGACAGGGCTGAAGAGGGGGGCACAGAAGCTTCAGTGAAGTCCATGTTTCTGAAGCTCAAAAGCAGTCTGGCCGGTATTGATGCAAAGCTGGACCACATGACTGACTGACTATACTCCTGGTGTGCAGGCGGCACGGCGTGCCTTCTTGCTGGTCAAGCGACTGTTGAACCAGGCGGGCATAAAATTAGCTTTGTTGTACCCGGCTAAGCTGAGGGTGCGGCATGAGGGGAAGTTGTTGTTTTTCACTGATCCAAAGCAGGCTGCTAAGTTCATCAAGAGGATGCCTAAGCGGCCGGAGGTTGGGGCCCCGGATGGAGCCGGGTCCGAGCAGGCTGCCCTGAGTGATAATGACTAAATGGAGGACGCTGGGGCTGGAACGGCCTATCGGGGCTGCTGGTGGTTTTAATGGTCTACCTATATGTCTGGGGTTGCTCTGTTGTTAACTTCGTTGGTTGGCCCTTATGCCCATTTCCCCCAGTCCGGATTGGGTGGCGGGATGTATGGCCTGGCTTTCGCCCTCTGGATGAGCCCTGATTATAGTTCAATTGTTATGTATGGGGGGTTTGGTGTTTTTGGGGGGGTGGGTTTGTGATATGGCCCATTTGGGGGGTCTGCGTGGGTGGGCCGGGGATTCTCTCCCTTTAGTTCAGTTTTCCTTAGCTGTTTATCTTCTCTATTCTATCTGTTTGCTTATCTCAGATTGGAAGGGTTGGGCGCAGAGGAGGCGACTGGTACCAGTGAGGAAGATGAATGGGTGCAAGAGGTATGACTGTGGTGCGTTGCTTAACCTGGAACGTGCGCGGGCTGAACGATTGGCGGAAGGCGCGTCTTGTGTCTGCGTATGTCAGGCACCATGAAATTGGCATCTGTATGTTGCAGGAGACACATTTGGTAACTTCTACGCTGGTCATACTGAAGGCCGGTTGGTGAATATCACTGCTCGGTGTTTTCGCATTATGCGTGAGGTGTGGCGATTTTGCTGCGTAAGGGTCTACAGTGGCGCACTCAGAAGATCATTGCTGATCCGAATGGCAGGTATGTGATGTTGAGTGGCACGCTGTTGGATAGAGCCTGTCGGCGGGTTGCCGTCTACGGCCCTAACACAGATGATCCTGAGTTTTTCCGGGAGCTGTGGCGCCTGGCAGAGTCGCTGGGTACGGGTGCGGTGATCTGGGGTGGTGACTTCAACGTGATCCTGGATCCGAGGATGGTCCGTGACCGGAGTGTGGTGTCCTTGTACAAGGAGGCCTCCCTCAGAGAGGTCTGCTCTTTGGGGAAGACTGCATGGGCGCGCCGATATAGTGAGGGGGAGAGGGCTGGTCGCACGCTTGCTGCATAAGCCATGGGCTAGCAACTATGTCACTGAGATTGATAGTGGTAGTGGTGAGCGTGTGGTCGGGACGCGTGGAGTTATGCAAATTTTTACCCAATTTTATGAGAATCTATATGCAGAACCATCCGGGCTGGATGCGGCTGACGCTCAAGCTTATTTTTCTGAAATTGTGTTGCTATGGTTTGATGACGCACACCGCTCTAACTTTGATGCTCCATTCTCTGTGGAGGAGGTCGTTGCGGCGATCCATAGCTTGCCTAGTGATAAGTCTCCTGGTTTGGATGGCTTGACTCCCGCGTTCTATAAGGCGTATGCAGATATTTTGGCTCCCCATCTGCTGGAGGTATATGCGGAGTCCTTGGAAGCCGGGATTCTCCCTGCCTCACTCAGGGAGGCCTTGATTGTTACGATCCCCAAGCCTGGTAAGGACCCGGGCTGTTGCGATTCATTTTGCCCGCTCTTTATGATCAACATTGACATTAACATTTTGGCTAAAATGATTGCGGCGCGCTTGATGCCGGTACTCCCAAAGTTGGTGCTGCCGGATCAGTCTGGATTTGTGCCGGGGAGATCCACCTCTCATAATTTGCGTATGTTTTTTGCGGTTGCTGGTTCGGTGGAAGCTGACAAGAATGCAGTGACAGTGTTTCTAGACGCAGCCAAGGCTTTTGACTCTCTGGCATGGGAGTACATGTTTGCGCTACTTGCTCGCGTGGGGCTGAGTGATCGATTTGTGAAACTGATCAGATTACTGTATACGCTCCCCACTGCTAGGCTGCGTTTGAATGGGAATGTCTTGGCTCCTTTTTCGGTCGCCCGCGGGACTCGTCTGGGATGTCCTCTGTCTCTGTTACTTTTTGTGGTCGCGATGGAGCCCTTAGCAGCGTGGCTGCGACAGCGGTATAATGACAGGGGCCTGCCATATCGTCAGCGTCCCATACTGATCTCTATGTATGCTGATGATATTGCGCTGTATGTTCGTGATCCGCGTAGGAATCTGGATGTTTTGTTGGATGAGATTGTGCGTTTTGGTGCCTTTTCAGGGATTGTGATTAATTGGTCTAAGTGTCAGAGTCACCAGATCCTCAGCCCGACCTCCGTCTTACCGCCCTGATCAAGAATCACCAACAAAGTGAAAGGGCAAGGCATGGAAGATCAAAGTAGGTCTCCGGAACAAGAGCTCACGAAGTTGCTGCTGCTCTGCACTGGGACCTCTGAAGAGTGAGCACGTGGAGCTGGGCTGGCTCCCTTATATAGAGTCTTGGCCCAGCCCACAAACCACACCCAGGCATGCTGCAGGGAAAGCTTCTAGAAGGCCCTGGAAAGGGACCACACCCTGACACACTCTGAAAGCCTGCAGCAATACATTGCAAATGAACAGTATTTATAAGCACCTTGAAAATAAGACTTTAGGATTAAACTCTGCAATGCAAAAGGTTAAACAATAGCATATCAGCACAATGCATGAATTACGTTATCTTGAAAGTGCTGGTTTTTTGCATTCTAGTCGCCCGTAGAGCGTGCACTGCCCTGATGTTGACAGTACTCCCCTCTCCCAGACGCGCTCTAGGGCCTGGTTTGTCTGGATGGAGACGATGGAAGCGCCTCACAAGTACTGGAGCATGAACATCAGATGCGGAAACCCATGAGTTACTCTCTGGGCCATAACCTTTCCATGAGATCAAGTACAATAGGTTACGCCCTTTCAGTTTGGAATCTAACACCTTCCTGACTTCGTATTCTAGTTCCCCCTGTACTAGAACTGGAGCTGGATGAGGGCGGACATACTGGACTGTCTTTTTCAAAAGGGAAGAGTGGAACACTGGATGAATCCGTAATGTTCTTGGCAATTGCAGTCTATAGGTCACAGGATTGATTTGCTGAAGGACAGTGTAGGGACCTATGAATTTGGGATTAAACATGCGCTTCTTCTTGAAGTCTATGGGCCTGATTACAACTTTGGAGGAGGTGTTAATCCGTCCCAAAAGTGACAGTAAAGTGACGGATATACCACCAGCCGTATTACGAGTCCATTATATCCTATGGAACTCGTAATACGGCTGGTGGTATATCCGTCACATTTGGGACGGATTAACACCTCCTCCAAAGTTGTAATCAGGCCCTATGGCCCTCATTACAAGCCTGGTGGTCCAAGACCGCCAGGGCTGTTTCAACGGAAGCACCGCCAACAGGCTGGCGGTGCTTCCTGGCGTATTACGACCGCGGCGGTAGCGCCGCGGTCGCACCGCCGGGGCCGGCGGTTTTCCGCCACAATGGTCCCGGCGGTTGTAATCCACCAGGGCAGCGCTGCTTGCAGCGCGGCCCAGGGGATTACGAGTCCCCGACCGCCAGCCTTTTTCTGGCGGTCTGAACTGCCAGGAAAAGGCTGGCGGTACGGGGAGTCATGGGGCCCCTGGGGGCCCCTGCACTGCCCATGCCACTGGCATGGGCAGTGCAGGGGCCCCCAGACGGGGCCCCATGCGGCTTTTCACTGTCTGCTATGCAACTGCACCCGTCGCACGGCCGCAACACCGCCGGCTCCATTTGGAGCCGGCTCCCATGTTGCGGCCCACATCCCCGCTGGGCCGGCGGGCGGAAACCAAGTTTACGCCCGCCGGCCCAGGGGGGATGTCCAAATGGCCACCGCAGGAGTGCGGCCGCATTGGCGGCCGCACGGCCGTTACAGCTTGGCGGGCGGCGGTAGCCGCCCGCCAAAGTTGTAATGACCCCTATATGTCTTGTAGAAAGCCACACTTTATCACCTGGTTGCTACTGCGGTCCCTCACAATGTTTCTTGTCATAATGCTTCTTGTATTTTTGTTTGGCCTTTTCTAAGTGTTGTTGAATCAATTTCTGGGTTTGATGAAGATGTTGGATGGTTTCTGACACAGGGGGTGTAAGAGAACTTTCTTGAGGGATCGTGATGGGCAAGGTGTCAGATATCCAAACAAGCCAAAAAAGGGTGTAACACCAGTGGAAGTGTGGAATGAGTTATTGTAGGCTAACTCCGCTAACCAGAGCATTGATGTCCAAGAATGAAGTGCTTTTTCAGCGTAAGCACGCAGGTATTGCTTCAAAGTCTGATTTAGTCTCTCAGTTTGACCATCTGTTTGAGGATGATGGCTGGTAGATAGTGTGGATGTGACTTGAAGTGTTTTGCACCATGTCTTCCAGAAATTGGAGGTAAATTGTGACTCTCGATCGGAGAGGATCATTTTAGGAAGCCCATGATAACGGACCACTCTATTCAGTAAAATAGTTGCCAGTTCACTGGAGGTGGGCAATTTCTTACAGGCAATGAAATGTCCATATTTCATGAGACTATCTACTACCACAAGGATTACTGAATGTTGTTGAACCACTGGTAGTCATGTAATAAAGTCTAAATAAATGTACTCCCAAGGACGACTTGGAGTTGGGAGTGGATGCAACAACCCTTTTGGTTTCGAATGACTTGTTTTTATGCGAGCACAGATTTCACAGTTGTTTACCATTGCTTTTACGTCTTTTGTCAAGGTAGGCCACCAAAAGTAGCGTTGGATTATTTCAAGAGTTTTTGGAATACCTGGATGACCTGCCGTGGGTATAACATGCAACCAATGATATACTATCTTGCGAAGTTTGGTAGTGGGCAAGAACAAACGAGCGTCATTGAAAGGTAGTCCTTGCTTGATTGACCTTTTGGGATCTGCCTGGGTCCATGTCTGCCATTTCTCAATGGTGAATGAATTACGGATGTCTTCAAATAAATCTTCAGTTTTTATGATGCATAAGACTTTGTCTGGAGCAATGATAGCTCTGGAGGCTTGAACTGCAGGCAACGTGGTAGACTCTTGGCAGGACAAGGCGTCAGCTTTGCGATTGTCTTTACCAGGCCGGAAAGTTACCACAAAATCAAATTCGGCAAAAAACAGCATCCAGCGTAATTGCCGAGGAGTCAAAAGTCTGGCGGAACTCACAAATTGGAGATTGCGATGACCAGTATACACTGTGACAATATATTTGGCACCCAACAAATGATGTCTCCATTCTTTAAAGGCATCACGAATTGCCAGAAGCTCTTTTTCAGCAATGACATAGTTCTGTTCGGCTTAGTGCAGTTTTCGAGGCATGTAAGCTACAGGATGAAGTTGTCCAGTGTCTTTACTTCGTTGTGACAAGACTGCACCTATTGCCACATCTGAAGCATCAGCTTTCCCTATGAAGGGGCGATCTGCATCAGGGTGAGTCAAGACTGGGGCTGTGGAAAAAGCTTCCTTCAAAGTTGAAAAGGCTTGATCAGCTTCTGGGGACCATACACTTTTTCTTTCTTTCTTAATAATTTAGTGATTGGGGACACTGTCTGGGAAAAATGATTTATGAACCTCCAGTAAAAATTTGCAAACCCCAGTAAACACAGTACATCACGAACAGTTTTTAGGGTGGGCCAATCAGATACGGCTTGTACTTTCTTCTCTGCCATCACCATACCTTGAGGGGTAAGGATAACCCCTAAAAACTCAACTGTGGTAACATGAAACTCACACTTGGTTAGTTTGCAATATAAATGGTGCCTTTGAAGGGCTGCAAGAATTTTCTTGACATGTTGCATATGTTCATTTTCATTGTCAGAGTAGATCAAAATGTCATCAATGTATACTTTGGCAAATATGTCGAGGTACTCTCTAAGAACGTCATTCAAGAAAAATTTTAATGCTGCTGGAGCATTACACAGACCAAAAGGCATGACGGTGTATTCAAAGAGGCCATATCTTGTTTTGAATGCTGTTTTCCATTCGTCACCCTCTCTCATTCTGACCAAATGATAAGCACCTCGTAGATCGACCTTCGTGTAGATTTTAGCTTTCTTTACCTGTTCCAGTAAGACTGGAATCAGGGGCAAGGGATATTTATTTTTGATGGTGACCTTGTTCAAACCCCTATAGTCGATGCAAGTTTGAAGATCTCCATTCGCTTTTGGAAAAAAAAACAAAGGAGAGGCTGCAGGAGACTTAGAAGGGCGGATGAAACCATTCTCCAAGAATTGATCTAGATACTTTCGTAAGTGTTGATTTTCCTGTTCTGACAGGGCGTACACACGACAGTTGGGGAGTATCGCACCTGGGACTAGATCAATTTGACAGTCATAAGGTCTATGAGGAGGCAAGGTTTCTGCTTCTTTCTCATCAAAAACATATGATAGGATGAATACTGTTTGGGCAATTTAACTTCTTTCTCCGCTGCAGTGGCTATGTAGGATTTGCAGAGTTTTGGTACTTGAGACTTTTGGAGGCATTGTTCTTTGCATAGTGCTGATGAGAACACGACCTTTCGTTCTGCCCAATTAATCTCAGGATTGTGATGAGTTAACCAGGGTAAGCCAAGGATAATTCCATACTGGGGAACATGGATCACGTCAAGGAAGAGTTTCTCTTTATGTTTATTTCTTTGGTTCTTACTCTCACAGATTACTGACAAGGGAACAGTCTGAAGAGTTACCGGACCTCCAGTCAAGAGTTTTCCATCTACTGCCTTGATTATTTCTGGAGTCTTCTTTTCAATACATGGGATCCCCCATGCACAAACCAATTGGGCGTCAACAAAGTTTCCAGTAGCCCCAGAATCTACTAGGGCCTTCTTGAAATAGGTCTTTTTCTTTATTTGAACTTTTATGCCCAGTTTGAGATGTCTAGATTGTGAAGGGTCCACGGTAACACCCAGGAGCAACCCTTCTTTACATCTTGGGTGTTTTAGTTTTCCGACTCGGCTTGAGCATTGGCTGCAATTTTCTGGACAGGACCTCGTTTGTTCTTCGGTTTGATTGGACATTCTTTGGCGAAATTACCCTTGCGCCCACAATAAAGACATTGTCCATTCTTTCTACGTAGGATCTTTTCGTCTTTGGGCAAAGGTCTCCTGATTGTTCCAATTTCCATAGGTTCTGACGTTCTTTCTTTCTGAGTTCTTGATTCTCTATTTTCGTAAACGCGCCAGGAATATTTTTCAGTCTTTTTGCGTGTTCCCTTTCGTTCTGCTAAACAATGATCCAATCTCAACACTAGGGTTATCGGGTCTTGACAGCCTGTAGGCTGCGGGTCTATTTTAGCTAGAATATCTTTTAACTCCTCTCTGAGTCCCTTGTAGAACAAGGCCGCTTGCTTTTCTTCAGGCCAGGATGTCTCGGCTACCAGCCGATTAAAGTTGGTTAACTATGACACTAAGGGGGTCATTACAATATTGGCGGTAAAAGCCGCTTACCGCCGTGCAGAAGACCGCCAAAACACCGCTGCGGAATTCCGCTACAGCTATTATGACCCACATCTCGGGATCCGCCGAAATACAGACACCCACACAACTCCGCCACACCAAAGGTGAGTGTTAAACTGGCGAAAACAAACCCTCCACCGTCACGCCAACAGAAATACGCCCACACTATCACGACACACGAATCCACGCGGCGGTCTTTCAACTGCGGTATTCCATTGGCGGTACACACCGCCGCGCTCAAAATACACACACATCTCCAAAACATCGCCACATTGGACAATTCGAAATACACACACCTGATACACATGCACACACCACTCCCACACACCCAACACAATATATAACACCCACCCACATCACCCACAAACCCCTACGACCAAAAATACAGAAAGAAGGCCAGATAGACAGAGAGCACAGCAACGGAGAACCCCACCACACAGAGGCACACAACACCATCACCCATACAACATTACACGCACAAAACACCACACACCACTACATATCAACACACACATCAACACTTACACCACCCCACACATCACCCACACCACCCCATGTCACGCCAAAGACATCCCCGGTTTACCGAGGAGGAGCTCAGGGTCATGGTGGAGGAAATCCTACGGGTAGAGCCACAGCTATTTGGCTCACAGGTGCTGCACACATCCATAGCCAGGAAGATGGAGCTATGGCAAAGAATAGTCGACAGGGTCAACGGTGTGGGACAGCATCCAAGAAATCGGGAGGACATCAGGAAGAGGTGGAACGACCTATGGGGGAAGGTGCGTTCAGTGTTCTCCAGGCACAGCATCGCGGTACAGCGGACTGGCGGCGGACCCCCACCTCCTCCCCCACAACTAACAACATGGGAGGAGCAAGTCTTGACCATCATGCATCCAGAGGGCCTCGGAGGAGTCGGTGGAGGAATGGACACCGGTAAGTCAAATCTCAACTATCATATTCCCCCACCCTACCTGCATGCTATCACACACCCCCACCCTCACCCCCTCCCCTAACACTCATACTCCTCACTAATTTCCTAATAACACAATCCACTCATCCCAACACCAAGCCCTGCATGACACAACTAAGCATGGTCACCCCTCACCAAAGCCTGCTCACTGCACATACCCAGAACAATCCCCTAACCATCATCACACAAACCCACACACAGGAATGCTTGCACTGGGGTACACAAACACCCACCCATTGCACCGCATTACACACACACATGCAATAATCATGCTCTTATATCCCTGCAGGACCACTAAGGAATGTCACCACACTGGAGGGTCCACACAACTCCACTCCACCCACAGAAGAGGCCCACAGTGACGACAGCAGCTCTGCCCTACTGGATCCTGATGACCAGCCCGGAACATCGTGGGCCTCGGGACAGTCGGTTCCCCTTGCACAGGCACAGCCCAACACTGACTTTCCACCCTCTGGTAACACCAGCACAGCACCCACCCAGCGGGCCCATACCTCCATCCCCAGGACACGTCAATCAGCGGTGTGTCCACCACTACAGGGAACCCAGGATAACCCACCACCCCAACAACAACAGGGACCTGGGGGCAGTGGTAGTGGGCACACGGTCCAGGGGACGGAGGCACAGGAACACAGGGGAACTGGGAGGACTGCTGTGCGACAGGGGGCGGACAGGCCAAGGGAACCCACTCTCCACGAGGCCCTCTCCTCCATCATGGGAGCATACCACCACTCCCAGGAGACGACAGCGACGGTCCTGGACAAGTTTCAGGAGACCCAGCGCCTGCAGGAGGAGCAGTATTTGGGGTTCAGGGAGGAGCTCAGAACCATCAGCTCCGCCCTGGGCACCATCGTAGGGGTGCTGAAGGAACTACTCAATACCATGAGGGACACCGTGGCACTCCAAGGGGCCCCTGACACTAGCCAGGACGATGAACTGCCCACCACCTCCGCTGGCGCTAGTGGACAGGACGCCCCGCCACAGGACCACCACACCAGCACCCCACCCCCTGCAGACGGACAACCACCACGCAAGCGGTCTCTGAGATCCAGGAACAGGACAGAGCAAGATGGCAACACCCCCACCAGGAAATGAGACCACCCTGATTGTCCTCCCACTGTCCCACTTTGTTACCCTGTCCATACTGAAACTGCCCCAGCTCCAATTCCTATGCCCATATGGGCAGTGCACCTGTGAGACTAATAGACTGAACTGTGCCATGGGCATTCCTCCACCGTCCCCCATCACCATATTACTACCCCCTCCATATTTGGGCACTTAAATAAACACCCTTGAACCTCAAAACAATCTGGAGTCAGTCTGTGATTTGGTAAATATGTATAATCAATGACAGTGTCAAAATGCGTTTCCAATTGTAAAGCCAACATACCTATGTCACACATCACAAGTCCTTGAAGTATGCAAGCAGATGACACATGTTGGTAACCACACCTTTGAAACGGTAATGGAAAGGTACAACTCAGTGACCAAATACTGCTATGAAATGACAGACAGGATAGTGGTAGAAGTGTGAAAGTGAATGTAATGGTAAAAAGAAGAAACAATGTATGGCATCTCTCTCATCACAGAAAAATATTTGCAAACAAATGTC
This sequence comes from Pleurodeles waltl, assembly GCF_031143425.1. NCBI lineage: Eukaryota > Metazoa > Chordata > Amphibia > Caudata > Salamandridae > Pleurodeles > Pleurodeles waltl. The sequence continues at coordinate 275,930,962 of NC_090451.1, read as the reverse complement.
AAAGAAAACACAATCAAAATTTAATTCAAGTTGGATTTGTCATGTTAGACAGATATCTAACCGTAGTAATACAAATGTGTCCTAATAGTATAATTACAGCAAAATTAAATCAAACAAAAATTGAAGAATACAACAACTGAAAATCTTTCCGTAGTGCTGCAATTATGTTTTGGTGTAATTATTGCAGCCTGATGACAACCTTTCAGCCAACACGTGTTTCGTCAAGGGAATTCCCGAACGACTTCTTCAGGGCTACAATTGCAAGCACATAACAAGAAATAAGAACCAAAATGCTCCAACTTCATTATTTCAAAAATGTGATAGGGGAACCCAGATACACCCAGTGTCTAAACTATGATGGCAAGTGCACCAAATAGTGACACAAGGCATGCAACACACTAATAGGGTTCTGCCAAAATGTTCCCTGTACAAATACCAAAAGATGGCGTTGTGCTAACTTACACCGGAATAACACCACAAGTGACAACAAAGAAACCTCTAATTATTAAAAATATGGCCCTCATTCTGACCCTGGCGGTCGGTGATAAAGCGGCGGCCAACCCGCCAACAGGCCGGCGGTCCAAAATATGCAATTCTGACCCTGGCGGGAACCGCCAACACAGCCCGCCACATTAACACTCCGCCCGCCACGGCGGAACAAACAAACAGCGCGGCGGTCACCGCCAACAGCCAGGCGGCAGACAATGTACCGCCCACCCTATCACGACCCACCAATCCGCCACCTTTTCCGGGGCGGGAGCACCGCCGATAAAAACACGGCGGAAACAGACTACGAACGGGAAAACGCTCACCTCCACATACTCCACGCGAGATTCCGGCAGTATGGAACCCGAGTTACAGGTCATCCCCGCACTCCTATACCTGCTCCTGTACCAGGAGCACGCCCGGCGGCGCGGAAGACATCGGTGAGTACTGCACCTACGACACAGGGGAGGGAAAAGATTACCGGCACACACCCACCCACCCACACCCACTACAACACACACATCAATGCATTCCCACAGATCACTGTCACAACCCACAAACCCCCCCCTCCGAAATAATGCAAAGACCAAAAGAAGAGATCTTAAACGGGCAGATATATTGAAAAATGGACAGCAGTAATCCAAATAAATAAATAAACTATGTACAAAATATATACATCTACTATATGTAGTCCAACCACTGTCTGTGGACCACAGGGGTCCTGAGCAAAGGGGCAAGGCCCAGTCCCACGACAAGAACTCCACGGAGAGAACACTGCAGGGGCATCAGAAAGAAAAAAGGACAGGCACCTCAGGGGGAAGGGAAGGGGGGGCACCTCAGCCACTTGAGTACACGACGCCAGATCCACGAGGGGACTCCATGACCACTGGCCCATCCTGGGGAGTGCAAAGCCACAGTCCATACAGTCCATACAGTGGGTGGCCTGCCCACTGGGCCATCCTGGGGAGTGCAAAGCCACAGTCCATACAGTCCATACCGTGGGTGGCCTGCCCACTTGGCCATCCTGGGGAGTGCAGAGGCCACAGTCCATACAGTCCATACCGTGGGTGGCCTGCCCACTGGGCGATCCTGGGAAGTGCAAAGCCACAGTCCATACAGTCCATACCGTGGGTGGCCTGCCCACTGGGCCATCCTGGGGAGTGCAAAGCCACAGTCCATACAGTCCATACAGTGGGTGGCCTGCCCACTGGGCCATCCTGGGGAGTGCAAAGCCACAGTCCAAACAGTCCATAACAGACTCCACTGCCACTGGAGGAGGCATGTTGGCCAGAGGACATCCTGCAGCCCTGCCCAAGACAGATCCTGCCCTGCCACGTCTGCCAAAGGGCCAGCGGTTCTTGCCTGGAAGGGCCCAGTTCAGCGGTTCTTGAGACGGCGGTCCCCAGCGGAGCGGTGCTGGAGACGGCGGGGCCCAGTTCAGCGGTTCTTGCCTTGAAGGGCCCAATTCAGCGGTTCTTGCCTGAAGGGCCCAGTTCAGCGGTTCTTGCCTTGAAGGGCCCAGTTCAGCGGTTCTTGCCTTGAAGGGCCCAGTTCAGCGGTTCTTGCCTTGAAGGGCCCAGTTCAGCGGTTCTTGCCTTGAAGGGCCCAGTTCAGCGGTTCTTGAGACGGCGGTCCCCAGCGGAGCGGTGCTGGAGACGGCGGGGCCCAGTTCAGCGGTTCTTGCCTTGAAGGGCCCAGTTCAGCGGTTCTTGCCTGAAGGGACCAGTTCAGCAGTTCTTGCCTTGAAGGGCCCAGTTCAGCGGTTCTTGCCTTGAAGGGCCCAGTTCAGCGGTTCTTGCCTTGAAGGGCCCAGTTCAGCGGTTCTTGCCTTGAAGGGCCCAGTTCAGCGGTTCTTGCCTTGAAGGGCCCAGTTCAGCGGTTCTTGAGACGGCGGTCCCCAGCGGAGCGGTGCTGGAGACGGCGGGGCCCAGTTCAGCGGTTCTTGCCTTGAAGGGCCCAGTTCAGCGGTTCTTGCCTTGAAGGGCCCAGTTCAGCGGTTTTTGCCTTGAAGGGCCCAGTTCAGCGGTTCTTGAGACGGCGGTCCCCAGCGGAGCGGTGCTGGAGACGGCGGCCATTCTATGGCCAACTGCTCATTGCCTGGTGGTGCCCTCCTGGGCAGCGGGGATGGTGCTCCTTCAATGCCCACCTGGGCTGTGGGTGGTGGGGCCCTCCTGGCCAGCTGGGCTGGGTCCTCCCTGGGCAGCGGCTATGGGGGTGGTGGGCTCTCCCTGGGCAGCTGTGACGGTTCCTCCCTGGGCAGCGGCTATGGGGGTTGCGGGCTCCTCCTGGGCAGCTGTGACGGGTCCTCCATGGGCAGCAGGCCTGCTGCCTGACTTCTCCGCCTTGCTGCCCTTGCCCTCCTTAGTCGGGAGTCTGTGGCCCTGTAGACAGTCCCCACAGTATAGACACTCAGGAGAGGTAAATTTGGGTTTTTGAGGTAAGTATTTATTAGTAATTTGAAATAAGAACTGATGAAAAGTCAGTACGACGTTTAGCGCCAGTTTCTTCTCTGGAGTGGTGAATATCTTCCTTCTAATCTGTGTCCCTTTTCTTCCTTTTCTCTAGGTGGCGTACCGGATCGTCCTCGTCAGGTCCCGGATGTGGCATATAAGAAAAAGGGAACACATACCGCTGGTGAGTGGAACGGACGCCTTATACCACGTCTTCTACTTATATGTTTTGCTGGGAAAAGGTTTAAGGAGGGGGGGGGGTTTTATGTGTGATATAGGTGCCAGTGAGGACTTCAGGGCTTGTGTATATTCCGTACTTTACCCCTTTTGTGCTCTCCCGGTGCTCTCTAAAGTGCCCTTCTCTCCTCCCTCCCCTCACCCTGCCTTCCTCCCTTCCCCAGCGTCTCTCCCCTTTTATTGTGCCCCTCGGTTTGTCCAGAAGGACCGTACCTTGTAGAGCCACGACCCTCCAGGGTCGTGGCTGGCTCTGTGGAGGTCCTCTCGTCGGTCTGGGCTGGTCTCCCCTGCTTCCGGTCGGGCGCTGTTCCTCTGGGTTCGGGTTCCGCCGCTTCCAGGCCACTGGGGTCCTCCTCCGATGTCCTTGTCGCCGTCTCTCTCTTCCTCCTTCGGTTCGCCGCCGCCGCCGCCGTTCTCCTTTCTCTCTCCCTTCCCGGCTCTCCCCTTCTCGACCGGAGCTTCCGTCTTTTGGCCGCCTGGTGGCCAATCCGGAGCCTCCTCGTCACCGGAGGTTGCCGAGGCAACGTCAGGACGCTGGCCTCGTTGCGGACGCGTTTCCAGGGGAACCTGGGAACGCGGCCGTAGCGGTTCCGTTTCTGCCGGTTCCCCGCTGTTGCCCGGGGCGGCCCGGTCACACACCCTTCCCCAAGAACTGTCCTGTTCCAGGACAGGCGAAGACAGAGGAAATCGGGACAGATAATCAGCGGGGGCCTGGTGAGATCCAGGGACGTGCCGAACCTGAAAGGAAAATGGTTGCAGTTCAAGGAACCATCGCAGTATCCTGGAGTTAGAATCTTTATGCGCAGCCAGCCATGTAAGAGGAGCGTGATCCGTGAATAGTATAAACGGCCGCCCTAGGAGATAGTACTGCAAACAGTCAATGGCCCACTTGATAGCCAAGCACTCTCTCTCTATAATTGGATAGTTACGTTCCCGGGAAACCAGTTTTCTACTGATGTAGACCACCGGATGGTCAAGCCCCTCGCTATCTGGCTGAGTCAGAACCCCTCCAAGCCCAACATCCGATGCGTCAGTGTAGAGGTGAAACGGCTTCGTAAAATCTGGGCAGTGCAGGATGGGATCGGAGGTTAAGGAAACTCTCAACTGTTCAAAACTCGCGTTTTGCGTCTCCGAAAAAGGCAAAAGTCGATTGGGATATCGTTTAGTGAGTAGGTCCGTAAGAGGTGCTGCTAAGGTGGAGTAATGTGGAATGAAGCGCCGATAATAGCCCACTAATCCTAAAAAGGAGCGTAATTCCTTTTTCGTGTGTGGAAGAGGGGCATGTAAAATGGCATCCACCTTCCCATTTTGAGGTTGTAGTGTACCCTGATTAATCCGATATCCCAAATAGGAGATGTCGGTTTTACCTATCACACATTTCTTGGGATTGGCCGTCAAACCAGCAGTTTGAAGGGCTTGGAATATTCTCTGTAGGTGTATTAAGTGGTCCTCCCATGTTTCACTAAATACGACTACGTCATCTAGATACGCAGCGGAGAATGCAGGATAGGGTTTTAGAATCCTATCCATCAACCTCTGAAAGGTTGCAGGGGCTCCATGAAGCCCAAAAGGCAGTACTGTAAATTGATATAACCCGGACTGGGTAGAAAAAGCTGTTTTTTCTCTATCTGGAGGAGCTAAGGGAATCTGCCAATACCCTTTAGTTAGGTCGATAGTAGACATGTATTTTGCTTTCCCTAGTTTTTCGAGAACATCGTCCACCCTAGGGATGGGATAGGTGTCGAATAGGGAGTTTGAGTTCAGTTTGCGGAAATCTATGCAAAACCTGACGCTACCATCAGGCTTCGGTACTAGGACAACCGGTGAACACCAGGGACTAGTGGACGGTTCGATGACCCCTAGGGATAACATTGTTTTGATTTCTTCTTCGATTATGTGTTTTCTAGCTTCTGGAATACGATACGGGCGTTCTCTGGTGATCTGCCCTGAGCTTGTGCGTATATTATGGTGAATTAAAAACGTCTTTCCTGGTTTCTCTGAAAAGAGTGGTTGCCATTGCTTTAAAACCTTAAGGGCTTGTTGCTTTTGCCCTTCAGGTAAAATATCGTCTACTATGGGTAGGGTACTTTCAGTATCGGGGTTGGTAGGGTAGAACTCGATATCTAGGGTCTTGTCGGGACACACAAACTGACCCATTTCTACAGAACGTTCAGGTTGTGCGGGGGTCTCCCATTTTTTTAGCAGGTTTACATGATATATTTGTGTTTTTATTGGACGGGAGGATATTTCGATAAGGTAGGTGACAGGGGAAACTGCTTTGATTACTCGATATGGGCCCTGCCATTTGGCCAGGAGTTTATGGTCGGAGGTGGGTCTCATTATTAGGACCTGGTCCTCGGGTTGTAAAACCCGTAGTTTACTTCCTTTGTCATAATAGGACTTTTGTGTTTGTTGGGCCTGTTCCAGGTTTGCGTGTACGTCGGTCCATAAGCTGTGTAGGTGGTTCCTCAATTTTTCCGCATATTCTAACAAAGGAGTCCCTGCTTCCTCAGCCTCGGCCTCCCAGGATTCTACCGCCATGTCTAAAAGGGACCGAGGTTGGCGTCCGAAGACCAACTCAAAGGGGCTATGCCCCGTGGATGCTTGCTCATGTGTCCGTATGGCGTACAACACTAGGGGTAACTTTTGATCCCAATCCTTCCCTGTCTCATTGATAGTCTTTCTCAGCAGGGTTTTAATGGTTCGATTATATCTTTCGACTAATCCGTCCGTTTGAGGATGGTAAACGGAGGTTCTGATCTGAGCTATCCCCAATGTTTTACACACTTGTTTCATTAAGGTGGACATAAAAGGGGTCCCCTGGTCCGTGAGGATTTCATGTGGAAACCCAAGACGAGAAAATACGTTAATCATAGCTTGGGCCACTGTCTTGGTTGTCATACTAGTCAGGGGAATGGCCTCTGGGTATCGTGTAGCATAATCTACAATGACTAAGATGTAGGTGTGTCCTTTTGACGAAGGAATCAAAGGTCCCACTAGATCCATCCCTATTCTTTTGAACGGGATATCGATGATGGGAAGGGGTAGGAGAGGCGCCTTCCTAGGCCGACTAGGTTCGGTTAACTGACAACGGGGACATTGGGCGCAATACCTACGTATGTGGGCGTACACTCCAGGCCAATAAAACCTTCTGAGTAAATATTCCTCGGTGTTTTCTCTCCCAAAGTGTCCTCCCCCTGGGTGATTATGAGCTAGTGTAAGAACATGTTCCCGATAGTGGGTAGGTACCAGAAGTTGGCGTTTACGTTCTCCCCGTCGGGTGGTAGTAACCCGATATAATAAGTTTTTTTGCACTATAAAGTAGGGACCCACCTCTTCTGTCTCCTCTGTTACTGCCGACCTCCAGGCATTGTTAAGGGAGGGGTCCTCTCTCTGTTGTTGGGAAAAAGTACTAGGAACTTCATGAATTTCTGCCACTATCTCTCCATAGGTGTTGTCACCTTTCGTCTTCCGATAGTCCCCTTTTCCCTGTCGTTTCTCTCTTCGTGACAACTTTCTACGATATAGCGGACACTCAATATCACTCTCTGAAAAAGGTGCCTCTCCCCACCAATCCTTAGTTTGTTTGCTATCTCTGACGTAGTCTAATAGTTCTTGGAAGTGGATGTAGTCTGTCCCAATGATGCATTCCTCGATTAACCGGGGCATTATCCCCACTGGGAGGAAGTCCTGATAGGGTCCCCACCTGATCTGGAGTACCTGTATAGGATACTGGGCCTTGTCCCCGTGTATGCAACATATAGATACCCATTGTTTCTCTTCTATATCATTATTTATCAAGTCTTTCCTAATTACTGACTGGCTGCAGCCGGAGTCAACCAGGGCATATACACTTTTCCCGTCCACTTGTATCATCATTTTAAATTTTAGGGCGCCCTTCCCCGTACATAACACCCTTCGCCTTGTCATCCCTATCTCCATGGGTTCTCCCATTTCTTGTTTCTGGGGACACATACGTGCGATGTGTCCCCATTCACCACAACTATAACATTGGGGTCCCATGGTAGGCGGGCCTTCAGGAATCCTACGTGGTACTAGATAGTTGGGTGGACTTTTTACAAATGTCTTTGGGGACGGTAGAACTGGTTTAATGATACTTCGCGTGGGACAGTTTCTGACATCGGTGGATCGATGAAAAGCACAGGCCAGATCGATGGCCGTCTCAGTATCCACTTTTGGGTGTTGTCTTATCCAGTGTTTTGTGGATGGATGTAGACCATCGAGATATTGTTCCAGTATAATGGTTTTGATGACTTCCTCCCGACTATCTCCAATATGGCCTAACCATTTTAATGCTAGATCCTTCACACGAAAATAAAAGGTTCTAGGGTCTTCGTTGGTGTCCCATTTGGCTTTACGAAATCTCATCCTGTAATATTCTGTGTCGTGACCCACCCTTTCTAGTATACTTGTTTTTATGTCTTGATAGGGGTTGACACCACCTGGGTTAGCGGCTTGATATGCTGATTGTAAGAGACCGGTGAGCAGGGGGGCCACATATTGTCCCCATTTATCTTCTGGCCATAGGGCGGAGGAGGCTACCCGTTCAAAGTTGGTGAAAAAGGATTCCGGATCCTCTCCCTCCTGATACTTCTGTAATACGGAACTAGGTACATTCGGATGTACCTTACTAGCGGCGATAGTCTCCGTTAGTTTTTTCATCGCACTTTCATGGACTAACTGGTTGTTCGCCAGTATGGTCGCCTGGCTCTTCAGCGCAGATTGTAAGGTTTCTCGGTCTTCTTTGGCCTCTCTCTGTTGGGCCTCCCATACTAGTTGTAAGTGTCTTTGCCCTTCCGCTAGTTGCTTAATCACGGTCTCTAACGATGGACTCTCACTCATTGTGTATACTGTCTGGACTGTTTTATGGAGAGGGATTAGAAACAAGATCCCACTTCTGACACCACTGTAGACAGTCCCCACAGTATAGACACTCAGGAGAGGTAAATTTGGGTTTTTGAGGTAAGTATTTATTAGTAATTTGAAATAAGAACTGATGAAAAGTCAGTACGACGTTTAGCGCCAGTTTCTTCTCTGGAGTGGTGAATATCTTCCTTCTAATCTGTGTCCCTTTTCTTCCTTTTCTCTAGGTGGCGTACCGGATCGTCCTCGTCAGGTCCCGGATGTGGCATATAAGAAAAAGGGAACACATACCGCTGGTGAGTGGAACGGACGCCTTATACCACGTCTTCTACTTATATGTTTTGCTGGGAAAAGGTTTAAGGAGGGGGGGGGGTTTTATGTGTGATATAGGTGCCAGTGAGGACTTCAGGGCTTGTGTATATTCCGTACTTTACCCCTTTTGTGCTCTCCCGGTGCTCTCTAAAGTGCCCTTCTCTCCTCCCTCCCCTCACCCTGCCTTCCTCCCTTCCCCAGCGTCTCTCCCCTTTTATTGTGCCCCTCGGTTTGTCCAGAAGGACCGTACCTTGTAGAGCCACGACCCTCCAGGGTCGTGGCTGGCTCTGTGGAGGTCCTCTCGTCGGTCTGGGCTGGTCTCCCCTGCTTCCGGTCGGGCGCTGTTCCTCTGGGTTCGGGTTCCGCCGCTTCCAGGCCACTGGGGTCCTCCTCCGATGTCCTTGTCGCCGTCTCTCTCTTCCTCCTTCGGTTCGCCGCCGCCGCCGCCGTTCTCCTTTCTCTCTCCCTTCCCGGCTCTCCCCTTCTCGACCGGAGCTTCCGTCTTTTGGCCGCCTGGTGGCCAATCCGGAGCCTCCTCGTCACCGGAGGTTGCCGAGGCAACGTCAGGACGCTGGCCTCGTTGCGGACGCGTTTCCAGGGGAACCTGGGAACGCGGCCGTAGCGGTTCCGTTTCTGCCGGTTCCCCGCTGTTGCCCGGGGCGGCCCGGTCACAGGCCCTTTCCTCCCTTTGGAGCTGTGGCTGTTGACGGTGGCTGGCTAGTGTCCTGGGGGGATATAGAACCCGGGCTCCTGCGGCGGCCCTTCCGCCTTCTGCTCCTCTTCCCAGGGGGTGGGCTGGCTGTCCCCTTGCTGCTGGGCGATGATCCAGACCTGCGGGCTGGTGGGCTCCAATACCCCTGCACCCTTGTCAAGGGGGCTGCAGGGCTGGTGGTGGCTGAGGTGCTCTTCTTACCCCGACGAGAAGGAGGGGGGGGCTCAGGGTCAGGAAAGAAGGTAGCAGTAGAGAGATAGATTTTCCTGGGACAATGGATAGTGGTAGGTACAGTGGGTATGGGAGTGGAGGGAGAGGATGTGGTTGTAGGCGAGACAAGTTTGCTGTCTTTGGGTGCAGGTGCAGGAGCGGGAGGCTGTCGTGAGGTGGATGGCTGTTGGGTGGGTGGGTGGCTGCGTTTGTGTGGTGTGGAAGAGGGGGTGACAGACACAGTGGGAGAGGACACAGGGGACGTGTAAATGGCAGTGGGGGTGGTGACTGCACGTGTGCGGACTGTACTGGAGGGTGTGCTGGTGATGGAAACACTGGCTGATGGTGAGGTGAATGAAGGTGTGAGTGTAGACGTCACAGGGAGGGAGGAGGGAGACGAGGAGGTGGGGGTCACAGAGGTGGTAGTGACTGTTTGCATGTCTGCATCGGAATGTTGCTTGTGTGAATGTCTGCTTATGTTTGGATGAGCTGCTCTTGGGTGTTGAGGTGTGTGCAGGCTGGTCTGATGGTGTGGGTGGGACAGGCAGAGGAACAGGAGACTGGGAGGAGGGAGTTAGTAGAGGGAGGCAGGAGACAGGGACAATGGCTGCCGTCAGTGCTGAGGCCAGAGCCTGGAACGATCGCTGATGGGCAGCCTGACCCGAATGAATGCCCTCCAGGTACGCATTGCTGCGATGAACCTCCCTCTCCACCCCCTGGATGGCATTCAAAAGGGTAGTCTGCCCAACAATGAGCGTTCGGAGGAGGTCAATGACCTCCTCACTGAGGGCAGCGGGGGTAACAGGGGCAGGGCCTGAGGTGCCTGGGGCGAAGGAGATGCCCGGCTTCCTGGCAGAGCGGGCACGGGGCGAACGCTGAGGGGCTGCTGGGAGGGCGGAGATGGTGCGCTGGGTGGCGGCTGTACCTGTAATGGCGGGGGGCACGGATGGTGCCACCCCCGCAAGGGAGCTCCCTTCCGAGGACGTGTCCGTGTCGCTGCAGGGTCCAGTCGTCCCCGTTGTGGAGCTCCCCTCGCCCTCCGTCTCACTGGTCCAGTCAGACTCTGTGGCATGGCCCTCCTGGGCCATGTGAGATGCAGCTCCCTCCTGCCCCGATGCCACTTCTCCTCCGCCTGATGATGCTGATGCACACAAGCACAGAAAGACAAACAAAAAGGGGGGGGGGGGAGAGAGAAATAAAGAGATTTTGAGTACATGGATCACCGGTACAGTTAGCGGACATGACAGACACAGATGCCCCCTGTACTAAGTTGCGCACTTTGGGTCCCCTACGCATTCCGTGGAACATGCCCTACATGCCTAGAGTTGACAACTGCACCCATGGATGACACGGCCCAGGGATGGCTGTACTGGCACACTACTGAGGGTGGTGGCTGGGGACACAGGGGCTTACGGGGGTGCCCAGCCTACAGATATCGCCCTGGCCTAGGGGGACCCACAGCCCTCCTCCCCCACCCAGACACCTCCACTGCGCGACAACAGAGTAGATTATGCTTGTACTCACCCCCTTGTGTCTGCTGTGCTGCCCTCACGCGCCCATCCAAATCAGGGTAGGCCACCGCCAGGATCCGGAACATCAGGGGGGTCAGTTGACGGCAGGCACCCCGCCTACGTTGGGAGGCCATCCCCAGCAGAGACTCAGCGGTCTTCTTGGTCCCGCGGCGGATGTCCTCCCACCTCTTGCGGCAGTGGGTGCCCCGTCGATGGTGGACCCCCAGGGTCCGGACTTCCTTGGCGATGGCACGCCAAATCCCGATCTTCTCATGGGCGCGGACCTATGTGACACGTACAGGGAGGGAGAAATACCACGTTCAAGTTTGTCTGCATTTTCGTTGCCAGTGGCCCAACGCCCCCCATCCCCGCCAGGCCCCCCGCCATGCCCCCCGCCAGGCCCAACATGCCCCCATCCCCGCCAGGCCCCCCGCCAGGCCCCCCGCCAGGCCCAACATGCCCCCCATCCCCGCCAGGCCCCCCGCCAGGCCCAACATGCCCCCCATCCCCGCCAGGCCCCCCGCCAGGCCCCCCGCCAGGCCCAACATGCGCCCCATCCCCGCCAGGCCCCCCGCCAGGCCCCCCCGCCAGGCCCAACATGCCCCCCATCCCCACCAGGCCCAACATGCCCCCCATCCCCGCCAGGCCCCCCGCCAGGCCCAACATGCCCCCCATCCCCGCCAGGCCCCCCGCCAGGCCCCCCCGCCAGGCCCAACATGCCCCCCATCCCCGCCAGGCCCCCCGCCAGGCCCCCCGCCAGGCCCAACATGCCCCCCATCCCCGCCAGGCCCCCCGCCAGGCCCCCCGCCAGGCCCAACATGCCCCCCATCCCCGCCAGGCCCCCCGCCAGGCCCAACATGCCCCCCATCCCCGCCAGGCCCCCCGCCAGGCCCCCCGCCAGGCCCAACATGCCCCCCATCCCCGCCAGGCCCCCCGCCAGGCCCAACATGCCCCCCATCCCCGCCAGGCCCCCCGCCAGGCCCCCAAGCCAGCCAGTGGCCCCAAATCCATATTGAATTAATCTCACTTGTTGGTCTGGAGGACCGTAGAGTAGCGCATACTGGGGGAGGACCCCATCCACAAGTTTCTCCAACTCTTCTCCAGTGAAGGCAGGGGCCCTTTCCCCAGGCGCAGCAGCCATTGTCCCTTCCAGACCGAGGTCACAGCAACACTTGCAGTATAGGTCCTCTCCTGTGAAAGTTCAAGTCGCAAGTGAATAAGTAGATAGAAAATGGCGGTCACGCCCGCGGCGGTGCGTACCGCGGCGGTGCGTACCGCCACCGCCGGCGCCCTTCGCCATTGGCTCCTGAAACCCATAGGCTTCAATGTTAACCAATGCGGCTTCGCGCCGCGGTCTTCGACCGCCGACCGCCGCGGTGTGCCACGCCAGCGCATTGACCTCACATCCCATTGTCACACTTCACAGGTCAGGCAGCCGCCATTTCGACTGCGTCACACAGGCCTAGGCCTTGCATAGCCACTCAGACACGCCATTCACTGCATAGAGAATCGTTTACTGTGCAAGCTGTGAGTACGTACCTGTGGGTTGCTTGACTGTGTGCTCCATGTTGTCCTTCCTAGGCACCGTCCGCTGGGTTTGGCGAGGAGACGGATGAATCCTCCCGTGTACATGCCGCTGGTGGACCTGTCGACAATGGAAGCACGCCACATTATCCTGACCTACCGGCTTGACCGTGCCACTATACATGAACTATGTGCCCAGCTGGAGCCCGACCTGATGTCCCCCATCCGCCAACCCACAGGGATTCCCCCTCTGGTGCAGGTCCTGTCAGTACTCCATTTCTTGGCAAGTGGGTCATTTCAGACAACAGTGGGAATTGCTTCTGGAATGTCTCAGCCCATGTTTTCGAAGGTGTTATCCAGAGTGTTGTCTTCCCTGATGAAATACATGAGGAGCTACATCCTTTTCCCTGAGGTGGGCGAATTGGCTACAGTGAAGGGTGATTTCTATGCCCTTGGACATATTCCCAACGTCATTGGTGCCATTGATGGGACCCATGTGGCTTTGGTTCCCCCAAGAGACAGGGAGCAGGTGTACAGGAACAGAAAAAGTTACCATTCCATGAACATCCAGGTGGTGTGTTTGGCTGACCAGTACATCTCGCATGTAAATGCCAAATTCCCTGGGTCAGTGCATGACGCCTACATCCTAAGGAATAGCAGCATCCCTTACGTGATGGAACAGCTAGAGAGACACCGTGTATGGCTATTGGGGGACTCTGGGTACCCCAACCTGTCGTGGCTACTGACCCCAGTAAGGAATCCCCGGACCAGGGCAGAGGATCGGTACAATGAGGCCCATGGGCGTACTAGGAGGGTGATCGAACGCACCTTCGGCCTCCTAAAGGCCAGGTTTCGGTGCCTGCATATGACAGGTGGACCCCTAATGTACTCACCTAAGAAGGTGTGTCACATCATCGTGGCCTGCTGCATGCTTCACAACCTGGCTTTGCGCCGCCAGGTGCCTTTCCTGCAGGAGGATGGTCCAGATGGTGGTGTTGTGGCAGCTGTGGAACCTGTGGAAAGTGAAGAGGAGGAAGACGACGGGGATGAAACAGACAACAGGGACAGAATCATTGCACAGTACTTCCAATAGGACACAGGTAACAATTCAAACATAATTTAGTAAATGTAAAATACTCTCCTGCATCTCTGCTGCCTGTCTATTTGCCCCAGTGTATGATGACTGAGTTGTGGCTTTTCCCTCCCTATTTCAGATCTGGGGTCCCCACTACGAGTCCTGTGCTTCGTTTCCCCATGGACTACAGCTTTGTGGCAGCTGTTTGTTGACTTCACTATGTACAAGGACATATTTGCACTGTCATGTCAATTACAATATTTTGAACTCACAGCCAGACTCCAGATAGTTTTGTGCAAAATAGGTGTTTATTTCAGTGCTCAAAATGGGATGGGTGGTTTCAAGGGGGTGGGGGCTATGGTGAAGGAATGTCCATGGCAGAGTCCAGAGTAACAGTCACACAGGTGCATTGTCCATAGGCCTGTGGAGAGATGGAGCATGGGCAGTTCAAGGATGGACAGGGTGACAATGTGGGACAGTGGGATGACATCAGGTGGTATCCTTTGCTGGCGGGGGTCTTGACATCCTACTCTGTCTTCTTGCGAGATCTCAGGGCCCTCTTGCGGGGTGGTTCTTCTCCTGCAGGAGGTGGGGGTCTGGTGGGCTGCTGTTGTGCGGGGGCCTCCTGTCCACTAGCGCCGGCGGAGGTGGTTGGCTGTTCTTGGTCCAGGCTAGTGGCAGGGGCCCTTTGTTGTTGTTGAGTGTCCGTCCTGGTGTTGATGAGTTCCTGCAGCAGCCCTACCATGGTAACCAGGGTGGAGGTGAGGGCTCTGATGTCCTCCCTGTACCCCCGATAGTGTTCCTCCTGCAGTACCTGGATCTCCTGGAACCTGGCCAGTACCGTCGCCATCGTCTCCTGGGAGCGGTTGTATGCTCCCATGATGGTGGTGAGGGCCTCGTGGAGAGTGGGTTCCCTGGGCCCGTCCCCCCCCTGTCGCACAGCTGCCCTCCGAGTTGCCCTGTTTCCCTGGGCCTCTGCCCCCTGGCCGGTGTGCCCACTACCACTGCCCCCAGGTCCCTGTTGTTGTTGGGGTGGTGGGTTATCCTGGGTGCCCTGTAGTGGTAGACACACCGCAGATTGACGCGCCCTGGAGACAGAGGCATGGGCCCGCTGGGTGGGAGCTGTGCTGGTGTTCCCAGAGGGGTTTGGGTCTGTAGTGGCCTGTGCCTGTGTGAGGGGAACCGACTGTCCAGAGGTCCCCGATGGTCCGGGCTGGTCATCAGTGTCCAGGTCGACAGAGCTGCTGTCATCGCTGACGGCCTCTTGGGTGGGGGGTGTGGAGAATTCTGGGCCCTCCGTGGCGGTGTGTTGGCGGTCGGGTCCTGCAGGGGTATAGAGGTATGGTTATAGTTTCAATGTGTGCCATATGGGTGTATCTGTGGGTTCCCGTGTCCCCAAGTGCTGGCATTCGTGTGTGGGGGCTTTGGTGAGGGTGGCTTGTGGGGGGGATGTGTATATGCATTGGGCATGCTTTGGTGATGGGTGTCCATGCTTAGTGGACGCATGCAGGCCTAGGTTTTGGGATGTGTGGGTTGTGATGTTGAGACATTGGCAGGGAATAGGTGTGCTGGGGGTGGGGGTGAGGATGGTGGTGGGGGTGAGGATGGTGGTGGGGGTGAGGATGGTGGTGGGGGTGAGGGTGGGGGTGAGGATGGGGGTGGGGGTGAGGGTGGGGTTCGAGGATGGGGGTGAGGGTTGGGGTATGATTTGGCATGCAGGTGGGGGGGAAGCAGTATTGAAGCTTCAACTTACCAGAATCCATTCCTCCGCCGACTCCTGCGAGGCCGTCAGGATGCAGGATGTTCAAGACTTCCTCCTCCCATGTTGTAAATTGTGGGGGTTGAGGTGGGGGTCCTCCGCCAGTCTTCTGCACGGCGATGTTGTGCCTGGATACCATGGAACGCACCTTCCCCCGTAGGTCGTTCCATCGCTTCCTGATGTCTTCCCGATTTCTGGGGTGCTGTCCCACAGCGTTGACCCTGTCGACAATCCTCTGCCATAGCTCCGTCCTCCGGGCAATGCTGGTGTATTGGATCTGTGTGCCGAAGAGCTGGGGCTCTACCCGAACGATTTCCTCCACCATGACCCTGAGTTCTTCGTCTGAGAAGCGGGGGTGTCTTTGGGGTGCCATGGAGTGGTGTGTATGATGTGTGGGGTGGAGTATGTGTAGTTAAGTGTGTTGAGTGTGGTGGTGTGTGTTGTTTTGTGTGTGGATATTGTGTGGGTGATGGTGTAGTGTGCCTCTGTGTGATGGTGTTCTGTGATCGCTGCTGTGTCTCTCAGTGCTTCTTTTTGGATTTTGGTCGAAGGGGTTTGTGGGTGATGTGGGTGTGTGTTTTATATTGTATTGTGTGTGTGGGAGTGGTGTGTGTATGTGTATCAGGTGTGTGGAATTCAAATCGGCCAATGTGGCTGAGTTTTGTTCGTTTGTGTGTATTCTGACCGCGGCGGTGTGTGCCGCCAATGGAAAACCGCGTTTGAAAGACCGCCGCGTGGATTCGTGGGTCGTAATGGCATGGGCGTATTTCTGTTGGCGTGACGGTGGAGGTTTGGTCACCTCCACTTTTCCGCCGACCGCTGGTCTGGCGGTCTGTTGTGGCTGTCGGATTTTCGGAGGTTTGGCTGCTGCGGGTCAGAATGACCGTGGCGGGTTACCGCGACCGCGGCGGAATTATGGAGGATTTCTGACCGGCGGTAGGCGCCTTTTACCGCCGAGGTCAGAATGACCACCTATATCACCCCAAACACTAATGCCAAGAAATCTCTTCAGTAGCACAGACAGGAGATCTCAATAAGTACCTTTTGTTTAGACCAGTCTCAAAAAGTTCATATTAGCCAACCGTTATTGAAACAACGGTAAATATATCGGTGATCTTACATAAAAGACAAAAAAGAAGAAAAAGGCCAAGTGACCTAATGTCAATTGGTTCCCATCAAGTGAGCCATAAAACTTCAATCTCAACATCTCCAAAAAGAAATTTCAGAGAAGACCCAAGTGAAATACCTTACGTCCAGTATCAAGCAGTAGAAAAGTAAAACCGTCTTCTGTATCAAGCTGTGAACAAAGTTAAAGAAAGTATGCTCTGAGCACCGAGTGTATACACAAATAACGTGCTGTTGCAGGCTCATAAGCGTGCACAACCCTCTAAGGAAATAAATAAATCTAGCACTCCAAGCTTACCTCTAACTTATAAAAATGCCGTATCAGCGTTATCTGTGCACGAAACAACCACGACGCGAGTGCGCGTCTCATCTGTAACCCGCGATCATATCCGGAAGTATATATACTTCCGGGATACCCGTCAAAGTGTCTACACGCGACATGGAAAAAGGACTAACCTTCATACCAGTGCTAATCTCCAAATAAGCTTTGTAGATAACGGAAACAGGATATGTGTTCCAAGCGACCCGACGAAACCTAAATGTGTACAGGAAAGGAAAACAAAAGTCTTTCCCCAACCCTTACAGAACTCAATTTATTGGGTTAAAGACACGATCTTGTATAAAGGAAGCAGAAAGGCACCAAAATTAAACTAAACCTAGAAAGGAAAGAAAGACTACCTGTCCTAATAAACAGGCAGTCGAAACCTTAAAGCTGAATTCCAAAAATTTGTTGTAAATGGGAATAGAAGAAATCAAATGCCTTAATAGACACAGGTTGAAATTGGAGACCCAAACCCACACATAGAAAACTATGGGGGTCATTCTAACCCTGGCGGTCCGCGACCGCCAGGGCTAAAATGACGGAAGCACCGCCAACAGGCTGGCAGTGCTTCCCTGCCCATTCTGACCGCGGCGGTAAAGCCGTGGTCAGAAAAGGGGATCCGGCGGTTTGCTGCCGGATTTCCCCTGTCTGGGCTGAATCTCCATGGCGATTCCGACCCCCTTCCCGCCACCCTGTTTCTGGCGGTTTTTACCGCCAGGAACAGGATGGCGGGAACGGGTGTTGTGGGACCCCTGGGGGCCCCTGCACTGCCCATGCCACTGGCATGGGCAGTGCAGGGGCCCCCTAACAGGGCCCCAGCATGATTTTCACTGTCTGCTTAGCAGACAGTGAAAATCGCGACGGGTGCAACTGCACCCGTCGCACCCCTGCAACACCGCCGGCTCCATTCGGAGCCGGCTTCTGGGTTGCAGGGCCTTTCCCACTGGGCCGGCGGGAGGTCCCTTGGCGGGCGCCCGCCGGCCCAGCGGGAAAGCCAGAATGGCCTCCGCGGTCTTTGGACCGCGGAGCGGGCAAGTGGCGGTTCCCGCTTGGCGGGCGGCGACCGCCGCCCGCCAATGTAGGAATGACCCCCTATGTGTCTTTTATGGTGACCAATTGGAGAATTTTGGCTCATGATTATGCAATGGAGGTCATTTCTAGGTGTAAACCGAATTTACATAAAACCAGAGTACAGTAATAAACAATACAACAGCAGAATCACAGGGCTACTGTTGAGCGTACAAATGTCGAACCCCCAATGTTCATGATTATGTTGAATAAATTCATCATGGTACACAATAAAATTACAAATCATCAAAATACTACATTAAGTAATGAAGAAGCACTAACATAAGGGTACTGATTAACGAGAGCTATAAATGTTAGTCCCCCAAAAAGAACTCTAATTCCCTATCGGAATTGAGGCCTGATTCAACAGCCCTTAGCCTCATGATCCAGAGAGCTTCCTTCTTGCGCAAGGCTAGTTCTCTGTTACCGCCCCTCGGATCTTTAGGGATATGTTCTATTCCGAAGAATTCAAAACTTCTATGTGTGGTTTGTGAAATACAATCAACAATATGTGCTGCTAAGGGATATCTTACATCATTGTTTTTCAGCGCTCGAACATGTTCTCCAATTCTAGTCTTAAGTTGACGTATTGTACTTCCCACACAGATCTTAAGACATCTGCAGCGTATGATATAAACCACATAAGTGGTGTTACAATTGATCAAGGTGTTAATATTGAATTGTCTACCTCCCTCAGAAAATTCGCTAATATTGTGGCACGCCCAACGGCAAACCCCACAACACCCAGATTTGAAGAAGCCAATTAATTTTGTAGAAAGCCATGTTTTGTTGGTAGAACTGGTAGAAAAACTAGGGCATAAAATACTCTTTAGGTTTCGACCTCGCCGATAAGTTGTTGAGACTCTCGCAGGTAATAGGTCCCTTATGGACTCATCCTGTAACAGCATATTCCAATGCTTCCTCATAAATTTCTCAAGAATCAAAGATGCATCGTTAAAATCGGTTATGAATCTAGTCTTATTCGAAACGTCCAAAATCACTTTACGTTCTTTGATTTTTAAAGTATCACCCCTTTATAAGACGTAAGGCTCTAGATTGTGCTCTCTTCACCGACTTATTCGAGTAACCACGTGTGACAAATCTCCTACCCATATCGTCAGCCTGTTGTCGGAAATCCTCATCCCGGCTACAATTACGTCTGGCTCTCACTAATTCTGCAAAGGGAATGGAGGCTATTTGGTGTCTAGGATGTGAGCTACTCGCATGTAAAATGGAGTTACAAGCCGTGGTCTTACGAAAAAGTCTACTCTGGATCTTCCCATCCGCGACAAAAATCTCCACATCCAAAAATTCAATGCTAACTGCACTAAATTGATATGTAAATTTGACATTCATAGTATTAGAGTTCAAAAAACTGCAGAATTCCAACAATTTTTGTTCTCCACCAGTCCAGATTAAAAAGCAGTCATCTATGTAACGTCCCCAGAACAAGATATGTGTTTGCCATTGAGCAGATAAAGGACCCCAAACCCATTTATGCTCAAACCATTCCATGAAGAGATTTGCATAGGAGGGGGAGAATTTAGAACCCATGGCCACACCTTGCTTTTGTAGGAACCAGGCATTATTAAACAGGAAGTAGTTGTTGGTGAGAATAATGTTAATCAATTCAATTAGCATAGCCGTATGTGCCCAGAGACTAGCTGATCTTTTGTTAAGGAAAAACCTGACGGCTTCTTGTCCTAACTCATGAGTAATACACGTATACAGGGAAACCACATCCAATGTCACTAGTAGCATATTATTTTTCCACTCAACATCATTCAATAGACTTAAAATGTGTGTAGTGTCCTTTATAAATGAGGGTAGATTATAAACCATCGGTTGCAGGAAGCAGTCTACAAATTCTGAAAGTCTCTCGGTAGGACCTAGAATACCTGATACGATTGGTCTGCCAGGTGGAAAAGGTAGACCCTTATGTACCTTGGGTAAAGTGTAAAGGCATGGATATCTAGGTTGATCCACTTTTAAATAGAGATACTCATCCTTATTGAGTAGCCCCTTGTCCACCCAGGCACGTAACTTGGTATTAATCCCATACGTAAGGTTGGGAATTGGATTACCCTGAATTTTCTCATAACATGTTGTATCCTGTAATTGCAATAGAATCTCACTATCATAGTCGCTCTTATTCATGAGAACCACGTTCCCTCCTTTGTCTGCTTGCCTGATGATAATCCCATTTTCTTGTTTGAGTAACTTAAGTGCATCTAGTTCCTCCGAATTCAAATTCTTTGCAAAATGTCTATAATTGTTCTTTGCCAGGTATTAGTCATAGTCTTGACAGACCAGCTCAAAAAACCTGTCGAAACAGTTTAAACTCCAAGATCTTGGTATCCAGCATGATTTCTTCTTTAAACCACTAGGGGTGCTTTTGTAAGAATCAATATCCAAGTTTTGTAGCACACTTGATAAAGTCTCTGGATCCTGATCCTTTTCGGCTAGAGACAAGATCAGTGCTGTGTCATGTACCTCTTCAATAGACAAAGTACTCAAGGGAGATGTGACCAGATTTGGTGTAGGGCTCTCTATTGGATGCAAATGAAAATACTTTAATAACTTGAGTTTGCGAACAAACTTAAATAGATCAATCTTGGATCTACACGGATCCCCAAATGATTTAGGGCAAAAATGAAGTCCCCTGCACAGAAGGCTCTTGGCTCCTGTAGTTAACTCAAATTCAGAAAGGTTGATAACATTAATGGATGAGGATTCATCTGAACCTACATCCTCTTGTCTCGGGACCTCGTCACAACTCCATCTCGGTCTTTTGAATTTGCCTCTTGAACCTCTACTTCCCCTCCTTGTTTTCTTGTGTATTTGGTTTGAACAAATTTGCCTCGTTTCATTCTCATCAGTTCCTGTAAAAAATTATTATTATTCCCCCCTGTAGTACTTTGTCCTAGAGTGGACGTGTTTGCTGCGCACTCTAGCTCGCTATCACTCGTAGCCGGAGTACTAATAGAAGTTGAATCAGAAGTATTGGACACACTGGATCTTTTAGGAGTCAGATTAACATTGACCAAATTGTCGTTTTTACTGGAAAAAGTAAATACCCTGCCTGTCAGGTAATCTTTTTCATCACGTCTAAGTTTTCGAGCTTTCCTCTGTGTTACTTCTTCTTGAAATTTTAGAAGGACACTTTCTAAAATTTTATAGTTTTTCTCAGTTGCTTCTTTTAAATTTAGACCCATAATTTTATTTTTCCAACACCTCAATCTCAGCCTGGAGTTTAGCCACTTTCCTTTCCGCATTGATAATTAAAATTTCCATGAGTTTCATTGAACTGGTAGTGAGCTCTTTGTCCCACTGAGCCAGTAGATCTGTGTCCAGATCATCGTATGTGGGGAAAATTTGAGATCTCGACCCACGAGGGATGCAGTTTAATTTTAAATATTGTTTTAGTGTTGCACCATCTCACCACTTTGATAATTCACTTTTCTTCAATTTCTCCAATCTGATAAATGTGCTTCTTAGGCCTTCACTCTGTGCGTGCACGCTATTACGAAATGTATTCTGGAGTGTAACCCCCTTAGCTAAACTGTCAAATAATTCCTCCGCCAGTTTTGCTCTATCCATGGCAAATCTAAAACTAGAAGCTTGGAGCCCAGCAGCCCCCCTATCAAGACTATGCCTCAGGAATGGGGTGTTAAGTTAGAGTTGAGTGGGCGCTCGGGATCCTCTATCGAGCAAGTTAAAATTCAAGAATGAGAGGTGCCTACACAGGGGAAACACCCAACCCCTCAAGGTTAAGAACCAATCGGATAGAAGAAACAATGTGTGGCATCTCTCTCATCACAGAAAAATATTTGCAAACAAATGTCAAAGAAAACACAATCAAAATTTAATTCAAGTTGGATTTGTCGTGTTAGACAGATATCTAACCGTAGTAATACAAATGTGGCCTAATAGTATAATTACAGCCAAATTAAATCAAACAAAAATTGAAGAATACAACAACTGAAAATCTTTCCGTAGTGCTGCAATTATGTTTTGGTGTAATTATTGCAGCCTGATGACAACCTTTCAGGCAACACGTGTTTCGTCAAGGGAAAACTCCTTCGAATTCCCGAACGACTTCTTCAGGGCTACAATTGCAAGCACATAGCAAGAAAAAAGAACCAAAATGCTCCAACTTCATTATTTCAAAAATGTGATAGGGGAACCCAGATACACCCAGTGTCTGAAAATCTACCAAGAGACTAAACTATGATGGCAAGTGCACCAAATGGTGACACAAGGCATGCAACACACTAATAGGGTTCTGCCAAAATATTCCCTGTACAAATACCAAAAGATGGCGTTGTGCTAACTTACACCGGAATAACACCACAAGTGACAACAAAGAAACCTCTAATTATTAAAAATATATCACCCCAAACACTAATGCCAAGAAATCTCTTCAGTAGCACAGACAGGAGATCTCAATAAGTACCTTTTGTTTAGACCAGTCTCAAAAAGTTCATATTAGCCAACCGTTATTGAAACAACGGTAAATATATCGGTGATCTAACATAAAAGACAAAAAAGAAGAAAAAGGCCAAGTGACCTGATGTCAATTGGTTCCCATCAAGTGAGCCATAAAACTTCAATCTCAACATCTCCAAAAAGAAATTTCAGCGAAGACCCAAGTGAAATACCTTACGTCCAGTATCAAGCAGTAGAAAAGTAAAACCGTCTTCTGTATCAAGCTGTGAACAAAGTTAAAGAAAGTATGCTCTGAGCACCGAGTGTATACACAAATAACGTGCTGTTGCAGGCTCATAAGCGTGCACAACCCTCTAAGGAAATAAATAAATCTAGCACTCCAAGCTTACCTCTAACTTATAAAAATGCCATATCAGCGTTATCTGTGCACGAAACAACCACGACGCGAGTGCGCGTCTCATCTGTAACCCGCGATCATATCCGGAAGTATATATACTTCCGGGATACCCGTCAAAGCGTCTACACGCGACATGGAAAAAGGACTAACCTTCATACCAGTGCTAATCTCCAAATAAGCTTTGTAGATAACGGAAACAGGATATGTGTTCCAAGCGACCCGACGAAACCTAAATGTGTGCAGGAAAGGAAAACAAAAGTCTTTCCCCATGGTAAAAAGAAAACTGTTCTCACCTGTGTGTCACTGGAAATATTGCTGGATGACTGACTCCCTGTTGTCTATGTCTTCTTCCTCAGCGTCCTCCTCATCACTGTCCACAGGCTCCACAGCTGCCACAACCCCGTCATCTGGACCATCCTCCTGCAGAAAAGGCACCCGGCGTCGCAAAGCAAGATTGTGAAGCATCGAGCAGGCGATGATGATCTGGCACACCTTTTTCGGTGAATAGAATAGGGAACCACCTATCATATGGAGGCACCTGAACCTGGCCTTCAGGAGGCCGAAGGTGCGTTCGATCACCCTCCTAGTCCGCCCATGGGCCTCATTGTAGCGTTCCTCTGCCCTGGGATTCCTCAATGGGGTCAATAGCCAGGACAGGTTGGGGTAACCAGAGTCCCCTAATAGCCACACACGGTGCCTCTGGAGTTGACCCATCATATAAGGGATGCTGCTATTCCGCAGGATGTAGGCGTCATGCACTGAGCCAGGGAACATAGCATTTACCTGCAAGATGTACTGGTCTCCCAAACAGACCATCTGTACATTCATCGAATGATAACTCTTCCTGTTCCTGTACACCTGTTCACTCCTGTGGGGGGGGACCAAAGCTACATGGGTCCCATCAATAGCACCTATGATGTTGGGGATATGTCCAAGGGCATAGAAGTCACCTTTAACAGTAGCCAAATCCTCCACCTGAGGGAAAACGATGTAGCTCCTTACGTGTTTCAGCAGGGCAGACAACACTCTGGACAACACATTGGAAAACATAGGCTGGGACATCCCTGATGCCATGGCCACTGTAGTCTGAAATGACCCACTTGCAAGGAAATGGAGCACTGACAGCACCTGCACGTCAGGGGGGATTCCTGTGGGATGGCGGATTGCTGACATCAGGTCTGGCTCCAACTGGGTACATAGTTCCTGGATAGTGGCACGGTCAAACCTGTAGGTGATGATCAAATGTCACTCCTCCATTGTCAACAGGTCCACCAGCGGTCGGTACACCGGAGGATTCCGCCATCTTCTCAAATGTCCCAGCTGACGGTGCCTAGGAAGGACAACAGCGACCACAGACTCAACAAAATCCCAGGTATGTACACACAGATACACAGAACACGACACCAAAGACAAGAATCCACCTGTATGTGTGTCGAGTGTAGGCCTAGGTATGTGTGACGCAGTAGTAAATGAAGCCATGTGGGCCCCTGAAATGGTGGCTGCCTGACCTCTAAACTGGGACAATGGGGTGTGAGGTAACTGCGCTGGCGTTGTACACCGTCACGGTAGGCGGTCGTAGACCGCGGCGCAATGCTGCATTGGTTAACATTGGACCCTATGGGTCCCAGGAGCCAATGATGAATTGCGCCGGCGGTGATGATACGCACCGGCGCGGACGTGACCGGCGCGGACGTGACCGCCGCGGATGTGACCGCCATTTTCTATCTGTTCAATCACTCGATACCTGATCTTCGACAGGAGAGGACCTACACTGCAAGTGCTGCTGTGACCTCGGTCTGGAAGAGACAATGGCTGCTGCATCTGGGGAAAGGGCCCCTGCCTTCACTGCTCAGGAGTTGGAGGACCTAGTAGACGGGGTCCTCCCCCAGTACACGCTACTCTACGGTCCTCCAGAACAACAGGTAAGTACCCAGGGAGTACGTTGTATGGGCTATGCCTGTGTGGAGAGGGCTGGTTGTAAGAGGGAAGGGGGAAGAGTTCAGGGAACATGAATGAGTGTGAATGCATGTGCCACATGGCAAGGGCAGGGATGTGGGCCACTCACTTTGACGGCGCAGTTGGTAATGACTTCTCTTCTTCCCCTGTGCATGTCATGTAGGTCAGCGCCCACCAGAAGAAGGACATTTGGGGTGCCATTGCCAAGGACGTACGGACCCTGGGGTCCACCAGAGACGGGGCACCCACTGCCGTAAAAGATGGGAGGACATTCGCCGCTGGAGCAAGAAGACGGCGGAGGCTCAGCTGGGGATGGCCTCCCAACGTGGGAGGGGTGCCCGCTGCACCATGACCCCCCTGATGTTCCGGATCCTGGCGGTGGCCTACCCGGAGTTGGATGGGCGCTTGAGGGCATCACAGCAGACACAAGGGGGTGAGTACACCCTCATTCTGGGGACTTTGCGCGCAGTTGAGGGGTCTGGGTGGGGAAGGAGGGCTGTGGGTTCCCCTAGGCCAGGGCGACTTCCATAGGCTAGGCCCCTCCGTAATGCATGCCATGTGCCACTCCACCCCACCTCAGTAGAGTGCCAAGTACAGGTATACATGCCCCTGTGGCATCCATGTGTGCAGATGTCCACCATAGCGATGTAGGCCAGATCCAAGGAATAGCAGCTGTAGAGGCCTAGAGCGCGGCGTAGTGCAGGGGGCTGCTGTGTCTGTATTGTCCGCCAACGGTAGCGGTAAGCCATGCACTCAACCTCTTTTTCTTCTGTCGTTCCCACCCCTTTCTGTGCTCTCCATGTTCTTTTGTGCATCAGCATCATCAGGCGGAGGTACAGTGGCACCGGAGCACGAGGGAGCTGCATCCCACATGGCCATGGAGGGCCACACCACAGACTCAGAATGCACCAGTGGGACGGAGGGCGAGGGGAGCTTCACGTCGGGCACCGGATCACCAAACAGCGACACGGACTCGTCCGCCAATGGGAGCTCCCTTGTGGTGGCGGCACCATCTGTGCCCACCACTTCTACAGGTACAGCCACCACCTCCCCTACCAGCACCGCCCTCCCAGCAGCCCCTCAGCGTTCGCCCCGTGCCCGCTCACCCAGGAGGGTGGGCATCACCTTCGCCCCAGGCACCTCAGCCCCTGCTCCTGTCACCCCTGCTGCCCTCAGTGAGGAAGCCATTGACCTCCTCAGGTCACTCACTGTTGGGCAGTCTACCATTGTGAATGCCATCCAGGGTATAGAAAGGGAGTTGCACCACAGGAATGCATTCCTGGAGGGAATTCATTCTGGTCAGGCTGCCCTTCATCGAACCCTGCAATCTCTGGCCTCAGCACTGATGGCAGCCATTGTCCCTGTGTCTAGCCTCCCCCCTCCAACTTCTTCCACCCAGACCCAATCCCCTGTACCCCAGCCTATCCCAAGCACACCATCAGACAAGCATGCATACACCTCAACACACAAAAGTAGCTCAGGCAAACATAGGCACCACACATCCCACTGGCACTCACACAAGCATCACACACATACAGACACAGAAACATACACTGCCTCCACTGTGTCCCCCTCCTCGTCGTCTCCCTCCTCCCTCCCAGCCTCGTCTACACTCTCACCTGCATGCAGTACATCTACAGGCACTAGGACTCGCACCAGAACACCCAGCACCACACCCCGCTCACCTGCACTCACCACCCCCACTACCATTTACACGTCCCCTGTGTCTTCTCCCAGTGTGTCTGTGACGCCCCCTCCCAAAGTACACAAACGCAGGCACCCACACATCCAACAGCCATCCACCTCACGACAGCCTCCAGTACCTGCACCCAAAACACCTAAAGTGACACCTCCTACAACCACCTCCTCCTCCTCCACTCCCAGACCCCCTCCAGCTACCCATCCCAGTGTTTGTCAGAAACTCTCCATCAGCAACGTTGACCTCTTTGCCCCCACCCCCACCCCTCCAATTCATAAGCCACGTAGTAGCGCCTCAGCCAAAAAGACTCCAGTACCTGTGGTGCGTGTTCAAGGTGTGTGGAGTGCACCGGCCACCAGGGCAGACAGTGTGACACAGAGCCAAAGCACTGCCAGTCCACCCCCTGTAAAGCATCTCAAGTTGGAAAGTGGCCGACGGGACAGGGTGAAGACTCCTGGCGGAAGAACTGCTCACAAGGGTCCCAGGGGGATTGCAGAGTCAGCTGTGACTCCTCCAAAGGTTGTGAAGTGCCAGAAGAAGTCTGCGCAGTCTGGTAAGAGCAGCACGGTGGAGGAGGGCGCCATCCTCCCCGGCGGACGGGACGCCACTGCCAGCACCGTCGTCACTGGTCAGGAGACCACCGCCGGAGTCAGTGCCCAGGAGGGCAAGAGTATTGTCACTGGTCAGGAGACCACCGCCGGAGTCAGTGCCCAGGAGGGCCCCGGCAGCCACAGCCCCGCTGGGCAATGAGGGACAATCATGCCACACACCAATGCACAGGTCAGAGACCGCCATGGCAAAGCACCGCTGAACAGGGCAGAGGACCGCTGAACAGGTCAGAGACCGCCATGGCAAAGCACCGCTGAACAGGGCAGAGGACCGCTGAACAGGTCAGAGACCGCCATGGCAAAGCACCGCTGAACAGGGCAGAGGACCGTTGAACAGGTCAGAGACCGCCATGGCAAAGCACCGCTGAACAGGGCAGAGGACCGCTAAACAGGTCAGAGACCGCCATGGCAAAGCACCGCTGAACAAGGAACTCACCGCCATGGTGAAGACCGCTGAACATGGCAAAGCACCGCTGAACAAGGCAGAGCACCGCTGAAGAATGAAAACACCGCCACATCAAGCATCGTTATCCCATGTACAGCTGGGACAGTGACGGAACAGGAAGCGTCACGGGGAGCCTGATGCAGTGTGGGCACCATTCCCCCTCCAGAACCAGTGGAGACATGCATCCACTCCGTCTGTCCTTAACAGGATGAAGCACTCTGGGACCCAGTCCACCTCCAGAACCAGTGGAGACTGTCATCCACTTGAGAGACTGTGGCTTTGCACTCCCCAGGATGGAACAGTGGGCAAACCAACCACTGTAGAGACTTGAGAGACTGTGGCTTTGCACTCCCCAGGATGCAGCAGTGGGCAAACCACCCACTGGAGAGACTTGAGAGACTGTGGCTTTGCACTCCCCAGGATGGAACAGTGGGCAAACCAACCACTGTAGAGACTTGAGAGACTGTGGCTTTGCACTCCCCAGGATGGAACAGTGGGCAAACTAACCACTGTAGAGACTTGAGAGACTGTGGCTTTGCACTCCCCAGGATGGAACAGTGGGCAAACCAACCACTGTAGAGACTTGAGAGACTGTGGCTTTGCACTCCCCAGGATGGAACAGTGGGCATGGAGCCCTGTCGTGGATCTGGCGTGGTACTGTCATCCGGCTGAGGTGCCCACCCCCTTCCCTTCCCCCTGAGGTGCCTGTTGTATTTCTATCTGATGCCCCAGCAGTGTTCTCTCCGTTTGTGGACAGGTATCTAATGTGGGCCTCGCCCATGCATTTTTGGCCCACTGGTGCACGGACATTGATATGTGCATACCTGCACTACTTCTCAGAATGTATAGAGCTGCAATGTGTATATATATCTCTATATATTTGGTAACTGTATTTTGATACATTACAATTTTTGAACGGATTTCCTTTGGTCTTTGCATTCTTCCGGGGGGGTTGTGGGTTGTCCCTGTGATTAGGGAAATGCATTGGTGTGTGTGTTGTAATGTGCGAGGGTGAGGGTGGGGGTGGGGGTGTTGCGTGTGTGTCCGTGACTTTTGCCTCCCCTATGTCGTAGGTGCAGTACTCACCGTTGTCTTCGCCGCCGCCATTGCTGGTGTTCGTAAATGAGCAGGAAGACAAGGGCAGGTAGGATTTGTAATTCCGGCTCCATGGTGTCCTCCTTCCTCATGGGATGTGTAGAAGGTGAGCGTTTTCCCATTGCAAAAGCTGTTTCCGCCGTGTTTTTATCCATGGTGAATCCGCCCCGGAAAAGGTGGCGGATTGGCGGGTTGTGATACTGTGGGCGGTACATTGTCTCCCGGCTGTCTGTTGGCGGTGTCCGCCACGCTGCTTGTCTGTACCGCGGTGGCAGTCGGAGTGTTAAAGTGGCTGTCTATGTTGGCGGTTTCCACCACGGTCATGATTCCCTTTTTTGTTCCGCCGGCCTGTTTGCGGTATTACCGCCGCTTTAACACTGTTCGCCAGGGTTGTAATGACCACCTAAGTCTTGGTTACCTTGTCGTAAGTCTAATAATTCACGATCTGCCGACAATGTTACAGGTCTACGATCAAATACTCGTTCAAACTCACGAACAAACTTTCTCCAGTTGTAAAGCAGGGGACTGTCTTTACGCACTAGAGGGATAGCCCAGGTAGCTGCATCCCCAGTCAGGTATGATAACAAGAAAGCCACTTTAGACTGGGCATCGGGGAAAGTATGTGGTCGGCAGGTGAAGTGTAATTCCACTTGAACTAGGAATGATTGCGCTTTCACGGGGTCGCCTGAGAAACGTTCTGGTGGAGCTAAAGGAATGGCTGAAGGAACATTGAGGGAAATGTTTGTTGGGTTACCTCCAGAAGTCTGAGGAGAAGGACCTGGCCAAGACACACCTGTGGGATTTTGTTCCTTCTTCTCTACCTTATCCTGTAACTGACTCACTCTCTCAGCTAGGCTAGTTGCCAAATCTTTTGATGACACCACCTCTGCTTGGAGCTGCGTAATAGCCTTGACTAGCTCGTCCAATGTGGCCATGCTGAGAACATACGCAAACCAGGAGGATATTTAATTTGTGGGCTCACTATTCTGTCAGAGTCACCAGATCCTCTGGGTCTGCGCACGTTCCCAACACGTCCACCACAAGACAGCTCCAATACTCTGATTAGAATGTCACAGAGTCTAAGAGAGTCCAAGTGGGGAAAAGGGGATTAGGTAGGGAACAGCAGGGAAGGAGACCTGTAGGAAGCAAAAAGGTTAAAACACACAATAACAAGATTATATCACATTAATCATTACTAGACTATGATTCTAAGCATTGTTATACTAGAAACATGGATAAGTTAGGCATGGACTAAAATAGCTAGGCCTCAAGATGTCTGGTTACCTGTGAAGGAATCGAGAAGGATTAATACAACTGTTCAATGAACCTCTCAAGTGAAATGTTACACATGGATTAAAAAAAAACATCAGAACCTTCTAGAATTACGTTTTCAAATTCAAGCATAGAGTTTTGCATGAGGACAAGAAAATAATCTGAATGGATTCTATAACACCATAGGAAATGTATCTAAGGGACTTATTATGCACACACAATATAACAGCTAGAATTCTATCACTTTCGTTTCTTAGGATGCAGGAACATGAATTATCCACATTGCGGATTTTCACAAGAGTTTGTAAATGCCATGAAATGGCTACACACAATGAATAACATGAATTAAGCACAAGAAATGAATTGAGCGTCTTGCCGATTCAAAAGTCACCACGTAAATGCCAGGAAATGGTAACACACAATGAATATCATGAATTAAGCACAAGAAATGAATAGCGCGTCTTGCCGATTCGAATGCCACCATGAGAATGCCGTGAAATGGTAGCGTACAATGAATAACATGAATTAAGCACAGGAAATGAATCGTGCGTCTTGTCGATTCGAATGCCACCATGTGAATGCCATGAAATGGTAGCACTCAATGAATAACATGAATTAAGCACAAGAAATGAATTGCGCATCTTGCCGATTCGAAGGCCACCATGTGAATTCCAGGAAATGGTAGCGCACAATGAATAACATGAATTAAGCACAAGAAATGAATTGCGCGTCTTGCCGATTCGAAGGACACCATGTGAATGCCAGGAAATGGTAGCGCACAATGAATAACATGAATTAAGCACAAGAAATGAATTGCGCGTCTTGCCGATTCGAATGCCACCATGGGAATACCATGAAATGGTAGCACACAATGAATAACATGAATTAATCACACGAAATGAATTGCGCGTCTTGCCGATTCAAATGCCACCATGTGAATGCCTGGAAATGGTAGCGCTCAATGAATAACATGAATTAAGCACAAGAAATGAATCGCGCATCTTGCCGATTCGAAGGCCACCATGTGAATGCCAGGAAATGGTAGCGCACAATGCATAACATGAATTAAGCACATGAAATGAATCGCGCGTCTTGACGATTCGAATGCCACCATAAGAATGTCATAAAATGGTAGCACACAATGAATAACATGAATTAAGCACATGAAATGAATCGCGCGTCTTGCCGATTCGAATGCCACCATAAAAATGTCATAAAATGGTAGTGCACAATGAATAACATGAATTAAGCACAAGAAATGAATCGCGCGTCTTGCCGATTCGAACGTTCAGCATGTAAGTGCCATTTAAACACCAAGCGCACATTCACACGCACGAGAACCAAAATGTTTCATCATGCAAATTAGGCCCAAGAACTCGAAAGCCTTCGAGAACGGGATCAGGGGCCCAGTCCGACCTCTGTCTTACCGCCCTGATCAAGAATCACCAACAAAGGGAAAGGGCAAGGCCTGGAAGATCAAAGTAGGTCTCCGGAACAGAAGCTCAGGAAGTTGCTGCTGCTCTGCACCGGGACCTCTGAATAGTGAGCACGTGGAGCTGGGCTGGCTCCCTTATATAGAGTCTTGGCCCAGCCCACAAACCACACCCAGGCATGCTGCAGGGAAAGCTTCTAGAAGGCCCTGGAAAGGGACCAAACCCTGACACACTCTGAAAACCTGCAGCAATACATTGCATATGAACAGTATTTATATGCACCTTGAAAATAAGTCTTCAGGATTAAACTCTGCAATGCAAAAGGTTAAACAACAGCATATCAGCACAATGCATAAATTACGTTATCTTGAAAGTGCTGGGTTTTTGCATTCTAGTCGCCCATAGAGAGCGCACTGCCCTGATGTTGACACTAAGTCAGTGGTGATACCATTGTCTCCGGGTATGATGGAGTTTCCTTCCCAGTATCCCATTACGTGGGCAGATGGCCCGGTGCGGTATTTGGGAATTTGGCTGAGTTGTGATGTGGAGATTCTCTGGATGGGCAATTACGGCATGGCGATTTCATGGTTAGAGGAGAAGGTTGAGGCATGGCGCTCGTTACCACTCTCGCTGATTGGGCGTATCGCTGATGTGAAGATGGTGGTGCTCCCCGAATTTCTGTATTTGTTTGTAAATCTCCCGCTCATACTCCTGAAGAGTTTTTTGAGGCGTCTTCACTCTGCTCTGATCCATTTTGCCTGGGCGGGCGGGCAACCCCGTATCGTTTGGGAGAAGCTGACATTGCCTTTTAGCTGGGTGGCCTCGCCGCCCCGGACTTGGAGCTCTATTATAACTGCGCTCAGGCTCACTTTGCGTACTATTGGCTGCGCCCGACTAGGTATCTGCCTCACTTGGCGCCTGAAAGTGACGTGGTTCGGCCAGATGGTTTGGCGCGTGTTTTCGGGAACCCATACCGGCCCCGCCTGCGGGGTGTTGACACAGTGACTTGCACAGCTAAAGCCTGGACTGCGGTGCTCCAGTGCGAAAACATCCTTTGTCTTTCGTTGCCAGTTCTTGCTGTTGCAGATGTTCGGATGTTCCGCGACGCGGGGCTCCGTGATTTTCTTCGGGATTTTAAAATGACCGAGTTGGGCGATTGGTTTGCGGATGGTCGGCTGATCCCTCCTAGTGTTGCGCTTGGGGACGAGCACGCCACTGCGTTGAAGCTGATGTATGTGTTGCATGTATGAGCGATGCTGCGTGCTCGATTTTCCGGCATCCCTGAGGCTCCGCTGGAGTGTCGTGCTCTGGAGGCACTGTGCCGTGCTCAGTCACCGCGTAAATTAATCACTAAATTGTACAACTGTCCTCAGGAGCAGCACGGTGATCTTGGGAGGTCTGCCAGGGCTCGGTGGGAGATGGATGTGGGGGAGCCTATTACGGAGGAGATGTGGTGGAGCTGCTGTGCGCATATGAGAGTGTTGTCTCCTAATTATCGGCTGCGTCTGATACATTTCAAGTCTCTGCACCGCCTATATTACACGCCTAGCGGGCTTTGTTCTATGGGTTTGCGCAAGGATGCGCGTTGCGAGCGCTGCCGCGCTCCCGAATCTGGATTTTTACATCTCGCCTGGGATTGTGTTGAGGTCCATGCTTTCTGGGTGGAGGTAATAAGTGTGCACTGTGAGATGATCTTTGTGACTGGTCGCCTGTGTGTGTGTACTCTCCCTGCCTACTGTTTCCTTTTCTGTTGGTTTCCTTTCTTGCTGTTAGTTCTAGCCCTATGATGTTTATGGTAAAATCTGTTGATGTTGTGGGCGTCATGGCTGATGCCTCTGTGTGAGGTAACTTTGCGACATGTCCTACAGATCATATCCTGTTGTCAGGAGGGGCTGTGCGTTAACACGGCCAGGGCTCAGTTTCTGTGGGCTAGTTTTCGCTGTTATGTTGTATGTGTACATTGTGATTGTTGTCAATAAAATACTTGAATAAAAAAAAAAGAAAATTTGGTAATAACCACATTTCCGTGAGTTCAAATACATTTGGGAAACCCCAGTGGTATATTCCATATTTTTGTTGGTCTTGCATGTTGTCGTCATGGGTGCTGTAGTTTACTCAATTTGTTAACCAACTTTAGATTGTATCTACTGTTACTTACATAGCATTATTGTTGTTTTTCATATTTTTATTTTTTGTATATCCATAGTGAAAACCACTTTGCTTTATGTACCGTTGCAATCATCACTAGGCTTGCAATTCTTGTCACTTATTTCCCCCATTCAACAAAAAGCAAAATATGCACTTTGCAGTATTTTTCTGTATCCCCAGCAAATCCATATCTTCATTCGCTTTGGTAACAAACACCTTTCCTCAATGACATCAGCGAAACCTAGTCAATCCATTCAATATTATTCTTGTAAATCTTATTAAGCATCATGGTTGACATAGTTACCTATTTGCTTGGAATCTCATTTATTTTGTTGTAGAGTATCCAATTTAATTCTGGCTTGGCAATTCATAGAACAAAATAACTGAAATTCGGAAATGTGACAAAATTATTTTAACTCTCAAATGTTGACTGTAAAATAACATCTTGTTGAATGCTTTGAATGATGGCTTGCTATAAATAACTGGTATAAACTCATGGTATTTGTGTAAAGGTTAGTGTGAAAATCATATCCACCATATGTTACGTTTACATAGAAATATTTATTATTTCGATTACTTATTACTGTAAACTCTTTTTGAGGTTGTATTTAGTTAATGAATAAATCCATTTAAAACTCCAAAAATGTCAACGATGTATTGACAACACTGTAAAAATGTTCTGTCTGTCTTAGTTGATAATGCTATACAAATTAAATGTATATATAGGAGTAATGACTCATGATGAAGCCACAATTGATGAAGGGGTATGAATGAGAGATCCCAGCTTCACTTCAGATAGTTTTCGTGATCAGTTTGGATTTTCATTTTCATGGAATTTGCCATCAAAGACACCCAAGGTAGGGGTGCAACATTAACCAATCCAAGCTGTATGGTGCCAACTTCATGGGTTTCACTGCTCTCAACGAGCAAGGGGTTTTGACAAGGTCTCTAGATGTACAAGATCACTTTCCCTGGTGAAGCGTAGACTCTCTCCACTGCTGACATGAGGACGTTTATCATTTTTTCCCTAGGAATTTGGAATTGAGGCCATTTGTGTAATAAAAAGTGAGAAAGGGCCCGCCTGCACAGAACATAAAGGGGGCCCCACTCCGTACTCACTCAGGCCAGGTGCTGTACTGAGCTCGCCCCCTTGGAGCTCGCCCGCACCACCGGCACCGCGGGCCTGAGAGGGCCTTTGTTATGCCCCTTATTAAGGCTTTGGGCACAACAGATACAATTTTTAGCAGTGCAAGGTTTTTAGGCACTGGCTCTTTCTCTGGCTACCATACTGCTATACTAGTCTTTTAAATATAGCTGTATCCAATGAAAAGTATGTTCCACCTTTCAAAAATGAGCGGAAAGTCCATCTGAGTCAAGATTCTATTTATGAACAGGGGGTTCTGCTTTGGGATGATCTTCAGTTCTTCTTACTAATTTCAAAAGCTCTATTGCTAAGAGGCTTAACTGCAAGATATACAAGAATATGGAACAAGATATTACACGTGCTGTTTATAGAGGACTAAAAAAGTGACCTGACTGGATACTTTGAGACCACTATTAAGAGGTTCCCTTACATGTGGAAAATGAGTTTGCTGGGGTGCTAAGAACCTATGTTTCATGGTGTGACTGAAGCTAATGAAAACTTGCTATGGTTTTCTCCAAAAGTTATATCAAGGTCAAAGAACCTCATGTATGCATTGGCCTTTGTGGAGCCCAGAAATTTAGAATGGTAGACACACCTTGGTGAATTGGTGACATTATGGTGATGTTCGGAGAGGCTCCAAATGTTTCTAATTTGCATATCACCAGGTCGTTCTGGACCCAGGTTTTGCTGCCTTTTGGATTTTTTCACTCCAGAAGGAGTTTTCCAGTTCAAGAGGATGTCTTTTAGTTTGATTTCAGCTGTCACTGGTTTTCAACATATGATGTGCCACTTGTTCAAGAGACAGAAAGGGATATGGGGCTTCCAAGGTAAAGTTGCAGCTTTTGGTCATAGTAAGTGTGAGAAATTGGGTTGTTATTTGACTGGGGTGTGAGTCCTGGTCAAACAGCAACCACAAACCTTGTCAGGGTATGGTACAAGCAAAGACCAAATAAACCTATGCTCATCCTCTGATAGCTTTGCACAGAGCAGTCAGGATTAACTTGAAAGCAATGTGTGAAGTATTTGTGCAGCACTTCAAACAGTAACACAGTGAAAACACCACACAAAAAGGATCCCATACCAGTTTAGAAAAATAGAACTTAATTTAATAAATAAAACAAGATCAAATTGACAAACATCCAATAAGTAGAACTTGAGTTAGGAGTGACCTGCAGCACTGGTTGTGCCACCCACATGAGTAGCCCTTTAAACATGTCTCAGGCCTGCCACTGCAGTGTCTGGGTGTGGAGTTGTGCACTGTCAATTCAACCTTGCAAGTGTACCCACTTGCCAGGCCCAAACCTTCCTTTTTAGTAAATGTAAGGCACCCCTCAGGCAGGCGCTCTGTAGCCCCAAGGGCAGGGTGCAGTGTATGTTAAAGGTGGGGCATGTACTGATGTGTTTTACATGCCCTAACAGTGAAATACTGCCAAATTCTGTTTTCACTGTTGCAATCATAGGTTAACATTGGAGCTGCCTTTAATTATCCTTAAAGTGCAGTTTCCCTTTGAGAGCAGATAGAGATTTGGAGTTTGGGGGTCTCTGAACTCACAATTTGAAAATACATGTTTTGACAAAGGTGTTTTTTTAATTGTTTGTTTGAAAATGCCACTTTTAGAAAGTAGGCATTTTCTTGCTTAAACCATTCTGTGCCTCTGCCTGTTTGTGTATTCCACGTCTGGGTCAGACTAACAGTTGGGCTGTTGTGAATTCCCTCTAAATAGTGACACAAAGGGAGCTGGGGTGTAGCCTGCATATTATGATTGGCCATCAGGGCTAGAGTGGAGGGAGGAGTGGTCACTTACACCTGAATGAGCTGTGACTGCCCTCACAGAATGCAGTCTCCAACCCCCTAGTGTGTGTCTGGGGCCAGGCCTGGGTAAGGCAGGATCTTGTGAGCAACAGAGACTTTCCTTTGAAGTATGTCTACTTCAAAGGCAGAAAAGGGTATAAGCAGTGGACCCAAAACCCCAGACTTTTATAATCTTTCTGGATCAGGAGGAACCTCTGCCAAGGAGAAGAGCTGAAGAGGTGGAGGAGGAGTACTGCCCCTTTCCCCTTTGCTGTATGTGCTTTGCTGGGTTGGCCTGCAGTTGCTGCTTCTGCATTAAAAGAGAGTTATGGGTGAACTTTGCTGTGTAGCCTGCTTGAGAAAGTTCTCCAAGGGCTTGGAGTAGAGCTTGACTCCTGTTGGAAGTCTCAGGGATACCAAAGACTTTAGTTTCATCTGTCTACAGCACTGGGAACTGTGTTTTGTGTTGTTCAAGAAGAAAAACCACTGCAAACCCACTAACGACTCTGCTGGTGTGCACCGTGACCTGCAGACGCCGCACGGAGCTGCACCGCCCCGCTTCACACCACAACCCTGGCCTCACTGACACTGCTATCCAATGCCGGCACCGAGCTGCTGCTTGCATCGTGACTTGTGGGCCCTGCACTCTGGCATTGCCTTGCTCACACCGTAGCCTGGGCATCCCCAACAATGACGCTCCTGTTGACATCAGCACCGCTGACTGCACCGTGGCCTGTGGACACTGCTTGTGAGGTACATGGAGCACTGTTCCATCCCACACCGCAGCCCCGGTCCACCGACGCCAGCACCATCAACTCCAGTGTTGTCACCAGGCGTCCCTGCCTGCACCGAAACCTGTGGTCGCCGCACAGAGCCCGTCCTGCGCCACACCGCCAACTTAGGCCTACTGACGACAGCGCTTCAGCAATGACGATGCCGCTGTCTGCACTGTGACCTGGTGACACCGCACATCGCACTGCCCTGTTTCACACTGCAACCCTGGTCTCACTGACGCCACTGGATGCAGTCGACGAGCCGCTGCCTGCACCATGACCTTTGGGCACCGCACGTCGCATCATCCCGCTTTGCACTGCAGCCCCAACGCCATCCACGCCAGTGCTCCTGACTTCATAAGCCTGGATTTCGATCCGCAACACATGTGACTTCAAGGGCCTGACGACCTCCGGAACGACACTGCGATGCCAGCGACGTCATTCTCCGGATCTCATCGCAAGGATCACAACGCCCTGCAATTCCAAGGGTACTGTTTGCGGGTCTTACCGACACCAAAGCTGGCCCACGACGCTGCAGCTGGCCTGAACTGTTGGTTTTGTTGATCACAATGCCGTGATAGCCCCAGGTGGAGCTATTGTCTTCAAGGAACCGTATTTTTAAGTTAATTCTTCCAAAATTCATATTTTTCTTACTGTATGTTCGATTTTTCTCGTTTTTATCTTGTTTTACGCAGATAAATATTGGCTATTTTTGGTATGGTGTTCTTTTGTAGTGTTTTCACTATATTGCTGTGTGTTATGTGCTAATGCTTTACACATTGCTTCTGAGATAAGCCTGACTGCTCGTGCCAAGCTACTAAGGGGATGAGCAGGGATTATCTGAGCGGGTATCTCCCTTATCCTGACTAGAGTGAGGGTCCCTACTTGGACAGGGTGCAAATCGACTGCCAACTAGAGACCCCATTTCTAAGATTACCACATTTTAGGAAAAGATCACAAACACTTTAGCACTGGTTGGCAGTGGTAAAGTGTGCAGAATCCAAAGGCCAGCAAAAACAGTCATCAAAAACAAGAGGTCTGAAATCAAAACTTTAGGGGAAAGCACGCCAGGGATGCCAGGTTTAACAGAAGCATAATGACATTTTGGAGGTGATTCTCCTCATTCTTGAACAAAGTGGGCAGTGAATGAAGTTGGTTTCGTGTGAGCTGAGGAACAATGAGGTAAAGTGCTTGGGACATGATTTTTGCAGGAGGAATAAAGCCTTTAACCTGTGGTGTTCCCGGCCATAACAGACACACCAAAGGCAATTGTTATCATTTTTTGGAACTCTATTAGATTGGCATTACTGTAGGTACAAGTACTTATGGTTTGGGGGACGGTTCTGAGTCAGTGTGATACAGAGGGCAAGAGAACAAAAAAATGTTAAGAATGTAGTTGGGCAGTACAAATGTTTAAATCGTATACATAGGGGGCAGGTTCACGTTCAAATTAAGGATGAATCATAAACTTATTCTGCAAACTTTAAGTGAGACAAATGTGAATGCCAGTAAGACAACTTCTTATTTTGCAAGGTCAAGTATCAAATTACAGTATGATTTCACTGTGGACTATATCTCGGCTGTGAGGACAAAAAGGCATATGCTTGTCCATGCAAAAAAAATTGATCAGGCCAAAAAGGAGTCCGTTTGGGAGATGTAGAATGTTTTGTGGCTATTGTGGAAGCCAACGTTGAGAGTAGTGTGGCGAAGGAAGAATGGACTAGAGAATCCACAATGGATGTAATTTTGAGTCTGGATGTTAAGTTTGTGGTGAACAGCTGGAATAACAAACATTGTATAAAAGGTGTATTGCAGTACTTTGTGAAGATTTCATTGGAACTGACAGTGTTAAATGATATCCTTATGAGAGGTAACAAGCTGGTGACGCTGTCAATATTCAGACCTATGTTGGTTTTACAGGCCTATATAGTACATCTGGGCATGACTCTCAATATGAAGAGACTCAGAGAAACGTACTGGTGGCCAAAAATGGGCAATGATAGGAGCTGATGACAAACGGTATGTTGTGAGTAAAGCAGCAAATAACACCTTGATATAGAGGAGGTCACCCAGGGTGGCAGTAGTTTCTCCAAGCAACGTGTAGCAAATGGTGGGTTAGATTTCTTGGGCCCGTTCAGTGTTCCTACAAAGGACTTAAATTATGTCATTGTCATGATCGAATGCAACTTTAAGTGACTGAGGTGAGGTTTGGTAGGATTCCTGATACTGAAAGGGTGATTCATTTTCTTATTGGCAATTTCCCAGTGGCTTTTTTTCTGAAAGTGGTGGTTTGCAGATAAAGGAGGGCATTTTTTTTTTCTGTGAAAATGCAGAATATTTTCAAGGAAACTAGTACTGAGCACAGAACTTGTTGTTTTCATAATCCCCAAGTCAATGGCTCAGTGAAAAGGGCAAATAGACTACTACACGATTGTTTAAGGTTGGCTGTAATGAGTGGTTTGTCGGTAGCAGAGTCTTTTAGAAAGTTATATGGAGTACAGGTGTAAGCACACCACCACTGGTGTGTCACTATATTAAGCGCTTAGAGTCTGGAAAAAGTGAGTTGTTTGGAACTGAGCTGGTTGCCTAGCAACTGGTGTCACTTGTGTAGTGAAAATGAGAAAACAAACGAAAGACATCGAGAATCAGTCAAAACTAGATATGATTAGTTGCACAATATGAAGCCTAATCGCTTCAAGACCTGGAACACTATCAGAGCGAAGTCCCCTTCAGTGCTTAGAAGGGGATTTGAAGTACAGACATGATAAAATTGCTACAGGAGTAGCCAGGTCAGCTGTGTGCTTAGACTCTGGTAAGTGGTGATGTGTGTACAGTGAGCAGCGACGTAGGGGGGAAGGAAGGGTCTTTATTGAGAGTATATCAGAGAACAGTAAGGGAGGGCCTGGCATGCACTAGTGAGGATTTCACGCTGTTTCATATAACAGGACAATGAGAAGATTCACTTGTGTCAAGAGTACACCACTCTAGGGTTTCCCCAGGAACCTAATCAATTGTATAGATGTTCTCAGTTCGAAGCTGTTTGTTTAGCGTTAGCTCTTTTAGAGAGTATGGTTTGCCTTACCGTGCTGTTGGGTCTTATGTCACTGTGTAGTATGGGTGACTTCAGTGTCAGTTGGATTCGTGAGAGTCCTGTTTTAGCATTTAATATGTATCCTGAGCATCTGAACTTCTGGGATTTTGTCTGGTGGTAGAATTTGGGATAACCGAATAACAAGCTCCACCTTTCCTGTGAGTGGCAATAAAGTAGAGATGCTGTTTTATGTCCATTTGTTTATGGTTACAAATGTTGTGTGTTCATGAATAGTCCATTTTCCACTCCAAGGTGAAAATGATGGAAGTGAGAATTATGGTTCGCGCGGCGGACCTTGGTTAGTGAATTTAAGCAACCTTACGTTTTGTTTTGAAATCATATCATATTTATTTGCAGAAAAAAAGCCATTCTAGTAATCCAGGGCCGCAAGTTCCGTTAAAACACTACGAGGGCCTACTCCCACCAAAGAAGGAGTACGTGTACATCTGAGCAGGTGCCCTCTAAACCCCAACACGTTTGCTTCACGATCAGACAGATGCGCGTCTGGCGCGTGGGGGGCCAATGGAGATGCGTGTTTTCATCCACGCCATTTCGTAGCTGCCAGGCCAGGGTTGTCGAGCAGCTCTGCGTGTCACCTGCACAGTCTCCCGGAGAACGTCTCCTCCTGCCCCCATGGCAGCGAAATTGAATTTACTTGATTAAACATGGGTGGCGTAAAAGCAATGGAGCGAACGGCTGGATTTTCTCGGTCAGAATTAATCTTCTAAAACCGACTTGTGCTTTTTTTTCGTTGTTACGGAGCATGTTGCAGGCATTAATATACTAAATGGTTTGCATAAGCTGCCTTAGACGGAGATGATGTTGGCCGGCAGAATAAGCTTGCATTTTTATATGCACACAATCTGTTGAAGGGTGTGTTTGTGAGCACGGCGGCAGATGCAGCAGAAGCCGTGCGAGCCCTAAGAAGGCAGAAGCAGCCAGCCCCCTGAGCCTGCCTCCGCCTTCTTATCCTCCCCTCCTCCTCTCCCTCTCCGAGCAGCCACATCTGTCCACCTATTCCGTCCATTCACAGGGCCCTGGGGGCCAGCGCCTTTCAGGAAGAACCACGGCCCTCTGGGTAGAGGAGCAGCCGGCCTAGATCGATACAAGACCCAGAAACGGCTACTGTACTCGAGCGCTAATGGAAGAGCGTTGTTCTAGGCAGTCAATAAATATGACTGTATGACAACCACGTCTGTATGATGTGGCGTGGTCCATCCCAATACATAAGTAGTCCCCGGACGTGCAACGGAGTAGGTTTGTGCGAGCATCTTCCGGGCTTATATGACATATGCTTTGATGTTTATACTGTATGTATTTTAACAGTTTTGGTATTTTTTATTTTTTGACGTTTTAGTGTTAGCCATGACCTATTTATGCAATTAATATTATATACAGGAGCTTTCAGCCATCCTTCTTCATCGATTGTTTAGTAACTGCGTCATTTATATTTTGGTTCAGCATTCATCATAGGGAAATGCATCATCCCACTTAGGCCGTTGCCTAACTTCACTGTGAATGAGTGCATTCTTCCCTTTTACAAGGAGCACACCCACACACAAAGTACTTCCCTAAAGTGTCAGGGACTACTATTAGAATGTGTGCTTTTTGACACCAAATATATTAATGTTTTTAGCCTGTACTTTTGTTTCATATTGATGAGGATCTTCCCTAACAAGAATGTGTTTTCATAGTTTGTGCAAAACAATCTTTGACAAAGCCAAAAGGTCTTTGTTCCCAGGTGCAGTCAGAAGAGGTGGCTATACAAGTGAGAAGAAACTCACAGTTGTGATTTTTTAGTTTTTGAGGAACATTTGCAAAGCTTTTCTCAAACTTACCTGCACTTTTGAAATTCTACATAAATGCATCAGAAGTAAGTGGCTCAAATGTAGGAAGGCGCAGAGAAGACCCACATTTTTCATAGGTATGGTATTGGGTGTGGTATTGAAGAAATGTCTTCATATAGTAGATATTTTGTACGTGAAGGAAAAATCTGTGTGTGAAATTTTGTAAATAGCCTAACCCTACACATGTACATTTCCCTCTTTGCAGAGAATCCACTTACATAGAGGTGTAGAAGATGGGCACAAGCAAGGGGAATTACAATGAAGGAAATAAACTTACCTCATTTAGACCTACCCCTTTTATGAGTTACATAAAATAATACAAATCTACAGTTGAATAGGCATAGTCTCACACATATGTTTCTCCGCCCATGGACTTGTTTCTGATAGCTACCTTCTGAGACATCCTGATGCTTGGGCATTGGCTTCTCCAGTGACGAAGTTAGTGGATATTATGTTTGTGACTCTGAGCTTCCCTGGGAAATTATGACTTTTCAGAGGAATTACATTTTCTTTCTGCCTTCCTCAGGCTATTCTTCATTTTCCCTACCCTGTATTAGCTCAGGAAACTGCTTTAAGTAGGTAGAGTTGGCGAGAGACACAAGACCCCTCCCAGTCCAATGTACCAGAAGAAATTGTAATTCTGATGGGTAATACCTATTACCAACACCATCAGATTTGGCACCCCCAACATCTGGGCTATGAACGGAAAAGCAGATGCAGGATTTTTGTGTGAACACTGTGGGGGAACGAGAATATAGTATGCTGTAATAAATTTAGAATGACATTCTTATCCTAAATGTTGAACAAGAAATAGAGGAAAAACCTATCCCCACCACAAGGGGAGAAGAAATACAGGCAGGTGAAACACCGACTAAAGGTCTGAAGGAAGTTTTGGTGAGTGTGCTCCAATGATCATTCGGGAAGGTGATGCATAACACACTTTCACAGAATGAAGCACCAAGCAAACAGAATGATATATACATATGAAGGAACATCTTATTACGAACTGCTTCTGAAAGCAACATAAACTTTGCATTTTTACTGAATGGAATTTTGTTAAATTATGCAAATATAAACACTAATACAATCAGCGAGTCAGTCTTTTTTGCGGCCACATCCCATCAGAGGATGCACAACAGTCTAAGACGTATTTTTGTATCACTGTTGGACTGTAAGTTTACATTTAAATGACCTTTTTTATGGAGTCTGTGTTGAAGTACTGCACTTGATGAAGGTAGCAAACAAAACATTGGAGCCCCTAGCTAAGAGAATGGAATGCTCCACTCTTGAGAAGGAGATTCATGGTTTCAGGACACACAGGAGTCTTTCTGTTGAGAAGTAAAGGAACCCTGAATGAAACAGGAACCTCTTAAGGCACAACGGGTTAATTCTGTCACCATTGTATAGCAGCTCAAGTCAACAGCATTTAATCACCCTTGTGGTTTACAGTGATAAAGTGCAAACCATGAAGCAAAATATCAGACCCAAGATTCATGGAGCATTTCACCATAACGTTCAACAAGGAGCACCATTACTCAAGAATCAACTTCTCAAATTGAAGTGCAAAGACTATACACTGAGAAGGTCTGTTGAATATTTATGTACATAGGATAAATTAAAGTAGGGTTATGTTTTTCTTCAATGTCTATTATCGTTTCTAATCTCATCACCTTCTATAGGTATCCACCCAAGCTGTTAGTGTTTTATGGTCCACAAAACGTATCTGATGTAAAGCATTTCTTCTAGAAATGATGTGTTGATTTTAAGTGTATTATAATAATAATCTGCACTTCATATAATTGAAAGGGATTTTAATGTTGAGTTTTTTTTTTTTTAAACTCTATATTATGTGAGATACCACAACTTGTACAATCGACAGCCGACCAGGCCACTGCGTTCATATCATAGTAACCGGATCAACGTAAAATAGGAAAAAAGGGGGGTATCGCTAGCAGGGGGATATCACATCTTATTATATTTATTAACATGTAATGTAGACCCTCTATAAGCACCGTCAAGTCACGATAGAAGGCAGTAACTCCGGGATCTCATCTCAGCACTTGTTACAATGGCTGAGCTCTCTTAGGACCTGGGTGTTCCAGGCATCCGTCACGCCTGTAAGTGCATAATAATCGCTCATACAGCTATGAGTGGCAGTAGTATTATGTATTGTGATGATTGCAATTATACATGCAGGCCCTCAGTTCGGGGTCACCTTCCAGGATCCT
The DNA here is from genome assembly GCF_031143425.1 of Pleurodeles waltl. Taxonomy (NCBI): domain Eukaryota; kingdom Metazoa; phylum Chordata; class Amphibia; order Caudata; family Salamandridae; genus Pleurodeles; species Pleurodeles waltl. Next base: position 275,886,910 of record NC_090451.1, on the reverse strand, counting down.
ATGTGGGGACTATGTTCTCCTACGTTAATACGGGGATGTATGCCTATGAGGTTCCATGGCGCATGTTGTATTGCTTCGTGGTCCGCATACTGTTTGTTCACCCCTTATTGAGGTGCTATCTTGTCATCACTGCCCAGTTGTGAGCCCGCCGTGCATGGTACCACTTCTTATGTGTTCAGGGGGGGCGGATATCATTCATGGCCTCAATTGTAGTTATGAAATCATCCCATAGTACCAGTCCCTTTATTGTCACCCCCCTGTCTTGGAGTGAGTGTAGAACTTGTGTTTCCGCCCTTGCCCATTTCAGAAGGTCACCCAACCAACAGCGCATGTCCGGTGCATTTGGTGCCTTCCATTTCATTGCCAGGAGGCGTTTAAATAGCACAAATGTCGAATCTATGCACCTGTGCTTTTGCTTTTCTTTCTTGGACCTCGTGCGGACACCAAGCAGGCAGGATTTGGATGTGGGGGATAGTGAGTCACCAACCATTTCTGCTGTTGAGTGAACATGCGCTGAAGCTGATGTAGTGATAAATAGGTTTGGTGCAGATAATTAAACTGAGTGTAGTGAAATCGTGGATTACGTGATGCCTCTTTTATCATGCAGAGAGCTGTAGTCCATGCAGATTGCGACAGCGGTGCCGGGAGAACTTCGTCCCATCTCGCCTTCGCTCGAAGGTGAGTGTCATTAGGAGCCCCAAGTAGGATACTGTACAACTGGGATGTAGTGTGGTGTGATCCCAGGTCAGTTAGTAGATTATGCAATAGGGGTGAGGTTCTGGGTTCAATGTCACCACTTCACCAGACTTTTCATATGAGTTGCCTCAATGCGCAGTAGGTTATGAACCGTCCTGGGCCTACAATATATACGTCTTCGAGTTCAGAGTATGTCATAATGTGACCCTCCCTAAAAAGATCCCCTATTGTTTGCATTCCCAGTTCTAGCCATGGTTCAAGGGTGTGGTCAGTGTGTAATTTCCTTACCTCCTGGATGTCCAGTAGTGGAATTCTGGGTGAGTAGGGTGGGAATCAAGCCCCTGCCAAGTATGTAACGACACCTGCACTTACGGGTTACGACCATCAGAGCATTGCCATGCTGTGGAGGGCTAATGTAATCCTGCAGCCACAACAATATGTTTGTACGTCCAAAGCTGTTGTATACAAGCGTTGCCTCCATATTGGAGGGATTCTGTAGCCATTGCAATGACCAGTGAAGTTGCGCTGCCGCATAATACAGCTCATAATTCGGCGTGCTCAGACTCCCCTGCACAATCGGTAAAAATGTTTTAGTGAGTGCTTCACGCCGGCTGCCGTTTCCCCATATTAATCTTACCACCAAGCTATTCAGTGTTTTAAAAAAAAGAACGAGGGATAGCTACTGAAGGTGCTGAAGTAGTATAATAGTCTTGGAAGTATAATTTTTGCAATCACCACACGTCCCATGGGTGATAGCGGTAGGGAGCCCCAGAATGTTAGGGAGCCCCGGATTGATCAGACCGCACATCCCAAGTTGCCCTCTATTAGTTCCACTGTATTGCGATATATTTGGATGCCTAGATACTTAAATGTGGAGTAGCACCATGGCAATCTATGTGTTGTGAGAGTCAAGGTTAAATCCTCCGGTACCGGAGTCAATGGGAATAGACAAGATTTTGACCAGTTCACACGTAAGCCAGATAAATCCCGGAAGAGATCTAGTTGTTACAGTAGCTCTGAGAGCGATGATGTGCATTTGTGTAGATATATCAGTGCATCGTCTGCGTAGAGGGATATGATCTGTTGACAGCTGCCATCAGGTATGCCCCACTGCTGTGCACGTTGTCTGAGCTGAGCTGCCAAAGGCCCGATTGCTAGTGCAAACAGCAGCGGTGATAACGGGCATCCCTGCCTAGTACCCCGTCCTATAGGGAAACTTTCTGAGATGGTCTTACCCGTTTTGCCCCGAGCTGTGGGGTTAGAATACAGAATATTGATCCATGTTAGGAATCCCTGGCTGAGTCCCATGTTCCGCATAGCTTCTCTTAAGAAAGGCCATCTGAGGGTATACAAAGCCTTCTCAATATCTAGGGATACCGCGACTCTGTCGTGTTCCGACCTAGGAGTGTCTGATATTAACCTCAGAATGCGTCTAATATTTAGGAAGGTGTTTCGCCAAGGGGATGAACCCTTATTGGTCCTCGTGCACCAAGTGCGGCATCAGTGGGAGCAGTCGGTGCGCGAGGATCTTGCCTAACAGTTTACAATCCAGGTTTAGCAGTGATAAGGGCCTATACGATCGCACATCCAGGGGGTTGCGGCCTGGTTTGGCCAAAACTACTATTAGTTCTTTGCACTGTGAATCTGGAAGCTGCCCCTTTGTTTGTGCTTCGTGTAACATCTCCTGATATGGCTTGAGTGATTGCGCAACAAAGGTATTGTAATATTCCACCGGCACCCCATCATTACCTGGAGCCATGTTTCATGCTAATTGTTGCAATGCCTTTTGGAACTCTTCGATCTCTATGGGTTTATCTAACTCCATCTGTTGTAGTGGGGGGAGATGGGCAAGGGGAAGTGAGAAAAAAAAGTCTGCTAACTGTACAGCTGAGGGGTCAGGTTTCGCCGCATATAGTCTACTATAGTAGTGCTTAAAGGCATCATTTATGTCTGCTTGTGTGTTAACCACTATCCCAGAGTCGAGCCTTATAGGACCTATAGGAGTACGCAGCTTCTCCCCTCGGGTCAACCATGCTAATAACCTGCTGGAGCGATTGCCTTCCGAGTGTATCCTAGCAATGTAATGTCGGTGATCGTAATTCCGCAAGCCCATGTCCACCTCTCTGTGTTGTGCACGTGGTTCCCGAAGAGCATCAGGGACAAGCGTCCCCTGTGCCACCTTGCATTCCACATTGTGTAGGTCTGTTTCTACTAGTGTTAGTTCTCGGGCCAGTGTTCGCCGTATTCCTCCAGCTGCAGTCAGTGTCCTCTCACCACTACCTTGTGGGCGTCTCACTCCACTGCACACGACGTAGCTGTCCCTCCGTTTAATTCAAAATATTTAGAGATGCAGTCGGCCACCTCCTGACAAAACGGAGGGTCCGTCAGCATGTCTGGCTGTAAGCGCTATATAGGTATGCGAGCACACATTCTTCTCCATTGTATGGTGGCAATCAATGGATAGTGATCCGACAGTGTCTTAGCCAAGTAAAATGCCTCGGCGATATCGCAAGCCAGTCTAGCAGTGCTAAGCAACAAATCTATGCGCGTGTGTAACCTATGAACCAGAGAATAGAAGGAGTATTCTCTATCTTGGGGGTGTAGGAGGTGCCATACATCACAGAGTCCTTTGTCGGACATCCACGTTCCTAATTCATGTGACATTTTCCTACTGGGTGCGCCTTCCAGTGGAGTATAGGATCGGTCCATATCTATATTTGGCATACAGTTTAGGTCACCTCCCCATATGGTATTGGCTGTTGGGTCCCGGAAGAGTGTAGGTGTAATCGACATTAGTAAGTCTCCCTGCTTCGAATTGGGAGCATATAGCCCTGTTATAGATAGTGGCAGGCCATCTAGTGAGCCCTCCAGTAATACATACCGACTGTCGACATCTACCATGCAGTGCCCTACGTTATATGGAACCTCTGGAGCCAACCATATTAACACCCCTTTGGTGAATGCTCATGTCGTTGTACCATATACTAGTCCCCGCCATTTGATTTTGAGGGTGTGAAGTTCCATATCTGTGAGGTGTGTTTCCTGTAATATCGCTATGTGGGTTCTCTGACGTTTTAGGTATACATATATCCTGCTGCGTTTAATGGAATTGGCCATGCCTCCCACGTTCCATGTTAATACGTTGTAGTTGTTAATCTTCATGTAGCCGTGAGTTTGTGGAACAGTGTGTGGTCTATTGGTGTGTCATACTGGGTCGCAGTCACTGTGGGAGTCAGTATTGCAATTTAATTCCCACCCCCATGTGCACCGCCCTCCCCTCAAGTTCCAGCATGGTCGGCGTCAAGGAACATGTAGTAAAATAACAACAATAAACAAAGTGCAAACTTACAGGGCTACTCCCACATTGTAACCTGTAGGCACAATGGGTGCCGCTATTAACGATGTTTCGAACAGTGTCCATTCAGGAACTTATGTGACGTGACGTGGGGGGGCGTGGGTAAGAGGAGCCGAGATTGTGCGGGTTTCGGCCCTCTTCGAATGACTTCTCACCCGGTCTCCCCTGTTCACATAGCCATCGTTTGTGCCTACGTCCATAGTATCAGGCCCTGGGAGGGGCACTGAACAGTTCAACAAGTGGACCCAGCGGGCCGAGATACAGGGCCGTGCCGAGCATCCTACTAAGGGCGAGACACAAACTCCGTACCTCCCGCACTACCAAAAAGTTTTTGGTCTAGCTTCTAGTTCCAAGATGATGCACCAAGAGCAACAGACATTGTGCGAGATTAGAGGTCATCTGCTATGCGTGGAGTTAATTCAGGGCCAAGTGTAAAAGTGGAAACTCTTGATCAGCCCCTTGACGAGTCCGAGTCCATGGCTTTATCATCACAAAGGGCGGTGCACTGGTTTGATGTCACATGGAAAGCATCTATCAAGGCCTGGTCTTGGCCCTCGCCCGTCTGTGCCCTGGATGGGCGTGATTTGATACCAGATTTCTTCATGCGCCTAAATTGGGGTGTGAGCCATTCCCCTGTTGAAGATTCATCACAGCGTGGTTTGACCAGGCCCTTGGCATGCGACCATGTCCATGCATCTTCCGGGGAGGGGAAGATGTGGGTTTTCCCTCCATTTACCACCCGAAGTTGTGCTGGGAACAACAAAGAGTAGGTAAGATTGCATTCCCGAAGAAGTTGCTCTATGGTGAAGTCAGGATAAGCTGTGATATTGATATTATCCAACTGCCACGGGCCTTGAAATCTGAAACTCTGAAGGATCAAGTCACGGTCGCGGAAATTGAGGAGCCATGCTATTAAGGGCCGGGGCGCGGCCCCCAGCCACAGCGACCTGCCCGGGATCCGGTGAGCACGCTCGACCGAGAAGAGGGGTGATACATTATTTGCCAGTAACAAGGTCTTCAACCATTGCTCTAGGAATGCCTCAGCATTAGGCATCTCCACGCATTCGGGGAACCCAAAAAAACAGACATTATTTTTCCCGACCCTCTGCGTCTTCTGCTCTGCGTTTCAGATATGAGACCTCTGTCTCCAACTGCTGCATCTGGGTCTGTAGATCTTTAATATCCGGTTGTACAGTTGTGAGTGTAGTTTTGTTTTCGGACACCTTGTTTGTGATGGTCTGCCCTGAGTAGATTTACCTCCTGTGCCACCGAGGCAGTCTTACCCTCCAGGGTTGCCCTGGTGCCCAGTACGTCCTGTAGAAGTTTATCAGATTGGGTGGAGTGGACCCTTAAGGTCTCGTTCATTTGTTGGAGGGTCACAGCATGTTCATTCGCATTGGGAGTTAGAAGTGGTGTTTCTCCCCCTGTGGGCGGTGATTGCAGCGTCTCCTTTGGTTTAACCATGATTGCAGGGGGTTCTGCCTTCCTCCTCACATTTGCCAGTCTGTCTGAGGTTCTCCGCAGAGTATATAGGCATCTTGTCAGGAATGCCATCTTTGCTACTGCAGCGCACCCTGTTATCGACATTGGGAGGGTATTCCAGAATCACACAGACCTAGTTAGACCCAAAATTACCCGTTCTATGTTATGTTGGTTTTGCTTCCTGACAGCGTGGGCCACCATTATTCCGGTCAGATCAGAAGTGGTCAGTTTCCCATCATAGTTGCAAATCCAGTAATGTATAAGAGGGCTGTGTGGCTGGGCATCCCAATGGTAATATCAGCGATTTCTTCACATTAATGAGTTTCCAGCTGTCTCATCAGTATTGGAAGTGAGGCCCTCCGTTCCGTCAGGTAAAAATGCGTATCATCTACATACAGTGAAATCAGGTGGTTGCCCCACTCCACCATATCTCTGTGAAGCGAATGGTTCCAGGGCCATCGCAAATAGCAGTGGTGACAATGGACACCTCTGGCGTGTGCCCCTTCGTATCTAGAGCCAATCCGAGCACAGGCCACAAATTCTGACCCTGGCTGTGGGTTCCATGTAAACAAGTCTGACCCAATTTTGCAACTGTGCCTTTATTTCCATGGCTATCAACAACAACAGGAGGTAATTCCAATTCATGGTGTCAAACGCCCAAGCAATATCTAAAGAAACCAGTGCCAACTCTTCTTCCCTATCCTCCACCTCTTGGAGTACGTGCATCAATCTGCAAATATTCATAGTCTTATTTTATCCAGGTATAAACCCACATTTGTCGGGATGGACTGACCGGGCTATCTCCGGGCCCAGCCAACTTGCAAGGACTTTACACAGGATCTTTGCGTCATGATTCATCGTAGTAATAGGGCAATAGGATGTTGGATCAGATAAAACTGCATCAGGCTTCTGGAGCTTGCAATGATTCCTTCATGCATCGACAATGGGAGTATGTTGGTAGCTAATGCTTCCTTGTACACCTCTAACAACTGAGGGACCACCTCGACTGCGACGGTGAGATAGAACTCAGCGGCTAAGCCATCATTGCTTGGACTTTTACCCAATGGGAGGAACTTAATGGCTACTTTAACTTCCTCCAAAGTGAGGTCAGAATCTAGGTCTTGAGCTGGAACTTTGTCTAGCTGTGGTATTTGCATCCCATCTAAGTATTCCAACACACAGTCGAGCTCCGGGTCCCCTGGGCCGGCATTGACCCTCTTGAGGTGGTCTCTGAACACCATTAGTATGACTCTCTGCGTTCTCATCACTCCCTCCTGATGGGTTTGTGAGATGGAGTACCAGGGAGCATGGCAGCTCCCGCTTGAGGAGCCATGCCAGGAGTCTTCCAGATCTATCCCCCTCACGGTGTAGGAGTTGTCAATAATATTTCAAAGTGTAATGGTCTAATCTGTCTCTGGTGTCAGTCAATTTCCTCAGAAGCTCCATTTTATCTCCCTGCCTTTGTCCCTCACCCACTGGTCTTCTCTGCCAAGCTACTAAGGCTTCTTCCACCTGGCGCAGGTCTGCCTGCAGCATTTGTCGCACTTTACATGTAAGGTCCACACACCTACCCTGGACCACAGCTTTCAGGGACTCCCATTCAGTCGCCTGCCTTTGAGTAGTCATCCAGTTCTGTTCCATGTAGTCTGTTAGTGACTTTGCTATTGTTTCCCTGCCAATCTGGTCTTGGAGAATCTCTGATGGAAATCTCCATGTGTATAGGGTTCAGGGGTTGCCGCCCCACTGAAATGTACATGTCACTCGGGGGTGGTCCAATAGATACTGTGTGAGGTGGGTTATTTCTTGTATCTTGGGAGCTATATGTTGTGTTAGAAGTATACAATCTAGCCTACTAAATGTGCAATGTGTTGTCGAGTGACAGGTGTATTCCCAGAGTCCCAGGTGTGTGTCCCTCCACACAGCTCCAAACCCCAGCAGTGAAATAGCGTCTATCAGACTCGTGGTCATTCTCAGCTGTGTACCTTGCTTGGGAGGATATCTATCCAATTCTCTGTCTATGACGCAGTTGAAGTTCGCTACCCAGAAAGTGTCAGTCCCCATGGTCATTGACACTACACCAGCTAACTTAGGGAAGAATAATTTGTTGTTTGTATTCGGGACATAGGAGTTAAGTACCTCCAATTCCTGACCATCAATTGTACCCTGGATCAAAATGTATCTACTCTCGAAATCTGCTTCCACGTATGATTGGGCAAAAGGCACCCACAATGAACTCTCAGTTGAACCTGTGAGGACCTGAATTGTGCCACACTCTTGTATCACTCTGAGAGCAGGAACTGGGGACTGATATACCCGGAATGGGAGCACATTTATTGAATCCGCTGATAGTAAGTATGTTTTATCACAAATAAAGGTGGACCAAGCAGTGCTCTATTGAGCTTCGAAATGGAGCAACACGACAGTATTATTTCTTAAATGTCCAGTGTGTCTGATGGCCAGCACTCAATTTTGAGGCTGAGCCAGTCAGCAAACCGTGTCAGGGTCAACACTACATACAAAGGTTCAATCCTTCATATTGTTCTATAACCTCTCTACATCACACTAAGGCAGCTAAAAATGTTGTGCTTTTTATTCACAAATACAGAACCTGGAAGGTTTGAGTCTGAATAAAGTGTTGGTAGAAAGAGCAAGACATTTGGAAAATCCCCTGCAGCATGGATGACGTAATTATGCAAGTCTCCTCAGTCATTCAGGGAGCGTCTTGGGAAGTAAAATAAGGATTTGTGTGTTGAAATTCCTCTCATGAGCCTCATTTCTCAGGCTGAGGAAAACCAAGAAGCCCCAAGACAAGTGACTGATTCACAGTCAGGTTTGAAAAGATAAGGGCTGCCGTGATTCGATCGAAATACACTTAAATCAATCACAAGATGGCCCATAATCATTGGTTTCTCTCCAACCTGAAGCCACAAATTGTAAATCAATTAGCGACAATTTTTATTACAGCAATTAGATGCTCGCCAGTTGGTGTGGTATGTAATAGGATTATGCACATCCTTGGGGGATTAGGGCACTTATATGTAGCGCATCCCAACGACACCAACTAAAAGCATTCTGAATCCACACTTAGACTCTCCGGTAAGGCTGCTCAATCTGCAAACAGGTAAATTATTTATTTACACACTACAGTGTCAGCGAGCACTGTTACTCACAGACTTAACCATTCTTGTAGCACACGAGCTAAAATAGCTGTATGCACATTAGTACTTGTGTAATAACAAACTGGTACTATTTACTTAAACAACCAAATGCTGCCTAACTCCTTCCTGGATTTTACATCTTCCTGAGGGAGAACGTATGCCTTTCTCCATCCTCTTGACGTCACTGCAGAATGTCACTGAACTTTCAAGGTACCCATTGAGTGCAGAGCAACTATTATCACTACTTTTTTTTTCTTCACAAAAGTATCAGTATCTATCCTGCTCCTTTATCCTGCTTTCAGGAATCACACTCCCCACCCCTGTTGCTTGCCTCAAAATCAAAGTAGGCCACTTTATTCTCCTCGCGCTGTTGTGAGCTTGTTTGAGCAATGTGATGGGGGCAGGATTACAGGATGGCTGTGCATAAATGTCAATTCACCAAAATCCCAATGGTAGCGGAAGTGACTACGCACACACAGTGTGGACCACAACTGACATCACGTCTGATCCCCTCTCCCACCCATATTCCATCATCAGGTTGAGCTAAAGGTGGGGCAGGATGCCTTTCTATCCTGTTCGACTCCATGGTCAACTGATGCAACAATTCCGACGGACTTTGTCTCCTCTTTGCTCCTGCTCTTCTCCTCTAAAAAGATATAATGGGGTGGACTTCTTATGGAAACCTGTGGAAAGGTGGACAACAATTTGGCTGCAGAGAAAATGTGGCTCAGAAGAGGTTAAATTGAGAAGAAGACTGAGAATCTACTGCAGTTCCAAACCTTGCTTGTTCTGTCAAGGTATCTTCAGCCCTGGTCGGATTTAGGTAGAGCTGTCAGGAAAGGGCCTACTTCCTGCAGCTCTTGTGGGCTGCTCTGCAAACAATGGGGGTTAACATTGGGGACTCTGGACCAATAGAACATAAACTTTACAGTGGCGCCAAAAAAAACAACGTCAAAATGTGTGTTAAATGCGTAAAACTGAACGAGACAAACCGTTGTACCGGTCTATACTACAGAAACATTTTTGCATCATGGTAAAATGGAAGAATTGCTTTGTGAAACAATAGGTAATGCATGTGTGGCCTATATGTTGTTTAAATGAGGCTACAAATGAAAAATCACTTTAAAAAAACAAAAAAGAGCAAGCTGCTTTTGCATTACATTTGCACTATTTTTGCTAGTTATTTCATAGAAATATAGTCTAAAAGGTATTTTTTCACAATCTTCACATTTGAGCTAGAGAAAGTGTACTGCTCCTTATCCTCGCTAGGTGGTCATAAAAAATTGATTTAAGTTAGGTTATGCCATATCTGCCCTGTGCAAATATTGTCTGATAGGTTCCATGTTACATATGCAACAATATTGGTGCAATTTTGTTTTTTAATCTGTTTGGTTTCTATAATATTTTGCCAGATTTACGTACATTTTACGATTCACAATCTAGCCATAAACTGGTTTGTGGATCATAAAACAGCATGTTGCGAATTACAGAGTCCGCTTATTAGCTCAGTCGCAAAAAAATGCATAGCAAACTGAATAGTTTTGGTAATCACAAACTGAAAGTTTAAATTGCGACGACCAAATTGCTACTCACCACTGTACTACGCAGTTGCAAATCGTTAAATGTCACGAAAATAAGAAATCACACTCTCAAATTACCATGAAGTCAAAGGTGGTGGTAATCGTTCAAATTTTTTTAATTAATGTAAAATCCATTCATACATTAACAGTACTTCAACATGTGTTACGTGATGATTTGTTTTGCCCATCATACACAAACAATGGAAAGGGAGGGTCATAAATACATTAACTTATTGCGTATTACTTTAATAGAAGATTTGAATGCTAAATAGAATATGCAATGCATAAAGAATGTCAGGCAGGTATTTGGAGTCTATGCTGCTTAATTATAATCCATTATTTTAAAGGTGTACACACATTACTGTTCCCTGACACACCCCAGTAAGTGTTTTCATGGAAATCATGAAGCACTATACAGAGTAAGCAATGCAATACAAAACAAACACATTACTATTAAATAATTTTATAAATGAAGTGCAATGACTTTGCCATGCATGTACATCTTTACTAGTATCTGCCGTTTGTCATTTTCCACACCGAATGTCCCCTACACCAGACACTATCTTAAGGCTGAGAATAAAGACAATTGTGAACATTATATATATATATATATATATATATATATATATATATATATATATACCTACTGATGATAGCCATTAGATAGCTATCGTTAGGACCAACTTTTACCATAAACTAAATATTTTTTTTGTGCCAATAACTTTGCTGCCGTTTGACGAATCTTCACAAAATTTTCGAAACCAGTTTGCTACTCACTTCAGCTGCTGTCCTCAAAGTTTTGCTGTGATTCATCAAGCGGGAGCCAAGAAAAATGGGGGGGGGGGGGGGGTGTCCAAAAACATTGTTTACCTATTCTGTGTCAATGGGGATTTTGTGTTCTTTAGACACGGCTACACCCCGAAACCACTGAACAGAATTATACCAAATTTGGCCAGAAGCTAGAGCTTCAGCCACAGATTGTGTTTTTGTGATTTGATGTCAATCTGTTCAGTAGTTTTGGAGTTGTTAAGGGGAGAAAAAATACAGATATCTAGAGACATGGATACTCTTCAGATCCTCTGCAGATCTGGGGAAAAAGCTAGGCCCTGGTTGAGGGGAGTGAAAAATCACTGTAGAAACATTTAAGGGGTCAGGGTACAGGTATTCTGACCCCATAGAAGATATGCCCCTCATGGCTAAAAAATTACCCAATTTTTTCCCACCTGATCTGCGGATGCATCATAGGGCTCAGCGAGCCCCAAAGTGTAAATTCGCAAAGGATCTGTAGATCTGAAAATTTTTCCAAAAACAATTACACCCACTGCTTCCAAGCCCGCAATGGGCACCACCGAAAACCGTATGCAGCATAGGTTTCGGTGAATATAGTAGGGTTGGCCGCAAGGCCTGGCCGTAGGCCGTGCGGCGATGCATGTATTAACATGCAGTAATTATATATTATCTTACATTAAAAAAATAGAAATTCACTGAAAAAACTAAGTTTACAGGCAACGTTAGAGTTAGGTTGACATTTTACCTGTATGAAAGCATAGAAATTCAGCAGTTATAGTTATACTTATCCTTATCAGAAGAAACTATAACTCGTGCCGGAAAGTAACTTTGGGAATGAGTTACAGTTTCTTAACATAAGTATGACTATAAGTGCTGAATTTCTATGACTTCATACAGGTATAACATCAACCTAACTATAACGTCCCTGTAACCTTTGTTTTTTTCAGTGATATCAGTGAAAACAATATCATTGTCGATACATGTGTTGGCAGCCTGCTCTTGAAATAATGATCGTAGAAAATCATTAGGAATAAAATCACCTACTCTCTATGTTGTGCCTGCTGATCTTTATCTTGCCCCACATGTATTGTTTTGGTTATTACTATGCAAATCTATATGTGCTAGCACTTTAAATCTCTCTGTTATTATACAAAACTATGTGAGCTAATGGGGCCTTACCCACAGCACAGGAATGTAAATGCATACTAACTGACAAGTATAACCATAAGTATTAGACCAGGGGTCTCCAACAAGTAACTCAGGAGCTACTGGTAGCTCACCAGAACCATGGAAGTAGCTCTCAGAGCTGAAATAAAGCCCAGTACCACTTTCAGAGGGTCTATGCATATGAAAAGAGGTGGCACTGCTCACCTCAAGGCGTTTAAAGTAGTAAGCTGGCAAACCAATGACCAGGTGTTATTGCAAGACTCAAACAAATACTGTGTCGGCCAATGGGATCTGCCTCATGGCCATCTACCTTTACTCACATTTAGAAAACACAGTTAAAGTTGATAATTGAATGGGAGACATCTTGCGGTAGTCCTTTGTGGTAGGAAAAACCTCATGCTTTGGCTGACATTTCAATAGTAAAGTTGAGACACTTAATACTAATGGGTTTTTTCGTGATTTTTCTGCTGGTAATTGCGCCTGAAATTCTTGTGTGTGATCACTACTGATTATCCTGCATATTGTGTCCATAGTATAATGTTAACATACATGATTTCTATTTTACAGTGCTAAAGCTTTGTAGTAGCTTGCGAGGACTTTACACTGAATCACTGGTTCCAGGAGCTCCATTTGTGACTGAAATGCACAAAGTGTTGCTACTTGACAGTTTTTTAGTGTTTAATGACCGAGCCTCCTTCCTGGCTTAACACAGGCATGAGAGGCAGAGCTGCTCCCCACCACCCCCAACTGGAAGAAAAGTGCTGTGACTTTGAGGGCTCCAGGGGGAGGGGTTGGCGCTTTAGCAGCCTAGTTTTGACTGATCCAATCTAAATTTCCACACTGTGCAAGCCTAACTCATAACAAGCACTGACCACTCACATTGTGTTTGAGATATGGAGACTCAGAAGAAGACCTCATGCACACAGGTGAATACCGAACTTTTGCACAATAAAATCTTTTGGCATGGTGTCAACCGTTCCATTGTCAGACGTAGTGGGTTAGCCAATAGAAGCCACTCCAAAAACAGGCATCCTTCGGTTTCTATAAAAGCAGGATACCAGCAGAGACACCCAGTCATTCATACATAGTAACTTCACTATCACCAAAGAGAATCCCACGGGAAGGCGCACCATGGGCTCCATCTCTCCCCCTTTGATATGGAATGCTGGACTCAGCTCAGAGTCTAGACAATTGCATGGCACTGGACATAACTCCGTGGCTATTCTTGGCTAGGTGTTATCTACAGAAACCCTCTAAAATATGAGGTGCTTGGGGGGCACACTGAGGCTGAAATATTTTACACTTGATGGAATGAAGACATATGTGAATTTAATCTGGCACACCTTTGGAAACACTTTGGTACAGGCTATGGCCTATGACTGGGCCTGTGATTGTTACATATTGTGCATCACACTCTTTACCATACATTTTTTACTGTTCTGAGAACATGCAGTTGGGGATGGTGCACTAAAGCAAAAACATATAGGGGATAACAAAGAAGCTCACATACGTGCCTTGGGGGTTGAATCCCTAGCGCACATGGTTGGAAGGGTGAAGCACAACACATAAGCAGCAAAAGGTGGGTGTCAAAAGTGTCAAGCAAGATACTCCTCTTCCCTCATGGCTCCACTACACCGCAGCAGGCCTGTCCCTCACCACCAGCACATAAAAGTTCAGAATTGGGCTTGCAACACAGCCATCGTCAGGCAGGGCTGATGCTCCCCACTGCCACCCTCATCAGAAAGGCCTAATTTGACTTCCCACTTCTCTTCATTAAATCTGCTGTGCTCAAGGAATCTTTGCCCAGGCACCCATCGAAGAGATTTAAGGGCTACTTCCCTGTTTGGCCCCATACTGGCCTGAGAAGGGCAAGAGATGGTCCCCTGCTAAAAGAACTTCAGTATTGAACATCTGACCCATAAAAACTACCAAGTTCATTATACTCCCAACTTATTGCCACTAAATCTGTAAGTGCAACATTGTTGCTGAATGTTTCCCTGCCTGACAAATCTTTCAAACCTACCACTAAAGCGCAATACGAGATATATGAATGTACACAATGCCACTAAAGATTACAATCTGTAGCACTGTATAATTTCAGGCATTCCATAACTGATGCAGCAGAGTCAACACTGTTATCGTTTGTACTTGCTTCCGCCGATTTCCTGTGTTCACCTGTATCTGAGTGCTTTACCCAATTGTAAATCTACAAACGACCTTCTCATATTGCTTTGCATAAGCAACAAACAGATCCGTACCCTACATACCATTTTACTCTAAAAATGTTGATTCTACCAATTTTATGCATCTTTTTAATACACCTTTTACTTCCCAAAACAGAGAGTCTATTCAACCTTTCTAGGCATTCACTGCTACCTCTCTACCCCTTTTCACCAAATGCACTATATATATTTCTTTAAACTACATACTAAGGGCCCAATTCACGAAGGTAAACTTAGACCTTTAGTCCAAGTTTACCTTTGTGAATCAGGCCCTTAGACTTCAGGTCTAAATTTAAACTTCAGGTCTAAGCTTACCTTTGTGAATCGGGCCCCCACTATCTGAGCTTTGCAACTAAACTGAATTCTAAACAGGTCTTATTATATTGACCTGAACCCAGGGTACTTCCTGTCTATTTGCACCTGGTCTTTTGCAACTATGCAAATTTTGACACCGACCATTTTTACACAGGTAGTACGGTACTACAGTCATGACTGAGTCCTGGATTGACCAAAATACTCTGCCACACCAGCAACTCCCTGTATAAACTATGCCACATTTCCTCATAAACCATGTACCAACCGCAAAGGCAGTGGAGTTGGTATTGAACAAAACCCTCACTAGCTCCTGGTTCCAACCCTCACTGCACCCACCACATCTTTCGACTTAATTTGACTTCAGTCATGGCTCCTCTTAAAACTAAAGTTGTAACAATCTCTCACCCACCAGATCCCTTTTTTCTGTCTTTGAGAGCTTTGACACTATTCTTGACGTGCCTGATCCCTCCACCCCGTCCAACCTTGTTTGGGACTTCAATTTAAACTTTAGCATGCAATACATAATACCTACTTTGCTCAATGACTATACATTGATTTGCTACTTAACACTGACGTCTTTCTTGCAACATGTATCTTCATCTTGCTTGACCCCACCCCAAGGATCTGCCATATTAAATCAGTAACCTCATATCTCCACCACATACGATCATTTCTCATCCTTCATTCTCAGCAATGGACTTCATAACATACTTCTCTAAGAAGACATCTATTCAGAACACTCTTGCTACTTTGTTTAATGTCCCTCCTGATGGTTTCGTTCATACCATGTATTTCCACTTAGCTAGTCTCTCTGTCTTCCCTTAAATACATATAGAATTTATTCTCATTTAGAGCGATGCTAACCACTCATGTCCCCTATCTGACCCTTGCAGCCTACAAATTACTAAATCTATGTGTCTCCCTTCCAAAGTGCTTTTCTACCTCAGCACTGCTCCACAACTGGAACTGATTGAAAATGCTTGAAACCAGTAGATGTACTTCCTTACTGAAAAAACAACAGTTTGGGTCCCTCAAGTGTGAGTATTAGAACCACTTCTGTTCTCCCTATATAGCTTCTCCCTTGAGAACATTATCTCCTTTTTTGGCTTCTTCTATCATCCCTAGGCTGATGACACGAAAAACTCCTTCCACCCCCTCCTCAAATCGTGATTTCCTGATTGCCTCACTGCTATTTGACATTGGATGGGCCTCAGGTCCATCTTGTTGAAGTCATTCAAAACCTAGGTTTCTTGGACATGCCCATGCCTCTCCTACTCCACCCAGCTCTATCTTGACTTTCTCCTTGTTGACCATGGACTCTTTACCAGTTTCTAAACTTTAAAAAAAATGTGCCGGTGTCCTCCATTCAACAGATCCTCAGCTTTAATCATGTCACTGTTACATAGTGAATGAAGTTACTATAGCAGCTTACCTGTGAGCCTCTCTCTCAATATGTCTTCTCAAAGTTGGACAAAATGTTCAGTTCTGCCACTTGACAACTATTCAACCAACCAAGGCATATGCCTACCACTCTCCTTTCGTCACACAACTAGGTGGCTGTCACCTAAGACCAAGATCCTCTATGAATGACAATCGTATATAAAGTGATCTAAGGCACAATGTACCTATCTAAGGTACCTTGCCAACATACTGATAACCTTTGCACCCTCCAGGAATTTTTGATTGATCAAACAACGCCTGATTTTCCTACCCAAATCACCCTGTGCAGCATCTAGATTCCAATCTTTTTTCTAAACACCCCCAGTACTGGAATTCACTGTCTCCATGAGCTCAGAAATACCTTGATTCGTCATCCTGTGAGTGGAAAAAAAATAAACTAGTGAGGAAAAATGCACCAAAGTTGTTAATAGGCCTATCATGTTACCATACCGTGTAAGATTGCTGCATTGTTGCTTTTCCACTGTCAATATGTTGCTGTCTCATAATCACAGCATAGCTTTCAAAAACGTAGTTACCACTTTGATTTGTGTATTCCATTTTGCCTACCTTTTTACTGTTGTTTTACGTTACGTAAAACATCTCTGGTAGAAAGTAAATGCAGCTCGCTGTTTAGATGTGATGTTTACCTCTACCCCGTGGCAGTAGAATGTCTTTATCAAATGCCACAGAAATAAACCTAGTGTTTGCTCACATGAATGTGAAATCACAGGGAAACCCCGAGAAGAATAAAAAAAACGTGAATCTCCCTTTCCCTTCTGGCAAGCTCAGTCTATAAATGGCATCAGAAGCAGTAACATGGACAGGTGTGAATGAGGAAGTGAGACATATTACCACCATCAGTCAATTAATTCATTGTTTAGTTCAGCTCACACAAAGCCAAAGGTATACAAGCAGAGACTAGATTTCGACGTTTATATGCAAAATCAAAGCAGAGAAACATTGGTGGTCATTCTGACCCTGGCGGTCTTTGACCGCCAGGGCGGAGGACCGCGGGAGCACCGCCGACAGGCCGGCGGTGCTCCAATGGGGATTCCGACCGCAGCGGTAAAGCCGCGGTCGGACCGGCACCACTGGCGGGGTCCCGCCAGTGTACCGCGGCCCCATTGAATCCTCCGCGGCGGCGCAGCTTGCTGCACCGCCGCGGGGATTCCGACCCCCCCCTACCGCCATCCAGATCCCGGCGGTCGGACCGCCGAGATCCGGATGGCGGTAGGGGGGGTCGCGGGGCCCCTGGGGGCCCCTGCAGTGCCCATGCCACTGGCATGGGCATTGCAGGGGCCCCCGTAAGAGGGCCCCTACATGTATTTCACTGTCTGCTGCGCAGACAGTGAAATACGCGACGGGTGCAACTGCACCCGTCGCACAGCTTCCACTCCGCCGGCTCGATTCCGAGCCGGCTTCATCGTGGAAGCCTCTTTCCCGCTGGGCTGGCTGGCGGTCTGAAGGCGACCGCCCGCCAGCCCAGCGGGAAAGTCAGAATTACCGCCGCGGTCTTTCGACCGCGGAACGGTAACCTGACGGCGGGACTTTGGCGGGCGGCCTCCGCCGCCCGCCAAGGTCAGAATGAGGGCCATTGTCTTCTAAAGAGAACTTAAACCTAAAAAGTTTGCAAATACAAAACAAGCATTTTCAATGCCAGTAGGTCTGGCTCTGATAATCTGGTTCAGTGGTTATTTATTTTTTATTGCAAGCATCTTTCACAAAAATAAAAATAAAAGAAGACAGCATTGCACCTAAGTGTGGCGTCCATAGGCTTGCACTAACAATTTAAAATTAAAAACAAAATGTCACTGATGTGTCTGTTTTAGCAGGGATGCTTATTAAATGGCAAGAATTTCAGTTGCTTTGTGCATTTGCTTATTTTTATTAGAGAAGAAGAAAAGGATACATCCACCTTAGATTCAAATCTCAGGCAGCTACAATGTTACAGTGTCACTTTAAGACTTTATAACAACAACTTTAAAAAAGAGATGAAAATTAAATCGCCATTTAGCTGGGAACCCACACTGCAGACAAAATAAATGGCTGGTGTTTAATGTTAATACAAAAATAAAATAAGGAGCACACTTTCAACCATCTTTGTCGCACAAGAGAAAGGAACTATTTTAGGCATATGTGAACAAAGTAAAAAGACCAGACTTTGGGCCTCATTACGAACCTAGCGGACGGGGGAAAAGTGGCGGTAATACCGCCAACAGTCCGGCGGGAAAAAAAAGGAATGATGACCATGGCGGTTACCGCTATGGTCATCCGCCACTTCTCCACTCCGACCGCTGGGCTGGAGACTTCGGTCTCAAGCCCGGCGACCGTCACCAGACTGCCGGCGGTATCAGGACCCTGCATAACACCATGGATTTCGGGTGGTTTGGAACAGCCACAAAATCCATGTCGGTAGCCTCTATCAGTGCCAGGGAATTCCTTCCCTGGCACTGATAGGGGTCTCCCTCCCCCCCTCCCCCACCTGAGTCCTCACCCCACACCCCCCTGCTACCTCTCGAAGGTGGCAGGACCCCCCTCCCCACACCCAACATGCACATACACCCCCCCTCCCCACCCCGCCCCCAACATTCACATACACACACCCCTACACGCACACATACACTACAACAACACATACCCGCACACATACAAACAGACATGCACACAGACCGACCCGCACACATTTCCCATACACACAACACCCCTGCATGCATACACGCACTCACACACCTCCTCTACATACTCACACGTACACCCCCATGCACGCACACAACACACAACATCCCCCAACCCCCTCCCCTAACGGACGATCAACTTACCTTGTCCGTTGATGCTCCAGGGAAGGGACAGGATCCATGGGGGCTGCTCCACCGCCAGCACCCCGTCACCAGAACACCTCCACACCGAATCATGGGACGTGATCCGTTGAGCGGTGTTCTGGTGACGGGGCGGTGGAGGTGGAGCAGCCTCCACTTCCCCGCCGACCGCCAGTATGGCTGCTGGCGGCTCTCCGTCTGAAAAAGGACAGAGGGCTGCCAGTAGTCATAATGCGCTGTGCGGAAAACCGCCTGCACTGGCGGTCTTAAAGACCGCCGAGGTCGAAATGAGGGCCTTTGTGTAGTCACTCAAAGTGAAGGAAGTCGATCAGAAAGATATCTGACCCAGTATGTTGTGGTGAGCAGAAGCAAAATGTGAATGAGAGTTAAACATACCAATGAATGAAGGCCACTGACCAAACCCTCCTCTTCTAAATATGTATATTAAGAATTCAGTTATTTGAAAAATAATAGTTAGTTACATTGCTAAAGCTTATTGAAAGGCCAGACGTAAAAGCTGTTAGGGAGGATGAATTTCAATGTTGTTAAACTTTTGGAATCAGTTAAGAGCTGAGAGATTTATATGAGTGGGCTGTACTCTAGGGGAAAATTGAATGATTAAGATTTTAATCAAGAACTTAAATGGTTTACCTCTTTTGGTGATAAACTGAAAGCACTGTTGCAGTATAAGCAGAAAGGGAACCTCACACCATCATACTAAACCACACACCTCCATTAAGCATGGCAGGATCACAGGGAACCAATCCATCATAAAAGTTTAAAAAAAATAAAAATAGAGTTGATTATTTAAGGAGCAATTGTCTTCTAGCTCTGAGGCTACAGCTGGGAGTTTCAGAGACACTTGTGAACCTTTTCCTAAAGTTCGTGGTAATTCACCAGTCATTGCATACCAAAGGTTTCCTAGCAAAACAGAGATCTCCATAATCTTCAGTGGGCAATTTGAGAACTAATCCATAGATTTGAAAACGAAAACTAATTGATAAACATTTCCTGTCCGTGAGGATGGGGCTGCCAGAGGAAAGGGGGTGCAACTGGAGATATAATCAGCAGCAATAGAGGAACAAAAGGTGGGTACTGATAATTTTGCATGTGGTGCTTATGTTATATATTGTTTCTTCATATTTGAATAGTGAAGTATTTACCAAATACTATGGTGCTGATTACCAGTGGCCTGTTAAATTGCAACACCGGTTTGTGCACAGATCACAGTTACAAGTGTTGTGATGTTTATAGCCCCCTGTAATTATCAGGAGCTTTAAAGAGTGCACCCTTCATTAAATTTCAGCAAGACAAATGTTACGGAATTTTAAAAGGGGAACATGGCCAGTATTTACCCAGACTTTAAGATTTTGGGTTGGTAAGTATCAAAGCATGCATGTTATTCCCAAAAAACACAAAATATGCTATAATTATGTCATTTTATATATTTTTTATATTTTATATAACCCAAACCCCTTGGTGTCAAATACTTATCATATGCAATAATTATAGCATCCTGCAGGGTTTATCCATAATCCGGCCTTTAGCCTCTTGGCACTTTGTACAGGCATTGTCCTATGCCTATTATTATAATTAACCTTGTTCTTCCTGGGGAGATTGTGGGCCACACTTACAAAGATCCGGTTTTACGACTCGCAAACTGCGAGTCTTAGCGACCTGCAATTTGCGACTCGCAAAACCGGATGTACAACAGTGTACTTTACACTGTTTGCGATTCCCAATGGGGTCGCAATTGACCTACCTCATGAATATTCATGAGCTAGGTCGCAGTCTGCAACCCCATTGGGAATGGCTGCCGTCACAGGGATGGTGGCCTGCTGGAGACAACAGACCACCATGTCTGTGACTGCTTTTAAATAAAGTAGTATTTTTTTTTTTTAATGCAGCCCATTTTCTTTAAAGGAAAAAGAGATGCATTTCAAGATAAAAAATGGAAAGTTTTATTTTCATTTTTTCTGCCACTGCCTGCTCTGAAAAAATATTTTCGCTGCCATTCACAAAGAGGAAGGGGTCCCATTGGGACCCCTCCCCGTTTGCGAATGGGTTGGTGCTAACTGCGATTGTTTTGCGACCGCATTTGTGGTCCCAAAACAATCATACGTACCATTTGGATTCGGTATTAGGAAGGGACGCCCTTGACACGCCCCTTATTAATACCGAATTGCAAAACCCAAACTGTGATTAGGTAACAAGTTACCGAATCGCAGTTTGGGCTTTGTACATCCCAAAAAGCATTTTTCAAGTCACAAACAGGCCGATTCTGCAAATCGGCCCGTTTGCAACTTGGAAAATGCTTTGTACACCTGGCCCTCTGTTCTCTATCAACATTGGTGTGGATGGGTGGGTGGTTTGGAGGGTGTGGGTTTTCCTCATGGAGGTGTTCTTTAGTGGGAAAGGTCTTGCAGCCTTTCAACACAATCCATGTGCATGCCAATTTTGGATCCGTTTATGGGTGACCTAATAATCCCAATTTAAATGGTAAAGGAGGTTGCCCTCCAAAGCAGTATTACATATACTGTAATGTGGTAAAAATGCTGTAATAATGTGACTCATAAATTTTGACCACAACATTTCACCTGCACCTTTGTGAAAATCCACCCTGGAATGGGCAATCACATGAGTGAATCATCCCAGAATTCCCATTTACCTCACGTTATTCCCCAATACAATTGAAAAGTTGTAGTAGATTTGTGAAAGTGCGGTACTATCATCCAATCTAGAAAATGTTAACGCCATTATTAAGCCACTTTATTACTAGGCCACTCCTAGTGAAGTCCTATGTAGTGGACTATCTCTGCATGATGTGTCCGATACTTCGTTGTTGTTGTTTAGGGTGAATGGATCTTGTTCCCTTTGAAGGCACGCAGGTGGTAGTTGTGTGTCATAGTCTTTCTACTGAACAATTGATGGGCGTTCGGTTTCTTATCTGGTGGTATTGTTCCATATTTAGCTTCTAATGGAAACAATCTGACCTGGGTTCTTGATTCACTCTGTCACTGAAGTGGGAACAGGTCTGTCCCTATCTTCCATTGTTTCTGTTGTTCTTGAGTGCATATTCCCTGTTTTATTTTATATGATGTTTCCTGGCCCAGAATTGCTCAGTTGTAAGATTTTTGTTTTGTCTTCTTTACACTTGTCTCCTTCTTCCCTGGCTTTCCCCACTACACCAGAGTCGTCTCTGGAGTTATTTTGCAACTAGGCTTGCTGCACCCTGGTTCTCTGTCCTCAAGAGTCCTTTATAGGACAGGCTCCATAGGATAGATGGATGTAGACAAACAGATAAAACAGACTGATGGACAAATAATTAAACGGGTACGTGGCTATCCAGCAGCAGCTCAGAAGACCAAGGCATAGCTCTGCTGTCAGCAACAAGTGCACAACAGCTCAGCTGTGCGAGGCCGCTGTGGAATAGCTTTGTATTTGCACACACATATTCGCCAGATGTGCCGGGGACTGACCTGCCAAAGGTGAGGGATAGTTTTGCTGACTCTCATGCAAGGGATAGTTCTGCTGTGACAGATCTGAGAGACAAGAGATAGTTCGACTGGCTCCTCTGAGAAAGGTTTCAGCAAGCTGCATTTCATTTCTACTAGAGATGTTTTGCAAAAGCTTAAACAACAGTACACAGGTTGACAAAATGAAATACATGAATAAGAGTGGTAACTATGTATTTGAACAACAAAGCTGTTTTGTGATTGAGACAGCAAAACATCGACAGTGAAAAAGCAACAATGCGACAATCATACATGGCATGGTAACATTATAGCTGATTAGCTAATTTGGTTCATTTTTCCTCGCTGGTTTATTTTTTGTTCCACTCACAAGATGAGCAAGGCTTTTGCTAGATGACCAAGGGATTAATCTGTCAGGAAGGGATAGCTGCCTGTGGCAAGGTAAGGATAGCTGTGGTCATTCTGGCAAGTGAATGGTGGTTCAGTTATTTATGATTAACGAGAGATAGCGCTGCCTCTGCATTGAGCAAGGAATACATCCGCTGAGCATAGTGTGAAGGAAAACTGCACTCATGCCAACTGAAATCTGAAAATGTTTAGGTACAATATACAGGGTTAGACATCTTTCCCATTGGCTCCCTCCACTCTGAGTGACTACACAAAGTCGATGTACCCTGTTCCCATACGCCCAAAAATAGTTCCTTTCTCTTCAGTGACAGAGGTGGATAAAAGTGTGCTCCTTATTTTATGTTTATATTAACTTTAAACATCAGCTATTTATTTTGTCTGCAGTGCAGGTGCCCAGGATGATGCAATTTATTTTCCATCTCTTTTTTAAAGATGTTGTTATAAAGTCTTAAAGTGATATTATAACATTGTAAATGCCTGGAACTCGACTCTAGGTGGTGAATTCTTCTTGTCACCTGCTATAATACAATAATACAATTAATAGTGCAACTTAAAGGCTTGATAGTTAGGAAGCATTCGTAGTAAAACAGACACATCTGTGACATTTTGTTTTTAATTTAACATTTGTAGTGCAAGCATATGGGCACCACCTTAATTGTTGGGCCTTTTCCACACGAGGGCTGATCCCTTTTTTGCAATTTGGGGTACTTTATGATTATGCCTCCCTAACATTTTACCCATGTAAGGTTTCCACGCCAAATTTGTTTGTGTTTTTTTCTGACATTCTGGGGATTTTAAAAGTATCTAGTTTTTGCCAATTCCCCTGGAGGGGACCAAGAAATTAGGCAAAATATAGCTACAGTTTGTGTTTTGTGGGTAAAATAGGAAAGAAGTGCTCTGGATAAAAGTGTCTGTTTTTTTATTGAAAATTACATCAAAGAATGGTTCGCTGTGCTAAAGTCACCATCTTCCCAGCATTCAAGAACATACACAGCTGAATCAAAAAAATACTAAGGGACATATTTAAGAACCCCTAGCACCTTTTGCACCACATTTGCGTCTTTTTTTTTTGCGCAAACGTGGCGCAACAAGGCAAAAAATTCATCACCATATTTACAAAGTGGCGCAATGCATGCATTGTGCCACTTTATAACCTCTTGCACCACATTATGCCTGCGCCAGCCATAATGTATGCAAGGGGGATGTTTCGGCACTAGGGGGCCACAAAAATGGCTCAATGGAATCCATGAGATAATCATAAATCTTCCTCTAATTGTTTACCACAGTTTTGCCATTTTTCACAGAGGTACCCCATGTTTCCTGTTTTTTGTGCTTTCAACCTACTTCCATTTAGTGGTGGAAACTAGTGTAAAACCCATGGGTGATCCAGGAAAGCTATATATATTCCTGAAAGTGGTCACCCCTCCAAATACAGCAATAGGTCATATGTGTAGATCCCTCAAGGCTTTCCCAAAGAAACAAAGGGCCTCATTATGAGTACAGCAGTCCATGGACCGCCGTACCCTCGCTGGAGGTCCAACCGCTGCATCCTTGTCAGTCCGATCGCCAGATTAGAATGCTGGTGGTCAGGCTGCCACAACACTCCCAACACCGCCAGGGTCAAAGATCTTGCGGTACCAGCGATGGGGAAAGCTGTGGTCAAGCATGACAGTGCCCCTGGTGGCAGTGCTATGCTGATCACTACTTGCCTTTCCGCCAGCCTTTTTAAATGGCTGGTTGAAAGGCAAAGATGGGGCCACCCACAGGGGGACCCCTGCACTGGCCATCCATCTCAGCACACTCAGAATACACACTGGCCCTCATTCTGACCCTGGCGGATTGAATCCGCCAGGGCCGAGGGCAGCGAATGCACCGCCAACAGGCTGGCGGTGCATTCATGGGCATTCTGACCGCGGCGGTCTCCCGCCGGTTTCCCGCTGCCCATGGGAATCCTCCATGGCGGCGCAGCAAGCTGCGCCGCCATGGGGATTCCGACCCCCAGAACCTGGCTGGCGGGAACGGGTGTCGTGGGGCCCCTGGGGGCCCCTGCAGTGCCCATGCCAATGGCATGGGCACTGCAGGGGCCCCCTAACAGGGCCCCACATTGCTTTTCAGTGTCTGCTTAGCAGACACTGAAAAGCGCGACGGGTGCCACAGCACCCGTCGCACACCTTCCACTCCGCCGGCTCCATTCGGAGCCGGCATCCTCGTGGAAGGCGCTTTCCCCGCTGGGCCGGCGGGCGATCTTTTGCAGATCGCCCGCCGGCCCAGCGGGAAAGTTGAAATGCCCCCCGCGGTCTTCTGACCGCGGGGCGGTGTTTGGGCGGTTTCCGCCCGGCGGGCGGCATCCGCCGCCCGTCCGGGTCGGTATGAGGCCCACTGTCTGCAGTAAGAGCAGTACACATTTCGACTGTGCTGACTGCGCAGTCTGTGCAATGGTATTGGCCTCGGCTCTCCCTGACAGCCAAAGCCAATACCGCCACTCTGTCTGTGGCGGGGAAATCATAATTCAGCAGTCGCGAGGCCGGCGGAAACTCGACCATCGTAGTGGCGGTCTGACGGTCAGACCACCACAGTCATAATCAGGCCCTAAGTGTTGAAATAAATAAATTTTCATCATCAGTAGGACAAACAGCGGTTGTAATAGTGTTTTTATCTGTAACTTTTTATCATAATGGCCGATTTACCAAAGCAATGTACCATTACATTTGCTAGACCTTTTTGTTTGTGGTGCTATATAGGGATTGTAGGTTCTCAAAGAAATCAAGGTACCCAGAGAAGCAACTGTGGTGCACCGTACAGTTGTTTTTCATTGTGTACTGAGTATAGAACAGTTAATTTGGTGAAATATGGCGAGACAAAAATTGGTATCAAGGTAACCTACGTATTTCTGAAATGATCTCAAGATGTGGAATTTAGGAGCAGTGGTTATTTGTACATCTCTGAATGCGTAGGTACCTGTACTAGTGTATGATTTAGAGGGTATTTTTCAAAATGCCTTCTTTCTTACACTGGCTTACATTTGGAGGACATAAATGCAGCAAACTCCAACTGGTACTCACAAATATCCTATTATTCTGTGCTCCCATATATCTTGTGATAAAAATGATTCTTGTGCAGGTAGGCCTAGTGCCTGTGACGTGAAACAGCCCAAAACGCGACATAAATACATCACATTTTTGCACTCAAAACGTACCCGTTTTTTGTAAAGTGGGAAGCTGTGGATTTTGCGCCCTATCTCAGCTGGTGCCCCGGGAAACCAGACAAACCTTTACATTTTTAAAACTTAGGTAGGGGGATCCAGGAAGAGGTGACTTGCATGATTCTCACAAGGTCGTTTTACCCAGGATCCCTTGCAGACCTGAAATAGTTCTGTGATAGAAAGTCCTTGAATCTGCAGGAAGGCGCAAACTTTCTTCCAGCCAGCATTCCACGAAGTCTTCCAATAAAAATCATCCCTCCCTTCTAGGCCTAGTGCCCGCAACAGGAAATGGCCCAAAATGCACCATAGATACATCACATTTTTCCATTCAAAACAGACCAGTATTTTGCAAAATTAGTAGCTGTGGATTTTGGGCCCTCCCTCAGGTGAAAACACATGTTCCTCAGATTTCTGTGATGGAAAATTCTGGAACCTGCAGGGAGCCACAAACTTCCTTCCACCCAGCGTTTCCCTGTGTCTTCCAATACAAATGGTACCTCACTTGTGTGGATCGGCCTACTGCCCACCACAAGAAACTGCCCGAAATGTAATATGGATACATCACATATTTCCACTCAATACTGAACTGTTTTTTGCAAAGTGGGCAGCTGTGGATTTTGGGCCCAGGGCCGAAAGACTTAGGTGGTCATTCTGACCCTGGCGGTCTTTGACCGCCAGGGCGGAGGACCGCGGGAGCACCGCCGACAGGCCGGCGGTGCTCCAATGGGGATTCCGACCGCGGCGGTAAAGCCGCGGTCGGACCGGCACCACTGGCGGGGTCCCGCCAGTGTACCGCCGCCCCATTGAATCCTCCGCGGCGGCGCAGCTTGGTGCACCGCCGCGGGGATTCCGACCCCCCCTACCGCCATCCAGATCCCGGCGGTCGGACCGCCGAGATCCGGATGGCGGTAGGGGGGTCGCGGGGCCCCTGGGGGCCCCTGCAGTGCCCATGCCACTGGCATGGGCATTGCAGGGGCCCCCGTAAGAGGGCCCCTACATGTATTTCACTGTCTGCTGCGCAGACAGTGAAATACGCGACAGGTGCAACTGCACCCGTCGCACAGCTTCCACTCCGCCGGCTCGATTCCGAGCCGGCTTCATCGTGGAAGCCTCTTTCCCGCTGGGCTGGCTGGCGGTCTGAAGGCGACCGCCCGCCAGCCCAGCGGGAAAGTCAGAATTACCGCCGCGGTCTTTCGACCGCGGAACGGTAACCTGACGGCGGGACTTTGGCGGGCGGCCTCCGCCGCCCGCCAAGGTCAGAATGAGGGCCTTAGGGCCTGATTCTAACTTTGGAGGACGGTGTTAAACCGTCCCAAAAGTGGCGGATATACCACCTACCGTATTACGAGTTCCATAGGATATAATGGACTCGTAATACGGTAGGTGGTATATCCGCCACTTTTGGGACGGTTTAACACCGTCCTCCAAAGTTAGAATCAGGCCCTTAATATATAAAAATTAGAAAGGGGAAGCTTGAGTCCTTGTCCAGGAGGCTGTTTCCCCTATCCCTGGTGTCTAGTGGGTAGATCCCTGATTAGGGATCACTCTCCTGTGGCAATCCCCAAGCAAGGATCCACTAGGCAGAGGTACCATTGGAAAGGAGAGATGCTTCTCTTTCCAGTGATACCTCTCCCATTACAATTAATGCTCGGGCTGAGATACTACCCCCAAGTACTGATTCAGTAAAAGTAAAACAAGCCCATTGGCTTGTTTTACTTTAACTTTTACTCCAATGGTGTTAGAAAGCCCTTCGTGCTGATCATCATTGCAGTGAAAGAAAAAGAGATCAGACTCCTCTGGAAGAGCTTCCTGAGGAGTCTGATTTCTTTTTCTTTCACTGCAATGATGTTAAAAAAATAAAGAACATCCACTGGTGCAGCGAACCAGTGGGCCTTTGGCTGACTCCTGCAAGTGTCGGACACTGGCCAACACCCACAGCAAAAGTGTTAAGAGGTGCCATGTAGTCTTCTTTTCTTTTTATGTTTGTGACAAATGTTTGCATTAAAAAGTTTTTTACAAAAAATAACCATTGAACCAGTTTGCCAAAGCCAAGCCTATTGGTGTTGCCAATTTGTTTTCTGTATATGTCTATCTTTTAAATTTAGGATTTCTTAAGAAGACACTGACAATTCTTTGATTCTACATATAAACAGTGAAGTCTAGTCTCTGCTTGCATAGCTTTGGATGTGTGTGAACTGAACTAAACAAAGAATTAATTGACCGATGGTGGTAATATGTCTCACTTCCGGGGGCGTGGCTACGGGTGTCAAGATGGCGGTCGCACTCTAAGAGTGCTCTGGACCCCTCCGTCATCTGCCCGGATAAATCGCCTTCTCTGGTCCTGTTCCCTTACTCGCAGGTTCCCCATGAGTGCTCCAGCTGCTGGTGCCCCCGACCGGCCGTGGACCGTGGTGTCCGGGGGCTCTCGCTCCTCCTGAGGGCTGACTGGACTTGTGGCGGCAGGGGCTGGAGCTCCCCGTGGTGCCTTGCGTTCCCGGGCTGGTCGGTCCGCCGGATCGGGCTCTGCGGGGACGCGCCATGACTGTTGGCGCTCCCGGATTGCAGCTCCGTGGCGATCCTACACGGCTGGAGGACGAGGAGGACGGCTACCGGCCAGCCGGCTGTTGCGGCCGGCCCCGCTTGGCGTCTCCTGAGGCTGCTCCCCTGAGGCTGGCTGTTCCCACCCGGGCACGGGCCGCGTGGCGTTGGGACCGGGCCCAGGGGCGAGAAGAGGTGGTGAGGCCCTGTGCCAACCGGGAGATCGAGGGCAGAGGGCCCGACGGAGGACGGCTGGAGAGGCGCCTGTGACTCGCCAGATGGTGAGGCGCAGGGGGCTTCCCTCTTGATTTCTGGCTGAGCCCGGGAGACGGGGCGTGGAGAGCCGGACTCGCCCCCCCCCCTCTCGATTCCACCTCGGGCTGGAGACCCAGCCGGGGCTGGGGGTGTGCTGTGCCCTCGTGGCTGGGTCCGGGCTGGGACCTGGGGGCAGCAATTGATCCTGGGGCAGAGTGCGAGGAGATGCACGATCCGGCATACCCACCCAGGGCGGGGTGGCGACCACTGGGCCTGGCTGCCCGGGTGCCGCAGCGCCGTACCTGGCGGACAGCAAGGAACCCTGAGACCCTCCCCCCACATACTTTGGGGGTGCAAGGTTGGACCTGACTCGACAGGGTGAGGACAGAGACGACTGGATTGGACCCCCCCTTTTTTGGTGCAGTGAGTGATCCCGTCCCCTGGGAGGCGGAGGGGCGCCGTGGCCCCAGGGTCCCGTGGACGTGCCTTGGTCACGGCCCGACTGCTCAAACCTGGAGGGTAACCGGTGGATGACCGCTGTTCTGGAGGAACCCGTTAAAAGAACACTCTCCAGTTCGTTGGTCCAACGGGGGAGGCACCCCCTCCGGGCTGGGCCGGTCTGGAGACCCGCCGGGACCGGGGTGTGGTGGCCTGGCACACACCTGACTCTGTGGATCTAACGGACGGCCTGACGTTCCGCCCCGCGGCTGCGGGTTCACACCCCTACACTACTAACTGGCGCCCCGGCCCTGGTGAAGATCTAGATACGAGGCCTCCTCCGAGCGGCTCCCTGGAGGGACCGGTGGGCGTAGAGGGTCCTTGGTGTGACCGGACCCCGTCCGCGCAGTCGGGAGGCGCCGCGGCTGCTTTGCTCGACCTCCGGATGAGCCATGGGGAAGGACAGGGCCTCCAGACAGCCGCAGTCGTCCCAACAGAGGATCGATCAGTTTACCACACTGGCGGCCTCTCAGACTGAGGGAGATGCCCCATCCAGTGACCCGACCCCACACGGAGTCAACGCTATCCTCCAAGCAATCCAAACATCACAACGGGCGGTAGAAACCAAAATTGGGGAAGTGAGAGAAGACATGGGCCTCATCAGACAGGATCTTAGAAACGCGGTGGGCCGGATCACGGAAGTGGAAAGCCGTGTCTCACAGATCGAAGACGACCTGGCTGACCCTAGGACCAAGGTAGCCCAACTACAAACTCAAACTGGTGAACTGTACCGCCAGGCCGAAGACGCCAAAAACCGCTCTAGGTGCAATAATCTACGCTTCGTTGGTTTTCCGGAGGGAGCAGAGGAAAGCAACGTCCCTGAGTTTCTGGAGGGCTAGATCAAGTCCTGGATACCAGAACACACCCTCTCACCATGGTTTACAATTGAACGGGCTCACAGGGCCCTGGCCCCGGGGCCTCTGCCAGGCGGGCCTAGGAGACCCATGATTGCACGCTTTCTCAACTTTAAAGACCGTGACATCATTCTTAGAGAGGCCAGGCGTTCCCCCGACCTCCTTTGGGACAACCACAAAATTCTGATCTTCCCTGACTACACCCGAGAGGTCCAGGCCCGGCGTCGGTCATACGAACAAGTAAAACAAAAACTCAGAGCGATGCAACTTCCCTACATGCTCCTCTTCCCCGCACGCCTAAAAGTTATCCTGGCCGGCAAACCACACTTCTTTGAGTCGCCTGAAGAGGCATGGGACTGGCTTACAGAGGAAAGGGCTGGGAGCCGAAGGGGCCCCCCGGGCCCGCCTGGGGTGACCCCGTGAGCTGGATCCGATCCCCGATTGGACAAACGAAGAGGTCGCAAAAGGACAAGGTCCAGACGCGGAAGGCGGAGGAGCGCTGACGCCCTGGCAAAGGAAGACAATGAATCAAACCTGGACTCCCGGGCGGGTGGGGACCACGGGGACTCCCTGGGAGCCTGGACCCTGGAGCAGGGGCTAGAGGGGGATCGTTTGAGCCAGTCCCCTACACTTGGCTAAAGCAGTCTCACATATTGGGTTTTGTCCTATCAGGGGGAACTTACCACACTTGGCACTGACCCGTACAAATCGGAGCAGGGACACACACACAATGCAACATTGTAAATTCTGGCATCATCCAAGGTTTGGCTAATGTTAGCCGATTGCAATTGATCCGACAGAAAGGAGGGGTCCACCACTCCACTTAGTGACAGTCCATCTGTCTGTGACACCCCGGTTGGGTACTTGGGCGACAGATGTTTCCTGGGTAGAAGTATGGGATGGGGGGAGGTTGGGGGGGACAAAAGTTTCATTAGGGTTTAGTAAAGTTGTTTTGATAAGTTTTCTTTGTTGCACCTGCTACATTGATCCTCCTCATTTAGAACGTTCGCCTCTGGGCCCCCGGACGGGTTCCCGACCTTTCACCACCTCAGCACTATGCACACGGTTCCCTCACTGACACAGGTTCTTTCATGAAATATAAACGGTCTATTGGACAAAATCAGAGATCCGCGGTGCTTAGCACCTTGCGCAGGTATGCCCCGTCAATGGTTTTGTTACAAGAGACTCATCTACTCGGCACTAATTGTCCTATGCTGGCATGCAGGGCTACAATAAGGTTTACCATGCAGGATTCTCAAGGGGCTCTAGAGGGGTGGCCATCCTATTCCACCGCACGCTGGCCATGGTGGTCACGGCCACACACTCAGACCCACAGGGTAGATTTGTGGTGGTGACTAGAACACTACACGCCTACTGTTTAAGGTCGTGAGTGCTTACGCCCCCCCCGGCTGGGCTTGACGCCTTTCTTTTTACACTCCGCCGAGTACTGACAGACCTCCCCCAGGGTACCACACTAATAGGAGGGGATTTTAACTCCGTCCTGGACCCCAGACTCAACGTCTCTGGTTCTATATCCACCACTCGATCCGGGAGGGTGTCGAGCTTGGGCGGGTGGGCCGCCGGTCTAGGCCAGTGTGGGGTGTGGAGGACCTGGCACCCCAGGTCGCGACAGTACACGCACACATCGGCTGCTCATCAATCTCAGGCCAGGATCGACCTCGTGTTCATGCCTGCAATGGATGTCTCTCGGGTCACCAATGCGGAGATACTACCTCAAGGGGTGTTGGACCACTCTCCAGTACGAATCCGACTGGGGGGTGTCGACCCGACCCAGCGCCCAACATGGCGCATGAACGCGTGGCACCTACAAGAAGAGGAATACACCCTCAAGATTAGGGACCATCTCACCCAATACTTTGACCAGAATTTAGGGTCCGTACAGTCTCCGGGCACGATCTGGGCTGCATGTAAAGCCTCACTCAGAGGTTACGCCAAACACCTTGTTTGTATCCGGGAACGCGCCCATGACTCACGGGTGGAGAAGCTTGAGGCCAAGGCGTCATACCTTGAACGACTGGACACCACAGCTGCATCAGCATCCGTTCTGAGGTGCCTTACCATGGTCAGGGAAGAGATAAGGCAGTTAGTACTAGAATCTGCGAAACATTCCTGGAGGGCGTCAGTGGCCCGTGTGTACGGTTGGGGGGACAAGAACGGTAAACTTCTACACTGGCTGGCCTCGCGTCCACTAGACGATAGAATTATCCCTGAAATTCAGGACGAAACGGGTTCACTTGCGAGGACACCTAGTGAAATTGCTAAGAGTTTCGCCTCTTACTATGTGCAGTTATATGCAGAACGCCCCCGCCCCCTGGCTGAGAGGGAGTCCCCCCTCCTGGAGACATCGTCCTTCCTAAAATCTCACAAACGACCAGGGAGAACTTAGATGAAGCCATAACGCTTGCTGAAATCACAGCAGCAATATCCAGCTTGTCAACGGGCAAAACACCCGGCCCAGACGGTTTCCCGTCGGAACTTTACAACAGGTGCGGGGATATTCTGAGCCCTCACCTGCTCAATATGTACGACGAAGCTGAGAAGAATGGCTGTTTCCCTTCCGGGATTGACCAAGCCACAATAGTGGTGATCCCGAAAACTCAACCTCCGTCACACAACCGCTCGGCATATAGACCTATCTCTCTCCTGAACACCGAGATCAAAGTGCTATTGACTGTACTCACCACCAGATTGAAGGTTGCGCTCCCATTACTGGTACACCCGGACCAGTGTGGATTCATGCCATCACGTAGCACCAGACACTGCATCAGGCGACTACACGTCGCCCTGGCACACCGCTGGATCCTGACCCGGTCTCCTTTGGCTCTTCTCTTACTCGACTTCGAGAAGGCCTTCGACACTGTGGACTGGTCCTACCTGGAAAACGTCCTACGGAACAACAGTATCAGGCCTAAATTCCGTGGTCTCGTAAAGTTACTATATTCTAACCCAACCGCACGTATTCAAGTAAACGGTGTAGCCTCTGAACCATTTCCCATCCGCCGTGGAACTCGGCAGGGATGCCCACTGTCCCCGTTACTATTTGCGCTTGCGATAGAACCACTGGCGAGGTTGATAAGGGAGGACCCCCTGTTGGAGGGTTGGTCATGGCCTGCAGGCTCAGAGGACTGGGTAGCACTGTATGCAGATGACGTCCTCATTTACCTCTCTAATCCTGCCACGAACAGGCCTCAGGTCTGACCTTAAACCCGGGCAAATCCCTGTTGGTCCCCTTACACCCCTCTAGAGACTGGGTCGATTGGCAACAAAATATCCCGATCCGCCGCAATAGCTTTAAATACCTGGGTGTACACATAGCCTTACTACCTGAACTGACATGGGAATTAATTATCACTCCACTCATTAGGAAAGCCAGAGATGACCTCCAGCGGTGGCGGAGCCTGCCCCTCAATCTACTGGGCAGGATAGTACTTTATAAAATGATGATACTTCCCAGGTTCCTATACCAGCTACAGAACTTCCCATACCCGGTCCCCCAAAAGTGGTTCAAAGAAGTGGAGACAGCAGTGTGCAAATTTTTGTGGCATGGCTCCCGCCCCAAATTATCCCTCATTACCTGTCAGAGAGATATCTACGACGGGGGTCTGGGAATGTCTAATATTTACTTCTATTACCTGGCAACACACTTGCTGGTAGTTAACGACTGGCTGGGTGGGGGCTGGACGGACCCAGCATACAGACTGGAACTCCAAACAACAGGCTACAACGGGATTTTTAACGCGCTATACGGGGGCCCGGTCCCACAGGACACTCCGGAAGTGACTAAGATGATTCTTACAGGGTGGCGAGCAGCTCAGAAGGTGTCGGGCTGGTGGAGCCGTCTCACCCAACAGACTCCTCTCTGGCAGGGAAAGTGGTTAGCAGAAGTCTCGGCATTGGAAGGGTTCCAGAAATGGGACAACATTGGAATATCCACCCTGGGGGACGTCTGGGGAGGGTCACACATGCGATCATTTGAGGAGCTCCAAGGAATCTACTCATTAAACAATACCCAATTTCACAAATATTTACAATTTAGACATGCCCTGCTAGTACATGTGCGACCAGGGGACAACATTCCAGAGCACAGTCCACTGGAGGCGAAGGTCCTGATGGGAAGCCTGGGTAAAGGGGGAATATCCCAGATATACCGCTTTATACTCACTAACACATCTCCATCTCTTGAGGGACTCTGTCTAAAGTGGGAGGTCTGGGTGGGTCCTATAGATGAGGCAGATTGGAGGGAAGCGTTAATGGCCCCCCCGATCAATGGCCATCTCCTCCCGATTTCAAATGCTACAAACCCTCTTCCTGCATGCAGCATACCTCACCCCCAAAAGACTCTTCAAAGCAGGCCTTCGGTCTACAGCTAACTGCCCCCGATGTCCCAACCCGGAGGCCGACTTTTTCCATATGGTCTGGGCCTGCCCAGTCATAGAGACGTATTGGAAGGCAATCATAGGTGAGGTCTCAGAGGTCCTACAATCTGAGGTGGAGGTGTCTCCTACACAGCTTTTGCTGGGGGCTATGGAAGAAACAGGGCTGACTAGGGCGAGTCGAACCTTCTTGGGAGTGGCTTGCCTGGTGGCAAAGAGAGACATCATGGCAGATTGGAAAGCAGAAAAAGCACCGGCACTAGCCAAATGGAGGCAAGGGGTAGACTGGTGCGCGCAATGCGAAAAACCCATATATGAAGCAAGGGGGTGCCCAGATAAGTACAATAGAGTGTGGGGGAAATGGGAAAACGCGTTAGACACTTAGGGGGTCATTCTGAACTCTGTGGTAAAAATCGCTTACCGCCGGCCAGAAGGCCGCCATAACACCGCCGCGGCAAACCGCCACGGTCATTCTGACCCGCAACTGGCAAACCGCCAAAAACCCGACATCCACAAAAATCCGCCACACCAAAGGTCAGTGAAATAATGGCGCTGACCAAACCTCCACCGTCACGCCAACAGATATACACCCATACCATTCCGACCCACAAATCCACGCGGCGGTCTTTCAAACATGGTATTCCATTGGCGGTACACACCGCCGCTGTCAAAATACACACACACATAGAAAACTCAGCAACATTGGTCAGTTCGAAATACACAGACCTGATACATATACTAACACCACTCCCACACACCCAACACAATATAAAACACACACCTACATCACCCACAAGCCCCTATGACCCGAAATCATTGACGAAGGCTAGAGAGAGAGCACAGAACAGAGAATCCCACAACACAGAGGCACACAACACCATCACCCACACAGAATCCACGCACCAAACACCACACACCACCACACGCACCACACTCATCACCACAAACGCCACCCCACACCTCAACCACACCACCCCATGGCACCCCAAAGACACCCCAGGTTCAGTGACGCCGAACTCAGGGTCATGGTGGAGGAAATAGTCCGTGTAGAGCCCCAGCTCTTCGGGGCACAGGTGCAGCACACCACAATTGCCAGGAAGATGGAGCTATGGCAAAGGATAGTGGACAGGGTTAACACGGTGGGACAGCATCCACGCAATCGGGAGGACATCAGGAAGAGATGGAACAACCTACGGGGGAAGGTGCGTTCTATGGTATCAAGGCACAACATTGCGGTGCAGAAGACTGGCAGGGAACCCCACATACTCCCCCAGAATTTACCGCGTGGGAGGAGGAAGTCTTGCACATCCTGCATCCTGAGGGCCTCGCAGGAGTAGGCGGAGGAATGGACTCTGGTAAGACAAATCTTCACTACTGCTTCCCAACCCCCACCCCACCTGCATGCCAAATCTTCCCCCCACCCTCACCCCCTCCCCCATCACACCAACCCCTAGCAAAAGGCTCACCATCACAACCCACCCATCCCAACACCAAGCTCTGCATGCGACCACAAAGCATGGACACCCATCACCAAAGCATGCCCACTGCACAGACACATCACCCCCACAAGCCACCCTCACAAAAGCCCCCACAAGGAAAAGCCTGTACATGGGTACACGGACACCCACCCATCACACGAAATGCCACACACAGAAGCAATAACCATACCTTTATACCCCTGCAGGACCCGAATGCCACCACACCGCCACGGAGGGTCCAGAGATGTCCATCCCACCCCCAGAAGAGGCCCCCAGCGATGACAGCAGCTCTGTCTCCCTGGAGCCAGACAACCAGCCCGGCCCATCGGGGACCTCTGGACAGTCGGTTCCCCACAGACAGCCACAGGCTACACCAGACCCAACCCCCTCTGGGAACACCAGCACAGCTCCCACCCAGCGGGCCCATGCCTCTGTCTCCAGGACACGTCAATCAGCGGTGTGTCCACCACTACAGGGCACCCAGGTTGACCCACCACCCCAACAACAACAGGGACCTGGGGGCAGTGGTAGTGGGCACACCATCCAGGGGACAGAGGCCCAGGAACACAGGGGAACTGGGAGGGCTGCTGTGCAACGGGGGGGGCAGGCCCGGGGAACCGACTCTCCAAGAGGCCCTCTCCTCCATCATGGGAGCATATCACCGCTCCCAGGAGACGATGGCGACGGTACTGGCCCAGTTCCAGGAGATCCGGGAACTGCAGGAGGAACGGTACATGGGGTTCAGGGAGGAACTGAGGAACATCGGTTCCGCAATGGGGACCATCGTCTTGGCCCTTACCCAGATCGTCACCACATTGCGGGACCATGTGGCACCCCAAAGGGCCCCTGTCACTAGCCCAGGCCAGGAACAGCCTACCACCTCCGCCGGCGCCAGTGGACAGGAGGCCCCCACACAACGACAGGCCACCAGAACCCCACCTCCTGCAGAAGAAGAACCACCCCGCAAGCGGAACCTGAGATCTCACAAGAAGACAGAGTAGGATTGCAAGACCCCCGCCAGCCTAAGATACCCCCTGATGTCATCCCACTGTCCCACATTGTCACCCTGTCCAACCTTGAACTGCCCTTGCTCCATCCTTCCACAGGCATACTGTATGGACAATGCACCTGTGCGACTGAGAACTGGACTCTGCCATGGACATTACTCCACCCCCACCCATCCCCGCTTCCCAATCATTTACCTATATGTAGCACTTAAAATAAATCACTTATTCCACATAAAAAAACAGGAGTCTGCTTGTATTCTTAACAAATGTATTACACATAACGGTGCAATAATGTCCAGTTTCTTTGTGATGACAACATACCAATTTCAATAAGCTTTAGTCCATGGGCAAACAAAGCTGAAGTCAGGCAGTGGGTCATACAGCTCTGAAAAGGGAAGGGAAAGTCACAAATCAGTTAACAGGAACTGGGGGGAAACACAGACAGTAGAGACGCATAAGGCCTCAAGTAAATGTAAATTGGGGTGGCTGTTTCTTACCTGTGTGCTACTGAAAGTATTGTTGTATGACTGTATCCCTGTTGTCCGTGTCGTCCCCGTCGTCTTCCTCCTCTTCACTCTCCACAGGCTCCACAGCTGCAACAACACCACCATCTGGACCATCCTCCTGCAGAAAAGGCACCTGGCGGCGCAATGCAAGATTGTGAAGCATACAGCAGGCCACGATGATCTGGCACACCTTCTTTGGTGAGTACATGAGGGATCCCCCTGTCATATGCAGGCACCTAAACCTGGCCTTCAGGACCCCGAAGGTCCTTTCTATGATCCTCCTAGATCGCCCATGGGCCTCATTGTACCGTTCCTCTGCCCTGGTCCGGGGATTCCTCACTGGGGTCAGTAGCCACAACAGGTTGGGGTAACCAGAGTCACCAATTAGCCACACACGGTGTCTCTGTAGCTGTTCCATCACATAAGGGATGCTGCTATTTCGCATGACATACGCGTCATGCACTGACCCAGGGAACTTGGCATTTACATGGGAGATGTACTGGTCAGCCAAACAGACCACCTGTACATTCATCGAATTATAACTTTTTCTGTTTCTGTACACCTGCTCACTTTCTTTGGGGGGAACCAAAGCCACATGGGTCCCATCAATGGCACCAATGATGTTGGGGATATGTCCAAGCGCATAGAAATCACCCTTCACTGTAGCCAATTCGCCCACCTCAGGGAAAATAATGTAGCTCCGCATGTATTTCATCAGGGCAGACAACACTCTGGACAAAACCTTAGAAAACATAGGCTGAGACATCCCAGATAATAGGGCCACTGTTGTCTGAAAAGACCCACTTGCCAAAAAATGGAGTACTGACAGAACCTGCACCAGAGGGGGAATCCCCGTGGGTTGGCGGATGGGGGACATCAGGTCTGGCTCCAGCTGGGCACATAGTTCATGTATAGTTGCTCTGTCAAGCCGGTATGTAAGTATGACATGTCGTTCTTTCATTGTCGACAGGTCCACCAGCGGTCGGTACACGGGAGGATTCATCCTTCTCCTCGCAAGTCCCAGCGGACGATGCCTAGGAAGGACAACATGGAGCACAGAGTCAAGCAACCCACAGGTTAGTTCACACAGCTTGCACAGTACACGAATCGTTATGCATTGAAAGGCTTGTATGAGTGGCAATGCAAGGCCTAGGCCTGTGTGACGCAGTAGAAATCATGCCATGTGGGCCCTTGAAATGGCGGCTGCCTGACCTGTGAAGTGTGACAGTGGGATGTGAGGTCACTGCGCTGGCGTGGCACACCGTGGCGGTAGGCGGTCGAAGACCGCGGCGCAAAGCAGCATTGGTTAACATTGAACCCTATGGGTCTCAGGAGCCAATGACGATGTGCGCCGGCGGTCGCGGTACGCACCGCCGCGGGCGTGACCGCCATTTTCTATCTGATTAATCACTCGAGACCTGATCATCCACAGGAGAGGACCTATACTGCAAGTGCTGCTGTGACCTCGGTCTGGGAGATACAATGGCTGCTGCGACTGGGGAAAGGGCCCCTGCCTTCACTGCCGAAGAATTGGAGAAACTTGTTGATGGGGTCCTCCCCCAGTATGCGCTACTCTACGGTCCTCCAGACCAACAGGTTAGTACACAGTGTGCACGTTGAATGGGCCATGCCTGTGTTGAGTGGGGTGTATGTAAGATGGTGGGGAGGGGAGCGAATGAGGAGTGCAACGCACGAAAGATGAGAGCATGTGCCACATGGCAAGGTTGGGGAGGGGGCAGCCACTCACATTGACCAGGCCGAAAACTGATGTGATGTCCTTTACCACCCTGTACATGTCACATAGGTCAGCGCCCATCAGAAGATCGACATTTGGCGTGCCATCGCCAAGGACGTCCGGGCCCTGGAGGTCCACAACAGACGGAGCACCCACTGGCGAAAGAGGTGGGAGGACATCCGCCGCGGGACCAGAAAGACCGCCGAGTCTCTGCTGGGGATGGCCTCCCAACGTAGGAGGGGTGCCAGCCGCCAATTGACCCCCTGATGTCCCGGATCCTGGCGGTGGCCTACCCCGATTTGGATGGGCGCGTGAGGACATCACAGCAGACACAAGGGGGTGAGTATCAGCACATTCTGCTATCTTTGCGCGCAGTGAAGGTGTCTGGGTGGGGGAGGAGGGCTGTGGCTATCTCCAGGCCAGGGCGCATTCTGTAGGCTAGGCCCCTCCGTTAGACACAGCCCTGTGCCCCCGCCCCCCACCTCTGTAGGGTGCCAAGTACAGCTATCCATGGTCCGGCCTCACCCATGTGTGCATTTGTCATCCATAGACCCGTAGGCCTAGTCACAATAACTGAGTAGTGTACCCCCATTGCGCGGCCTAGTTCAGGGGGCTTCTGTGTCTGTCCTCGCCGACAATGGTGTTGCCAATGCATGCACTCAACCTGTCTTCATTTCTCCCCCCCCCATTTTCTTTGTCTTCCTGTTCATGTGTGCATTAGCATCATCAGGCGGAGGAGAAGTGGCATCGGCGCATGAGGGAGCTGCATCTCACATGGCCCCGGAGGGCCATACAACAGACTCCGAGTACACCAGTGAGACGGAGGGCGAGTGGAGCTCCACAACAGGGACCCGTGGAGACGTCAGCAACACCGACACGTCCTCGGAAGGGAGCTCCCTAGTGGTGGCGGCAACATCCGTGCCCACCGCCACAACAGGTACAGCCGCCACCCAGCGCACCAGCCCCGCCCTCCCAGCAGCCCCTCAGCCTTCGCTCCGTGCCCACTCACCCAGGAAGGTGGGCATCTCCTTCGCCCCAGGCACCTCAGGCCCTGCCCCAGTTACCCCTGCTGCCCTCAGTGAGGAGGTCATTGACCTCCTCAGGACACTCATTGTTGGGCAGTCTACCCTTTTGAATGCCATCCAGGGTGTAGAAAGGGAGGTGCATCGGAGCAATGCATACCTGGAGGGCATTCATTCGGGTCAGGCTGTCCATCAGCGATCGTTCAACGCTCTGGCCTCAGCACTGACGGCAGCCATTGTCCCTGTCTCCAGCCTCCCTCTTCTGACTCCCTCCACCCAGTCCCAGTCTCCTGTTCCTCTGCCTATCCCATCCACACCATCAGACCAGCCTGCACACACCTCTACACCCAAGGGCAGCTCATCCAGACATAAGCACCACAGATCCCGCAAGCATTCACCCAAGCAACATCCAGATGCAGACATGCCAACAGTCACTACCACCTCTGTGTCCCCCACCTCCTCATCTCCCTCCTCCCTCCCTGTGACCCCTCCACTCACACCTGCATGCACACCACCATCAGCCAGTACTTCCAACACCAGCACACCCTCCATTACAGTCCGCACACGTGCAGTCACCACCCCCACTGCCATTTACACGTCCCCTGTGTCCTCTCCCAGTGTGTCTGTCACCCCCTCTTCCAAAGCACACAAATGCAGGCAGCCACCCACCCAATAGCCATCCACCTCACGACAGCCTCCGTCACAAGCACCTGCACCCAAAGACAGCACACTTGACTCTCCTACAACCACATCCTCTTCCTCCACTCCCAAACCCACTACACCTACCCGTCCCTGTCCTTCCAAAGTCCTTTTCCTTTCCAACCTTGAGCTAGTTCCAATCACTGACCCACGCCCTCCATCTGGTAAGACTAAAAAAAGCACCTCAGCCACCACCAGCCCTGCATCTTCTGTGACCATAGTGCAGGGCTATTGGAGTCCACCAGATCCTAGGGCAGGAACATCAGCCAGCAGCAAGGGGACAGCCAGCCCCCCCCCCCCTGGGAAGAGGACAAAAAAGAAAAAGGCCCGGCGCGACAAGCCTGAGACGGCTGCCACCAAGGACAGTAGCCTTACCCCGTCACCTGCCACATCATCCAAGGGAGGCAAGGGCCACAGAGCTCCAGCGAAGGAGGGCAAGGGCAGCAGGGCGGAGAAGTCAGGCAGCAGGCGAGCTGCCCAGGAGGTCCCCACCAGCCCCATTCCGGGTGTGACGGACGACACCCACGGGCCCAGGACTCCATCACAGGAGGGCGCCGCGACCGCAAGTTCGGATGGTGAATGAGCAGGAAGTCTTGCCCAGGTCTGGCTCCCTAGACACACAGGACAAGCACCGCTGAACAGGGCCCCGCCGGGAGGAGCACCGCTGAACAGGGCCCCGCCGGGAGGAGCACCGCTGAACAGGGCCCTGCCAGGAGGAGCACCGCTGAACAGGGCCCTGCCAGGAGGAGCACCGCTGAACAGGGCCCTGCCAGGAGGAGCACCGCTTGACAGGGCCCCGCCGGGAGGAGCACCGCTGAACGGGCCCCGCCGGGAGGAGCACCGCTGAACAGGGCCCCGCCGGGAGGAGCACCGCTGAACAGGGCCCCGCCGGGAGGAGCACCGCTGAACAGGGCCCCGCCGGGACAAGAACCGCTGAACGGGCCCGCCGGGACAAGAACCACTGAACAGGGCCCCGCCGGGACAAGAACCGCTGAACGGGCCCCGCCGGGACAAGAACCGC
The DNA here is from genome assembly GCF_031143425.1 of Pleurodeles waltl. Taxonomy (NCBI): domain Eukaryota; kingdom Metazoa; phylum Chordata; class Amphibia; order Caudata; family Salamandridae; genus Pleurodeles; species Pleurodeles waltl. Next base: position 275,844,800 of record NC_090451.1, on the reverse strand, counting down.
TGAACAGGGCCCCGCCGGGACAAGAACCGCTGAACGGGCCCCGCCGGGACAAGAACCGCACCGCTGGGCCCTTCATCTCAAGCACCGCTCCGCTGGGCCCTTCATCTCAAGCACTGCTCCGCTGGGCACCGCCGTCTCAAGCACCCCTCCGCTGGGCCCTTCATCTCAAGCACCGCTCCGCTGGGCCCTTCATCTCAAGCACCGCTCCGCTGGGCCCTTCCTGTCAAGCACCGCTCCGCTGGGCACCGCCGTCTCAAGCACCGCTCCACTGGGCCCTTCATCTCAAGCACCGCTCCGCTGGGCCCTTCCTGTCAAGCACCGCTCCGCTGGGCCCTTCATCTCAAGCACCGCTCCGCTGGGCCCTTCCTCTCAAGCACCGCTCCGCTGGGCCCTTCCTGTCAAGCACCGCTCCGCTGGGCCCTTCTTCTCAAGCACCACTGGCCCATTGTCAGTACCGGTTCTGTGTCGAGCAGGGCTTCTGGAAGCACTCTGGGCACCATGCCTCCTCCAATAACAGTGGAGTCGGTAATCCATCTGATGGACTGTGGCTTGGCACTTCCCAGGATGGTCCAGTGGGCAAGCCACCCACTGTAGAGACTTGAGAGACTGTGGCTTTGCACTCCCCAGGATGGGACAGTGGGCAAGCCACCCACTGTAGGGACTTGAGAGACTTTGGCTTTGCACTCCCCAGGATGGGACAGTGGGCAAGCCACCCACTGTAGGGACTTGTGAGACTGTGGCTTTGCACTCCCCAGGATGGGACAGTGGGCAAGCCACCCACTGTAGGGACTTGTGAGACTGTGGCTTTGCACTCCCCAGGATGGGACAGTGGGCATGGAGGCCCCTCGTGGATCTGGCGTCGTGGACTCATGTGGCTGAGGTGCCCCCCCTTCCCTTCCCCCTGAGGTGCCTGTAGTTTTATCATCTGATGCCCCTGCAGTGTTCTCTCCAATGGTATCTGGTCTCCTGTGTGGGCTTTGCCCACGTGTTTGTGCACATTGGCCCACGGACTATGGAACTTTGACGGAATGTGCAGGACTTTTTGGCTATGGATATATTGTGGACTATGTTCATTCTTTATTTTGTATCTTTTATATGGCATATTTGCCATTCCTTAAATGGAGCTATTTATACATATATTTTATAGATCATTTAAATTGTGTCTTTGCATTATTCCGGGGGGTTTGTGTGGTGTCACTCTGACTTGTTGCTCGGCATTGGGGTGTAGGTATTTGTGGTGGGGGGGTGGGTGTATGGCGCATGTGTGTGCCCGTAAGCTTTCCTCCTCCCCCCTCGCCTGTGTCGTAGGTGCAGTACTCACCGTTGTCGTCTGCGCCGGCGTTCGTACTCCTGGTAGATGAGCAGGTAGACAATAGCTGGTAGGATGTGTAATTCGGGCTCCATGCTGTCCTCCTTCCTCGTGGAGTGTGTATAGGTGAGCGTTTTCCCGTTCGTAGTCTGTTTCCGCCGTGTTTTTATCGGCGGGGCTCCCGCCCCGGAAAAGGTGGCGGATTGGTGAGTCGTGATAGGGTGGGTGGTACATTGTCTGCCGTCTGCCTGTTGGCGGTGACCGCCGCGCTGTTTGTCGGTCCCGCCGTGGCGGTCGGAGTGTTAAAGTGGCGGCCTGTGTTGGCGGTTCCCGCCAGGGTTAGAATTCCATTTTTTTGACCGCCGGCCTGTTTACGGGTTGGCCGCCGCTTTATCACCGACCGCCAGGGTCAGAATGACCCCCTTAACCTGTCTGTGCCCATGAGTGGGAGATACATCAGCCTCAGACTTGACGCTTTCGTGATGAGGGAACTGTGTCTAGGATGCACGTATATATTATCCCTATTCAATGTAACATTGAGAACTACTAACTCAGAACTGGATGAAAACATGCACTTAGTGTTTGCAGAGCCCGTGGGGGCCAGTGGGGCGAACGATGTACTCTGGTTTAATGGTGCCAAGCTATTTGCATTTGTGTTTGTATTTCCTTTTCCTGTTTATCTTAAAATCAATAAAAGCTCTTTATTAAAAAAATATATATATGTCTCACTTCCTCATTCACACCTGTCCATGTTACTGTTTCTAATACTATTTTTAGATTGAGCTTGCCAGATGACAAGGGGAGTTTCACTGTTGTTTTTCCTCTTCAGGAAGGTTTCCCTGTGATTTCACATTAAGGTGTTTTGCCTATTTACAAACACTAGGTTTCTTTCTGTGGCATTTGGGAATAACATTCTACTGCCACTGCGAAGAGGTGAATATAAGCTGCGTTTCGTTTCTGCTAGAGATTTTTTACAAAAGCTTAAACGACAGTACACAGGTTGGCAAAATGGAATACATGAATAAGAGTGGTAACTATGTTTTTGAGCAACAAAGCTGTTTTGTGATTATGAGACAGCAAAACATTGACAGTGAAAAAGCAACAATGCGACAATCGTACATGGTATGGTAACATTATAGCCGATTAGCTAGTCTGGTGCATTTTTCCTCACTTATTTATTTTTTATTCCACTCATAAAATGAGCAAGGTTTTTGCTAGATGAGCAAGGGATTAATCTACCAGTTAGGGATAGTTGCCTGTTGTAAGTGAAGGATAGCTTTGGTCACACTTGCAAGTAAACGGTGGTTCATTTATTTATGACAAGTGAGAGATTGCTCTGCACTGAGCAAGGAATACATTTGCTGAGCATAGTGAGAAAGAAGTCTGCACTCATGCCAACTAAAATCTGACAATCTTTATTAGCAAAAATAAAATACTATGTAAATCACAGAACAAGGAGACAGTGGGACCCAGTGGCTTACATGAGCATAGAACCCAAGCACATAAGTACAGGTCTCAAATCTATGTATTGTCATACACAGGGCTACAATAGAGATGATATGACGAAACTAAAACATAAAAAACTATACAGGTGCAGAAACTGAAATCGTGGGGTAGTAAACCTTCAACTCGAACAAACATGTAAACTTCCAGAGTTAGGATTTTCAAGAATTTTGCATCTATGATGTCAGACATGAAAGAGAGCCTCTACATATCACAGGCGGCCACAATTTGGTAACTTTTGCTAGCACTGAGCAAAAATATGGTTGCCGCTATTTTTCTTTACACTAAGGCAATATTTTTAATTCCACAATAGGATGACTCTACTGGGGCTTTAGTAATTTTCTCTGGGCAGGTCACAGTCTCTTCAATGCCCTGGTTTAGGGCTATGCTTATGAGAACTGCAGGCCCAGGAAGGCATTCCTGCTCCTTTTTACTAATCAGTACAGTTACCTGCATACAGAGACAGACCTCGTTGCTGCCTTTTGCTAATTGATGCATTTGTCTATAGAGCTAGGGGTAGCAGGGAGAGTTGAAAAGAGGAGTAACTATGAAAGCTCAAGGCTTGTGGGAGAAAAGGGACACCAGGGTTCAAGACATAGGCTATAACTGGGTTGTTAAGCCCAAAAAGCAACATTAATACATTACATTTTTCCACTCAAAACGAATCTATTTTTTGTTAAGTGGGAAGCTGTGGATTTTGGGCCCTAGCTCAGCTGGTGCCCTGGGACACAGAACCTGACACTATACAATCTCCAGGCATTAGGGCATAGCCTGCTAGAGCTCTGTCCCTGGGCTAGGCTGATTTTGGGACAGCTCCAGTGAGCTGACATTTGTCTAAGCTCAACCAGTGTTGGTCATGCATTGGAATTCTGTAGGGACGTTATCGAGGGTGCAAAGTGCAGGAATCTAGCTGTTTCACTCCAGGATTTCTGAGAAAAGACAGATACCAGTAGTAGCTGGCTTCCTTTCTCCTGTGTTTGGACCACAAATACTCTAATGTACAGAGGGTTACATGGACACATACCTTTCCTTCAGCCAGGCTCCTCCATAGTGGAGATTATTCTCCAAATCCTGAGTCCGTTGAGCCTGATGATATAGGAGCAGATGCATCTTCCTTAGAGACAGAATTACCAGGAACAGAAGGAGGTCGTTTTCAAGGTACAGAAACACCTCTGGGCAGGGCTTATTGAATTTGTTCGAGGTGTGTGCTTCTTTGACAACTAAGTGTCCATGCAAACAGGTGTTTGGAGGAAGGGCCGGCATAGGACTAAGGAAGTAAAAAGTGAAATGCAGATATGCTGCGACTAGGAGTGAGGGTGAGTGTAGAAAAAGGGATGGATGGATGAGTCTTATGTGGAAGAATTGAGGTGACACATTGTATTATGAAATGGGAAGATGTGATGGAAAGTGGCATTATTTTGTATTCAAGATTGCACAACTCTGTACACTAACTGCCCACAATGCCCACACTATTTACAGACTGAATGTGACCATACATATTTCTGGGAGCCAACATAGAAGTATCATGTGCAGACCAGTTACAGTGCCTCGCCCCAAGTACCTGAGCCTAGATATTACGAAATTTAAGAAATACTCAAGACTGAGGGAATAGTGCAATACCCATAAACATTTTATTAAAGAAAGTTGCACATTAGAAAGCTTTATTATTTTGAAGTTGACAAAACGTGCGACCCAAAATATGTTCCCAAACCACTGCACAGCTGCAATTGGAAATCAGTTTTAAAAGAATGAAAATATTTTAAGGGAGCCGCATTGAATATATTCTAAATTGAAGCCTCTAAGGGCTGCCCAAGAGATTGATATTCCTGTTGTGGTTAGCCCCATACTGGGTGCGGTAAATCAACCTCTATCTTTTGGTAAGCTATTGGTACTGCTAGCCCAAAGCAACAGCTAGGGGTTGCTCTAGATGGATGTAAACCGTGGCACTATAAACCATATCTGTGAATTAAAGAAGCCACTTTCTAAATTAAATTGTTCACTTCACATGAATTGAAATGGTCCTGAGGACATATGATGAGTAGAGAAAGTTCTCCGTAGCCAAGGGCAAATGGGAAAAAACTTGTAATACCAGCTCTTCTGTGCACCAAAAAGTTAGGAATCTTGGATAAAAAAGGACGGACATGGACACAGAACAATTTGGTCTGGAAAACAATGCAGGAAAAGGAATGGGTACAATAGATCCCTTAGTTGATCAGTGTGATGTCCAGAACAAATGGCTACCAAACATAGACCTAAGCAGAAAGAAAGCAGAAAGGAAATCTAAGCCTGCAGAGTTCTCAAAATTAAAAACAGGGAGACACGAACAAATGAACAAAGACAAATCCCAAGAAACAAAACAAATAGATGGAATGCCATATTTGGTATCTGTAAGGCTCATGAACCCTGAAAAGCTGATCTACTCCACTTGGAAGAACAGCAATCATAAGCACATGCTAATGGCATGCATAAACTTTGATGGTAGCTGGACAGCAGGATTGCTACTTCTCTAGAACAACCTGTAACCCTGAAGAGGCCAGACCCCCAGGTGAAACCATTTGAGAGGAGAGTTGCTTTCAGAAGAAGACAGTACCATGGTTTGGGATACAGCTGGAAATATTCAATGAGGCTGAATCAAAGTTGGAGGTGGCAAATAAAGCTATGTTGCCATGGCCAGTGTGGATATGCTAATAGGATCTCCTGTTTCTTGGACTGGATCTTTTGTCAAATCTAGGGAATCCGCTTGAAAGTGGAAAAGATTGAAGTATACCTTGTGGGAGATAGAGCATCTATTCCACACACCTTTTTATTCGGAGTGTGGCTAAAAAAGCATGAAAGCAAAAAAAAAATTCTGTTGTGCGATCAGATCTAGCCAAGGAAGGCCATAGATGGCCACTTCACCATGAAAAGGAATGGGGTTGAGACAAAGCAATATTGAAAGTGTCAAAATACTACCCAAATCATCTGCATGCCCATTTTCTTCCTTGGAACATACCCAGCTTTCAGGGAATGCAGGGCGATTTCTATGACTAAAGCTGCTAGACTCTGGTCTCAGAAATTCCATTGGTGATTTATGTAGGCACGGCCACCTGATTGTCCAGTCCACCACAAACTGCTTGGCCTTGAAGTCTGGTGAGAGAGATATACAAAGGCTGGGTTTATTGGTACCAATTCCCTCATGCTGGACATATCGCTGGCCTTACTTGAGAACCAAAAGCCCAGTTTTTAGAGATCCACAAATAGTTCTCACTGCATCTATTATTAAAACTATGGGAGAGAGCAGTTCAGGGAAACCCCATTTTGCCATGTGCCATGGCCCCAACTACCCCTGTACAATGTCTGATTTAAGGTGTGATAGGATCCTGGGACTAGTAGTTTACCAAGACCGGAGCACAATATTGCAGAAACTGATGGACTAGAGGAAGTAATCGGAGATGGGTCCAAGGCACCACAGTGATACAAGCTGCCATCAGTCTCTTGATTCTTAACCAATTTCGAGCCGTGGCTGATAGTTGATTCAGAAGTGCCACAAGATAAAAAGTCGATTTGAGAATCATGGGTATTGACAGGCAAACATTCTCCTTAACTGTTAAAGAAAGGTTCCGCAATCAATTGAAAATGTTGCAGTGGAGTCAGTTGAGACTTAGATTGTGGCTGGGATTATGGAATCCTGAATAACGACAGTACAGAATATCATTACAACAATACTGAATGACAAAATGTTGAGAGATAAGTGCACAGAGGGAGGTAAGGATTTACTATTCTTAACCTCACACATATTTACCTTAAAGTTATGTATATATCATTTTAGTACAGATTTGTGATGTTAGGTGTAGAATAAATAGAAACTTACGTTCAATATTTTGGCTCTCAATATTTTTCTTACAATATTCTGTCCCGTTGATAGTCAGAATTTGCTATTTCCAGCCTACGCCTCTGAATTGTGAAGAAAACCATTGTCTTGAATTATCCTACAGACTGAAAAAGAAGAGAAAGTTACTAACCTGTCATCTAAATATGGGAATACTTCAGTGCCTTCAGAGCAACAATTACCCACCAATGGAGAAAGGATCTTCCTGAATACTCTTGGAGCAAAAGACATTCTGAAAAGGAGCATTTGAAAGTAGTTGCTGAGGGTACTGAAATGGAGATTAATCCAGTACTTTAAACTCACACACTTTTCAAATGGTCTTTATGTTTAGAACAGGCTGAAAATCCCCTGATGAGTTTTGCATTAGAAAGAGTATTAACGCTGAAATATTTTCTTCAACCTGGTCAGGTGTGTTCACTTACACCAACCGCATATATTAATGGCTGTTGTTCTACTAGTCCACAAATGTAGGAAACAGCAAAAAGAGGTGCAAAGGATCAGGTCTATGTTCTTCTCTGTTTTTGGATATCACAACTAAAGCAGGTGTCAGATGCTCTGAAGCATCACATTTCCCTTTCATCTCTTGCCCCAATATAAAGATTCCATTCATCAGGTTGTGAAAAAGTGTGAACACAGCTGGTAACCACAAACTAAACAAGGACTGGCAAAGCCATTAGGATTTACATTTATATCGGGCATGCAATTACCATGCAAGTATCAAACCTATTACTTTTCAAATACTTGTTTGAGTAGTGGGGAGTGAGATCAAATATTCATCTTAAAATAAAACCTACAGAAAAAACAGCATTTTTGTCTGTAGCAACCATTTTTTAGATACATTTGTAAGCACTCCGTCCCATGTTCTACTGGCTACCCACCCATAGATTTCTGTTTGAAAATTGTCCTTGCATTGTACACGCCAAAAAGAAGTGGAAGGATTCGCCTAAACTGCCAATAGGAAAACTGTCATGCTAAAATACTCTTCTGGGATGATCCAAGATGACATGACAATGCCTCAAGCCAATGGCTTAAGGATCCAGAGCTTAAACAAGCTAATGCCTGAAGGGGGCTGACCCAAAGCTCCTTAAAGAAAGTGTATAATATGAAATGTTTTCTAAGATGGGGCAAGCACGGTACCTGTGAAAAGTAAAAACTTGTTACTATGCTTATTCATTTCCTTGGACGTTGCGTCATGTACAAGAAGAGTGAGCACCTATGCATGGAAACATCAAATTTGACAGAAGCATTGCCTGCAATTTCTTCATTTCCCTTCTTGTGCATATCTCCCAAAAACACTAAATTGTCACTAATGCCTAACCTCTATGATCAGTATTACTACACCTATATGTGTCACAGTTTTTTTTTTATTAATTGCCCATTCTTGATTCAACCCGCCCTTCTTGAAGGAATAGCCCTGTTACCAATACATTTCTGTGCAGGTATAGTTTAACAAGTACTATGATTTAACTAATCGTCAAATCTTCTTCTCTCTGCAGCTAATTTTCTGTGTCTGTGAAATCCACTCCGGTATAATAATAAACTATAGGATCTTGGATGAGCATGCAGGCTGCGGATGACTATAGGTGCAATTTAACCAGAACATATCAGTGGATGGAAGTGACCACTGCAGCTTGGTGCCAGTTATGTGTGGCTGTTCTGGCATCAGCCAAGGCCTCACTGTAGGAGGCTGGCCTGGTTTGTGGTGGGTACCTTGGGTACTTACACCTTATACCAGGTCCAGTTATCCCTTATTAGTATAATGTAGTAGTGTTCTAGCAGCTTAGGCTGAAAGGGGTAGCTATAGCAGAGCAGCTTAGGCTGAACTAGGAGACATGCAAAGCTCATGCAATACCACTTATAGTTACACAGTACTTATACACAAGTACAGACAAAACTCAGTGTTACCAAAAATAAAGGTATTTATTTGGGTGACACAGTACCAAAAATATCTTAGAGACAATACTCCTTCTGGGGGTAAGTATTATACACAATATATACACTAGACACCAAAATTAGACAAGTAAATAGTCATAGAACAATGCAAACAGTAGGAAATCCTATAGAATGCAATGGGAGAAAATAGGTCTAGGGGCAACACAAACCATATACTAAGAAAGTGGAATGTGAATCAATAATTCCCCCCTAGACAAGTGTAGTGTGTGCAGAATCGCTGGGAGAGTAAGAATGCAGTAAAGGTAAGTAAATTACCCCACCAAGAGCCCAGAAAAGCAGGAGTAAAGTACTGCAAGTTTCTTTAGGACACACTACACCTCGTTTTGGGGATTTTGCAGCAGCCAACCAAGTCTGCAAAGAACAACTGCTGGATTATTGGACCTGAAGACCTGCAAAGGAAGGGGACCAAGTTCAGCATTCGAAAGAAGTTCCAGGAAGGATAGGAGCCCCTGCCAACCCAGAAGAGGGTGCAAAAGAAGAGTCCCCGGTTAGTCGAAGACTGCAGAAATGCAGCCTAGGGAGATGCCAGGGTTCCTGCATGATGCAAAAGATGTCCCATGGCATGAAGATCGTTGCAGATGAGATTTCTTGTTAAAAGTTGCCAACAAGCCTTGGCTAGGACAAAAGTGTGTTTTGCATCAAAATGTCACTGGATGAGCCCAGGAGGAATCTGGGGGCCTCAACTCTGTGTGAGGAGGAAGAGGGAGCTCTCAGCACTTTAGAGAGCTCTCAGGATGCCAGCCAGCACCCCTAGGAGCTGCTGGACCCGGGTTCAAAAGAGGTGCAAAACACGGTTGATGCAGCACAACAAAAGAGGGTCCCATGCCACCAGAGAACAACTCAGCGAGTTGAGCATCGCAGGATGGAGTGCTGCGGACCTGGGCCAGGCTGTGCATGAAGGAATTTTGGAAAGAGTGCACAGAGGCCTCAGGAGGCAAAGAAGACGCAGTACACAGGGGCACTGTCGCTTTCTGGGAAGGCAAGGTCTTACCTCCTCCAAATTGCATCAGCAGGACCTCAGGACAGTCTATGTCGATGATGTCCACCCTCTGTTTCCTTAGGAGCACGCTCGTTGCTGTGAGAGGAGTCCCAGGGTACCGGTCGTCATCTTGGAAGGTGCCTGCTTGGAGCAGGCTAGTGACTCCGTCACTCCAAGCGAGATTTCTTTGGTCGATCTGGTGCAGGATGAAGATACGGAGTCCCCAGAGCGGGCACACCATGGAAACTGTTGCAGTTGCTGACTTGGAGCTGAGGTTGCTGAAGAAAAGTGTCTCTTGCAGACACTTTGTTACAGTTACAGCGTTTCTTGGAGCAGGCTGCGGTTGATCCGAGGTCAGAAGAGTCTGAAGTGGTTGCAGAGGATTGCTGAAGGAAACGTGCAAGCAGAATCTGAAGAGAACCCACAGGAGAGACCCTAAATAGCCCTGAGAAGGGGATTGGCTACCTTATCAGATAAGGACCAATCAGGAGGAGTCTCTGATGTCACCTGCTGGCACTGGCCACTCAGAGCCCTCCAGAGTGCCCCCACACCTTGCAAAGCAAGATGGCTGAAGTCTGGGACACACTGGAGGAGCTCTGGGCACCAACCCTGGGGTGGTGATGGACAGGGGAGTGGTCACTCCCCTTTCCTTTGTCCAGTTTCGCACCATAGCTGGAGAGAAGGGGTCCCTGAACTGGTGTAGACTGGTTTATGCAAGGAGGGCACCATCTGTGCCCTTCAAAGCATTTCCAGAGGCTGGGGGAGGCTACCCCTCCCCATCCTGTAACACCTATTTCCAAAGGCAGAGGGTGTAACACCCTGTTCTCAGAGGAAATGCTTTGTTTTGCCTTCCTGGGACTGGGCTGCCTAGACTCCAGGAGGGCAGAACCCTGTCTGTGAGGTGGCAGCAGTTGTAGCTGCAATGCAAGCCTCAGAGATCTGCTTTGGCAGTACTGGGGGTCCATGGATGGTGGAGCCCCCAGGATGCATGGAATTGGCTCCCCAATACCAGATTTGGAATGGGGGGACAATTCCATGATCTTAGACATGTTACATGGCCATATTCGGAGTTACCATTGTGAAGCTACATATAGGTATTGACCTATATGTAGTGCACATGTGTAATGGTGTCCCCGCACTCACAAAGTCCAGGGAAATGGCCCTGACCTATGTGGGGGCACCTTTGCTAGTGCAAGGGTGCCCTCACACTTAGTAACTTTGCACCTAACCTTCAGCAAGTGAAGGTTAGACATATTGGTGACTTATAAGTTACGTAAGTGCAGTGAAAATGGCTGTGAAATAATGTGTACGTTATTTCACGCAGGCTACAATGGCAGTCCTGTGTAAGGGTTTGTCTGAGCTCCCTATGGGTGGAAAAAGAAATGCTGCAGCCCATATGGATCTCCTGAAACCCCAATGCCCTGAGTACCTAGGTACCGTATACTAAGGACTTATAAGGGGGGTCCAGTATGCCAATTGAAATTGGTAAATTAAGTCACTGGCCTAAAGTGGCAAATTTAAAAGCCGAGAGAGCATAAGCACTGAGGTTCTGGTTAGCAGAGCCTCAGTGACATAGTTAGGCACTACACAGGCATACACATTAGGCCATAAATTATGAGCACTGGGGTCCTGACCAGCAGTATCCCAGTGAGACAGGTAAAAACATACTGACATACATGTGGAAAATGGGGGGTAACATGCCAAGGAAGACGGTACTTTCCTACACTCACCAAGCCTTTGATACTCCTTTCTTTCCAGAATGCACACACAAATGAAGAGATACAATACATTACAAGCCTACTCCATTCATTCTTGGTGAGTCTTAGTATGTTGCTGTAACAGTCACATAGAGGCGCAGACAAAGTACCCTGAGCATGTCGTGCCATAAAGACTCTGATGGAGCCCAGCAAGGTTAAAACATATTGAGGTTTTTTTTTTTTTGTTGATTCTGAGGTAGCAGAGTTGATGGTGCAATGTTCCTTTTGGGCTTTTGGGGCAGGAGAACGACTGATCCCATGACCTATAATTGCAAGAACCAGAAAAAGTGCTGTAATGGAAAGGCCATAAGTAATTGCATGTGGTCAAGAATAATTCAATAATTTCAATGCATCACCTTTGTGCTGTCAAAGATGGAATTAAGACCCAACAACACTTGAACCAGTAGAGCAGATTGTATACAAATGAGATGATGGGAACCGAGCAACAGCACAACTATTTTTGCAACAGTTTTCGGTAGTCTCTAAATCCCTTTCACTCTGGCACTTGTCCACACCATGGGAAAGCTCTCCTGCAGAACGTATCATATGCATAATGATGGAAAAAGAACCACACGTATCTGAGGAGGTCCAGAGGTGACTATATTGACTATGATTTCTATCCATGTTATATTTTAGTGAGGGAAACAGGAACTTGGTTAGACTCCTCTTTCAAATTGCATAGGAGATTATATATGCTCTTTTGGCTGCACTGTGGTCTAGGGTTGAACAAATACAAATGAAGGTCTTCTCTAAACCAAAGAGACTGATTCTGGAGATAATGAGCCAGTGTCAAAAGCTGCAGAGAGAGAGGTCCAAAAGAACGATAAAGAATGAGAACCAGTACCTGCCTAAACCAAAATATCTTTCTTGACAGCAACTAGACCGTCCCACCCCATGTTTAGGAAAGATGTGCAGTGCTTAATTGGAGTAGGTGGTTGCGAGTGGAGTCCACCAGCATTTATTTTTGGGGACCAGCACTTATTTTCCTCATCAGACTTTGACCCAGAGCAAGAGAAAGAAAAACACACAAGAAGGAATAAAGGAGAAAAAGAAAGATGAAAAACTATGACAAAAAGAGAAAGCAGGGATGAAAAAGAACCTCCGAGGGTGAGATGAAGGGATATAGAGGGTCAAGTGATGATTTAAAGAGACATAAGGTGGAATCAAGGATATGTAGCCTTGGTGTTCACCACACTGACATACATTCACCCTGGCAGCAGGCTTCTAAGCAAAACCTTGGTCCCCGGCATTTATTCTTTTACAAATTGAGCACTGAAGGTGTGTGGCTGGCTACTGTTTAGCAACACTTCCTAATCTATCAGTTCGTAAATTTGAGTCACCACACATTTGTCCATGATCTTGGCTGACAATAGTACACCTACTTTAAGGTGGAAGTTATACAAAGGCAAGGAGTCCCACGAAGCCTGTTGAAAACAGGGTCAAGACTCGTGCCATTATTTACAATGCCACAGTAACTTGTATTAATGGCACAATTGTTTGGTGAACCAAAACAATGCAAACGGTCTCTGTTTACAAACATTTTGGGTTTTGCGGGCATAGCACTGTGGTTGAAAACTTGTGCACATCACATGTGCATGCCGCAGCAGTATTTCCATGTTATTTCAGATTTGTGTCCCTCAAATGTATAATCAGACTGTAATACATCCAGTACCCTAAAGAACACTGCATTGCAAATTTAGGCCCTCATTTACAGTTCCACTGTAAATAAGGAGGTAATATTATTCAGTCTCCTAAAAGAACATTTCATTCCTTGACTGAAGATTCACAAATAAGAGGCATTAATGTACAAAAAAAACATTTATCAAAATAAACAGCTATAAGAATTGAGCTTGGCCTGATTACTGTTTATTCAAAAGCCTTAGATGTCATTGTAAGAGAGCTTTTCCAATTGTTACGGGGCAGTTCCTCAGCTAAGGCGAAGGAGCGTCATCCCACTGGATTGTGGGGAAAGGAAAAGTAAAATGATAACAACGCTACGTTAATACCATTTTATTTTTCCTGGGAGAAGGGGCGGGGTGGGGCTGGGCTGGAGGGAGGAGGCCAGAGGAGGGGTATGTGCACTATAAAGTGTGCATGTCTGTTTGGCTGACTGTGTTGGGCCGGCCAAACACACATGCACACTTAGCATGTTCTCTACCTGGCTGTATTGCACAGTGAGTGGAGAACATGCCCAGGCTCCCATTCCCAGTCTAAGTGGAGAAGCAGACCGCTCAGACCAATCACGACGCTGCTGTTGCTGGTGACAGCAGCATTGTGATTGGCTGGGAGCCTGGGAACAGCAAGAGGATAGAGGGGTCACAAAAGTGCCTCCCCCACAGGTAAGCTTTTTTTTTTCCACAATGTCCCCCGTCCCATCCCACCCTCGCCACCCCCATTGAGTAGCAGCCGCCACTGTTGTTACTCTCCAAGAAATCCTCTGCGTGAGGTGGGTAAATATGAACTTATTAATGGAACCCCTAAAAAGCTTGTCATTATGGAAAATGTGAAATCCGTGCTCCTCCAACTCAGTATGAAATTAGAGGATCTTTGTTGCACAAACATAACCCATACAAGAGCAGTTATCATGAAAGCCAAGTACTGGATTATAGCCGCTATGTGAGTAGTACCGTTCTTCAATATTTTAAAGATTTAGCAGGGTTTAGACTCCTCCAGCCATAAATGGTACACTTATTAAACACCCTGGGGTGTATTCACAAAGGATTTTGGAGTACGTAAAGTAGTACTCCAGTAATACTCATTTGCATACTCTTACATCTCTTTGTGAAATGTTGCCAAAACATCGAAAATGGGAATAAATAGGCAATCTTCCAGAAATATTCTTGTACAATTCGTTCACATAGAAAGGACTGTGCTCTATTTGCAGTTTTACCAATATGGAGTTTCAGGGTTGATTCGCAAGAGCATGTAAGAGATACTCCTATAACACTGCTCACTGTACTACGTTTACTGCTGTTGTGAATTGGCGTTTTGAATCTGAGGTAAGGGCGTAAGGACTTCAATACCAACTACACATAAGCACTTTATGCTAAAAGGGTTCAAGGTCTGAATGATGTTTGTTTGCTCTGAACTTTGAGCCTTTTTTTTTATTTTTTATTGTATGATTTTAAACATGCCTTTTAATTTGTTATATCCCCACCTTTTATTACAGACTGTTTGAATTTTCAAATATTTTAATAAATTTGTGGAATTATATTCATTTTATAATATTGAATTTTAATGATTGTTTCATTTTATTTAAGTATTTGAATTATCATATGCTTTGTAGCCCTCCATGAAACTAATAACGATGCGTTTATCATCAAAACAAGCAGATCTCAACCGGGTCGTATGGAATAGTCCCAGATAAAAACACTTCATACTTCAGAGTTCAAAGAAAGGAAAATATACTGAACTCAAATAAAGCAGAGGAAACTAGTAATTCCCCATTATTTTATCTCCTTTGTTTCATGTGCACTTTCTTAAGGTTGGACTGTACAGGTTAAACAGTTGCCATTGCTATTTTGCACCAACATTTCAATATTATAGAGATCAAACAAGTGCAGATTTGCACAATTTCCCCATTACATATTTGCGCTTATGTAATTTTTCTCAGGCAGATTCAGACCTACATTTAGGCCAAGGTGGCAAATCCAGATGGGCCAGTGTGACGAGTCAGGATATCGGCTGGTTTTGTGGCAGTGTGTAGGCCAGCTTTGGTTGTGGGAAGTTGGTGGTGATATCTGGGCTGGTGTTGGGAACATCTTTCTATAATGACTAGGAGACAGGAGGAGGTAGCACTGTGCTTGCCACAATAGGTTGCAGTGGGTACAAAGCTGCCGGTCTCAAAGGGTATACAAGGAGGTGCATTACCTCATATCTGGTAGACAGCAAGAGGAGGTGCATTTCTTTTGTGAAAATACATTAACTGCCATCCAACCCACCATGTTTACTGCACACATACTCTTCCCAAGTTCCCCACGCTTCATCTTTATCCTGCTCCTAGTTGTGCGGGCGCTGAATGCAGCAATCAGTGCTCATTGCTAAATGCTACCTGAAACTCAGCAGCACCTAACTAGATGGATGTGGATAGGTGGGGAATGTGGCCAAGCAAGCTGTAATCACTTGCATGTTCAGTTAGAACTCTGCAGGGGCATTAGGGGAGGGCTTGTTCTATCATGCTGTGGTGTATGGGGGCACCTGCACAGTGGAGGAGGAATTGCGGAGCCAGAGAGACAAATAAGGTATTTTGATAAGCATTTTCTTTTTGTTCCTCACCATGGCTGTTAAATGTTTTGGAAAAAATCTCTAGTATTTAGGAGTAAAGAAACATCCTCCAGCACTCTTATCAACGGTTTTCTCATCCTAAATATTGCAATAACCTCTACGATGGAGTCCCTAGCAAAACAACATCCAAACACCAAATAGTTCAGAGCCATCCTACTCGTTTACTATTTGGCCAAAAACAACGTGACCCCATGCATTGGAGCCATCCATGAGCTGCCTGCGAAAAAAAAGAGTACATTTCAAATTAACCTTCTTCATCCACAAAATCTTTAGCGCTGAATTCCCTGTAAAAGATTTTTGCCCAGAGAGTTCCACCCAAGTTGGAACCCGGTGTAGCAGCCTTCCTGTGACGTGCAGAGCCCCTGCCTTGAAATCGGTGTAGTTGTACCCGTTCTTGGCCTCCCGCTGAGAGGCAATTGATGAATAGGCATGCAAAGTTGTCTCCCGATTCCCTCACCGTATACCATGGGTGTGAGACCACAGCGACTTTCGGTGCAGCCCGGTGCTGGACTTGGCCTCGGGTGCCTGTGTGACTGCATAGCTGCGTAGCTGGGGAGAGATTGCGCCAGTGACCTCACCTTGGGTTGTAGATGGAGAGAGATGTCCCACATCCAAGACCCACTTTTGATGGGGTGGGCCGCTTTGTCTTGGAGGCTGAACGCAGGGGAGAGGAGTTACTGCTTCGGAGAATGTACAGTTGCAGCACAAAAAAGCAGTGATAGGGGAGGCAACACTGGTGCTCCTTGTGATGGTAGGCCCTGTGCAGCCCTTCAAATCCCTAACAAAGGAAGACCTTTAGTCCTGCTGCACTGAACTGAAACTGAGTTTGGACAAATCTATGGCAGAAAAATGTAAAACCTGACCTGGAGAAAGACTTAGCTGAGATAAAATTAGGCATTCAGGCCATAACTCACTACGTGGATGTAACTGAAAAGCAAATAGACACCAACATAAAACAACTAATTCATACCTCCATTACCCATTTGTATATTCAAACTAAACTGGCACAGGGAAGATAACAGGGCTTTGAGAATTGGTCCAGGAGGGAGAGCATCCTCATTCGAAATTTGAAAGAGGGCGCAGTGGGCGAATATATCTATGGCTGTTTGAAACACGTTTGAATCTATTCTGTAAGACCCACACATCACTACTGTTCATATGGGCAGACAATTCAGGGCCACAAATAAGGGGCCCAGGGATACTACTGCAAAATTGGCTGGCTCCAAAGTCAGGGAGGTCAACATGAGGAGGGCCAGATATATGGTTTAGATCCATTACGAGGACTCTTCCATAGCTCTCTATTAAGATCTGTCTGCGATTACCCTGCAGAAAAGAAGCAACCTCAAGGCACTGATGCAGCTATTGAATGAGAAACAGATTTAAAAAACCATTGCCTTGGACTTTTGCTACAGTTTAACCGTGTATATGGAATGGCTCAAATTAAGTAATATGGGATTTGGGGATGGGTTTAAGATTGTTTTTTAAAACATCTTTCATTGAGCTTTAACATTTACACTAAAGACATGCTGGGAGCTCCAGCTGTAACATATAGGGGGTCATTCTGACCCTGGCGGCCGGTGACCGCCAGGGTCACCGACCACGGGAGCACCGCCAACAGGCTGGCGGTGCTCCCGAGGGCATTCTGACCGCAGCGGTTCAGCCGCGGTCAGAAAGGGTAAACCGGCGGTCTCCCGCCGGTTTACCGCTGCCCCAGTGAATCCTCCATGGCGGCGGAGCGCGCTCCGCCGCCATGAGGATTCAGACACCCCCTACCGCCATCCTGTTCATGGCGGGAAACCCGCCATGAACAGGATGGCGGTAGGGGGTGCCGCGGGGCCCCTGGGGGCCCCTGCAGTGCCCATGCCAATGGCATGGGCACTGCAGGGGCCCCCTGTAAGAGGGCCCCAAAAAGTATTTCAGTGTCTGCTTGCAGACACTGAAATACGCGACGGGTGCAACTGCACCCGTCGCACCCCTGCAACTACGCCGGCTCAATTCTGAGCCGGCGTCCTCATTGCAGGGGCATTTCCTCTGGGCCGGCGGGCGCTCTTTTGGAGAGCGCCCGCCGGCCCAGAGGAAATGTTTGAATGGCCGCCGCGGTCTTTTGACCGCGGTGCGGTCATTTGGCGGCGGTACCTTGGCGGACGGCCTCCGCCGTCCGCCAAGGTTAAAATCACCCCCATAATTTCTTTGTTACGGTGGAATTTGTCCTGGTAGTGGCAGTGTCTTGTACCGATGATGCAGAGGTACTTTTAACCCAATCATTGCAATATGCCATCCAATATAGCCAATGCCTGCATAGTTACAGTGACAATGTTTCCCCTCGCCTCATGCTGAACCACAGCATAGGTGCTCCCAGTCCGGGTGCCTATTCTCTGCCCTCTCTTCCCCCTTGCGCCTCATGCTGCCCCAAATGTTAATATGTAGCTGTTGTCTGTTGCTGTGTCAGGTGTCTTCAGGTGTGTCCCACCCTCCGTCCCCTGAACTCTCTCCAGTATTGTGGGTGTCAGATGGAGGGGAGAGTGGAGCGTCCTGCCAGGAACATAATAAGCTAGTCATCTCCCGGGCTTCATAGGAATGATGCACCATCTAGAAGTGGTTCGCCCAGATTCTCCAGAGTGCTCCAGGCCTGGGCCCCCTCAGTTGAGCCCTGGCGGCACATGGCTTCCCGATATCTCACCATCTCCTCCGCCCACCTCAACAACTCCTGCTTCCAGGCTGTGCTCTGGGGGGCCATCACCACTTTCCAATTTCTTTTTATCTCTCTTTTAGCTAGCAGGAGTGCTAAGTCCTGGAAATGGTTGGACACTTTAAGCCAGCTGTGTGGAAATAACCGCTGAGCAAATACGGTCTGGGCTCATAGGGAACTTCAGGGTCGGTTACCTCTGTTAGCATGTTGACAATGAATTCGCAGAAATCCCTCCGAGCTGGACAGATGCAGAACATTGAAAGAATTCCACTGCTTCTTCTCCGCAGCGTGGGCACCTGGCTTCTGTCAGGCCAAAACGCCTCTGAAGCCTGCCTGGTGCCACCTATGCTCTATGTTACACATACAGGTTTATAAGCCTGAAACGTGCATTTCTAGAGACTTTAAGTAATGGGCTTAGGGCTTGAGCCCCACTAACTCGACATTGGGCTAGAATGACTTGGCCATAACAAGCAAAAGTCTGAGGCAGGGAGTGTCCACGTTCTTATAACCTCGGAGGCAGATCAGTTTGGGGCCTGGCAAGCACACATAAATACGAACGGCTAAGTTCCAGCGAGTGCAATCATACCTACGCTAATCTTCTGTAACCAGATGAGGTGGAGGAGTTGGGATTGCATAATCACAATGTAAGAGGGGGTTGTTGCATGTGGAACCTTGAGGGGAAGACAGAGGTGGCTAGAGTTGTGATCTCAAAGGTAACTTTCCTTTTCATTCTCTTAGGGGGTAGAGTTGGCAAAACTTTGGTCCTAACTTGTATCTTGTCTATCCAAAATGCAGCATCACTGTTTTACCATGTAATGCTACGTGCAGTGCATCTATTTGAATAGTTTCCTAGACGACACCAGAAATGAAGATGATGGGAGATAGTCTCAAAAGGGGGCACTGGTCTCCTCACTTCAATAGGTGCCTCAGGTGGACACGAATATAACATCCTTCTGTGACCAGATAATTGTTGGAGAGAAGGTGTGGGAGTTGTATATTTTGTTTTGTTTCCATGCCTTACGTTATGCTTTTGTATATGCAGCCCTAATGTGCTGATTATCTATCATTTAAATCTGTCAAACATGTGCATGCCATTTTCTTTATTCTGGTCATTACTGATTGTATCGTTCAATATTTGTTATTTCATAACATCGATTAAAACATTTTTCAGTACAAAAAACATTTAGTTTCTCAACTTTTTACTCGATATCTCAAGTCTTCAATCCTAACTTAAAGTCTATGGGGGTCATTCTGACCCTGGCGGTAATTACCGCCATGGCGGAGGTCGGCGGTAGCACCGCCAACAGGCTGGCGGTGCACCGCTGGGCATTATGAACGCGGCGGTTCAGCCGCGGCCAGAAACGGAAAGTCGGCGGTGTCCCGCCGACTTTCCGCTGCCCTTGAGAATCCTCCATGGCGGCGGAGCGCGCTCCGCCGCCATGGGGATTCTGACACCCCCTACCGCCATCCAGTTCCTGGCGGTTCTCCCGCCGGGAACAGGATGGCGGTAGGGGGTGCCGCGGGGCCCCCGTAAGAGGGCCCCAAAAAGAATTTCAGTGTCTGCCTAGCAGACACTGAAATTCGCGACGGGTGCAACTGCACCCGTCGCACCTTCCTACACCGCCGGCTCAATTCTGAGCCGGCGTCCTCGTGGGAAGGGTGTTTCCCGCTGGGCTGGCGGGCGGACTTTCGGCGGTCGCCCGCCAGCCCAGTGGGAAAGCCAGAATGACCGCCGCGGTCTTTTGACCGCGGAGCGGTCTTTCGGCGGGAACCGCGTGGCGGGCGGCGACCGCCGTCCGCCGCGGTCAGAATCACCCCCTATCTGTCTTACTTGTTACTGTGCATGTTGGAAAGATCATCTATACAGCTATTCAGTAATAGGCAGATTATGCCAGCCTAAAGCTGGAATGGCATAATTCGCTGGTAGTGAAATTAAAAGTGGCATTGAACTCTGTAGGGGAAGAAAAG
Source organism: Pleurodeles waltl (assembly GCF_031143425.1). Lineage (NCBI taxonomy): Eukaryota > Metazoa > Chordata > Amphibia > Caudata > Salamandridae > Pleurodeles > Pleurodeles waltl. Next base: position 275,824,490 of record NC_090451.1, on the reverse strand, counting down.
GAACAGCAAAGAGACAAAAGTTTAAAACAACACAGATAAGAAAAGCACTGAATTTGGGAAAAAACTAGTAATGCCCCTCACCCCCAAACAAACTTCACCCATCCAGAACTGCGCACAAAGTAAAAAGCTTCAATGTTCCACCCCTTTCAGAGAAGAACACCAACTGTATATGTTCATTCTTGCAAAGGATCAGCTACCTACCTCTTTCAGTCCTTTAAAGAAAGACTGCTCGATTCTACCTCAGAAAAAACCTTTTACCTCACAGTCACCTTAAGTTTAAGTAGAAACCCCACTGATGCCACACCTCTTCTCACACATAGCCCAGTTGTAATCACCATTATTTTTTTCTTTCTGGAAAGTGTTGCTTGGCACAAGTTGAGAAAGAATGTGACAAGCTACCAACATCACTTTCTCTGGAGCACCCTGTCACAGAGTACCACGGATGTCAGGCTGAGCATTACAGCTTCCGCTTTGGGGTCGCACCCTAAAGAGAGAGTCCCTGACGAGTGTCTGGCAAACACCAATTATACAAAGCTGGGCCCCTCGCCTCTGATTTTCCAAGTTTTCAATTTGCTGCTCAAGTCTCATCTTGCCGTCAACCTCACAGGGTCTGAATGACTCAATGTCAATAGCAGACCATAATAACCATTGAAAATGTCACCATGATCTTCTCTTAGCCAGGAAAGAATACATAACATCACTCTCTCTGATCATCTGGGAATGCTGTTGGTTTACAATGAATATACAGATGACATTGGTTTCGAAAAAGCTGCAAACTTTTTTAGAATCTCTGTAGAACAGTGAAGTAGATGTTCGGCAGTACTAATGAGATAAGAGGGGATTAGATTACTTGTACATGCAGTGAGACATGTACATGAAGTGAAACACCTGGAACACTTGTTGCCTATAAAGGCATACAAATGCTGGAGATGCAGATGTTCTACTTGTAATTGGTGACAGCAAGACCCATGGACTCTGACCGGGGGATTCTGTTGACGAGTAAATGTCCCATTTTGGTAATTCCTGCCATTTTGTATTGCACAGCATTCAATTCCAATTTTATGGGATGGTTCTCTGATCATGAGGAACTGACCTCTTTCTAGAGGGTTGATATAGATTCCATAATAGTAATACGAACCAAATTTGTGTCCATTGCTCAGGCTGGATTGAGTACACGTGCTAGGCAATCTGTCAGATCACTAACATGGAGACTTAGCCGGCCCAGAAGAAGGGATGCTTGTCCACCCAAATCACCTCAGCACTGGATAGTGCACAAAGAGAATAGTGTCGCTCAAAGAAGCCCCAAAAGGAAAGGGGATTAGAGGAGAAAAAGAGAACACTGGTCTGGGGCTGTTAGCACTTCACAGCATGTTGGTGCTTCTCAGTTGTAGCTGCCATGGATTTTCTTACACTTAGAACACCCAAAGACAATTAGTAACCATGAGAAATACTACTCTCTTAAATATAAATGTGAGTCTTATAATCTATAGTTTTAGCAATACCTATTGGGTGCAGGCACTGGAATTTCTTTAATGTGCTTTGTGTATATTGAGCTTAAATTCTTATTTCTTTATCTGTAAGAGACAAGCATATCAACCTTGAGTCTATACTTTTAATATAATGTTTGCAACCATTATTATTGTCAGACTTAGGTTGAGTATCATTACCTTGATGAAATAAAGTTCTATGCTAGTCCGTTGCTCTTGGCTTCATGGCTAACAAGTGGAATCACAAAAGGCATATTCAGTACTGTTTTTTCTTCAGTATTCCTAATTGTTGTAAACTTCAGTTCAACTTTGCAGCATAAGCCCTTTTGAATGATGCAAATGAGCTATATGTGCTAGAATCCAGGTATACACCTATACATGCGTCTTGTAGTGACCCTACTTGGAACCTTTGACTTTGTCTTCATGATCTCCTTGTGGATGGGTTGAAAATGTACCAGTCACTGAAGATGTTGCACAAGGCAGACTAATAGACAGGAATACACCAGAAAGGAGAATCTATTAAAAACTGATCAAAAAGACCTGCTTAGGAATCCAAGCAGGAGCTTGCACATTCAATCCTCGATTATCCGACATAGTTCATGAGAATCGAATGTGGTATAACTAGCTTTTCCAGCAAAGATGGGCCCCAAGATTAGACATCTTGCATACCCTAGAAAGGTCTGCAAAACTCTGGAAAGGTCCATGAAACACCCAACAACATTTGTAAAGACTAGTTGTTTCCAACGACAGATCAACAGGATCCTGGTCCAAAAATCTTGATCAATCTAGCAAGACTTTGTCATCACCACCACATACAATGTAGCAAGTTTTTATCGCTATGCTCACACCATACTTGACCACTGACCAAAAAGGGTCTAAAAAAGCCTTTCATTCATATGTATGCTCCCTACATATAATTTTATCTTCAAAATCATTGCTCCTCCCTGAATCCTGTAGTTAGGCGTGTGACACTGGTAACTAATGATGTGACACAGAAATTTCTGCTTTGGTGGTTTTCACCCTGACTCACAGTTAATACCTGAGACCTTCCAACCTCTCTTCCGTGCTTTGTTCTGCTCCTGCAGTACCCCTTGTTTTCTTGTTAAGGTTCTCCCTCAGGGCATTTTTGGCGCATACCAGCATGCACGCCACCCTGGACTGATCCACACCATCCTGAAGGTAATCAACCCTGTCCATTTTCCCCTTTCTCTGCATGTTGGAGCAGGACATAAAGAAATCTTTTTTGTTCCTTTTCTGCTGTGATATGTCACTAAGCCCAGTATTACAAATGGGGGTCTTTGGTTGGCAGTCAGGTTACCCCCTGTCCAAGCAAGGACCCTCACTCTAGTCAGGGCAAAGGAGAAACACACCTGGTTAACCCCCTCTCACCCCCTTGGTAGCTTGGCACGAGCAGGCAGGCTTAACTCAGAAGCAATGTGTAAAGTATTTGTACCAACACACACAGTAATACAGTGAAAACACTACAAAATGGACACCACACCGGTTTAGAAAAATAGGCAATATTTATCTAAATAAAACAGGACCAAAACGACAAAAATCCAACATACACAAGTTAAAATATGAATGTTCCAAAGAATAAGAGTCTTACTTCATAGAAAACAATCGAAACAATGATTTTGCACAAAGTACCTGGTTTGCATCAAAAATCAAGCCGCACGGGCAAGCATGAGTCGGAATAGTCAGTGATGTGTCAATTCCTTCCTCGCAAGGGAAGCCGTACATCGTTTCTTCTCCAGTCGGGTCGGCGATGCATCATTTTTCACCCTCGCAAGAGAGCGAGGTGTTGATTTTCGGATGGGGCACCTTGGATCCGCACAGAGTCAGGATGACTTTGACGCCCAGGGACGATGCATGGAAAATCCAGTTGCACAGTGTTAGAAAAACGCACTGCGTGGGGTTTGCTTTATTATCAGCAGCCGCAAGCAGGTTTTACGCGTTGTTTCTCCAGCCGCAATGCGTTGATCTCCCAGCTGTGTTGCAGGTGGATCGTCCATAATTTCCCCATACGGCATTCTGTGCGTGGATTTTCAGCTCTTGTTCTACCAACTTCACCTTTCAAGGGCCCAGGGACTGAATAGGGCACCACTTAGCAGGACAGGAGACTAAGCACAGAGTCCACGTGCTGGCATAGGCAGTCTTAGATGGTCCTGAGACTTCAAAACAGGAGGCAAGCTCAGTTCAAGCCCCTGGAGATTCTTCTCAAGCAGGAATGCACAACAAAGTCCAGTCTTTGTCCCCTTTCACAGGCAGAAGCAGCAACTGTAGGATAGCCCAACAAAGCTCAGTCACAGGCAGGGACTGCACTTCTCAGCTCTTCAGCTCTTCTCCTTGGCAGAGATTCCTCTTGAATCCAGAAGTGATCTAACTTTCAGGGGGTTTGGGTCCAATACTTACCCCTTTCTGCCTTTGAAGTTGGCTAACTCTACAGGGGAGATTCTCTTATTTGCAAGATCCTGCCTTGCCCAGGCCAGGCCCCAGACACACATCAGGGGGTTGGAGACTGCATTGTGAGAGGGCAGACACAGCCCATTCAGGTGTAAGTGACCTCTCCTCCCTCCACTGTAGCACAGATGGCCCATCAGGATATGCAGGCTACACCCCAGCTCCCTTTATCTCACTGTCTAGAGGGGGTTCACAGCCCAACTGTCAAACTGACCCAGGCAGGGAATCCGCAAACAGGGAGAGTCACAGAATGGTTTATGCAAGAAAATGCCTACTTTCCAAAAGTGGCATTTTCAAACTAACAATCTAAGAAACAACTTCTCTAAAAGATGTATTTTTAAATTGTGAGCTCACAGACCCCAAACTCCACATTTCTATCTGCTCTCAAAGGGAATCTGCACTGTAATAATATTTAAAGGCAGCCCTCATGTTAACCTATGAGAGAGATACGCCTGGCAACAGTGAAAACAACATTTAGCAGTATTTGGCTGTTTGGACATGTAAAACACATCAGTCCATGTCCCACCTTTAACATACATTGCACCCTTCCCCTGGGGCTACCTTGGGCCTACCTTAGGGATGCCTTACATGTACAAAAAGGGAAGGTTTAGGCCTGGCAAGTGGGTACACTTGCCAAGTTGAATTGGGATTTAAACTGCACCTACAGACACTGCAGTGGCAGGTCTGTGCCATGTTTACAGGGCTACTAAAGTGGGTGGCACAACCAGTGCAGCAGGCCCACCAGTAGCATTTGATTTATAGGTCCTGGGCACCACTAGTGCACTTTAATAGGGACTTACTGGTAAATCAAATATGCCAATCATGGATTACCAATTACACATACATTTTACACCAGAGCACCTGCACTTTAGCACTGGTTAGCAGTGGTAAAGTGCCCAGAGTATCAAAAACAGCAAAAGCAGAATCCAGCACACATCAACAACCGGGAAGCAGAGGCAAAAAGTTAGGGGAGTCCACGCCAAGGATGCCAAGCCTAACACCCAGTATGAAGGCCTAGGCATCCAGAGGCCCCAACTTTAATAGCTAGATGGCACCATAACATTTTGGAAGTGCTGCTCTCCTAAGCAGTGGCTGACAGAAGTCCATTCCACCACAATCTTTGCAGACATGGGTTTCATCGAGCTTTAGAGAGCACCACCGATGCCATACAGCCTCTGTTTCCGGGACAGCCTACCCTCCCTGTTCCACCAGATCCAGGCCATCTGCAGGTATGCTTATGGCTATGGTTCGGTCACCACTGAAATTTCCCCAGACCTCTATCTTTCCTGGGCCACTCCATGGCTCACCTCCAAGTGTGGGCACAATGTAGGCCCTGTTCACCACCGCGACCTTCACTACTTTCAGCACGATAGGTGCACTCAAAAGTGGCACAGGGTGAGTGGCCTAATTCTCAGGCAGTGTTTCCCCTGGGACAATAGCCAGCGTCCCTATGTTTACCAGAGGTTGCCTTCTCCCCATGAGCATTTGCTGCCATGTTCCCAGGTACACCAGGCTTCTTGCAGCCGTTTGGGCAGAGCAATGAAGCCATGTTCCCAGGTACACCAGGCTTCTTGCAGCCGTGTGGGCAGAACAATGAGGTACTCGTTCAGTGGGATCTCTGAGCCCTCCAGGGCTGTAACAAGACCCAGGGGTCCCTAATCACATTCTGCAGAAGGGCCCCAACATTTTGCGTTACGTCTCTGACCAATAGTTAAAAATGTCTGTAGTGCAAAGTCACGAAGCATTAAAAAGGTTCAAAGCGTTCAGCACTGGAGGGACTAAGACCAGTAGGCAGGTGACGTGAGATCTACCCACCTTACGTTAAAACAAAAAGCTTTGGCATAAATCACATTTCAGACTAGAATCCTTGAACAAGACATTTTTCCTGACTGAAAACGAGGTCGCTCAGAGCATAGTGCTTTCTATTGGCCTGTGAGCAGCCTCAGGCACTAGTCAGTGAAGGATTCAATAATACTTCGCTGTGTAAAGGGACCGTGTGCAATGAGATGAAAATTATCCACCTCATTAATATTGATGAAGCAGAAATTGGCTGTGCAGCTCATTGTGCATAACAGGAAATTCTGAGATAGAGGCCTGCAATGGGTAGCAGAACTCCATCTTAGCATTTAAATTTGCCTTGCTTCACAATTGTAACCTATTTTGCTGAAACATATACAGCTCACAGAAAACCAAAAATGTACACCCTCTGAATGGGGCGTTTGGAAGAGAATGCAGTAAACAATGAGGGTAACGTCTTCTTCCAACCTGCACACGCAATGTAAGCAGTCAGACGTTTTAATTTTATATTTTGCAAATGATTGCCATCTGCATGCCGCATTTCCTTATTTTGAAACCACGGAAGGACCACAAGGGATTTATGATTTATAAAAACATCAGAATAACATGAAGAATACAGACCTAACAATAACCATATGAGACAAAATGAAGGCGCGACTCAAGGGGGAACTTAATTGAGAATTGCAAATTGGTACTTTACATTCACAAAATCGGTTGTCCTGCTTTTGCAAGTGCAGATTATCTTGTAGTCATGTAGCACAGTAATCCATGAATATCTTCACTTCTCTTGTACCTGCGTTTTGGAACCCTAAAGAGAGGATTGAGGTGAGGCTTTTATATAAGCAAGCGTTTATTTTTATACGCTGAATAATTAAATATAGCTCCGAAGACTATGGGGAAACGTAAGGCTGCAGATAATCTCTGTGGGGCCTAGAAACCCAAAACAAGGATTTGCATTGCAACGGGTCTCGCGTTTGCTCGAGTTAGAGCTGTTAATGTTGCAAATTACTAACTGGACTTTTCTTGCACATAAATTGAAAATGAAAAGTAAAACAGTTGACATAAGCAAGCTGATTTAAAGCGCCACGGCTGCCATGAGTGCAAATGAGAGACACAAAAGGAAAAAGAAGTTTGCTTGCAGTCAAACGTATCGGCAAAAGTGCAATTATCCATGTAACAGGGTCGGTGTCCAAGACGGTAACCAAACCACCCCATGGAGGGACAAACGTAAAGCAATTACCAATGATAACAAAGGATTTTGAAAGGCAAGACCACGAACAAGTGATAGTGATGGGTGTGCAGTGGGTGTGGTTAAAAGCCCACAAGACTTACACAGGTCAGAGCGCTTGCATGCTCGACCTAAAAATGCAACTCGGGTGCTAGGATTACCTTCATGGTGCATTTTAAGTGAGATTAATATTCTGATTGAAGAAGTTGAAACTATACTGAACATCCAGAGTTTTTCACTCCTAACAGCTAGTGATAAGGCTCTAGCTATTCCGTTAATAAAGAACAGACAGAAAACAAACAGAAGGCGGGGGAAACTGACAATTGTTCCAATATCTGAAAATATATTTGTGCACTGCCCACTTGCATCCGCCCCAACAACCCCCCCTCCCCCGAAATGACAAATATTCTTTCCTCGGCTATCGACACAACAACAGTACTTATCATTAATAGATTTGAACTACTTTAGTTGCTGATAGACCTGCTGAGGAAGTTAGTATAAAAGAAACTGCTGACAGAGGAAGCCAGTGTACAAATATGGCAACTAAAAATCAACTATCCCTGCCAAACTGATACTAATGGTGAAAATTAAGGTCTTAAGGAGGAAACAATGGTCTTAAATCCCTGGGATTTTTGCAAGAAAGTCAGCGTGCACATCCCAGTCACCTATCAACTAGCAGAAAGAATTGTATAGATAAGGCCACTCAGTCTGAGGTTACAAATTATGATAACTCTGAACCAATGAGAAATAAAATCTGGGGAGGCTTCAGGCTCTTTAAGAATGTAGTCTTGCCAAAACCTGAACTGCACTGCAAATTCAGTGGTGAGTCTAGAAGCTAATTGTAGCAAAACCCAGTTTGTAGGGCTAACAGAGGACACATACCGTGTGAAGTGACTCTTTAATAACCCCACATTTAATACCATCTCAACACCAAACAGTGTTAATTCAAACAAATGGAGCCTGGTATCATGGTATGTAGTGGGTTTTAAATAAAAAACCACTGATCCTCAGTAGGGCAAATTTATTGATGGTTTTGATATTTGTATACTCCAGGAGGCGTGGTGTGCCAACGTAATTTAAAGGTCTGCTTATCTAACATATGCCATTAATGCAGTTCGACATGCAGGCCAGTAGGTGGCCATATTATGTAGGTAAAATCGTCCACAATGATAGAATTATGGTAATACCAATCTCCTCCCCGGATATCTTAGGTTAGGAGGGTCACTCCAGAAAAGGGATTAAACTGACTTTTATACGTTTATACAACAGGAGCAGTGTTACAAAGATCAAGCCTGCAACTATTAACCAGCTAGAGGCTGAAATCGAGGGGGACCATGTCAATAGACCACTGATAGTTGCAGGAGATTTTAACATTTCGTCCAAACCACTAGATAGCTGGGCCCAGACATTTACTGAGACCGAGGTCAAAAGAGGGTAATCCCTAGGTTGGAACTCCCTCCTGTTAAAAGATGGTCAAAACTTGTGACCACATTTATGGGCACAACAATTAGTCATGGTCTTAGAGCATACAATGGGAGAACCATATCTGATGCTGAATGAACTCCTTCCTTCAGAGGAGTCTAGGGATTACATAATGTTAGATTTATGACTGTGGGTATTTTAGAAAGACATGGCTGTGCTCCAGAGGACAGACAGGGGCCATAACTCTCTCCGTCTAACGATGAGTATCCTTTTAACTAGGTGCCATGGCAGTTTGAGTTCTATGATTACAGGAGCTTACATCTTTCAAACTATAGGCTACACTGAAATGGTCTTAAGTCGCACACACTCAGTGCTCACTAGCTCAAATCTACATCAGAGTAGCCACAGTAGTGGAACAATTGGGAAATAATGTGAACCCTAGCCTCAATTCTAATGATATACTGACTTTTCACGAGAAACTCTTTGAAGACATAAGAACAAAATTACTAGAGAAGAAAGGGATCAAATAACTAGGCAAGTTAAAGTGATCTCCTGGTATAACAAACAATGTAGAAAGAGTACAACTGCACTTATAAATGCAATTAAGAGAAAGAACCAGAACACCATCACAATAGCAAGAAAAAATTATAAAGCAGCACAGAAGATCACAAGGGCTGAATGGGACAATGAAACGTGGAACAGCTTATTAGTTGTTGTTAAAAGTGGGGACAAAAGAACCTTCTGGCACCTTGTCGCTAATGGAGGTCGCTAGATTTCTAAGATTGATTTTCATATACAGCCGCAAGCTTGGGTAGACCATTTTCAGGGGCTATATAACAACCTGAAAAGTGAGTACCTACATAAGTTAGATTCAGCTACGTATACTTGTCATGATCTACCAAACACACTAGTAATTTCACTAGAAGAAATCTCTGAGGCCATACATAACAGAGTTTGTGGCAAGGTGCCTGGACCAGACAACATACCAGGAGAACTGTTTGTCACAGCTGTATGTGGGGCCCTTACATCAATAAGCTAATGAATAGTATATTAGAAAACAATGAAATCCCACAATCCTGGCACAGAGCCGAAATTGCACCAATCTAACAAAAAAGGAGCTAGAGTTGTCCTTAGTAACTATAGAACTATTAGTCTAAATGATAGTCCCCAACAAAAATGTTGTTGTCAGATAATACAGAAGTTAGAGTCTTGGATGGAAAATAATAGAATACTATCAGATCTCCAAGCTGGGTTTCAGGAAAAAAGACAAGTACAGTAGATCAGATCTTTAGGCTATGTCCCATATATTGGAAGACTGTTAAATATCAGATTTGTTGACCTTTGGATTGCATTTGATCTTATTCACGACACCAAACTGTGGAGTGTGTTAGCTAAAACAGGCGTTCCTGAAAATATTCTCTTCATTCTGATACAGCCACACAGCAACAATTATGCACGGGTGCAACGGAGCAATTTGGGAGAATTTGACTACCCATAACAGTACCTACGGGTGTAAGACAAGGTGGTACCCTTGCCTCAATCCTTTTTAGGTTGAGCACACAGGCGCTGTGGCTTATTGTAATCTATATGTGGGCTTTTAACCTCGCCAACTGCACACCCATCACTATCAATTATTCATGGGCTTGCCTTTCAAAAATTCTTTGTTATCATTGGTAAATGGTGCACGTTTGTCCCTCCTTGGGGCAGTTTTGTTACCGCCTTGCCCATCGACCCTGTTACACGGATAATTGCACGTGTGCAGATACATTTGACTGCGAACAGACTTATTTTTCCTTTTGTGTCACTCCTTCGTACTCATGCTTGTTGCGGCGTTGCCGCTTTAAAACGGGTTGCGTATGTCAAATATTTTACTTTTAATTTTCAATTTATCTGGCAAGAAAAGTCCAGTTAGGATTTTACAATGCTAATAGCTCTAACTTGACCAAACGCAAGACCCATGGCATTGCAAATGCTTGTTTGATTGTATGTAAATGATGTGGTTTCTCATTTTGAAATGCCTGTCAGTGATACCCCTACAATTCGATCATTGAAAGTTCCAGCTCTGCGTTTTTCAGATGATACACTTTTGTTATCCAAAACCCCAACCGGCCTAAAAAGCTTTACTGACATTTGTGGGCAGTATTGGTTGAAAATGAATGTAGCTAAAACAAAATACATAATTCTTAACCCCTACTGGACCCAGAATGCCACCCTTCAGGTTGAGGGTGAAAGATTAGAGTGAGTTACTGATTTTGATTATCTGGGTGTAAGTCTAACTTGTAATATGAAGTAGTCATCCCAGATGATAAAAATGCCCTAAAACATCAACATCAGTCATTCACCATTCTGAGAAAGTTTAAAAGAACCCAGATTTGTACTATTTCCCTAGCTATGGCACTTTCTCGAATTAAGGCACTAGGCTCAAAACTTTATAGAACTGAGCTGTGGAGGGAGAAGGGAAAAATAGCAACTTAGCCACAGTAGGTCTCTTGTGGGTTTGCTATGGAGCGCCCCCGTCCTGCCCATATACATCGATTGTGGCCATCGCTAGTTGATCATATAGTTAAATTGAGACCTCTTCTATAGTGGTGTAGACTACAGCATACTGAGGAACTTGGCCCTTATGGAACCCCACTGGAAGCAGTCATACAGCAAAAAAAGCATCTTTCCACGTCTTAGCTAGCGTGTGTTAAAACTACAGTGCACGATGGATCACAAAATATCCTTAAAAAAAGATTTGATTACTTTTATTGGGACAACGAACTATAGAAATGTAAGGATGCATCCATCACTGAAATAGTTTTGAGGCATAAGAGTGTACCTTCTGTTGTGCCTTTTTTTTTTTTAGATTTTATCACATGTCAGAGATCAAAACAGCTCTATATCAAGTTTAGGAATGTGTTAGAGCTGCATCCTTGGCATCGCTTCCCCTAACTTTTTGCCCTCTGACCTCCTGTTTTATGACTTCATTTTTTCTTGTTTTTAGGATTCTGGGCACTTTACCACTGCCCACCAGTGCTAAAGTGCAGTTGGTCTATACATGGTAACTTTGGCTTACCCACAGTTGGCATATTAAATTTATTTGAAAGACTTTCATAAAGTGCACCTTATGTGCCCAGGCCTGTAAATTAAAAGGTACTACTGGGCCTGTGGCACTGATTGTGCCACTCACTACCGTAGCCCTGCAAATATGTCTCAGGCCTGCCACTGCAGAGCCTGTGTGTGCAGTTTTAAACTGCCATTTTGACCTGGCACCTGTACCCACTTGCGAAGCCCAAACCTTCCTTTTTATTACATGTAAATCACCCCTAAGGTAGGCCCCAGTCAGCCCCAAGAGCAGGGTGCAGTGTATCTAAAAAGTTGGACATTCACTGTTAAGTTTAACATGTTGAAGTAGTGAAACACTGTTATATTCGTTTTCAGTACTGCAAGGCCTGTCTCTCCAGTAGGTCAACACTGGAGTTACCTTGAAGCATCCTTTAAGTGTAACTTTCGATTGGGAAAAAATAAGAATATAGAGTTCGGTGTCTCTGGATTCACAATTTAAAATCAAAACTTGTGGTGAAAATGGTCTGAAACTGCCACTTTTAGAAAGTCAGCATTTTCTTACTTCAACCATTCTGTGCCTCTGCCTGTCTCTAAATACACGTTTGGGGTAGATGACAGTTGGGCTTTTTGCATTCCCTCTAGACAGTCACACAAAGGAAGATTGGGTGTGACATTTGGCACATCACCTGACTGATAAGCCTTCCTGGGTTAGATGGAAGGGAGGAGCTGACATCTACACCAGAATAGGGCTGTACCTCTCCTCACACAAAGGGCTGCATGCCCACCCCGTAGAGTATCTAGAGCCAGAGAAGGAAGGGAAGGGACCTTGTGATATTTAAAGGCCTGTTTTTAAGTCTCTCCCACTCCAAAGATACATCATAGTAAAAGTACTGGACCCCAGACCCCACCAAATCAGTTCACTTTTGGGTCCTAGTGAGACTCTGCCAAGAAGAGGAGCTGTGCTGCCAGGAGAGACTGCCACTTTGCTACTTGCTTTGCTGTCTTGGCCTGCTGCCTGCTGATTGCTGGGCGCCAGGAGATACCTCAATTCTGCAACCTGCTCAGCTATGTTGACCTGCTGCCTGCTATCTCTGGCAGTGAGGGAGGATCACAACTGCCCAATACAACCTTTTTGCTACCTAAGAATTCCAAGGGATTGTTTTCTTCCTCATGTTCTCAAAGTCTCAGGGCCATCAAAAACGTAGGCCCTCATTACGAGTTTGGCGGTCTGTGGATCGCCATGGTGGCATTGGCGGTCCAACCAGCGTTGGGTTGGCATTCGAACCACCATATTATGAGTCATTGGGGACTATGGAGCAAAGATAGCCGGGGTCCCACCAGCACCACCCGGCAGCACAGACCGCCACGGTCACAAGACTGCATAGACATGCAGGCAGAGCCTGTGTTGCCGCTGGACACATTATGAGGTTGCCCACCGCCAATGTGACTGTGGGGGTCCAACCACCATGTCTCAGCAGGCGAAAATGGGGAGTATAAAGGGAGACACTCACCTGCAGGCAGCCTTACACTTCCGGTGCCGCCATGGAGCCCATCACATATGTCCTGCCACTGCTGATGATCATCGATGGAGCACAAAATCCACACCGCTGTGGGCATAACTGACTGTAACTACACACACCTACCTGTGTCATTACATTCAACAATAGATCATTGCGCCGTCATCCACATCATATGGGGCTCACGCCATGGGTACCAAGTATACTTGTCATTGTGTCCTGCATCGGAATCAATCACAAAGGCACATTCACTGTCACATTACGCCCCCTTTAGGCAGGTCACTCACACTGCACTGCAACGCTATGCAAAAACACTCATCTGCTCTTATAAAGGACAGTGACGTGTACACAACATTGTCTCATACAACACCAATAACACACCAACATCAAATTTGCAAATAATGCTCACACACTCACAGTGCACACATGCCATGGACTGTCATCACAATCAACACTCCTATGTATGGATGTGGCATGGAAGACAAACACCACTCCCAGTAAACGGCTCTGCAGTGGACACCCACAACACCCACATTGCACCACACTGGAAGGACAATGGGATGCACAATAGACAGGCAGACAAATATACAAAGATCACTATGCAAACAATACCTGCACAATAGGGATGGGGGCATCAGGGGAATTCAGGGAAGGAGGATGCACTGGTATATACACATCACTTTGCACATGCCCCTTAAACATTTGCACAAGAACTGGCCCTACATATATATCAGGGACAAACAATACTAGACCCAAATGACATGCCTATATGCACAATGTGGAAGTGCAAGGCAACAAAGCATATACAACTTCAACTGCATGGAACATACCTCTACATGAAGCAGCTGCAAGGTACATGGACACATGCACAGTCAAATGCAAACAAAGGTAGCACAAAAACTCAAGCTGCCATACATTAGATGAATCCATAATTCATATCAGGGCGACAAATCTAACACCATAGATGCTCACATTGGACAACACAACATGAAATACTTACCATACCAAGCATAACACAATGCCATGACACCACCATTGCATTTAGATCCACATATTCATACACATTATATACCCTTGTCTTGCGGGACACCAGCACTGCCACAAAGTCAGATACTGCAAACAACAGTAAATGAATCAGCAAGCAGGCTTAAACACACACACATGGAGTCGGCCACTTACTGAGAAACATTGGTGTTTCATGGATCAGGCGGTGGCAGGGTCCCACATTTGGAAGGAGCCTTGGCTCCGACGCCAGCAAAGGGCTCAGGGGCTGTACTCCACACCCGATCCTGGGAGCAACGTTACGCGTATGGGATGTGGTGGCGCGCCGGTTGGGGTTGATGACGTTTCCATCCCCTATGACACCGATTGGTGCGAACCCTGACTTTGTGTCCGGCCTGCAGGTAGAGAATTTTCGACGGTGGTATGATGGGGGCTGCAAAAGGGTGGGGAGCCGCTTTGATGAGAATGGGGTGATTCCTTTTGATCGGATACGGGAGACGTGCGGCTTGACCGAGGCAGATGACTATTGTATTATCAAGTGCGCCACTGGGCCCTCATGCCGGCAAACAGGGCTTTGATAGATAGGCCGCTTACCCCGTTTGAGAAATGGATAATGACAAAGAAGGATGATAAGCGGGTGATATCGGAGCTTTATCGATTTCTACAGGGTGTGGAGCGTCCGCCTAAGTCTAAAGGACAGCAGAGATGGGAGAGGGAGTTGGGGAGGGAGTTCACAGAGGAGGACTGGGACAACATATATTATAGAACACATCATACGGCCTATAATGCTGCGGGGACAGGGCCGGCATACAAGGTGGCTTCTTATTGGTATTATACCCCAGCAAGGATACATGCGTGGGACCCGCTAAGTCTGGCATTTGTTGGAAGGGGTGCGGTAACAGGGGCACACTTGTACATCTTCTCTGGCACTGCCCCAAGCTGCAGAGATATTGGACGAGTATTTTGGATGACATCGATAAGGTGTATCAGACAGAGATTCCTAGATTTCCATTGTGTATATATATTGTTGGGTTTACCCAATTCCCCCACCTTTTCCTTTCGATCGTTGAGGGGGCGCCAGATGGCCTTAGCTCTCAATGCTGCACTGCAGGCGATTCTCGCCTTATGGGGCCCAGACAGGTTACCGAAGTATGTGTCTTGGCTTCAGCAGCTGTGGTTCAATCTAGCGATGGAGAATCTTACTCTGGCCTCTAAACAGAGAGTGGGTGACATATGTACACTGTGGAGGCTGTTCCTCCAGAACTTGTCGACAGAGTTTACTGAACTGACGTGCCCAGCATATCTAAGGGTCCTGGGTCTGACACGAGAGGCTTACAGGAATGATGGGCCTTGCGGGACCTGGAGAGGGGCTGGGACAATAGTATGAAAGAGGTTGAGAGTGTGTGGGGGGTGGGAGAGGGGCGCAGCATTTTGGAGGGGAAGTGCAGTTATTATTATGTTCTTTTTGTATTATGTGTTTAGCTCTGAGAGATCCAGACTGTTGTGCTTTGACTACTTCGATCTTTATATAAGCGGGGTGGACAAGGGGAGGAAGTTCTTCCCAGCGGCAGAACAGTGACCTTGTGAAATAGCCCTTAAATATGAACGATTTGGGACTTTTGATATATCGATGGTCGAAATGTTTGGAGGTTTGATACAGAGCCTTGTACTGTTTTGTATGTTAAATACCAATAAACAGATTTGATCCATAAACACACACATGTAGACAGACAACACAAGTCACTCAGGACCAACATAAAGGTAGAAAAGGAACTGCAGGACAAATGTATACCCCAAAAAACAACTGTTCGAGTTTATTAACTTGAAACTTTTTAAAGTCCAAGGCCATTGGCCAGTCCATTTGGTTCTGCAGAGGCACATCACTGTGCTGTCACTTGACTCCTAACTTCCAAGGAACCTCCACAGGAAGGGACATCAAGTGGGCAAGCAGGCACCTCAGGGATAATCTTTGGGGTGGGGGGATTGGAGGGTCGCATTTGGGAGGGGTGAGTTTGGGAGATGTGGATTGCTTCTTGGAAGGGGTAGGCTTCTTCCTGAGGGGGAGGGGAAGGGGTATGGTTGCGTGCAGGGGGGAGGGCAGGTGTGACAGGGGAGCACATGGAGGGGTTGGGAGGTGAGTCAGGGCCTCATGGTTGTGGGACAGGGTTGAGGGGAACGGGGAAAGGTCAAACAAAAAAACATTGTTAGGTACACGGGGACAGTCAGCAGAAGAGGGTGGGGATTTGGAGGTCCAGGGAGTGGTTGTCTGCTGTGTTGGTGTGGATGTCATGGATATGTGCATCTGGGAGGTATGCTTGTGTTTGGGTGGTGTCTGTTGCGTGGGAGAGTGTGTACGTTTGTGTGTATTGGTGGCTTGGAGGTGGAGATGCTGGGGGATGGAGTGGTGGATGTATGTGCATCTGTTAGGGTGGTATCTGCAGGTATGCTGGATGTCTGTGTGTCTGGGTGGTGTCTGCAGGTATGGTAGTTGTGGTGGATGTCTGTGTGTCTGTTGCGTTGGTGTCTGTGGATATGCTGGGTGTGGTGGATATGTCCCTGACTGTTGTGGTAGTGGCTGAGGGTATGCTTTATGTTGTGTGTGGGCCAGCGGGGGCTGTTTGGGGAACTGGTGACTGATGTGTGGGTGTCTGTTGTTTGCTTGCGTGCCGGTGTGTTTTGTGGTGCTTGTGTCTGTGTGTGCTGCTCTTGTGTGTTGAGTTAGGTACATGCGGATCAGCCTGTGTGCTTGGGGTAAGTAAGGGAATGGGGGATTTGAATTGGGAAGAGGGAGTTGGAGGGGGGACGGAAGGTGGTGGGTGACTGGCTGTAGGCCAGACATTGCACCATGAATGCCTTCCAGGAATGCATTAGTCTGCTGCAGTTGGGTTGCCAATCCCTGGATGGCATTCACAATGGCTGTCTGACTGACAGAGATACTCCTCAGGATGTCAAGAGCTTCCTCACTAAGGGCAGCAGGGTCAAAGGGTCTTGGGTGGAGGTGCCTGTGGCAAAGGGGATGACCACCTCCTTGGGTGAGCACGCACGGCCAACCGGATGGGGGGCAACAGGGAGAGTAGTGATAAAACGGGGGTGGCAGACAAATGATTGTACAGGGGTATTCCGTGATGGGTCCACCACCACTAGGGAGCATCCACTGGAGGAAGATTTCAATGATGACGATGATGTTCTGGGTTCCCCTGTGGCACTCCCCTCACCCTTCAGGCCAATGGGTCCCTCTGTGTCCATGGTACTTGGCCTGAAGTCCTGTGGCCATCTGCATACCCACTCAGCTGGTATGCTGGGCTGGGCTGATGTGGTAAAGACAAAGAGAAATAGGGTAATCACATGTCCCTAATCACACTTGAACAACAGCTCTGATTAGCAAATATTACCATGATGTCAAGTAGGCCCCAGAATCAATTGCCAACAGTTGTCCACAGGAAAATCAGGATCTCAGACAGTTACAATTGCATGGCTGAAGTTGTGCAGTCACTGTAACCATTGAACTAGTAGGAGACCTTGTCACCCTCAAGGCTTTGCCCCATGGAGCATTCCTCAGTTACCTGTTGTCATACAATAGTACCCAATGCCAACTGCATTCCTACAGATCCCACACAAGGTCAGGAATACATTTGTTTGTCACATACAGAATGACCCAACAATAAGAATTGATGCTCCATAATCCTGCCATGTTGCTGACAAAAGTACAATAGCCTGGAGTAGGAGACATGGAAATACTCATGCCGCACTAGAAGCAGTTCCACAACGCACACTTTGACAAGTGAAGTGATATTTGTCCCATTGGAGTCATGGAGGTAGTACTAATGTTGCTCAGGTAGGCCACATGTGGCATGAAAGAGTACACTGTAGACAGACATCATGTGAAATTTGTCAGGGAGAGATGTCCCTAAAATCCACAACACAAGGAATCAGCAAGCCCTAGGAAATCACCACTAATGTCTGATACCCCTTACGATGACATACTCTGGATGCATCAGTAGACACCATTAGTCCCTTGGAATTTGGAGAGTCCCAGACATTTGCAAGTAATTGTTGAAGGCCCTCAACATGTTGCCCAGTTGGAAGCTACATCATTGTCTCCATTACGATCATGCAGACCCAAATGTCTGTGGATGAATGCTTGTACCCAAACACGTGATTTCAACATAACTGAAAGTCACTCCATGATGCATGCCAGCATTCAAGTAACAAATCTTACAGATTTCACGTGTGCAGTCCACTTTGCTATGTGACGCCACATCAGTGGCATAGAAATGCACACTGTGTCTCAAAACTCCAGGCCTACTTGTCATGTCCCTCATTGCTATTGCAGTTGTAAATGCCAAATGTCATGCTATGATGGATGAAGATATATGTCATCTAATAAACAATGTGACACACTCCTGTATGTGGCACAACATCAAGTGTACACCCATTATAGTTGCCATGCTCATATGTGAGGGAATAGAGACATAATCCCAACAATACAGGTAAACCATGTATGAAACAGAGATTACAAATGTTTTGCTAATGAGAACCGGACACATGCTGACATGTAGACACAAGGAATGTTGGCAACAGTGATAGCATATAAAGCATGTCAAAAAACATTCTCCACTTACCAAGGAAACAACAAAAAACATTCTCCACTTACCAAGGAAACATATTGCTCTGTAGCTGTACCCAAAGTACAATGTATGCTCTGTCTCATGGATGATGGCCATGTTTACATTACAGACTGTAGTGAGGCACCATTACCCATCACAAGCTGAAGACAAGTAGCCTCTGGGTGGCAGATGCCTAAATACTCATTACCCAGACACATTGCTGAAGATAGTTCTCCATCACTTCCTTACCTTTGGCCTGTAACATTGAGGAGTAGTGGGCTGTTGCATAGAATTTACACTCACTACAACAATTGGAACTTGATTGATCACTGTACACAGCCATGTGTCATCCTTGGAGAGCAAGTTGTTTGTGGATTGTACACAGTTGTGTCCACTCATCTTCTGTGTTACACAAGGCTCATCCCTAATCGTCAGGGGGAGGTGTCGGAACTTAACACATTCAATTGGCAATGTAACAGCCAGGAATATGCCCTGCACTCACCCCATTGTGGCTGCTGTGCTGTCCTTAAACTCCCATCAGGTCTGTGTAAGCCACCAGAATCTGGGCCATTAGGGGGGTATATGTTCGATAGGCAACCCACCCACGTTGGGCAGACAGCCCCAGATGGACCTCTGCGATTTTCCTGGCCCAGTATCCCAGGTCCTCCCACCTTTTCCTGCAGTGGGTGCTTCGCTGGCTGTGGACTCCGAGTGTACGCACCTGCTTGGTGATGGCTCTCCATAGTTCCTGTTTTTTATGGGCGTTCACCTGCATGGATGCAAAGGACACAAGTTTCATAACAAATGGTTGAGTCACATACATGTCAGTAACATCAAGCAAGGACTTTTCTATTTGTCAATACTCCCCAAGTGTGAAACACACAAGCCAGTAAGTACAGGGACATGACTACAGACACATGTATTTGCATCTGCAGTCTAGCTCACTACCCTGCTCATGCCCTACAATGACTAAGCAAATGTAATGACATCAGGTAGCCCATGCTCAAGCAACCTGTACTGTGATGGGAGCCACTATGAAACACTGCTCACATATGTGGGTTCAGAAGGGTGAACTCCTAGCATGATTGGACTAACACATTCACACACTGTGAGAAAGACTCACTGCATGCAGTCCCTACAGGCAACTGCCAGAGAACAAACTTCAACATTACACATGAGTAACAATCAAGGGGCTGGCATGGTGGGTACAGAAAGTGTCTTTGTTGTGCATGTGTGGACATGTGGCCTACGAAATGCAAACTCCTGCCACTTCAGGGGGTGGGGTTCTGTGTTATGTACCTGTACCACAGAACAATTCTTTCGAAGTATGTGTCTATCCTACAGAGATGGCATCCAACAAACAAAGTCATGCGTTGTACAGTTTGCTATGTGACCAACCTACATAGTCACATATCATAGCCTTCCATATGCAGTATGCCTGTACAGGACAAATATGACCTGTGTGAAGGTGACAACAGAGCTGCAGGAGTAAGGGACGTGTCATGAGTCTACGACACACACTGACAATGATGCTAAATGCCTATATAGACTTTATTAATGATTTACCTCTGAACCCATTCCTAATCTAGCCAAAGGAGTGAGGCATTCAGGGCAGGTTTTGCCACCCAAGCCTCATATTGGCCACATGTCAGGATCTGCTGGGGTACAGGGAGTGGGCACAGTGCCACAGTTGCATAGCCACAGTGACTCTACCACAGCCTACACTAGGTCCCATAGTAGGAAATACATTTGACAGACTCTGGTCTCTGCAGGCTCAGCTGACAGAACCTACATGACACTCCATTCCCATCACTTCCATTTATGACAGTGCATCAAGTAGCCGACAGCAATTTTTCATGTGGTGTGTGTGGCAACCTGAAGGGCGGAGTGACTCATGATTTGCCTTCTACACAACAGCTTAGCAAGGGCAGACATGGTTTGAAAGTTTGTTGGCACTATACACATTGCTCACATGACTCTCAGCTGACTCATACAACATGCATGCACAGCTCATGCTGCCATGCACATACTTGTTGTCTGACATTTATAACAATCACGAGGAAGGAGATATCAGTGGATTTCAGTAATATCTCCTTTTCTAGTTATGTGCAGCCAACACAAGGAGGATCTAGGACCCCAAAAACCTCACACAAGACAATGTGACTGAACGTAATATATGGCACTGGCTACCAATACCTGCACATTGTCCATCCCATTGAAGCCACACAGACTGCAACAACAGACTCCAACAACTGGCACACATGGGCACATTCTAGCCTGCAAGGAAAGAAAGGATGGTGAAGTACAGAGAAAATTGTGCACACGAGGTACTTACCTGCACCTCTGGTGAGCCATAGAGCTCTCCATACAGGGGTAGGGCCTCAGCAGGGAACCTATCACCTGCTGGATGTGGCATGGTTGCTCCCAGAGGCAGCAGACTACAGCTTAGGTTGTGGAGGTGTTGCTGGCGGGAGTCAAGTGAGTGAATCTGCAGAACATTGCGGTCACGTCTGTCACATACGCGGCCATAACTGCTGGTGGACACAGCCATTGACCCGCGATGGCCACTGGCAACAACGTTAGCCTATGGCTGTGTGTGCTGTGATTGCAACTGCCTACCACCATGACGACTTCCGCTGCCGGTCGCGGGCAGTTCCTAATGTCCATTGGAATAGGTCAGGCAGCCACCATTTGGTAGCCGGAAATGCTGTATTGGGCTTTAGAAACTGTGTCACACCTGCAAAAAAGGATTTTTGAACTCACAAACAGGCTTATCCTGACTTATCATGTAGGTCCTACTACTCAAACACCATTGCAGTATGTTGCACGGTACGGATTGCATTTAACAGTGCGCCACAGTCCACCACCACCGACAGTCATTTTGGCGGTCGGGACATCCAGTCACATTTAGAGGGGCAATTGTGTTGCACATCTCTGAGTCTGGTCCATATACATGTTGTGGACATGTGTGGAAAACTATGGGGGTCACATGTGACCCTTGTGTCATTTGCAGCTGTGATGTGTACTGGTTGCCAAGTCTATCCATTCAGAAATGCCATGTCACATGATATCATTGACATGAATCGTATGTTGTTGTGGACACATTGACTAATGTTACAAATCATGTTATGTCATACATAGATAGGCGGGGACAGGGAGAATGCAGCAACATCCTGCCTACCGTCCACTGACAGACCTTCAATCCATGGACCAATACCACATAATAACATATTACCGCCTGGATAGGCAAATAATAGTGGAGTTATGTCATCAGTTGAAGCCAGATCTGATGCCAGCTATTAGTTATCCAACCAGCATACCACCCATTGTACAAGTCATGTCAGTATTGCACTTCCTAACTGGAGGATCAGTCCAACATACAGTGGCCCTATCTGCTAGTATGTCCCAACTTAGGTTCAGTCTACTGTTGAAGGATGTCCTCTCAGCAATGTTAAAACAGCTTGACAGCTATATCTGTTTTTCCCGACGTGAGGATTTAGCCCACTGACCTTTATGGGTTTGCATATAGCCCACAGGTGGTGGGGGCCATTGATAGCATACATGTTAGCTTGGTCCCACCACTGGCCAATGGACAAGCATATCGCAACAGAAAGAACTTCCATTGCATCAACGTGCAAGTTGTTTGTTTGTTGGATCTCTACATTTCACATGTATGTGCCCGTTATCCAGGTTCAGCTCATGATTGCTTCATAATGCAGAACAGCACTATACCCCTGCTGATGTCGCAGCTGTACCCTGAGAGGGCCTGGCTGGTGGGTAAGCCACATCTTTGCTGTTTGTGTGTGTGCAATGTCTGGTGCTACAATCATGAAGTGAGTGACTTATTGTTGCACATTTGTCCCAATACTTAACAGGAGACTCCGCAAACTGTCCTTGGTTGTTGACGCCACTGAGGAATCCAACTACGCCAGGGGAAGTCTGCTTCATTGAGGCCCATGGAAAAACAAGGCGGGTAGTGGAGGGGGCTTTTGGGCTCCTGAAGGCCAGATTTAAATGACTTGACCAGACTGGTTGAGCTCTCCTCTACTCACCTGGAAAAGTGTGTCCGATCACTGTGGGTTGCTGTGTGCTTCACAGCATCGCCCTGCGGAGGAATATCCCCTACATCCCGTAGGAGGAGGAGCCTGCAGTGCCACTGGTGAGAATCCTGAAATGCCAATTGAGGATGACAGAGGTGAAGAGGAAGGAGCTGACGTGCAGGAAAATCCACTTTTCATGTGTGTAAGTATGTCATTTGATTTAATGACTGTGACTGTACAACTAATTGTAGTTGTGAGCAGAGTTGAGTGTTTTAGCAACAACTAGGGAGCTGAGACTCTGCATTATTCAGCCAAAGGCTTCTTGGAGAGTTAGCCTTTGACATATCCTCACCTTGATGATGTTGCTTTGTTTGTGTCAGTATCATTGAAATGTAATTACATTTCTAGTAGCTTACTGTGTGATTTGTGTAATAGGTATGTTTTCAACCCTATACTCCTTGTCTTTGTAGAGGTACCTTCACCATGACATCCTCATGTGGGTATTTCAGAGTTGTGACATTGGTGGTCATTATGACCCTGGCGGTATTACAACCGCAGGGCCAAAACGATGGGAGCACCGCCAACAGGCTGGTGGTGCCTCCTGGTGTATTTTGACCGCGGCGGTAGCACCGCGGTCGCACCGCCGGGGCCGGCGGTTTTCCACCACAATGGCCCCGGCGGATGTAATCCGCCAGGGCAGCACTGCTTGCAGCGCTGCCCAGGGGATTACGAGTCCCCGACCGCCAACCTTTTTCTGGCGGTCTGAACCGCCAGGAAAAGGCTGGCGATACAGGGAGTCGTGGGGCCCCCTGCAATGCCCATGCCACTGGCATGGGCAGTGCAGGGGCCCCCTGACAGGGCCCCATGCGGCTTTTCACTGTTTGCTGTGCAGACAGTGAAAAGCGCAACAGGTGCAACTGCACCCGTCGCACGGCCGCAACACCCTATGTTGCGGTCGTGATCCCCGCTGGGCCGGCGGGCAGAAACCAGGTTTCCGCCCGCCGGCCCAGCGGGGATCTCCAAATGGCCGCGGCAGGGGTGCGGCCGCATTGGCGGCCGCATGGCGGTCTGATCTTGGCTGATGCCGCCCGCCAAGGTCGTAATGACCCCCATTGACAGGTATCTGATGCTGGACATGGATGAGACCTGTTCCAAGGAGGCTTGCACAGTGTTTGGATGGAAGGTCATAAGTGCACATTGGACTTGTTTTGTGTGCTGTGTTTGGCCGATTACATCATGTGTGTCATCATGTGGGCATGAAATATGTATTCATTGATTGTGAGCAAGTCATTCACCCTTTACATTGGCTAAACGGTATTCTTGGATGACCCTTGTTTGTTGCTGTATATGTGTTTTATCTTTGCAGGCCACAGTGCCTGTGCCACAACACTGACATATGTTTGTGTCATACCACCAGATGCATTGTCATTGGATTATGATGGGTCTGTGATCAGGACTGTTGTAAGGCCATCTGTCTGTATCTTGGATTATGTGATGTTGAATTACTTTGTTGTGGTATGTGATAAGGCTCAAGTTGCTGACATCATTCACTTTAATGTTGGCCTATTCTACAGGACAATGTCTGACAAATCCCTCCCTTCCGTGGTCTAGGGGGATGTTCACTGGAATATGTAATTTGACTCAGTATGAGTCACACATTCTTATGTCACAAAGGTCCAGATATATGGACAGCCTATGTTCTGTACACTGGAATAAAATGTTTGGTGTGACCAGACATTTGTACATGTGTTTTTGTGTAATGGTTGTAAACCTGAGCAGGACACTGTGCTTGTAACATACCCATCCTTGCTTAAGTAAGTAATGTAGTCACCATATGGTTCACATGGTCTTACATCTCTACATAGCAAAATGTTGAAATTAAGCAAGCAGACAATGAGTTTGTGACTGGTGAATCTATTACAGTGTTGATGCAGTAAATAACATTTTTACAGAAAAGAAGAAAAATAATAAAGTTAAGGTGTGAGTCATGGTGAATGAAATCATTGGAGTAGATTCCACACTATTGGGAGTCCAGAGTACTTCTCCCATTGAAACTGGTGGGTAGTTCAGGATCAGTCAACATAATGAATGTGTGGCACACAAAAGAGTTCTTTTAGGAAGAGGTTACTTGCTGGCAGTGGTGGGTGTCTTGCTACCCGCGCTTCCTGGATAATTCGCCGGACGTCCCTGCTTGTATAGTGGGGAGATCCGGTGCTGCACAGGCAGGGGTGTCTGGGGTTTGTTCTTCTGGCAGGGCCCTACTTCCAGTGGCTAGCACCCATGAAGAAAGGCTTGGTGTTGATGTGTCAAATGAAGAGGTAGAGTGGTGTTGTAGAGCCCTGCTCAGGGTTGTGTTGATGTCCCTCATTACCCCTGTTAAGGAGGCCATGTTGGTATTGTGAGCCTCCCACAGATCATGAATAACACTAAGGATTTCCCTCTGTAGCTGCTTGATTTCCCGGAGTTCGGTCAAGACCTGGCCCATCACACGTGGGGACTCCTGCTAGACCACCAAGATGTGGCTGATGGTGACCACTATTCTTGTGTTTGGATTTACTGAAACAGTGCCTCCTGGGAGTTGCAGTCATGTCACTCTCCATACTGCACGCTTGACAAATGGTATCATCCCAGGTGAGTAAACTTTAATTGGAAGTTCATAGATAGATTTGGGCAAGTGAACATTGTTTTTATGTTTGAAGGTAGGGACACAGGGCCTATTGGGCTTAGCATTCCTGTTACTCCTGCTACTTCCCACCACCATACAAATGAGTAAACTTCATTTGTGAGTTAAGACACAGGGGTATTTGGGCATGAGAACACTGAGCTTGTGTTTGAAGTTGGAAAGACAGAGCCTCCTGGCATTAGCAGACATGTCACTCCCTGCACTACACACACTATACAAATATCATCCTCCCAGGTGAGTACACTTCAATTGAGAGTTAAGACACAGGGATCTTTGCACAAGAGAACACTGTGTTGGTGTTTGGAATTACAGAAACACGTCCTACTGGCCATGGGCATCCGCAGGGGGGAACAAGGAGGGGCGCTTGCTCCCTACTGGATTTAGGTACAGCCTGTTGTGCAGGATCACGGGGCAGCATAACACTACTGCCACTGTAATGTTATGGTGCCTGCACTAGTACAGCTGCAGCCTCCCGCCAAAAACAGTCAATGAAAATTTCTGCGGACACCCATGCTCCTGGCCTTACCAGCCATGTCAGTCCCTGTACTATACACACACCATACAAATGTTTTCCCTCCACGTGAAAAAACTTTTTGTGTGAGTTCCCAAACAGTAGTCTTTGGAGAAGATGACCCTGGGCTGGTGAGAGAAGTACGAGTGATGGATTCTCCTGGCCTTGGCAGTTATGTCGGTCCCTCTACTAAACACACTATACAAATGGTATCGTCCCAGCTGAGTAAACTTACATTGAGGGTTGCCAAACAGAGGTATTGCAATGAATGAACACTGTGCTGGTGTTTTGAGTTGCTGAAACAGTGCCCTCTGTGAGTTGCAGTCAAGTTATTCCATCTAGTTCACACACATTTCCAATGTTCCCCACCCCATGTGAGTATAATTCATTTGTGAGTTGACAAACAGGAGTATATGGGCAAGTGACCACTATACTGGTGTTTGAAGATATAGAAACAGGGCCTGCTGGGTTTTGGAGTCATGTCAGCCTTTGTACTACACACACTATACAAATATCACTCCCTCTACTTCCTACATTTGACAAATGGTATCCTCTCAGCTGAGTAAACTTAAATTGTGAGTGGCCAGACAGTGGTCTTTGGACACGTGAACGCACTTCTGGTATTTGGATTTGCTGAAACAGTGCCTCCTGTGACTTACAGTCGAGTCACTCTCTCTAGTACATACACTTGACCAATGTTCTCCCTCCGGGTGAGTCCACTTCGATTGAGAGTTCACTAACAGATGCATTGTAGCCTGTGACCATTGTGCTAGTGTTTGTAGTTACAGGAATAGTGCCTGCTGGGAGTTGTTTTCATGTCCGTACCTGTACTGCACACACTTGACAAATGGTACCTCCCCAGGTATGTACCTCTACATTGATAGGTGCCAAACAGGGGTATTTGTAATAGTAACCACTGGTCTGGTGTCTGGAGTTATAGAGCAGTGCCTGCTGGGAGTTAGCCTCATGTCAGCCCCTGCACTAGACACACTATACAAATGTAATCTCCCCAAGTAAGTATACTCCAAGTGTGAGTTGCCAAATAGAGGTCTTTGGACTGGTGGACACTGGAATGACAGTAAAAGTGGCAAATGCTGAGGTGTGAGCATGCATGACATAGCATTTTTGTGAATTTTTTTAGTGTTGTGACTTGTGCTGTCACTCCCCCAGGTATTCCTGTCAAGCCCTCAGGATGCAGGATGGCCAAGACCTTCTGCTCCCAGGGAAGCAGATGTAACGGGGCACTGGGAGGGCCACTGCCAGTCTTCTTGGCCTGCAGATGGTGCCTGGAGACCAGGGAACACACCTTGCCTCTAAGGTCATTCTACCTATTTCTTAGTGTCCTCCCTTGTGCGCAGGATAGTGCCTACAGCATTCCCTCTGTTGATGATTCTGTCCCACATAAAAAAATTCCTACTGAGATTAGTGTGCTGGACTTGTGCTCCAAACAATTGTGGATCTACTCCTATGATTTCACCCACCATGACTCTTAACTCATCTTCTGAGAAACTGGGATTTTTTCATAAGTGCCATGGTGGGGGAAAAAAACTGGTGACAGTGACTTACTAAAGAGAAGAAGTGCAAAAGGGTGTGACTGGACAAAAGTGTGTGCAGGGTGTCGTATAGGATGGTGAAAAAAAGTGTTGCCTAGTTTCTGTTCTTTGTGGAAAAAAATTGCTCTGGCTTCTGTGTGTTGCAGTGTAAATGCAAAGGATTGTGGTGTGTGAAGTGGTGTGTTTTATAGTGTCCTTTTCAGGTTTGTCCAGTGTGGTAAAGTGTGTCAGCTATGTTGTTTTCAAATTCATCCAGTGTGCAGTTCTGTATTACCTAAGTGAGTGCGGCCCGCTGTGGTTAGGACCGCCATGGTAATACGGTCAGTCGTTGGTCGCAGTGCTGTCAGCCCGGGAGGTCAGACTGCCTATTTCCAGGCCTCTGCACCACTGGCAGTCTGTCTTTTTGGTTGGTGGTTAGCAGTCCTGCCTGTATAACTCATAATAGGGTAGTCTGGAAGACCACCAACATAGCAGTATGGCGGGCCAACCGCCAAACTCATATTGAGGCCCTTAGTTTCCTCCAGATCAAGCACTACGCTCTGCAAAGTTCTGAACATTTACAGGTCAACCTCCAAGTACTAAACTCCAACGACCTGCACTTTGCACTAATCGTAACCCCTCACCCTCTGTGTGAGCAGAAACTGCAGCACCAAGGGAATCCTTTGTGTGTGGACCCCAGCGTCATCTTGACAACAAGGGCTTCCCTCCATGACGGAGTGGCCACCGACACCATGCTCAGGAGAGCGGGATCAACTGTGTGTGAGATCACTGCATCAGGACCCTGTGACCCGCTCAGGCTGCAGAGCTTTCCTGCCTTCCATCGGCTATGCTACTCGACTGTCGTTCGGCCACTGCTCAGCTCAGGTGGTTACTGTCTGACAAACCCTTACCTAGGAGACCGACACCCTTGCACTGCAGCTGGAGCTCAGGTACCATGGGATTGTGTGGATCTTGCTGCCGATCAGCGAGTCACAGGCGGCCAGGAAGGCTTTTTTTTAAACACTGCTTATCTTGTTTGCAACTCCCCTGTGGAACAGCCCCACTGTCCAGTCCCCTTGCAGAGCCCAATGTACTCAGACTACAACTACTTTACTCACCCTAAGAGAACTGCATTTGTTCTAAAGCACTACGATTGCATACTTGATTCTCATTAAGTATCACATGATAAATATTGATTGGATTTATGTTGTTTATTACAAACTCAACTTGGACAAGACAGAGGTCCTCATACTAGGCTCCACCCCCTCTGCCTGGCCAACTTCAGTGAGCCCCCCTCGCTGAAGTAGTTCAGAAAGGATCTCAAGACCTGGCTCTTCCAATGATTAGCACACCCAGGACAGGGCCTTGAGACCCCACAGGTGATTAGCCGCGCTATAGAAGTATTTGATTGATTGATTATTTTGGTCTTATTCTAACCAGATAAAGATACTTTATTTTCCTACACTGGTGTGGAGCCTTTTGGTGGTGTTTTCACTGTGTGACTGTGCTTAAGTGTTGCACCAATACTTCACACATTGCCTCCTAAGTTAAGCTTGACTGTGCTGTGCCAAGCTACCAGAGGGTGAACACAGGTTAATTTAGAATATGTATCTGACTTTCCCTGACTAGGATTGTGGTCTCTACTTGGACAAGATGCATACTTCTGTCAACTAGAGACCATAATTTCTAACGGTGATCAGCGGTGAGGACAGGACTTGTGTTTGTGCAATACTTTACAGTAATTAGGTGTACACTACTGTCCACATCTAGACCAATTTGAATCACTTGTCTCGAGGAATAATTCTTTTCCTACTCTCTTCAATTGGTATTTTTATTTTTCAATTCTCCCCAATTGGCATGTTTTGCTTTTCTAAATCATGCCTCTGACTGGAGTTCCCATAACTGCACCTACACCTACACCTGCAAAACTGGAGATGGAGTTGTCCAAATTGGAGAAGTACACAGTCTAGCAACTCAAGGATTTTTGCAAGGAGTTTGGGGTTTCTACTAAAGGCTTCTCCAAAAGGTGGAGTTGAAAAAGGCGCTGAGGGCCTGGTTGGAATCAAGGGATGTAACACGTGAGATCCTAGAGGGGGATGATGTGGCGATAGAGGATGATAATGAGCTGAACCAGGATTCATTGGAGAATCTGGGACTGCCTGTGGGACAGGGAACAACCAGCATGAGAAGCAGTGTCATCATGCCCCTAGCATGACATCCTGGATGCCGGCCTACAAAACAATCATCACAGCGCATCCGCCCAGCAGACGCAAGCAGTAACTGCACCACTGGGGCTCCAAAAGCAAGCCCGTCTGCACCCGTCCACACCCGAACAGCACCCAGCGCCTGCCCGTTTTTTGGCCTATCACATCACCGAATGTAAGTATCCAAGAAAGGACTTATTATAGCTTCATATTTTAGGTAACAATCTTCATTGTACTATTTGGAAACCATTAGAGACTACAGACATCATGAGATGTCAGGCTTATGAATTAATACTAACTAGTCAGACAGTCAGAAATAGTAATTTAAATAATGCAGTCACCTTAAGAAAGACTGGTAAGCACTATAGTTTTGTTTATACTTTAATTAACACTAGGTTTCTGATAAAAACAAAGTAGAGTTCAGATGTTTCTTTAGAAACTAATAAATTGGATTTGCTATTTACAACCAAAAGTTGAGCTGATTCTTCTTCAGGGCCTGACCTGCTAGCTGCCATTCCATAAAAACACAGCATTTTCAGAGCAGACCGATCTGCTGGACAGCAAAGACTGAACATGTGCTCTGTTGCAAATAAACTATACAACTCCTGGTAATCTTTTGCCTCACTGCCCTTCACCCAAACATTAAGGGGGTCATTCTAACTCTGGCGGGCGGCGGAGGCCGCCCGCCAGAGTTCCCCCCTCCGAAATACCGCACCGCAGTCAGTAGACCGCGGAGGGTATTCTAAGTTTTTCCCTGGGCTGGCGGGCGGTCGCCAAAAGACCGCCCGCCAGCCCAGGGAAAAACTCCCTTCCCACGAGGATGCCGGCTCGTAATCGAGCCGGAGGAGTGGGAAGGTGCGACGGGTGCTGTTGCACCCGTCGCGTATTTCACTGTCTGCCAAGCAGACAGTGAAATACTTGTAGGGGCCCCCAGGGGCCCCGCGACCCCCCCTACCGCCATCCGGTTCCCGACGGGCGGACCGCCGGGAACTGGATGGCGGTAGGGGGGGTCGGAATCCCCTCGGCGGCGCAGCTAGCTGCGCCGCCTTGGAGGATTCCAAAGGGCGGCGGTACACTGGCGGGAGACCGCCAATGTTGCCGGTCCGAGCGCGGCTTTACCGCCGCGGTCGGAATGCCCTTGGGAGCACCGCCGGCCTGTCGGCGGTGCTCCCGCCGACCCTGGCCCCGGCGGTCTTAGACCGCCGGGGTCAGAATGACCCCCTAAGTGCCTTGCAAAAAGAATCCGCACAATCCACCCAAGTCTGCTGGGAAATCTCTGCTATCCCTGAATGTCTGTCTATATTTCTCTGGGGTCAAATCAAACTTTCTGATTAGGGCTTACATCATGGGGAGATGCCTCATCCTGTCGCTACCTTCTAGGGCCAGTAGAGTGTCCCTCCCCTCACTAGGGCTATGTCTCCACAAGCTAGCTCCCCAATCTGCCTCAGGGACCTTGTGCATTAGCAGTGCAAATTCATAGGCCTCAAACCATCCGTCTATGTTGTCTCCCACCACAAAATCAGACACCAGACCCTTTGGTATGTGGACCCTCCTGTCAGAGAGCACAGAAAAACTGCTGCAACTATCACTGCTAGACTCTACCTGTCGGGCCTTGATGTCCTGCTCTCTCAAGCTCAATTCCTGAGCAAACATATTTTTTGTTCTCTTCCACTGGCAATTTGTTCTCCTTCAAGGCATGTTTCCTTTGAAATTAAATGAAATGAAATTACATGAAATATCGCGTGTGATTGCTCAGAGGCCTCTTGGTACTGCCAGTACCTCAAACTATAAACATGGAGAATGGACAGGATACCTATTGACAGAACAAACACATTTTTAAAGCTTTCCTAAACTGGCACAGCTCAGTCATTTCCTTGAGCTGAAGATGAAGGCTGGTCCAATGTTTGGCAGCGTGAATAACAAAGCTTCTGCCTCCCCAAAGGGATTTCTTCTATCTGGGTACACTTAAATTTTTGGCTGTAGCTGAACGTAAGGATCTAGATGGTATATACCAAGAAAAGGTGTTTTTTAGATAATCAGGTCATGAGTAGTGAAGTAAAGTTGTAAAGGTAATACATAGGCCCTCATTTCAACCTTGGCGGGGGCAACCGCCGCCCGCCAAGTTGAAACCGCTGGGTAGCTGCCAATGCAGCCGCATTCCCGCGGCGATCTCGGCCGAAACACGGGAGCCGGCTCCAAATGGAGCCGGCGGTGTTGCGGCTGTGCGACGGGTGCAGTTGCACCCGTCGTGCTTTTCACTGTCTGCTATGTAGACAGTGAAAAGCTGCATGAGGCCATGGCAGAGGGCCCCTGCATTGCCCATGCCAGTGGCATGGGCAGTGCAGGGGCCCCAAGGGGCCCCGCAACTCCCCTTTCCGCCAGCCTTTTCATGGCGGTTCAAACTGCCATGAAAAGGCTGGCGGGAGGGGGACTCATAATCCCCTGGGCAGTGCTGCCCTGGGGGATTTAAACCACTGGGACAAAAGTGGCGGGAAACCGCCGGACCCGGCGGTGCAACCGCTGCGTTTCCGCCACGGTCGTAATTCCCAGGGAAGCACCGCCAGCCTGTTGGCGGTGCTTCTGACAAAACAGCCCTGGCGGTCAAAGACCGCCAGGGTTGTAATGAGGGCCATAGTGCCTTAAAGGCAATGAGCTTCTTTATAGGTCACCTACATAGCTCTTTCAGTACCAAAGAAGCTGAGTGATGCTTGAGAATGCCTAGCAAGAGTCAGGCTGCCGCATTTTGCAAGTTTTGTAGTTTATTTAATGCTCTTTCTTGTAGGTTAGCATATAGGGCATTAATCTAATCTTGAAAATGCCACGGTTGTAACTACAGTTTTCTGAAGCTCTTTGGGTATAAACATGAGTATTTTTCTAAGAATCCTCAGAATATGAAAGACAGATGATTTAACTGCATTGATTTTGTTTCCAAAGGTCAGCCAGTTATTAAAAAGGACTCTTAAATTCCTCACCTTCTCAATGGGCTTGGGCAGTGTACCTATTTCCTAAGGCCACCAATGAGGGAACCAAAAGGAAATGTTAATACCAAATAGGAGTACCTCTGCCTCTCCTGAATTTAGTTTTAGGCAGTTATTATTCATCCCTTTGTTGACAGTAAGCTCACTGGCCCCAGAGATCTTGCTAAGAAGGCGGACCATTGAGTTAGCACCTGGGTCCGCAAGAATGTAACTGGGGGATCACGCCAAGGACGGGCAAGGTCCTCACTAGAAGAAGGAGGGGGCACAAAAAGACTAAGGAGCTCTCTAATGGGCCCCATACGAGTTCTGCGGGACAGGGTTCCTTCCCCCTCCCGAGAAAAAGAAGTGGTTCCCCAAGAACAAGTCTGCAGGAAAGGCTCCCATGAAGTGCTATGAGTGTCAACAAAGAGGACGCTACAAGGTAGGTGCTAAATGCCCCGAGCAGGCACAACCTGCCACTGGTGGGCAGACATCGGGGCTGGCTAGTGTAGCACTTGGGGAGGTGTTGTCCCTAGATAGTGCTGGGGAGAGTGTATAGTAAACGCTGTGTCCCTGGATGATGAAGAGATGATAAAGAGAACTCACATGTCTGACAACACTAGAAAGTGCAGTCAGTGGGTGTCCATCAATGGGCAGACGGTGAAGGCTCTGAGAGACACAGTAGGCAGCATGACAACTGTCAGGTATCTTCTGGTGTCTTCAGAGCAGGTAGTCCCTAACATGTTACACCAAGTTGTTGCTGCTGACAACCGTGAGAGCCATTACCCAGTGGCTTTTGCTCCCCTAGAGTGCAGGTGGGCCTCAGGTGTGCTAAAGGCAGCTGTGAGTCCATCCATTCATGTGGATTGTCTGCACCACAATGACCTGGAGCATGCCATCTGGAAGGAGATTTGAGCTTAGGTCAGAGCCTAAGGATCCAGAACCTGGTGCAACCTGTGTGTTGGTGGGGTCCCCCAGTGCTACAGATCCTTCCTACTGGGTCTGGTTCATATTGTGCCACTGACGGGTCATTTGAGGTGGGACCTTTGACAGGCTAGTCACCCACTTTTATTATTGGCCTCAAATGTGGCAGGCCTTAGCTGCATGCTTTAGGTCCTGTCAGACATGCTTGGTGAGTGGCAAGTCAGGAGGGAAATGTAAGATCCCCTTGCAACCCTTACCTGTCATTAGCACCCCTTTTGATTGGGTTGGCATCAACATTGTAACGCCTCTATGGATATCAAGATAGCCATGGGTAACAGATTCACACTGGTTTTGGTGTTATGCCACCCGGTACCCTGAGGCTATCCCTGTGAGTACAGTGACTGTGCCCTTATTGGCCAGGCCAATGATGGGGATATTTACCCACGTAGATTTCCCCAAGGAGGTGGTATCTGACCAGGGCAATATGAAGGCCATGTGGAAGGAGTGTGGGGTGACCTATAAGTTCACCACTCCTTACCACCCCCAAACTAATGGGTTGGTTGAAAGGTTTAACTGTATCTTGAAAGGCATGATTATGGGTCTACCCGAACCCATGAGGCATAAGTGGGATGCCCTCCTGCCATGCCTGTTGTTTGCCTACAGGGAGGTACTGCAAAAGGGAGTTGGCTACATCCCTTTTGAATTTCTGTATGGGCACCTGTGAGAGGGCTTCTCTGGTGAATGAGGGCTGGGAGCAAACTCCTGGGATAGCCCCCAGGATGTGGTCAGCTACATGCTGGCCCTCCATAACCAGACAGCGCGCTTCAGGAAGCTCACCCAAGAAAAGGTAGAAGCCAGCCAGGAGGACATGAAACGCAGGTATGACCATAATGGCACTTTGGTGGAGATTCAGCCTGGACAAAATGTGTGGGTCATGGAGCCCAAGGAGCCCGTGCTCTACAGGACCTCTGGTCTGGACCCTATGAGGTCAAGGAGTGTAAGAGCGATGTCACCTACCTGGTTGACGTCAAAACTCCTACAAACCATTTTAGGTTTCTACATGTGAACCACCTCAAGCCCCACTTTGAGAGGTGTGAAATTACCATTCTCTTGGTAACTGATGATGGGGTGGAGAGGAGAGTGAACCTCTCCCCAACAGCTTGTCTTCTAAAAAGCACAATGGGTCAGTGGAGGGTGTCAGCCTCTCACCTACACTGATACTAGATCAACAGAGGGACTACCGCCAGTTGCTTGGGCCGTTTTCCTCCTTATTCTCAATTACCCCAGGGCTCACTACATGGTGCAACCATGATATTGACACTGGGAACAGTTCACCTGTGAAGAATACAATTTACAGGTTGTCTCACAAAGTGATCTCTAACATTACAGAGGAGGACTCCAAGATGTGGGCACTTGGGGTTATTGAGCTCTCCAACAGCCCTTGTTCAAGCCCAGTTTTGCTGGTCCCTAAGGCTGCCCCACCAGGTGTCACACCTGAACTCCGGTAATGTGTGGACTACTGTAGGATGAATGCATTCACCAGGACTGATGCACATCCCATCTCCAGAGCTGATGAACTCATAGATCTGCTTGAATCTATTAAGTTCCTTACCATGTTTGACATAACGTCTGGGTACTGGCAGATTGCCAGCATCTTTCTACTGTTAGAGAGGGTGTTGAAATACAGAAAACACAATACAGAACTACTATTACTGGCTTGACAGATGGGGCAAACATAGATCTGCATTATCTACACCAGAAGGGCACTTCCAGTTCCGGGTTAGGCCCTTTGGGTTGAAGAATGCCCCTCCAGAGGTTGATAAATCAGGCCCTAGCTGTATTGGAGAAATTCAGTGCCACCTATCTAGACAACATTGTGGTATTCAGTTCTAACTGGGAGGACCACCTCTGCCACCTGAGGGACATGCTTCAGGCTCTGCAAAGGGCAGTCCTGGTTATCAAGTCCAGTAAGTGCCAGATAAGTCAGTGTTTTAGGGTCTACTTAGGACATCAAGTAGGGGGCGGCAAGGTACAGCCCTTGCAACCCAAAATTGACACCACTCAGGCTTGGGAGCCCTTCAAGACTCAGGCAGAAGGTAGAGCCTTCCTAGGCCTCACTGGGTATTACAGGAAATTCATCAAGGAATATAACACCATTGTTGCCCCCTTGACAGAACTGACTTCCAAGAAGCAGCCATGTCAGGTGATCTGGAATGAGGAGTGCCCGAAAGATTTTGACACCCTAAAGGAAGCCATGTGTGTGGCACCCATGATCAGGGCCCCAGATTCTCTAAAGAATTTCTTGTTCAGATGTATGCTTCAGAGCATTGCACAGGGGACGTGCTCTCACAGCTTAATGAAGAATGCCTGGATCAATCCGTAGCTTTCATCAGTAGAAGGCTACTTCCCAGGGAACAGAGGTGGAGCACGATTGAAAGGGAAGTCTTTGCTGTGATCTGGGCACTGAAGAAACTAAGGCCATTCCTGTTTGGCACTCACCTCTGGGTTCACACAGACCACAGGCCCCTCAGATGGTTAATGCAGATGAGGGGTGAGAGTCCCAAAGTGTTGAGGTGGTCCATCTTCCTACAGGTAATAGACTTTACGTGGAACACCACCATGGAACAGACCACACTAATGCTGTTGGTCTCTCCAGGTTTTTCCACCTTATTGACGAGAACTCCCACTTGGTTTAGTAGCTCTCCCTCACTTTCAGCTGGGGGGGACACATGTTAGGCCAGGCATCCTTGGTGTGGCTACCCCTAACCTTTTACCCTGTGACCTTCCATTCTCTGACTTCATTTTTGTTGGCTTTTAG
Organism: Pleurodeles waltl; assembly: GCF_031143425.1. Taxonomy (NCBI): domain Eukaryota; kingdom Metazoa; phylum Chordata; class Amphibia; order Caudata; family Salamandridae; genus Pleurodeles; species Pleurodeles waltl. The sequence continues at coordinate 275,788,250 of NC_090451.1, read as the reverse complement.
GATTCTGAGCCCTTTGCCACTGCTGACCAGTGCTAAAGTGCAGGTGCCCTGTGCTGTAAACCACGGTAACTTTGGCTTACCCAAAATTGACATATTTAATTTACTTGTAAGACTCTCATAAAGCACACTATGGTGGTCATTACAACCCTGGCGGTCGGTGTTAAAGCGGCGGTAAGACCGCCAACAGGCCGGTGGTAAAACAAATTGCAATTACGACCGTGGTGGAAACCGCCAACAAAGACAGCCACTTTAACACTCCGACCGCCACGGCGGTACAAACAAACAGCGCGGCGGTCTCCGCCAACAGATAGGCTGAGGACAATGTACCGCCCACACTATTATGACAGGCCAATCCGCCACCTTTTCCGGGGCAGATTCAACGCGGATAAAAACATGGTGGAAACAGGAATTTCGAAGGGAAAACGCTCACCTCTACACACCCCACGAGGAACGAGGACACCATGGGGGTCATTCCGACCCCGGCGGTCAAGGACCGCCGGGGCCGGGGATGCGGGAGCACCGCCAACAGGCTGGCTGTGCCCCGCCGGGCATTCTGACCGCGGCGGTTTGGCCGCAGTCAGAAAAGGAAAACCGGCGGTCTCCCGCCGGTTTTCCGCTGCCCTTGGAATCCCCCATGGCGGCGCAGCTTGCTGCGCCGCCAAATGGGATTCTGACACCCCCTACCGCCATCCTGTTCCTGGCGGTTCGCCCGCCAGGAACAGGATGGCGGTAGGGGGTGCCGCAGGGCCCCTGGGGGCCCCTGCAGTGCCCATGCCAATGGCATGGGCACTGCAGGGGCCCCCGTAAGAGGGCCCCACAAAGTATTTCAGTGTCTGCAATGCAGACACTGAAATACGCGACGGGTGCAAACTGCACCCGTCGCACATACCCGGCTTCCTCGTGGGGAGGGATTTCCCGCTGGGCTGGCGGGCGGCCTCCTGGCGGTCGCCCGCCAGCCCAGCGGGAAAGCCTGAATGGCCTCCGCGAGTCGGAATCACCCCCCATGGACCCGGAACTCCAAATTCTACCTGCGATAGTCTTCCTGCTCATCTACCAGGAGCACGAATGCAGGGGGCGAAGACCACGGTGAGTACTGCACCTACGACACAGGGGAGGGAGGAGGCAAAAAACAGGGACATACACACGCAACACCCCCACCCTCACCCACTACAACACACGCAAATGCATATCAATACATCACAGTTACACCCAACAAATCCCCTGGAAGAATGCAGACAATAGAAAATTAGTGAAACCATTGTAATATATTAAAAACAAGTAGGGAGTAATATATATACACACCATGTACAAAATATATACCAAGCATAGTAGTCCAGGTAGTACACTAAGAAAATCCGTGGAACACTGGGACCACACGGTATGGGTGAGGCCCACACAAGATCCCCAACCATGACGGAGAGAACACTGCAGGGGCATTAGATACCAATAAAACAGGCACCTCAGGGGGAGGGAAAGGGGAGGCACCTCAGCCGCTAGAGTACACAACGCCAAATCCACGAGGGGGCCACATGCCCACTGTTCCATCCTGGGGAGTGCAAAGCCACAGTCGCTCAAGTCTCTACAGTGGGTGGGTTGCCCACTGTTCCATCCTGGGGAGTGTAAATCCACAGTCTCTCAAGTCTCTACAGTGGGTGGATTGCCCACTGTTCCATCCTGGGGAGTGCAAAGCCACAGTCTCACAAGTCTATACAGTGGGTGGCTTGCCCACTGTTCCATCCTGGGGAGTGCAAAGGCACAGTCTCTCAAGTCTCTACAGTGGGTGGGTTGCCCACTGTTCAATCCTGGGGAGTGCAAAGCCACAGTCTCTCAAGTCTCTACAGTGGATGGGTTGCCCACTGTTCCATCCTGGGGAGTGCAAAACCACAGTCTTACAAGTCTATACAGTGGGTGGCTTGCCCACTGTTCCATCCTGGGGAGTGCAAAGTCATAGTCTCTCAAGTCTCTATAGTGGGTGGGTTGCCCACTGTTCCATCCTGGGGAGTGCAAAGCCACAGTCTCTCAAGTCTCTACAGTGGGTGGCTTGCCCACTGTTCAATCCAGGGGAGTGCAAAGCCACAGTCTCACAAGTGGATGACAGTCTCCACTGGTTCTGGAGGGGGCATGGTGCCCAGAGTGCTCCATCCTGTTAAGGACAGAGTTAGTGGATGTATCTCTCCACTGGTTCTGGAGGGGGCATGGTGCCCAGAGTGCTTCATCCTGTTAAGGACACAGGTAGTGGATGACAGTCTCCACTGGTTCTGGAGGGGGCATGGTGCCCAGAGTGCTTCACCCTGTTAAGGACAGAGGTAGTGGATGTATCTCTCCACTGGTTCTGGTGGGGGCATGGTGCCCAGAGTGCATCATTCACCCCGTGACGGACTCAGTTGCGTCACTGCCCCTGCCGCTCATGGGCTAGCGGTGCTCGAGATGGCGGTGCCCTGTTCAGCGGTGCTTGAGATGGCGGTGCCCTGTTCAGCGGTGTTTGAGATGGTGGTGCCCTGTTCAGCAGTGCTTGAGATGGCGGTGCCCTGTTCAGCGGTGCTTGAGATGGCGGTGCCCTGTTCAGCGGTGCTTGAGATGGCGGTCTCCATTGCAGGGTCTCAGCTGCTGGCGGTCCTTCATGGCCCAGCAGGGCTGGTACTGGCAGTCTTTCATGGCCCAGCGGGCCTTTTGCTGGCGCCAGCGGGCCTTTTGCTGGCGATCCTTCATGGCCGAGGGGGACTGGTGCAGGCGGTGGCCTCCTGGGCAGCTGGGTTGATGGCGGTCTTCTCCGCCATGCTGCCCTTCCCAGACTTGCCGGGTTTCTTGTGGCCCTTCCCCACCTTGACTCCACATTTCCAACGGGACCCCTGGGAGCAGCTTTGGTGGTTGGAGTCTTCCCCCTCTCCCGCCGGGCACTGGCCAACTTCTGATGCTTCACAGGTGGGGGACTGTCTGTGCTGTGGCTCCGTGCCACACTGGCTGCTCTGGTGGCCGGTGCACTCCAGATTCCGGTGACTATAGGCACCACTGGTCCTGGATATGTTGTGGCTGAGGTGCTAGTTCGGGACCTATGAGATGGACGGGGTGGGGGAGGTGTGGGAAAGAGGTCAAGGTTGGACAGGAAAAGTTTTTTGGACACACTGGGACGGGTAGCTGGAGGGGGTTTGGGAGTGGAGGAAGAGGTGGCGGTTGTAGGAGGTGTACGTTTGGTGACTTTGGGTGAAGGTGCATGCGCTGGAGGCTGTTGTGAGGTGGATGACTGTTGGGTGGGTGTGTGCCTGTGTTTGTGTATCTTGGGAGGGGGCGTCACAGACACTGGGAGAGGACAAAGGGGACGTGTGAATGATAGTGGGGGTGGTGACTGCATGTGAGCGGGGTGTGGTGGGTGTGCTGGAGAGGGACGTAGTGGCTGTAGAGGTAGTGCATGCAGGTGTGAGTGTAGATGAGACTGGGAGGGAGGAGGGAGACGAGGATGAGGGGGACACAGTGGAGGCAGTGGATGTTGGTGTGTCTGCATGTGTGTGATGCTTGCGTGAGTGCCTGTGGGATGTGTGGTGCTTATGTTTGCCTGAGCTTCCCTTGGGTGTTGAGGTTTGTGCATGTTGGTCTGTAGGTGTGCTTGGGATAGGCTGAGGTACAGGGGATTGGGTCGGGGTGGAGGAAGTTGGAGGGGGGAGGCTAGAGACGGGGACAATGGCTGCCATCAGTGCTGAGGCCAGAGTCTGAAAAGCTTGCTGAAAGGCCACCTGACCAGAATGAATGCCCTCCAGGAATGCATTGGTTTGTTGCAACTGCCTCTCTACACCCTGGATGGCATTCAAAATGGTAGACTGCCCAACAGTGAGGGACCTGCGGAGGTCAATGGCCTCCTCACTGAGGGCAGCAGGGGTGACTGGGGCAGGGCGGCGGTGCTGGTAGGGGGGATGGCGGCTGTACCTGTAGATGCGGGGGGCACAGATGTTGCCGCCACCACAAGGGAGCTCCCATCAGAGGACGAGTCTGTGTCGCTGGTGTTAGCTCCTGTCCCCGCTGTGGAGCTCCCCTCGCCCTCCGTCCCACTGGTGAATTCAGACTCCGTAGTGTCGCCCTCCAGGGCCATGTGGGATGCAGCTCCCTCGTGCTCCGGTGCCACTGCTCCTCCGCCTGATGATGCTAATGCACACAAGAACAGGGAGACCACAAAAAGGGGGGGGGGACAGAAGAAAGACATGTTGAGTGCATGCATTACCGCTACTGTTGGCGGACACGACAGACACATAAGCCCCCTGCACTACGCTGCGCTCTTGGGCTCCACTGTTCAATTTCTGGGAAATGGCCTACAAGGCAATGGACGACATCTGCACACATAGATAACACAGGGGCATGACTAGGTGTACTGGCGCTCTACAGAAGTGGGCTGGGGTGCCACATGGCCTGCCTTACGGAGGGGCCTTGCCTACGGAACTCGCCCTGGCCTAGGGAAACCCACAGCCCAGCTCCCCCACCCAGACACCTCCACTGCTCGGAAAGTCAGCAGAATGAGAGTGTACTCACCCCCTTGTGGCTGCTGTGATGCCCTCAAGCGCCCATCCAACTCCGGGTAGGCCACCGCCAGGATCCTGATCATCAGGGGGGTCATGGTGCGACGGGCACCCCTCCCACGTTGGGAGGACATCCCCAGCTGAGCCTTCCCGTCTTCTTGCTCCAGCGGCAAATGTCCTCCCATCTTTTCCAGCAGTGGGTGCTCCGTCTGTGGTAGACCCCCAGGGTCCGGTCATGCTTGGCGATGGCACGCCAAATATTTTTCTTCTGGTGGGTGCTGACCTACATGAAATGTACAGGCGAAAAAGGGAAGTTAAAGTGATTGGCCCCCATCCCTACCCTTGCCATGTGGTACATGCATTCACAGTCTTTCATGCACGCAGCACTCTCCCCCTTTCCTTCTTACATCCAGCCCTCTCCACACAGGCATAGCCCATACAACATGCTCCCTGTGTACTTACCTGTTTGTCTGGAGGACCGTAGAGTAGCGTGTACTGGGGGAGGACCCCATCCACGAGCTTCTCCAACTCCTCTGATGTGAAGGCAGGGGCCCTTTCCCCAGACACTCGAGCCATTGTCTCTTCCAGACCGAGGTCACAGCAGCACTTGCAGTGTAGGTCCTCTCCTGTCGAAGATCAGGTATCGAGTGATTGAACAGATAGAAAATGGCGTACATCGCCATTGGCTCCTGGGACCCATAGGGTCCAATGTTAACCAATGCAGCATTGAGCCGCGGTCCTCGACCGCCCACCGCGACGGTGTACAACGCCAGCGCAGTTACCTCACATCCCATTGTCCCACTTTACAGGTCAGGCAGCCGCCATTTCAGGGGCCCACATGGCTTCTTTTCCAACTGCGTCACACATACCTAGGCCTAGAATCAACACACATACAGGCCACCTTTTGTGTATGATTGGTGTTCTGTGTAAACTGTGGGTACGTACCTCTGAGTTGTTTGACTCTGTGCTTGCTGTTGTCCTTCATAGGCACCATCTGCTGGGACATGTGAGGAAATGACGGCATCCTACGGTGTACCGGCTGTTGGTGGACCTGTTGACAATGGAGGAGCGACATTTGATTATCACATACAGGCTTGACCGTGCCACAATCCAGGAACTGTGTACCCAGTTGGAGCCAGACCTGATGTCAGCATTCCGCCATCCCACAGGAATCCGCCCTCAAGTGCAGGTGCTGTCAGTGCTCCATTTCCTTGCAAGTGGGTAATTTCAAACAACAGTGGCCATAGCATTAGGGATATCCCAGCCTATGTTTTCAAACGTATTGTCCAGAGTGTTGTTTGCCCATCTGAAACACATGCGGAGCAACATCGTTTTCCCTCAGGTGGAGGATTTGGTTACAGTGAAAGGGGATTTCTATGGCCTGGGACACATCCCCACCATCATAGGTGCCATTGATGGGACACATGTGGCTTTGGTACCCCCCCACAGGAGTGAACAGGTGTACGGAAACCGGAAGAGTTATCATTCTATGAATGTACAGATGGTATGTTTGGCAGACCAGTACATCTCCCATGTGAATGCCAAGTTCCCTGGCTCAGTGCATGACGCCTACATCCTGCGGAATAGCAGCATCCCTTATGTGATGGGTCAACTCTAGAGGCACCGTGTGTTGCTATTAGGTGAGCCCCTGGAAGCAAGTCAGTGGGAATGGTTGCCTGGGTCTGGGGATATCCCTCCAGGTTAGTGCGTGTCTAACAGTTGTCCATCACCATTTGCAGGTGACTCTGGTTACCCCAACCTGTCTTGGCTCCTGACCCCAGTGAGGAATCCCAGGACAAGGGCAGAGGAACGCAACAATGAGGCCCGTGGGCGAACTAGGAGGGTGATCGAGCGGACCTTTGACCTCCTGAAGGCCAGGTTCAGGTGCCTCCATATGACAGGTGGATCCCTATTCTACTCACCAAAGAAGGTGTGCCAGATCATCGTGGCCTGCTGTATGCTTCATAACTTGGCTTTGCAAGGACAGGTGCCTTTTCTGCAGGAGGATGGTCCCGATGGCGGTGTTGTTGCAGCTGTGGAGCCTGTGGACAGTGAAGACGAGGAAGCAGAGGAAGAAGACATGCACAACAGGGACTCAGTGATCCAGCAATATTTCCAGTGAGACACAGGTAAGAGTATAGACCTGCCTACTACATGTACTTTAACACTACTACCTCGCTACTGTGTGTCTTTTTCACCCAGTGTATGGTCACTGAGTTGTCACTTTCCCTTACGATTTCACAGATGTGGGTCCCACTGTGTGACATCTGCTTAGATTCCTCATGGACTAGAGCTGTGTGACATAGGTATGTTGACATTAAACTTGAAAGAACATTTTGGGGGTCATTCTGACCCTGGCGGCCGGTGACCGCCAGGGTCACCGACCACGGGAGCACCGCCAACAGGCTGGCGGTGCTCCCGAGGGCATTCTGACTGCGGCGGTTCAGCCGCGGCCAGAAAGGGTAAACCGGAGGTCTCCCGCCGGTTTACCACTGCCCTTGTGAATCCTCCATGGCTGCGGAGCGCGCTCCGCAGCCATGGGGATTCTGACACCCCCTACCGCCATCCTGTTCCTGGCGGGTCTCCCGCCAGGAACAGGATGGCGGTAGGGGGTGCTGCGGGGCCCCTGGGGGCCCCTGCAGTGCCCATGCCCATGGCATGGGCACTGCAGGGGCCCCCGTAAGAGGGCCCCGCAAAGTATTTCAGTGTCTGCTTTGCAGACACTGAAATACGCGACGGGTGCAACTGCACCCGTCGCACCCCTGCAACTACGCCGGCTCAATTCTGAGCCGGCGTCCTCGTTGCAGGGGCATTTCCTCTGGGCCGGCGGGCGCTCTTTTGGAGAGCGCCCGCCGGCCCAGAGGAAATGTCTGAATGGCCGCCGCGGTCTTTTGACCGCGCTGCGGTCATTCAGCGGCGGTACCTTGGCGGACGGCCTCCGCCGTCCGCCAAGGTCAAAATGACCCCCTTTGTCACTGTAATTGCTACTACACTATTTCAAAATCACAGACAGACTCCAGATTGTTTTGTGATTTAAGGGTGTTTATTTAAGTGCTCAATATTGGAGGGGGTAGTGAAATGGTGAGGGGTGATGGCGGAGGAATGTCCATGGCAGAGTCCGGTCTATTAGTCTCACAGGTGCATTGCCCAAATGGGCATAGGAAGTGGAGCTGGGGCAGTTTAAGGATGGACAGGGTGACAAAGTGGGACAGTAGGATGACAATCAGGGTGGTTCCATTTCTTGGCGGGGGTCTTGGCATCGTGCTCTGTCTTTGTCCTGGATCTCAGGGACCGTTTGCGGGGTGGTTCTCCCTCTGCAGGGGGAGGGGTGCTGGTGTGGTGGTCCTGTGGCAGGGCATCCTGTCCACTAGCGCCGGCGGAGGTGGTGGGCAGTTCATCGTCCATTCTAGTGTCAGGGACCCCTTGTAGTGCCACAGTGTCCCTCCTGGTGTTGAGTAGTTCCTTCAGCACCCCTATGATGGTGCCCAGGGTGGAGCTGATGGTTCTGAGTTCCTCCCTGAAGCCCATATACTGTTCCTCCTGCAGGCGCTGGGTCTCCTGAAACTTGGCCAGTACCGTTGCCATCGTCTCCTGGGAGTGGTAGTATGCTCCCATGATGGAGGAGAGGGCCTCATGGAGAGTGGGTTCCCTTGGCCTGTCCGCCCCCTGTTGCACAGCAGCCCTCCCAGTTCCCCTGTGTTCCTGGGCCTCCGTCCCCTGGACCGTGTGCCCACTACCACTGCCCCCAGGTCCCTGTTGTTGTTGGGGTGGTGGGTTATCCTGGGTTCCCTGTAGTGGTGGACACACTGCTGATTGACGTGTCCTGGGGACGGAGGTATGGGCCCGCTGGGTGGGTGCTGTGCTGGTGTTTCCAGAGGGTGGAAGCTCTGTAGTGGCCTGTGACTGTGTGATGGGAACCGACTGTCCCGAGGTCCCCGATGGGCCGGGCTGGTCATCTAGATCCAGTTGGACAGAGGTGCTGTCATCACTGTGGGCCTCTTCTGTTGGTGGTGTGGACATGTGTGGACCCTCCTGTCCGGTGACGTTGGGTAGGGGTCCTGCAGGGGTATAAAAGGATGGTTATTACATCTGTGTGTGTCATGATGTGCAATGGGTGGGTGACCGTGTACCCCAGTGTTTGTATTCCTGTGTGGGACCTTGTGTGAGTATGGTTTAGGGGTTGTATGGGTATGTGCAGTGGGCATGCTTTAGTGATGTGTGTCCATGCTTTGTTGTTGCATGCAGGGCTTGGTTTTGGAATGGGTGGTTTGTGATGTTGGGACATATGTGAGGAGTTGGGGTGCTGGGGGTGATGGTGGGGGTATGTGATAGCATGCAGGTAGGGTGGGGGTTGTAATAGTTAAGATTGATCTTACCAGAGTCTATTCCTCCAGCTACTTCTGCGAGGCCTTCAGGATGCAGAATCACCAAGACCTGCTCCTCCCATGTTGTTAGTTGTGGGGGAGCAGGTGGAGGTCCGCCGCCAGTCCTCTGAACCCCCAGGTGGTGTCTTGAGACCAAGGTACGCACCTTCCCCCGTAGGTCGTTCCACCGCTTCCTGATGTCCTCCCGATTTCTTGGGTGCTGTCCCACTGCGTTGATACTGTCCACTATTCTTCGCTATAGCTCCATCTTTCTTGCAATGGAGGTGTGCTGCACCTGTGCTCCGAATAGCTGTGGCTCTACCCAGACGATTTCCTCCACCATGACCCTGAGCTCCTCCTCCGAGAACATGGGGTGTCTTTACCGTGCCATGGGGTGGTGTAGGTGATGTGTGGGGTGGAGTTCGTGGTGATATGTTGGGTGATATGTAGTGGTGTGTTGTGTGAGGTGCGTGGAAGTTGTGTGGGTGATGGTGTTGTGTGCCTGTGGATGCTGTTGTTCTTGCTGGTGCTCTCTCTCTGGCCTTCTTTCGGAATGTTTTGTCATGGGGGTTTGTGGGTGATGTGGGTGTGTGTTTTATATTGTAATGGGTGTGTGGGAGTGGTGTGTGTATGTGTATCAGGTGTGTGTATTTCGATTTGTCCAAAGTGGCTGTGTTTTGTAAAAGTGTGTGTATTTTGAGCGTGACGGTGTGTACCGCCAATGGAATACCGCAGTTGAAAGACCGCCGCGTGGATTCGTGTGTCGTGATAGTGTGGGCGTATTTCTGTTGGCGTGACGGTGGAGGATTTGTTTTCGCCAGTTTATCACTGACCTTTGGTGTGGCGGACTTGTGTGGGTGTCTGAATTTTGGCGGATTCCGACATGTGGGTCATGATAGCTGTGGCGGAATTCCGTGGCCGCGGCCGTGTGTTGGCGGTCTTCTGCACGGCGGTAAGTGGCTTTTACCGCCAATGTTGTAATGAGGGCCTATATGTGCCCAGGGCCTGTAAATTAAAAGCTACTAGTTGGCCTGCAGCACTGATTGTGCCACCCACTACAGTAGCCCTGCCTGCAAACATATCTCAGGCCTGCCACTGCAGAGCCTGTGTGTCCGTTTATTACCAGCTATTTCGACCAGGCAAGTGTACCCACTTGCCAGGTCCAAACCTTCCTTTTTACTTCATATAAGCCACCCCTAAGGTAGGCCCTAGTGAACCCCAAGGGCAAGGTGTCATGCACTGTTAAGTTTAACATGTCCGGGTAGTGAAAACTGTTAAAAAAAAATTCACTGCTGCAAGGCCTGTCTCTCCTAAAGGGTAACATTGGAATTACCTTAAAATATCACTTAATTGTAACTTCCACTTCGGAAAAGATAGGGATGTGGTGTTCGTGTCTCTGGATTCACAATTTAAAATCACAACTTATGGTGAAGTTGGATTTTAAATTGTATGTCTGAAAATGCCACTTTTAGAAAGTTGGAATTTTCTTACTCTAAACATTCTGTGCCTCTGCCTGTCTCTGAATACACACCTGGGGTAGTTGACAGCTGGGCTTTGTGCATTTCCTCTAGACAGTTACACAAAGGGAGCTTGGGTATGACATTTGCACCCTGATGGCCAGTCACCTGTCTGATGGGTCTTCTTGGGCTAGATGGTTTGACCTCAAAGTACAAAACTCCAATGACCTGCGCTCTGCACTGATCATAACTGCTCACCCTGTGTGTGAACTGACATTGCAGCACTGAAGGAAGCTTTAGTGTGCAGACCCCAGTGTCACCTTGCCTTCCAAAGCATCCCTCGATGATGGAGTTCCTGCCGACGCCGAACTCAGCAGAGCAGGGTCAACTGTGAGTGTGATTGTTGCATCGGGTTCTTGTGACCCGCTCGGGCCACCAGGCATGCCTGCCTTCCATCTACCAACCTGCTCGACTGCCGTTAGACCTCCGCTCACCTCAGTGGGATTGCCATGTGACCAACCATGACCCAGGAGGTTGACACCCTTGCTCTCCAGCCTTAGCTCAGGTACCGTGGCTTGGGTTGGTTCTTTCTTCCGATCGGCGTGTCATGGACTGCCGGGAAGGCTATATTGAAACACTGCTTACCTTGCTTTCATTTCCCCACCCGGACAGTCCCATTGTCCAATACCCTTGCGGAATCTGATGTACTTGGACTAGAATTACCATAATCACCCTAAGAGAAGCGCATATGTTCGAAAGCACTACAATTGCATACTTCCTTTTAATTTTCACTTGAGAAATATTGATTGGATTTGTGTCATGTTGGTCTTATTTTAACCAGCTAAAGATACTTTATTTTCCTACACTGGTGTTGAATCTTTTTGATTGCGTTTTCACTACTGTGCTTAAGTGTTGCTCAAATATTTCACACATTGCCTCCTAAGTTAAGCAAGACTGCTCTATGCCAAGCTACCAGAAGGTCAGCACAGGCTAATTTAGAGTGTGTCTGACTTACTCAACTCGGATTGTGGCCTCTACTTGGACAGGGTCCATACCTCTGCCAACTAGAGACCTCAGTGTCTAACCATATGAAGTCCTGCCAACTAAAAAAGTCTGTATGAAGTGAGCCAAAGACAATTTTGAGAATGATTCTTTTCCAGCTTGAAAAAAAAGAGCTAGAAACTGAGATACACATGTTGTTGTTTTGCCTTGTGTATACTGGCTTGCTAAGAAATTTATTTTACAAATTTGTTTTTTTCTTGGTGTTATGCAGCCTAAAGAAGCTTTACAAATCTTAAGATCTAGCACAGAACAGATCTTTGCCTACAGTGTGGCTAGCTTTTTAAACGCTGCTTGGATCACAACAATTACATTTTACACTAATGATATTTAGAAATTAAGTATTTGCTCTTTTTATGTGGCATGTTTTATTGTTGTGCTCATTTGATGTATTGTATTTTAACATTTAACTATAACTATTTATTCACAAGATTTGTACATGAATTGCAATGTTTTTAAGGATTTTACGCAAAAAACGTATCTACTGACTTATCATACACTTCAGACCATACCTGTTTGTGACAGCAGACATCTACTCTTTCCTCAATTCATTCAAGAAATGAATGGGTGGACTAAGATCAGAGTCAGAAGAAAGAAAGTTGTACATGGAATCGCCATCAGAAGAAAGGCTTCCACCATCTTGGAAGCGGCAAATGAAAGCTAGGCTGGGACAAAAGTGTTTGCTGGGATGCCACAGAATGTATATCGGGGAGCAGAAGATGTGGGTCAAAAGCTATCCAAAAGCTGATGCTATCATGTTCGAATTTGGCATCTTGTTTTTGCTTGGAGGTTATCAGAAGTATCTCAATCATTTGTTGCCAGGAATTGGGGCTTGTTATACCTGGCAGCTCTTGGTATGCTTTCCCTGTACTTTTTGCTTCTGACCTCCTGTTTTTGGACCCTATGCTGTAATTCATTTTTGCTGTTTTTGATACTCAGGCACTTTACCACTGCTAACCAGTGCTAAAGTGCAAGTGCCCTCTGTCTAAAAGATATTGGTAATTGGTTTTTCATGATTGGCACATTTGATTTTCTGGTAAGTCCCTAGTCAAGTGCCCTATGGGTGCCCAGGACCTATACATTTAAATGCTACTAGTGGGCCTGCAGCACTGATAGTGCCACCCACATGAGTAATCCTGTAAACATGTCTCAGACATGACACTGCAGAGTCTGTGTGTGCAGTGTTGCACTGCCAATTTGACCTGGAATGTGTACCCACTTGCCAGGCACAAACCTTCCCTTTTACTACATGTAAGGCACCCCCAAGGTAGGCCCTGGGTAGCCCCATGGAGAGGGAGCAATGTATTTAAAAGGTAGGACATGTACTGTTGTGTTTTACATGTCCTAATAGTGAAATACTGCCAAATTCGATTTTCACTATTTCAAGGCCTATCTGTCCTATAGGTTAACATGGGGAGTGCCTTTAAACATCTTTTAATTGCAGTTTCCCATTGGAAGCAGATAGAGATATGGAGGTTGGGGCCTCTGAACTCACAATTTAAAAATGCATCTTTTTGTAGAGTTGTTTTTCAGATTGTCTGTTTGAAAATGCCACTTTTAGAAAGATACAAGGTGGCGTTCGTCCCCAGTAATGAAATGGTTTGCATGATTAACTTTGTAATAGGAAGAAAACTTATTTTGGATGTGAAGAGGAATATCAACATCGGGGATAATTGAATATTGGTAATTCAAAATATAAGTGAACATGCCTTTCGATTTGGGGGGACACACTTACTGCAAGTAGGATACAGTAGAAAGTATGTCATATTTAAGTCAAAACATCTCGTGTTTTTAGGGTGCTACCTGAAAATATGATTTCTGTCCTAATTATGACCCCTTTATGATTGGTTCTTTTTGTGGGGTCGAAACGTCGACACAACTCATTGTGGGTTAGTGTATTATGAGATAAGTGACTTCAGGGCACCTGGATTGAAGGGGTCGTCTTTGAAGACCGCTTTAATTTTTAACCACAATTTTGTACATATTGTATATATCACCTAGACTAATTTGTCACGTTATTCATGTTCACTGCGCCATTATTGTAGGTGCACCTGAACAGACTGACTAATGAATGTATTGCTGGAGAAATGGTTAAATAAAAGGAACATGCATTAGGTCAACTTTGTTGATAAAGTTAATACATTCTTGCAGTGGAAGTTAAGGGCTATACTTCCCCCTTGGAGCCTTGAAATCCTTTGCAATACTTTTAGAAAGTGGGCATTGTTTTGCTTAAACTATTCTGTGCCTCTGCCCGCCTGTGCAATCCACGTCTGGGTCAGACTGACAGTTGGGCTGTTTGTGAATTCCCTCTAGACAGTGACACAAAGGGAACTGTGGAGTGTCTGGCATATCCTGATGAGTCTCCTGGGCTAGAGTGGGGAGGGAGGAACTGACACTTACACCTGAAAGAGCTGTGACTGCCCTCACACAATGCAAACGCCAACCCCTTGGAGTGTGTCTGGGGCCAGGCCTGGGTAAGGCAGGATCTTGTGAGCAACAGAGACTTTCCTTTCAAGTTTGCTTACTTCAAAGGCAGAAATGAGTATAAGTAGTGGACCCAAACCCCCAGATGTTTAGATTACTTCCGGATCAAAAGGAACGTTGGCCAAGGAGAAGAGCTTGATGCTTGAGGAGGACCTGCCACTCTGCCTGTTGCTTTGCTGTGCTGACCTGCTGCTTCTGCCTTAAGAGGGTAAGGTCTGGACTTTGCTTTCTGAAATTCTGCTTGTAAAGTTTCTCCAAGGGCTTGGACTGAGCTTGCCTCCTGTTAAGAAGTCTCAGGGACATCAAAGACTTCACCTGCCAGCACCTGGCTACTCCTACTGAGGACCCTGATTTGCCAAGTGGTGCCAATCCAGTTCCTGTGCCCTTGGAAGTGAGTTTGATCCAGGCACACAGGCTCCAGAAGCCTCCAGAACCGGCGCCACTGCATGACTCCACTCCGCTGCCTGCAACACAAAGCTATGGTTTCCGCTGGAGTGCGATGACCCGGACAGACATTGCAGTCCCGACACTGCTGCAGCCCCGGTGACGTCCAGTGACTTTGTGATTCCCGATGCTGTGTCACCGACGTCTATGACACCCGACTCAGCCCTGTGGCATAACCGCGACCCCGTGAGGTCACCCAATGTGTTTTGACCCGCAAGATTCATTGACCCCGTTGGATAGTCAGGAACTAATGCCTTGCGCCAATGCTGCATCACTCCCTCTGCTTCGCAGTAAGAAACCAATGCCACACCGGATCCAGTGATGCCTCACCTCCCTGACTCTGTGCACCGGCTTGTTTCCTCGTTTACCAAGGGTATTGTACCTTGTGACTCGGTGACCGGCGCCGTCCTCCTCGCGAGTCATGTCGGATTGTTGGGAACGACCCAGTCAACAACATCACAGTAGCCCAAGTTGGAGCTGTTGTGTCTTTAAGTGCTATTTTGAAGTTTAATCTTTAAAAATGTGTATCTTTGCTTGTGTATGTTGGATTTATGTCTTTTTGCTCTTGTTTTACTCAGAAAAATATTGGTGTTGAGTGCTTTTGTGGTGTTTTCACAGTGCTACTGTGTGTGTTTGTATAAATACTTTACACATTGCCTCTGAGATAAGCCTGACTGCTGTTATATGAGCTGTGTATCTCCCTTACCCTGAATAGAGTGGGGGTCCCTACTTGGACAGGGTGTAAATTGACTGCCAACTAGAGACCCCATTTCTAAAAGGGATCTATGGCAACAATATGAGCTTTGTTTAAATATTTACTAAGCAATTAAGAAATCGATAGTTCATGTAATCTCGAAGTGGCATAACCTTGGGATATAAACTAGTTGATTCTTTCACAGAATAATCTAATGTATACGGTTGCTCAAGGAAAACTCTTCCATGCCAGCATAAGTGATATGTAGAATGCCTATTAGAGCTCACTAATGTATGCTTATTTGAAAGAGAGACATGGTCAAGATTAAGATAGTCTAATTTTGGTATATAAGATCAGAAGATGTATATGTATAGATAAAGAAGAAAGTTGTCAAGAAACATACTTATTTTTCTGTTCTCTTGAGGTTCTCAGGACACAAGATCTTTTGGATATGGTCTGACTGATATTTGTCTTTTCCCCTTCTCCTTTTCTCCTGAGCTGTCTCCAATTTAGGTCCTGATTTAGAACTAGGCGTACCGGTTATTCTGTCATAACAGTGACGGATATTCCATCCGCCAAAATCCAAATCCCATAGAATATAATGGAATTTAGTTTTTGGCGGAAGGGATATCCATCACTGTGTTGACGGAGTAACACATCTGCAGAGTTCTAAATCAGGCCCTTAGTTGTATTCTGTGAAGGTGGGGTGAGCCTTAGTGGATGAGGTGTGAATGTGCATACACTTCTGCAGCCAGATTCAAAGGGTGGGGTGGTGATCGGGCAGGTTTGTCTGTGTGTGCGTGGTATTACACAGAGAAGAGATCTAACTGTGATTTATTTTCTGTAATTCACAGTGCTTAATTAATCTGCACGATAATTGAATTTTCTACAAAAAAGCTAAACACAGCATTTCTTCTATCTTTCGGTGCTGATGAAAAAAACACTTTCACAATGACAGTGCTGCAATCAACACCCCTCACAGGCTCATTCTTGCAGGCCCATTCTGATACAAGCATCTAACAACGAATCTACCCCAGAGTGTGAAAATAAACATTGTAAACCCAGAACCCTACCAGCAAAAAGTTCCACTGTTCCACATTGTTCTTTATTTTCTTTCTTTGTATATATCTAGTTAATATAAACTGTATAGTGTCAATGTACTAAAAAAGAGAAAAGCACAATTTAGAAAACATGTTTTGAATCTTCTTAAAATGCACCTTACATTTAAATTTTGATTCATAATGATTCACATTATTTCATATAACACATTTAAAATATTTGTACATTATGCCCAGCAAGAAGACATGTATAATTTGTGCCTATATTGCGATCCCAAGGTTTATATGACGGTTATAAACAACTTGGGCTGTGGCTTTGTAGTTTGTAAACATCACCAGAACCCATCAATGGCAATATAGGCCAATATTACACATTTACTGATTTTGTGTTTTCTGTATACAGTGTACATGAGGGGTAACTGTGAAATATGGTCCCATATTGCTACTACCTGCTACTACTGCTCTCTTATCTACTGCTCATTGCACTATCACAGCTTGGATTCAACTGTTGACTCTTTTCCCCTTTTTACTGTTTAAAAACCTGAAATCATTCTTTAGTGATGCACTTTCAGATGCAATTTGTGATTTTACTATTTTTTAGCTCTCCTGCATTCACCCAAGGCCCACTTAACGTGGCCCCAATGCAGTCTCATGTTTGACCTATTCTATGATTCTTACTTTTGGTACTATTTGTAATCCATACTCCCAAACTATTGAAAATAGTTTCTATACTGATATGTTTTGAAAAGAAGGTTTAATGTTACTGTTCAATGTAAAGTATCCACATACTTCACAGTGAATAAACTCTATATAAAACCCTTAACTAAATAAAGAAATACATATATAAAGAAAGAAATAAAGAATAGCTTTTATAAAAGAGGGATTATCAGTAGGCAGCCCAATAATGATCTATGGTTTTCCCTTTGGTTATATTATCTGTTTTTGTTTTTTGATTGTAGGCGGGTTCCCCTCAGATCATGGATCACCCAGCGAGCAATGCAGCGCAGTGAACTTTAGAGGAAATGTTAATTGCTACCATAAAACAGGGAAGTGCTCCAAGAGCAGGGGTAGTGTGATCTTCTCTGTCTACGTTTAGTAATTGTCTGACATCTGCATTCTGTTTTTTTAGTTTTCTGATTAGTTATCTAGTGAGTGCTATGTAGAGGTGACTTGCGTAACGGGTCACTAAGGGTAGGGATGCATGTGTATTTTCAGAGAGCCTTAGGTAGACAAACTACATTATAGAATTCTTATAGCGCCTTATGAGCCTCTCAACATTGTTTACTTGGAAATGAAGAGCGGAAGCTGAGCCTGTGATCAAGCCACATTTTTCACTTCACTTAATGCTGTTAGTGGCTGCCTCATTTTTTGGGGCACAGCAGATATAGGATAGTTTGTCAGAATCATTGAGGGAGTACTTCGGTCTTCAAGGAGATTTTAGGAAATGTAGATAGTTTTATAGCATCCATTTTTCCACAAACAGCAGGCATTTGCTAAGTCTGGATTTCATTACAAGACCAGAGGCTATCATTATCCATAATAATAAGCCTTTAATGCCACTCCAAGCAGCACTTTTCAAAGAAGAATATTACATCATAAAGTAACAATCCAGAATAGAACACAACAACCCATAAATAGTTTCTGAACTGCAGCCACTTTCTCTTATAATTGCTGCTCCGGTTCAGATAAGTAGCACTTGTTCATAGCTTTGTGTATTATTCTATTGTTAATTATTTTCATTATTCTATAGAGGCTGTCACTTTCAGAAATACAATGCATGTAGTACTAATAATTTTAATACGTGTTTTGAGAGTGAAGATTGATTTTTCTTAGTAATACATGTATTTAGATTTTTGTTTTAGGATTGCGTTTTTTTCACACACTTTGCATTTGGTTGTTTGATAAACTGACATAATCTTACTTGTTTTGTTGTTTTTAACCGGGGTTATTTTTTTTATCCCCGACAACAGAGTAGGCCCATTTGGCTGTTAGGACCACGACCACCTCTATTTTGAGACACTCACGGCTCAGTGTTCATTTTGGTGGCCGACTTCAGAGCACGCAAGCAACTTCGGGATCCACTGCTTTCGCTATCAGTTCTGGCCTGGTGACGGAGTCTCCCTAACTCTGTTTACGTATTACGCTTTCAGGAGGGTAAAGGAATGCAATGAATGATTGCATTCTTTAGCCCCTCAAAAGATTTGGCGGCCAAATTAAGTTGGGCAATTTTTTTATGTTGCTAAACGAAATGTGTTAGTGTTTTTCGTCATATTATCAGCTGCCAGTTTGCTAGTTAGGAGATGTGCTTCTAGTCATGTTTATTTGCAGTCTTATAGTTACACTTAGAGTATACATTAATCGTTATGTTGATTGTCCTTCATATGTTTAATATATTTAGGAAGTACGTCTGAGATTGCAAATAGGAAAGGTGTCCTAATTGGCACCAGTGAAAAAAAAGTCCTCAGCGGCTTCAGTGATAAAGGCACCTTAAGGGACACAAAGTTATGAAAACCCAAAGGTTGGATATCATTGAGGAAGAATTTGAAAAGAGAGATACTGAAAATGTTGACTAATGTATTTTAGATTTAGATAATGAGGAGGAATTTCAGGATGCTTTCTTAAGAGGATGATCTTCCATCTACCTCTAAAGATGCTATAAAGAATCCTTTGGGAGAGGAAATGTTCTCTCCATACAATAATCTTCGCCCCAGAGGCGCTGATTGGTGGCCATTGGATCATGCGGCACAGTTTGTAAAGAAATGGATACGTAATCAGACAAAGAAGGGAGAAATATTTTAAAAGCTGAATGCTCCAGACCAGTTATAGATGAGAAAGTTTGTTTAACTCCTAATTTGGATTCAGAGCTTAGTACTTTTGTATTCAAAATGAGGAGATATCCTTGGAAAGGCTTGGAACGATCACTTAAACAGTGCCAGGATAAATGTTTATTTGTCATTGGTCCATTGGCTCATATTCTGGACATGGTGGAGGAAGCTTACATTAATGATTCTCAAATAGATTTGGAATTGTTGAGAGGATGGAGCCAAAGTGTGATTGTTCTCTTAGGGAATACTAATGAAAGTTTGAATGCTGAAACATGACAAGCTGTCTTTTTCAAAATAAATCCCAGGTTAGGGACACTTGCGGTCAAAGAAATTTCGGAGAATCTGAAAGAATTGTTATTTGGAGACGACATGATAAAAAATCTGAGTAAATATATTTAAACTTTCATGGCTTTAGATAAAGCTCAATTTAAAATAAGATGCATGTTCAACAATAGTGTTTTTGAAAGAGCAGGCAAGGTCCTTCCTGAACCGAAAACAAGCATTGTGGGAATGGTTTCAGGGTATCGCCATTCATCAGCCAGGCTAGCTTGAATCCAGTGGCACAGCAAGCAAGGGATCCCAAACTGGGATGGCATAGTGGGCAAAAAAACAATGGATTAAACCCAGATCTCTGTGAGTGAGGGTGAATGTTTGCATTGTTCAGCATTCCGCCCATCATCTGTTCTTTTTACCACTCTCCATCTGTCAGCTTGAGCTGTGGTACAGAGGACCCCTTGGAGGTTAGATGTTGTGGGGCTTGCTGTGTCCCAGGTCTGCGCAGGTCTGTCAAAGAGTCCGATTCAGAGTGTCAAGGCTGATGTCCTTGACTATGGAAATGCTGGAGGAGGCAATGTCACAGCAGGAATAGAGGACTTGCACAATTTCAGCCTGAGTGCAAATGAAGCCACAAATGTCATAACTTTGTGTGCACCCTGCGAGCCTGCATCCACCTCTTAGGCATGCGAGAGATGCCTTCTGATGGGGAAACCCTTGGTGTTGTCTTTCAGAGATTCTTAGATACAGAGATTGTCCTCAGTTATAACTGAAAAACAAAGAAAAGTAGTTTACGCAGCATCTTTGTGTCATCCTATAAAATGTAGGGTGTTCAATGAGGGGTCCCATCGTAGCATTTCAAGTCAGCTGAATGGGGTGAGAAGGCTACACAAGAGTCGGAGATCTGAAACTCAAGATTGGAAAGTCTCATGAGATGTTTATGGGACCACATAGTGTGCCTTTCATGATGTATAACCATGGGCTGACGGTTAAAAAGTATAAGCTGCTACAACCCAGGTACATACGAGCCAAGATGCCTCAAAGTTGTTGAAGAGAATGGAGAAGCACGGACCACAGGAAATTTTTCATTATTTGCCAACCAATTAATAACAGAAATTTACCATTACACAGGGTTCTTTGGAGCTGAGCTTATACTTCCTAAACAGTTAACAGATTAAAATGAATGTCAAACTGCAGGAATATGCGTGATGTATCTCGAATAAATCTGTAAAGGGGAAATTGAATGCATTAAAATGGAATAAATCCACTGGTATGTCAGCACCAGCAGTCACAAAGGGAGCAAGGAAGGCATAATGGCCCAGGCCCTGCAATACCCTGGGGCTTGCTCTGCTCCAGCAACATTTATTTTTAGAATTTAATTGTAATCATGCCTACAGTCTTCATAAATAACGAGACCGTTTGTGTGGGCTGTCCACTAGATCGCACCA
Organism: Pleurodeles waltl; assembly: GCF_031143425.1. Lineage (NCBI taxonomy): Eukaryota > Metazoa > Chordata > Amphibia > Caudata > Salamandridae > Pleurodeles > Pleurodeles waltl. Next base: position 275,767,642 of record NC_090451.1, on the reverse strand, counting down.
GATATGATTCCTGAAGTACCAGTTATTTAAAACTATGAAACAGGTGCTTATGGTGCCTGGCGAAAACAGAAGCAGCATCAGAGGGCCTTTCTTTAGGGTTTGGCCGTAAACCCACCACTAACCTCTGACAAGACTGTTTCTAAGGCATAGGGCCAGATGTAGGAAGCACTTTGCGAGTCGCAAACGGCAAAATTTGCCGTTTGCGACTCGCAAATGCGTGTTTCCTATGCAGAAATGCATTTTGCGAGTCGTTACCGACTCGCAAAATGCATTTCCGAATCGCAAATAGGAAGGGGTGTTCCCTTCCTATTTGCGATTCGCAATGGTATGCAATTCCATTTGTGACCGCTTATGCGGTCGCAAATGGAGTCGCAGTTACCATCCACTTGAAGTGGATGGTAACCCATTCGCAAACGGGAAGGGGTCCCCATGGGACCCCTTCCCCTTTGTGAATGGACCCCAAAATATTTTTTCAGGGCAGGGAGTGGTCCAAGGGACCACTCCCTGCCCTGAAAAAACCGAAACAAAAGGTTTCGGATTTTTTGAAATGCAGCTCGTTTTCCCTTAGGGAAAACGGGCTACATTTCAAAAAAAAAAAAAACTGCTTTATTGAAAAGCAGGTCGCTAACATGGAGGCCTGCTGACTACAGCAGGCCTCCATGTTAGCAAGTGCCTATACTCGCTATGGGGCCGCAATTTGCGACCCACCTCATGAATATTCATGAGGTGGGTCATTGCGTCCCCATAGCGAGTTGCAGTCGGTGTCTGAGACACCGTACTGCATAGCAATTTGCGAGTTGCAAATTGCGAGTCGGAAGGACTCGCAATTTGCAACTCGCAAATTGCTTCCTTCCTACATCTGGCCCATAGTTTGGTTACTGAAGAAGGGAGCAGGGCCATACTGCTGATGAGCAAATGGAGTCTGGTTGGTGCCTGGCCTTACTTGAAAATGATATACCATCATGAACATTCTGTCTTTTTTACTCTGGTCTTTCTCATCTTCCGTATTCCAAGACGGTGGGTGAGTTTCTCATTGTATATTTAGAATTAGGAATCAGAATTTACACATTTTCAGGACATCTCACTGCTACCTTCTCCTGCTTAACAGCAGAGCAACCTGCGCACAGAAACATGGCTTTGGATTATTTACCGGTACCTTCATTACTCAGATTTTTCCTTCCTCGTTTCAGTACCAACGCATTGAGGACTCATCCTCCACCCGCCAAATGATCACCACTTCTCAGGCTGTTTTCCTCAGTCATCCTCCTATAAACCCTACTGCTTCAGAAGATACTTCCTGGTTTTTTTCTTAGGCCCTGTTTTCAGTTTCTATTTCCAGTGTTTCCAATGCTGCTGTAGCACTTTAGTCCATTTACTGTTTGTAATTCTTTTAGACCTTTACATTTTTGAGGATGTTCAGTGGCCTCTTTTGATTTGGTATCTTTGGCCGAGGTGATTATATTTCCCAGGTGCAATGGTGTCTTTTCTGTCGGGAATCCCTAGCTGCGCGAGTCCCACTAGGAGGTCTTCAAAGGCTCTTCTGAATGGCGGAAAGCCACAGCCTTGAGCTTGATAGGGAGTGAAGTGGGAGCCCACTAGAATAGGCGTGCCATCCTCGTGGATGCCATGAAAGGAGCTTGAGCTGCTCCATTTGCTTAAAGAGCTCGATCCAGTGCAGAAGGAGGTTCACAATCCAGTGCAGATGCCTGGTTCGCGGGATCCAGTGCAGAAGCCTGGTTGTGTTCAATCAAGAGGAGGTGAATACTCTTTTACATGTGTGGAATTTGACAGCTCAGGGACCCTTTTATCAGAGTGTGTTTGGCAGCGCGCTGCATTAGGGGTTTTGGATGGGCGTTTCCCAAGCTTTGCGTCCTCCTTTTAGGTTAGGCATGGCTGCAGAAGTCTGAAGTTTCACTTGGTAATGAGTACTTGATTTGTACACACGGTGGCATGGGGGCAGGGGGGGTGATTGTTGTTTCTAATAGTTCGGTACAGATGCTTTCAGTCCGGTATGGTGAGATTTCTGCCGGATTTCACCAGGAATTTTTACATACATTCAGGCAAAAACGCACCGTCTCTCCCTCTCAGTTTTTAAAGTCGTCAGAAATATTGGTAATTTTACAAAATATTATGTTTTGCCTCACTTAGTATCCCTACCAATCCGCATTCCTCTTTCCACTGTTCCTTAGGCCCCTCCCACGCACCCTCCTTGTCGTATAATGTGTTTAAACATTATAGGCCTGATTACGACCTTGGTGGAATAGGTTATTCCACCCACCGTATTACAAGTTCCATTATATCCTATGGAACTTATAAAACGGCAGACGTGATATCCATCACGTTTGTGACGGAGTATCCATTCCGCCAAGGTCGTAATCAGGCCCTATATGCCAATGAGACTATCGGAAAACCTGAAGCTCGCACCCCCCCAGTTCCCCCCACCCCAGTCTCACTGACCACTCTACGCCCCTGGTTGTACAGTGCTGGTGCAGCGGCCTGCATTATTTATTTGAAGGGGCGTGTGTGTCCAGTCACATTGATGAAAGGGCGGTGGCGGTGCTGATGCATGCAGTTTCTCTTTAACGATCTTTTTAATTGCCCCCCCCCCCCACACACACACACTGAATAGGGCTCTCCCACGGCTTCAGGGAGAGCGTGTCCGGCCTTTTTGTGGAATCAGAATAGGGTGGTGGAAGAAGGAGGCATGAGTCCATCCTAAACGAGGCAGCCTTGGTATTCAGCATCCTCAGCATTCGGCAGTGCCGGCTCCTAAGAAAACTACTGGGGCCTGCAATTATGTTTTGTACAAACTTAGTACTGATTGTGGTGGCCCTGGTCCCAAAGGGACAAAGCAGATCTGCTTTGTAGATTATAGTTACATGTGGCGGTAGTTGGAATTATATGTATGTATATGTGTCGTATTTCTATAGCTCAAACCTAGCCAAAAGCTAGCATAGCGCTGTATAGGCCATTAAGTTCCCTCTATAAGACCTTTTCTTACCGTTCTTAAATGTGAGCTTGAAACACTGGAAATATGCGTGCAAGAAATGCAAAGTCATCCTCTCGCAGCTGTCAATACGCTTCCCCTATAAATGAAGAGCTCTGTCCCAAGAGGCGCTTTGCAAGAAGCTGAAATGAACTGCTAGAAAACACAAGCAGGCTCACACGCGCGCATAAACACACGCACTCGGTGATTGATGGGCTTAGGGGTGCAACGATTCAGTTTGATGGACTGCGAGAGAAGGAACCCGCTAAGCAGCACGCCTTACAATTGTCAAGCACGTTTACGTGGGCGTCAATCCATGGATTGCACGGGTTAGCGAGAAGGCAATTTTGCACTGACCTTTCAGAGTACATATCGAGCCTTGCTGTTATTTGCACCGACATTTGGGCTGACTAGCTAGCTCAAGATTATCTTTTTTCCCCACTGTTCAGTTGGTGCAAATGTCACTTTATACCTGTCATATGACACAGTTGCGGTTTAAAATTGCACCAGCATCAGTGCAAGCTCTGTACTCCGGAAATATTGGTCCAAAAATACACTAGGTACGGTGCAATCTTTGTAGTCGAGAAATGTTGGTGCACAAGTCGTTAGTGAAATTTGTCAACAAGTAAAGGAAGCTTAAGGAAGCTTTGCTTTGCTCGAGCCTCTGCCTTTTCCCCCATCTTCAGTGGTTTAAGTGATCTTAAGTGTCTATTGCTCGTTCTCAAGTGAGAGACGGATCTTTCTTGTAGATTTGTAGGCCTGTCTGCTGCTGCTTGACTGCAACTGCAAGGAGTTCTATCCAAATCCCAGTGAATCCAGAGCACAGCACCAGTGCCTGGAAGGACCTGTCTGGGACAGTCCAAAGTAATGCGTTTTTGCCCTTGACATATGACGTCACCCAGTAAGCTGACCACAAACCAAGATCTACAGCACAGCATTTGGTATCGGGGGAAGATCAATCTTTTCAACCAATAGAGAGGATGATCCGGACCATCCCTGTAGCACAGGGAGCTTGTATCTTCCTCTGTAGTTGGCTCCTTAGATATTGAGGTAGCTTCAAAATGAACCCTGGTCAGGGACAAGTTAGGGTAGTGAGAGGAGGTCGCTCTGGTTCTGGGACTGTTGGAATTACCATTCGAGGGAATCCCCTCCCTCTCCTACCCAGCATATGGGGGCTCATATGCTTTGATGAAGGTCAGAATATCTGAGACTCAGCCTTACACTGGAAAGTCGTGCAACACCTCTCTGGACTCTGCACTGCCAACCACAGGGTGTAAAAGAAGGCCCAAAGCCCCTGCGGTACGAGGAGTGGGCTATACGTTACATTTTAGAGGTGGTCCCCACGGATCCTGCTGGCCGGCTGCAAAACAGAATGAAAAAAGCAAATCAGAAAGTGCCATGACCTATGCGATATATTTATAAATTTGTGCTCTCTGTCCACATCATCACAAGCCAAACAATGGACCATGGCGGCAGACTGGCGAAATCTACATCTGCCTTCTGTCCAGGACAAAGGCCTCTGCTTGAGTTCACTCACTGAAGCTCAGGCAGAAATGTAATGTCATACTGCAGCCAGTGATTCTGTTCAAGTATGTTCTGCTGCTGGCATTTCCAGATGGCTTAATTTAGAGAGACAGAAGCAGAGATCTCCTAGGACCGAGCTTTTTTTGTGGGTCTGGGACTAGTAAGCCATGGGCCTTGATGGACTAAGAAATATTATATCAACAGTTTATCTTTTCTTTATGCTGCTAAAAATGAAAAACATATTCACTTCAGGCACCATGCTGCCAATGACTCTGTGTAATCCAGGCGCTTTAGACAGAACCCCTATGCATCATGGAATTTGAAGTTTCACTCCAAAATCTGACCATACTCTTTGCAAAAATGTATGTAGTCACTCATCTTTACTGAAACTGCCTGGTCCTGTTTTGGTCCTGTTTTTTTAATGTTAAGAGCAGTGTGCTAAAGTGTCCCTGACAACATTTACAATTATGTCTTAAAATTCACTGCAAAGGTCAAAGTGAGAATATAAATAATTAATGGGTGAACTCTAGTGAACTTTACAGATGTCCTACTGCGCAGGTGCCAGCCGAGCGAGGGTTTCTTCGACCTAAAGACACAAGCTACAACAGTGACATCACAGGAGAGGGAGTTCTGATTTAGAAAGCAAGTGATCTGGTTGCTTTTGGGGCGCATAAACAGTGGACCTGGGAGGAGGTGGCAAAGCTCCATTCACTTCAATGGCTGGGGGCGGGGCAGGCGATGAGGACAAGGAGGGACTGGGTAACAACAATTTGTTGATCATCACATAGAGGTAGACTGTGGCAGGAGCAGCTCGTGGGGCTTTGTTGGGGCAGGGGAGCACGTGGGGGGATTAATTACAAAAAAAAACTTACCTGCATCACTGCCACACCGCTCCTCTGCTGCAGCTTCAAGCACAGGCTCCCAGCCTGCCCTGCAGCCAATCCGAACACTGCTGACAGCAGCTTTCAAATTGGATGGGGACACCCAGCCAGGGTGCTCCCAGGCAGCCTGTGCCTGCTCTCTCCAGCCCGGCAACACAGTGCCGGGCTGGAAAGAGCACAGTGAGCATGTGGGTCTGGCCGGCCCAATACTATGTTCCCGTCATAGCCAGTGGCCCCGCCCTTTTACTACAAAACGATAATAAACATAGTTTATTAGTAAAGGTTTTGCAGCTGCTGCTGCTGCTGCTGCTAGCGGGATGGGGGGGCAACTCTCCTCGGCCAAAGCAGAGGAGCCACGCCTGGGCTGCAGGAGGGGTCTAGGGGGCTGCTCTCCTGGCAGTAACACATGTTTAGTACTGCATTTAGTTTCACTTTGAAAAATACGTAATGTAGCTGAGCACAGCAGAGTGCTCCTTATCTCAACCTTAGAAGCCCAAGAGAGGGAAGTAACTAACTGCAGACAACAAGGGTGAGTTGATGAATGGTGAGAGAACGAATGGACTGATGGTAGAACGAGTGAAAGGATGGATGAGTGGAAGGGTAAATGGATGGACAAGTGGATGGATGGATGAAATTATAGATGGATGAGTGAAAGGATGTATATAAAGATGGATGAGTAAAACAATGGATGGATGAGTGAAATGCAGGGTAGACGATTTCTAGATGAAAGGATGGATGAGTGAATCAATGGATGGATGGATAGATGATTGAGTGAGTGAAAGGATGGATAGCTGAGTGAAAGGGTAAATGGAGGGATGTATGAATGGATGGATGGATGGGAAGAATGGTAGATGGATGGGTATAAGGATGCATAGCTGAGTGAAAGGGTGGATAGCTGGATGAGCTAAAGGGAGGATGATGGGTGGATGGAGTGAAAAGATGGGTAGATTAAGTGAAAGTGTGGATGGATGAGTGAAAGGATGGTTGGATGATCAAATGAATGGATGAATAGATAGATGGATGAAAGTGGAGATAGATAAGTGAAACAATGGATTATTGAGTGGATGGGTTGGTTTGATGGATAGGTGTTCCTGGACCAGTGGCAGCTCTCCTTAATGTGCTCCGCAGCTACAATACACCCTGTTTTATGGTCCATTTTAATTGTATCAAGATTGAATAATTATTCACTTTTGATATAATGAAAATAAAATGCAGACCCGCTTTGGGTCCAGCAACAAACCGAGGCAGCTAGTGACATTGATTGTTGACACAGGTGCAAGAAGGTGCCTGCGCCAGCTATCAGAGATACTTTTCAGAGCTTGTGAAATCCCAGCACTGTAAACAAGTTTGTGCAACTATGTTTGTGAGGTAAAGTGAGAGAGAGTCACTGAAGGAGTGAGTCATAGTGAGTGAGAATGAATGTCAGTAAGGGCGAGTATGTTTGAGAATGAATGTAAGTGAGAGAGAATGGCAGTGAGTGTAACAGAGTGTTGTTGGGTGTGAGTCACAGTAAGACTGAGTAATTCAGAAAGAGTGAGAATGAATGGGACTGAGTGAGACAGAGTGGGCCACAGTAGAATGAGTGAAACTGCGTGAATTAGTGAGACCAAGTGTGACTGAATGAGTCAGAGTGAGACAGTAAACTCAGTGCACATATGTGTGAGAGAACCCTTTAAGTAAAAGTTATTTGGAATGCGAGCCTAGGATTATGCCCCACCAGCAGCCACTGCTCACCAGTCTAGACTTGGAACTGCTGCTGACTTGGTGCTGCAGCGAATGACAGTTACAGTCATCTCCTCAAATGTTGCTGATGCAGACTGTGGCTCGGCCACGCCTGAGGACATGATTTTTCTGCTGCACTGTCGATCTGCAACCAAGAGGTGCTTCTGCACTGTGGATCTGTATCAAAGAGGCCCTTCACTTGTTCCTCTAAAACTCAGACAAAAAAATTGATCTTTGCCTCTGCAAACTATGCAGCATTGATTCGTCAATCAACGGGACATCTACATTTATTCAAAGATGATCATTTTGACACAAATACAGGACGATAATTCCACCTGTCTTTCTCTCTTTTCTCCTTACAGGCCACAGAGGAATTTGATGGCCCTGAAAAGTGACCGATGCACAGAAAACAGGAAAAAAATGTATGCTGAGCCTTTTTACACAGTGCTGACTCACAATTGAACGTATAGAAGAATCCTTATGGTTAATGGATTCGTTTAACAATTAAACTCTGTCAGCGCAGAAATATTTTTACAACTGAAGTCTATGACTGTTAGTTAAAGCTATAGAAGTGGCTTTTAATTTAGCTAAAACACCTTGGAAAGCTAACAAAGGTTCTTGCCAGTTGCATGGCTGTAGGATGAAAACATTCCTTAACCACTAAAGCACAGATCCTAATACCTTGTCGTCGAAGTTATGGAATTTAAGAAGTGCTCAATCACACCTGAGACTCTTGCAGCAGCAAATGACGTGCCCTGGATTTCAGATTATAGAATCAGAGCCTGCACCGATCTGTGTTCTGAATGCCTTCCCGTTCTTGTTTGATCTCACCAATGTGAAACAAGCCACGTCGAAGCTTGCCAATGCCCCATTTCAGATCCAATTGTAAGGTTTCTGTTAAATAAGGCTGCAGCGTTCCCTCATTAATAATACAGTAATAAGGTGCTTTAGTGTGGTACCAGTTTTATTGTTCTGTTTACATTAAAAGCTTGGAATTGCAATTGTTTTGTTTGTTAAATATCTTCAGATTGCACTGGAGGAGGAGGAGAGAGGTGCCAGGCTTCTTGTATTTTCAGTTTAGGCTGTTGATTGTTCAGTGAGATGTTCTCAATTCAGGTAACACTTTAAATTGCCCTGCTTTGAAGTGTTGCATCGGTGCCAGAAGTTTAAAATGTAGGATGCTTGCCTCAGTCATTGTTTAATTACATTCCAGATGAATTTGGGCCTGTAAGGTAGATCATGGAACTGCAAAAAGGCACCTGAATAAGCTGTCCCTACAATAGCGAAGGCATGCATTTTGATCTTATAACGACAAGCAGGGGCTGAGATAATAAGCCAGAAATGTTATTGGCTATTTTCAGCAAAACAAACGTTACGTTAGTTGCCTTCACTTTCATATACACATGCTGCTTTATAAAACGTCCTGTGCTGTGAAACTAAACCCCAGGGACGTTTATGACTCAGCTAGTACTACCAGTTCTTTATTTAGTAACCGGCTGGTTTTCCATGACTTCCTTTGACTAAAGAAGAGCACATTCGATTTTCCATGGCTCACTACTGGATGATTGACAAGGGAATAGCTGTCACGCCCTCTGTGGGGTTGTTGCAGATCCCTACTGCTGCTATCAAATTAGACAGTGTTGTCTGCATGCACCAATTTTTCGTGGGCCTGCCTTCGAGTTGTCCAATGCTTTAGCAATATCTGAGACCTAAAGGTTAAATCGAATCCGGGATAAAACACATCCCTCTTTCTTGTTGAACATTTTCTTTGAAAACGAGGTGTTAATTTCCAAGCTTGACCTGAATCCAGGTAGCCCTTTATAACGTCGGTAGAGCCTTTAAGAGTATTTGATTGATCCCCCAGACCTGAGCTTATTCCACAGCTTATTTTGGTCAATGCTGTCAAAGGCAGTTTTAAATTATATGAAGCAAGAGTAGAGTTGTAAGGTAGAAGGCATTCTAAATGTGTTTATTACTATGAAGAGTATCCGTATGTTTCAATGGTACCACTGATGTTCCGAAAGCCCATCTGGTACCAAATAATAAGGTCTTTCTCTTCTGAACAGGATAGAAGAGCATTCCGGAGTAGAGTACCATACATCTTGGCCTCTGTATCAAACAGTTCAATCATTCTATAATTAGATAGGTCAGATCTTTGACCTTTTTATGTACCAGGAAGAGTATTGATCCTTTCCCGGAAAAAGGTGTCAGTCCTGAAAAGTAACAGGAGGTGAATAAGGGAAATAACCAATGAATCCAGTAATCAATTTTGGATTGATTTAGGGGAAACCCATTTGTGCCTGGGCCGCCAGCCTATCTGCAATTCCCAATTCATGTGGCTATTGATGTCGATGTGCACTATGATACAGGTAATTCCTTGTCCAAATTTGAAGGGCGCCATTCCTCTGGTGTCTGCAGGCTCTACTTTCTATGTTTGCTGTATGGAGCTGAAGCATGCTTTCCCACAGGATGGCTGGGGTGTTCTTTCCTACATTCTTATGGTCAGATTATCTACATAGGCACAGAATATCTGAGAGTCCTTAGATTTACATATAGAAAGCAACGTGATGCACTCTTTCTATTTTGATGTTGGCTTTGCTTCCTATACAATCTTTTTATAGACCTTTCGAGAGATTCTTTACTCTTCAAGAATCTGGGAAGCCTGAGGTTTTGCTTTTGTGCTGTTCCTACTCACTTGTTATCAAAGATTCAATAGTTCCTCCTTTTTTAAGTCTGATCTCTACTGTGAACCGTAATACTTTTACATTTCTTAGGCTGGACTTCTGTTGTTCCATGACTCTGCTATGGATGTTAATGTTAAGAAGTGGAGTGAGTGCCACAGCCAGCGCACCTTCGGGATTGATGTTTGGTGAATTTGGTGAATCACTTGCGGTCCTCTTTCTAGGCATTTCAATTATGGGTATAAGTGGTGCCCCATTTAAACCTTCTCTGCTTCTGAATACCAGAACGCTCACCTAGAATCTGAGTTCTGCCTGCATTCCCCACTTTGGTTGACAGAATTACTGATTAAACAAAGTGGTCACCTTCAGCTTGTTCAACTATTCTGTGGTCCTTTACATATTGAAACAGTAAGACTGTCAAATGTGCAGTCCAGGACCGCTGCGCTATGTTTGGTAATTCTGATATATCTTGTGGGTTTATCAGAGGGAAATCTCCCATTTAGACTGCGTAGACCAAACCTGTGCATTGTGTGCACAGAATCATCCCCCTGGATGTAACTTTTCTGAGTCTCTGACAGCACCTCCGAAATGCCACAAACTGAGTTCTGAGCATCACATATATCATTGCTGAAATTTCCATGAAGCAAATTCATCACATAAAATATCTGATCATTATAATCTCCCCACCCTCATTTGACATAATTATATTTTCAGTGAGTTTTAAGACTTATTTTGATGCGCCTTTTTCTGGCTTTTGGACAGGCTGGTTATTATTACTACCCGTCTAAAAGTGGCTGTACAGTTTCTAGGCCCCATTGTTGTTTGAGCAAAAAGTACAGTGCTTGGGATTTCTCAAATAATTACATTTAGTGTAGTTGACATGTAAGTTGATAGAATCAGCTTTGGCGACCCCTTTCCCCTCTCTTCACTGCTGGAGTATGAGCCAGGAAGACTCTGCTAATTGGTTCTGGATCAATACATCAAGGGAGTCATTCTAACCCTGGCGGTAAAAACCGCCAGGGCGAATGACCGCGGTAGCACCGCCAACAGGCTGGCGGTGCACCGCTGGGCATTCTGACCGCGGCGGTTTAGCCGCGGCCAGAAACGGAAAGTCGGCGGTGTACCGCCGACTTTCCGCTGCCCTTGAGAATCCTCCATGGCGGCGGAGCGCCCTCCGCCGCCATGGGGATTCTGACACCCCCTACCGCCATCCTGTTCCTGGCGGGTCTCCCGCCAGGAACAGGATGGCGGTAGGGGGTGCCGCGGGGCCCCTGGGGGCCCCTGCAGTGCCCATGCCAATAGCATGGGCACTGCAGGGGCCCCCGTAAGAGGGCCCCACAAAGTATTTCAGTGTCTGCTATGCAGACACTGAAATACGCGACGGGTGCCACTGCACCTAGGCTGTTTCCCACTGGGCTGGCGGGCGGCCTTTTGGCGGTCGCCCGCCAGCCCAGTGGGAAACCCAGAATGACCGCCGCAGTCTTTCGACCACGGTACGGTCTTCTGGCGGTTCCCGCTTGGCGGGCGGCTCCCGCCGCCTGCCAATATCAGAATCACCCCCCAAGTGTCCTGGCAGCAGGTGATATATGACATGAATACATTTAAAATGTTACCATAATTTCTTCGTCTCTGGCATCCCACCACATTCCATGGAGCAAGAGATAGTGAGATCGGCTTCTGTGGAAGAGCAGAGAGCATTTTTTGGTTTGCTGGAGAGGGCACTCTACGTGCAGATCAGGATGGAAGCGATTTTTTTTAATTTAATACAATACGTGGCGAGTTTCAATAGCCTGCGGACTGCTCTGTGTGGGGCTTTTGAGGCATTAAATCTTGTGCATGTAACTACTCCAAATTATATTTAATCCATGTACTATATTTGTTATTTTGCTTTTGGGATCCTTTGCTGTCTTCTAAAGGGGGTGGGGAACATAGGTCTCATTAGTTTCTCTAGGCCTTGAAGGGTTGTGTGGAATTAGTGGTGTTGGATATAATTGTTTATTGGGGTTCTTTCTACTTATTCCCCAGCCTTCAAAAGCATCTTCACAGCAAAGGAGTAAATCAGCATCTGATTATCTACACTAGTTTTCTTCGGATTTTTTAAACTGGTTGTCAGTCAAAGTGGTGAGAAACTTGGCCTTTTATGTATCTTCTGATTTCAAATTTAGCAATTGGAGTCTGCATTGTAAAGCTGAAGTAGATTGCCCCCATTTAATGTATTAAAATTCCCTTGGAATTGTTTTATGGCATAAAAAGAACCATATGATTTGGTTCTCCCAAAAATTGGCTGTTTTTGTGACCAGTGATAATTTGCTGACACCTTTGACCATATAGAAATTACAGGAAGATTACATGCAAGATAAACGTCCATACCTGTTACATCAAGGGCCACATATATGAAGTTTAGGAATAGCAATTTCCTAATTGTGATTTCCTGTAAATCGCAATTAGAAAATTGCTATTCTTAATGTATGAAACTATTTTGAGTTTATTAGTGATTCCTAGTGTGGCACAAATAGACGTACCTCATGCATATTAGTGAGTTAGGCCACAATGTTCGACCCACTAGGATTCTCTTCCATCACACGGATGATTGCCTGCTGGGATCAGCAGACCACCGTCTGTGATTGCTTTTAAATAAAGCTATCTTTCCTTTTTAAATGTAGCCCATTTCCCTTAGAGCAAAATGGGATGTATCTAAAAATTAAAAATGAAATATTCAAGTTTCATTTTTTAAGAGTATAGAGTGGTCCGTTGGACCTCTGCCTGCTCTTAAAAAATATTAAATCATCCATTCTCAAAAGGGAAGGGAGTGCCTGGGGACCCCTTCCCATTTGCGAATGGGCTATCATCCATTCTCAAAAGGGAAGGGAGTGCCTGGGGACCCCTTCCCATTTGCGAATGGGCTACCACCAACTTTGAACTGATGGTAAATTGTGAATGTAGTGCGACCACCTTTCGATCGGAAAGCATTTGTACATAACACTGCGAATCGTCATTAGGAAAGGATGTCCTAAAAACATCCTTTCCAAATCGCAAAACCCAAAGTGTGATTCAGTCACAAGTTACCGAATCGTAATTTGGGGTTTGACATTAGAAAAAGCATTTTTGCAGTCACAAATGGCACAGTTCTGCAAATCGAGTCATTTGTTACTGTAAAAATGCTTTGTACACCTGACCCTTATTTCCCTAACAAATAAGGAGCATTTGGTTATACTTCCACTTCAGTATGACGGAAGATTAGGGAGCCTGGATGCATATTGCTGCAGTGTTACTCAGTGGAGCTAACTTTTGCTCATTTTGTTTTTGAGTCCACGATTAATATATTATTTGGCTATTCATTGTACTGAGACTCAATGTAGTGGAGATTTACATAGAGTTTGAATGATTATTTTTTAGTGTTCAAAAATTACATTCTGAGTTGAATCAATAGAATTTGGTATATACGGTTGTAATGAACTTCGATTTATTTTTCATTTCATTCAAAGAAAGACATTTTGTACACGCTGGTGAATCTGGGACAGGGCCGGCTTTAGCACTGGTGGTGCCCTGTGCGACAGTCTATTTTGGCACCCTGACATCCATGACCACCTCCTCGTATTCCTTTACTACCACCCTGCAAATGTGCCCCTCATCTCTCCATAGCCCCCTTTTCACATCCATTAATTTGTTTTAAAGAGCTTGTAAAGGCTGGCTTTACTAATCCACTCAGCTATCTGCATAAAATATAGTTCTGTTCTTTGCAGCAGGCATATTAACCCTCTGCGATACTTTATGGGGAGTCAAAGCTGCCGCTAGACAGAACTCCTATCTTTCTCCCTAGCAGGAACATTAAACACAAGAGGTATCTTGACATTTTAATTGCTTCCGGAAGGCTGGATGCACAAGGAACTTTTCAGTAGGTGCTTTTAAATCGCATGTTTTATAAGTTATTGCTAACCACAGTGCCCCCCCTGAGGCCAGCACCCCCCAATCCAGGCCAGGACCCGGTGCAGCTGCACCGCTCACACCGCTCTTAAGCCTGCCCTGATAGGGGGTATGCTAGACCCACTTGGCACTTCAGAGAAGACTTTCTTTGATGCTGCTCCTTCTTGGCTAAACCAAATGTTGTCTTTGTCACCTAACAGAAGTAATAAGTTCTTTGTAGTAGGAAGTACTTTAGACTGCACTTCAGGTATTTGTTGTGGAGCTTTTTTGTCTTTCCTTTGTGTTATCACTTCTAAATTAGTAGGGTTTGTGATTTCCTTTGTTATATGTTTCAGACAGTGTGTGACCTTTTTTGCTCATTTAGCTCATTTAGGGGCACCCTTACAAGAAAGTGGCGCATCAGCTCTGATGCGCCACTCTTCTTGCATCGCCCTACGCCCCCCTAATGTCACCATGCTAGCCTTGTATTTACTAGACAGCACACCATGGTGCACGTCAGCACAATAAGGTCATAATTATGACACTATTGTGGCGCTTTGCTGGATTAGGGCCATGAATTATGGCGCTAATCCAGCAAAACCCTGGGAGGCCCATCGGTTATCATGGGTGCATCAGTTTAACTTTAAAACCTGCCCTGAGCAAATAATGGAAAAAATGGCAGTGAAATCTTGTGAATTTCCCTGCACCATTTTTTTGGGCCTGACTGTGTGGGAACACCCCCCTTGCATATATTATACATTATTATTGCATTATACCTTATTATTATTATGTGGTGCAAAGGGTTACAAAGTGGTGCCATGCATGCATTGCACCACTTTGTAAACATGGCACACAGTGGGGGCTTCCTTAGTGCCTTCTTATCAGTAAAAAAACAATGATGCCATGGTGGTGCAAGGAAGCACAAGGGGCTTACGCCCCATAGTTTGTTTCGTTGTTTCCCATTTTTGTTTGAAATAACCGGCTCAAATTGGAGTTCTGATTCTGAGAAGTGATCAAACATCAGTACATAACCCCCTTCTGTTGGCCTGCCCATACAGACTGGCTCACTGGGGGATATTAATGTATATTTGCAATTAGTTTGTGCAGACTCAGGTTATTGCTTCTAACGTTTCTAGCACAAATGTAAACATTATTTTCCTCCAGTTTTTTAAAATTAAGTTGATCATGATTTGGTGGTTTTTAACTAAGGATATTTCTAGGAGGGCTGCAGCGTCTATCAATGCTCCATTCATTAGGCTCATTGATATTATGCTGAAATGGGCTTAACGTTGTTGCGCAATGGTTTGTTTGAAGTCATCTACCATGGATTGCAAGAATTTTGACAAATATTTCCATATGTCTATGAATGGTGTATATGACTAATCTAGTAAAGGTCCTTGAGGGATGCCAGACAAGTGGCGTAGGTTATCATCCCTGCAAATTGCAGAGGGTATTTCTTGAACAAAATACACTTGAACTTACATTTTTGTGAGAATGCTGCAAAAGTGCGGAGATCTTGGTTCTTGGATCAAAAGATTCTGCTAGTTGACTAAAGTTTGGTCTTACGTCCAGTGTAAAGGACAGACTTGAGACCTAACTGCTTGAGATTGTGGAAGACCCCCACTTAAGTTGCAAGGGTGTGGGGGCATTTAGCAACAAATGAAACGTGTCTTTGTTTAGGGACTGATATGAGGTGGTTGGCTTCAGAAGTGGTCCAAGAGTCACCCTGGCTACAGGCTGTTTCTCTATAGTAGAGCTTTCACATATGAAGCCATTGGCATTCACTGACAAAGGAAAGCTATTCTCATAATCTTTCCTGTTAGGCTGTTTAAAGTATGTTATGCCAGTAGGTTGATGAATAAAAGTTGAAGCGGAGGACGGTTTTTGGTATTCATGGGACACAGGTGCACAGTTCGTTGGCACGTGTCTTTGTCTATGAATGCCACCCTGTCTCTCCCTGCTTTAATCGTTGCTCAGAGTGACGAATTTTCAATAAAATAAAGTTTTGAACAAGATTTATTTCTAGCTTCACTACGGGTGAATTTCCTGGGTCGACCCTTGACCTTCATACCTGTTTATGCACTGCAGAAGGGTCTCTAATGGCTCAATAAAGTATTTTGATAAAATGTCCACTTACCACCTCCCCAGGGTTTGGAGTGCTCTTAGACCCACAGAAAAGTAGTTGAGGTGTAGGTCGAAAATTACATATAGATCTGTCTATTTTATCATTTCTTAGGGTGCCCTGGGCCCTTCTTTGAGCAATCTGATGCTGGCAGGTCTGATCTGACTGTATAACAGCCGCCTAGTCACACCTACCGGCCAAGGAAGATGCCAATTTCCAAGTAACTCTGTTACTTCCAATACCCACAACCCACAGCCAAGTGCGCTCGGACATCTTCAGCCACCCCTGGGGACACAAGGATGCATGTCACAAAGCACCCTAGGGAAAGAGTCAAAAGCAAAGGGGAGGGGGAGCTCAGGTGGCCAAGAGCGTCCGGTCTTTGTTGGCACCAGAGAGAGAACCCTCACCACTCTCTCCTAGCCATACCTCTCCACTGGCCAGCCGCTAAACCACGTGGGGGAGGAAGAGCTGCCCCACTGACGGGCAGAATTCAGGGAACGAAGCTTGCAGTCAATGTAGTGCTCAACAGCTGCTTCAGTCCTGGTCTGTCTGTGCTCGGCATCTCAGTCATCAGTGTGAGTCTGTGAGCAGCCACGAGCATGGCTTGCTGTCATAGGGAGGACCAATGAAAATCCTTGCCGATGGTTTTTGTAAAATGTAATTGTTGGGGAAGATGCTAGGTCCTTGTTAATCTTAAAAAAAATTCTAAAAGCAAAAGTATTTTTTGGTCTGACAAAGCACATATTGCCATAGTAGCCCTTATCACTGATAGGAATTACATTGTGTGTGGCTGTGTTCCTTGTGAAAGGTCAGAATGCCATAACTCGCAGAAGTTAGACCGGGGCTGAAGTAGGGTAACCCATTCCTCTGTGCTGTAGTGGGTGGATGAAAAATATTAATGGCACAATAAAAGACCAATGGATGAAGTGGGCTGGCTAAAAGCCCTTATAACTAAGGATGTTATTAACCACATAATGTTAGTAAAATCAAAAGGTCTTGGCTAATGCCAGACCTGAAAACACGTGGGGACAGGAATGCGTTGTGGCAATAATACTTTTGCTAAAACGTTAATGGCGTTGTATAAAACACACTAGTGTAGGCCTTGCAAAAGCTGTTAAATGATGCTAGTGAATTTTCTGAGCTAATTACCGTAAAGCACTAGTGTTAATTTTTGTATTTTGTGCTCACATACAATTTTTAATAATGATG
The DNA here is from genome assembly GCF_031143425.1 of Pleurodeles waltl. NCBI lineage: Eukaryota > Metazoa > Chordata > Amphibia > Caudata > Salamandridae > Pleurodeles > Pleurodeles waltl. Next base: position 275,750,614 of record NC_090451.1, on the reverse strand, counting down.
TATATTTACAAATGTTTTAGTTGACTGGCAATGTTTAAATAGTAATTAGTTATCTGATTGTTTAACAGTCAGAAATATATTTGAATATTTTATAAGTAAGCTAATGACGTAAAAACAAACTGTTGCATGTTGTTTTAAATACCGTTGGCCCTATTTTTTAAAGTTAGATTGAAACAGAAAATCCTTTGATTTCTAGAGGGAGCGCAAATTCTGGTGTGCATCCCCCAATACATCAAGGGCTCTACATTTAAGTAAGCTTTCTTAATTATACATCATTCATTTCTACATCGCATGGGATATTGCAGATAAGTAGTTATGTAACATCATTTTAGACTTTGTATATTCTAAACCTTAGGGAGGTGAGAGCATAAAAGTTTCTTAGACAGAATTGCTTCTGCTCGATGGGAGCAAAAGAAATGCTGCTCCCACTGGGTGGGAGCAATGCCGGCTCCCGCTGCACCAGGAGTGGGTGTTGACAGGGCAGCTGGTGGAGATGCAAGGCCCTTGGGGTTCTACATGCACCCCCATTGTTTAAAATGCTATGTGGTGTCCCCGTTGGGCAGCAGAGTACCCCATTAAAAATAATAGTAATAAATAAAGTGTTGCTGGCTCCTGTATAAGCACATTAGTGGGGCCTCCCACGTGGCCCCCAAAATCAGGAATGCTGTGGGGTACTCCGGGTGAGCACAGGGGCACGACAATTTTTGTTTTTAAAAAAACGTCTTTGCCGGCTCCTGCATGGCCCCGAACAGTTGGGCTTGTGGGGAATAGGCAGAGCCGTGAGGGCCCTAGGGCTCTTCAATGCTCCCCAACAAAAATAGAATCTGTGGGTGGACAAGTTATAGTTACTTTAAGGCATGAGTTACAGTTACTTGAGATAACTATAACTGGTCAATTTCACTGGTTTTGTTTGTTTAAAATGATACACCTAATTATAATGTCCCTTTAACTTTTGGTGTTTCATTGACTATCTAAGGTTTTTTTTTAATTCCTGACTATAACTGTGACTTTAATCTTTCTTTTTTTCAGTGAATTTCTAGTTTTTTTTAACTGTGGCTTTAACCTTTGGTGGTTGTTTTTTTCACTGAACATATATCTATATCTATCTATATCTATCTATCTACATGTCTTTATATCTATTTCTATATCTATTTCTATAAATCTAAAAAGGTTTTAACCTTTGGTGGTTGTTTTTTTCACTGAACATATATCTATATCTATCTATTTATCTATATGTCTTTATATCTATTTCTATAAATCTAAAATATATATATATATCTATATATATATATATATATATATATATATATATATACATACATACACACACATATTTATATATATTCACAGGAAAAAACAAAGGTTATAGCGTCATAGATAGGTACTGAATTTACTCGCAGAAAACCATAGAAATTCAGCAGTTATATTTACCAACCCTAATTATAACTTACACCCCCTCCATGCACTGCTTCTGTCCTTGCATAATACGTCACTCATGACTTGGTCAGTAACATCACATCCTGCTTTTTAAAAAACATAATATTCCTTCTATCGTTCTTCTTTGTATCCTTCCTTCCTTCTTTTGTTTATTTTTCCATCCTTCCTTCTCGCCATGCTTGCATCAATCCTCCATAATAGTCAATCACTCTTTTCTCTACATGCATTCAGCCTTTTCTTCACCCATCTTTCAATCAATCCATCATCTATCTACACATCTTTAGCTCAGTCAGTCTTTCTCCCCATTCGTTCATCCACCTCATCTCCATTCATCATCTGCATCAATTCATCTTTCCATCTTTCCTCTGTCCATTCCTCACTTCATTCTCCTTTCAATCCATCTCTACATTCATCCATCAATCTCTCCATCCAACATTACTCTCTCCAATTCTACTTCTCACAACCCATCCATCTTCCCTTCCTTGCACTGCAGCAGGTCGTGTTTATGTTCTTCTCTTTGGAAAGTGTTTCTGGAAACAAAAACAAAAAAAGCAGACAAGGTGTTCAACCCTTTTTTTTTTCAAAGTGCCTCCACATTGATGAAGGCAATTTCAGACGACAGCACGGGGCTCCCTTATTATGGCAGATGGTCCTCTGCCGGATGCCTGGCCTAGAGTCACCACACAGTGAATTTGGCAGGCCACCCACCAGACCCTAAACGACCCAGTTATAGATTTATTCGAACCCTCTAGCAATAAAGGCTTACACAGAGGATTGTGCTTCTTATGCTGTTGAGCAATCCTGCACTAGACACTGCAGTCCAGATGAAATGTTTGCAAACACTTCTAATCACCATTAGTTCCAGATTAATTTAAGTCAGGGGATTTCCCTAACTTAATGGAACAATACAGTTTAAAAAATATAGGTTTCTTCAAATATGCATCACTAAAATGAGATTTCCAGAATATGCCTTTGTTTGATGGTTTCTGATTGTGTTTTAAAGTTCAGAATTGCTCTCTATTTTGATTTTGAGGCCCGTTGCTACCTCATTTACGGAATGCCCCCTTCAAAAACAAATACAGGTTGCTTTCAGGTGGCTAGCTCAATGAATCTGCAACAATTCCAAGGTATAAGCATAAGTAGTTCATCCGTGCCAGGATCTGTAGTCTTTATTTTATAGTGGGATAAACACAAGCACAGTTCCAAAATGGCTGCAAACACTTCGTGATTGACATCTCCAAGATCCTCTGCGTCCCTAGATATCTATACTTTTTGACCTTTAATGTCTCCCAAACTACTGAATGGATTTACACCAAATCACAAAAAGCACAATCTGCACCAAGATCTATCTTCCTGCTGAATTTGGTGTAATTCCGTTCAGTGGTTCGGGCTGTGGTGTGTCGAAAGACCTTAAGGGAAAATAAATGTACAAAATGCGTTTTCAGACCCCCCTCTTCTCTCAGACCCAGCTTGATGGATCACTCCAAAACTTTCAATAGAGCAGCTGAAGCAACTGTTGTATTAGTTTTGAAGATTTTGTGAAGATTCATCAAATGGCGCCGACCTTATTGGCAATTCAAAAAATTATTTTCCTATGGAAACTAGGTCCTAACTAGAAGAACCTACTGGTGCCCATTGAATATAAATATATATATATATATATATATCCAGCATTAAACGTCTCCTCATAGCGATTAATGCAGCGCACAAAGAAAACAAACCGTGCCTCCAATCTGCACAGCGTGATTTATTTTCTGCAGCAAAACAATCAGCCCAACGCGTTTCGGAGCCCACACTCCTTGATCACAGGTCTGTTTACACTTTTTCTCTTTCAATAAAATAACATCTCTGAAACTTAAATTTGCTCCATAAACATAAAGGACGGACATTCAAACAATGTTATACTTGTCGGCCATTTTATAACATTGCAAAAATACTCACACTTGTATGATTTACAAATTCCATAATCTTAGTGGCCTTGGAACTCAATAATATACCTTTTATACTTTAATATGGTGACAAGACCAAAAGATTAATTCAACTATTGCAAATAATATTGTTATATTGGAAAGTATATGGTTCCTCACCAACCAATTCATGTTAATGAGGAATAGTTACTGTAGAAAATCTTGCACCGTATATTCTTTGTGCTTATATGTACTTCAATACATTTGAGGTAACCATAAATCAATATCCCATTTGTCATACACATACCAATTCTGCCCAAGTGGGCTAATAGTGTAATCATTTCCAAAAAGTACGTTAAAATGGTACATTACTAGCTTGGTGTGATTTGCACCCACTCCAAGGGGATTTGAGGGTTTTTCATAGAGGTTGAAGAGCCACTGAAAGCACAAGCCAGATGTTTTTATCTGGCTCAGCCCGAGGATATCGAGAACCATTGATCAAAAAAAGAAAACAGCTGAACCTTAGTGTGGCTTCTGCCTCCTATGCAGTTACCTTACTCAGCAAGTCCCCCTTGCCACGCCTACACAGAGGAGGTGAAACCAAGTTCCACCCTATGTTTGTTTTGCATATGGGCTGAGAGTGAAGACCCTGCAGAGTGCTGTGAAAGTGAATAAAGAGAGATGTTATACTAATGATTTTTCAGCTTTTTGGTTGAGTGGACACTTCTTTAGCATCATGTCCCTCTTTGAATATTTTCACAGCACCTTACACGGTCTTGACACATACAAACAAGCCAGCACAGTCTGATCTGACTGCCTGCAATTCACTTTGGTCATGATAAGCCCTGTAAAGCCAAGGATTCTCCCAGACTTTTGTTTTGGGCATGTGTGAGTTGCCTGCAGTGAAGATGTTGAGCCTCTCCTGAAATCTCCTATACAAGCTTCATTCTGTTAGGTAAAGGCAAGATGATATCACCTTTAAAATAGAGTACACTTCTTTCCCTTAAATTGACATTGTACCTGGTTTTAGCCTTAGGGCCAGATTTACAATAAAATGGTGCAGCATGGTGCTGCGCCAGTTTGGAAACACAGGGATATGCCGTATTTACAATAATATGCACACCCCAGTGTTTCCCCCTGCGTTGGCGCTAAAGTTGCTGCCGAGCACCAACGCAGACACCCTTGCGCCATAGTGCACAGATGGCTACGATGAGGGGGAAATTGCTTTTGTGCAGAATGGAGCACCTTCCTGCACAAAAACAATCTTCCATGGTGATTTGCTCTTTCTATATGTGCAGCAGAATGCAGCACACAGAGAAAGAGAAAAGAACGAGGAGAAATCAAAGCATTTCTCCTCGTTGCGCACTTGCCAACGCTTCCCTTAGGGTGGCATTAGGTTTTGGCGCTGCCTCAGGTTTACGAAAATCCCATAAATCTGAGGCAGCATCAAAATGCAATGGGTGTTGCTGGTGGACGCCCACAGCAACACCCTTTGCACGCCTCTTCCACGTAAAGTGCTGCATGTGAATCGGCTGTATTTACAAGTGCCATTAAGCCACAAAAAGTGGCTTAACCACCTTGTAAATACAGCGCAGTGCATAGCGCCACCAGAGTGTCACTAAAAGTGATGCTCTGGTGGTAATAGAGCCTTGTAAATATGGCCCTTAGTGTTTCAGTTTCATTTAATACATAGGGGGTCATTCTGACCCTGGCGATCATGGACCGCCAGGGCCAACGACCGCGGGAACACCGCCAACAGGCTGGCGGTGCTCCCATGGGCATTCTGACCGCGGCGGTACAGCCGCGGTCAGAAACGGAAAACCGGCGGTGTCCCGCCGGTTTCCCGCTGCCCTGGGGAATCCTCCATGGCGGCGCTGCAGGCAGCGCCGTCATGGGGATTCCGACCCCCTTACCGCCAGCCTGGCTCTGGCGGTCTTGACCGCTAGAACCTGGCTGGCGGTAACGGGTGTCGCGAGGCCCCCTAACAGGGCCCCACTAAGATTTTCAGTGTCTGCATAGCAGACACTGAAAATCGCGACGGGTGCAACTTCACCCGTCACACCCTTCCCACTCCGCCGGCTCCATTCGGAGCCGGCTTCCTCGTGGGAAGGGGTTTCCCGCTGGGCAGGCGGGCGGCCTTCTGGCGGTCGCCCGCCCGCCCAGCGGGAAACTCAGAATAACCGCGGCGGTCTTTTGACCGCGCAGCGGTATTCTTGCGGTTCCCGTTTGGCTGGCGGCGCCCGCCGCCAGCCAAACTCAGAATGACCCCCATAATGTGTATTTTCTTAACAAAGTGTATTGATGTACCATCTCAAAGAATAAAAAAAAAAGCATTAACCTTTGATGTAAAATAACAGAAAGAAAGAGATACGCATCCAGTGACTGAATTGTGCAGTTGGAAAACAGAATCAATCATGGCTTCTCAGCTTGACCAATTAGCCTGATCCCAGGCAATTGCTTTACTTCACTGTACCTAATTTTCGTCCAGCATCCCCTTTTGGAGTTCTTGAAGTACATGCGCTCAGCATGTGCACCGAACAAAAACTTCTCCTGAATAGGGTTTAACATTCTATAATATAATTTTTCACTCTCTGTAATAACATTGAACAAAAACATGGTGCAAATCATAATTGATTGGTCACTTGGTTCACTCTTGGCATTGTCATCAGGCGATGGGAAGCATGAATGTTTCGAAGTTCATTTCTGGTAAACACCCCTCAATGCAGTGATCCAATGTGATGTACACAACTTGATCATTTTTTTTAATTCTTTTTTTTTTTTACGTTTTTCACTTTATTACAGTGTATCAGAGGCCTTATAGCGCACAGATTGCAATTGTTACATTCTAGCACGGTTACACTGGCTGTTCTATGGAGCTCGGGGTGGTGTTGGGTTAGGGATAACAACAGCGGGCCATTCCGTCGCAAATGCCGGAGGAGGACACGCTAGCTGTGCAGTCTGTGCTGAGTGCACTGGGAAAACGTAACTCCAGTATTTAGCCATGAGATGTGTGCACCTCTAAAACAATATCTGTGGGGCATGAGTAAAGGTAATGTAGCAGCGCAAGCGTAGATAACAGAGGTTCCTTTAGTAGGGTGGCAGTGGATGGGGGGGCACAAGGGAAACTCCAGGGTGGTGTCCATAGCCCATGGCCGACTCTGCTTTTCTTCAAGTGTCAGGGGTAGTAACTAGATAGGACCGTAGTTATCTCTCTGCAGAGGGGAAATGGCTGTAATTGGTGAGGTGCCTTGAGTGTTGTGGTGGCAGTAGCATCTATGCACCCCTCAGAAGGAGGAGGAGTGCCGCCTCCCATACCTATTTGCAGAACTGCCTGAGCATGGTGTCCCTTGCTGCTTCTATGGGTAATTTACTGGGCGGCACGCCTCCTCATAATGGAGGTTTGTGCATTTGGCCTCTCTCCATCGAAGAAAAGCCGTTTGGCACTCTACAGGGGATGGAGGTGGGGTGCTCTCCAATGCAGGGTGAGGATGCATTTGGCAAATAGTAGAACTAGGTTTGCAAAGCAGGTTCAAACTATGGCCCTCATTACAACCCTGGCTGTAAATGCCGCCGACTGCCGTGTTGACGGCAGCCAACATACAGTGACTGCGGCGGTATACCGGTACGGGTATTATGACCCATACAGAGAAACCTGCAACTATACAGACACCAACACAAGTCCGCCAGCCCAAAGGTCAGTGATAAACTGGCGGAACCAAAACCCACACTGTTACGCCAACAGAAATACGCCCATAGCATCAGGACCCACAAATCACTGCAGCGGTCATTCAACTGCGCTAAACCATTGGCGGTACACACTGCCGTGCTCAAAATACACACACACATTCAAAACGACACCACATTGGACAATTCAGACTATACACACCTGACACACATACACACACCACACCCATACACCCAATCCAATATAAAACACCCACCCACATTACCCACAACCCTTTACGACGAAAAAAATATATTGCCAACTGAGAGAGATGCAAGCCAGGAGCACCCACTGAATCTGAGCCACATACCACCATCACCCATACACCATCCACGCACCTCACAGCACACACCCCAACACATCACCCCACACACCCTCAAACATACCACTCACACTACACCCATGGCACCACAAAGACACGCCAGGTTCTCTGAGGAGGAGCTAAGGGTCATGGTGGAGGAAATCATCCTGGTAGAGCCACAGCTATTCGGATCACAGGTGCAGCAGACGTCCATTGCAAGGAAGATGGAGCAAGTCTCCACGAAGCACTTGCAGGGATCCTGGGAGCATACCACCATTCCCAGGAGACCATGGGCCAGATACTGTACAAGTTGCACGAGACCCAGTGGCTGCAGGAGAGACAGTACCTGGGGATCAGGGAGGAATTCAAAGACATCCACACCACCCTGGTGAGGACCTCAAAAACATTCACACCACCCTGGTCACCGTTGCAGGGGTGCTGGCAGACATTCCCAACACCATGAGGGAGGCAGTGGCACAACAACGGACTCCTGACATTAGCCAATCCGAAGAACAGCCCTCCACCTCCGCAGGCACTAGTGGTCAGGAGGCCCCACCCCAGGATCACCAGGCCACTAGTACCCCACCCCCTGCAGAAGGAGAACCAACCCGCAAACAGTCCCTGCAATCCAGGCAGAAGTCAGAGAACATTGCCAAGACCCCGTCCGGAAGTAGGACTTCCCTGATTGTCACCCTTCTGTCCCACTCTGTCACCCTGTCCACCTTGAACTGCCATTGCTCCACTTCCTATGCCCCTTTGGACAATGCACCTGTGATACAAATAGACTGGACTCTGGACATTCCTCCATCAGCAGCCCAGACCATTGCAATACCCCCTCCACTTATTAGCCCATAAATAAACACCCTTGGAACAAAAACAAGTATGGAGTCTGTCAAATTATTGAAATATGTATAAGTTTACCAAGCTGTAAACATTGCAATTCAAATGCACAGTTATATATACATAGGAATGACATGTAGTGGGCAGCAGTAAACACACCAGGAGCCAGAGTGGGGCAGAGAGATCTGAAAATAGAGATGCAAAAGGGTACAGTAAGTGGCCATAAACATAGGGAAATCAGGCTGCCATGTTCAATGTCTAACATAAAACTGCAATGGAAAGTGAAGTTACAGTGTCTTACCTGTGCGTCACTGGAAGTACTGTTGAATGAGTAAACTTTTGTTGTCCACATCTTCTTCCTTTGCCTCCTCACTGTCCACAGGCTCCACCACTGCCACAAGACTATCTCCAGGCTCATCTTCCTGCAGAAAAGGCACCTGGCATCTCAAGGCCAGGTTGTGCAACATGCACCATGCAACGATGATCTGGCACACCTTCTTGGGTGAGTAGTACAGGGATCCACCTGTCAGATGGAGGCACCGGAATCTGGCCTTCAGGAGGCCAAAGGTTCTTTCAATTATCCTCCTTGTTCGCCCATGTGCCTCATTGTAGCATTCCTCTGCCCTTGTCCTGGCATTCCTCACTGGGGTCAGTAGCCATGAGAGGTTGGGGTAACCACAGTCACCTGCAAATATCAAGGGATACCTGTTAGACACACACTCACCCTTAGGGACAACCACACACCCATATACTTACATCAACTGGGTGGGGATCATGGGCTCATCTATTAGCCACACCCAGTGCCTCTGGAGTTGAGACATCACATATGGAATGCTGCTATTCCTCAAGATAAAGGCATCATGCACAGAGCCAGAATACTTGGCATTCACATGGGAGATGTACTGGTCTGCCAAACACACCATCTGCACATTCAGAGTGAAAGCTTTTTCTATTCCTGAGCACTTGTTCATTTCTCCGGGGGGACAAATGCAATATGTGTACCATCAATGGCACCAATGATTTGGGGATATGTCCCAGGGCAGAAAAGTCTTCACTGTGGCCAAATCCTCCACCTGGGGGAATACGATGTAGCTGCGAATGTGTTTAAATAGGGCACTCAACACTCTGGTCAACACGTTGGAGAACATTGGCTGAGACATCCCTGATGCCATGGCCACTGTTGCTTGGAAGGAACCACTTGCTAGGAAATGGAGTACTGACAGGACCTGCACAAGAGGGGGATACCTGTGGGCTGGCGTATAGCTGAAATCAGGTCTGGCTCCAATCGGGCACACAGTTCTTGGATTGTGTCTGTCCTCCATTGTCGCCGGGTCCACCAGGGGTCTGTACACGGGGGGATGTCTCCATCTCCTATTCATCCTCAACGGTTGAACTCTAGGGTGGAAAACGATGAGCAGAGGGTCATATTCACACATGTGGAAATAAAAATGCATTTCTTTCTTTACAGAAGCAGTATGTGAATTTGAGAGTCAGTTGATGTGCCAATGTCTGCTGTGACGCAGTTAGGTACCATGGCATGTGTCCCCCTGAAATGGCGGCTGCCTAACCTGTGAGGAGAGACAAATGGAAATGAGGTAATTCCGTTGGCGTTGTGCGCCCTTGCGGTCGGCGGTCGATGACCGCTGCGCAACTTCGCATTGGTTATCATTGGGGCCTATGGGTTCCAGGAGCCAATGGCGATGTACGCGAGGACGTGACCGCCATTTTCTATCTGTTCACTCACTGGCTACCTGATCTTCAACAGGAGAGGAGCTACACTGCAAGTGCTGCTGTTACCTGTGTCTGGAAGTGACAATGGATCGAGTGTCTGGAGTATGGGCCCCCGCCTTCACTTCGGAGGAGTTGGAGAGACTGGTGGATGGGGTCCTATCCCAGTACACTTTACTCTATGGTCCTCCAGACAAACAGGTGAGTACACTGTGAGCATGATCCGTGGGCCATGAATGTATGGAGTGCTGTGTGTAAGCCTTGTGTAGGTGGGGGGGCTGAGGGGTCCTAGGCAGAGTGCTGCATGTATGGTGGTCAATGTCTGTGCGTAAGGGGATGGGAGGGATATAGTGGGCCATGAGTATGACAGTCCGGACGATATGACTAATCCCTTTTCTGCTGTTTTTGTTCCTGCAGGTCAGCGCTCATCAGAAAAAGGGTATTTGGCTTGCCATCGCCAAGGAGGTGCGGACCCTGGGGGTCTTTGACAGGCAGAGCACCCACTGCCGCAAACAGTGGGAGGACCTGCGCCGCTGGGCAAGGAAGACGGCAGAGGCCCAGCTGGGGCTGGCCTCCCAACGAGGAAGGGGTGCCCGTTGTACCCTGACCCCCCTGATGTTCCGCATCCTAACGGAGGCCTATCCAGAGTTGAATGTGCGCTTGAAGGCATCACAGCAGCCACAAGGGGGTCAGTACAGATTCTGAAGCATGACTTTGCACGCGTTAAGGTTTTACCTGGGTGGGGGATGTGGGCTCTGGGTGCCCGTAGGCCAGGGCGAAAAGACAGGGTAGGTCCCTTGTTGGTCAGGCTCTGAAGCACTCCAACCCCAATAGTGTTAGTGGGCATCTATTACTGGCCAGGAGCCTGTTGGTTTCAGGTGTCCAGCTAATGGCGTTAGGCATTGTACCCCATGGGCTGGTGACTAGCTTTGTAACTGGTAGTGCATGGCCTAGTGCATAGGGCTGATCCCTGTGCGTTGTGTACGCCAACAGTAGTGTTGTTGCTGGCATTGACCAAGTGTATCCTCTGTCTCTCCCCCCTTCTTGTTTTGTCACCCTGTCCTTGTGTGCATTAGCATCATCTGGCAGAGGAGCAGAGGCACCGGCGACGGAGGGAGCTGCATCTCACATGGGCCTGGAGGCCGAATCCATCGATGGTGAGGGCACCAGTGGGACGGAGGGCGAGGGGAGCACCACGACGGAGACAGGAGGGGACCATACAGACAGCGATGACTCCTCTGTTGGAAGCTCCCTGGCAGTGGCGAACACCTCTGTGCCCACCCCAACAACAGGTACAGCTGCCACCCCCGTACCAGCACCACCCTCCGAGCAGCCCCTCAGCGTGTTTCCCGTGTCCGCTCACCCAGGAGGGTGGGCATCTCCTTCGCCCCAGGCACCTCAGGCCCTGCCCCTGTCAGCCCTGCTGCCCTCAGTGAGGAGGCTATTGACCTCCTGAGATCCCTCACTGTTGGGCAGTCAACCATACTGAATGACATCCAGGGTGTCAAAAGGCATTTGCAACAAACAAATGCATACCTGGAGGGCATTCACTCTGGCGTGGCGACCCAACAGGGAGCATTTCAGACTCTGGCCTCCGCACTGATGGCAGCCATTGTCCCTGTTTCCAGCCTCCCCCCTCCAACTTCCTCTACCCAGTTCCAATCCCCTCAACCCCACCCTATCCCAAGCACACCTTCAGACCAGCATTCACCCAAATCAACACACAGAAGTGGCTCAGGCAAACACAAGCACCACACTTCATCTCACAGGCACTCACACAAGCACCATCCCCATGCAGACACACCACCACTGCCTCCACTGTGTCCTGCTCATCCACCTCCCTACCAGTTGCGTCTCCACTCACACCTGCATGCAGTACATCCTCATCCACTACCTCCATCACCAGCACGCCTATCACTACACGCCCCTCACTCGCAGTCACTACCCCCACATCCATGCACACATCCACTGTGTCCTCTCCCACTGTGTCTGTGACCCCTCCTCCCAAAGTACAAAAAACGCAAGCACACACCCACCCAGCAGCCATCCACCTCATAACAGCATCCAGCTCATGCACCTGCACTCCCAAACACAGCAGACTGACACCTTCTACAAGCACTCCCTCTTCCTCCACTCCCAAACCTTCACCCTCTTCCTGCCCCAATGTCCCTAAGAAGCTTTTCCTAGCCAACATTGACCTATTCCCTCCCCCTCCTCCCCCCCCCCCCTGTCCTTCACCTCGGGCCAGGGTGGCCAGAATCCAGCCCAACACCACAGCCACCAAGTCCACATCCGCTGTGGTTTCTGCAGCTGTGAGAAGCTCTAAGGATGCACCCGTCAACCCAGCCAGTGTGCCACCAACACCTGCCAAGGCAAAGAAGGTTACGCCACCTGGCAAGAAGGGGACAGCATCCAGTAAGGAGAAGGAGCCACAACCAGCCAGCAAGGCCAAGTCAAAGACTCCAGCTGGCAGAACCAAGGAGACAACACCATCTGCCAAGGGCAGGAAGGGGCACAGAACACCAGCCAGGGCACTTCAGCCGTCCGAGGCTGCAGGTGAAGGCCTGGAGGCTACTACCACAACTTCCTGCACCGCCACCTGCACCGCAGCCAGCACCGCCACCTGCACCGCCGCAAGTAGAACCACTGCCAGCAGCCCCAGTGAGCAGCCGTCCGAGGCTGCAGGGGAAAGACTAGAGCCTCCCCCCACCACTGGCAGCACTGACACCTGCACTGCGGCCAGCACCACCACCTGCACCGCCGCAAGCACTGCCACCCTGCACCGCCGCAAGCACCACCACCTGCACCGACGCAAGTAGCACCACTGCCAGCAGCAGCAGCCACAGTGGGCAGCCGTCCGAGGCTGCATGGGAAGAGCTGGAGCCTCCCACCACCACTGGCAGCACCTGCACCGCTGCAAGCACCACCACCTGCACCGCCACAAGCAGCACCATTTCCAGCAGCAGCAGCCCCAGTGGGCAGCCCTCCGAGGCTGCAGGGGAAGGGCTGGAGCCTCCCCCCACCACTAGCAGCACTGCCACCTGCACCGTGGCCAGCACTGCCACAAGCACCGCCACAAGTAGCACCACTGCCAGCAGCAGCAGCCCCAGTGGGCAGCCGTCCGAGGCTGCAGGGGAAGGGCTGGAGCCTCCCCCCACCACTGGCAGCACCGCCACCTGCACCGTGGCCAGCACTGCCACCTGCACTGCCGCAAGCACCGCCACCTGCACCACCGCAAGAAGCACCACTGCCAGCAGCAGCAGCCCCAGTGGACAGCTGTCTGAGGCTGCAGGGTAAGGGCTGGAGCCTCCCCCCACCACTGGCAGCACAGACACCTGCACCGTCACCTGCACTGCTGCAAGCCCCGCCACCTGCACCGCTGCAAGTAGCACCACTGCCAGCAGCAGCACCAGTGGGCAGCCGTCTGAGGCTGCAGGGGAAGGGCTGGAGCCTCTCCCATCACTGGCAGCACCGACACCAGCACCGGCACTGCCACCACTGTACAGCCGTCCCCGCCAGTGGATGGACTGTAGTCCTGCCTCTGTGGAGTGTCATGCATCCTGCCCACATAAAAAAACATGTGGGTCTGACACCCAGGTGAGTGACTGTGACCTTGCACTCCCTAAGATCTGCATCACAGGGCACAAATCCCCCTCCAGAACCAGTGGAAGAAGCCATCCACTCACCCTATCCTTGGCAGGATGAAGCACACTGGGCACAAAGCCCCCTCCAGAACCAGTGGAAGAAGGCATCCACTCACCCTTTTCTTGGCAGGATGAAGCACACTGGGCACAAAGCCCCCTCCAGAACCAGTGGAAGAAGGCATCCACTTGAGAGACTGTGGCCTTGCACTCCCCAGGACCAAGCAGTGGGCAAACAACCCACTTGAGAGACTGTGGCCTTGCACTTCCCAGGACCAAGCAGTGGGCAAACCACCCACTTGAGAGACTGTGGCCTTGCACTTCCCAGGACCAAGCAGTGGGCAAACCACCCACTTGAGAGACTGTGGCCTTGCACTCCCCAGGACCAGGCAGTGGGCAAACCACCCACTTGAGAGACTGTGGCTTTGCACTCCCCAGGACCAAGCAGTGGGAAAACCACCCACTTGAGAGACTGTGGCCTTGCACTCCCCAGGACCAAGCAGTTGGCAAGCCACCCACTTGAGAGACTGTGGCCTTGCACTCCCCAGGACCAAGCAGTCGGCAAACCACCCACTTGAGAGACTGTGGCCTTGCACTCCCCAGGACCAAGCAGTCGGCAAACCACCCACTTGAGAGACTGTGGCTTTGCACTCCCTAGGACCAAGCAGTGGGCATGGAGCCCCCTCCAGGAGCAGTGGCGTTGTACCATCTTCCGGCTGAGGTGCTCCCCCCGAGGTGCCTGTGTATTTTCGACCTGATGCCCCTGCAGTGTTCTCTCCGTGTTTAGGCAGGAGTCAAGTGTGGGCCTGGCCTATGAGTTGTGGTCCAGTGGGTCACGGACATTTTGAGTGGGCATTGTCCCGCCTTTTGTATATATTGCATATGTTGTAAATACTCTTTTTGCTTCCTAAACGTATTTCTAAGTATTTCTAATATTACACTCATTTGACTTTATTCCTTTTGTCCTTGCGTTATTCCAGAAAGTTACGGGGTGTATATGTAATGTTGTTGCATGTGTTTGTGTGTATGGTGTTGGGGGTGAGGGTGGGGGTGTTGCATGTTGCGTGTGTGTGTCACTTTCTTTTTCCTCCCCCTCCCTTGTGTGCTAGGTGCAGTACTCACCGTGGTCGTCGTCGCCGGCGTTGGTGCTCCTGGTATATGAGCAGATACACCAGAATGGGGAAGACCTGCAGCTCGGGCTCCATAGGGGTCCTAGTTCTTCCTTGAGTGTTGAGAGGTGAGTCGTTTCCCTTCAGAACACTGTTTCTGCTGCGCTTTTGATGACGTTGGTACCGCCCGGGAAAAGTTGGCAGATAGGCCTCTTGTTATAAAGTGGGTGGAACCTTGTCTTCCACCTGTCTGTTGGTGGTTACTGCTGCGGTGTTTGTTGCTACCGCCGTGGCGGTCGGAGTGTTAAAGTGGCTGTCTGTGTTGGCGGTTTCCGTCGTGGTCATGATTCCATTTTTTTTACCGCCGGCCTGTTGGTGGTGTTACCATCACTTTAACAGCGACCGCCAGGGTTGTAATGAGGGCCTATGTGTTTTCCCCAAGTCTGTTGCCACTCACTTATTCAGGTGTGAGAGTTCTGTAAGGGAGGCTAGGGTTTTGTGGAATATCCACCAGTATGTCTAGGTTGGGGAACTCCCATAGCATGTGTTAGAGGTCTGCCGTGTTGTAGTGGCATCTGAGACACGTAAGAATGGCCACTAGGAATATATGGTTTCATTTGGCCGGAGTCAGAAAGGTCCAGTGAAGTACTGTATATAGGATACTCTTAAATCTTGCATTTCGGGAGACACTCTGGGGCGACTTGAGTGCTAATGTCCATTCTGAATCCTGTAGTGATAATCCAATATCGTCTTCTTACCTTTGTATCAGAGGTGTCAGAGAGATGCCTGTATTCTTTCTAATGGCCTTGTATAACCACGTGATCAGGTGTCACCTGAAGCCCATAATGTATAGGGTATGTATGACTGCATAGGTGAATGGTTACTCATCTGCTGTACGCCACATATGACAGCATGGAAATAGAGGAGTAGTTGACAGGGGGATTTACGAACTTGGCGTAACTAGTCAAACGTCATCAGGTGCTGGTCCTGGAACAGATTTTCTATTGTTTTCAACAGACCTGCCTTGCCAGAAAGTTAAGTCTTCCGAAGTGAAGGTCCCCAGAAACCGAGATAGCCAGTGGAGGAGAATCCCAGGAGCATATGGCAGGACATGTTGCATCAGCTGCTAGACTTGGGCCAGGCATTTGTGGGCTACCCAGAGGTACAATGGCCACAAGCGTTGGAATTTGACGAAGGACTGCTGTTGGTAAATGCATGTCATCCATAGCTGTTTCATATAAATTGCCTCCTGCCAACCAGTGTGACACCCACTGGAGTTGGGCTGCCAAGTAGTACAATTTGAGGAGGGGCCTCCCAGTCCGCCCTGTCCCACTGACAACTGGAGTCTGCCGAGAGCTACCCAATGTCATTTATTGTCCCACAGCAACTCCTTTAGCATGGTGTCAAGCTCTCGGAAGAATGGTCTAGGCGGGTACACCAGAACATTGACAAAGTAAGAGAGAAGGCGGGGAGGACTACCATTTTAGAGAGGGTGACTATACCGGTGATGGCTAGGGGCCGTCACTTCCAGGTCCAGGTCTGAGATACGAGGGATGTAATCACCTGCTTCAAGTTCCCCTTGAAAAGATCGGTTTGTCAATGGTAGAGCTGAACATCTTGGTATAGAGTTATTAATAGGGGTGATCAGAACTCTTGAAGGTACATAAAAACTCAGTGAGATTACAAGGAGTTCCACCCACCCCTAGCATATCTGAGGACATGAGCCGAGTACTTACGTAAATCCACACGAGCAGACAGACCGCCACAAACACACACACGTGTAGACGGCCACATAGACACACAGGTACAGATGTACATGAATGTTTCTGAGCGGACGCACGCACAGATATTGAGACACCTGACTCAATGACCTTTTGCACCACATCTCAGGTTTCTTTTGGTTGCAATGATGCCTGGAAAGGCAACAATTTGCAACCTTTCCGGGAATTTTTAAACTTTTTTCTAATGCATTTTTTTTTTATTCCAGTGACTTTAACATGCCTGTGATGCTGGAATTCTGAATCCAGAACCTTCCCTCCCTGGCAAAAAGGAAACACGGAGCAGGAGAACAGGACAGCAGGCCGGGACATGGCAGGTTAGGCGACACAAAGAGGCCTCTTCTTCACAACTCACTGCCATGTATTTCTCAGAATCGCATGGAATCACACCTAATTCCTGCTCAGAGTTTTATTACATTCCCAAACAGAGGAGAGTAAGGACATATTTTGAGCAATGCTGAAAGAATATTTGCTTTTGTAAAATATCCAGCTCCAAATGTCCTCTTTCCCGTCAATCTGTGCCAGGGAACCTGAGCTAGCCCACCGCACCCACAGCTGGGACTCTGTTAGCACAAGGCTCTGCTTGTCAGTAGCAGGTTCAGAACAAAGCCCTGCACCCACCTTGCAAATGTGAGAAAGCTACAGGAGCGAAAAAGTTTTCTGCTTTGCCTGTGCAAGTGCAAACAATGCAAAAGGTTGTACTCGCGCTTTCCAACATAGTCAAGACTGTACGACGAAACAACGACTGCAAAAAAAACTACTGCCTTAACAACGAGGTCGGAACACCGACCTCGTTGCTACTACTAATGATTTTACCACGAATGCCTTAACAACGATATTTCGTTGTAAAAGCATTCCTGATAAAATCATTAGCAATAGGCACCATTCACCCTACATCCCTCACCCCCCCAACCCCACCCCAAAACCTAAAACCCCCTGACCCCCCACCCACTCCCCAAAACCAAAAACACCCCACCCCCCAAACCCAACCTAAAACACCCTGACCCCCCACCCACTCCCCAAAACCAAAAACGCCCCACCCCCCCAACCCCACCCTAAAACCTAAAACCCCCTGACCCCCCACCCACTCCCCAAAACCAAAAACGTCCCACCCCCCCAACCCCACCCCAAAACCTAAAACCCCCTGACCCCCCACCCACTCCCCAAAACCAAAAACACCCCACCCCCCCAACCCCACCCCAAAACCTAAAACCCCCTGACCCCCCACCCCCTCCCCAAAACCTAAACCCACACTTACCTTCGCCAAGTCCCTTCTTTGTACCTTAACCGCGCATGTTCGTTGTTCAGAACATACGTAGTTAAGGCAGAAAAAAACAAAGTTGTGGTTAAAAAAAGCGCTGTTGCGCTTTCGTTAACCACGACCTTCGGAAAAAAAAAGTCATAAAAAAGGATGTTTCCCCATAGTCAACTGTGTAAGTGCAATTAGTGACTGGCCATGCGCCACTGACCCAAGTGAGACTGGCTTGTGCCCATTTTAGGGGCACAGCATTTCAAATATAAATATATAATTTCCGATCTCATAATACTGCAAATCCTTCCCTTTTGCAGCCCCACAATTTTGCAGATCTCCAAATAGCCAGGTTGCCTTTGCCCACCCTGCTGAGACCCACTAGGTGACAGGCCAGGATGATGCCCAGCATGCCCACATTGATGCTCAGTGGTGAGTACAAAGGGACAATGCACACTCACCTTGCAGAACAGCTATTGTCCACTGTGCTGTTGCAAGGCAGGACTGTGCAGTCCTCCTCCAGTGGCTCTAGCAGCAAGTCATTGAAGATGCATGCGGTGCCACCGTGCGGAGAGCTGGGACTCTCAGGTGGGCTGGACTAGCCCAGGTTGGGGCTGAAGGCACCTGGGCAGAGGGTGTTGGCAGACTCCACCATGTCCGCCTGCTCTAATTATAAACAAAAGCCTGAGGAGAGGTGTCAGTGCCTCACGTGAGCGCTTCTTTTTGCATCATCTTTTGGGGGTGGTTTTTTAGTGATCACCCTGAAAGATGTGGTGGGATTGCACCTCTGGGACACCCCAGCGGGGATGTGGCTTGGCCATGACAAAGGTGGCCTGCCTACACAACAGAGCCTAAACAGGCACCTCAGCCACAGACACATGCAGGTATACTAGGCAGACGAGGACCGGTGCTGTGCTACTTGTGGGGTTGCTATTTTGCCTGTCATTAGGATCAGATACCAGTGCTGATTAATTCTGCCAGAGAAGCAGAATGGCGGAATGAGTAAAGTGGAATTATTGAATTGAAAACTTCACCCATCCCTAGTTATTAATGCTGCCCAGTTCAGTGTGGTGCCACCTAGTTGTATTTCTTGTGGTGGCTCATCTCGACGGAGGAGTAAGAAATAGCATTTTGTCCAGTTGACTCACAGGCCTTCTGCCCCTTCAAACTCCAGAAGCGTTGCATGTAAGCTGTTGGTGCCTAAATGAATGTGCCGAAGGTATTGCAGGATGTCATCGGCATACATGGACATTGCCTGGATTGTCCCACCCAGTGGGATGCCCCATTGTGTACCTTCTGCTCTGAGGTAGATACCCACGACTTCCATGCTGATGGCAGAGAGGAAAACTCTGTTGGTTGCCACAGCCAATCTGGAAGGAAGCAAAGATTAAGTGGCCAACCCATACCCGGGATGTTGGAGTGGCGTACAACAACTTTGTGTATGCTAGAATTTACCCTAAGATCTTATAATCAGCTCCTAGGATGGCTATGGGTCACTAGGAAGACAGGTGGGCAGAGTCTCTCCTGAGCTTCAGCAGGGAGGATATGAGTGATTCTAGGAGCGGAAGGCAAAGCACCTGTATCCAGCATTTCAATACATATGTCCACAAGCCAGGTGGGTCTGGATTGGGTCGTTGCATTCTAATGAGAGACCGTCCATACCTGGCATCTTATTGCACTCCAGGTCGTAGATGGCCTTTTTCACCTCCTCTACTGAGATGCGGGCATCTGACTCTTCCCACCCAAGTGTTGAAATGTTCAGAAGGTTGAGGCTCACTACGAAGATGTCTGTTGCTGTTCAGTGTACAGTTGGCACTGCCTATAGAGGTCAGAGTAATAGGGATCGAAGGCTTGGATTATGCTTTATTGTGTGGACAAGAAAGGGGGGACCCTCGCCCAAGTCAATCTTTGTGCTTGGTGATGTGGTGACCTCTCATTGAACTACCCATGTCAGGACGCAACGTGGTTTATCACCTGCAGAATGTACACTAGTTGTGTAGGCCGTGAAGTTGAAGCAACTGAAGCATTCTAGGAGAGTCGCGCTGCCTCTTTAATGACCGTTGGAGCATCTGTGTCATGGAGGATCCATTGTTCTAAATCTGATAGCATTGCCTCCGTCTGGGTCAGATCTCTTCCTAGTCCTAGTGAACCCTCACTATGTTTTGGTTGCAAACCCCTCATGTGACTACATTACATGTGTCCCATACTATGGGGTGTGTGGTGACTGTGGCATGCTTCTCTGTAAAATAGGGACCTATGTGTGTAAGTTGGGTCTTCTAGTAAGTCCCGAATGAGCCACCAGACAAGGCAAGTGGCGCACTCCACTCCAATCCATGTCTTTGCTATACACTGCATGACCGGAGACAATGCGTCACAGATGTCTGGCCCAGTGGGCAAATTGTACTGAATGGAGGTGGATAGGCAGTTGGGGAAGAGGTGGGTGGGACTTGTCAAGGTGGACATCTAGAACTCAATTGTAATCCCCACCTAGTATCCATGGTGCCATGCTGGCAAGACTCCAGAGAAGGCAAGGCACTCCATGGTATGACTCGTGCCACACTCTTGTTTTCTGCGTCAGCAGCTGCCCAGGTACATTATGTGCACAGTACCCGATGGGGGGAGGGGGTACCAGATACACAGGATGGATGCAGGTTCTGTCCCACTGTCATGTCTACGGTCTACCATCTTGAGCAGTCAAGCCATGCCCCTAACCACACCTCTCCATGAAAGGCATCTTTATGTTAAAGCACTTGGGACCTGCAATGCTGGAGCAAATTTGACAGTATCTAAAGCACACTCAACAAGGATTCCTTGGAAATTGCAACAAAGGATACTGGTAGGACATGAATGCGTAATAGTATGTTTCAAATCACTAGACTGGTGCCTGTGGGAGACACAGAATGATTGCCAGTGTAAGACTGACTGACTGCCTATGTAGTTTACTGTGATGTAGTGACATTCAGCTAAATCTGGAGGTGAAAGTTAGTACTTCCTCCTACAAAATCAGGCCCTGTGAAAGTTATTTTAGCATTTTATTGAAGTTTGTAAGTGTGATTACATTGCCCATTGTTAAGAATGATTGCATGAGAGCCCATTGCACTAGGACCCCTGTCAGAGAGACATAGGCCCAAGACTAGTCTAAACTGGGTGTGTATATGCACTCCAGAAGCACCTGGGTGCTGTCATTGCACCCTTCCGTGAAGTCATATTTGCCCTCACTGTCTATAGAGTGGTAGAAGGCTGTAAGGGTGTGTCGGGGCATAATCGAATCAGAGCTCCCAGTGTGTATGTTGTATATGTAATGCTGTAGATAGTGCCTCTTCAGCACTTCGCTAGACATTTGAGTCCTTCACTAGTAACTTTTGTTTCTTGGATGAAGCACACATAGGCGTATTGTCTCTAAAGGTAGGAATAGCTGGAAAGCGACGCCTCAAAGTGTGCATGTCCCTGATGTTAAGGGTTATGAACCATGCCTCTGGGTGGTGTGTCATAAGATAAGAGTGTATTATCAAGGGTCCAGGTGTCACTGCCCTCCCCTTGCTGCCTACCCCCATTTTCACCCTGCTTTAAGTGTCTGGTATATAACTTTAGTTGCTTGCAATGTGGGGGAAAAACTGTTGGAACACAACAACAAAACTGTAACAGTGATTGAGGCTGGCAGCAACAGGTTCCACACACAAACTGAAGTGAGATAAAGTCATTGTAAATGGTGGGTGGTGTTAATGTCAATCACAGAGTCAGATGGGAGCGCCTGGGATAGAGTGCTGCCCCAGAGGAGCAACTGGGATCCCAAGTTCGGCAGTGGTCTGGAGTCGTGATGTTTATCTGCTTGCCTTGTGACCAGCCAGGTAGGGTGTAGTATCTGGTGAGTTCTGGTCCTGGAAGGGGGCGACGCTCACGGAGGTTGTTGGCCTTTCACCTTCAATCAGGGTGAGGAGTGTCAGCATAGCATCGCAAGATATAGGTATTGGGTATAAATACCTGGCAATACAGGTGACATTCATGTTAGAGTAAGTCATCAACCGTTTGCGGGGTAACTAGTAGTCCCACAGTAAATCCTAGAGTGGGGGGAGGCCCATGCTGGGGTGATCATCACTGGTGGTTGAAGTGGTGTCAGAATCTAAGTGGGATGTGGGCTGGCAGAACAATAGGGCCATTGCAATGGCTGATTGCTTCTCTTTCTTTATCTCCTGCTGAAAGGGCGCTCTCAGGGTGCTGGGCAAATCTTTAGTTCTGT
The DNA here is from genome assembly GCF_031143425.1 of Pleurodeles waltl. Classification (NCBI taxonomy): domain Eukaryota; kingdom Metazoa; phylum Chordata; class Amphibia; order Caudata; family Salamandridae; genus Pleurodeles; species Pleurodeles waltl. The sequence goes on along the minus strand of NC_090451.1, from coordinate 275,728,663 downwards.
GATCACGGCAGCCTCACTGAGGATGATTTCTTGGTGTTGCTCCTGTACCCAGTTGCGAGGATGCCCCTGCTTCTGCATAGATTTCAATCCAGTCCCAGACTGAGGAGGGGTCTGTAAAGAAGTTGGTGTGTGGGTTCTGGATAATTTTAAGTTTTGCTGGATACAGCAGCAAGTACTGAAGATGGAGATCCCTGAATTGGAGCTTCACTCTGAAGAAGGATGAGCCTTGCTGCTCCACCGCCTTCGTAAAGGCTCGGAAAATTAATACCTTACAATTTTCAATTTCTAATGGGCCCGCAAGTCGGGCCGCTTGCAGGATAGTATTTTTGTCTTTATAGTGGAGGAGTCTGGCTACGACAGGGTAGGGCAATAAGCCCAGTGGCAGACAGCAAGGGGGAATGCGATGTGCTTGTTCAAATGTGAAATATGGAGACAGATCTGGACCTGAGTTGAAGGGCCGTATCCAATTCTCTTAGAAGGTGATCATGGAGTCGGGGTCCTCAGATTCCGCTGGGAGTCCCATCAATCAGATGTTATTATGGTCTGCATCTTCCGCCCAATCTTCAAGCTTTTTTATTCTCTCAGTGAGGTCTCAGGTACATTTCCCGTGGGCTTCAAATCGGGGTGTGACGTCCATCAGTGTACGCTCCATTTCTGTTACTCTGGAAACCCACTTTCGCTGATCATTGTGAAGGAGGCCAAGTTCCATGCGCAGCTTCTCGGTTTTCACCTCCACCAATGTGCTGGAGGTCTCAATTGCCTGTTAGATGGTGTCCAGCTTGTCTTGGGCTTCCTGGGCTTTTGCTGGGTGCAATTGGTTGAACCCAGCTCACTCTGCCAAGCCGGCTGATGGAGACAGTGGCCTGGAGTGTCCTTTGTCTGTCATTGGTGAACTATCATCAACTGAGGGCATCCTGGCATTAAAGAAGTGGATGAGTGGCACACTTCTGCTGATTACTGTAGTTATCACACTCCATAATGCTGGGTGACCCTGGCTTTGGGGAACAAGAGTCTCTGGGGAGTGAGGTGTCATGTCTCTGTGCCCTGTGTGGTATTACCCTGTTGCTTCTGTGGTATCTTGGCTGTTGACATTTGTGCCTCCCTTCTGCCCAGGAAGTGTTGCTGGGTCAGCATTGTGGTGGGTCACTGATCTGTACTGTTCCTGCCAGGAACACTGTCACTATCACCTTCTAGGATCTAGTGATGCCTTGTGATCTCATGCCACGCCGGGGCATGATTCCACCAATTTGGTGGTTCCTAGTTGTGAGCCAGCTGGCCTTGTGTCTCACTTCTATTGTTTTGTGGCACTTTGGGCCCTTCCCACACACGTGGCACAATTTATAGGTTATTGCAGGTGAACGTTACAGTTCTTGGTCCTTGTATTGCAGAGATTGGCTGCTGCAGTTCATAAGGATAAAGGTTGGGTGAAGAGTGTCTCTTTGCAGGCAGTAGAACTGTTAGGGGTCTGGCCTTTCCACAGACTGTCCCGTACGATGTGAGCGGTCCATGCAGGCCATAGGGGGAGAGGCGCTGTCCCGGGTCATGTGGAACCGTTCCCTGAGTGCAGCCCTGGCAGTGTACTTGTGTTGGCCAGATTGGATCCCTGAATTTCAGGCCCTAGGGGTTGTGTGGGTCCACCCGCCACTCCCTCCTAGCCTAGGCTGATGGTAAAGCGGGTCCTGTGTGCATCTCACCGGCGCTGCTTTGAGCGTGGCCACGCCTCTCGTGGCGCAGGTTTAGGCTGTCACTGTAGATGCTGTGGGAGAGCACAGGAGGTGTGTTTGATGGGCCTCCTCGGGGCTGAGAGAGTGTCTGTAGCACAGCTTCTTATTAGGCCTCCATCCACACCATCTTCTTGCCATGCAGGTCATGAGAGGGAGGAACTTGCAACATCTAGAGATGCTCCCTGGGCTTGGCTTGCACGCCACCTCTCACTGCATGTCCTGGATGCCTGGGTTTGTTGTCGGTTCAGGTTGTGAGGGTCCGTCGTCTGCGTCTTCCCACCAACTGTTCAGCAGTGGTGCGGGCCCTGAGGGTGCCATGCTGGCAAGACTCCAGGGAAGGCAAGGCACTCCATGGTATGACTCGTGCCACACTCTTGTTTTCTGCGTCAGCAGCTGCCCAGGTACATTATGTGCACAGTCCCCGATGGGGGTACCAGATACACAGGATGGATGCAGGTTCTGTCCCACTGTCATGTCTACGGTCTACCATCTTGAGCAGTCAAGCCATGCCCCTAACAACACCTCTCCATGAAAGGCATCTGTATGTTAAAGCACTTGGGACCTGCAATGCTGGAGCAAATGTGACAGTATCTAAAGCACACTCAACAAGGATTCCTTGGAAATTGCAACAAAGGATACTGGTAGGACATGAATGCGTAATAGTATGTTTCAAATCACTAGAATGGTGCCTGTGGGAGACACAGAATGATTGCCAGTGTAAGACTGACTGACTGCCTATGTAGTTTACTGTGATGTAGTGACATTCAGCTAAATCTGGAGGTGAAAGTTAGTACTTCCTCCTACAAAATCAGGCCCTGTGAAAGTTATTTTAGCATTTTATTGAAGTTTGTAAGTGTGATTACATTGCCCATTGTTAAGAATGATTGCATGAGAGCCCTTTAATTTAGACCTAACATGTAAACCAAACACACATAAAGGCCATCACATCATTTGGTACCGCCTTTGCTGTAGGTTGCAAATGCTATGACCATCAGTAGCTAGGCGTATTGTTCACAACCTCTGTTGTGCTTTGTCCACGTCCTCTGTCTCATAAATTGCCTTGTCTCACATAGATTAATGTGTCCTTATGCTACATGTCTTTTTCTCATGGCATAATGACCTCATGGGCTGTGCACATTTGTGCCACTTCACCCCTTACATGATTTGGGTATCACCTCACGGCAGTGGTGACCTGTGTTGTGCCCATTGTATTTTTGTGCAAAGAAATTGCAACATTTGCACAAATTAATGCCCCCAGGCCAATGTGTGTCCTTGTCCTTCCATGCCCTCAGGACATCCCTCAGAAAGACAAGATGCTTAGGGATGCTAGCATGACTTTGCTCTTTGCCAATTCATGCTCTTTAGCACCTTCACAATTGGAAAGACCACTGTGCTGTAATGCCATAACCCACACTGTACCCTGGATCAGGGGCCATATGTCATTTCTTTTGGCCAAATGTGTGTGTTACAAACTTTGCTTTACTAAACAAATGCGGGCCTGGTTTAGAAAATAGAAAAATCATTTGATTTCAGGAGGAAATTCAAAACTCAGAGTAGAGAAGTTTAATTTCAGAGAGCATTACATTCCTCCTCTGACTATATTTATGCTGGAGGCAGTTCTACCTGATAGATTTTCCATTACTATCCAACCCTGAATCTGGTTATTTTCTGCATCACTTGTCATGCTCTATGCTGCCACAGATGAGGACCTTCTCATGTCTGATAGGAGTGACTTGTAATTTCCATTAAGGCAATATTACCCCAGATTACATTGCTCTATTTCTACCATTACGTCATATTGTGGTTATGTGCAGTTGAGTTGCATGGGCATATGTGATATGGAATTTGTGATTCATGTGCTTTTTTTTCTTCAACTTGATTTTGTCATGCAATTTTATGGCAAGACCTGGAGGCTAACATTATGCAGCATCCTTTGTTGCCACGACTTACAACAGCTCCAGTAAAGAATATAGAACTTAGAATTCCAACATAATTAAAAAAAACAGAACCCTCAGCCTCCTTGTTTGCTGCTGCTCCTGCAGTTAAGTATTTGTATGAAGTATGTGTGATATTTGTTGATTTATGTGTAAGCTGATATAGCCTAAGGAATCACAAGGATTTGTGCTCTGGCTGTGAAGGACACAGTAGCAGCTCGCAGGCTGCGAAAGGAGCAGGGCACGGAGGAGGCGCGTGGGGGGTGAGGGAGGGAGAGCGGTTGGAAAAAGTAAAGGAAATTCAATTTAAAAAAAAGAAAAAAACACCTCTTCGGAGCGGTCCCAGACCACGCTCCTCTGTCCCTAGTCACTGCTGCAGGCATAGGCTCCCAGCCTGTCCTGTGTCCAATCCTGATCCTGCCCAAAGCACCGTCAGGATTGGCTGGGAGTGCCCACCCAGGGCACTCCCAGACAGACTGGGAGCCTGTGCAGGCTCTCTCCAGCCTGGCAACTAGAGACAGCCTACAGCGCATGTGTGTTTGGCTGGCCCGAGACGGCCGGCCAAACACACATGCGCTCTGAGGGCGAGTGCTGAGCACACACCCTCGGTGCACGTCACCCCTGTGGCCCCACCCCTTTTAAAGAAAACAATAATAAACACTGTTTATTATTGTTTTCTTTAAAAGGTTTTGCAGCTGCCGCTGCTGACATGGGCCAACGACGCTCCTCCGCCCATACGGAAGAGCCGCCACTTGAAGGACAATGTTTTAAGTTCTTATTGTTAACTTTTAAGTTTAAAATACATTTTGTTGTTTTATTGTGGTGATTTTATTATGTTTCCCTTGGGCGTTGTAGTTGGAAATGTTTTAGTATAAGTCAACTTAAATATTGTTTTCAGTGGCCTAGGTTAAGAAATGTGGTTTACCTTGTATTTCTTCCCTTATTTCTCTTGGGGTCCGTTGAACAACAGTTGTAGCTTTTGAGTGTATGTTGGGGCGCTCGAGCGAACCGCACTGAGATTTCTGAGCTCTGCAGACCATGTGGTGGCTTCAGTGCGTGTCGGGTTCTCAAGCCAGCCACACAGACTTTTTCAGTCTCTGCAGGGCGTGCAAGACGGATTCAGTGGGTGCTTGCTGACCTCATGTGTCTGCTTGTAGCTCTTGTGGAGCACACAGTTCTGGTCACTGTTACCGCTTGTTGTTAATGTGCAACTAGCAAGACTAGTAAAAATATGGAAAGGACTACTTACAGTAGAAAGAAGAGCTGATTGGTTTACTTTGTTACATGTCATTGGGCGGCCATCTTTTGCGTTAGTAAGGATTTAGGTTCAATAATGAAGGACTTGTGTTTTCTATAATGACAGAGTTGACCGTCGCAGCTGTGTTAACAGCAGTTCTTGTGACAAACAGCTGGTGTTAGTCAGTTGCTGGTTCATAGTGGGTGTGATTAGTTTTAGTGGTGGGAGTTTACATCCGATTTGGCTATCTTGTAGAGGATATTTTAGGTACTTTACTTTGTTGTCTTCATTTTCAAGATACATTAATATTTTAATAATGAGTGAAGACCAATCTCAGATGACTGAGGAGATTTAAAAATTGGAGGAGATGTTAAGGTGGTCTTGGAAAGGATGGTGTCAGAAATAGGCGCTAGGATGGAAAGGTGGCTAGAAGGCGAAGGCATCTTTCAGTAGAGTTTACAATGGCAAAAAGAAGGAAGTGTGCGTTGGCAGATCACAGAGGCTGTGCGAGCACAAGTCATGGAAGTGTTGAGAGCATGCATGGTGGGCAGTGTAAAGGCCTAGAAAGAGAAATAAAAAGTATTAATAGGGGACATAAGCACTCTATGGTGCATTGTGATGAGTCTTTGAGATGTGCTAAAGTAGAAATAAGTTGATTTTGAATCTGTTCAGTCAGAAGGTGAATAAGCAATCAAAAACAAGGAGCCTAAAGAGAAAGTGAAGGAACCTAATATGGAAGAAATAACAGATCCTTTGGGGGATTTATTGTTTAATCTCTTTTTGATTAGACATCATCTTTCACCAGAGTGGATGCCTTTGGAGCATGTTGCCGGTTATGTACATTCCTGGATCAGGAAGCAAATTCCTATAAGGTGGGGATCAGATTGCGGTCTTAGGCCCTCATTACAACCCTGGCAGTCAGTGTAAAAGTGGCGGTAATGCCACCAACAGGCCGTCGGTAAAAAAAATGGCATCACGACCATGGCGGAAACCACCAACATAGACAGCCAGTTGAACACTCCAACCACCACGTTTGTAGCAACAAACACCGCATCGGTAACCGGCAACAGGCAGGCGGAAGACAATGTACCGCCCACACTATTACAAGGCATCAATCCGCCAGCTTTTCCGGAGCGGTACCAACACCATCAAAAGCACAGCGGAAACTGAACAACGAAGGGGAACCACTCACCTCTCGACATTCCACGAAGAACCAGGACGCCATGGAGCCCAAATTGCAGATCCTAACCGTGTTGATGTATCTACTAATACACCACGAAGTAGAAAGAAGGCGACAGCGGTGGCAACGATGGTGAGTACTGCACCTCGCACACAGGGGAGGGGAAAGAGAGTGACATACAAACGCGGCCCGCAAAACCCCCACCCCCGCCCTCACCCACAACAACATACACACACACATATCCAACAACATCAGAGATACACCCAGTCACCCCCTGGAAGAACGCAAGGACAAAAGGAAATGAGGTTCACTAGTGTTATATTGGAACAATCAGATAGATCAAGAGAAAAGCAAATAATCAGTATACACAAATATTTACATCAAGTACACAAGTCCATACACTGTGCCTTGTAAATGTCCGTGGACCAGTGGTTCCAAAAAGCATGGGCGAAGCCCACACATGACACCTGCCTCAAAACGGAGAGAACACTGCAGGGGCATCAGGTCGGACAAAAACAGGCACCTCAGGGGGAAGGGGAGGGTGGGCACCTCAGCCGGGTGATGGTACGACGCCTCTGCTCCTCGAAGGGGCTCCATGCCCACTGCTTGGTCCTGGAGAGTGCAAAGCCACAGTCTCTCAAGTGGGTGGGTTGCCCACTGCTTGGCCCTTTTTAAAAAAAAAAAAAAAAAACCTCTTCGGAGCGGTCCCGCACCACGCTCCTCTGTCCCTAGTCGCTGCTGCAGGCATAGGCTCCCAGCCTGCCCTGTGTCCAATCCTGATCCTGCCCAAAGCACCGTCAGGATTGGCTGGGAGTGCCCAACCAGGGCACTCCTAGACAGACTGGGAGCCTGTGCAGGCTCTCTCCAGCCTGGCAACTAGAGACAGCCTACAGCGCATGTGTGTTTGGCTGGCCCGAGACGGCCGGCCAAACACACATGCGCTCTGAGGGCGAGTGCTGAGCACACACCCTCGGTGCACGTCACCCCTGTGGCCCCACCCCTTTTAAAGAAAACAATAATAAACATTGTTTATTATTGTTTTCTTTAAAAGGTTTTGCAGCTGCCGCTGCTGACATGGACCAACGACGCTCCTCCGCCCATACGGAGGAGCCGCCACTTGAAGGACAATGTTTTAAGTTCTTATTGTTAACTTTTAAGTTTAAAATACATTTTGTTTCATTGTGGTGATTTTATGATGTTTCCCTTGGGCGTTGTAGTTGGAAATGTTTTAGTATAAGTCAACTTAAATATTGTTTTCAGTGGCCTAGGTTAAGAAATGTGGTTTACCTTGTATTTCTTCCCTTATTTCTCTTGGGGTCCGTTGAACAACAGTTGTAGCTTTTGAGTGTATGTTGGGCGCTCGAGCGAACTGCACTGAGATTTCTGAGCTCTGCAGACCATGTGGTGGCTTCAGTGCGTGTCGGGTTCTCAAGCCAGCCACACAGACTTTTTCAGTCTCTGCAGGGCGTGCAAGTCGGATTCAGTGGGTGCTTGCTGACCTCATGTGTCTGCTTGTAGCTCTTGTGGAGCACACAGTTCTGGTCACTGTTACCGCTTGTTGTTAATGTGCAACTAGCAAGACTAGTGAAAATATGGAAAGGACTACTTACAGTAGAAAGAAGAGCTGATTGGTTTACTTTGTTACATGTCATTGGGCGGCCATCTTTTGCGTTAGTAAGGATTTAGGTTCAATAATGAAGGACTTGTGTTTTCTATAATGACAGAGTTGACAGTCGCAGCTGTGTTAACAGCAGTTCTTGTGACAAACAGCTGGTGTTAGTCAGTTGCTGGTTCATAGTGGGTGTGATTAGTTTTAGTGGTGGGAGTTTACTTCCGATTTGGCTATCTTGTAGAGGATATTTTAGGTACTTTACCTTGTTGTCTTCATTTTCAAGATACATTAATATCTTAATAATAAGTGAAGACCAATCTCAGATGACTGAGGAGATTTTAAAATTGGAGGAGATGTTAAGGTGGTCTTGGAAAGGATGGTGTCAGAAATAGGCGCTAGGATGGAAAGGTGGCTAGAAGGCGAAAGCATCTTTCAGTAGAGTTTACAATGGCAAAAAGAAGGAAGTGTGCGTTGGCAGATCACAGAGGCTGTGCGAGCACAAGTCATGGAAGTGTTGAGAGCATGCATGGTGGGCAGTGTAAAGGCCTAGAAAGAGAAATAAAAAGTATTAATAGGGGACATAAGCACTCTATGGTGCATTGTAATGAGTCTTTGAGATGTGCTAAAGTAGAAATAAGTTGATTTTGAATCTGTTCAGTCAGAAGGTGAATAAGCAATCAAAAACAAGGAGCCTAAAGAGAAAGTGAAGGAACCTAATATGGAAGAAATAACAGATCCTTTGGGGGATTTAATGTTTGATCTCTTTTTGATTAGACATCCTCTTTCACCAGAGTGGATGCCTTTGGAGCATGTTGTCGGTTATGTACATTCCTGGATCAGGAAGCAAATTCCTAAGAAGGTGGGGATCAGATTGAGGTCTTAAGCCCTCATTACAACCCTGGCGGTCAGTGTAAAAGTGGCGGTAATGCCGCAAACAGGCCGTCGGTAAAATAAATGGCATCACGACCATGGCGGAAACCACCAACATAGACAGCCAGTTGAACACTCCAACCACCACGGTGGTAGCAACAAACACCGCATTGGTAACCGCCAACAGGCAGGCGGAAGACAATGTACCGCCCTCACTATTACAAGGCACCAATCCGCCAGCTTTTCCGAAGCGGTACCAACGCCATCAAAAGCACGGCGGAAACTGAACAACGAAGGGGAACCACTCACCTCTCGACATTCCACGAAGAACCAGGACGCCATGGAGCCCGAATTGCAGATCCTAACCATGTTGATGTATCTACTAATACACCACGAAGTAGAAAGAAGGCGGAAGCGGTGGCAACGATGGTGAGTACTGCACCTAGCACACAGGGGAGGGGAAAGAGAGTGACATACAAATGCGGGCCGCAAAACCCCCACCCCCCGCCCTCACCCACAACAACATACACACACACATATCCAACAACATCAGAGATACACCCAGTCACCCCCTGGAAGAACGCAAGGACAAAAGGAAATGAGGTTCACTAGTGTTATATTGGAACAATCAGATAGATCAAGAGAAAAGCAAATAATCAGTATACACAAATATTTACATCAAGTACACAAGTACATACACTGTGCCTTGTAAATGTCCGTGGACCAGTGGTTCCAAAAAGCATGGGCGAAATCCACACATGACACCTGCCTCAAAACGGAGAGAACACTGCAGAGGCATCAGGTCGGAAAAAAACAGGCACCTCAGGGGGAAGGGGAGGGTGGGCACCTCAGTCGGGTGATGGTACGATGCCTCTGCTCCTCGAGGGGGATCCATGCCCACTGCTTGGTTCTGGAGAGTGCAAAGCCACAGTCTTTCAAGTCTCTCAAGTGGGTGGGTTGCCCACTGCTTGGCCCTGGGGAGTGCAAAGCCACAGTCTCTCAAGTCTCTCAAGTGGGTGGGTTGCCACTGCTTGCTCCTGGGGAGTACAAAGCCACAGTCTCTCAAGTGGATGGCTTCTCCACTGCTTGGTCCTGGGGAGTGCAAGGCCAGTGTCTCTCAAGTGGATGGCTTCTCCACTGCTTGATCCTGGGGAGTGCAAGGCCACAGTCTCTCAAGTGGATGGCTTCTCCACTGCTTGGTCCTGGGGAGTGCAAGGCCACAGTCTCTCAAGTGGGTGGGTTGCCCACATGCTCTGGAGGGGGCTTTGTGGCCAGTGTGCTTCATCCTGCCAAGGATTGGGAGAGTGGGTGTATTTCTCCACTGGTTCTGGAGGGGGCTTTGTGCCCAGTGTGCTTCATCCTGCCAAGGATTGGGGGAGTGGATGCATTTCTCCACTGGTTCTGGAGGGGGCGTTGTGGCCAGTGTGCTTCATCCTGACAAGGATTGGGGGAGTGGATGCATTTCTCCACTGGTTCTGGATGGGGCTTTGTGCCCAGCGTGCTTCATCCTGCCAAGGATTGGGGGAGTGGATGCATTTCTCCACTGGTTCTGGAGGGGGCCTTGTGCCCAGTGATGCTGCACCTGGGGTGTGGCAGTTCACATCCTCTCACCTGGGTGTCTTAGCCACGCAATGTACCTGGAACAGGTAGCATAATACTCCATGGAGGCAGAGCCACACTCCATCCTGCGGCGACTTAGGCTGGCAATTGCTGGTTCATGTCAGTGCTGGAGGTGGTGCCTCAAGTGGCATGTCCAGGGTCCAGGACGTCACCTGCAGACTCGGGCGGCTGCCCACTGTGGATGGTGCTGACGTCCGACAGAGTGGTATCGGCTGTGCACGTGGCGGTGCTGATGGTGGTGCAGGTACAGGTGCAGGTGGCGGTGGCTGTGGCGGAGATGCTGCCAGTGCTGGCCGTGGTGCAAGTGTGTGTTGTGGTGGAGGGAGACACCGTAACGTCTCCGGCAGCCTTGGATGGCTGATCCTTGGGGAGGATGCTGCAGTCTGATGTTGTGGCAGCGGCGGTGCAGGTGGCGGTCGGAGCGGCGGTGGTGACTGTGGTGCAGGTCGCTGCCATCCCTGATGATATGGTGGTCACCAGCCCCTCACCAGGAGGCATCGTGCCCTGAGGTGACTTGCCCTTTGGCTTGCGGCCCTTCTCCACCTTGGCAGTCTCTGCAGGGACCTTGGCACTGTCCTTTCTGTGTTTGGGTGAGGCCTTGCTAGGTGGCTGGTGTGACTTTCCCCTGCTGGAAGCCGGACCCTTTTTGACCTTTGCAGGTGGCGGAATAGGGTGTTCCTTCATATCTGTCAGTGGCACATTGGCAGCTCTGATGTGTGCCCCATTCGATCGTACCGGACTTGCAGTGACCACAGCGGATGAAGATTTGGTGGTTGAGGTGCTGGGCTGGGATCTAGACATCCTGGCCTTAGGGGAAGGAAGGAGGGGAGGTGTAGGGAAGAGGTTAATGTTAGCTAGGAAAAGTTTTTTAGACACACTGGGGTGGGAAGATGGAGGGTGTGTGGGAGTGGAGGAAGAGGTAGGGGTTGTAGGAGCTGTACATCTGCTGAGTTTGGGTGAAGGTGCATGGGCTGGAGGCTGTTGTGTGGTGGATGGCTGTTGAGTGGGTGTGTGCCTGCGTTTGTGTACTTTGGGAGAACGGCTCACAGACACCCTGGGAGAGGACACAGGGGACATGTGAATGGTAGTGGGGGTGGTGATTGCACGTGAGCAGTGTGTTGTGATGGGCGTGCTGGTGATGTAGGCAGTGGCTGATGATGTAGTGTATGCAGATGTGAGTGGAGAAAAGACTGGGAAGGAGATGGAGGATGTGGAGGAGGGGGACACAGTGGAGGAAGTGGATGTTGGTATGTGTGCATGGGTATTGTGCTTGTGTGAGTGCCTGTGGGATGTGTGGTGCTTATGTTTTCCTGAGCCACTTTTGTGTGTTAATGTGTGTGCATGCTGGTCTGATGGTGTGTATGGGATTGGCTGAGGTAGAGGGGATTGGGTCTGGGTAGTGGAAGTTGGAGGGGGAGGCTGGACACAGGGACAATGGCTGCCATCAGTGCTGAGGCCAGAGCCTGAAATGCTCTCTGTTGGGCCGCCACGCCAAAATGAATGCCCTCCAGGTATGCATTTTTTTGCTGTAAATGCCTCTCTACACCCTGGATGGCATTCAGAATGGTTGACTGCCCAACAGTGAGGGATCTCAGGAGGTCTATAGCCTCCTCACTGAGGGCAGCAGGGCTGACTGGGGCAGGGCCTGAGGTGCCTAGGACGAAGGAGATGCCCACCCTCCTGGGTGAGCGGGCACATGATACTCGCTGAGGGGCTGCTGAGAGGGTGGTGCTGGTAGGGGGGGTGACGGCTGTACCTGTTGTTGGGGTGGGCACAGAGGTGTCCACCACCGCTAGGGAGCTTCCATCAGAGAAGGAGTCGCTGTCGCTAGTATCCCCTCCTGTCCCCATCATGGAGGTCCCCTCGCCCTCCGTCCCACTGGTGCCTTCACCCTCTGTGGATTCACCCTCCTGGGCCATGTGGGATGCAGCTCCCTCCGTCGCCGTTGCCTCTACTCCTCCGCCAGATGATGCTAATGCACACAAGGACAGGGTGACAAAACAAGAAGGGGGGGAAAGACAGAGAACACACATGGTCAATGCCAGCAACACCACTACCGTTGGCGGACACAACACACAGGGAGCAGCACTATGCACTTGGCCATGCACTACCAGTTAGTAGAAAAGTCACCAGTCCATGGGGTACAATGCCTAATGCCATTAGCTGCACACCTGAAACACACAGGACCCTGCCCAGTAGTAGATGCCCACTAACACTATTGGGGTTGGAGTGCTTCAGAGCCTGCCCAACAAGGGACCTACACTGCCATGTTCGCCCTGGCCTAGTGGCACCCACAGCCCACATCCCCCAACCAGATACTTCCTAAACCACGCAGAGTCAGCTGTATGACACTGTACTCACCCCCTTGTGGCTGCTGTGATGCCCTCAAGCGCCCATCCAACTCCGGATAGGCCACCGCCAGGATGCAGAACATCAGGGGAGTCAAGGTGCGATGGGCACCCCTTCCACGTTGGGAGGCCAGCCCCAGCTGGACCTCCGCCATCTTCTTAGCTTCAGCGGCGCAGGTCCTCCCATCTCTTGCGGCAGTGGGTGCTCCGTCTATGATAGACCCCCAGGGTCCACACTTCCTTGGTACCATTCTTCTGGTGGGCGCTGACCTAGAGGAAAGGTACAGGAGGAAAGGAAATTACTCACCCGTCCAGACCGTCATACTCATTGGCCACCAGTTTCCAAACATGCCCTGACGCACATACACTGACCATCCTCACAAGCAGCCCTCAGCCCCCCCAACACATATCTTCCATCCACACCACTCCAAACAGGCATTGCCCACGCATCTTGCTCACAGTGTACTCACCTGTTTGTCTGGAGGACCATAGAGTAGCATGAACTGGGGGAGAACCCCATCCACCAGTTTGTCCAACTCCTCTGCAGTGAAGGCAGGGGCCCTTTCCCCAGACACTTGAGCCATTGTCGCTTCCAGACTGAGGTCACAGCAGCACTTCCAGTGTAGGTCTTCTCCTGTTGAAGGTCAGGTATCAAGTGAGTGAACAGATAGAAAATGTCGGTCACGTCCGCGGCGGTGCGTTACGTCACCGCCGGCGTACATCGCCATTGGCTCCTGAAACCCATAGGGCCCAATGATAACGAATGCTGACTTACGTGGCGGTCTTCGACCGCCTACCGCAACGCAGCATAACGCCAGCGCTGTTACCTCATTTCCTCTTGTCCCTCCTCACAAGGCAGGCAGCCGCCATTTCAGGGGGGCACATGCCATGGCACATAACTGCGTCACAGCACATTTAGGCACATATACGGACTAACTACGTCACACACGGATTTACTAACATTACTGCAGACACACTTGTGCAACCTATGTGGTAAATGACCCTCTGCTCACCGTTCTCCTCCATAGGCCACAACCGCTAGGGCAGATGATAAGATGGCGGCATCCTCCGGTGTACAGACCCCTGGTGGACCTGTCAACAATGGAAGACAGACACATCATAATCACATACAGACTTGATTGTGCCACAATCCAAGACCTGTGTGCCCAATTGGAGCCAGACCTGATGTCATCTATCCGCCATCCCACAGGAATACTCCCTCTAGTGCAGGTCCTGTCAGTGCTCCATTTCCTGGCAAGTGACTCCTTTCAAACAACAGTGGCCATGGTATCAGGGATGTCTCAGCCAATGTTTTCTAACATGTTGACCAGAGTGGTGTCTGCCCTGCTGAAACACCTGCTCAGCTACATCGTGTTCCCCCAGGTGGAGGATTTGCCCACAGTGAAGGCTGACTTTTATGCCCTGGGACATATCCCCAACATCATTGGTGCCATTGATGGTACACATGTGGCATTTGTCCCCTCCCGCAGAAATGAACAAGTGTACAGAAATAGAAAAAGCTACCATTCGATGAATGTGAAGATGGTGTGTTTGGCGGACCAGTACATCTCCCATGTGAATGCCAAGTATCCTGGCTCTGTGCATGATGCCTACATTTTGAGGAATAGCAGTATCCCTTATGTGATGGGACAACTCCAGAGGCACAGGGTGTGGCTAATAGGTGAGGCCAAGGTTCCCACACAGTATGAGTTGGTGTTTGGGTATGGGGTTGTCCCTAAGATTTAGTGTGTCTAACAGGTATCCCTCGACATTTGCAGGTGACTCTGGTTACCCCAACCTCTCATGGCTACTAACCCCAGTGAGGAATGCCAGGACAAGGGCAGAGGACCGCTACAATGAGGCACATGGGCGAAATAGGTGTATTATTGAGAGGACGTTCGGCCTCCTGAAGGCCAGATTCCGGTGCCTCCATCTAACAGGTGGTTCCCTTTACTACTCACCGAAGAAGGTGTGCCAGATAATCGTGGCATGCTGCATGTTGCACAACTTGGCATTGCAACGCCAGGTGCCTTTTCTGCAGCAGGATGAGCCTGGTGATGGTCTTGTGGCAGCGGTGGAGCCTGTGGACAGTGGGGAAGAGGAGGTAGAGGAAGAAGATATTGACAACCCAACAAACATCATCATGCAGTACTTCCAGTGACACACAGGTAAGAGACTAACTCCTCCTCACATTTCAGAATACTGTAGGACATTGTATAAGTCAGCCTCTTAACCTCTGTCTATGGACACTGACTGTTCACTTTGGATTTCCATTTTTCAGATCTGGGTACCCCATTCTGCCTTCTGCTATATGTACTGCTGCCCAACAACCGTCCTACATTGGTATGAGTAAATGAACATTTACATTGCTATTTGTTACTAGAGTTGTCATTATACATTTGTGACAGATCAGACTGACTCCAGATTGGTTTGTGCTTAAAGGGTGTTTATTTATGGGCTAATGAGTATTGGGATATGCGCAAGGGGCTGGAGTGATGGTGGAGGAAGATCCATAGTAGAATCCAGTCTATTTGTATCACAGGTGCATTGTCCAATGGGGCAAAGAAAGGGGAGTAATGGCAGCTCAATTTGGACAGGGTGACATAGTGGGACAGAAGGGTGACAATCAGGAGAGTCTTATTTCCTGGCGGGGGTCTTGGCAATGTTCTCTGTCTTCTGCCTGGATCGCAGGGACCGTTTGCGGGGTGGTTCTCCTTCTGCAGGGGGTGGGGTGCTGGTGGCCTGTTGGTCCTGTGGCGGGGCCTCCTGTCCACTAGCGCTGGCGGAGGTGGATGACTGTTCCTCGATTTGGCTAGTGTCAGGGGCCCTTTGTTGTGCAACTGCCTCCCTCCTGGTCTTGCCTATGTCAGCCAGCACCCCTGCTATGGTGACAAGGATGGTGTATATGTTGGTGAGGTCCTCCCTGATCCCCATGTATTGTCCCTCCTGCAGCCGCTGGGTCTCCTGAAACTTGGCCAGTACCATGCCCATGGTCTCCTGGGAATGGTGGTATGCTCCCATGATATTGGAGAGTACCTCGTGGAGGGTCGGTTCCCTTGGCCTGTCCTCCCCCTGTCGCACAGCAGTCTTCCCAGCTTCCTTGTTGTCCTGTGCCTCTGTCCCCTGAACCGTGTTCCCACTGCCACTGACCCCAGGTCCCTGATCGTCCTGTGTTTGTGGGGTTGCCTGGGGTCCCTGTAGTGGTGGACACATTGCTGATTGATGATTGAAGTGTCCTGGGGACAGTGGCATAGGCCCGTTGGGTGGGTGCTGTGCTGGTGTTTCCTGAGGGGGGAGGTTCTGTTGTGGTTTGGGACTGTGGCAACTGTCCAGAGGTCCCAGGTTGTTCATCGTGATCCAGGTGTGCAGAGCTGCTGTCATCACTGTGGGCCTCTTCTGTGGGGGGACTGGATACGGCTGGCACCTCCTGTCCGGTGACGTTGGGTAGGGCTCCTGTTGGGATGTAAATGCATTGTTATTGTATCTGTGTGTGCCATCTTGGGCAATGGGTGTGTTTCCCTGTATTAATGTGCTTGCACTATCGCCTTAGGCCTTGTGTGAGTGGTGATTTTGTGGCCTGGGTGAGTCTCTCTATTGAGCATGCTTTGGTGATGGGTGTCCATGCATGTCTGTGATGGGTGTCCATGCATTGTTGTCGCATGCAGGGCTTCGTTGTGAGAGTGGTGGGTTGTGATGGTGGGGTGTGTCGGAGGTGGTGGAGTGATGGGAGTGAGGGTGAGTGTGAGGGTGGGAGTATGTGATGGCATGCAGGTAGGGTGGGGGGGGAGATAGTAGTAATGATTTGACTTACCAGAGTCCAGTCCTCCTGCTACTCCTGCGAGGTCCTCAGGATGCATTATCACCAAGACTTGCTCCTCCCATGTTGTTAGTTGTGAGGGAGGGGGTGGGGGTCCACCACCAGACCTCTGTACCGCTACCTGGTGTCTTGACACCACGGAACGTACCTTCCCCCGTAGGTTGTTCCACCTCTTCCTGATGTCATCCCTTGTTCTTGGATGCTGTCCCACTGCATTGACGCTGTCCACAATTCTCTGCCATAGCTCCATCTTCCTGGCAATGGATGTCTGCTGCACCTATGATCCAAATAGCTGTGGCTCTACCCGGATGATGTCCTCCATCATGACCCTTCGCTCCTCCTCAGAAAACCTGGGGTGTCTTTGAGGTGCCATGATGTGGTGTGAGTGATGTGTGAGGTGATGTGTGGGGGGATGGTTTGGGGTGTGTGCTTTGAGGTGCGTGGATGGTGAATGTGTGATGGTGTTCTGTGCCTCTGGATCATGGTGTGGTCTTTGCTTTTCTCTCTCTCTGCTTCTTCAAAATTGTTCGCTGTAAGGGGTTGTGGTTAATGTGGGTGGGTGTTTTATATTGGATTGGGTGTGTGGGTGTGGTGTGTGTATGTGTGTCAGGTGTGTGTATTTTAAATTGTCCAATGTGGTTGTGTTTTGTAAGTGTGTGTGTATTTTGAGCGCGGCGGTGTGTACCGCCAAAGGTTTACCGGGGTTGAAAGACTGCCGCGTTGATTTGTGGGTCATGATACTGTGGGCGTATTCCTGTTGGCGTGACTGTGTGGGTTTTGCTATCGCCAGTTTATCACTGACGTTTGGTGTGGCGGACTTGTGTGTGTCTGTATAGTGTCGGATTTCTCAGTGTGGGTCATAATACCCGTAGCGGATTTCCGCCGCAGTCACGGTATGTTGGCGGCCGTCGGCATGGCGGTAAGCGGGATTTACCGCCATGGTTGTAATGAGGGCCTTAGTGTCCTAGACCTTCTTTAGAAGATAAGGTTATGGTAATCACTGAGTTAGATCCAAAGATTCTGGCTTTTATTAGGAAAGAAGGGTAAGATCCCAATAAAGGATTAGACAAAGGGTTACGCATCTGTCAGGATCACCTTTTATATGTAATTAGACCACTAACAAAATATTTGATTTTGTGGAAGAGGTTCATGTGAACAAGCAGATTTTGGATGTTGATGAACTCTGCCAATGGGTCCAGCGGGTGGTTTGTCGTTTGGGCAACGTAAACATTGATATATCTGTGAAGCACAGAAAGAGTATATTTCTTTAAAAAGATGCCAAGTTGGTTGATTTGGCGAACAGTGAGCACTGCCTTCAGTAAACGTCTTCTTCTTCTTGGGACAATTTAAAGCAAATCTCTCAACATTTGTGGTAGCTTATTCCTCTATTCAAAAGTCCAGGAGAGGTATAAAGAAGGTCTTCAATGGCCGTGTTTTTAGTGGGGCCAGAAGAACAAGGGGTCTTTTTCTGGCCAGGGGCTGGAAATTACAAGGTCATCATTTTCCCAAGGGTATGGCCCTTCTCAAGGTGCATTAAAATCATCCAGTTTCTACCCACAACATCACGGTCCTAGGGGACATGGAGGAGGGAGTGATCAACGGTTCCGAGGTACATGTAGGGTTAGACCTTGCTGCTATTTAGACCTTACTGCTATCTATGTAAAGCTGGGCAACAGACTTGCCCAATTTATCACAATTGGTTTAAAGTGACAAGGGATCCTAGGGTTTTAGAGATGGTGCAGGGTTATGGCATTCTTTTTCTAAAAGAACCAGTCTGAAGTTGGGTTCCAAATGGAGTTCAGTTCAGTTCCGATCAAGCAAAGTTAGTGGACAAGGAGGTTCTGGAGCTAAAGGTGAACAGTGCAATTGTAGAAGTATTCCAAGATCAGGGAGTTTTGTGAGCAATATTTTCCTTGTAGAAAAGGAGGACAATGGAATGTGGCCAGTGAGAAGCTTGAACGATTGCTAATATTGGATTAATCGATGTTGATGCACACAGCAGTACATTTGTATACACAAATGAAGTTGCATCACCACTATTAGATTCCCTCATCGTGAACTCTGTCAATCCTGGCACGCAGGTACGTGGTTAGGCGGGTTCTAAGTCCTAAGCCTGAGGTTAATAACTGACAAGTCACAAGTGGGGTAACACTTAGCCGGCAGGCAAACACACAAACAGGAAAACTTAGATCAGTTCCCACATATAGGCAGCAACACCACAATGGTCCCTGGTGATTGGCCCCAATAAATCACACATGGCCAGAGGGACACATGCATTCCCAAACACACCATAACGTTAGATGCCACATGTAGTTAGTAACACAAAGCTAATCAAGACACAGCACACACACTGATCACACGCCCCTCAGGCTGGACATCTGGACACATACTCGCTGACCCATATTGTGCCCACGCCAGGTCAAGGCCCACCTGAGTTCACTATCTGTGATTGTACTTATGATTCCATGCCAACTATTCACATATTTTACCAAGAAAACAATGTCTTTTATGGCTTTATGACACTCAGAGAAATGTATAAATGCCTGCTTTAATCTGATGTACAATGAGAGACAGCCCTCAGACCACGGTTATGTAACTTGTCTCCCGGCCATGTTTAATTAATATGGCCTTTCCTATTTTACCCAACGCTGCTTGTCTTTTGGTTTTTTTCAAGGTAAATTCTCATTTGAGCAACATTTTGTCTAGCCAGATAGGAGCAGATTGGTTCTTCAAACCTAACTGCAACCTAAGGAAGGGGGCCCCACCCACACAGATTCACATTAGTGCAAACAAATAAGGTGAGCAGACACTGCGATTGAGGTCCATCCTGAAACCGCCTTCAGAAGGGGAAGAGACTACATCAGAGACTTAGGTCCATATTTTTACTCGGTTTGCAAATTTAGCGCAAACCTAACTCCATATTTATACTTTGGCGCTAGACATGTCTAGCCCAAAAGTTATGGAGTTAAAGTCATTTTCTGGGCGTGAAAACCTACCTTGCGTAAATGTGATGCAAGGTAGGCGTTCCAGTTCAGAAAATGACGATATGGCCTTAGAGCCATATTTATCCCCTGTGCTAAAATCTAGCAAGGGGAAATGGGGGCCTTAAATAATGGCAGTAACCTTGCTTAGCGCCATTATTTAATACCTGGGTCAGGGCAGGCGATAGGGGACCTGTGGGCCTTTTTCCATGGTCTGAGACCATGAAAAGAGCCCACAGGTGCCCTTCCCTGGCCCCAGGTACACACCACCCACACCAGAGGGACACCACAGGATGTGGGACCCATCCCAGGTAAGTCCCTGTAAGTATACATTTTTTTTTTCATATTTGGCCCCTGGGCATGGCCTTTGGGGTGGTGTGCATGGCTCCTGTCTTTACTAGGACAGGAGCCATGCCCATGAGGGTTGTGCGCCAGGAAATGGCGTTACACTGCTTAGAGACATTTTTTTTACCTCTAAACAGTTTAGCGCCATTATTCGGTGCACAAGCTCCGGTTTCCCCTACGCATCCCCCACCCGGTTAGTGTCCTTTACAAAGACGCTAACAGGGCATTAGCGCCTTCCATAAATATGGCGCCTGCCTGTTATCTAGGAATGTAGCTAGCAGGTGCTATACTTTTAAACGTAAAAGTATAAATATGGGCCTTAGTCCTAGCATTTGCCTTGTGTCAAACTAGGAAAAAACATACCCACATAGTTCACAGAAGTCACCTTTGTTGATCATTAGGGAAGATGAATATTGTTTGTTATTTTTGGGTTGGTGATCAGTTGGACCGCTGAGCGAGACACAGATGGTACACATAAGGCCCTGGATATGACATAGGGTCAACACCTCTGTTGTAAGAGGTGTCTTTCGCTTGGACTGCAGGGTGTGACACAGATGGTATGCATAGGCTCTGGTTGTGACAGGGCCCACACTTCGCTCCTACTAGGCTAAAGAGATTTTCTCAGTGCTACCAGTTTCTTAACACTGCTAGCGTCTGAAAGAAGTGAGAGGTGTGTTCGCTTGGACTGCTGGGCATGACACCAATGGTACAAAGGGCCCCTGGGTATGACATAGGGTGTACTTCGGATATGAGGGAACTAAAACAATTGGGATCCAGGAGATTAGGCATAGCATGTGTTTTGCCGAGAGGGGCTTATAGTCTTTGAAGGTACCCCTTCCTTTCTCTGCATACATTGTTGTAATTTTCACGCCTAAGCTGATATCGCCAAGATTATCAGACTCCCCTAGTTCCACGCACTGCACAAAGCTTCCCTTGGTCACAGGATAACTTGCGCTAGGAGCGGGCTAAGGTATTTCTGACAGGCTGTTCTCTTTATTTCTTTTTTGTGCCTTGTCAGCTTTTTTTTGTGCCAGTTAGAAAGGTGTCATTTTATTTTAATATTGTGATGCTGGTGAATTAATATGACTGTGTCTTGTCTTGAATGTTGTGTCTGTTGATTACCAAATGTACAGTATCTGCAAATGTATGTAATTGCGTCTACCTTAAGTACTGTGTTTGTCAATTTGTCAATAACTTAAAATGCTATGAAGGTATTACTGATTCTTACAAATTGTTGTATGATGCCAAGGTAGGGATCGCTATTTTGATGCCAAATTCCAAATTGTTTTGAGTTAAAAATTTAACTTTTTCATAGCTTGTGCTTCTTCATATGCATTGATGTTTGTGTTTGTTAAATGTTTATTTGATGCATCGGTAAATAACATTGAGTTAATTAGCTCTAGTAATGCCTGTGTGAATACTTTCCACCACCAGATTGAGGGGGTCATTCTGACTCCCGCCGGCCGCGGTAACCGCGGTGCCGGCGGAAGCCGCCAGAATACCGCTGCGCGGTCAGAAGACCGCCGCGGTTATTCTGTGTTTCCCGCTGGGCTGGCGGGCGACCGCCAGAAGGCCGCCCGCCAGCCCAGCGGGAAACCCCTTCCCACGAGGAAGCCGGCTCCGAATTGAGCCGGCGGAGTGGGAAGGGTGCGACGTGTGCAGTAGCACCCGTCGCGATTTTCAGTGTCTGCATGGCAGACACTGAAAATCTTTTAGGGGCCCTCTTACGGGGGCCCCTGCAGTGCCCATGCCATTGGCATGGGCACTGCAGGGGCCCCCAGGGGCCCCACGACACCCCTCACCACCATCCTGTTCCTGGCGGTCAAAACCGCCAAGAACAGGATGGCGGTGAGGGGGTCGGAATCCCCATGGCGGCGATTCCTCAGGGCAGCGGAAAACCGGCGGGAGACCGCCGGTTTTCCGTTTCTGACCGCGGCCATACCGCCGCGGTCAGAATGCCCTTGGGAGCACCGCCAGCCTGTTGGCGGTGCTCCCGCGGTCCCCGGCCCTAGCGGTCCATGACCGCCAGGGTCAGAATGACCGCCTAGATCTTTTAATCCTCGTGTACATATTTTCCCACCACCATAGTAAAAGCCAGAAGAAACTAGCTCCTAAAAACTACCCAAGTTTATCATAGATAGGCCACTAAAGCATATGGGGAATATATTTTCTGCACAAGCTAAGAAACTTGACAAGTTCTGCAAGGAATGGCACGCACACACCAACGCACATGCGTTTCGCTGGCCAGAATGGGAAACCTTTGACCCCAGCATAACTGAACACACACGAACACACATACAAACAAAATACACAGAGCAAAACAAGGACATACAGGAGGCATTTGTACAATTATGGGCCGTCTTTGAAGACGCCCAGGCCGATAACAACGACCCACAAACAATAAGTAAAGTGCGTGCACCTCCCCTCTCACATGAGGGATTGGAGGTGCTCTTCCTGATGTCTGACACCCCTGTGGTAGGATACACCAATCTACCAGTGGAGGGAGCCCAAGGAGCCCCTCCCAAACCACTGACTGAGGGAAGGGATCTCAGCCCTCCGGGATCAGGTGGCAAGAGAGCCACAGGGTACACTCAGGTAGCCAAGGAAACCACGAAGAGCTAAATAGAGGGTAGGTCTCGACTTAGGAGAACAGCGCATAGCTCTGAGAGATGGAGGCAATCTAGATGGAAGTCAGAGGAATAGCACAATCTAAGGAGGGAGAGAGAGAGCTCGTACCTTGGAAGCCCAACAAGTGAGTACGGCAGCACACCCTCCACTTGAGGAAACAAGGGGTGGGTACAGAGCCCCAGGCACTGAAGAAAATTCAAGGTAGAATCAGAATAGAAGTTTCCAATTGGGGTCCGTGCCTCACCAGAGTGGCAGCGAAGGAGAGAGGCTGACCAGGAAATTAGAGTCCAAGGCAGACTGGTGCAAACCCAACTTAGACAAAGGAGGACCAAGATGGCTTCTTTGCGTGCACATGAGGAGAGCTGTGATGATGACGACATCCACCACTCCCCACGAACGCGCAAGACAGGTAAAATAACCCCAAGGGATAGAGTAACTCAGGAGGAAGGCGAGATCTTTGCCCGACCCTTTGCAACCTGGTAACCTGCTGGACTAAGAAAAGTGATCAATATGACCCTGGCTGGTAGAGGGATCCTTTGAACTGAAAGACATAGCGATTGCAGAAGACTGCATTCAGCGCGAAGGGGGAGATCCCAGGTGGAAATTGCCTTACACGCAGAAGTGTCTGAGGAGATGAGAATGCTATTTCAAGGGAAAACCAGTAGAGTTGCCTAAAATGAGAATATGCCCGTTAGAACAAAAGGACATCTATATGCCATGGGCTCAGAAGGAAAAGTCCATGGCAGATGCAAAAGGAAGGGCTAAGAAACAAACTGCCGCCATTGTTGGATGAAGCCGGGAAATCGATACCATGCTTTGAGAAGAACACTGCAGAAGTAATCCTAGCGATAGGTGACGTTAAAGGTCTGCTAAGCAGCATTATCGCTGAACAGACTAACACGGTGTTCACCCGAGCTCGCATCCCAGCAATCACATTGACTAACACGGACCATGACCGGCAGCATTCAATTCATCCAGGCACCAAATATGGAAGGAAATGAGGGAAATGTTCTCTGACTGCCCGGATGTAGGCAGGTTGATGGCTGAAACCATGAAACCAGGGGAGACTATAACAGATTTCCTTGAAATGATGAAAGAGTGGTGAGGACAGGAGACAGGACAACCAGGCCCTGATTCAGGCCCTCAGGTCATCTTCTTTTCTAATATCCTCAAGAAGGGGCTGTCCACCAAAATACAAAGCGGTTTGGACACCATAATAGGGCAATACACCAAACCCTGGCAGGAGATACAAGTACACATACTGCATTTTCACTAGAGGAAAGGGACAAGGTAAAATAGGAGTAGGCCCAGAGGTCCAAAATAAGCTGAGGAAGACCACCCTTAAGGGGGACACTGTTGGCCACAATCATGCAAATGGCACTAGTCCTCAAGGGAGCTCCACCTCAAGACACCATATGGTTCCAATATTGGTATAACAATAGAAACCAGGGAGGTTGGCAGCAGCCAAGCCCCATAAAATGCTATTTTTGTTGCACAATGGGCCACATGGTTGAGAGATGCTGACTAAAGGCACATCACTAGCAGAAGTCAATGAGCCGGGCCAGGTCCCACAAAATTCCCATCCGCAAGGTCAAGCCCAGGGAAACCTGACTGCACCTTATAGTGAGCGGCAGAAAAGTCAATCCACTGTTGCACCACCACAACAGGGGTCAGGTAGTTGGTCATATGCATGGTATCAGCAACCACAGATAGAAACCCAGCCACCAATACATGGTATCAACAACCACAGACAGGGAACCCAGCCCTACAAGTACCAGGGCCACAGCCGCACCAGGGAAGGGTAGGTGTCTGGGGAAGCAGTGCAATGAAGCAAGCACATAACCCAAATGTGCAGTAAGCCTAATATCCCCAAAGCCAGCATCCATTCCGCACACCTCTTAGAATTCACTGCAGCAAAAACTCAAGAGAAAAAGTAGACCAGATTAAGATTTTAAAACTTTACTTGCATTCAGGAGAATTCTGGGTTGCCATGTGGCTGTCGACCGGATGTCCTCACTGGAGTCCACCATTCTGAGTTGCTGTGTGGTTGTTGATTGGGGTATCCATTCCCACTAGAGGTCCCCATTCCTGGTGCCGACTGGAGCCTAGGACACACTCTGCTGCTGATCCCGCAGGGCGGGATCGGTTGGCCACACCTCAGGGGGAGGACAGACTGACAAAGGGGGGCAGGGTGACTCCCCGACCAGTTCTTAAAAAGAATGCACACCAGGTCCTCGCACCCACAAACAAATTGGGGCCGGTTCCTATAACAAAGTCAAAAAGTCCCCATTCTCGGGTCCCCAGCTGGGACCAAAATGTATTTTAGTCCCAGCAGCAATAGTTCCCCCAGTGACCCCGCCCAAATGCAGACCCCCTTTTAAGTTCCTAAACGAAGGTATCCTCCAGTGTCAGGAGCCAAGATTCATGCCCTCAGGGCAACACATAACCCTCACAGTACATGCTTGAATTCCAACAGATTGTAGAACACCGCATGGTGTTGAGTCAGTAAAGTGGGGGAGTTCGGCAGGACAGACAGCTTTCTAGTGCATTCCCATAATTCTGGCAAATTTTGACAAGTTCTTGGCCTTACTGCAGACTCTCCATGCGGTGATACCTTTGCTCCTCCTTTTTCTCCAGAGGTTCCCAATAGCAGCTAGGAGCTGTAGGACCAAGAAGATATGGCTCAAGGAAAATGGGGTGCAAGTGGAGAAAAAGTCCAAAAACATCTATCACCACCCGGAACAGAGAGGAATGCAGAAATGTGCTTGCCCCCACATCATGCGTAGTGATCAGGCAACATGTGAGGCCTCACACACTGTTTGAAGAGAATGACAACCCCAATATCAAACTGCACAAATCAGAGGTACACAGGGGCCGTGGAAAAACTCTCCGACCCCATCCAGTCTATGACAGTAAAGACCAGAGCTCTAGCTAGGAAATGCCCAAGAACAAAACAAAGAAGCCTGAAACTAGCCCAAAGGAAGCCCTGAGAAAAGGAAGTAGCCAAGACACCTGGTGTCACTTGGGAGAGTCACGTTCCACACCACTTGCCAGGAGTAGAGGGATACACACATGACCTCAGGGCATGTTGTGATGGCTGAACAACACTCAGCGTGACATGCCTCCTCTTTTACATCCCCCACACATGTGTAGAATAGAAACACCACCCAACCAATGATACCTCCATGCGCACACTAGAGCACTAGAGGACTGGCAATGCCAACAGAGCACCAGTTTAAAGTTAAAATTACCCCAATGCACAAAAGTCATCCCATAAACACACCATTCAGACGTACATCTGGTCAAGACACATAAAAAAAAACATCCATAAATAACCCATTTTTTTTCAGACCAGGCATACCCAGCGGGCCACTTCTGGTGCCTTAACAAAATCACAGAAACACAAGAACTAATAATTGGCAAAATGTTCTTTCTTTCATAACAACCAAAGTTAGCTCTTGGCCAACAGATCTGCAATTGAGCATCTAAGTGCGCCACTTCTACCTCTACAGCAGACCATTGCCTTCTCAGCGGGCACATCTGCAACCCCAGAAGAATCAAGAGCCACAAACTGCTCCAAAGAACTTTCTCATCCAACAGGATCAAGAGCCAAAACCACCACATGGACTTTCCACATCTATAACCCCAACGAGATTCCAAACACACCTTGCCCCATTAACTTTTTGAACTGTCATCCAACCAAGGAACTCCCATCCAGAAGACAAAGGGCATCTGTGCAGGAATCATTTCAAGACCCACAATGTTTCATACTTTGTGTTTTTATGCATGTATACATCCTGTCTCTACTAGGGATACTACCGCATCCATGCATTTCTAAAGAACAATCTAGTCTGATGGAGTCTATTAAAGAAATGTCACAGTGCTTGTGTAGAGAACCCTCTCATGTCACCTTTCCCTACACTACACCACACTAGCCCACACCACTAGCATTTCACACGCACTACACAGCACTCTTTTACGCAACATGGGGTATCAGCACATGACCTCCTTGGGCTCCAGGACACTAGCCGGGTCATGTTGCGTCTGTTCACTGATTCCACATGCAGTAGGCGCAGATAGGCTTTACTTATCCCAAGAGGTAGCCCCTGAAAAAGTAAAATGCCTTCTTCATCTGTGCTTATGTAGAATTACTGCCAAAATGCAACCTAATAGAGTAGAGCCCCATAAGGTAGTAGCAAATCTGACTCGCTACGAGACCAATCCAGCACTCTACCTCCTCACCAAGCCTAGCAACATCCAAAGTGAGCTAGACAGGATGAGTAGGAAGGAAGCCTTAGGGGAGGACATTGTTTGGCCCTGAGACGTTCCTGAGAAGAGATTCCTGGGGGTACCTAAACCACTCAATCAGTGCACAACTAGTCTGCTCCCACTTCGGTCTCTGGTCCCAGGGTGCCCTGGGGTGTCTGGGACTGTCTTCGTTAACAACAAATGGACCCCAGGCATAGAGTTTCAGTGCAGGGCCATCCACCTTGATGATATGAAGGGAAATGGGTCTCATAGGGGCGGGTTGAATAAAAGCATTGATACCCTGTGTCAGGAGATCTGTGACACTGGGATAAATAGGTGCATGTGGATAGAAGGGAAGGGGCAATCCCTAACTGTATGGAAACACACACTGTATTCCTTATGTTTCAGAGTAAAGGAGCCATCCCGCTAGGCACAAATGAAAACTGTGGTACAATACTGCACATTCTGGACATGCATTGAGGCACCTTCATGTTGATGGACGCAGGTAGTGCTGCGAGTTTGCTTACACCCCGCTCATCCATGGATGGCATGGCTTCTGCTTCCTCGACACCATATACACTCCAACCCTGGTCTTGCCCAGAGAAGATCTGTCCGAGCTGTACCATCACCCACTGAAGAAGAAAACGACACTGCTGCATCAGGCTTGAAGGAAATAAAATTGATTATTTTTGCTGGGCTCAGTACAATGACATTACTAAGGAATTTAAACTGTTCACCGATGCCCAAGTATCAACAGGAGGGTCAATACCCTTGTTCACCATGCAGGGAAAAACAAATGCCCACTGGTTGAAAATAACCCAGTGGGAAAAGCTCAAAATGATCAGCACTGGGCTCAGCCTTAATGCTATCCAAGAGGAACTGAGAGCCATCCACCTCTTGGTGATGCAACATCAGTATGTGTTAAACTTGATGACCGCAATGGAGGGGAGGGTGTTCACAAAGATTGGTGCATCTTACTGCACTTTTATACCTGGCAATGACATGGACAATGAAATTCTGACTCTTGCCATTCAAATGTTGCCACGACTATAGAAAGACCTGCGTGAAGAGGAGGTGCCCATGAGCAGGAGTGGTTCACGACCTTGTTCTTATGGCTCCCCTGTTGGCTGAATGTTCTGTGCACTTTGCTGAGGTTAATAAATGGCAAGTCACAGATTGAGTAACACTTAGCCTTCAGGCAAATGCACAAACAGGAAAACTTAGATCAGATCTCACAGATCCACCAGATGCCACTAGGACTAAGGTTTTTCAACTGAGGTGCACTGGGTTCATGCTAAACAGTCCCCCACTGTCAGAGCTCTTTCTCCAAAACAGGTGAATTGGTGTCCAATTGTCAGACTCCTCCACCTGTGTAACTCCTTAGTAAATGGTACCCCTGGTACTGAAGGCCTTGGCAGAGGAGAGGGCCCCTACAGGCTGCAGCACAGATTGTGCCACCCTCAGAGACCCCACTAAAAATAAGAAACTCACAGCTGCCATTGCAGACTGCGTGACCTGCTGTCAACCAGGGGAAAACATGCTCCTATCACTGCTGCTAAGTGTATGGAAGACACCCCTAAGGCAGGGTGCAGTACACTTAGGCCCTCATTCTAACCCCGGCGGTCTCAGACCGCCGGGGCCAGGGTCGGCGGGAGCACCGCCGACAGACCGGCGGTGCCCCGCAGGGCATTCTGACCGCGGCGGTTTGGCCGCGGTCAGAAAGGGTAAACCAGCGGTCTCCCGCCGGTTTACCGCTGCCCTTAGAATCCCCCATGGCGGCGCAGCTTGCTGCGCCGCCATGGGGGATTCTGACACCCCCTACCGCCATCCTGTTCCTGGCGGTTCGCCCGCCAGGAACAGGATGGCGGTATGGGGTGCCGCGGGGCCCCTGGGGGCCCCTGCCGTGCCCATGCCAATGGCATGGGCACGGCAGGGGCCCCCGTAAGAGGGCCCCACAAAGTATTTCAGTGTCTGCCTAGCAGACACTGAAATACGCGACGGGTGCAACTGCACCCGTCGCACCTTCCCACTCCGCCGGCTCAATTCTGAGCCGGCATCTTAGTGGGAAGGTTGATTTGCCCTGGGCTGGCGGGCGGCCTTTTGGCGGCCGCCCGCCAGCCCAGGGCAAATCCCAAAATACCCTCAGCGGTCTTTCGACCGCGGAGCGGTATTTTGGTGGGGGAACTTCGGCGGGCGGCCTCCGCCGCCCGCCGAAGTTAGAATCACCCCCTTAGTGTGTGGACATATCTACACAAGTGGATATGACCCTGAGTTGCTCATCCCCATTGCTGACCATTACAAGTGAACCAGGAAGCCAATTTAAGGTCTGTGCTGGACACTTGTCACAGGAGTGACCCAGACACATAATGGCTTCACCGATTCCTATGGTGTCTGGTATCAAACACTTCATTTCAATAAATCCAGGCTGATGCAAGCCTATGATTTATTTGAACATGCACCCAGAGGGCACCTTAAAACCACACCAGTCTCTTGATGTGCTGACTGACTAGTTTTTCCCAATCTGCCACCAACAAACACAATTCTGACCCCCTGGAGGAGAGAGCCCGTGCTTTCAGAGGGCAGAAACAATGCCTGCTCTGGAGATGGGTATTACCACCCATTCCTGCAGGATGGCTAGCCGATCTGGTTACCAAAGCCGCGAACTTCAAAGATTCTTCTGCTTTTAGTATGCACACCCCGCTTCCCCAGTCCTTAAGGCCAAGTTGGCACTAGGACAGGCAGGAAAATTAGCTAGTCAGTAGGCGTGTCCAACCTCTGGGCTAACCACACTCCTATGGTGGGCTGCCTGAGGTGGACACTCGAATAAGGGTTCCACCATCTTAGTTTTGGACAAAACTAGGCCTTCTTAGATAGGAATATGCCCGCACTCCACAGAAGGTGGTCATATCAGGGTGTAGACCTCCCAAGCCCAAGTAACCCATTGTCTACTACTCTACACTCCCCTGAACGCCCCTAAAATTTGAATTTAGGTGGCTCCCTGACACCAGAAGCCAGATTCACCTGACAATGAAAAAAAGAGGACACAGAAGAGCCAGAAGAGCGAGAACTGTAAACACCTGGTAAACATTTGCATGAAACCCTGCCTGCTTCTCTGCTGCCAGCTCGAGAATCACAACATCACGACTCGCCCTGCAGCTGTGCTGACTCCAAAAGCCTTGAAGGTTCTCCAGCCCATCAGCATCTCGCTTGGAGTGGAGGAGCCACTTCCCTGCTACTTGAAAGCACCAACCGCAACGTCCAGTCCAATGACCTGTGGACCCCCGAGGTCAACCATCACAGCAGTCATCCAGGAGTAGGTCCCTGTGCTCCAAGAAGCCAGTCCTGTCTGTCCTCCAAATGAGGAGACCCCAGAATCCACCAGATCTGCAGGTACCTCAAAGAACCATTTACACCTTGACAAAAGAGCACCACTGCACCTGAGCACCCCAGCCCAAGTCCATGACTTACAACGGTGCTCCCCTGCTCTCCGGGTGCCCACTGACTGAGCCCCCCTGTTGGGAGCTCCTGGACTTGTCCCCCTTTGCACTCTCTTTTTAGGTGCCCCCCTCATCACCAAGTGTTCAGTATGCAGGAACCCAACACAACCAACCCTGCTGCACCTGGACTTGTCTGGGCAAGTAAACCTGAACTGCTGGTCTTGTCTGTAACTGTACAACTTAGCACAATACTACCCACAGGGAACCCCTGAGAACTTATTTTTCTGCAAATGCTCTGGTGTTTATAAATAATATAAAGTAAATATTTTTCTAGCCAATTGGTCTTGAGTTGCTTCTTGAGTGTGTGTCTCATTTATTGACGCTGCATGCTCAACAAATGCTGAGCACTAGCCTCTGATAAGGCTAACTGCACTCTCACACTACCACAAAACAGAGCTTTTGATATTGTCATCTTTTACCCCTGTAAACCAATAAGGGGTAACCCTGGACTATCTGCATAGTGGTCCCCTACATTGGGTCACTGAATAGATAGCCAGCTTCCTACAGGCAGCAACACCACAATGGTTCCCGGAGATTGCCCCAATAAAGCATAGATGGCTAGAGGGACACCTACATTCCCAAACACACCATAACGTTAGATGCCCCATGTAGTTAGGAACACGGAGCCAAACAGGACACAGCAAGCAAAGCACATGCAGCAACCACACACCTCAGGCTGGACATCTGGACACATACTCGCTGGCCCACATTGTGCCCACACCAGGTCAAGGCTCACCTGCGTTCACTATCTGGGATTGTATGTATGACTCCTTGACAACTGTTCACATTTTTTTACCAAGAAAATAATGTTGTATATGGCTTTATGGCAGTCACAGAAATGTATAAAAACCTGCTTTAATCTGATGTACAATGAGAGACAGTCCTCAGACCCCGGTTCTGTAACTGCTCTCCAGTCCATAATGTTTAATTAAACAAACCATTCCTATTTTGCCAGACGCTTCTTGTCTTTTGATTTTAAAAAGTAAATTCTCATTCGAGCAATACAATTTAGTAGTGTATCACCATTTCAGAATGAAAAGAATGCACATGTTAAGGGTCTGTACGGGTGGGCGTAGCGGGAAGGGACAGATAAGACAAATCGGTTTGGTAGCGATTTTAAGGTTGGTGTTTATTTTCATTAAAGGTCTCTTTTCTACAATTCAATAATTTCCAAGTCCCAGTGAGTGTAACTTCTTTCTTTCTTCTTCCTTGGTAGGTCCTCTTTGACCAGCTGGAGGCCTCGTGGTGGGGTGATGTCAGCAGAGGAAACGGGAAAAGAAAGAAGGCAAGGAAAGTCTTTTAATGTGGATTCTGGGGATCGTATTAGTAGCGGGTTTGAGGGGGTGCGTTGAGGTGGGAGGAAATCTGTGGTATACCGTAACCCGAAATGTGTATCACCCAGTAGCATAGTCTTTCACGCGGGTCTTGGGCTCTCAGGTAATAGGTATACCTCTGCCCACGTCCCTTTAGTTATCCCTGAACAGAACGTAAAGGAAAGAAAATTATTGAAATTAGGGTCTGTGAGTTCAGTTGGGGAATGGGGAGTTCAGTCCATCACCTTATTAATAAAAATATGCCCAGAGAGGGAAAAAGACGAAGGAGAAAAGAAGAAGGAAAAAAATAAATAAGAGAACTATAAACACAACCCCTGCATACGGATTCAAAGTAGGGCTTTTTTCACCATTCCAACCCTATGCTTTATTTAGCTCGTTTTCCTTCCACCCCTTTTCTCCTCCCCACCTCCCGCTCCCTGTTCCCTCCCCACCAGGGTTTTATACCCCTTGCGAATGCAGGACCGTACGTGGCGGTTACTGAGTGTCTCGGGGCTACCTTGCCCTTCGTCTTGACGTTCTTCTCCTTTGCGGCCTCTTGGTGCGCATCGCCGTCTCTCTTCTCCTTCCGCGTCCTCCTCCTCAGACGCGGACTGCCTCCGAGGTCCGTCTTTTGTTTCCGAGGGAATCCGCATTTCCAGATTCCTTCCGTCTTCTCCTTCTGGGTTATCCCCAGCGGTGCCCCCGGGGTACCCTCGCTCCCATGGGTCGCTACTAAGGGCAGCCGGGCGTCCCGATGCCCGGCTACAGGGTCATTTTACACACAGCAGATTAGTTGACCCAGCTGAATTTATTTGACTGTTCTGATTTTGGAACCGCATCAGAAGTATCTCATATTCAGATTGGGCGGGAAGACTTGGAAGATTGTTTGCCTTCCATTTGGTCTATCTTCAGGCCCCATGGTATTTTACAAAGATTTTGCAACTAGTTGTGTCTTTTCTGGGGAGACAGGCATCTGGTTGATCATTTATCTAGACGATAACTTGATCATGAATCAGAGCAAGGCATGCGTGTTGGATTACACAATGATGGCTGTCAATTTACTGGAAATGCTCGGTTTTGTGGTCATCAAGAGGAAGTATTGTTTAGTTCCAAAATAACAGAATCAGGGCCTGATTACGACCTTGGCGGAGGGGATTACTCTGTCCCAAATGTGACGGATATCCCGCCCGCCGTATTACAAGGTCCATTATATTCTATGGAACATGTAACATGGCGGACGGAATATCCATCACATTTGGGATGGAGTAATTCCCTCCGCCAAGGTCGTAATCAGGCCCTCAGTTTTTAGGATTCTGGTTGAATATTGTAGATGGGGTCTTAAAACTTCCAACGGAGAAATTAAAGAGAATGAGGAAAGAAATACAGAGAGTATTTCTCTTCAGAGGCCGATCTCTTTGAGGATGCTCACTTGTATGGTTAGTCTTTTGTCTTTAACTATTCAGGCTATTTTTCCTGGACCATTGAATTATCAAGCTTTGCAGAGAATGAAGGCAATGCAGCTGAGAAGTGGTTTGAAATATTCGGAAGAAGTTGTTCTTTCAGAAGAGGTTAGAGAAGAACTCAGATGGTGGTATATGAATAAGGAAGCTTGGAATGGGAGAGCGTTTTTTGGTGTAAACTCAAAGTTGATAAAAGAGTCAGATTCAAATTTAGATAGCTAGGTTGCACGATGTGGTTCACTGTCGGCAGGAGAGTTTTAGACAGAGGAAGACAAGAAGATGCATATAAATTGTCTAGAAATACTAGCTGGGTCTTTTTCAATAAAGTGTTTTACCCAGGAAAGGTTTAAATGTTTGGTGGTCCTACGGATAGACAATGTGTCAGCGGTTCAGTATGTAAAGAAGCTAGGGGGTCCAATATCAAAAGATTTGACAGATATAGCGAAGGTGTTTTGGAATTTTTGTCTGAAGAGAAGAGTTTGTTTGCAGGCAGAACACATTCCTGGGTAGAGCAATATGATGGCGGATTGGTTTTCTCAGAATTTCAAGGATTCAAGCGATAGGATGTAAATAGGATGATTTTCTTACAGGTGGAAAGTAACTAGGGTTCTTTTGGTGTGGATCTCTTTACCAACAGGCCGAATGCACAGCTGAGCACTATTTTTAGCTGGTATCCAGATCTACAGTCAGCAGAAATAGAAGCCTTCCGGCATAATTGGAAGGGTCTCAGTCCTTATGCGTTTTCTCCCTTTTCCATGATTGCTCGGGTGACAATGATGGTTCGCAGATGGAAAACAACAACAGTGGTGGTTACTCTGCTTTGAAAGCTCAGGTGTGGTACCCTGTTCTTCTGGAGTTGTCAATGGACTTTCCCATTCTTTTACCATGGTTTCCAGAACTCCTGCAAGGACCAGCAGGGGAGTTACCTGACTTAGGTGGTCATTCCGACCTAGGCGGGCGGCGGTTGCCGCCCGCCCGTCGGAATCCGCCTGAATACCGCCCCGCGGTCAATTGACCGCGAGGGGTATTCTGACTTTCCCGCTGGGCCGGCGGGCGATCTGATTCAGATCGCCCGCCGGCCCAGCGGGAAAGCGCCTTCCACAAGGAAGCCGGCTCGGAATCGAGCCGGCGGAGTGGAAGGCGTGCGACGGGTGCAGCAGCACCCGTCGCGCTTTTCAGTGTCTGCATCGCAGACACTGAAAAGCCTAGTTGGGCCCTGTTAGGGGGCCCCTGCCGTGCCCATGCCATGGGCATGGGCACGGCAGGGGCCCCCAGGGGCCCCGCGACCCCCCCTACCGCCATCCTGTTCATGGCGGCTTTCCCGCCATGAACAGGATGGCGGTAGGGGGGGTCAGAATCCCCTCGGCGGCGCAGCGAGCTGCG
Source organism: Pleurodeles waltl (assembly GCF_031143425.1). Taxonomy (NCBI): domain Eukaryota; kingdom Metazoa; phylum Chordata; class Amphibia; order Caudata; family Salamandridae; genus Pleurodeles; species Pleurodeles waltl. The sequence continues at coordinate 275,694,466 of NC_090451.1, read as the reverse complement.
CCGCCTTGGAGGATTCTAAGGGTCAGTGGAAAACCGGCGGGAGACCGCCGGTTTTCCCGTTCTGACCGCGGCCAAAGCGCCGCGGTCAGAATGACCAAGGGAGCACCGCCGGCCTGTCGGCGGTGCTCCCGCCCCCGTTGGCCCTGGCGGTAGGGAACCGCCAGGGTCAGAATGAGGGCCTTAGTGATCTCAGATCAATTGAAGTTGGTGGAGTCTGGAAAGTACCAGGCCTTTCATGACAGGCTTTAGCACTTATTTAGAAATCCTGGGCTCCAGGAATAAGAAATATGCATATCGTGGCGTGGCAGAAATGAGTTTGCTGGTGCATGGAGAGGGACTTTGATCCAGTTTCAGTGTCCTCAGTGGAGGTGGTGAATTGTTTAACAGAAAAGTTTGAGGATGGATTGTCCTATGGAACAGTTAATGTATATAGATCTGTGATTGCTGCAGGATATCAGTTAGTAAATGGATTATGGATAGGACAGGATGTGATGGTGTGTGGATAGGGCAGGATATGATGGTGTGTAGATTGATGAGAAGCATTAGAGTAGCTAAATTCCTGGTTTCCAGGTATAAATCAGTTTTGGTTGTGTCTAAAGTATATGACTTCTTGATTAGTTGGGATAAAAATGAGTTGTTGTCTCTAAGAGATTTGTCCACGAAATTGACAACTTTATTGTGTTTGGTTTCTTTTAGGAGAGTATCAGATGTGAAAGTGCTTGATATTACAAGCAGAATTTATTCTCCTGAGGGAGTGTGTTTCTATTTGAATAAAAGAACAACAACAAATTCATTCTCAATATTTTACCCTTTTTTTGATGGGAGAGAAACGTTGTGTGTGGAGGAGTATGAGAAGAGAACTTCAGTGGTCCGACAACATGGAGTGAATCATTTGCTTATTTATTTTATGAAGCCTCTTTAAGACTGTCTTCTCCAGCGCTTGCGAGATGGGTGAAAGAAATAATGAGTAGAGCTTGTGTGGATGTAATTATGCTTGGAGCTCACTCAGTGAGAGGAGCGGCTGTTTCTAAGGCTTTCATGATGGGAGGTTCTTTGCAAGACATTTTGCACTGTGCTGATTGGTCCAATTATTTAACTTTTATAAAATTATATTCCAAAACAATAGAGAATGTGGCAGGTTGTTTGCTGGAAGGACTTTGAACTTGCATAATGTTATCCTCCAGGTCTTGCCATAAAATGTAAATTTTCCACAGCCTGGTGGGCAGAAAATCTGGATTTTATTAAAGATACCAAGGCTATTATTATCCTTCCTGTTTACCCAAACCTGTTTTAATTGTTGCCTTGTTTAGCTTGTAGCACAAGGCCAAGCTTATTGGCTGGTGCAGACTGGTGTTTAGTAAACTGTGGACTTATTCTTCAAGGATCACATAAAGAGTTTGTTTGGTTGGAAGAAACATTCGTTTAAAGGACTGTTTGCAGGGACTGTTCTGTGTTTCCTTTCAGTCGCACTAGGCTGTGGAAAATCTACATCGTCTCATCCTCGGCTCCAACTGCTCTGCATGGGATGACTCCTGGTGGCCAGCCACCCTAGGAACCGCACCTACACCCACCACCCACGCACGTAATCTACGCTTCATCCTGGACTCATCGCTCACCATGACCCATCAAATCAACGCCGTTTCATCTTCCTGCTTCAACACCCTCTGCATGCTTCGCAAGATCTTCAGATGGGTCCCCATCGAAATAAGAACGACTGTCACCCACACCCTCGTCAGCAGCAAACTGGACTATGGCAACGCGCACTATGCAGGAACCACAGCCAAGCTCCAGAAGAAACTTCAACACAACCAGAACGCGTCTGCACGCCTCAACCTCAACATCCCACGCCGCGACCACATCTCAGCCCACCTCAGAGACCTACACTGGCTTCTAGTCACCAAGAGGATCACCTTCAAACTCCTCATCCATGTCCACAAAGCTCTTCACAACACGGGCCCTGCCTACCTCAACGAGCAACTTACCTTCCATGCTTCCACCCGCCAGCTCCGCTCCGCCAAGCTTGCCCTCGCCGCCGTCCCTCGCATCCACCGAACTACAGCCGGTGGCAGATCCTTTTCCCACCTCGCGGCCAAGACCTGGAACACCCTCCCCGTCCACCTACGACAGACCCAGGACCTCCTGACCTTCAGGAAAAGCCTCAAGACCTGGCTATTTGAGCAGTAGCAGATCATTTCCCCTCCCCTCCACCTCCCTTCTTTTTCATCGCCTTGAGACCCTAGCGGGTGAGTAGCGCGCTTTACAAATGTTTGATTGATTGATGCATGCACGTTTTTGGTTTGCTGTCTGCTCATGCTTTAATCATTGACTCTGAAAGGAGCGACACATTTGCATTTTCACATGTTTGTGTCTATTTCCCTTTTGCAATTTGTCTTTTTAAGAGTAAACATGGACAGTTAGGTTTGGATTCACATCTTTGCTTCTTATCATGGCTGTGTTTGTTTATCTTATAATGCTACATGTATTTTATGGTAAAGGGCTCACATGCCTTTCCTTATTTATTCACTTATTTTGGAGTTTTGCAATGAGCATGTGTAACCTTTAAGTTATTTCAGAGCACAGGACACAGAAAAATTCCATAGCAACAGTGAGAGAGGGCGATAAAGTTAGGGCTCCTACCTAATGCGATAAAGGATGCCTATTCTAATACCAGTTCCACTGGAATGTGAGCCGAATCCTATTTTCAGAAGTTTCCACTAGCGCAGGCCCTGGATTTGACTCTTAAAGCGGATTGAAAGTATTCCACACTCTTGGGACTTGCACTCCCATGGATATTCCTCTGTATTTCCTCCATTTAATTGGCCATTGCAGGGCCGGGTTGACAGCTGATGGACATTGGTTATTTTGCTGAGATGGAACATGGGACTAATTTCTGCAGGTGCGTGGGATATTTTTCCCAATAGACTTTGTGAACAGTGCAGAGACGTTTCAATTGGGATTGGAGCCTGGCGTCGAGCAATAGCAAAGCAAAACACAAACGCTGTGGGATAGCGTAACTGGATGGACGGAATGCAGAACCAATCAAACATTCACCCCCAGTCACAGATCTGGGTTTAATCCATCCATTATTTTGCTCACCATGCCACCCCAGTTTGAACCCAGCCATATGCAAATCAGTCTTGACCCTGTTCCTCATGGGAACAGTCCAGCCCGAACTGCCAGGCCAGGTTCTCCCTGGACCGGAAACAAGCATCCTGGGACCGGTTTCGGGGTTTCACCCCTCATCAGCCAGGCTAGCTTGAATCCAGTGGCACAGTGAGCCCGAGCAATAGCCAGAAAAAGGATTTCAAAGCATGCTGGAGGTGTTCAAAGTTATGATTAGGCAAAATCTAGCAGACTGGTTTGATGTCCTGTATAACATGGTAATTAATAATTTGTGGCTCGGGAATCCATCTGGTATTCCCCGTGTTTTACAGCTGTCGTTTAGTGAGTAAACATGCATGGAACTTGTCATTAACGTATGACCGTGCAACTGGGCATTCCCCTTCTCCATACAAACCCACGTTCCCCTTCGCTTCTGTTGCCATTTTAATAGGTACCCCATATCCTATTCTTGTCCCAATGGAGTTTGTAATTCATCTACGGGGTGGGTCATCTGTCCTACCCCCGCCTGCCGTTCAACCAGGTCACCTGTCAGTTCCATGGGAAGCGCCTCTACTGTCGGCCGTTCACTCCAATATATGGATAAAGGCTGCGGTGTCAGCATCAGACTTTTGACATTTTGCGTGTTTGTGTTTTTTCATCTTATTTTAGTGTCTGTGTTGTGATGTAAATGTAATGTAATGTATTGAAATGTTCAGGCGGAATGTAGCCTTACCGGACCCCTTCTGTGGCCCTACTTCACCAGCTTCAGCGCTTTGGGCCAATCATTTACAATTTCATTTTTAACATTTCTGCATCTCCTCCCTAATCACTTCATATAGTAAAATAATAGCGCACCTGAACATGGTCTCAGCCAGCATAGCCTGCAACAAGCCCGATCTGTTAGGGATCTGGCCTTCTTTACCCCAGATATCAAAGGCTAATTTGCATATATATTTTTTTATATTTAAAAAACGACGTCGAGCACCCTGAACATCTCTTCTTTTCCACCGCATTTAATTCGCCCATGGTTACACAGTTACCCTCTTACCACTTGGTTCCTACCAAATCCATCTTTAGATTTCGGATGTACCACTCATATTGGGATAGACACACTTTTTCTGCATTTGCATAATTATGGTTTCTTAGTAAATGGTGTACGTGCCACCATGGACGTCAATTCACCCAAATGCCGGGGGTATCGTAAGTGACATCATGCACCATTTCATCTTTACTTTCACTCACACACATATGCTTACACAAACACACATTTACTCGTACACACTCTCTTTTGCATAAGCACACTCTCACCCGCAAGCATGCACACAACATACATTTAAAGGGTTTTTTACTTACCTCAGCTACTAGTGTAATTTAAAAAACTGATTGAAAACAAGGAAGTGGAGTCCCAAGCAAAGTACATAAGGATGAGCCGCACCTGTGCTCCTTGCACTGATTGTGCCACCTGTGAGGCCAGGGGTTGCAGAGGCAGTGCCAGGAGTCGCCAGGGACAAGTTGGTGGTTGCAGCTGTTACTCCTGGCGACCCCTAAATGACATCCATGCCTGCCAATATGAGCAAGTATTTCCAGAGAACTGACAGCCCAAGTGTTAGAAATTGGGTCTCTAATTGGCAGAGGTATGCACTCTGTCCAAGTAGGGACCACAATCCTAGTCAGGGTAAGTCAAATACACAACCTAAATTAACCTGTGCTCACTCTCTGGTAGTTTGGCACAAAAATAAACTAAAAATAGTGCTCATAAGTAATTAGTGATCAAAAGGTTACTTGAGGTCATGAGGGACGGGGCCAAGTTCAGGCCCACTGTGATGAAGGATAGACCAGCTACAGATCCCTTTCAGGGTCCACTGAACACTACCTTGACTGGAGCAAGCATTGAGGAGCAACTGCAAAGGTGATGCATCAATATTTTCAGAACTGTCGGATCACTGCATCATCGTCAGGCTCAGTTGAGTTGAATAAAATGCATCATTGTCAAGCTATGCAGAGCGTCATCATTAAGCCGCATGGGCTCAGAATCCACTGTTGTTAAAAAGCCTCTGCGTCAGCGTTGAAGGGCGATGTGCTGGTTCCGACCAGCACAGTGGTGACAATGCATCGGTTTTTGTAGAAAGTGACTTCAAAGCCCACTTCTGAGGCCCTTGACTGGAGGGGGGCACCTTAGACAAGGGTAGGACTCACAGATGGCAGAGTCCTGCTGCACCAGGAGAGTTGCACACAGTCTTTGATGTTCCTGAGACTGCAAGAACAGCAGGCAAGCGAACAAGCCCTTTGAGAACCTTGGGTTCAAGGATGTAGAGATCAGGTCCAGTACTTTCTTGCTCCAGGGAAGTAGTGGCAGGCAGCAGCCCAACACATCCAAGCAAGTAGCAGAGTGGCAGCACCTCATACAGCACAGCACACAGTAAGTAGTAGGCCAACACATCAATGCAGCTAGCAGAGTGGCAGTCCCTCCTGGAAGCACTGCAGTCCTTCTTCCTGGCAGAATGTCCTTGGTTCCAGTAGAGTTCTCCTCTGGTGGGGTTTGGGGTCCAGTGCTTATATCCAGTTGAGCCTTTGAAGATGGAGAGAATTCAAAGAGAGGCCTTTGAATTGCACAAGGTCCCTGCCCTTCCTGCCCTGGCTCCAGACACTCTTCAGGGGGTTATGCAGCCCTTTTTGTAGGGAGAGGCACAGCCATATCCAGGTGTTTCCGCTCATCCTTCCCATCTAGCCCAGGAAAACCCATCAGCCTGGTGATGGGCCATCAGGATGCAAATGTTACAATCAAGCTCTGTTTGTGTGTGACTATGTAGAAGAGATGCAGAAAGCTGAGCTATCATCCACCCCAGACTTGTATTCAGAGACAGACAGAGGTACAGAATGGTTAACGTAAGACAATCCCAACTTTCTAAAAGTGGCATTTTCAGACTTACAATTTAAAATCCAACTTCATCATAAGTTGTGGTTTTAAATTGTGCGCCCAAAGACTCAAAATTTCTATCTTTTCCTAATTAGAAGTTACACTTATAGGGTGCTTCAATGTAACAGCAATGTTAACCCGTAGGAGAGATAGGCCTTCTAGTAGTGAAAAACAAATTTAGCAGTTTATCACTATCAGGACATGTTAAACGTAAAAGTACATGTCCAACTTTTTAAGTACACTGCACCCTGCCCTGGGGAGGGGCTAGCTAGGGCTCACCTTAGGGGTGAATTATATGTAATAAAAAGAAAGGTTTTGGCCTGGCAAGTAGGTGCACTTACCAAGTCGAAATGTCTGTTTAAAACTGCACATGCAGGCTCTGCAGTTGCAGGCCTGAGACTTGTTTAAATGGCTAATGCTGTGGTGGGGCAATCAGTGCTGCAGGCCCACCTGAAGCATTTATTTTACAGGCTCTGGGCACATGTTGTGCACTTTACTAGAGACTCACAAGCAAACTAAATATGCCAATTGGGGATTGACCAATGTTACCATGACAGCCTGATCAAAGGACCAATGGCCATGCTCAACTTCTCGAGATACCAAACTCTCTGATCACAGTCCAGAGCCACAAGGATTACTTTGGCCCGGTTGTACCTGGTCTTCTTAAGAGCTCTGGGCAGAAGTGGTATGGGCAAAAAGGTGTACAGGAGGGCTGAGCTCCACTCCTAAAAACTTCAGCGTGCAGAAGTGCTGACATTGAGCATTTTTGGCAGTGGCAAACAGATCTAAGGCTGTCTCCACTGTTGAAAGAGTCTTTGTACTACCTCTGGATGGATATGCCATTCGTGATCTGCTAGTCATATTCGGCTGAGTTTGTCCGCTCTGGCGTTTAGAGAACCTGCCATGTGTTGAATCACCAGGGATTTGCCCTGACATTCCAGCCGTGTCCAGAGACAAAGAGCCTCTTGACAAAGGGTCCGCAACCTCATTTGCAGTGTTTGTTGCAGTTCCACATGGTGATGGTGTTGTCCATGAGCACCTGCACTAGCCTTCCCTTGATAGAGGGTAGAAAGGCCTTTAATGCCAGTTGGATCGCTCAGGGCTCCAACAGATTGATTTGGAGTCCGGATTCCACTAGAGACCAGAGGCCTTTGACCTCTACCTCTCCCAGATGCCACCCCATCCCATGAGTGGCACATCTGTCACTATAGTCAGATTTGGTTGGAGAAGGGAGGGGGTTCGCTGCTGACCCAATTGCGGTTCGTTAGCCACCACTGCAGATCTTTTGCAGTTCCTTCATAGATCTGGACCATGTTGGATAGATTCCCCTGAAGCTGCACCCACTGGAACTTCTGGTCTCATTGCAGAACCTGCATATGCCAGCTGCCATTTGTCACAAGCAGTATATAGGAACCATGAGGCCCAGCTGCCTCAGACTCAGTCTCACGAAATCGAGGCTGAAACATCAGTATCATAGCCTGAATATCCTGGACTCGCCATTTGGGAGAGTAAGCCTAAAACTGCACCATGTTCAGAACATCTCCGATGAAGGGGAGCTTCTGTGAGGGAGTAAGGTGTGGCTTTGGCACTTTTATAGTGAACCCCAGTGAGTGCAGGAGGTCCGTCACAGTCTGGGGGTGGGAGATGACAGCCTGGTGAGCCCGCCTTCAACAGCCAGTCATCGAGATAGGGGAAGACTGGCAAGCTTGATCTTCGCAGATGATTTGCAAGCTTGATCTTCGCAGATGATTTGCAACCACTGCCATCACCTTGGTGAATACCTGAGGAGCGACGGTAAGGCTAAAAGGTACCACAGCAAAATGAAAGTGCTCATGGTCTACCATGAACCACAGGTAACCCTTGTAGGCAGGCAGGACGGGAAAGTGGAAATATGCATCCTGCAAGTCCAACCCTGGCAGCCAATTTTTCAGGTCTAAGACAGACAGGACTTAAGTGAGTGTGAGCATTTTGAACTCCTCTTTTGAGGAAGAAATTGAGAGTGCACAGGTCTAGGATAGGATCAAGGCCTCAAACCTTCTTGGTCACCAGAAAGTAGTAGGAATCGCAGCAATGACCCACTTCTGGCATCAGCACCCTCTCAATGGCTCCCTTGGTCAAGAGAGCAGTCACTTCCTGGTGGAGAAGGGATAGATGGTCCTCCGTTAGCCTGTCGTAAGTGGGTAGCATGGGGGAGTGGCAAAGACAAAGAGGAGGAAGTATCCCCTCTACAACAATTTGAAGAACTCATCAGTCTGATGTGATGGACCGCCAGTGGCACAGGAGCCCCAGCCTATAAGAATTGGCTCAGGTTTTGGCCTGGAAAGCATTGCTCCAGTCGACGCCCTAGTCGGCGTTGGACGACACTGGTTTGGCTCTGAGTTGGAGCTCAGAATGAGGACAGCGGTGCCCGTGGGTGCTGGGTGCGTCAGCATCAGGACTGGGGCTGGTTGAGCTAGTATGACTGGTGCAGGTCCATATCCATTCGTAGAACCAGGGGGCCTGACTGATGCCAGGCCCGGAGCCACCAGCATGGATCCAGCAGGGACCCCTCCCAAACTTGCAGGGCATGAAGGCATGCCTGCAGGAGCACGCCACTCCCATATGAGGTGCATAGCCTCATAAAAGTCCTGAAATTCAGTGGGGGTCGCACCAGCTCCCGGAAACTCGCAGAGGCCTGGAGTTGGCCTACGAGCTGGTTCAACCGTGGAGCCAGGCCTCGAATACCAATGCTCTCTTGTCTCGTTGGCTGACGGATGAGGTGAAGTCAAAGACCTCTTTGACTTCTTGCTCTTCTTCTTGTGGTGGAATTAACCCGAATGACCTGACAACTTTGAGTGCACTGAAGATCTCAGACTGCGTGACCGCTGCTGGGACCTTCTTCTCAACCAGGATCAAGATCATCATAGTGTCGGTGTCAAGTCCTCCAGGAGCTTGAGGGATCGCTCGAGGCACCAAAGAAATACAAGGTGCTGGTCAGTCACTGACATCAAGTTGTAACAGGCTCTCCAGGGCTTGAAGTCAGCCTTCCAAGATGACATCCCTGACACACCAGGAGAAGATTCTCTCAAAAAGACTTCGACAAAAGTCGAAAAAGGTTAGTCAGAAAGTGACTAATGTGCAAGTCTCACCGAATCTGGGCTGACTGGCGCGGAAAGAAAAGAACTAACATTAGCATGCAGGAGTAGCGCCTATATAGACATCGCTCACGTTTCTTCTAGTATGGACAATTCCACTGATGCCACGTGGAGCCAAACAATGTCACATACTGGCATGCAGTGGTACTGCTCAAGAAAAGTTTCTGGATTCAATCTGACACCTGTGGATAATTCTCAGATCAACCACACAACCAAGCACTACAAATGAAAAATCTACTACGACACTCACCTGCAGTATAACATTCCTCCATACACACACTCAAGCACACACATGCACATACACAACTCCAGAAGGAAGCTATGAGGTTACTATCACATGATCCTGAAATCACCTGGGTGTCATAACAGAACCACAGGTCATTGTGTTGCTGTCTCTCTGTTTCCATTCCTTGGTTCTTTCCCTTCTCTTCATTCACCAGGCTAGCTCTTTCCACCATTATGCTTTGTAGATTCCAAACTCTTTCCTCCATTGTTCTTGTTAGTTTTCACAATTTCTTCACTTTCATAGGAGGATCTTAAAATGTACTATATCCTTTAATCACTAACATACGTAATTTGATCTTGATTCAGTCACAAGCCTCAATATTGACCAGGCTTGTTGCCTTATATCTGCTACATAACACATTTGCCACAATGGCAACTCTTTCACATTTACCCATTTTGCTATCGCCGGTCACCCCTATACAAATCATGCACTCCGCTGTCTGCTCTGCAAACCTTCATACAGTATGAAAACCACAAGGTAGCCCAATGAGGCGACCTCCTGTACCCTTTAGTCTGCCATAGAATGCTTCCTCCAGTCACCTCCACTTCTCACCATCAAATGTACACTCTTGTTCAATATTCTTTTCAGAGTCTCCACTATTCCATTTGTTTCATAAAGATGTAGTGCTACACAATTCTACTTAACGCCTTGCTTCTCCAGAAAAATAACTACTTTCACAGATACCAAGCTAAAATTGTCACAGGGACTGTTTCCCTACCAATGATCCCAACTAAATATTGGCCACACTTTTTGTTCATTCATTCTTCACTACTTACATTCCAGCCTCTTCAAATTATGATCCTGTAATAGGAAAACAAACAGCATCTGAGACCAGAAGCAATAGCTGGATCCATAATGTGCAAACTGACCCTTGCTAATAGCATCCTTGACAAAACCTGTGTCATTAAAATTGGGTTATTCTGTTTCATCACAGTGTTCCTGTTTAGACACTGATCATATTGAAGATTACTCTCCCAAACATATTGGTAGGTTTGTCACAAAAACTAACACTATTGCATCAAAGTACCAAGTTAAACACAAATTATCTTGTAGACTAAAATGGTGTAAATCGTGAATATCGAAGGCAGAATATTAACAGGATAGAATATTATGTTGAGAATATAGAGGAGACAAATATCCAAAGGTAAGTTTGTATACATTGTCCATATGTAAATCAATATATACATAATTTGGTTAGAAATAGTAAATAATGACCTTCCTCTGTGCACTTATGTCTTCAGTATTTTGTTCCTCGATATCCTGGTCACAATAGTCTGTCTTCAATACTCTACAGTACAATGGGTTTTAAAGTTTAAGAGAATTGTATTAAAAATATTTAAATAATATGTTTAAACTGATAAGAACATTGACATTAAAAAAGTTGAGTAAAATATAGGATCAAACAAATAAATTGTTACAAATATTATGTCGAAAAGTAATAATTTACAAGGCAAGACATAATAAGAAAATACAAGCAGACAGAATAAAAAAAGAAAAAGAGAAAAAAGAAAAGTAAACTGTGAATAAGTATACCTTGTTAATATAAAAGTATGCTAGCCTTATAAATTAAACAGTAAATTGCGAAATATAACCAGTTCAACAATGAACATTTAGATAAGTAATAAGGGAGATTCAAGGGGGTTTTGATATTTCTTCAGAGATGGGTTGATATAAATTAGTTCTCAATGCAGAACAATTTAGCATATTATTTACAGGCAACCAACATATTTGTCTTTAATAGCTAAAGATAACAGAGTAACAAAATTGGTATCTAATCCATGATTATAACAAACACCATACCACCATGCCTGGAAAGAAATGTTAAGTGCATTTTTCCAATTTTTCATTATTTGCTGGAAAGCTACAGCAATTAATAAATCCACAATTTGCACATCCATTTCCCAGTTTATCCAAATATCAGAAAAGCTACCTAAAAATACAGTTAGAAAAGAAAAGGATATGAAAGTATGAAATATTCGATTAATTTGAGTCCATACCGGAAGCCAAAATTGATATGTATGTGGACAATCAAATAACATGTGTTTTAAAGTTGAATTAGAGATTTGGCATGTCCAACATGTTGACATTACAGACAAATTTGTTTTATTTAAAATATGTGGTGTAAGTAGTAATCTGTTATATAGAAAAAATAATGTTTGAGTAGTGTTAGATGCACAAGATGTTTTGCGAATTTTAGTCCATATCATATTCCATAAAGGGATAGAAAATTAGGTTTGTAAGTCATTTTCCCACTGTAATTCCACTAATGTTTGCTTCCTAGGTTGAGATACCTAGTTATGATGAGAGTAAATTGTTGAGGCTGAGGGAAAGGTTGGTATAATTTGGAGTATGGGGGAAGGTGTAGGAGCTTGGGAAGTTACGGGCAATAGAGAGTTATACTATTTTAAAATAGCTGTGGTTAAGAGTTGATATTTGTTTTTAAAAGAATTAGGATAATTAAATAACTGTTTGGCCTGCGTAAAGGAAAGTAATGAGTGATTATCTAATAATTGAGAAATCCATACTATGCCTTTTTTTATGCCATGACTTCCAAAACACACATTTAATATTAATCTTAATAAGTTTATTGTACCAAATTGAAGAATTAAGAAATTGATCTAAATAGGAAAATTTAGAAATAAAAATTGGATGTAATATTTTACAAGCTGTTTTAAGAACAGGTAATGACCTATTAGGTGGATGCTGAGTGAGAGAAATAAATTCCATAAACATAAACAGATAAAGGATCATTCTAACTCAACCCATAAAGGTTTTTGATGTAAAGCATCTTCTTGATGTAAATGGGATGAATGTTTTAGGAAAAAAAGCAGTATGATAGAGTTGAAATTTTGGAAAATTAACTCCTCCATCTTATTTAGATCGTTGCAGTTTAATAAGAGACATTTGAGGTTTTCTATTATTCCATAAAAAGGAGATTAGAATAGAATTAATTTTCTTAAAACCGGAAGAGGAAATATTAATCGGAATATTGGAGAAATAGAAATTTATTACAGGAACAAGCATCATTTTAATCGAGTCTAGTCTACCCCACCATGATAGAAACAAAGAATTCCATCTTGTTAGATTGTTAAGGGTAGAAAACAGAGCGTCAAAATTAATAGAAACAGTATCTTTCAAAGAATTTGGGAACCAGATGCTTAGATATTTTATTTTTACAGGGTTCCAAAGAAAGTTTGAAAATGCAAATTTATGTTTAAAACACCATTTATTAAGTGGTCTCACATTTATCAGTGTTAAGCTTATAACCTGAAATGTTTGTAAAGTTTGAGACTGTATCTAAAAAGGGTTTTAAGGAAAGTTCAGGGGAAGATAAATATAATAGAATATCATCAGCATATACTGAACATTTAATATGTATGTCTCTATATTTAAATCCTTGTATATTACTATTTTGGTGATTAAAAGATAGAAAGGGTTCTAGTGCCAAGATAAAAAGCAAAGGAGACCAGGGCCATCCTTGTCTGACTCCTCTGTGAAGATAGAAAGATGAAGAAGTTATAATTTTAACAAAAACTGAAGCTTTAGGCGAACTAAATAAAATAGATACTAGTTTGATGAATTTCTGGCCAAAACCGAACCAAGCAAGGGTAGCAAAAAGATAATCCCAATGAATGCGATCAAATGCTTTTTCGGCATCTAAAGATATAGCAGCTAATGATTTCGAATATGTCTTACATTTATTTAAAATATCAAAGAAAAGTCTAGTATTATCTGAAAGATATCTACCTTTAATAAAACCCGACTGTTCCTTACCGATTAAAGTGGGGAGGAAACATTCTATCTAATTGCAAAAATGTTAGCAAAGATTTTGTAATCAGTGTTAACTAGGGATATTGGTCAATAATTTTTGCATAATTTAACATGTTTACCTTCTTTTGGGATAAGGCAAATCAAAGCATCTTGAAAGTACCAGACGCTTTGTTAGATGTTGCAAAAAAGGTGAAGAGTTTGTGTAACATGGTAAATAGTAATTTTGAGAAATATAAATAGAACTCAACAGGAAAACCCTCTGGTCCGGGGGCTTTGTTTTTTTTATTAGAATTAATTGCTCCCTGAATGTCCTTGAAAGAAATATCATCATCTAGAGGAGAAAAATAAATATTTGATTCAAACTCTTGATTAATAGAATTTAAGTAGGTAATGATGTCCATATTAGATGGACATTTTTCTGGTGTATAAAGCTTGTTATAGTAATCAGAGAATTCATGCAAGATAGCTCTATCATTGGTGGCTGGCATATGATCATCACATAGAATCATTTCATTTTTAGTTGTATCATTTTTAATTTTAGGTAGTTTGCTAGAAGTTTTCCAGCTTTGTTCTGTCCTCCATAATATTTGGCACTTGATCTAAGAAGAAATGAGGCAGCATTACCTGTAGAGAATTTGTTGAATTGTAATTTAGCTTTGATTAATTCATTTAGACATTCTGTTGTTTTAGATGTATAATAAGTATGCTCAAGGGATTTAATATGTTTAATAATGTTGAGTGATTTTTTTATTATTAGATTTCTTGTTATTAGAGACATATGTCAAAATAAAATCCAGTGAGACGGCTTTAAAAGCATCCATGTTGTCTGAAAAGAGAGTTCAGGTGTAGCCTTCAATAAAAATTATTTGTGTATAAAGTCTTGAAGGTTTTTAATAAAAGTAGTGTCTGAAGCGCCAACGTTTACTTTTTGGAGTAACGGAAGGTAATTCCAGATCTAGTGTGACTGGGGTATGATCTGAAATTAGAATACTACCAATCTCTGCACCTAACATATGTCAAGATAAAGATTTCAATATAGATAGATAATCAATCCAGGATTGGGAAAAGTATACCGGGGAAAAAACGTGTATTCCATCAACATGGGATTATTAACTGTCCATGAATCAATAAGAACTCTCTGTGCAATAGTTGAAGTCAATTGTTTATGCATGGATGTGGGAATAAAATTAGATTTAGAAGAGTGGTCTAAAAAAAGGATAAAAAAAAGTAATCATCTATAATAGACATCAACTTATTGACAATATTTGGCCAAAAAGTTTTATCTAGATGAGTGGCTGCATATACATTAAAAATTGTTATTGGTGTGTTATTAATAATAAGCTTTAAAAATATTCAACGGCCTTCTGTGTCATTTTCTTGTGATAATGATTTAACAGGTACATTTTATTTACATAAAACAAAAACACCATTACGTTTACCTGTGCCAGGGGATATAAAAGCACAACCTACCCATTACGTTTGAGTTTACTAACTTCTTTATCGATAACATGTGTTTCTTGTAATAATGCTATGTCTGTTTTCAATTTGGCTAAATGAATGAGAACTCTTTTCCTCTTAATAGATGAACCTAACCCTTTAACGATCCATGTAATTATTCAAAGAAACATAAGAAATAATTTATATTAAAGTTAAGAAAATCTACAAAAGTAGCAATACATCTATGTTTGGTATAGACATAAGCAAATATAGTAATGTCTAGAAGAGAACCAGTAGAATAAAAAGAAAGACTCTATATACATAGAAGCATATAAATTGACCATTGAAACAAGGTTACGACAAGGTAACAGTTAAATATAAGATTAAATAAATTAATAGTATATAATAATTGAAAAAAAGATTGAAAAATTAAGGAATGCGATATCATTAAAATCAAACAGGAAAAGATGACAAAATATACAGATAGAGCTATGAAGAAGGAAATTAAGAAAAGGAGTGAAGAAAAGAAAAAGAAAGTAGAAACAAAACAGGTAAAGTTGCAATAAAGAGAAAATAGAAGGCATAAGGTATAGACAAACAAAATGAACATACCTATATAACACACAAGGAATTGAGGGTGGTGACACCACAAAGGGAAGATGGCACGACTGTAGCTTCGAGGTCATCAGGAGAGGGATCGAACCAAATATAGAGATCACGACGTAATCATGGTGACATCAATAACCATAACCTGATAAGGCAGACAAAAGATCAATAAGAAGTATGGGATACATGAGGAAAATAACTTAAAGTATTACTTATATTGATAATAATGATTAACGAAACATGAAAAGAAGAATACTATCTAGAAATGAAAAAAAGGATTAAATAACATTCCAGCTGCAGGTTGTTTTGAGATGTCCAAGTCTTCTCCTCTACATGAGTCGATGAAGCGTTGCAAAACCTTGGGATCCTCATATAGTGTAGTTTCATTTTTATATGTTACTTTAAAAGAGCATGGATAAAAAAAAGCCAAATCTTGCATTTAGAGTGCGAAGAGCAGGTCTCCTGTCAGCTGTAGGTTTAGCATAGTCCTGTGAGAAGAACAAATGTGAACCCAACCATAAAATCTTTCATTTTGATTTAGCAGCTCTAAGTATTTGAAGGAGTTCAACATATTCTAGAAAGTAGATAATAACACCTCTCGGTTTTTGCGACGAAGATGCTTGATGAGATGGATGACCTAGTCTGTGAGCTCGTTGTATATTCAGTAATGATGTAGAAGGAAGATCTAAAACCTTAGGAAGAAAAGATTGAAAAAATGTAATAAGGTCTGAACCTTCTGTTCCCTCTGATAAGCCATAAATATGTAGATTAATTCTTCTACTCCGATTTTCTAAGTCTTCAGCATGTTTCATGAGGTGAAGAACTTCTGATTTAAGCAATTGTAAACTTTGAACTGTATCCTCAACATCATTGTTCCACTTGAGTAACTCTATTTTCCATAAGAGACCAGTGAGCTGTAAAAATCTGCAATTTGTTATTGGTTTCTTCCATAAAAGATCTTAAGGCACAGTAGCTCCATTGAAATAGTATTAGGAGATTTAATGGGTGACGGAGGATCTTTTTTAGCACGTTTAGTTGCTGAATTCATGCCCATGTTTTGTTTGGAAGTTGACTTATTAGTTTGCTTTAGAGTTCCATTGGAAGAAGAGGAACCACAGTTTCCAAAATATTGCTATCCATATTTGTTGCAAAAATTGAGAATTAATTTTCTGAAAAATCCTTGGCAGCCGCAGCGAAAGCAGAAGATCGTGCCTGGCTCTTAGTTCTTCCCACAAAATAGGTTCATGTATATTTAAAATTATTCATTGGGAAGATTGAGAAAATTGTATTTTCACATTTAGAAGATATTGCGAGAGATTCAGACTGAATCTAAGACCGCAAAATGTATGTTTTAAAGAATGAAAACCATCGAGCCAGGAATGGTTGAACAGATAGTAAAAACAGTTTTGTTGAAAACATGAAGGTTATTAAAGCAAAAGAAGCATTGCTTATGAAGAAAAAAAAAGAGTTGCTTGAATACAAAATGGAGGCCTCAAAATTCTCCTAAGAGTATCCACTCCATTAAATAAATATAGAGAAGGGCATGCGTGTAGAGGAAAACCAACCTGCAGGTAGCAGAAACATTATTGGTGTTTTCCCCATAATCCAATGAAGTTTGTTGCTCCTTCTGAGAGGAAAAACTGCAGATTTCTCCCATGACCACTTCGGAACTCACGGAGGAGCGGCCATCTTGAATTGGCACCAAGCCACGCCCCTCTACAGTACAATTGACTAAAACCTGCAAATACATATACAAAGACATATGAGCCCTGGCTTTATTTGGAAGAATAGAGAAGGGCTTAAAGTGCCAGATTCAGGTGCACACAATTTCGTACAGTGAAGGTTTTTTAATATAAGTTCAAACTATCTTGTGCAGGGTAGTCTCCGTATTTCAATCAATGTCTCCTAAACAGCACTGCGAAGCACTATAAAGTGCAGATAACATACATAGGCATTGCCAAACATGTACTGAAATGCTGATGCTCAGATTCAAAGTATTGTATGGTATCCAATAACCTTATTGTAAATCCCCTGATATCTAACATAAAAGCCAACCAGAGATCTTTTCCATTTTGTTGGTTATACCCATTGTGGCACAGTAACATTTTCCCAACGAGCAATCGCCCTGATTTCACATCCCATTACCCGGTTCCTGAGGATTTTTGTTCTTCCATTTTCTGAGTTTCACTTTTCACTGAAACTATTCTCTCACATCTATTTAAAATAGCTCTTTCCACACTTAATTCTCATTTAATGGTCCCAGAAGCCTTTTTCCCAATACATTTCTTCATTGGTCAGACCCCACTCAAATGCACCTAGCTGAACACTATGTTCCTCATTCCTCCTCAGATAGCTCTCTTGGAATGCACTGAATGACCTTTCCAGAACTTGTTCTCTACGATTGTACTACTGAATTTCAAGCTGAGGAATAGTGAGATACATGAATGTCGTGGATAACGTACTGAAGACAAAAATATGGAAAGGTAAGTGCATATAGAGGAAATATAAATTCACTGTTTTCTAACTCCCAAATACATACTTTAACAATATATATATCTGGCTCTGCTATGAGAAAGCCGCTGCCAGCCGCCGTCCATCACAGGTCTACTGGCATCAGACAAGCAGACCGCCCTCCATATTCTGAAACAGCAGTTCTTAACATTTTGACTTCTGTGGACCCCCCACTTAATAATTACTGGAATTCAAGACCCCCATTAAATCATTATTGGAATTCAGGGGCCCCCACTGAGACATAACTGGAAGCCAATCATTCCGACCTAAGCAATTTCAATTATTTGAACCTCAAGAAATACACAAACGTGTAGAAACAAACACTCTTCAAACAAATACACATGATTAAATATTTTATATAATTCACAGTTATACAAAATTGGGATTTTAATTTTAATGGGAAGGGTGGAACTTCTCTAAATTCAATAGAGGCCACACATCTCCACATTAGACTCTGTTTGATGCACTTGCAGTGCCCCCACAAATCAATCTCAGGATACCAACTTAATTTGTAGCCTCCAATTTCACATTCATGTTTATAGAATGTTTTCAATTTTTAATTTTATATTTTGTGTCTTTTTTTAAATGCACTTCAATAATCTGATAACATTATTGACATTTTTAAGAAGTCTCAGATCCCCAGTAAGCGTTGTACACCCCGCCCCAATGGTGTCCACGGATAACAGGTCAAGAGCAATGGCTCCAAAAGTTCCTGATATTTTTTAATCATGAGTTACTCTTACTCAACTCAAAGGTACACACCCACTCCTCCTCTGCAGCCTCTGGGGCAAATATTTAGCCAACAAGAGAGGAGCACCACTGTCTGAATACAAGGACCACTCAATTTGTCAGAAGGTTGTCTTGATGATAGAGAAGGACAGAGAGTTGATTATAGTAGCCCTCTTGAACCAATGAGGGTAACACAGCTTTTCACTTCCAAACAGTAAAAGGAACCCATAGTAGGAATGCACTGTGTTTCAAGGTAGATTTTTCAACTTCACTTTTTTAATTGATAGCTATTTTTTTGTAGTTAATGTATATAAAGTGGCCATAGAGCCAAAGAGCACTGTATAGAGAATATTTTTATTGGAGGAGGAGCCTCTCAAGCATGATTCATTGTGCCTAAACTGCCTTGATTGTGTAGTTTTGGAGTGTGCTTGAGTCCAAATTATAGAAACCAGTTTTTAAAGAGGAAAAGTGGGTGGAAACATTTATGAGGTCAGGACTAGACAGCATTCTTTCAAAACCACTCTCACCTTCATTCGCTATTCACAGACCATAATCACTCCTGCCCCTAGTGCTTCTTTCACATATGGTTGCGCTATACAAATAATGCCTTACATTCATACTTGTATAATCAGCTGCAGTGCCCCCCCCCCCCCCCCCGGGCAGGCAGCAGCCGCTGCAAACCTTTTCTAATAAAACAATAATAAACTATGTTTATTATTGTTTTATTGTAAAAGGGGCGGGCCATGGGGGAGTGACGGGGATGGAAGGGGAGTGCACAGCACTCCCATGAGTGCGCATGTATGTTGGCCAACATCTCGGGCTGGCCAAACACACATGCCCACTGGGCTCTCTCCAACCTGGCACTGTGCTGCTGGGTTGGAGACAGCAGGCAGAGGCTCCCACTCTGCCTCGGAGCACCAAGCCAGGGTGCTCTAGCCAATCCTAACGCTGCTTTTGTGCTGCCAGCAGCATGAAAGCAGCGTTAGGATTGGCTGCAGGGCAGGCTGGGAGCCTGTGCCTTCTGTGAGGACCGAGGAACGGTGCCACAGAGGCGGGCAAGTTTTTTTTATTATTATTTTTTTCATTTTGTCCTCCCCCCGCCATATACCTTTTCCCCACACGAGCCGTGTCTGTGTATAATCGCTGTTTTACTACTCTCAGAAGAATTTGGGTGAAGCAAGGCCCTGTTTAGTTCAAGAATCTTAAGTAATTTTGTGGCCACCAGCCAAGGCCTATTTTTGACACCATGTTCAAAATGATTTCAAATCTATTACCAAATTTCAACTAATTCAAACCCTCATCAAGCAAAACAATATCAGGAAAAAAATTATACGCTAAACTCAGAAATGGGGCCACAAACAGCCTTGAACTCAAGCTGCTCAGTGTTCGTCACCCAAATAGTACCAAAGAAAGTTTGCAAAAGCATTGATAAAGCAATTTGTTTTTATGCATGGATGTAGATATTTCTTGGTTTACAAAAACAATTATTTATGTAAAATTAAGTGTCAATCCCACCTGTTCTTCCCATAGTAGGAAAGACACAGTGAGGGTGGATTAGAGGCAGGTTAGTGGAATCGGCTTATTATTAAAATGTTATGTTGACACATAGCATTTACAACTCTCTCTTTAATCGCTTTATATATATTATTGAGGAATTAGATAGTGAGAGTGAACTGGAATAGAGTGAGATGTGAGGTAGGGTAAGAAATTAGGTAGATAAAGAAGTGAGGTAGAGAGCTGGGTTATAGAGTGATGGATAGAGCAATTGGGATGTGAGGTAAGAAATATGAGTTTGACACAAGGGAAGAAGATGGAGGAGATATAGAGGGAGGTGAGATGTAAACAGCAGTGAGAGAGGTGAGGTAGAAAGAGTTGATGTAGGGGGGATAGAAAGATAGAGGTTGTTATTAAAAGTATTAAGGAGGGATGAGGTTGTGAAAGAGGTCGAGAGATGTGCTAGAGAGCTCCACTGGTAGAGAGGTGGGCTAGTCCTAAATATAACGAGCTGAGATGTGAAAGTAGGGATTGGTCATAGAAACATAGAGATAGCTACAGAATTGAAGAGCTAAAGAGGGAGGGTGAGGTTGAACAGGTGAACCTAGGTGAAGTAAAATGAGGGCCGCTGTCTGGTTTGCTAAAGACATCTTGAGTGTTTCAAAAAGTTGACCTGTGAATGCTTTCCACTCATTGATTACCATTGGCTTTGTTGTTTGTAACTCACACTTTCTGGCTTCCTATTTGCTGGCTTTATTTGTTTTATTTTCCTAAACCGTGTTTTCTGTATTTTTCCATGTACTTGCTTTCTGTAAACAGGCTGTGCATTTGTAGACAGAGGTCGCTCAAATGTCAGACTGTCTCGTTCACGAAGATTAGTGTTTACTTTTCTTTCTCTGACTTCAAAATGAAAGAATTTATGTGGCTGAATACCCATGTGAGACAAAAAGGGATGTTCTTTTTTTTTTTCCTAGCACACAACAAAAATGAGCAGTACTGATGTTTCAGAATATATCAGAATTAGTATCAATGAAGCACATTTTCTTTATAATTCTGAAGTGTGGTGAAAACAAATATTTAAACACGATCAACAGAAATCAATACACTAGTTGATGACATTTGCACACACTATTATTTAAGTGCAGTAAAACTATTTCGCTGAAAATGTAATGGTCATTTCAATTGAAATATGTTTCTGTAATGCCAGTGTGCTACCACGCCACACACACTCCACACTGTGCCACACTACTCAGTCTGACCCAGTCAACCCCACCCCACTCAAGACTACCCTAATCCACCCCCAATCTACTGCACGACACTCAAATCTATCCAAATCTGCTCCTATCTACCCCTGTCTACCCACTCCACTCCAATCTACCACAGTCCAACCTGCCCCAGTTCACCCCACTCCAATGTACCTCAATCCAACCCACTCCATTTCAGTCCACCCGAATCCTCTCCAATCTACCCCACTCCAGTTTACTCTACTCCTCTCCAGACTCCACTGCAACCTATCCAGTTACTTTCCACTCTATATTACCCCACTCCAATCTACCCCACTTCCCCACAATCTACCCCACTCAAATCAAACACAATCTACCCCACTTCAATCTAAACCACTCCACTCTACCACACTCCACTCAAATATACCCTACTCCACTACAAGTTACCCCATTCAAGTCGACCACACTCCTTTCACATCTATCCCCACTACAATCTAACCCACTTCACCCCACTACAATCTACCCACCCCAATCTACCCTACTTCATCCTACCCGACTACAACCTACCCCTGTTTACTCCACTCCAATCTACCCCCACTCCAAACTACCCCTCTCCAGTCATCACTCTTCAATACACCACACTCCAATCTATCCCACTCCATTCCAATGTACCCTACTCTAATCCACCTAATCTTCCTCACTGTACCCCACTCTAACCTAACTCACTACATTCCACTCCAGTCTACCCTACTCCACTCTTCCCCAGTCTATCTCCCTCCCCCCAATCTATCCCGCTCTACTCTGCCCACTCCACTCAAATTTACCCCATTCCACTCTACCCAATCTTCCCCACTCCAATGCACCCAATCTACCCCACTCCACTCTACCCCAATCTACCACACTCCATTCCACTCTACCCAACATACCCTACACTACTTCACTATAATCTACCACATGCCACTCAAATCTACCCCACTCCTGTCCAGTCTATCCCATTCCACCCCCAATCAACCCCATTCCAATCTACTTACTCCACTCCACCTCAAACTACCCTACTCCAATCTACCCCATCCAATCCACCCTACTCCAATCTACCCTGTTCAGTCTACCCTGCTCCAATCTACTCCACTCTGCTCAGATCTACCCCAGTCTACCATACTCTATCTCCACCCTAATCACCCTTAATCCACCCTAATCTACCTCACTCCAATCCAATCTACCCCACAGTTACCCCACTCCACTCAGTCTACCCCTTTCCACTCCAGTCTACGCCACTGCGCTTCAGTCTACCCCAATCCACTCCAATCGACCCAAATCTGCATCATTCCAATCTACCCTACTCCAATCAACCCCAATATATCTCACTCCACTCTTCCCCAATATACCCCACTCCACTCTGCCTCGCTCCACCCCAATCTACTCCACTCCACCCCAATTTACCCCAGTTCACACTACGCCATCCCCACTCCAATCTACCCCAATATATCCAAGTCCAATCTACCCCATTCCACTCCAATCTACCCCACTGCGCCCCAATCTACCCCAATTCATTCTGCTCTGCTCCAATCTACCATACTATTCTACCCAACTCCAACACTCCAATCTACCCCAATCCACCCACTTCATTCTAACCCACTCTACAGCTACTCCACTCTATGCCAATCTACCTCACTCCATCCTGTTCCACTCTACCCCAGTCTACCCCACTCTAGTCTACCCACCTCACCCACAACAGGTCACAAACGTTTAGCCATGCTGAACAGCAGCCACACTGGTGTACAACATGGCTAAAACACAATTGCATGGGCAAGACCTATTGGGTTTGCCAATGCATGTTAAAGTATTGCTACCAATCTTCCTGAGAGGGTGAGGGTACAGTTGGGCAGGCGAGCATTACCCAGCAGCTATATTACAAATAAAAATATTTTTCTGCACAATAATTTATGGCAGGAATTCTGAAAAGCTCTGATCACTTTACCAGTGGGGGCCCTTTCAGGATGGAGGCGCTGGTCAATTATCCACATTGCCTGTTCCCAGGGCTTTAAGTAGGCCAGTTCCTGTCGTGTTCAGCACCGGATGTCCTAAAAAGTAGGTGCTGAAACGGGTCCCTATCTGGCTATCCATTTTTGCTCTCACCCTGAGGGCAGAACTTTAAATGGAAATATAGAAGTGAAGGTACTCACTACATTGAGTGTCTGTTTACTCTTGAGAAGTGCCGATACTTTAACCATTGAATTTCATACCTGGAAGCGTTGTTGTTGCTTAGTTATTTTTAGCATCTAACAACCATTGACAAAGCCAATAGTCCTGGCTTGTTGTGGGTGTGCTGTTATTTATGGTATTATAGGGCTGGATGCCATGAAAGAAAGAAGCAGCGAAATACCGGTTGGTCGACAAACTATGCTAAGTACAGATTTTTTTAGTTTATGCGTATTAAGCCATGCCCCTAATTACATCGGCCACGCCCCTTAGAGAGATCCTTCGTGTTTTTTTATCCTACTTAAACCCCTGCCTATTGCCTATACCTTATAACTTAGCTGGATATGTCCTTCCTTTGCCAACAGAGAAAGCTTTCTATAAATGGGGCAGCATTTCAATCTGGGGGTGGAGCCCTTCGCTCCAAAGAGTGAGATTCACCGAGGGCATCTTCAGAACAGGCCGCTGTGCGCTGCTCCCCTCTGGCAGCATTGGTTCTGTGTCTCCAAGGGCCGCGCGCCGCCATGCCCACGCTGTGATTGGCTCGAATAGAATTCTGAGAGCTTTGTCGTGTTTCGATTTGCTACCGCCGAGATGTATGCAAATCCCAGATATTAAGAAGAGCAAAGGGCAAGCTTTGCACAATGAAGTGGAAAATCCCGACAGAACCCTTTTATTACAAGTGTCTCCCATGCTATGCACAGCAGAATCCCAGAGTACCTTACACACAGCCAAGCCTGTCGTGTACTTATTGTCCCTCAATGACCTGTTTGAAATGCAGTGCTAATAAACAGCATATCACTCTCAGCAGGTCTGTATACATGGTACATGCCATGCTGGGCTTTCAGTTTAAAAATGGTGGTTTCCCCTTCGGTTGCCATCCGTGAAACCTCTTCCGCTTCTTTTCTTGCTCACGAGGAGTATTCGTACGCTGTAGGCAGTATCCCTCCCCTGCTCATTCCACCAAACCCCATTTTTGCCCATTTGGCTTCTCCCTGGTGTACCTCTGGCTAGTTCAGCGCTGTGCAGCTTCTTATATGTTTTAGCCCTAATTATAACAATAAGAATGTGTGTGTCTGTGTCTCACTCCTCCTCCTTCACCACACTGCAGGGCGCTACATCCAGGAGAAGCTGAGAGCACTTGTCTGGTAACTTTAGTATAAAAGAAAAGCACTTTCCAAATAGGAGCACAACAAATACAATATTCTGCCAACCATGCATTTCTGAGGATGCAGTGGGCTACTCGTAGGAATAAAAAGCACTATATTAACGCTACTATACACTGCAATACAGTGTGTAGATGCCACAAACTCGGGGCCTGATTCATAAAGGTAACTTAGACTTCTGGGTAAGTTTACGTTTGTTTTGGAATTCATAAAACTGCATTTTATTCGTAAGTTTACAAGTGCGTAGACTCCGCAGTCAGGGCGGAGAATTCTGCGCATAAAAAGATACAACATGCCTATCTTTTTATGTGTAGAGTTCTCCGACCCGACTACAGAATCTACACATTCGTAAACTTACTATTAAAATGCAGTTTTGTAAATTCCAAAACAAACGCAACCTTACTCTAAGATTTAAGTTTTCCTCTGTGAATCAGGCCCTAAGGTATTTCCCCAGACCTTAAGATGTAATAAGGTAGAAGTACACTAAATAGGACTTGTGAGTGTCGGATCCATCAAATATAAAATCAAATACAGTTAGGGGGTCATTCTAAGTCTGGCGGGCGGCGGAGGCCGCCCGCCAGACTTCCCCCTCCGAAATACCGCTCCGCGGTCGAAAGACCGCGGAGGGTATTCTAAGTTTTTCCCTGGGCTGGCGGGCGGTCGCCAAAAGACCGCCCGCCAGCCCAGGGAAAAACTCCCTTCCCACAAGGATGCCGGCTCGTAATCGAGCCGGCGGAGTGGGAAGGTGCGATGGGTGCTGTTGCACCCGTCGCGTATTTCACTGTCTGCCAAGCAGACAGTGAAATACTTGTAGGGGCCACTGCAGTGCCCATGCCAGTGGCATGGGCACTGCAGGGGCCCCCAGGGGCCCCGCGACCCCCCCTACCGCCATCCGGTTCCCGGCGGGCGGACCGCCGGGAACTGGATGGCGGTAGGGGGGGTCGGAATCCCCTCGGCGGCGCAGCTAGCTGCGCCGCCTTGGAGGATTCAATAGGGCGGCGGTACACTGGCGGGAGACCGCCAGTGTTGCCGGTCTGACCGCGGCTTTACCGCCGCGGTCAGAATGCCCTGCGGGGCACCGCCGGCCTGTCGGCGGTGCTCCCGCCGACCCTGGCCCCGGCGGTCTAAGACCGCCGGGGTCAGAATCACCCCCTTAGTTTGTTGCTGTGGCAATGGTATGGGATTTGGAATATGCAGTGTAGCAGCAGCGGCTCCTCGGGAGCGTCGGAGCGTCGTCACACCACTGGCTAAGAGCCAGCAGCTGAGAAATAAAATGATGTTTCATTTTATTTTTCTGCTGATGGCTCAGCTGATCGGGAGTGTGAAGGTAGGGGCGGGGCTGGGCCATAGGAGGGAGGAGGAGTGGAGTGCACTAAGTGTGCATGTTAGTTTGGCCAGCCATCTTAGGCTGGCCAAACTGCCATGCACACTTAGGTTTCTCCAATCCGGCTGTGTTACACTGCCGGGTTGGAGAAACTAAACAGACTCCAATGCAGTGTGTGAGCGGTAGACCAAACCACTCAGACCAATCCTGACGCTGCTCTCATGCTATGTATAGCATCAGAGCTGTGCAAAGATTGAATGGGGAGACTGTGCTGGTGTCCCAGGGACTCCTGGGACACCATCAGAAGAGGATCACGAGGTTGTCAGCCAGCAGCGTTATGAAAGGTAAGTTTTTAAATTTTTTTATTTATCCCCTGTCCCATCCCCGCCCCTCACCTTGAGATTTGAGGTAGCCGCCCCTGCAGTGTAGTAGTCAATGGCTGAATGTCATTTTATAAGTGTACATTTTTTCTTTGCCCACATTTTTTCCTGTATCTCATGAGTTATGCCCCCTCAGAGCATTCCATAGTAATGAATAGCATATTTTTTTCACTTCCTTTCGGCTTGACACAGTATAATCCTTAGTTTCTTTCCATAAACTGGATTGTGGTTTGCCCTTGCGATTGTTATTCTGATCAGTACTCTTCATTTAATGCTTTTTAGCACCAAAGAAGCACTATTTAGTCACTTTAAATATCAGCCAATGCAGTCCTGCACTGCTCTTGTTTTTAATAACTGCTGCCTTCTGAAGCTATTTCTTTAGCTGTAATTACCTCCTCAACCCCATTTCTCCTCCCAATACTTACTGTTTTTTTTTTCAAACAAATGTTATTGCATTTTTCATTACGACATTCAAGCATGGTACATTATTGTGCCATGTAGCAGTAGTCTGATAATATTCTCCATTACAAACCAAGTCTAAGCATCATAGAATAACAGCAGTCCTCTGTTGTCCATAAGTTTTTAGTTGCCTATAGGATCGATAAGTGCAGTCCATTCTTTCGTACCATGCACTCAAAACATTTATAACATCCATACGCCATAACTCCCCCGCCATCCTTTAGGTGTATCATGAGATTAGCTTTATCTATGTTAAGCATATGAGGTGATAGTATGTGGGGGGTGGTACTTCTAGTAATATGCACAAGAGGGAAGCCTCTGGTTGTTGTGGATGTGGCCTGCTGTTACCTATCAGGCATTCTTTAGACGATCCTCCAGAGGATCTCTCTCCGAGCCAGGAATTGGCTTATGTATGAGGGCCCTGGGGCAACTCCCAGGCCTTAGCCTTTCAGGTCCCTCACTGCATCTGTCAGGGCCACCCATGCCCCCGCCACCTCAATCAAGCTCCGCCTCCTCTTAGCTCCTGAAGTCTAACATCTGACTCATAGCCCACCCATTTACTAACCTTTTTCCTCAAAGTAGGTATGCAGGGGCCCCTCTGACTCCTCCAGTTCTGAGCTATTTCCCTATTTCTGAGGACAAAAGCCGAATCCTGAAAACGACTAGTGACCTCATTCTTAGTTGTATGAGGGAACCAGCTCAGGAGACAGTAATCCGCTGAGCACACAACCTCCTTCTCTATATTGTTCAACACTGTCTCCGTGATTGTGCCCTGAAGCAAGCTAGCTTTGGGCAGTCCCAAAACACATGGAAAAAGTCAGCGCTTCCTTCACCACAGCGAGGTCATTCAACAGTAGTCAGCTGATACATCCTTTTCACCCTTCCTGGCGTAAGATATGCTCTGTGCAACACATAGAAGTTAATTAGCTTAAATCTAACATTCCTAGTGCCCTTTGCTCTGGTGTGCAGGATGTCGTCCCAGTTCTTGTCTCCAATAGTTTTGCCGAGGTCTGCCTCTCATCGGTCCTTGAGCCCAATCAGTGGACCTGTAATGTCCCCTCAAAGTCTTCAATTGAGGCAGGTCACGGCCTTAAACATCCCTGATGCAATTAGTAGAAATTGGCAGCTAGCTAGATGGCAGGGTTCTGCCAGGCCAGCCCCCCAATGTCTCAGAATGACCACATAGAATGCGCCGTGCAGGAGGAAGTGACCTTGAAGCAGATCATATTGGGCTCTGAGGGCCAGATGTAGGAAGCATTTTGCATGTTGCAAACAGCGATTTTCGCTGTTTGCGGCGTGCAAAATGCACTTTGCAATGCACAAAACCCGTTTTGCAATTCGGTAACCTGGTTACCGAATCGCAAAACAGGTTTGCGAGTCGCAATCAGGAAGGGGAGTCCCCTTCCTAATTGCGAGTCGCAGTGCAATGCAGGATTACTTTGTGACCGCGACGCAGTCGCAAACCAATCGCAGTTTGCACCCATTTGAAATGGGTGGTAACCCATTTGCAAAAGGGAAGGGGTCCCCATGGGACCCGTCCCCTTTGTGAATGGAACTGCAAACATTTTTTCAGAGCAGGCAGTGGTCCTGTGGACCACTTCCTGCTCTGAAAAAATAAAACAAAAACATTTAATTTTTCGTTTTTGTAATGCATCTCGTTTTCCTTTAAGGAAAACGGCCTGCAGTACAAAAAAATCCTGCTTTATTAAAAAGCAGTCACAGACATGGTGGTCTGCTGTCCGCAGCAGGCCACCATCCCTGTGAATGCCGCCACTCGCAAGGGGGTCACAAATTGCGATCCACCTCATGAATATTAATGAGGTGGGCCTTTGCAACCCCCTTGCGAGTCGCAGATGGTGTCAGGGACACCATCCTACATTCCAATTTGCGAATCGCAAATTGCGAGTCGCTCTGACTCGCAATTTGCAAATCACAATTTGGAATTTACCTACATCTGGCCCTCAAAAGGGAGGAGTAATCCATTTTCATAGAGCGTTTCTATCTTGGTTACACCTGCGTCCTGCAGTGTTGACAAACCACTCCAGCACCCGCCATGGGGGAGCTCTTCCAGGAATCCGATTGGGATGTCTGGGGAATACAGGCCTTTATTTGCACTTTTCGGCGGTACCGCACCCAATTGTGCTATAAGACCTGAAATTCAGGATTTTCATTGGTACTGGTGATTGGGGGCCTAAGTACAGCTCTAGCTAGCTGAGTGAGCTCAGATATCAAGAGAGGGATCGCCCTGCCCGGTAATCGTCTCCCTACTATCCATTCCGTGAGCCATTGTAACTGGGCTGCTAAGTAGTATGCTTCAAAATCGGAGACTGCCAAGCCCCCATCCGTTGTCAGCCTCCGAAGCATAACTAAGTCCACTTGACTCAAGCCTGAGCCTCAAATGAAATGTTACTATTTTGTAAATGTCCCTAAAGTTTGACTTGGGAACCCAGAGTGGAAACGCCATGAAATAGTATAATAGTCTGGGGAGTGCCACCATTTTTAAGAGGGCCACTCTGTCCGTCACGGAGATCAGCAAGGTGGTCCAAAAGGAGGCACTCACTCTTAGAGCCCCTAAACTTCCTGATATGAGGTGTTCCACCTCTTCCAGGCCCACATTCCCTAGCCAGAACCAATCACCAATCAAAAGGCCCTACGCAACCCCCTCCTTCCTAACCTCCAATCACCTTCCAACAACCTTGAGATGAAAAGCTAAGGAGCCCAGAAAACGCCCTGTACATCCCCAAGCTGAAGAAGCAAGGAGGTCAAGTTGTGATCGGGGAAGGAACGGGGAGGGCGGGACGTAAGTATTGGTACGAGAAATAGGGTATTCAGAGAATGAGAATTACCAGTAAGTAATGAATTCATTAACTTTGATCCGAGTACATTCAGATTAAGGAAGAGTTGACATTAGCTAGTTATTTGTCCACTTCTGAACTGTGGGGATTATTATGGCGGTCATTCTGACCCTGGCAGTTGAAAACCGCCAGGGCAGAGTGCCGCGGAAGCACCGCCAACAGGCTGGCGGTGCTTCATGGGCAATTCTACCGCCGCGGTCAGAAAAGGGCAACTGGCGGTTTCCCGCCGGTTTACCCCTGCCCCAAAGAATCCTCCATGGCGGCGCTGCTCGCAGCACCGCCATGGGGATTCCGACCCCCTTCCCGCCATCCTGGTCCTGGCGGTAAAAACCGCCAGGAACAGGATGGCGGGAACGGGTGTCGTGGGGCCCCCTAACAGGGCCCCATAATGATTTTCAGTGTCTGCGTAGCAGACACTGAAAATCGCGATGGGTGCCACTGCACCCGTCGCACACCAGCAACTCCGCCGGCTCCATTCGGAGCCGGCTTCATCGTTGCTGGGGCTTTCCCGCTGGGCAGGCGGGCGGCCTTTTGGCGGTTGCCCGCCCCCCCAGCGGGAAAGTCAGAATGACCACCGCGGTCATTTGACCGCGGTGCGGTCTTCTGGCGGTCTCCGCCCAGCGGGCTGCGCCCGCCGCCCACCGGGGTCAGAATGACCCCCTATGTGTTTTACATTTTGAACTGTTTGTTAGAATATTTTATTTCTTGTAATTGTTGTAATGTTATTGTATTGGGCACCTTTTGGGTTTAACAAGCCGAATAAAGTATTTACTGAATAGCTTATTACACTTTGCACATCTTTATATATACCATACCTCAAAAAAACATACAAATGTTTCCAAATCCAGTGGGGTGACAAAACGCTATGCATGCTTGGAGACAATCAAATATATACATGCAATCATAACAAATACAGTGAAAATGTCAGTATAAAATAGCATGAATTAAAAAAAATACATAAAATGCAAAAACAAAGGGGAGTGAAACAATAATGAAGCATTCAACTATATTGACAAAAACTCTAAGAAAATAAACATGTGTAGTAAGGGACAAAAAAATAAACTGAAAACTATTACACAAAAAGATGGAGCAGTTTATGTAAAAATACATCTTCAAAATTCGACAAAATGTGAAAAGGTTGAGAGAGGATTTTTTGAGTAGAAAGGGCTTCTTACATAACTGGAGTCGTTTGCAGAGACGCTATGAATAGGGAAAGTGGTCTTAGGAAATCTGCAGGTAAAGATTTTGCTTGCTCTTACTAGTTCTAAAGTGCTCAAATATGTTTTTTTTTTTTTATGAAGGCCACGATTAGGATTGGCCCAGAAGAGGTTGTGATATTTATCACATCCAATAAAGTATGACTCTACAGGATACAAAATTTCTCATGTGCAATAAATGCCACTATTGCCTGAAACATGGGGTATAATATGCAAATGTTTATGCTTTTCACACCAATATTTGCATTTCTTAGTATTTATTGTTCATTTTGGCCCTGATAAATTCGGACAGGTTTGATCTGCTAAAATGTACCAGGGGAACATTGTAGGAGTGCCGTGCTTGCCCCAAACATGTGATTTGAATATGTGTTTTAACAGGAGTTATGGCACATATCTGAATTAACCAGCCAATCATAATCAGCCTAAGTAGGCTGGTTGATGCAGTGTTTAATTTGTGTGGGTGGATGAAGGTGGTGGGAACCAGTACTAATTTGTTAGCACTGGGAGTTAGGGGGTCATTCTGAGTTTGGCTGGCGGCGGGCGCCGCCAGCCAAACGGGAACCGCCAGAATACCGCTGCGCGGTCAAAAGACCGCCGCGGTTATTCTGAGTTTTCCGCTGGGCGGGCGGGCGACCGCCAGAAGGCCGCCCGCCCAGCGGGAAACCCCTTCCCACGAGGAAGCCGGCTCCGAATGGAGCCGGCGGAGTGGGAAGGGTGCGACGGGTGCAGTTGCACCCGTCGCGATTTTCAGTGTCTGCATAGGGGCCCTGTTAGGGGGCCCCTGCAATGCCCATGCCATTGGCATGGGCACTGCAGGGGCTCCCAGGGGCCCCACGACACCCGTTACCGCCAGCCAGGTTCTGGCTGTCAAAACCGCCAGAACCAGGCTGGCGGTAAGGGGGTCGGAATCCCCATGGAGGCGCTGCCTGCAGCGCCGCCATGGAGGATTCCCCAGGGCAGCGGGAAACCGGCGGGACACCGCCGGTTTTCCGTTTCTGACCGCGGCTGTACCTCCGCGGTCAGAATGCCCATGGGAGCACCGCCAGCCTGTTGGCGGTGCTCCCACGGTCGTTGGCCCTGGCGGTCCATGACCGCCAGGGTCAGAATGACCCCTTAGTTTTCATCAGACTTTGATCTGAAGCAAGAAAGGCTGAAAGGGACAAAGGAGAAGGAAGAAAAAGATACGAAATGGTGACAAAGGGAGAAAGGATGAATGAAAAAGAAACTGCAAGAGTGAGCTAAAGAGACAGGAAGTATAGAGTGGTGGCAGAAAGAGGCATATGCCGGAATCTATGCACTGCAGCTTTGGATTTTGCCAACCTTGTGACTCAGCAACAACGTCATTTGGCATCAGCAGGTTTCTGAGAGAAAGTTTGGGCCTCTGCACTTATTATTTTAATAAATTAAGTACTGAATGTAAGAAGACTCGGTCACACACAATAAATTAGATTATTTTAGTTAAAGAATAGCCATTTCAGATTATCAATAGTATGCCAGATGCAACTGTCTCTATGACAACCAGTGAATGATTAGGTAGCAGTGCACAGGCAGCACTTGAAAGGTGCAAAGAAAGAGGTGCATATACAGGTTGGACTGCCACCACACAGTCTGAAAGAACTAGATCAAGGATGATGATTCTGTAATCAGCTGGAAAAAATAAAATGTTTAACAGTTGGAAAATGCAATTTTTGAAAATGTTCTCACTATAATTTCAAATTTAAGATGGGGCTAATGAGTGAGCTCAAGAGTATTCAGTGATGGGGAAAGGGTAGGACAGAACAAAGTGAATTCAGTTAAGAAAGCCTAGTTTTCATTGCAAAAAGACCTACAAACGATGTGATGACCAGAGAGGTGTTTGTTACAAGGTTTAATTTGAGGAAATGATAGAATATCCGGTCCTTGATGGTACCAAGACAGGCTCAAAGGCACCCATAGGTAGAACTAGGTGGTTTCAGCATATTGATGGACTGACATGCATGAACCTGCCTCTACATCCCTCTTCTACTGCAAGTATATGTCAAATAACATTGTGACTAAAAGCAAACTCTGGAGAGATGTTCACATGATGTTGAGGGGGATTATACCACAGCGGTCCAGCATGGACAAATTAGATCCAACCAGATGGAATAGAGGAGAATGTCAGCAATGTATTGTCGTGTATGTTAATTATGGGCTTCTACACAGCATTAAAAAAAATATTTTGAAATAAGTAAACTACGCAAACCATTTCACCAGTACTCATACAAGAGGTTAGAAGTGATAACAGAACCATGTGGCAGACTGTGCTAAACGCTTCTGAAAGATCAAGAGGGTCAGTAAGACTGGTATCCCCTCCACTGATCATCCTCACAACATCAGAGGATCAATA
Source organism: Pleurodeles waltl (assembly GCF_031143425.1). NCBI lineage: Eukaryota > Metazoa > Chordata > Amphibia > Caudata > Salamandridae > Pleurodeles > Pleurodeles waltl. The sequence goes on along the minus strand of NC_090451.1, from coordinate 275,661,291 downwards.
AGAAGGTACCCACTCTATTGATCATCCTCACAACATCATTCACCATCTATGGGATTGCAGTTCCTCGAAGGTCAATACATTCATCCTGAAGAAGACCTCAGGTGTTGGAGACAAAACTTGTTGGCTGAATGTGTTCTATGTACCTTTGAACAATACACAATTAAATATTGATGGATTCCACTGAAGTTTGCTGACTACTGTGTATGTACTAATTACTGCATGACATAAATGACCACTATTGATCGGAGACATGGAATATGGAGACTTTCCTTTTTCACAGTAATGGAATGTACATTTCGATGAACATTGAGTTTTGTAAGGAATGGATTTTCTATTCCATTCGTACAAAGTGCATTCCTAGATTGTGTATGTTGTAGATTTCACACAGTCCTGCGTTTGTACACCTCGTGTAGTGTTTTGTAGCTGATCCCCAAAGATATTAAACCTGGAGATAACAGTTAGTTTGAAATGGTCTGAGAGGGCAACAGTTGTACAACAGCTGCTTGTGTTTGTAAACTAATGAGGTGAAACGTTTGCTCAGACAGTATTAATAACGATTTGCACATTAGCAAATGCGGAGACAAATTCAGTAGCTTCAATATGCACTTTAGCAAATCTATATAAATGTAATTTGCATCTCCTAACCTGCCTCGGTCTGTTCGAATCGGGACCAAATTGTTTATCGTCTGAGCCTTCTGGTCATGGTAATTAAGTATGCATTGTAGATATGTATTGCAAAGGTGTTTGTCATAAACAATACATTTATAAATAAAAACATACATAACGCGTTCTTTGTGTTTAAAATCTTGAAAACACAGATGTACAGACTTGCAAATGAAGTTGAATTAATTGAAAAGTGAGCTGAAATAAAAAACATTTGGTCCATGCAACTATGAACTATATCATTTATACAGATTCGTACATGGATAGGGAACTCATTTCATAAATATGATATATAGGATTCAATATTCTTCGAATGTAAACCTATAATTTATGGTGACGGTATAATGCAGGCATATCATAGAGAGACCTCAGTTTCTATTTATTTGCTTTGGAGATTTGTAAAGCATGAATATGCTACCTGGCAGCCACTTCGAATGGTTATTTGTCTCTAAACGTTGCTGCAGAGTGAAATCCCAGTCTTCAGTCAAATAGGTTTGGCATTTGACAAGCTTGTTTCATAGCTATTGTTATTGAAATTGGTGCTCGTGTAGCACACAAGCTGCCATGGGTATAGCATTGTGGTGCCTTTCGGTGGTCATCAAGAAACGATCAGCTATATGACGCGATACCTGCACAGAATGTTGTTACATATTCTCACAAAAATAACACTGGATAAGTATGATGTAGGCAAAGAAGGATGCTGATATTGGTACAAGAGGTATTTGATCCTGACAACTGACTATTAGAAGATGTTACTCCAGCGTTTGTAGAATAGGCATACAGAGCCGAAAAAGCCAAATTATATATAGCATTGAGATTAATTGCTAACAAAGCAGACATGTCACAAAACTACTGGAGGGTTCAAAACATCACTCCCACAAACATACTGTAATTTAGAGCTTTTTAGCTAAAAAGTAAACAATTATTAATAATATTAAAAATAAGATTAATGTTAGACCTGACACCCTTGGGAGGTAGTCCCCCAAACCTTTTGACTTCAGCCTGTCTGTTATGTTCAATTCGTCTTTGTTGGCATTAGGAATCTGTGCACTTCACCACTGCTAGCAGTGTTAAAGTGCTTGTGCTCTCTCCTTTAAGCTTGGTGAAATTGGCTTACACCCAATGGACACATTTAATTTAATTATAAGTCCCTAGTAAAGTGGTACCACATGTATCCAGGGCCTGTAAAGTAAGTGCTACTAGTGGGCCTGCACCTCTCATTTTGCCACCCACAAAAGTAGTCTTTTAAAACATGTCAGGCCTGCTACTGCTGCTTGTAATGCAGTTTTAAACTGCCGTTCTGACCAGGTAAAACAAACCCTTTACCAGGGTCAAACCTTCCTTTTTAATACATATATGTCACCCATTAGGTAGGCCCTAAAGGTTCATCAGGCACGGTGCATTGTATTTAGAAAGTAGGACATGTGGGTTTATGTTTTACATGTCCTGGTGGTGCAAAATTCCTACAGTTGTTTTTCACTTTTGAAGGGCCCACGTCTCCCATAGAACATTGGGTTACTGTATTTCACTTAATAAGTCATAACTTACGTTTGGGAGCGGAGAGGAACATCAATTAATTGCCATTTAAAATCCTCTTTAATGGAACAGTTGGATTTTAAATAGCAATTCTGAAAGACCACTTTTAAAAAGTTGTCATTTTCTTGTCCTATACGGTGTCTGCAGATTGTGTCCTGAGTCACATGACTGTGAATAGTTGTCAGCTGGCCTTTGTGTATTCCTCCTAGATAGTGGCAAAAAGGGTGACTAGGTGTTTGCAGGATGGTTGGGGCAGCGCTGTTCCATTATCTTGTTTTATCTAGTAGGCTGTGGGTCTACATAAAGGATTACGAAGAATGACTTCCCACTATTAAATAATGATGCACATCCCTAACACAGTGTTGTTAGACCCTCCTGTCAAGAGATCTACAAAAGAGAACTACATTTAAATGGACCTCACCAAAAGCTGTTATCAAAGCTCTCTGAGTATTGATGCAAGCTTGGGAATATTCTGCAAACATCTCTATGGTCAGCATCTATGTGATATCCATTGCCTGACTGTTCTTGAGAATCTTCATCAGGATTGAGTCTAATGTACAGGGAGGACATTTGCTGTCATGCAAGTGTAGTGTAAAGGCAAATACTCTGAGGGACCGTTCAGCTGTCCTATCCTAGCCATTGTTTTGTACGTCCTTGCTGTTCCACTGTATTTTATTCTTTTTTGACTGAGCTTGAGTTGTCTTTGCAATAATTATTACATGCTTTGGAACAAGTATAAATGGAAAAATGTTCGCAATCACGTTTGGTGCTCTAGTTATTAGGGTTACCCTTAATTGATCACAAACATTTTTGTCTTTGATTAGTGAATCTGAGATGGAGGATGACTGTTGACTAATGTGAAACAATAGAGACAGGTCCACCATTACTTTTTCCACTATTTTTTACTTGTTTATCTTTAGCATCCATATAGAGTGAATAAACAAACATTCTCACTGTAGTAGAATTATGGACAATGTACCATCCTGAGTGATGTAAGAACCAGCCTCCATGGTTCATACAAGGAGCAGGTCAAGGCCTTACATACCCATAATTTTTACTGAGGAAGAAAACTCAGCCTCAACCTGACTGGCTGAAATTTTAACTGTTGGAATGTACTTGAACTGATTGAACAACTGCCAAAGTTTTACCATAAAGCCGAAACTTCTATGCATCTAGCAAAGGGAAGCAAAGGGAAGATCTGATTCAACATAGATTTACATTGATAGCGCTGTGCTGCTTTCTAAACATGGGTTAGCATGCTGCCTGCTTCCACAAGGTTGGCAATAAACCTGATGCTGTACTGAAGTTCTGCTTACTGGTTCTGCTTACTGGTTCTACTGATCTCTGTGTTGAAATCCCAGGTCTGGAAAAGGAGTCAAGAGAGCTTGATGCAGCGTGTAAAGAAGCCCTCTCTACCACTCAATAGAGGCTAGCGGAGGGCAGGACAAGGACCAACTTTCAAGTGCAGTTGAGCAGAGTGGTAACACTTTCTGGGGAGCATAGTGCCTTTATGTGCCACTGTAAGCTTTGCTTCTTACTCTGAGCCACACGAGGACCCCCCGGCCCTGCCTTGCTGTTTTTGTTCCTTTTTGTTCACAATTGTGAATTTGTGTTTTACTATATCTATACTCAGATTGTAGCCACCCTCCTAAAGCTTTGACACTGTATCCAAGCAGTTCTCAAACAGGAAAGGAGTCCACCTTCTCATTTCACATAGGCACCTCTCATGTTGGTGAGTTCCCCTTTGACATTTAGGCCCTCATTATGAGTTTGGCGGTCCTAGGGCCGCTCCGATGGAGGAGGCGGTTGCACCGCCACGGGCCCGATGTAGTAGACTGCCATATTATGACCATGGCAGTGTGCCGACCGGAACACAGCCAAGTCATCGCCAGTACCGCCAGTGTGGAAGGGCTGCTGCGGCCGGCGGTAGGCACCTCCCGGCCGGCGGGGAGCATGTTTCCGCAGACCATATTACGAGGTGGCACACTGCCGGGATATCCGCCACAGTTTCCCCGCCACGAAAAGCCTGGTGGAAACGAACAACATAAAAGGGGACACTCACCTTCAGGAACACAGGCACGTCTGCAGCCGCCATGGAACCAGACCTGGAAGTCTTTCCAATGCTCCTGCTGGCCATACAACTCCAGAACCAGCGACAAAGACACCAACCGCAAGTACACCTGCCTAGCACACACTGGAGGGAAGACCATTAGTACACAAACACACAACATACACACCCGTCACGGCTACCGGCTGCCACAGACACATGCAAACAAGCACCTGTACCAACACACACACAAACCACACACAACAAATCGCACATATGCTACACATCCATGTGGAAGGAAAGGCAGGACAAGTATGTTACCTCTGACACCAAGGGGTCCCTGGTGCAGATATGTTAAAGGGGAAAGGAAACACATTTAAGAACTATTTGCAACAGAGGCCTGCTGACCAGTCCAACTGTAATGGGTGCCCCAGGCCCACAGGACAATGTCCATGGCCGCCAACTTGACCCCTGACTGCACAGTGGCCTCCACATGGCAGGGGCATCAATGGGGCTAACAGGCACCTCAGTGGTGATGGGGGGAGGCGAGGTGGGGGCTTGGGTTTTGAGAGGGGTCCTTAGGTTTGGAGGGGGAGTCCTTTGGTTTCAGTTGGGGGGTTTAGGTTTTGACTTTGATTTTGGGGAGGGGGCTTGGGTTTGACTTTCGGAGGGGTAAGCTTGGGCTTTGTGGGGGTAGAAGTCTTAGGTGGGGGAGGGGCATGGCTTGTACCGGGGGGACCTTGGGAGGACTGAGAGGTGGACGGCAGGGGTTTTGGGAGGGTAACAGGGCACTTGAGGGGAACAAGGACTGGGTCAGTGGGAGGTAAAAGGGAAAATTCTTGAAGGAAATGTTTTTTTGGGGCAGAAGGTTGGTCATGGGATAAACGTTTGGGAGTGGAGGGAGAGGTAGTGGTTGTGAGGTGTGTACAGTGAGGTGCATTGGGTGCAGATGCGAGCATGGAAGCCATGTGTGTGCTGTGTGGCTGTTGGGTGGGTGAGTGTGGGCGTTTAGGTGTAGTGGGAGGGGGAGATGCATGGAGAGGGCAGGGTGGATGTCTGAATGTATGTTGTGGTGGTAGGGTGGCCGTGCTGCATGTGGGGTTGTTAACAGTTGTGCTCAGTGCGCATGTGGTGTATGGGGTGCATTATAGGGTCTGCTAATGTGGGAGGGGTAGGAATGAGGGGACTTGTGGCAGGATCTGGGAGTGATGATGCAGTGACTGCAGGTATGAGTGGTGTGTCTGTGAAAGAGTGGTGGGGGAGTCCCTGTAGGGAGTGGATGTTGTTGTGTCTGCATGTGTCTACTGTGTGTGTGCATGGCAGCAGTATCTTTTGTGGTGCTTGTGTTTGTCGTTGTGAACCGTGACTGTTGATGTGGATGCATGTTGGTATGAAGGTGTGTGTTTGATGGGTGAAGGGAGAGGACTGTGGGATTTGGAACAGCTGGAGAAGTGTGGCTCAATGGTTAGAGCGGCAGACCCTGAAGCAGAGATCTGGCTCAAGACCAGGGTTCAAGTCCCGCTTCGGCAGGTCTTGGGCTCAATTCCCCTTGACCAGATAATTCTCGCCTCGGTGCCTAATCTAATTCATGGGTCCCACTCTGCAACTCTGGGCAATAGCTTGCTTAATCTCCACAACGGCCCCAACAGCGCTTGGATGCCTGGCTTCACCCTGGGGGTGCTCAGGAGTGGGTGCCTCACAGGGAAAAGCCAGGAGGGGTTCCATAGCGGTATGAGTACAGCGCCTTGAGAACCTAACGGGTGAGTAGTGCGCTATACAAGTGCTAATTTACATTTTTTACATTTTACATTTAACAGCTGGTTGGAGGGGGGAGGGAAGAAGAAGGGACGCTGGCTGCCATCAATGAGGTGGCCAGAGCCTGAAAGGATCTCTGCAGGGCAGCCAGGGCACCGTGAATGCCTTCGAGGTAGGCTTTGGACTGCTGCATGTGTGATGCCTGTCCCTGAATGGCATTCACAACGGTTGACTGACCCTCATTGAGGACAGCAGGGCTGACTGGGGCAGAGGTGTCTGCGGTGAAGGAGATGCCCACCCTCCTAGGTGAGCAGGCACGGGCAACTGGGTTTGGAAGCTACAGGGAGGGCAGTGCTGATAAGGGGGGTGGTGGACAAGGATGGTGCTGGGATGGTCCCAGATGGGTCCGCCACCGCCAGGGAGTGTCCATCGGAGGAGGAATCCGAAGATGTTGTTGTCAATCCTGTCTCCCGCGTGGAACTCCCCTCACCCTCCGTCCCACTGGTCCTCTTGGCTCCACTGGTGTCAGCCTCCCAGGTCCTGTGAGCTGCAGATTCCCCACTCACTGGTGCCCCTTCTCCTTTGCCTGATGATGCTGAAGCACACAAAGACAGGGGAGGAGAGGGAGGGTGGCAGAGAAAGACAGCGTGCAATGTGTCAATACCAACCCTACATTCGCACAGAGTAAAAACATTCTGCTGCTATGCCATGGCAGGCCATGTCCTCAACTATACATGCTACAACAGTAGGACGCCATGGGGGAAACTACAGCAATACTGAAGGAAATCTGCTGATGGTGGAACAGTAGCACTTCTGTACTTTATGAGGGTTGCACTAGTAACACCTGCCCAGTGCCTGGCACATTGTCATGGTCGTGTATGGAGACATTTCTTGTACTCCTTTCTCAACAGAATCCTGCATGGGTAGGTAGCATGTCCACTAATCAATTGACAAATAACACAGTGACATCTAGGCCCACTGTGGCTATCTACACATACAGTACATGGCAGCTGATTGAGGACTCACTAATGACCTCTGTCACAGTGGTAGGCTGATACTGATGGCAATGCTCTGACACCTCAGGTGTACTGATGCTGATGGTAGCAGCTGGGCTTTTAAACCATGTTAAGGGTGACCACACAAATCCCAAATTGGAAGAACATGCCCACATAAGTCACAGTCTGCATGGTATTGGCACCCATCTATGAATCCAATCCTGCCAGGGTGGCTGATACCCAGAGTTGGCGTACAAATACCAATGACCTATGCTACACATACCCACTAGAAGCCAACCCAAAGCCATACAAGCATTACGTCATCGAGGTGTGAGTGTGTACTTACCCCATTGTGGCTGCTGTGCTGCCCTCAAGTGCCCATCCACCTCAGGGTAGGCCACTGCCAAGATGCAGCCATTAGGGAGGTCAGGGTCCAACGGGCAACCATCCCTCATAGGGAGGATGTCCCCAGCAGGGCCTCTACGGTCTTACGTGCCCAGTGTCCCAGTGTCTCAGGTCCCCCCACCTCTTGCAATGGGTGCTCCGCCAGCTATGGACCCCCAGGGTCCATACTTGCTTGGCGATGGCATGCCAAAATACCTTCTTCTGATGGGCGCTGACCTGCATGGGTGACACAGACAGAAGGACAAAGTCATGTAGAGTGACATTACAGGGTCAGAAGTAGACATCACACATCAGCCAAATCTCATGACCATACTCACGTGTCATCACACCACTAACGCTCAGACTACTCACCCATCTCCATGCAACACTCCATCTGCCTTGTCCCCACGCCTTTCATCCTCACACACATCACTTTCAAACAGGACAGTGACATAAGACTCACCTGCTGCTCTGGTGCCCTATACAACTGTCCATACAGGGGTAGAACCCCGTCCACAAGCTTGTCCAGCTCCTCCTGGGTGAAGGTTGGGGCTCTATCTTCTGCAGGACATGGCGTCTTGGCTCCCAGAGTCAGAACAGAGCAGCACATGCTTGCACGAGTGTCAGGAGTCAAGAGAGCTATGCCACAGTAAATGGCGGTCACGCCCACCACGTACATGACCGTCACCGCCGGTGGTGATCACCAATAGTCCCAGTCTCCCATAGGCAACAATGTTATCCAATGAGGAGTTGCATGGCGGCTGAGACCGCGTACAACCATGACGTCTAACGCCGGCAGAATGAGGTCACTTCCATCTGTCCTGTGCATGCAGGACAGGTGGCTGCCATTTTATATGCAATAAGTGATTTGTACATTAATTTTACGTCTGTCATGGATGAAATATAGCGACTACTGTATGGATTGACAATATCCTTTCATTGCATACATCAACTTTATAATTCTCCCCTCTCCTATTCACAGATACAGTGCAGTGGTGATGAGTAGCAGCCTCTAGTCGACCTTGCTATCCTGGAAGAGACCTTGCTATCCTGGAAGAGACACACATCATACAGACTTATTGTCTGAACCGTTAGACCATCATGGAGCTGTGTACCCAGTTGGAGCCATACGTCATCCCTATGCCATCCCTCCCTTAGTACAGGTGTTGTCAGTTCTCCTCTTCTTTGCCTTAGGGTCGTTTCAGATGACAGTGGGCTTGGCAGCAGGGATGTCACAGCCGATGGTTCAGCAATGTGTTGAAGGATGTACTGTGTGCTTTGCTCAAACATCTGCCCTGCTACATCAGGTTCCCCCAACGTGTAGATTTGGCCACTGTTAAAGCTGCCTTCTACGATTTGGCACATGTCCCTCATGCGATAGGGCACCCACATTGCCTTGGTAGCACCCTGGATAAATGAACAAGTATACAGGAACCGGAAAAACATTTATTCCATTAAGGTCCAGGTGGTGTGTCTGACTGACCAATATATATCCCAAGTTATGACCAAGTTCCCTGGTTATGTGCATGACTCATACATTCTGTGGAACAGCAACATCCCACACATGATGGCACAACTACAGAGGGACCGGACCTGGCTCATCGGTATGTATCCAATAGTATGTGTGCCCATGTAATTTCACCTCTCTTCACAATCTGCCTTGTGCGCCCCACCAGTATTGAGATGTGTCCTACCCGTGTGCACGCAGGTGACTCTGGCTACCCTAATCTGCCCTGGCTGCTGACAGCTGTGAGATATCCGACTACAGATGGTGAAAACCGTTTCAGTGAGGCCCACGGCAGGTTGAGGCGTGTCATCAAGAGGACCTTTGGGCTACTGACGGCCAGATTCCGCTGTCTACGCGTCTCTGGAGGTGCCCTACTTTACAAACCACTTGTTGCCTGCTGCATGCTACATACCTGGCCCTGAGGCGTCACATCACATTGCTGGATGTAGAGGAGGTGGCAGCTAGACCAGTACTGATGAAGGGGACATAGTGAGTGATGAGGAGGAAGATGATGAGGATGCAGCTGACTCCAGAGCAGAGTTAATTCAACAATACTTCCCTTGAGAAACAGGTATGTGTCAACTGTTTCGTATGTGGCCTGTTCTCCTGTCTGTTTTGTGACATAGCTCTTTCTGGTGTCTGTCATCAGTGGAGGTGTTGAGTGCAGCTCTCCCTCTGGGTGGTATGGGGGGAACATTTTGCCCATCAGAGGAGGTGCTACTTTTCAAATGTCAGTGCCATTTACACTCTGCTGTTGTATTGCATTACTAATGCAATTTATTGTCCATGTGCTTTGTCAACTGCAATTGTAGTGTCAAACATGGTGGTATCATCAGTATTGCTATTTATCCTCACAGTCCACAATGGGAGAATGTGTAATCCGACTGTTACTGACTGTGGAACATGCCTTAAGTTGACTTTTGTCAGCTGTGAGGGAAGGACCATTGGGTATGGATGTCTTGGACATGTTGATCAGACATGGGCACATGGTTTGAGATTCCACCTGCCAAATCACACTAGGGAGTGAGACATTGTACTGCATGTGTGTTGAGTGGCCAACATTGACTCCTATTGTGATAGTTGTCCCTGACTTGGTCTATTTGCAGGGCATTCATGTGGTGCAAATCTGGTTCCTGCCTTGCCTGGTGGCTCCCTTGACACACGTATCCAGAATATGTCTGCTCTACTATCTACCTTGCTGCATATTGCTACCCCTTCTGTCTATCTCACAGACGTTTGCAAGACAATGGTTTGACTGTATTGACATGTTATACAACTAAAAATCTTAATCATAACAATAATAACACGCAGGCAGTAGCTGTACTCAAAAAGGTGATTAATGTTATTCACAAATGCAATGGGTGATGAGTGGGGTCATGGTGGGTGAAATCATCAGAGTTGTTGTCCCAACTGTAGGTTGTCCAGGCCCAGTGTCCAAGGGGCCATTGGAGAATGGAGACGTGACAGTAGACAGTCAACAGGGTCAGTAAGTGGCAGACAAGGGAGAATGTTCAGGAGAGGGTCACTTCCTGGCAGTGGTCTTGGTCTTGGCATCAGGTCCTGCAGGATGTCTGGATGGGCGTCCTCACATGCGTGGGCATTCCTCAACTACAGGGGTATGGGTGCTGGTGGTCTGCATGTCCTCTGGCAGGGCCTCTATTCCACTAGCTGCCGCAGAAGTGGAGGGCTCTGTTGGAATGTGGCTAGTGTCTAGCATCAGCTGCCGGGTGGCAGTGGCAGTGGGACCTGTTCATGGAAATGGAGAGAGTTACATTGTTGAGATGTACTTGTTTGTTTCATTGTCTGATGCATAGAGTAGCTTGACTTGCTTACCAGTGATGGAAATGACATCTGCAGCACTGCAGACATTGCTTGCGGGTTCCATATTGTGGCATTGTTTCCATTGGGGATTGAGGATTTTGGATAGCATTGCTGTCATTGCCATGTGTTGGAACACAGTCAAAGCATCCAGTTTGTGTGGCATGTGCTGTGGTTTTCCATGTGGGTGTTCCACTGTGAAGTGGGACTGTGAATTATTAATATGTAGGGAGTGATGCATTGTGTGGGGATAGTGGCAGTGGGGTGGTGTGGCATGCAGGCGAGGGGCAGTGTCCTCCATTGTTGTGCTCCTCAATGTCTCTGTTAGTAGTTGTGGTTGCAAAGGATTGTGGGGGTGTGTGAGGGTGTGTTATATAGTGCAGTAAGCAGGTGTGTGTAGTGTGAGTCAGGTGTGGGGTATTCAGACTGTCCAATGTGGTGTCAGGTTCTGGTGCGGGTGATTTTTAAACCATGGCAATTTGCACCGCCAATGGTTTTCCGCTGTGCAATGACTGCCGTACTGCTTTGTGGGTCGTAATATGGAGGGCAGGGTGTTGTATGCGTGATAGGGCTGGTGGTGGGGACCGTCTCTCTCCCACCCTCGGTCGGCCTGGCGGTTTGGTATTTGTGGTTGTATTTGTGGGGTCTTCAGTTTGTGACTCGTAATACTGCGGTCACTGTACCACCATTACTGGTGGTCTTTTGGCAGCCCCCAGCACGGTGGTCTTGCGAAAAGACTGCCAAATTCATAATGAGGGCCTAAGGCTCAGGAACAAACTGATAGTGTTGCAAGAAGTGTGGATCCTGGCCACGACCTCATAAAACAAGGTTCATCATTGAATGTGTAAAACAGTAAATATGAACTTAGTTGCTAAAATTAATGAAGTTGTACTCATCGCTATAAATCCCATAGCAGGGCCTTATTTAGAGAAAAGCTTTGATGTAACATCTGCCAATTTTTGTCAGAAATTATATCAAAGCTCTCCTTGGTTCACACTCATTATTTAGAATGTGTGGAATCTGGCTTTCATTCATAGTTGACCTGTTGCTGCCTCTGCCTTGACACCTGCAAGAATGGCATCAGCAGGGGTTCCCTGTGATAAAACAAAAAAACTCCCAAAGCATGAGTGACCTTAGTTATTTTATTTCTAAAGATTACTCAGGATACTTTATATGTAAGGAGAAAGGAGAGTAGGGTGTGGGGTGCCTGGGGTACACCTCACAGACAAGTGAAGGGGGCCAAAGAAGACAGATATTGAATCCAAGGTCCTTGAATAAGATGAACAAATACATTCTAAATATATACCGTCCCAATGAGAGGATGTAGGCTTTTTTCCTGTCCTGTGTAAGCTTTCATTGATGTACACAAACTCTGCCAATATGAACCAGCAACCTCAGTTATGTGATGGTCGGTCGAACGAACAGACACCCCCTCAATCTTGAACTACAGACAACTAATTGCAGGAACACTGAAAATGGTGCTATTGTATCTCAGCACTGCTAATTCATGGTGGCCAAATATTATAGGTAATAGGGAATTCTTATACTACCCCTTCAGTGCACAGCACATACTCCAAATGTAATTGCATCTAAATATCAAGCCAATCTACACAATATGTACAGAGAAATCATATTTTCAGTAATTTATTACAGAAGGATCAATGAATCAATATCAATAGCATCGATTTACTGATATATTGGAAAATATATAACATTCACAAAAAATATTGCCTCCCTATACTTAAGTAATGAACACACAAATATTGATAATCAAAATGTCACAATTAAAAATATCTTTCTTTTTACTTGTATCAATAACAAAAATATTGGAAACAAAAATATAAGGACCTTTAAATAAACATGTAAATTGTCAAAAATATTGCAACACACATCAACTACATTAATACTGCCACAATAAAGGCCTTTCATTACTAAACCTTAAAATAGTAGCATTTTACATTATCCAAAAATAAACATATAAAGGTATATTTTTTCTAACATTATAACAAAGTTATATCACTAAAATAAACTTAGAATATGTAAACAGCTAAAATCAGCACATCAACAAATTATTTATCTGTACAATAAGTATTAACATATGAATATGAAAAAAAATACTTTCAAATATATAAATAAGTAATACATCCCAAATAAAAAAAAAGTAGAACTATATATGCAACATTATCAAGTAAACACTAATTAGCATTCACCATAAATCACATTAATTGAAGAAGAGTTCAAAGTAAATGAGCACTAACCAATAAAAACAAGCTATAAAGCAAAGTAGCCGATACAATTATATAATCAATTAAACTAACAATATAAAAGGCACACAAAATCTAACAACTTACTACTCCAAAAACTATGAAAGCTGGAATTTGACAATACTCTGCTGGATTTGCCAAAGACTATCAAGAAACAGAAGTGGAAAAATACATTTAAATATCTACTAAAGTAAAGTAAAAAGTTTTTTTTAAAACTAATACATGAATTAATTAAAAAATAAAAAATAATAAATAACAAAACACTCTACTTATTGTATTTCTTAAATTGTAGATCCTACAGAGAAATTACTACACCATTGAGAAACTACTAATCTACCAAAAAAGTATAGCAATCACGTACCTGGAAAAAGACACAAAAAAGTAAGTAAATAAAAAATATTTCTAAATACCGACTGACCCTAAAAACGTAAAAATAAAATTAAACCCCCTCAACACACACTAGCTATTAAACAACAAATTTAAAAAATAAAACTAAAACAAAATTTTCCCCCAACAGAAAAGGACCCACTTGACCCATATTACACCTTCAACGAAAAAACTGAAAATAAAGACTGCAATTACCAGCAAGAACACGTTAGTTTAAAATAGAAAATTAATAGCACAATTTTATATGTCAATAGCAAATGTAATATAAATATTTTAACATTTACTTATCTGTATTATTACACTATTTTCAGAGTCCTGATTATGAAATCCGAGGACCACCAAACTCGGGGTGGTGGTCGGACCGCCGCACTCCTGTCCGTGCTGGTCACAACTCCCCTTTCCACCAGCCTTTCCATGACGTTGGTGGAAAGGCAGCATTGGGTGCCACAGGGGGCCCCTATACTGCACACGACCATGTCATCGGCAGTGCAGGGGCCCCCCTACTACCACCCTCGGAGTGCGCACTCTGCTATGTAGACGGTGCACATTCCTAGGGTGCTTATATGCAACAGCATTGGCCTTGGCTCCCTAAGGCAACCAAGGCAAATGCCAGCACACTGTTTCCACTGGACTGGCCGGTGGAAACGTCATAATACGATATTTCCGCTGGTCAGCCCGGTGAAAATATCGTATTGATGGTCTTGGCGGCAATGCCACTGAGATCGTAATCAGGCCCTGTTAGTCTTTTCATCCTTGGCATGGTCTCCCTTAACGTTTTGCCTCTGTTTCCCAGGTTGTTGATGTTTTTGCTGTTTTTGTTACTCTGGGCACTTTACCACTGCTAACTAGTGCTAAAGTGCAAGTGCTCCTTTACAAAATGTGTATGTAATTGGCTTATCCATGCTTGGCATATTTGATTTATTAGTAAGTCCCTAGTACAGTGCACTGGAGGTGCCAGGGCCTCTAAATCAAATGCTACTAGTCGGCCTGCAGCACTGGTTTTGCCACCCACATAAGTAGCTCTGTAATCATGTCTCAGACCTGCCATTGCAGTTTCTGTGTGTGCAGTTGTAACTATAAATTCGACTTGGCAAGTGTACCCACTTGCCAGGCCTAAACCTTCCCTTTTCTTACATGTCAGACACCCCTAAGGTAGGGCCTAGGTAGCCCCAAGGACAGGGTGCAGTGTATGGTTAAGGTCGGACATATAGTAATGTGTTTTATATGTCCTGACAGTGAAATATTGCTAAATTATTTTTTCACTGTTGCAAGGCCTGTCCATCTCATAGATTAACATGGGGGATACCTTTAAATCTGATTAAAGTGTAGATTCCCTTTGGGAGAGGATGGACATGTGGAGTTTGGGGTCTCTGAGCTCACAATTTAAAAATACATCTTTTAGTAAAATGGATTTTGAGATTGTGTGTTTGAAAATACCACTTTTAGAAAGTGAGCATTTTCTTGCTTATACCATTTCTGTGACTGCCTGTTTGTGGATTCCCTGTCTGGGTCAGTTTGACAGTTGGGTTGGTTGCACCTCACACTAGTCAGTGACACAAAGGGAGCTGGGGTGTAGTCTGCATTTCCTGATGAGCCATCTGTGCTAGGAGGGTGGGGAGGAGTGGTAACTCACACCTGAAAGAGCTGTGCCTGCCCTCACACAATGCAGTCTCCAACCCCCTGGTGAGTGTCTGGGGCCTGGCCTGGGCAAAGCAGGATTTCACATTCAAGAGAGACTTTGCTTTGAAGTAGGCCTACTTTAAAGGAGAAATTGGGTATAAGAAGGGCACCCAAAACCACAGACTTTAGGACACATCTGGAAACCAAGAGGGACCTCTGCCTGGAGAAGAGCTGAATAGGTGAGGAAGAAAAGCTGCCCTGCCTGTGACTGTGCTTTGTGGAGCTATCCTGCAGTTGCTGCTTCTACCAGATTCAGATGGCAAACACTGGGCTTTGTGTGCCTTCCATCTTGTGAAGATCTCCAAAGGCTTGATTTAGAGCTTGCCTCCTGTTGTTTGAAGTCTCAGGAACAGCAAAGACTTCTCTCTGGCAGCACCTAAAGTCTCTGGAGAGACTCCTACTCTCCCCTGTGGTGCCCATCCAGTTCCTGGGACCCTGAAAGGAGAAGCTGGCAGCCTAAGAGGAAGAAATCCACACACAGAACGCCGTGTGGGGAAAAGATCAACACAACTCCGATCTGTGGCTGAAAAATCGATGCACCGCCGGCCTTTCAGCTGAAAATCGACGCTCGCCTGCAACACGACTAAAGAATTGATGCACGGAGCTGGAGAAATAATGTGCAGCATAGCTGATGGAGGCTGGGAGATCGCAACCCGTGCTGCGTGGTTTTCGGATCATCGTGCGGCTAGATATCTAACGCAAACACTGCTGGGCATGTAAAAACAACTCAAGGCCTGCCCGGACCCGAGAGTGCTGACCGGATCGACGCATCGCTCTCCTGCAGAGAGTAGAAATGACGCGCCCCGAAGCTGACAAAAGGAGAAACGACGCAAGGTCTCACTCGTGAGTGAAATCGCCGCATTGCAAGCCCTTTTTGACGCACACTCGCCCGTGCATGGTTATTTTTTATGCACCCAAGGTACATTTTCATGCTAACAGTGTTAGTGTGTGTTTAAAATTACATGAAGACTCTTTTTGCATTTTAATTGATAACTTGACTTGTGTATTGTGGTTTTTTTGTCATTTTGGTCTTGTTTTGTTTAGATAAATATTTCCTATTTTTCTAAACCTGTGTTGTGTCATTTTGTAGTGTTTTCATTAAGTTACTGTGTGTGTTGGTACAAATACTTTACACCTAGCACTCTGAAGTTAAGCCTACTGCTCGTGGCAAGCTATCAAGGGGGTAGGCAGGAGTTAGCTGAGGGTGATTCTCTTCTACCCTGACTAGAGTGAGGGTCCTTGCTTGGAAAGGGGGGTCACCTGACTGCCACTCAAAGACCCCATTTCTAACATTGGTGATCAGCGGATGGTATTGGACTTGTATTTGTAATTGACATACAGTAATTAAGTGTACGCTACTGTTTTGAATTCAGACCACTACGTGACCACATACTACTTGTATTGTGACTTTTGATTTTGTCTTTGGAACTTCTTTTTGTTCTATTTCTCACTGATCCCTTGACTGACTTTTTTGAAACTTCATTTGGGAACTTGTTTTTCTGCCTTTGGAACTTAGCACTTGTTTTTGAATCTTCATCATGTCCCAAGCTGGAGATGCATCAGTTGGAGCTGAGTTTGACATAGAGAAATTGGAGAGTTATACCAAGGCTCAGTTGAAGCAGTTCTGTAAAGGTTCTGACTGTCGCATTAAGAACTCATCGAAGAAGGAGGAGCTGCAAAAGGCGCTGAGGGCCTGGGTAACAGCCAAGAGCACTGAAGGGCATACAGAGAATGAGGGAGACAAGGAGGAGGAGGAGGAAGAGTGTTCCATACACAATGGTATTGTGGGTGGGCTTGTTATGTCCAGGGAGAAGGTCTCCAGGGCAGGTAGCAGTGTCTCATCTAATGGTCTGACACCTGAAGAGTTACAGGACAGATAGGCAGAGAGAGAGAGAGTACCAATTGCAGCTGGAAAAGCTCAATCTCAAGATGGAGAGGGAAAGGGATGACAGGAGGATGGCCATTGAAGAAAGGAAGATACTACTGGCTCATGAACTTAGCTTAAAGGAGTTAGATCACTGGAGCCATTCTAGTAGAGATGATGGTAGCAACATCACAGTGCAGCCAGAAAGAAGGGTACACATCCCAAAAGACCAAGTGAAGGATTACCAGAGGGAGGATGACATATACTTGTGGTTCAAAGGGTATGAGGCTGCTCTCCATATAAACCTGGTCCCTGAAGCTCCATGGGGGGCAGCTATGTGGAAGCACTTTGAGGTAGAGGGGAGGGATGCACTGACAGCCTTAGGGGATGCTCAGAGTCTCACCTACACTATCATGAAGGATGCCCTACTCACAAGATATGGTCTCACCCCTGAGCAGTATAAGGACAAGTTTAGGTCCTCTAAGAAAAAGGAATCCCAAACATGGTTGGAATGTGTTGATTCTTATTGCAGGTCACTGGATGGTTGGGTGAAGGGTAGTAAGGTAACTATGTATGAGGGGCTTTACAATCTGATTGCTTGGGAGCACTTGTACAGTTTATGTTTTCCAGAGCTGCGCCAGCACCTGATTGACAGCAAGCTGACTGATCCCAGGAAGCTTGCACAGGAAGCGGACCGCTGGGAGAGCACCAGGGTCCAGAAGAGGTATGGGGGAGACCACGACAAGGGTGGGTAGGGTTCCTCTCAGAAGAAAGGAAGGGTAGGTGTAAACAGGGGGAGTTCTCTAAAGGGCCCCAAACTGATTCACAGGGCAAGTATTCCCAACCCCCCAGTGAGAAGAAGCCATGGTTCTCCAAAGGGAAGCCAGTGGCAGGTGGTCCCCCACGTAAGTGCTATGCATGTGACCAGGTGGGTCATGTGAGGGGGACACCAAATGCCCCAAAAGTACACCGGCACCCACTGGTGCGCCATCCCGGGGTTTGGCCAGTGTAGCGCTTGGGGAGGAGTTGGTTCCAGGTGGGTGGGAGCCCGCTGAGATGACCCTTGTCTCACTAGGGGACTGTGAGATGGTCCAGAGAACCCTGGTGCCTGAAAACACTAAGAAGTACAGGCAGTGGGTGACCATCAATGGACAGAGGGTAGAGGCTCTGAGAGACACAGGAGCCAGTGTGACTAACGTGAGGAGTCACCTGGTGTCTGAAGAGCAGATTGATCCCCGGGTACTTCATCAACTAGTTGCAGTGGATAACTCAGAGCGCCTGTGCAGAGTGGTGCAGGTTCCCTTTGAATGGTGGGGGTCTCAGGTTCCTTGAAGGTAGCTGTGAGTCCAACCATGCCTGTTGATTGTTTGCTACGCAATGACCTGGAGGATTCCCTTGGAAGGGGTGGAACACAGGTCTCACTTGGAGATGTTGGGTCTGCCTGGGTGGGTATGTGTATACGGCCGGTCAATGGCAGCCCGTCAGGATAATCAAGAGCCCCTGGAGCCTGAAACAGTGGCCCAGGGTACCGCCAAGAAGAGTAAGGGCAAGGGGCGCGGGAAACTGGCCCCAGAAGTTCCCACAGTCCGGGAGCAGGCGGAGCCTGAGGGTGACGCCCCTGAAGCCTACCCGGAACAGGTGGCTGAACTGGGGGAGGTCCCTGAGCTGTGGCAGTAGCAGCAGGAAGGGGGGCCCACAAGGGAAGCATTCTGTGCAGCACAGAAGACATGCCCTACTCTGGAGGGTTTGCGGCAGCAGGCTGCAGACCAGGCTGCTGGCAAGGAGCCAGGATCACACCTGATTTATTGGGAGGATGACCTCCTGTATAGCGAGCCTAAGGTTCCTGAGACTGGGTCAGCCCATGTGCTGTTGGTACCCCAGTGCTTCAGGGCCTTACTACTGGGGTTGGCTCATTATGTGCCTTTAGCTGGACATTTGGGGCAGGACAAGACCTTTGAGCCACTTTCAGGGGCCCCTAATGTGCAGGCACTCAGATGCACATTTCAGGTCTTGTCAGACTTGCCAGGCAAGTGGCAAGAGTGGGAGGAAATGTAAGGCTCCCCTCCAACCTTTACCTGTTGTCAGTACTCCCTTTGAGAAAGTAGGCATTGACATTGTGGGGCCTCTGGATCCCAGGCCAGCCATGGCCAACAGGTTCATCCTGGTCTTGGTGGACGATGCCACCCGGTACCCAAAAGCCATTCCTTTGAGATCAATCACTTCCCCAGTGGTGGGTCATGCTTTGATGGGGGTTTTTACCTGCATGGGGGTCCCCAAGGAAGTGGTATCTGATAGGGGTACCAACTTCATATCCACGTGTATGAAGTCTCTGTGGAAGGAGTGTGGGGTAACCTACAAGTTCACTACCCCTTACCACCCCCAAAGTAATGGTCTGGTTGAGAGATTCAACCGCACCTTGAAAGGCATGATCATGGGCCTGTCAGAGCCCTTGAGGCGGAAGTGGGACGTCCTCTTTCCATGCCTTCTGTTTGCCTACAGGGAGGTGCCTCAAAAGGGACTTGGGTTTAGTCCCTTTGAGCTGATTTATGGCCACCCTGTGAGGGGACCTTTGAGAGTGGTGAAGGAGACTATGGAAAAAGCTCCTAGTAAACCAGCCCAGGATGTATTCAGTTACAGGCTGGCTGTGAGAAACCAGACTGCACGCTTCAGGAGTCTCGCACAGGAGAACCTGGAAGCAAGCCAGGAGGATTTGAAATGGTGGTATGACCAGAATGCCACTCTGGTCAAGTTTAAACCTGGTCAAAAAGTGAGGGTTATGGCACCAGTGGAGCCCAGGGCGCTCCAGGATAAGAGGACTGGGCCATTTGAGGTGGTGGAGCGCAAGACTGAAGACACCTACCTGGTGGACTTGCAGTCTCCAAGGAACCCTTTGAGGTTCCTGCATGTCAACCGCCTCAAACCTCACTTTGAGCGGACTGAACTGTCCATGCTCCTTGCAACAGATGATGGGGTAGAGGAGGAGATTGAGCCTCTTCCAGACTTTCTGTCTGCAGGAGAAAAAGATGGGTCAGTGGAGGGAATGATCCTCTCCCCCTCCCTGACTGAGGAGCAGCAGGGTGTTGGGACAGTTTGCCTCACTGTTCTCCCTGATCCCAGGAGTCACACACTTGTGCACACATGATGTGGACACTGGGGACAATATACCTATTAAACAAAAGGTTTACAGGGGGACTGACAGGGTGAGGGCATGCATTAAGGATGAAATATCCAAAATGCTTACCCTAGGGGTTATTGAACACTCCAGCAGTCTTTGGGCCAGCCCAGTGGTATTGGTCCCAAAGGCTGCTGCACCTGGTGCCACTCCAGAACTTAGGTTCTATGTGGACTACCGGGGACTCAATGTGGTCAGCAAGTCTGACGCACACCCCATCCCCCGAGCTGATGAGCTCATTGACCGGTTAGGGGCTGTCAGTACATTTGACTTAACATCTGGGTACTGGCAGATTGCCTTAACTGAGGGGGCCAAGGAGAGGTCAGCATTTTCTACCCCATATGGACACTTTCAATTTAAAGTCATGCCATTTGGGATGAAGAATGTCCCTGCCACCTTTCAGAGGTTGGTCAAACAGGTGTTGGCTGGGCTGGATGAGTTCAGTGCTGCCTACCTGGATGACACTGCTGTTTTTAGTTCCACATGGGAGGAACACCTGCAACACCTCTGGAGAGTGTTAGAGGCCCTGCAGAAGGCAGGCCTCACTATTAAGGCAAGCAAGTGCCAAATAGGGCTTAGGACACCGGGTGGGGAGTGGCCAGGTGGCACCCCTACAGCCTAAGATTGACACAATTCTGGCTTGGGAGCCTCCCAAGACCCAGACTGAAGTGAGAGCCTTCTTAGGTTTCACAGGATACTACATGAGGTTTGTCAAGGGATATGGTACCATTGTTACCCCCTTGACTGAGTTGACTTCGAAGAAGCAACCCAGGAAAGTGATCTGGACAGAGGCTTGCCAGAATGCCTTTGATGCCCTGAAGGCTGCCATGTGCAAAGCACCTGTGCTTGAAGGCACCTGACTACTCAAAGGAGTTTGTTGTGCAAACAGACGCCCCAGAGCATGGTATTGGTGCAGTACTCTCACAGCTTATTGAAGAGGGCCTAGATCAACCAGTAGCCTTCATTAGCAGGAGGTTACTACCCAGGGAACGTGGGTGGAGTGCCATAGAACGTGAAGCGTTTGCTGTGGTCTGGGCACTGAAGAAGCTAAGACCCTACTTGTTTGGGACTCACTTCCGAGTTCAGACCGACCACAAGCCACTCAGATGGTTAATGCAGATGAGGGGTGAGAATCCAAAACTGTTGAGATGGTCCATTTCCCTACAGGGGATGGACTTTATGGTGGAACACCGTCCTGGTACAGAACATGCCAAGGCTGATGATCTGTCCAGGTTCTTCCGCCTTAGTGATGAGAACTCCCATGAGGTCCCTAGTACAGTGCACTAGAGGTGCCAGGGCCTGTAATTCAATCATGCGGAGAAAAGATTGACGCAACTCCGATCCGATCTGCGGCTGAAAAATTGACACGCTGCCAGCTTCACGGCTGAAAATTGACGCTCGCCTGCAACACGACTGAAGAATCAACGCACAGAGCTGGAGAAACAACGCGCAGCATCGCTGACGGAGGCTGGGAGATCGCAACCCAAACTGTGTGGTTCTCGGATCATCGTGCGGCTGGATTTCCAACGCAAACACCGCTGGGCGTGTAAAAACAACGCAAGGCCTGCCCGGACCCGAGAGTGCTGACTGGATCTCCTGCGGAGAGAAGAAATGACACGCCCCAACCTGATGAAAGGAGAAACGATGCAAAGTCTTGCTCATGAGTAAAATCGATGCATCGAAAGCCCTTTTTGACGCATACTCACCCGTGCGGAGTTATTTTTGACACACCCAAGGTACATTTTCATGCTAACAGTGTTAGTGTGTGTTTAAAATTACATGAAGACTCTTTTTGCATTTTAATTGATAACTTGACTTGTGTATTGTGGGTTTTTTGTCATTTTGGTCTTGTTTTGTTTAGATAAATATTTCCTATTTTTCTAAACCTGTGTTGTGTCATTTTGTAGTGTTTTCATTAAGTTACTGTGTGTGTTGGTACAAATACTTTACACCTAGCACTCTGAAGTTAAGATTACTGCTCGTGCCAAGCTAACAAGGGGGTAAGCAGGGGTTAGCTGAGGTTGATTCTCTTTTACCCTGACTAGAGTGAGGGTCCTTGCTTGGACAGGGGGTAACCTGACTTCCAACCAAAGACCTAATTTCTAACAGGCCCATAGTGACAGAAAGAACAAGATATATCACAGCACAGAAAGGGAAACATTATTCTCTCACATGAGCTACAATTACAGCCAAGAATGTAGAAGTACAGAGACTACCAATTAGGAATGTACTAAATATCACTCTAATGCCTGCTATAGGAGGGTGACTACAAAATATGATGTTATTCATGTAGGAGAACACAGCCTCCCTCTACACAATGTCACCAAAACCGAAGTAAGACATGTAGTACATGATTTAAGTGAGGCATGTCCTAGCTATCAAGTGCCCACAACTAAAATACTAAAAGTTATACTCCCAAAAGTTTTCGAACCCATCACAGGCCAGCTACCTCCTATACCCACCTTAAATGTTTAGTAGTCTGAACTAAGAAAGCCATCAGTGATGCCCCTCTGTCCCCTAGAAGATAGCAAGATATCAGAATTCCTGAACACCCCACCACCACACATAGGCCCTCATTATGGCCTTGGCAGTCTTCTGACCGCCATGCCTAAGGTGGCGGTTTCACCGCCAACAGGCTGGTGTTGAAGACTGCCACATTATGAGTGTGTATGCAGACATACACCCACTCACTCACACACACACACACACACACAACAGGCCCCACCCTCCCAACCCACTCCCCTGTCAGACGCCCAACCTACCTTATCATGCGAGGAGGTCATCCGGCAAGGAACGGGCGCTTCCACCGCCGGCAGCGCCATGCCATCAGGACACTGCCAGGCCGTATTACAGGTGATAATATGGCTGGCGGAGTCCTTCTGGCGGGGTGGGGCCGGTGCACCTCTGCCTGACACCATGACTACTGCTGGATTTCCGCCCAAAATGTGGTGGAAATCCAGCAGTACTCATAATATGGTGGGCGGAAGACCACCAGCACTGGTGGTCTTCTCGTGCCCGCGGCTTTGACTGTCTTTCAAAAAGACCGCCAAAGTCATAATGAGGTCCATAGTGAAGAACCCTTCCTCTTACATGATAAGCCTAAGATAAGAATGAAAAATGCATAAAAATATTTGCTACAGCAGATAACCTAATAAAACTAAGCCAGTGTCAAAAATGGATTATGAATGGGACATTTAAAATGTGCCCCAAATCATTCATTCAGATATACACTTTACATGGCCGTCCATCAGGACACCGCCTGGCCGTATTACAGGTAATAATATAGCTGGTGGAGTCCTTGTGGGGGGGGCGGGCCAGTGGTGGAACCGCCCATGCACCTCCGCCTGACAGCACGACTACTGCTGGATTTCCACCCAAGAGGGGACACCTCCAATAATCTGCACGAAGTGTAGAACATGTAGCAAACAGCTAATTTGCCTTTGACATTAAGAAAAATTATTGCACTAGTCTGTGTCCCGTAACATCATAAGTAAAATATATTTAATTTAATATTAAACAAATAATTTTTTTACATCAGCCAAAAAACATACAATTAAAATAGCAAATAAGACTGATGCATAAAGAATATATATATTAATTAGTCAAAAAATGAAAATGTCACCAACCACAAAGCTCAAAATTACAAACTCAAACGTAACCAATTAAATACAACACATAAAATGTAATATAAATGCCAATCACATCAAATACACATACCTAGTAAAATATAACATTTCTTACCCAAAAAATAAATTAAAATTACAGTTCTGTAGCTGTAGCTGTTCATCCATATCCATATAGTCAAAAGTATAATCCACCAAAATTTGGAAAATTAATTTTTACAAAAAGCCCCTAAAAATGCAAAATTGAAACAGGTCCATTTTGAATCCAGTAAAGCAATTGAAAGTCTTAAGTAACCATACATAAATTAAAAAGGTTAAAAAAGAAACATACATGGAAAACCTTAATCATCAAAGGAAATCAAAATTAAAAACATTGGTTTACTAGAAACCAAAATTGTTTCCCTTAAAAAAAAATCCAAACGTTCATATGATAACTTTGGAACCGTAACCTGTAAAAGAGCAAACAATGTCCACCCAGAAAAACACTATCTTCAAATGTAACATAAACATTAAAATTAAACTATACAAAGCACATAAAATAAAATAACAATATGAAAGAATGATACATTACTATCAAGCTCTAACTGGGCGTAATATAGAACACTTGTAAGCCAAATAACCCAAACTACTGATATACTTTCAAAACACTAGAAAGCAACAGTATAATGACCATTTAGTAGTACTCCCCACAAGCCCCTCCCCCAAGACCTGAAAAGGTCTTACCTGATCCAACAAACAACAGTACCTTTCTGCAACTGATGTCCAGGCAAATGAATAAAATTTGGCACAAATAGAGTACAAACGTTAAGGTAAATGAAAATGGTCGCTAAATACCACAAAAAAAGACTATCTCCCCATAGAAAACAATAGGGATTTAAATAGAAAATGTTTAAAAAATGTTTATAAAAATTTTAAAATGTTTAATGTACACAACTGTAAACATAATTATATGAATATATGAAATACATATGTAAAGTATAAAATAAATAATGCTATACAAATATCTAAGATATACTTGAAAAGAAATTAAAACTATTACCAAAAAACAAGTATATTTGTGTATAAAAAATAAATGTACCACACTTGAAAAAATAAAAGAAAATGTCCAACACTGTTCATAAAAGTTATGTACTTGTTTTATTTAGTATTAACAAAGTACTAAAACATGCTTTAAATACAACATTGATTTTTATCCTAGCTGTACAAATATTTATGTACTTTAAACTGTATACATATACATTATATGAATGTTAAAAAATAAAAATAAAAATTAGACTGTTATGTACCTTTATGATTTAAAAAAAAAAAAAGTATTAATAAAATAAATAAACCTCTTTGAAATTTGCACCATTTTTGGGAAGGTGTTGGACACTAAAGGGGTTACAGTTACTATTTACACTCCAATCCAAACCATTTTGGAGAAGGTATTGGACACTAAGGGCCTCATTTGGAGTTTTGCTGTCCCACCACGGGGCTGCCAAACTCACGGGGTGGATGCCACCACCATGGTGGTGGCATTCCTCCCGCCCTATTACAATGTTCCCGCCTGTCAGACCAGCAGGAACGGGGCTACGGGACAGCACTAGGCTCCCTTAAAGGAGCCAAGTGCTATCTCCTAGCACAGAGGAGCCGACCAGCACCCTCAGAATGCACAATGTCAAAGCAGACACTGAGCATTCTGAGGGTGCTGGGCATGGGGGCCCCTGCACTGCCCATGCCATAGGCCACATTCTGTGGCCCCCAGCACACCCTCACCGCCAGCCTTTCCATGGTGGTCACACCATGGCAGACCGCCACACTTGTAATGTATCCCTAAAGCTGTTATATTTACTATTTCCACTCGATTTTGGGGAAGGTGCTGGACACTACACTAAAAGGGTCAGATTTACTAATACCACTCCAAACTAAACCATTTTAGGGAAGGTGTTGAACACTAAAGTGGTTACCTTTATTATTCCCACTCCAATGTACACCATTTTGGAAGGGTGTTGGGCACTAAAAGGATTACATTTACTATTCCCATTCCAATCTAAAACATTTTGAAGAAGGTGTTGGACACTTAAGGCCACATTTACGAGTTTGGCGGTCGGACCGCCAGACCGCCATAGTGGCGCCTGCCAAAAAACCACCATGTTGGCGGTCATACAGACTCCTGTATTACAAGTTACACAGGCAGGACTGACAAAAGTCAGCCACAAATCCAACACTGCCAGTACTTTGGAGGGTGGGAAAAAGGCGGTCCGACCACCAGCACCAACAGCCCACCAACCGACCACCGAACCTGTTACAAGTACAAAGCCGCAGTGGTGGTCAGCCAAGGCGGCCCGCCGATGGCGGTCTGAATCACAGCGGCTCGCGGTCAACAAAGTATAACACAGTTCCACACTGGATGGATTTTAAAACCACACAGCTGACATACATTGCCACACCGAAACACCTGCAAAGCACACTATAAAACACACCCATTCGCACACCTCAGTCCTTTGCATCCACAACCCCAAACATTGTAGCCATTGAGCACATGATCAAAAAAGATAAAACCATAGAATAGGCACCCCACAAACTTGCACTAAGCACATATCCCACACCCTCAACTCACCCCATCACATTCATTTGAACCACACTACTCCATTAACTCCCTGTCACCTGTTTAATTCCCACCACCAATCAAATCGCCACCATGTCACCCCAGTAAAATCCTTGTTTCACTGAAGATTAGGTAAGAGTCATTGTGGATGAAATCATTATAGTAGAGCCACATCTATTTGGAGTCCAGGTCCAGCACACTACTATCACCAGGAAAATGGAAATGTGGCAAAGGATAGTCAACAGAGTGAATGCTGTAGGGCCCACCCTAGGCACAAGGGATGACATCAGGAAGAGGTGGAACAACCTGAGGGAGAAGGTCCATTCCATGGCATCCAGGCACCCGTTGCATGTCCAGAGGACTGGCGGTAGACTCCACCTCCTCCCTTATAATTCACATCCTGGGAGGAAAAGGTCTTGGCCATCCTGAATTCTGAGGAATACCTGGGGGAGTAGAGTTAGGTAAGTCACAACAACAAAATATCAGCAAATTGTATTGTCATGCATGCTCATTGATCAGCCTTTTGCCAACTTCACTGTCAAACCACTCAACAGCCCAGTGTCCACCTGTCCACAGACCCCTGTCTGGCCTCCAACATGTGAACTAGACTCACCTGGGGCAACAACAACTCTATATAATGTGTGTAGTACAAGGATTGGCAGCACTACAATTCCCAGCAGGCACTGTTCCGCCATTACAAATACCTGAATAGTGTATCCTACTCAAAATGACCTTGACTGTCACATCCACATTGGAATGTACACACCTGAGAGGATGCCATCTGCATACTGTGTGGGTAGGAAAAGTACTGACAGGAATACTAAGTCCAGGAGGCACTGCTACTCTCACTCCACTCAGCCAACACAGTGTCCTCTGCTCCAATGACCCTGCCCCCTCTACTCAGCCTTTGAACTGTGCTCACCTGAGAGAATGCCATCTGTACACTGTGTGGGTAGGACAGGCACTGCAGGAGTGCTAAGGCCAGGAGGTACTGCTACACTCACTCCACCTAGCCCATACAGTGTCCTCTGTTCCAGTGACCCTGCTTCCTCTTCTCAGGCTTTGAACTGTACTCACCTGAGAGGACGCCATCTATATACTGTGTGTAGTACTTGGAGTAACATGGCTGTAGATCCCAGGAGGGCCAGTCCCTGTAACTCCATATGACATTGTGCATCTATCTGTGAACTTACATTTGAAGTTTACCCACCTGGGAGGGACCAAGATACAGATCATGGTACACTCTGTGATATGGCTAAACACCTAGATCCATCTTGAGCAGCTATGGCAAGGTGAAAATATTGTGGACAGGAAGGACAGCTCATCCTGTGTGCCAAAAATGTTTGAGACAGACCAAATGCCCCAAGATGCATCATATGAATGGTATTGACAGCAGACACATTCACAATGCACTGATCACATCATGACAACTATCACATATACAACAAGGTCCTGGATCTGCCTGCGTAACGGTCAACTAGATCTTATAATGACCCATAGCACATCCTGCCCATCCACTGTTTAGCCTGCACTGCTGGAAATAAATGGGTCTATGACCATCCTTCCAAGTG
The DNA here is from genome assembly GCF_031143425.1 of Pleurodeles waltl. NCBI lineage: Eukaryota > Metazoa > Chordata > Amphibia > Caudata > Salamandridae > Pleurodeles > Pleurodeles waltl. The sequence continues at coordinate 275,633,438 of NC_090451.1, read as the reverse complement.
CTAATAAACTCAGACATTCTGAAGCTAGTTGACTAAAAATAGAATTGGTATGTTATCTAAATGTCAGGTCAATTCAACTGAGAGCATGTGTACCTGTCGCATAAGGGAAATCTGAAAATATAATGTGTACATGGCCTTAGCCAAATGTCACTGTTTACTATTGGAGGTAGATGGCACAATACAACCTTCAACATTGCATCTCTCACATCAACAGGCCTAGCTGCCACTGCAAATACTGAGACCACTGAAGAGACTGCCACTACTCCCATGGATGAAGCCCTCTATGAAGACACCACTCCTGGACCTCTAGACATTGAGGACGGTTCTGGCCCACCTAGGAACCCAGTCAAATGACACCAGTGAGCCTCACTGTGACCACATCTACTCCTCCCAGCCCTATTACTTCAACATCTCAGGTAGCCAGTCGCCCCCAAACCTGTGTCCCGAGGACTATGACTACCATCTCATGCCCCCCAGTCCAGGATCATGAGTCACAGCAAAACATCTCTGACAATGATGGTCCTGGAACCAGTGGTGGGGGCAAGCTGTGCCAAGGGCGCAGGCACGTGGGGGTAGGGTGCATGGGAGGGATCAATCAATCAATTCATCATTTCTAAAGCACAGCTAATCACCCGTATGGTCTCAATGTGCTGTTTGTGGATGTGCTGCTCAATCGAAGAGCCAGGTCTTGAGGTCCTTCCTGAACTGCTTGAGTGATGAAGTCTGCCTGGATGGTGTGGGTCTGCGCATGAATATTAGGGATGGTCCTGGGCAGTGGCATGAGGCTGCTGGGGATGGTCCTGGCCAGGACACCATCAACCAAGTCTTTGAAGCCTACCAACAATTCGAAGGCGTGATGGGCCAGGTACTTTCTGAACTCCAGAAGATGAAGCAAATGCAGAGGGACTTCCTTCATCGGTCTCTGGAAAAGTGGGAGGCCACCAAAACTATCCTGGCCTCCCTAACAGGGGTGTTCAAGTTGATCAGTAGTACCCTGATCAGGGGCAGTTAGCAACACCACACACCTTCCTTTGGCCAAGCAACACCAGCCCCTTCCACATCTGTGGCAGCCACTGGAAGGGAGACCCTGTTAGGGGAAGCACCCACCTCAGACACCTCTGCCTCTGTAGCAGCAGATCCCCCTGCAAACAGGGACGTCCAGCCAAGACTCCAAGAGATGAGGATGGCAAGAGATCAACCACTGCCAGCAAGTGACCTGTTCCTAAAGGAACTCCTTTGTGTGCCACAGATTCACTCCATTGACTGTTCTTTAACCACTTTACATTATCCATAGTAGTAGGACACTTGACTTTGGACTTCAAATGTTGTGGCATCTACTAATCTGATTTCATCCACCACGACTGATCCCTTCACTTTAGTTTTTTGTTGTGTCTCATAATTATTTCCTGTACATATGTAAATACACACACCTATCACAAAAATACTGCCTACTCCCCTTTTTAAAAAAAAGATTTTGAAAGGTTGTATTGGAAACCCATGTGATGCACATGAGGAAGACATAAGATGGTAATGGAAGGAGGGATATGTCTCAGGTAGTGTCATGCTGAGAAGAATTAGCAAAACAGTGACACAAGTGTCTGGTCTCACCAAACATTTTATAGCACAGTACAGCACATAGGCTGTTAAAATGTCTGGACTGTCATAGCCAGGAATGGCAAATTCACCTTGAATCAGGCTAGATATCACAAAGGTCCTATCCCCTAGCCAGGGTTCTGCAAAGTCGGTCCTGGAGAGCCGGGCCCATGCCAGATGTTTAGCATACCCACATTTAGAAAAATGTAGATTTCTGAAACATCTTGTTTCTAAATGTGGATATGCTAAAAATCTGGCATGGACCCAGCTCTCCAGGACCGACTTTGCAGAACCCTGCCCTAGACCACAGAAGAAAGGGCTTTTTCAGACCTTGTCCCACAGAATAGGCTACAAATTAGTGTATCTTGTCACTAACTAGAGCCTTATCACGTACCAAAACCATGTCTGCCAACTTAACATATGCTGTGGCACAGGCAGAGAGCAGTACAATAGTCTCTGATCATAGGTTCGTCCTATTACAATGAGCAAGCAACTGGCGGCATGACACAAACCTATGTCAGTGTTTTGGCACCTCCACTGTCACCTTCAATGATGAAACACATTGATAGCTACACAAAGTTAATAAAGGATCATAGTCAAAACAAAGTGAAGGGAGAATGCATGGATTGCACTGGATGACATGTTTCAATAAATCAATCAAACACATTTCTTAAGCGCACTACTCTCCCAGTAGGATCTCAAGGCGTAGGTGCGGGGGATTTACTGCTCGAAAAGCCATGTTTTGAGATGCTTTCTGAAGGTTAGGAGGTCCTGGGTCTTGCGTAGGATGGTATGGAGGGAGTTCCAGGTTTGCGGAGAGGTGGTGCGTTGGATGCGGGGGACTGTTGCGAGGACGAGGTCGGCAGAGCGGAGCTGTCGAGTTAGTTTGTGGAAGTTGATTCGTTCGTTGAGGTAGGCCAGTCCGGTGTCATGGAGGGCACATGATCACACACATGAGACAACTGGACCAAATCACCACATCAAACAAGTGTATTGTGCACTTCAGAATTCCATCCTCCCACTGTCCAAGCTGCTTTGGCACAGGACTCATACACCCCATATCTGTGACCAACCTTACCAGGATCAATCCACCTCCATTTTGTATGTCAGAACAGCAGCAGCTACCTGCCAATGTCACAACTCTGAAATGCCCACATGAGGATTGCATGGTGAAAAGACCTGGATAAAATAAAAAAAAACAAGGTGTTTAGGCATGAAAAATCATACATGTGACCCAAACCTCATATCAGACCAGTAGATCCATTCACATTGCAATGAGATTGACACAATCAAAGCAGATCATTAAGCAAGCAACATTTCCAAGTCTGACTTATCAAGCAAACCTTGGCTGTATACTGCATGGCTTCATATCCCCTATTGATTGGAAATAAATACCCTACTCAACACATCCTGACCCCTACAGTTCCCCATAGAGTCACAGTAATAACATAACATTACATATTTATACTTAAGGTAAGTAGTGATTGATGAGATATGCCCGCAAGTCTTGACCTTCCTCTTCATCACTGTCATCCTCACTTGGCATTTTTGGATTCTCACCCGGTGGTACTGCTGACTCCCCCTCATCTGGAATATATGGTATATCTCTCCTCAGGGCAATGTTGGGGAGCATGCAACAGGCCACAATGATCTTACATACTCTTTCAGGTGAGTAGAGGTGGGCTCCACCTGTCTTGTCCACGCACCTAAATCTGGCTTTCAGGAGCCCAAAAGCCTGCTCCAAAAGACGCTGTGTTCTTCCATGTCCATAACTGAAGCAGACTTCCCTTGGTGTAGTTGGGTTCCTCACCGACCATGGATGGTTTGGGTATGCAAAGTCCCCTGTAATGGAATGGGATATATGTCCAACTATGAGTCCCTCTCATCTGAATTTTTGCTGCAGACATTGCATACAAACAAACAAGACATATGTGACTTACCAATCAGCCAGGCCCTCTTTGGGCACAGTCATCACACCAGCTGTTGAATTGCACTGCTCCGCATTATGAAGGCATCATGGGTTGAACCTGGATAACGGGCACAGACCTGTGATTGTAGGGGTCTGCCAGACAAATAACTTGGACATTGATGGAATGGAAGTTCTTCCTATTATGATAGACTTGTTCACTGCCATGTGGTGGAACCAAGGCAACATGTGTACCATCAATGGCTCCCACAACATGTGGGATGTGTGCCAAACCACAGAACTTAACCTTCAAATTGGCGAAATACACACATTGAGGAAACCGGATGTAGCTGTCTAGAGGGGTAATTCGCCCGCCGACCGCCAAGCGGGAACCGCCACTTGGCCGCTCCGCGGTCAAAAGACCGCGGAGGCCATTCCGACTTTCCCGCTGGGCCGGCGGGCACCCGCCAAGGGAGCGCCCGCCGGCCCAGCGGGAAAGGCCCTGCAACATTGAAGCCGGCTCCGAATGGAGCCGGCGGTGTTGCAGGGGTGCGACGGGTGCAGTTGCACCCGTCGCGATTTTCACTGTCTGCTATGCAGACAGTGAAAATCATGCTTGGGCCCTGTTAGGGGGCCCCTGCACTGCCCATGCCAGTGGCATGGGCAGTGCAGGGGCCCCCAGGGGCCCCACGACACCCGTTCCCGCCATCCTGTTTCTGGCGGTGAAAACCGCCAGAAACAGGCTGGCGAGAAGGGGGTCGGAATCCCCATGGCGGCGCTGCTTGCAGCGCCGCCATGGAGGATTCTCCCAGCCGGGGGTAATCCGGCGGGAAACCGCCGGACCCGGCTGGGCGACCGCGGCTTTACAGCTGCAGTCGGAATGCCATATGAAGCACCGCCAGCCTGTTGGCGGTGCTTCCGGCGACCTCAGGGTTGGAATGAGGGCATAGGTGTTTTAACATTGCTGGGAGTTCGTCCTTCAATAAAAGACTGACCATAGGTTGGGGCATCCCAGCAGATAGAACCACTGTATTTTGGAAGGACCTTGTGGCCAGGAAGTGCAACACTGTCTTGTGTAATGGGTGGGATGCTATTGGGATGACGGATGGCAGGCATCAGATCTGGCTCCAGCTGACGACAAAGATCCACGATTGTTTGGTGATTCAGACGGCAGATCTGGATAATGTGTCTTTCTTCTATGGCCTGAAGGTCTGGCAGTGAACAGTAGATAGAAGGATGTCTGATCCTTCCCCTTCTTGGGTACTCATGTAGGACAAGTAATGAATTTAGCCATCACTCAATGTATCCTTTGCAACATACTTTAGGCATGTCATAAGTTGAGGACATGATACACAGTACACATCACCACTGTCAATGACAGAGAATCAACATGTTTCCCCCTTGCTTTGCCACAAATGTGTACACATCAACTATCTGGACAGCAATGAATTGTGCATAATACTTGCCACTCAGACTGTGACTTGATGTCCCAAGACTTCAATTACCCGTAGGGGGCTGTGCCACAAAGCACGTTGGCATATGTCAAGCAATGTACAAAAATGGTGTTGAACTTGAGGACCCCCATTTTAGGACAAGACAAGCACTTATCATTGGTATTAACAACATTTTCAGAGCTGTGACACGTTTTTCTTACCCATATAATGCATTTCATGCCTCCTAAATGGCAGGTGCCTGACCCACTCTGCTAGTAATTATGAACTGCCCGCGACTGCCAGGGGAAGTCATTGTGGCAATAGGCATAGGCAGTTGCTATCACAGCATACGCAGCCATAGGCTGACGTTGTTGCCAGTGGCCGCCGAAGGGCCAATGGCAGTGTCCACCGGCTGTGACAGCCGCGTACGTGGTGGATGTGACCGCCATGTTCTGAAATATTCCTCACTTGACTCCTAACACTGCTGCCAGAAAGACCTCCACAACCTGAGCTGCTGTGTTCCGCCTCAGAAGCAATCATGCCCGTCCTACATGTGATAAGTGCCTGCCTTCTCTTCAGAAGAACTGGAGAACCTATTGGAGGAGGTTCTACCCCTGTATGGACAGCTCTATGATGTACCAGAGGAGCAATCAATCAATCAATCAATCAATCATAGTATTTATAAAGCGCGCTATGTACCCGTTAGGGTTTCGAGGCGCTGAGGTGGGGGGGGGGTGGAGAGGCTGTTTAGCGGTCGAAGAGCCAGGTCTTGAGGAGCTTCGGGGATGCCCGGAAGCATTCAGTGGAGGGCCCGGGGTTGAGGGCGCGGAGCTCTTCGGCCGAGAAGTGGGCGCGGGAGGCGCGAGGACCAGGGGGGGTGGCGCTGGGCGCGGTACAGGCACGGACGGGCGCAGACGGGCTTGCCTCTGGCGCGCCTCCGGCGCGCCAGCGGCGCGGACGCGCGGACGCGCAGCGCCAGCCATTAAGAAGGGAGGGGGGAGGGGGGAGGGGGGAGGGAGGAGCAGCTGGGAGGCGGGAGGCGGGAGGGAGCGGCAAATGGGGGCGCGAGGGGGGCGGGGCCGCAGGGAAGCAGCGGCTGGGGTCGAGGAGCGCACAAGGGGCGAAAGGCACAGAAATCGGGCAAAAACAGTCACAAATGCAGGAAAAAACACAATATGGACACAATACTGGGATTAAATACGATCGGGGAGACAGCAATCAGGGGGGCACAATGGGGCAAAAAGCGCCGGCGGCGAGGCGCAGAAAAGCGGAAAAAAGCTGAAAAACAAACTTACGGGACGGCGGAAGCGGCACTCGGGTCAAGTGAGCCCACTAGCCACCAGGGATGAGGCGCAGGAGGATGCCTGCGGGTGGAGGAGGGCCTCGAACACGCAGACGGCAGCGTGGTCGTGGGGCAGAGGCAGAAGGCAGCAGGTTGGCGCTGCGGTCGTGAGGGGCGAGTTCAGGACCTGAACCAGGTCCGAACTCGCTCACTGGCGACGCGCAGCGCCAGCCATTAAGAAGGGAGGGGGGAGGGAGGAGCAGCTGGGAGGCGGGAGGCGGGAGGGAGCGGCAAATGGGGGCGCGAGGGGGGCGGGGCCGCAGGGAAGCAGCGGCTGGGGTCGAGGAGCGCACAAGGGGCGAAAGGCACAGAAATCGGGCAAAAACAGTCACAAATGCAGGAAAAAACACAATATGGACACAATACTGGGATTAAATACGATCGGGGAGACAGCAATCAGGGGGGCACAATGGGGCAAAAAGCGCCGGCGGCGAGGCGCAGAAAAGCGGAAAAAAGCTGAAAAACAAACTTACGGGACGGCGGAAGTGGCACTCGGGTCAAGTGAGCCCACTAGCCACCAGGGATGAGGCGCAGGAGGATGCCTGCGGGTGGAGGAGGGCCTCGAACACGCAGACGGCAGCGTGGTCGTGGGGCAGAGGCAGAAGGCAGCAGGTTGGTGCTGCGGTCGTGAGGGGCGAGTTCAGGACCTGAACCAGGTCCGAACTCGCTCACTGGCGACGCGCAGCGCCAGCCATTAAGAAGGGAGGGGGGAGGGAGGAGCAGCTGGGAGGCGGGAGGCGGGAGGCGGGAGGGAGCGGCAAATGGGGGCGCGAGGGGGGCGGGGCCGCAGGGAAGCAGCGGCTGGGGTCGAGGAGCGCACAAGGGGCGAAAGGCACAGAAATCGGGCAAAAACAGTCACAAATGCAGGAAAAAACACAATATGGACACAATACTGGGATTAAATACGATCGGGGAGACAGCAATCAGGGGGGCACAATGGGGCAAAAAGCGCCGGCGGCGAGGCGCAGAAAAGCGGAAAAAAGCTGAAAAACAAACTTACGGGACGGCGGAAGCGGCACTCGGGTCAAGTGAGCCCACTAGCCACCAGGGATGAGGCGCAGGAGGATGCCTGCGGGTGGAGGAAGGCCTCGAACACGCAGACGGCAGCGTGGTTGTGGGGCAGAGGCAGAAGGCAGCAGGTTGGTGCTGCGGTCGTGAGGGGCGAGTTCAGGACCTGAACCAGGTCCGAACTCGCTCACTGGCGACGCGCAGCGCCAGCCATTAAGAAGGGAGGGGGGAGGGAGGAGCAGCTGGGAGGCGGGAGGCGGGAGGGAGCGGCAAATGGGGGCGCGAGGGGGGCGGGGCCGCAGGGAAGCAGCGGCTGGGGTCGAGGAGCGCACAAGGGGCGAAAGGCACAGAAATCGGGCAAAAACAGTCACAAATGCAGGAAAAAACACAATATGGACACAATACTGGGATTAAATACGATCGGGGAGACAGCAATCAGGGGGGCACAATGGGGCAAAAAGCGCCGGCGGCGAGGCGCAGAAAAGCGGAAAAAAGCTGAAAAACAAACTTACGGGACGGCGGAAGCGGCACTCGGGTCAAGTGAGCCCACTAGCCACCAGGGATGAGGCGCAGGAGGATGCCTGCGGGTGGAGGAGGGCCTCGAACACGCAGACGGCAGCGTGGTCGTGGGGCAGAGGCAGAAGGCAGCAGGTTGGTGCTGCGGTCGTGAGGGGCGAGTTCAGGACCTGAAAGTAAGTTCCTCATGTCCACTTTTTTCACTGTACTTCACCCGTTTTTCCCTCCTCACAGGCTAGATTGTGCCCATGTGTGCCAGAATAAAAAGTCAAGGCCATGGAGGTGGAGTTGGTGTGGCATCATTGGGAGAGCCAATGTTCATGTAACTGTGTTCAGTGCCAGATGTTGGGTCCTTCGATTTTGGTGTATGTGTGTCTGTTTTGAGTGTACCCTTTTGTACCATAGGTTAGATGCACAAAACTAGGTGAGATGACATCACTGCCATCCCCATACATCACTTGAGACATGGATGTTGTGAATGTGAGACCAAGTGTATTTGCATGACAGCATGACCTGTGTATGCATGTTGTATGTTTCAGGTGTGTGTCAAGTGAGCTATGTATATGTTGTCTGTGAGATTTCAACCCACATCTGGCCTTACTAAACTGTTATTCAGAAGGGATATTCTGACTCACTCTGCCTTTCAGGTTAACACATACACACCACATGCCAATATGTTGTTGGCTACATGATGTACACAATTGTGACACTGTGCCCACTTCTTGTATCCAAGTATGTTCTGTCATGTGAACCAATCTAGGCTCTCAAAAAATGCAGATTATTGAGGATCTTTCTCTGATGAATATGTAAATGGTTTTAGTAGGGAGACAATGATCTGTGCACTTGGCACCACTGTCAATGTGTGTCTCTGACCCCTGACAGGTCCTTTACTCCCACTGTCCTGTTGACAGCATCACACAGGTCATAGTTGTCCTGTGCAGGCTTATTGCAAAAACGATAGTCCCACAGTGCAGACAGTGTGATGAATCCTAGGACTCATTGGTTTGGTCACATAGCAGATAATGGACAATGTATACCTGTGGTGGATGCCATCTTTGGACACATTTGTTCAGAAGCATGTTCGGTGGTACATGTACGTGATACAGAACCCCATCCCCTGAGGTGGCATGAGTATGCTTTTGTAAGTCCACATGTCCACACCTCAACAGGTTGGACACCTTCTATACCCATCATACCAGTCCTTTCATTGTTACCCATGAGTAATGTTTGAGTTTGTACTCTGGCAGTAGCCTGTAGGAACTGTATGCAGGGAATCATTCTCACAGAGTGTGAGTGTATTAATGCATTCATGCATAAGGAGTAGACCATTCAGAAGCCATAGAGGTATGATGTGTCACGTGGTTCCTCAGCTCTCAATCAGATTGCTTGACCATGTACCACAAGAAGTCAGTTGGCCTACCTAGTCAATGGAAGGCCTGATCAGGGTGGTGGATAGGTCTGAGGATTGGGAAGTGTTTGTAGTCATGTGCCTGTACTCAGTGGCTGGTAAGTGGCACACTTGGGCAGTTTGGGCAAAAAATAATGTTCATAGCTTTGTATACTGACATGTATGTGACTTAGCCATTTTGGTTGGGACTTGGGGACATAATTTCTTGTCTTTTCCTTTGCATCCATGCAGGTTAATGCCCATCAGAAGAAAGGGATTTGGAGAGCCATCGCCAAGAAGCTGCGGACCCTTATGGTCCACAGCCAGAGGAGCGCTAACTGCAGAAAGAGGTGGAAAAGCCTGAGACGCTGGGCCCAGAACATCACGGGGGCCCAGCTGGGGCTGTCCTCCCAACGTGGGTAGGGTGCCAGTTGGACAGTGACCCCCCCTAATGGTCCGCATTCTGGCAGTCACCTACGTGGAGCTGGGTGGGCGTTTGTTGGCAGCACAGCACCCACAAGAAGGTGAGTAGACAGTAAATTCCTACCTGTCCCTTTGTCAGATGATTGAGTGGGGTACTGACTGCTCCCCCTGACAATTAGGGATGATCCATGTGTCAGACAGTAGATGGGAGATTGTTTGTGTTGACATGTCATGTGTATCAAACTGGTCTACCTTGCCTTCTGATCCTGGGATCTGGTACAAACTGGGGGGAAACCTCAAACAACTTTTTCTGCAGGGTCCACAAATTGCTGTTTACAGTGATCTTTCATGTACTTTTTGTTGTTGTAGTGGATGTAATTTCTGACCCACAGATCACGTCCCCTAAAAGCCACAGTCAAAAGGTAAGTGGGTTATGTATCACTGCCTCTGCCATGTGTTTTGGCATATGTGTATGTAGACATCTGCCACCCAGAAGCAGGTTTTCTTGAGTGTGTGATGTGTGCTGGTGCCTCACTGCAGTCTGTGATGTGTTTGTGCCCAGCATAAATGTGAAATGGCTTACATGGTTAATGGTTTGCAGATGTAGTAAACTACTTTGCCTTGGTAAGTGGGGCATGTCGATTGAGTAGAATTATGTCCCATGACTGTAGCCCACATTCATTGTGCCTACACGCCAGCATGTGTCTTTTTCTCTTTAGGAAACATCCTTATTCTGCAATTTCATGCATGTTCTACCCAGGTTGATGGGATGATGTCTGTATTCCCTCTCATATATGTACATGGAAAACTGTCAGTGGAATAGCAAATTTACAATGTTGATCCATTTCATGCCTTGCCACAGACAGGAGTTTGTCAGCATTGTTTATTGTCTGACATATACCTTCATGCGTCATAATGTGTTATTTGTCATGTAGGACTGCAATAGCAATGAGTGACATAATGTTTAGGCCCAGATTGTGGAACCACTCTGTGCTTATCTATGCCCCTGATCTTGCGGAAAAGTGCACTGCACATGTTGGATGATTTAGGATTGTTCCCTGAATGTTGTAATGAATCATGGGATGACTTGCAGTGATGTTGACATCACATGTGTTTGGGTTCAGGCATTCATGCACACACACATACTAGGGCTGGCATGTCTGTCTTAGATGTGGATAGTAATGTTTCTTCTCATTGGACGACAGGTTGAGGTCCTTCTAATTTTCCTTGCAAGTTCTGTGACTCTCTAAAATGCAAGGTACCAATGTGTACCACAGACACACTCACTGTAATGGGTGTCAGACTTTAGTGTTTACTATTCTGGGGCTGACTGATTCATTGTTATGTGTATTCTGGAGACATCTCTCCCTGACATACTGGACCTGACGTCTGTGTTGTTCCTTTCAAAGACACATGTGAGGCCTATCTGAGTGACATTGATACTACTCCTTGACTCTATTGAGACAGGTGTCACTTTTTGAGCTGTACATTGTTGAAATGTGTTGATTGTAACATGGGTATTTCCATGTCAACTACTCCGGGATATTTCACTCTTGTAGCTGCAATAGCTGGATTTCATTTGCATCATCTCAAATTGTTGGTATATCATGTATGTGCAAAATAGATGCAGGCATAAACTTGTGTGTGAAATATGGGAGTTACTTTACCAAGGGATTTTATTGTTGGCTACAAGTGAACTGAGGTCTACAGCACAGCTGTGAGAATGGAGAGGTCACCTAATTGTTGTATGGTCATTGTTGTTGCAAGACTTTAGCCATGCAATTGTAGTTTTCTCGGATCCTGATTAGCCTGTGGGTAACTTTGGTAAGTCCAGATGTCATGCATGCATATGGTATGGCACATGAAAGTTACACTTTGGTGAAATAGTTTTATGGAGTCTACTTGACATGATGGTATGTCAATTAGAGTTGTGATTGAAGTGTTATCATGTATATGTTATGACCCCATTACTTTTTGCAGCATCAGCACAGGTAGGCGAAGGAGACGGGGCACAGCCAAGTGGGGAAGTATCTGGCCACCAAAACAGAGGGACCCAGTGGCCTGGAGGGCGAGGGGAGTGTCAAGGGGGAGACGATATCTACATCCTCATCATCGGATCCCTCCTCCAGTGGCCACTCCATAGTGGTGACAGACACATCGGGACCCCCCCAGTACCATCCTTGTCTGCCACCCCATTCTATCACCTCCCTCCCTTTTGCTCCCCACCTAGTTGGCCATGCCTGGTCACCCAAGAGGGTGGGCATCAGCTTTGCCACAGGCACCTCTGTCCCAGCCCCTGTTCGCCCTGCTGCCCTCAGTGAGGAGGCAATTGACCTTCTCAGAATGATCTCTGTGGGTCAGACTGCCATTGTGAATGCCATCCAGGGATGGGCAAATCAGCTAAAACAGACTAATGCATCCTGGAAGGCCTTCATGCTGCAATGTCTGGCCTACAGAGATCTTTTCAGACTCTGGCCTCCACACTGACAGCAGCCAGTCACCCCCCAGCTTCCGTCCCCCTCCACCTTCCTCTTCCCAATCCAAATCCCCCATTCCCCTACCAACCCAAACCACACAAACAGATCCACATGCATCCACCTCAACAGACAAACGTAGCGCACACAAACAGAAGCACCACAATACACACTGGCATGCACACAAACAATATCCACCCGCAGACACAGCAATACTCACAACTGGCCCTGACACCCCACCTCCCCCAGCATTACACACACGGAATCAAGCCGATGTACAGACACCACTGCAACAGTCACTGACACAGCCACCACACCCATCCTACCTGCAGATACCACCAAGCAGACCCTTAGACATCCACCACAAGCACCACACCTGCAGACTCCACAATTACTGGCACACCTACATCTACCACATAGCCTTAAACCAGTCCCTCAACTTTCAAATCCTGTCCCCCTTGTGATAACTATCCCTGTGTTTCCGAAAACCTGTTTCTGTGTGACCTTGGCCTTACCCATGCTCTCCCACCCTATCACCGAAATGTGAGGAAAAAGAGATTCTTTTGTTTGCCAAATTTTGAGGTTTGCAAAGGATTCTGGGTAACAGAACCTGGTGACAGTGCCACAAGTTACCCCATCCTGGGTTCCCCTAGGTGTCTAGTTTTGAAAAATGCACAGGTTTGGTAGGTTTCCCTAGGTGCCGGCTGAGCTAGAGGCCAAAATCCACAACTAGGCAGTTTCCTAAAAACACATCAGATTTCAATGTAAAAATGTGATGTGGCCATGTTGCGTTTCCTGTCGCGGGCACTAAACCAACCCACACATGTGAGGTACCATTTGTATTGGGAGACTTGGGGGAACACAGAATAGAAGAACAAGTGTTATTGCCCCCTGTCTTTCTCTACATTTTGTCTTTCCAAATGTAAGACAGTGTGTAAAAAATAAGTCTATTTGAGAAGCTGCCAATCCGTTCCTTCCACCTCCAAGGCCTCTCCTACCCTCTACAAGTAACCAGTCCCCCCCCCCCCAAGAGGAAACCCACTACTCCCAAACAGAAGCCCACCCCGCCAAAGAAGAAGACTACTTCTCCTCAGCCCAAACCCTCCTCCCAAATCTGATCCCCCCAATACTACCTGAGGTAGCTACCTGCCCCCTTGATGCCCCTTCCTGTGGAGATTAAATGGCAGTCAACAGTCAAGTTAGGGCACAACAGTGTGCCATATTGGCAACAATTCATGCACTGGCCAATGGCTGTTTGGTGTGGTAAATATTTCTTATTGTGATGTCCAATTTGAGCATGTATGTGTGAGACCATCCCCGTGATCTGGCTTCCCTGTTCATGAGATGTGTGTCAACTTCAGTTTTGTATGTGCAGACATGGAGTGTGTTGAATTGTGCTAGCTTTGTTTGCATTTACCTGTGCATGTGTCCATTTAGGTGTGTCCCCCTTTTAAACGGTTCCTGTAGAGGTATGTCCCATGCAGTGGGAGTTGTATGTGCTTTGTTCACTTTCTCTTCCCCATTTTTTAGATGTGCATGACAATAGGTTTTGGTATTGTTTGCACCTGAGACCAATGTAGGGCCATTTCCTGTAGAGATGTTGTTTGAGGATCCTGTTAAAGTGTTATATGTCCCAGTGCAATCTCCTTCCCTGTGTATCCCAGATGGCCCCATCCTTATTGTGTAGTTATAGTTGTTTCATTGTTCTTGGTGTATTTGTCTCTCTGTGTGTTCCATTGTGCTGTGATGTGTGTGACGGTTGTGTCCATTGCAGGACTATTTACTGGTGGTGTTGTTTGTGTTGCAAGCCACATCGATAGCTATGGGGGTCATTCTTACTTTGGCGGGCGGCGCAGGCCGCCCGCCAAAGTAACCCCGTCAGAACACTGCACCGCGGTCGAAAGACAGCTGCGGTGATTCTGAGATTTGCCCTGGGCTGGCGGGCGGCCGCCAAAAGGCCGCCCGCCAGCCCAGGGCAAATCAACCTTCCCACGAGGACGCCGGCTCAGAATTGAGCCGGCGTAGTGGGAAGGTGCGACGGGTGCAGTGGCACCCGTCGCGTATTTCAGTGTCTGCATAGCAGACACTGAAATACTTTGCGGGGCCCTCTTACGGGGGCCCCTGCAGTGCCCATGCCATTGGCATGGGCACTGCAGGGGCACCCAGGGGCCCCGCGGCACCCCCTACCGCCATCCTGTTCATGGCGGGTTTCCCGCCATGAACAGGATGGCGGTAGGGGGTGTCTGAATCTCCATGGCGGCGGAGCGCGCTCCGCCACCATGGAGGATTCAGAAGGGCAGCGGTAAACCGGCGGGTGACCGCCGGTTTACCCTTTCTGACCGCGGCTGAACCGCCGCAGTCAGAATGCCCTTCGGAGCACCGCCAGTCTGTCGGCGGTGCTCCCGTGGCCGGTGACCCTGGCGGTCACCGGCCGCCAGGGTCAGAATCAGGCCCTATGTCTGTTGTATGTGTGGACAGTCCCTGGTCAGTGTGGAATGTGGCTGTGTGAGCTGTAATCGTATATGTGCTGTAGGTGTGTTGTTGTTGCTGTGTGTCACAATGTTGTGTAGCCTTCAGTGTCCCTGTTCCTGGGCTGTGTGGCCGTATGTATTTGTATAGTGTTGCAGTGCAGTGTGAGTGTGCTGACCAAAGTGTGTGTAGTGTTTGTGTGTACATGTCCGTGTTGATGTATGTCAGTGAGTGTATGTTGTATGAGATGTGTGCCTGCTGCCTGTGGTGTACACCCCTATGATGTGTTTGCCGGCTTTACAAGCTGTTTATAAAGGTTGATGATACAGGTAGGTGTGTGTACTTGCGGTTGATGATGCCCACATCAATGTTAACCCCTTAGCTGCTGGGCCTTCTTCCCCACCCACTGCTGAGCCCCTTTTTGGCTATTTGGGGTAGTTTGTGCTTAGGCCTTAATAACTTTTTATCCACATAAGCTATCTAAGCCAAATTTGCGTCCTTTTTTTCCAACATCCTCAGGATTCTAAAGGTACCTAGAGTTTGTGGGTTCCCCTGGAGGAGACCAAGAAATTAGCCAAAAGACAGGTACAATTTAGTTTTTTCAGACAAATTTGAAAAAAGGACTGCAGAAGAAAGCATGTGTTATTTTCCCTGAAAACAGCATCAACAAAGGCTTTGCAGTGCTAAAATCACCCTCTTCCCAGCTTTCAGGAACAGCCAGACTTGAATCAGAAAACCACATTTTTCAACACAATTTTGGCATTTTATTGGGACATACCCCTATTTACTATTTTTTGTGCTTTCAACCTCCTTACAGTTAGTGACAGAAATGGGTGTAAAACAAATCCTGGACAGCTAAACATTTCTGGAAAGTAGGCAAATTTCTGAATTTAACAAGGGGTAATTTGTGTAGATCCTTCAAGGTTTTCCTAAAGAAAGTAACAGCTAAAATAAAAGAATATTGAATTGAGGTGTAAAAAACAGCCATTTCTGTCCACGTTTTTCCAGCTATGGCAGATTTTTAAAAGCAATATATCGTTATGTCTGCTGAACTCTTCTGGTTGCGGGGATATATAGGGCTTGTAGGTTCATCAAAAACCCTAGGTACCCAGAGCCAATAAATGAGCTGCACCTTGCAATGGGTTTTCATTGTATACCGGGTACACAGCAATTCATTTGGTGAAATATAAAGAGTCAAAAATAGGTATCAAGGAAACCTTTGTATTTCGAAAATGGGCACAAGATAAGGTGTTGAGAAGCGGGGGTTATTTTCACATCTCTGAATTCCGGGGTCCCCATACTAGCATGTGAATTACAGGACATTTCTCATATAGACTTATTTTTTACACACTGTCTTATATTTGTAAAGACAAAATGTAGAGAAAGACAAGGGGCAATAAAACTTGTTCTTCTATTCTATGTTCCCCCAAGTCTCCCAATACAAATGGTACCTCACATGTGTGGGTTGGTTTAGTGCCCGCGACAGGAAACGCAACATGGACACATCGCATTTTTACATTGAAATCTGATGTGTTTTTAAGAAAGTGCCTAGTTGTGGATTTTGACCTGTAGCTAGCCGGCACCTAGGGAAACCTACCAAACCTGTGCATTTTTTAAAACTAGACACCTAGGGGAACCCAGGATGGGGTAACTTGTGGCACTCTCACCAGGTTCTGTTACCCAGAATCCTTTGCAAACCTCAAAATTTGGCAAACAAAAAAATCTCTTTTTCCTCACATTTCGGTGATAGAAAGTTCTGGAATCTGAAAGGAGCCACAAATTTCCTTCCGCCCAGCATTTCCCCAAGTCTCCCGATAAAAATGGTACCTCACTTGTGTGGGTAGGCCTAGTGCCCGTGTCAGGAATGGATCACACAATGGTCAATGTTAGTCCTCACATGAGGGCAACTGTTGACCCTGGGGTGAACCATTCCTCACGCAGTCACTAGGTACAGGCACTCAAGGACAGGTGAGGAAACTCTGGGTGATACGAATTTTGTGGATCCCAGCATATTCCTGTAGTTTGTGTGACAGAAATGCAAGAAAAAATAGAGTTTTTATTTAACATTTCACCTTTGCAAGGTATTCTGGGTAAGAAAACTTTGGGGAATCCACACGTCACACCTTTGTGGATTCCCCCGGTTGTCTAGTATCCCGAAATGTCTGAGTTTGGTAAGTTTCCCTATATGGCTGCCGAGCCCGGGACCAAAAACGCAGGTGCCTGTCTTGCAAAACCAGGTTGTTTTCTGATGTATAATGTTGATGTCTCCACAATACGATTTGGGGGGTGGAATTTGGTGCTGAACTAAATTGGGGAGCTCTCAAGAGAGCACTCTCTCTGTGCTTGCAGCCACATGCACCTGCTTTGTGGGTTGGGCTAACCCTCTATTGTCCAGCTGCGCAGGCTGTGCTTGCGAAGGGACAGCAAGACTGGCCTCATCGCCTCCCTCAGAATCACTGGAAGAGCAGTTGTTGGAAAAATCACTCCCAGAGTCTACGCCATTGTCCTATCCCTCAGATGCTGTCTCAGTATCTGCTGTCTCTGATCCTACGTCAGAGCTGTCCACTATAACCTGAGTTAGGGCTTGAGCAGCAATCATCCAACGAGATGCCCTCTCTGCTACTGGCTAAACTCTCGCTCTAAAACACTAGCCTACGTAGACAGTCACAAAATTGCTGGTGGGTGTGTATGTGATGCGTGCAACAGTAAAGGTCAGTCACCTTACCTTCGCTTCTTCCCTCAATCAGCACGTACTCATAAGACACTGCTCCCCAAAGGTTAGCGCCGACTATCCACACCTGCACACGTCATTACCATTGAGGAGCTGCCTGTGACCACCCAAGAACAGTCACTCGCTGGGCCTCACGTGGCATAGGGGCCCCAGCTCGTTCACAGTTTAGCCCCTGCTGGGGCTCTGTATGATGACACCCCAACCCAGGTGCGCCTGGGGGAAGATCAAGCTTCAGACGTTCGCTGTCAGCACCAGGGGGAGGGGGCCTGCCCACTTGGCTTCTCTCCTGTATGGGCCTTCTCACCACATCAGCAACAGTCTCACCTTCCAGTGGCTCCAACAGGACTTCTGCGGGTCCCCATCGCCAGGTCAGGCTGCCCCTCGTGTGCCAACCAAGGGGCCCGCTCACGCTCCCTGCCTGCCTTCCCATCTCCTCACCTCCTCTAGTCTCCCAGGAGGGGCCCGGTTACTCCTCCCAGGTGTAGGATGTCTATCCACTCTGCCAGGGGTGCTCGGCCGCATCCTGCGCCGCAAGCGGAAATCGGGTCAGGCACTGGGGCATCCACCAATGCACAGACCGCCGAGACCTAGCCATCCCCTCCAAGGAGCCCAGGCGCAGGCCACACCAGCTGCACAGACAGGCCCAGTGCCCCCTGGCTGTACCATCCGACAGGCCCATACACATGTGGGCCCCCGACACCACTCCCAGGTGGCAAGGGTCCTGATCGCCAGGTCTACTTCAGGATATTTGGCAGGCTGACCAGGAGTTCCAGATTTAGGTGGCTGCCATCTTAGCCAGGTAGGCTCCGCCCTCCAATGGGTAGTTATAGTTAGGATCACTTTTCCAAAGGAAAGTATTTTTTGGTTTCATAATAACTTTGATACCGGTTCACGAATCTTCATGAAAATCTTTCCAGAAAAACATTATCCACCTCAGCTCCTTCCAGGAAATTTTGGGGTGATCCATTACACAGAGGCTGAGAACAAGCCGGCGTCCCAAAACATGTTTTCCCCATTCATTTTTCCATAGGAAAATTAGACAGCTACAGCCAAAATGGCTGAATGGAAATGCTCCAAATTTGGCAGAAAGCTAGTTTTTGGTCCTTTTTGTGTAAATCCATTCTGTAGTGTTTCGGGAATTAAGGTTCAACTTCTATGTATATATGACACCGTGAAGGATCTGTGGAACCAACAGATCTCTAGATAAAGTCTGACTGGCTACCAACAAATCAAGGAAGATGTGGTGGTAGCCATCCTAGGGGGAAGAAAACAACACTTTGCTCCTGCCCGAGTGGAGCGCAGAAAAAGAAGCTGCTCCCACCCGGACTGGAGCAATGTCACTGATCCAGCTCCAATCGCCACCACAATGGTGCTTGATGGAAAGCCAGCTGGGGCCACAGGGCCTTGGGGCTCCCCCTGTGGCCCCCAACATTAAGGTACATGTGCGTGCCTCGGGTGGGCATCGGGGCACCCTCTTTGATTTTGATTTTTAAATGGTCGGCTCCCGCCACAAAGACTTTGTGATCCCAGCATTAAAAAAGGTGTGAGTGCCCTAGGTGTGCAATGGGGCATCCAGAAAATATTTTTTTAAAGATTTAAAAAAAAAAAAAAAGAATAACAAATGAGGATCAAGAGTCACTCATTCAATATTCACCGCTCCAGGCAAGGAGTGCCCATAATGCCCTGCAAGGGCTTTTTGGTTATTAAAAAAACACAGTAAGTCTCCTGGATCATGAAATCCATGACCCCAGGAAAGGTTACCATATTTGTGAAAGCACTCAGAGCATGAGCTCTGTGCTCCTCTGCTGAAGTGCAAGGAACCATTCTGGTAGGTTGTATGGCTACATGGTGTGGCCTGCAAAATGTGAAAAGAAAGACTCAAAACCATGTTGATTTGCTTTTAGTAAGGCTTTATTAAGACAATTGTATCACAATCACTTTTATTAAACATTACAAATGTAAAATTATGTATTAAACATTTGACTATAATTATTGGTGACTTCTTGACAAAGACAATAGATCTATTCAATATACATTAATATCTGATCCCCTGATAAAGTCAGTAGACCCACCTTGTATATTTTGGTGTTCTGACCCTTTGACAAAATCATTAGGTCTGCCTTACTTAAAATGCCACCCTTAATATTGTTACATCACATAGACAGCCATGCACTGCTAATTACCTCCAATCCTTACAGATTGGGGTATTAAAGAAGGATTTGGGTTGTCCTTCTAATAGTTAATAATATATACACTGTAGACTGGTCAACCACTAGCATGATGGTACGATCCTTCCCCCCAGAATGGGTAATACACAAATACCAGTGCTGTAATAGACATAAGACACAGGGCCTGATTCAGAATTTGGCGGACAGGTTACTCTGTCACAAAAGGATATCCTATCTCCCTTATTATGATTCCCATAGGATATGATGGGATCATAATACGGTAGACGGGATATCTGTCACGTTTGTGACGGAGTAACCCCATCCCCCAAACTCTACGTTAGGCCCATAGTGTTTTTTAAACTATTTATCTGTTAGTTTTCAACAATCTCTGAATGCCCTATAAGTTTACAACATTGATAAAAAAACTTACATTAAATGCAGAAAAACAAAGATTGTGATATTTGGGAAATGTGCATAAAGTACAGACTGGAAGATTGAAACAGAATCAACTGAACAGACTAATTTCAAAAGTGGGAGTATGGCAATCCAAGAACACAGACCAAAGCTGCTAACTCAAAGCTTTAAAATATAAAGCACATCACCTCCAATATCAGCTGAGGCGACTGTATAACAATTAAAATACATTAAAGTATAATAAGGTACATTTTGTATGTTTCCTAGCTAAATTTCATCTGAGCGTCACATAAGGATCTCCAAAATATGTGAAATTCCTCCTTTGGTGCGAATATTTTAAAGCTTTTGAAGGTTAGACGGAGGAAAGATCTACTTCCTATGCTTTCCTGTTCAAGTGATCAGGATTCCTTGAAACTATGGGGGTGATTCTCACCCTGGCGGGCGGCGGAGGCCGCCCGCCAGAGTTCCCCCCTCCAAAATACCGCTCCGCAAAGCAGACACTGAAATACAAAGTGGGGCCCTCTTACGGGGCCCCCTGCAATGCCCATGCCATTGGCATGGGCACTGCAGGGGCCCCCAGGGGCCCCACGACAACCCATACCGCCATCCGGTTCCTGGCGGGAGAACCGCCAGGAACAGGATGGCGGTATGGGCTGTCAGAATCCCCATGGCGGCGCAGCGAGCTGCGCCGCCATGGAGGATTCTAATGGGCAGCGGAAAACCGGCGGGAGACCGCCGGTTTTCCGCATCTGATCGCGGCCAAACCGCAGGGGTCAGAATGCCCTGCGGGGCACCGCCAGCCTGTTGGCGGTGCTCCCGCCAACCCTGGCCCCGGCGGTCCATGACCGCCGGGGTCAGAATGACCCCCTATGAGATTTAGATTCCAACTTTTTCTAATTGCTCCAATATGGGTAGGCTGGAAAGTCTCATACATTTCCAATTGGTTCCTTTCCAACCCCAAAAATGCTTTTACATATGTTCAAAGCACAATTTGTGAGTCAGTAACATGTTACCGAACCGCAATTTATGTTTGCGATTTGGTATTTGGAAGGGTGTGTTTGGGCATCCCTTCAAAATACCAAATCGGAAAGTGATGTATTTATGGTATGCAATCATATTTCGGATGCAAAACATTAATTCTTTACCAACTTCTTCAATGAAGTGATAACCCATTCACAAATGGGAAAGCGTCAAAATGGTTCCCCTTCCGCTTTGAAAATAGAATGAAAAGATTTTGTAAGTGCCACGGACCACTGCCAAGTATTAAAAAAGTGAAACTTCAAAGTTTCATTTTTTTACTATTTATCCGCACCCGAAAATGGGCTGAAAAAAAAAGTTTGCTTTATTAAAAAACATTCACAGATCTGGTGGTCTCCTGACCTCAGCAGGCCACCATACCTGTGAAGGCGCAAATTCCTAATGGGTCACAAATTAAGACCTACCTCATTAATATTCATGTGGTAGGTCGATTTGCAAACCCATTAGGAATTGTTATTTTATTAATACTTATTTTGTACATTATGATTTGCGATTTTCTATTTACGATTCGGTGAGAAGCGCAACTAAGAAATCACAATTCCTGTTTTCTGTACATATGGCCCTGCGTCCCTAACACGCATAATCTATTCCTGTCCTAACTACATTATACAGCACATAAACCTTTTACAACCATTATTTAAACATCTGGCTATTCGGACCTTTAATGAAACTATCAGTAAAGGCAGTTTGGGTGAAGATATTTGCTTACTGCTAAAGCAAGTGAAATCTTTAGAGTTAGTGGTAATCATATGGGAAAATGTGATTTCATGCAATTTACTTTCAATTCACTACCAAGTCAGATGCTAACGATTAACTTGTTTTAAAGGTCAGATGAGTCTTCTGTATAATGCATTGATCTTCTGTTTTACGGTTTGCTATATATTTTAAGTCTGTTCATTATGACTATTTGTAATGTCTACATAAGGATTTTTGAGTAGTTTAATGTATCACCATAAATGTTTACTAAACTAGACACTGTTGGAAATTCAAAACTATGCAATATGTTGGGAATGCACAACATTCCAATATCTAGGTATTCAGATTAGACATGCACAAAACTGAATGGTACAGACTTGGGGGGCTGTTCACAAGCTGCATTTTGCAATACATTTAGTATTAACACAAAATACCATTCATAAACCTATATACACTTGTGGAGATCTCCACAGTCCCGGCAGATATCTTTACTCAGAAAAAGTAGGAGCAGCAGAAGTGTGGACCTCCACACCAAGGTTTGTGTACAGCAGTGATACTCAAAGCACGGCCCGGGGCTGCATGCCGCCCTCCTGACCTTCAGATGCAGCCCTCAGCTGAACAATTGCACTGGGCTGCTGAGAGTACTAACATTCAAAAGATGTTAATTAAACAGGGACACATACTGAAACAAAAGAAGCAAATTAGGTGTCCTGTACTATTTAACTTTAGGAACACATACATTTTAAGACCTCTTTCAATAAACATGTAAAAATAAAGTCTTCAAAATTCAAAAAAGTGTATTTTATTAACATGCATTTTACCTTAGTACATTAGATTATATCAGTGATTTGTGATGTATTTTTGAAAGTGACGGTTTTCAGAATGAACATAGAAATAGTCATGGCTCCTCCCAGCCTGGCAACAGTGCCAATACTGAACGAATAGTAAGTAGGTTATCACGAGGAACCCCCTGGGTGGTATGGGTTATTATTATAGATTAAAAACATGATAGTTTTTTTAATGAAACACAAGAGAAAGTTGTGTACAGTGTATATCTTGGCCACATGAATTTCAAGGTGCTTTTCAATATTAAAATGAAGAACACGGAGGCAAAGTGGAATTAGAAAATTGCCTAGGCTCACGCAATTTGGTCAAGTGGGGAAGCCACGATTGATCCTAGGTTTTATGGTTTCACTTTATGCAATTCTATGTCATCAAGTTATTTCCTTTTTACACTTGGCTCTCCCAAGGTAGCAAGCAGAGACGGCTTACCCAAGGTGCTTGAAAGGGATAGCAACACAGATACAGCATAACACAGTATTCTCAAATCTATGACTTTCTATTGACTAGAGGCTTAATTTATGCCACGTACATGATTTGCTTCCCCTACGCCCAACTTGACCCACCTGCACTCCACCAAAAACTGCCCGCACCCACTCACATAACCCCACTTCCACCATGCTGGAATCAGTACTGTCCTCGGGCACACCACAGACCATACTTTGTGGCCCTGGGAAAATATTTGCGAGTACCCATGGTGTATAGCATTTTGTAATACCTGGTTAGTGCTATTGTCCTAATAATTGTGCTACAACGTGCAGTTTGGAAATAGGCCCCTTAGTATTTGTTGTTTTCTTGAGACAGCAGGTATATCTGTCAATGTCTTATGAACTGCATGCTCATTGGGGGGGAATAAATAATGCGCATATATTTAGAATGTGTTCCCATAGAACCGTGTGTATTATTATTAGGGAAATATTTAATTTTAAATGGAAAAGTGCATTGTAGAAAATAAAAACATGTATTATGAAACACACTTTTTTGTACAAAGAAACTATAGAGTAGATGTATAAAGACTGCAAAAGGGCAAACATTTAGTGCCAAAGAGTGTTGATACCCTTTTGCTGATATGGGTCTGCTTTTACAATGCTTATTTGCCCACACTGGTGAGGAAACATAATTACATGCTTGCATTCAGGACCAGCCTGCAAGTGAAGAGAAATGGAAAAACATGTCAAACCTTCAAACAACTTGCTAAATAAAACAAGCATTTGCAATGCAATAGGTCTCGCATTTGCTTGAGTTAGTGCTCTGGGCGTTGTTAACGCATAACTGGACTTTTCTTGCCGCATAAATTATCAACCCCGCCACATAATTTGGTCCTCTGTACCACATAATTCCAGTGGCCCTGTATATAACTAAAGCACTTCCATTTACCTTCTTCCGCTATCTGCAGCAAAAATGAAAATATTGGCATTATTTATTATTTTTTTATATTATTATTGGGGGTCCCCCCCAACCTAGTGTTGGGACCCAGAGATGAACTCAACAGAAAGTATGCATTGTGCTGAACATTTTGATTGTGGTCCCATTGTCCTAGGACCACCACACAGTGGGTTATGTGCAAACATGTTTTGTAAAAAGAATGCCCTGCATAAAGCATTATGGGGCAAGTGTCCGAGTGTAGCAAATATTGTAGTATCTTCACTGTAATGCTCAGAAGAGCCCCTAGAGGACACCACAATAAAAATAGCATTTGTACGAAACATGGTCATGTAACCATATAGTCAGCTCCTAGGGGGCATAACCACATGAAAAGAGAATGGGAGAAAGTAATGCAGTGTAACCAGATATTTAGCCCCTAGGGGGTGAAGTGCATTACACATTCTCAGGCCTAGCAGGCCTACTGCAATAATTTTACAAACAAGAACTTTAAAAACGCATGGTACTCCAAGCCATAAAACCAAATTTCTAGCCATGAAAACTTAAAAAGACACTGAATGGTGGGAGAGGTTACTATTTTGAAGTCCCTCCAACCTTGTGTCCCAGCGATGATATAGACAGAAAGAATGTGTTGTGCTGAATGGTTTGGTGGTGGCCCCATTGTCATAGGCCCCCCATAGGCTGAGTTATTGGCCTAAATGTTTTGAAAAAGAAATGTCTTGCAAAGCATTATAAGGTGGGTTTCCAAAGTGCAGTGAATAATGTAGAATCGGCTCTCCTGCTGGGCCAAGAAAGCTGAGTTGAGAATTTCTGTGTTTTTTTCTGTTTTAAATGCTCTAGCTTGTATATTTTTCAACTGCTAAACTTGAACGTAATCAGTATTCATGTAAAGTGCTTCTCCGATCGAGTTTGCACTATATGAAACTTCACATACTCAGGTAAAGCACTCCTCAGATCGAGTTTGCGCTATATGAAACTTAACAAAAATTAATTAAAAAAAAAAAGAAACCCCCCCCCAACTTGCAGCCTTTGGGTGCCGATACCTCAAAGAAATAGCTGAGTGCGCGAAACAAGGAAGAGGAAGAAACAACATACATCCATGGAGCACGAAGTGGGATAGGCAAAAGAAAAAGTAGTGCACCACACTAAGGTATATAGCTGATCGTGGATTAATCCACATAACAGGGTCAGTCTCCAAGGCAGTAACAAAACAGCCTCAAATGGGACAAACAGAAAGCATTTACCTACAAAATCAAGGGACTTTTCAAAGGCAGGCCAAGGAATGAATAAAAGTCATGGGCATGAGATGGGTGTGGTGAAAGCCCACAGAAGTAGATTACAACATGTGGAGAGACAGTTTATGCGTGCTGTGTAGGCTCGCCCTAAAAACTCCCAAAAGAACAAAAGTCTGTGAAAAGGTTTCAGGTTTTGTATTGCCCTGTAACTGTAACTTTAACAGTTGTGCTTTTAATCCACTGTGGGAAAAATATTTATAACAACACAAAGTTGCTCAGTGGCCCACATCTGTTAAGAGTATATTTTTTAGATAGGTATGTAAAGATAAGGAAAATACAGTAATTCCATCTTCCTAGTTGAAAATGTTACAGTGATACACTTTATTGGGTCCTCTTCTCTGGAACACTTTTTAGATGAGAGTTCCTTTTGTGAAGTCGGATTAGGGGCATTGTACTCTTTAGAACTTGGACACTAACAGTACTGCATTGAATTACTTCACACTTTGTACTGTGCAGTCGCACTCTAGCGCTGGGTCTACGCGTGAGAGTGAAACATTTGCTACCGAATATGTAGAAAAATCTGTGCAAGCAAATATTTGTCACGCAGCAACAGTTTGTTTCCAGACTGTAATAACACCGCAAAGTCTATTGTGGTGGATGACAGCGCAGAAACAGTGTACTTGTATGCTCTGTTGCAGCCGAGAAGTGTTCAACAAGTCATGCGGGTGATTGCATCTAGAAATATTTTTGGTTTCCTTTCTTCTGTCGCAACCTGCTCGTAATTGTTGGCCTAGGCGAGGAGCAGAAGATGTGCTCTCATGTTCGGGGCAGATCCTAGAACTTGAGGTCTCATGTATAAAGGTTCCATTTAAGCAATCGTAAATTGATACAAATAACTATTCATAATTTGCTATTCCTTAGACGGGATGCGCAAAATGGATTTGCTAAATGTGGTCGCTTCTAACAAATTCATTTGTATTTTGAGAATCGACCTATGTATTAATAGGTTGGTTCTCAAAATATCTATTTGTAGTAGGTCTCAATTTGACCTTGACATCGAGACCCACTATAATTGACTGCAATGACAGGCACAATGGCTTGCTGATCTTAGCAGACCACCATGTCTGTGACTGCTTTTAAATAAAGCAGCCTTTTAAAAAAAAATACAGCCCATTCATCTTAAAGGAAAAGAGGCTGCATTAAAAAAATGAGTAAATACATGAACACAAAACCCTTTTTTATGAGCAGGAAGTGGTCTCATGGCCCACTGCCTGTTCATAAAAAATGTTTTTGTAAACATGCACAAAGGGGAAACCCTTTTCATTTGCGAATGGCTTGCCACCTTCTTTGAGAAGTTGGTAAAATATTAATGTTTTGCGACAGATTTTGGTCACAAAACATTAATACATCCCTAAAGGAATCGGTATTTGGAAGGGATGTCCTTAACATGCCTCTTCCAAATACCACTTTGGTACATATACCCAAAACCAATTAGCAATTCAAGACTATACGGTAACATAGTACTGAATTGGTAATTGGGTGTGGTGAATATTAAAATGCCATTTTGCAGTCGGAAAGGCTCTGATTTTACAAATTGGAGCATTACCAACCATAAAATGGCATGATACTTGAGGGCCTTGGTTGCTCCTGGATTTTAGGTGGTGGTACATTTTAATTGACTGGCAGGACAGCACAGTGGCATTGCCTACATCACTGATGGGCCAGGCTATTTAAAGAATCAACCCACAGATACCTAAGCAATGGGAAATAAAGTGAACATGGTTATAAAAAATGCAAAATTGTTTGCTTCTGTGTTTTATTTCTGATCGGGTTATTTTAGCCATTTGCTTATTTAATGTGTAATGTAAATATTGTTTTCAGCTATGTTTTTTGCTAGAAGATCTGCATATCAAACGTTCCAACAGCTGTAAAAAGGAACTTTTTACTTAATTTCATCAATATCTCAGTGGCTCAGATTATAGTGATGGTAACACGTTATGGTCTCGCAGACACCTTCATTAGGCCAGTGTGCTTACCACAAAGTATTAATGATTAAGAAATGGTTACCCATGTTTTATACTAAACATTAAAAACAGACTTTCATGCTGTTATGGTGTAAGAGTCATAAACGACAGAAAAACGATATATAAATAGACATAGAAAGAAGTCTCTAATATATAGGAGTTAGTAATATATTTTTACCACTAATTCAGTGTAGATATATTGACATATGGTTAACTTCATGCTCTACAACATTGTTTGGACCAATTCATTCACTATGATACAGTCATTCATATATCATATGATCAGTTTTAGTAAATCACTTTAACCTCACTTCATATGTGCAGTGTACCATATATTAACTTTCTTAAGTGTTCTGTTATATCATGTACTATCAAGTTCAAGAGAATGATGACATCAAAATTACATATTAGTTTCAATTTCATATATATTTCATCATCAATGTTTTCTTTGCGAGGCAATCTGTTATTTTACCATATTAAGTAAAAAATAAAAATAAAACCCTATAGTGATCAGTCGTAGAGTGTAATTTTACTTAACAACGATGATCCACCATTGGGTACAGGCTCCACAGTACTGGTGGCTCAGTACCAAAGTACAAGGGTGGCATTAGGAGGGCTTCCTGGGAAAAAGTATAGGGATGTGATGACCTCGTTATTTCTATGGACCATTTCCATCTGTCACCTTGCACTCCTCGATATAGCGTGGCATATTTGCAGTGAAATAGGTCCAGCACTGGACAGCTGCCTAGGACCCTACTGCCCACAAGTCCCGACACAGGCAATGTCAGAGGTGGTAGACACTTCCTGGCTATCAGCATTAGGTTACTCAGCTTCAGACTCCATGTCCAGCAACCTGGAATTTGTTTGCAATGGTTATAGTCTTAGAAGCAGATTGCTATGTATCGAACAAGGCAGAGACACAGTTCCTTAAATAGGGGTGCAGAAATGTGGCTTGCAAGTTGTTCTCTTTGACCTTGATGTTTCGAATAAACAATTTTGCCTGCACGCAAAGGAGCATTTTCTGTGCCAGCTTTACTAGCCATGTGACCGTGCATATTTCATATATCAACAGATCAATGTCAGATTCTCGCTGAGGCCAATGGGAAGTCTGCTTACACTGCCCTCCAAAGTCTTACTATGTTATGCTGCTGATGAAAAGTCTATAATGACAAGACATCGATCCGTGATTTATTTGAAGAGAGTAAAGTACCAGTAGATGAGTGCCTCATCCTTGATTTGGTGTTCAGGTAGATTGCACCTCTCCTCGTCTCATAGGAGGCCACAGTATTGCAGACTGTGTATGAATGACTGAAATAGTGAGCAGATCTTGCGAGCGTAGAATACAATTCATAAAACTGCTGCATCCTTTTAGAAGTGTTGGACAAAGAGATTTAACACATACGAAAACTATGGTAATGTGGGTTCTTTTGGCAAGTTTTAAAGGAGCATTTACACTGATCCTGATGTCAGCTGCAACACACCCCAAACTACTAGGAATGTGGTTGCATCCATTTGCGAATTCAGTTTTAAATCTTGAACCTTGTGTTTAAGTGCATCAGTACTCTGCAACTAGATTGTTGCTTGATGACATAGGCTGCTGTACTGGAAGGAGGATGTACCATCAGCAGAGAACACTCAGACCCTCAATACTAGGCTGACGGTCATCAAACTGCAAGCCTCGCTGTGGAGGTCTTACCACCGCGGACCCAACGGAAAAGACCGCTGCATCACAAGTTGTGGGGTTTGACAGAAGCCAAACTGCCACATTGCCGCCTGCCCCGATGGTGCGGCTGGCGGTGAGCTCCTCCAGCCCGGAGGCAGACCTCTGCCTTCCGGCCAGATTACAAGACTGTAGACCACCAGGCTTTCCGTGGTGGTCACCCCGCCACGAAAACCCTGGCGGCAATGCACCCGCCAACAGGAATCCCCATTCCTGTCGTCGACACACGCACCTGCACAGGTCCACCCACATGCAGACACCTCCCATCCATCCACAGACTTACAAACACCCCCACACCCATTCACACACTTCCAAACACCCCCCAACAGTACACATCCATTCTAACACCCTCACCCGCTCTCACACTGACATACACACACCCCCACTCACATATACGCACCCCCTCCACAAATATTCACCCCCCACCCCACTCCACAATCATCCCCACCCCCACCCTTTCACGAACGCATAAATTCATATACACACCCCTCCGCATAAGCATACATTCACACACACACACCCCTACGCATACATTCACACACACACCCACTCACTCGCAGACGTGCATACATGCACCCCCGCTCACTTACAGACTTGCATACATGCACCCCCACTCGCATGAATCCTAATACACACACCTACTCACTCGCACCCCAACACACACCGCCCTCCTCCGCATACATGTAGACACACACACCCAACCACAAGCATACATCCAGACACCCCCACTCGCTCACTCACAAACACTCACTCAGACACCCCCATTTGCACACATACACAGACTCACACCCCCCATTTGCACACATGCACACAGCAATTACCCACCCCCACCTCTTTTGGATGATCAATTTACCTTTTCTGGCGAGCTGGTCATCCGGGAGGGGAAAGGTCCTGGCAGTTTTGCACCACCAGCACTACCACGCCAGCAAGAATATGCCAAGCCGTATTACCCCTCGTAATACGGCAGGCGGAGTCTTGCTGGCATGGCGGTGCTGGTGATGCAACTGCCTCGTTGACTCTGTCGGCCAGGCCGACGGAGTCGGACTTCTGCCTATAAATGGGCGGGAGTCCAAACACAACTCCAAATATGGCGGTCAGCATACCGCCAGCACTAGCAGTATGCTGGCGGCAGCAGCTTCGGCGGTCCCTGAAAAAGATCACAGAAGTCATAATGAGCGCCTCAGTGTATTTTAACAGTCCTTTAGTCTGAGCTTTGTGCATTTGTCTGTATGTCCATGGTCAAGTGAGCCAAATCGTGCTCAACATTGCTTTATGCAGAACGCAGTTCACACGCCACCAGATGTTCTGGCACTGCTGTCATGAAAAATAGTGGTGACTAGGTGTCTTCCTGCCTGGTATACAAGAATGCAATGAGCCAGATGAATCCCCTATTCACTGCAAATACGATTGGCATAAGTTCTTTGGTCAACATATTGGGGATGCGGGTGTTAAGCATCTGTGCTCTAAGACTTCAAGCATGGTTGGCTGATGCAAGGTGCCACTGCTTGGCAATGGTTGTGGTAGTGTCGGTGAGGGCGAGGGCGAAGCTGAAGATGTAGAACATTGCTCTGATGATGATGATGCTCCCCATTTGAATTACATCTTTTTGATTTCTCTGAAAAAGTCGGTTCATTGTTTATCAGGTGGGTAATTTGCCCAGATGTGCTTAAATGTGTACCTAACTTGTACCTGGCATCCGTATTAAGACAAAGTGGGCAAGCAGTTATATTTACTTTTATTTTTTCCAGCAGTGAAAGAATAGCCCGAGATTTAGCAGCAGAGTGTGCAGCAGTGCAGATAAGTATGCCCTGGGTAGGAATCAATGGGCTTTGGACTTCTGGAGTAAACAGCTGACATCCAAAGATGTAATATTCACCATGCAGTTGGCTCTGAAAACGTGCAGACGTCTGTGAGAGGGATGGCAATTTTGGAGTCCTGATGCATGGGTCTCGCACCTCCTCAGCATCATAATTATTCCCAGAAGAACATTATTGACACTCAGATTCTTCAGGGCTTTCAGCTGAGTCGACCTCCCAGTCAGAACTTGATGAACAAGAAGAATGACTTCCATGGGTGCTGCCGCAGCTGTAACACCAGACCTGACTGTGTTCATGTCTGGTGCTGCCTTCGGGTTTAACGTCACAATACCAGCCTAACTGAGCTCAGCACTTGTCTGGCGCCAGTTTGGCATTAATGCTACTTAATGCTATTTGTTTGGGAAACATGCTTTGGGCACTCCAGAGAGCAAAGAAAAGGGTTCGCTAAGAAGCAGAAGTAAATACATTTCCCCCCAAAACAAATAAAAGTAGCAACCCCTTAAGAAGTGCAGCAGAGACGTGCTTCCATAGCTTTGCTCATGGCATTAGTAGCAAAGCAAGCAACCTGCTGTACAAAAGTACCATAACATTCAAGCACAAATTGGAGAGACATATTCCAGACTTATAACTATGCTGAGAAATAGCACGTGTAGTATATATTATAGTGTTCACACCGTGCAACACACGAAAACAAAAACCTATGGCCTGGGAAAGAGATGTGGCTGTTTCGCTGAATTCTATGCTTTGCTGGAATAGAAACTCGTACTCGAGCTAACTTTTGACAAAGTAGCCCTCGGAAGCCCTCGTTTTTGTTCCATTCAGTGTATCGAACGAATAGGCGTTTATTTTCATGCGCCACTACAATAAAAATCGTCTACCTTGCTGAGAAAAACCTCAAATTTCACCGACTTTTGTTTTTTAACAAAGTGTACTTACTCAAAGTCATACCTAGTTTTCCTAGGCAAACCACATACTACGTAACCATTTCTGTTCTATGTGTAGACACTTGCTTGTGAGAAACTCCATGTAATAGAATGCTCAGAAATCTGTTGAATGTGTTTAGTTGTAATGTGACTCGTTTGCCTTATTCTTTGGATGAGAACCTGTGACACATGTACCACTTTATTGAATGTATGAAATTCTTTGGTTATAACCCTGTAAAAGAGTGTGACTTATTGTGAGAGGAGAGCCTCTTTCCCTTAACTTAGTAAGGGAAACCATGCTGAATTTCTCTCCCAGTCATGTTTGTGACGAAGTACCACATCAGCTGAACTCTATATCAGGCCTGTCACTGTTTAATTAACTGTCTTCCAGTGTCATGGTGCCCAGGTGCTGACAGTGCTATTGTGCCCGCGTGGTGTGGCCTTTGTTTTCATCACCCTATGCACTTCTGCTTTGTTGTTAAGAAATTCAGACTACTACCCCATTGACCCACCGCTTCCTATTGGAAGTTTGCACAAGGGCAGCAAATCCAGACTGGAAACTGGCAACCAATATCTAAAACTTAACATGGAACCAAGAACCATCCAAGAGAAGTAAAAGAACCGTAAAAAAGCTAGAAACGCACTCACCCGAACAATGTGAGGATTCTGACAAGCCAAGAGCTGCAAAAGAACTCCAAACAAAAACGCACATACGAAAAACAATAGGGCATGAATATCATAGTTGCAGAAACATTGCTTTTCCAGTTGCACACATTCTAATGTTCACAATCATTGTTGTGATGACAATCATTTTAATGATTGTAAACTTTAACTTTTATTAAATACATAAAGATATAAACAAGAAAACTGTTACCACTGCACCTCAAAACTGGCCTGAACCTACAATAATAGGGTGAGGTGGGCGGAGGTCACTGAAGTTTCTCTCCTGTTACCGAGGTTACTAATAGTCCCAATGAGTAGCACTAGATTCTCAGTCTTAGGTAGAAACAAGTTCTGGGACAATTCTCAGGATGAAGTACACAAATGGATGGTTGGAGCAGCTGCAAGTGGTAGCTGCAGATGTTCATCCTCACACCAAACACAATATACACAATATACAGTTTAGCACAATATTTTCTTAGGAAAGCAAATCACAACTTTTCCAAATACTACATAAGGTGTTGGCATTTGCTTTTTTAAGCTTATTCCAATAGTTTTCTCTCATCAGTGGTTTATGGAGACAACATAACTTTCTTAATTTCTTTTGCAAAACTGCTGCTATAATCGCATTCAGCCTGTCAGCTCATTCTTGAAAGTTGTGCCAGAATGTATTTTTTAGCTGCCATTTTTTACACTAAGAAGCTGACTTGTCATAAAATACGCATAATGGGGAAAATCATAACGAACCTTCTGTGCCAGGAACGCTTTAACAACATTGATGATATTTGTAGACACAAACCCCTTGTGGTTGGCCGGGTTCAAGGACGACACGACGCTCTAGGTTAGCTTGCAGAAGTGATTTATTGAATATTTTGTGTGGAGTGAATAATGTGTCTTTTCCGTTTTCTTGTACTGTTTTGTTTTATAGCTTCTTTGTCCTTTTCCCTGGTTTTTTCACCTCTTCTGGGGTCTTTTCTTCTCTTTCATGGCTCCCAGGAAGCGCATGTGTGGGGAAGAACAAGAGAACTGTCGGTAAGTTTCTTTTCTCTTTATGCCCCTTTTCTTTTTCTACAGCTTCTTTTCCTTCCTTCTCTGTTGTATCGTATGTCTCTCTCTCTCTCTCTCTCTCTCTCTTTCTCTCTGATCCTGTGGCAAACGTTTAATTTCTATTTCTCTCTTTCTGTTGTCTCTTCGCTTTATAGTGTTCTGTGCCTCTTTTCCACTGTTATGACTTTCTGCTATACCGTCTTTTCCTTAGCTCTCGTAGACTCTCCTGTCTCTTTCCTGGACCTCTCCCTTTTTATTGATTACTTCTGCATACAGCTCCTACTCCTTCCTTTCCTTGCTAAGCTGCTGCCAGACCGTTTTCATATGAGAACCTTCCTCCAAGTGATGCAAGTACTAAGGTGCTTTGTCCTGTAGTCTTATCGTAGTCCTGCGTTTTCTTTTTGTTGCAGGTAAGCCTTTCCAATGTACCTTAGTCCCTTCCCCCTTATTTATTCTTTTTATTATTAGCACAACCACCCACTCCCCCCCTTGCTCTTCATTCCCTGCTCCTCCCGACCCTCCGGTGGCCATCAGTGGGGTGGTGAAACGCCCCCGAGTGTGCCACGCTTCTCCAGAAGTGTGGCTGGGGTTCCTCGTTCCGCCTCTCGGGTCGCCGCGTGGTGTGTTCCACTGCCTGCCTCCTCCTCGTCTTCTTGCTTCATTCGTGGTCTTGTCCGCTCTCCGTCAACGCCGTTCTCCTCCGCCTCCCGGTTGCGCCCCTCTCGTGTCCAGGACAACG
This sequence comes from Pleurodeles waltl, assembly GCF_031143425.1. Classification (NCBI taxonomy): domain Eukaryota; kingdom Metazoa; phylum Chordata; class Amphibia; order Caudata; family Salamandridae; genus Pleurodeles; species Pleurodeles waltl. The sequence continues at coordinate 275,599,452 of NC_090451.1, read as the reverse complement.
GCTTTTCACCTCCTCAGGGTTCTGCGCTTCCTCTTCCTGGTCCCACCATCACGGTCGTCCGGCTCAGCTGATTGGTTCCTGCCCCAGGAAGTTCCGGAGTACCTAGGGCAGTGTCAGCACCAGTTGGTTTCGTGAACGGGCTACCTCGGGTCGGCCCATCACATACACTCCCCCTAGCGAGCGGCTGATGGAGACGCTCCGACATCGGATAGCGTGATAAAAAGTCAGCATTGGCCATGAGGGAACCCGGGGAATGTCGTATCTGAAAGGAGAAAGGCTGGAGTGAGAGGAACCATCGGAGTACACAAGGTTGGTATCCTTATTTTGGGCAAGCCAGGTAAGGGGAGCATGATCAGTCACTAAGGAGAAAGTTCGGCCCGCTAAATAATATCGCAGGGATTCAACCGCCCATTTGATAGCCAAACATTCCTTCTATAATGTGGGGTAATGTAGTTCCCGTGGAAGTAGTTTCCGACTAATGTATACGAGGGGTTCCATCGTCCTGTTCTTGTGAAAGGACGGCCCGAGACCTACATCTGAGGCATCAGTTTGCACGATAAAGGATTTCTGGAAATACCGACAACACAACACCGGTCCGGAGGTCAAAGCGGTCTTTAGCATTTCAAAGCTCTGTCTTTCTATATCTGAGAGAGGGGGTAAAGTGTTTGGACGTGATTTCCGTAAGAGGTTGGTAAGAGGTCCAGCTATGGTGGAGAATTGGGGTATGAATCATCTGTAGTATCCTAGGAGTCCCAGGAAAGCTCGTACATCTTTCTTTGTGCGGGGAAGAGTGATCTTGGTGATGGCCTGTATCTTTTCAACCTAGGGTCTAACCTGCCCTTCTTCAAGTATGTATCCCAAATATTTAATCATAGTATGTCCCAACCTACATTTCTCAGGATTAGCTGTAAGGTTGGCTTCTCTTAGGGCCTGTGGGATGGTATCTAAGCGTTTCATGTGGTCTGCCCAGGTCATGCTGTATACTACGATATCATCGAGATATGCTGCTGCATATTGATGGTAAGGTCGCAATATCCTGTCTATAAGTCTCTGAAAGGTGGCTGGGGCCCCATGCAGACCAAACGGAAGGACTGTGAAGTGATAAAGACCGGATGGAGTAGCAAATGCGGTCTTTTCTTTATCTTCTGGTCGTAATGGTATTTGCCACTACCCTTTCGTTAGTTCTAATGTGGACATATAACGAGCTTGACCCAGCCCATCGAGTAGTTCGTCTATGCGGGGCATGGGATATGCATCAAACAGTGATAGGGCGTTGACGCATCTGAAGTCAACACAGAAGCGAGTGCTTCCATCAGGTTTTGGTACTAGTACCACAGGTGAACCCCATGGACTAGTGGATGGTTCAATGATGCCTGCTTCTAGCATTGTTTGCAGTTGTTGTTCTATAATTTTCTTTTTTGCCTCCGGAATCCGATAGGGCCGCTGTCTAGCTATACTGTCGGACTTAATACGAATAGCATGCTGTACTAATGATGTTCGTCCCGGATACTTTGAGAACACGTCTCGGTTGTCTTTGACCAATTTACTGAGTTGCATAAGATGGGGGTCTGGAAGCGTGGGGTTTATTTGAGGGGGAGGGACCTCATGTGGTGGGCCAGCGGGGAGGGAAGGAAGGGGAATCTCATCGTTTGTCTCCTGTACGATATACATGATGGGCTGTTTATTTGTGGGTTCCTGCCATTTTTTTAACAGATTGATGTGATATATTTGTTCCCTTCCCGAACCCTGGGGCATGGCGAGTCTATAGGTGGTGGGGTTGATCTGTTCTAGGATCTCATATGGGCCCTGCCACCGGGCTAATAGTTTATTTTCACAACTGGGTAAGAGTACTAAGACTTTTTCCCCTACCTTCAGATTTCAATATGCACTTTTAGCATTGTACAACTGTTTTTGTTTGTTTTGTGCCTCTCTTAAGGTAGTGTGGGCCTCTTCCCAAACCGTGTGGAGGTTTTCTCTTAGTTCTCAGGTATATGTTAAGAGGTCTTTAACTTCTTTTTCTGGTTCTTCCCATTGCTCGGCCAACATTTCTAAAAGGGTACGGGGCTGTCTCCCGAATAACAGCTCAAAGGGGCTATGTCCTGTGGATGTCTGAACATGGGTGCGTATGGCATAGAGTACTAGGGGTAGTTTCTTTTCCCAGTCTTTTCCTGCTTCGGAAATACTCTTTCGTAGTAGTGATTTAATACTCTTATTATATCTTTCCACTAGACCGTCTGTCTGGGGATGGTAAACTGAAGTCCTTATTTGTTTAACCCCTAGGGAACAACATACTTCTGCCATAAGTCTTGACATAAATGGCGTCCCTTGATCTGTGAGAATTTCTTTAGGAAACCCCACTCGAGAAAAAAATTCTATCATTGCCTGGGCAAGGGTTTTTGTGTGCATGCTGGGGATTGGGATGGCTTCAGGATAACAAGTCGCGTAATCAACTAACACAAGGATATATTGACGTCCTCTTACTGAAGGAGTCAGGGGCCCTACAATGTCCATCCCTACTCTAGTAAAAGGGGTTTCTAAAATGGGAAGAGGTTGAAGGGGAGCTGGACGGTGCAGAGAGGGATTCAGGAGTTGACATTTTGGGCATTCAGAACAATGCTTCCGAATATCTCCAAACACGCCAGGCCAATAAAACTGCTGCAATACTGCTTCTTCTGTTTTCTCTCTCCCCATATGTCCTTCCCCATTATCACCATAGGCTAATTGCAGGACCTGCTGTCTATGGCTTCGCGGTACCACTAACTGTAATGCTCTTTCCCCTAAGGCGGAGGTGTTTCTATACAATAAATTGTTTTTTACCAGGAATTTGGGACCTACCACATGTTCGTCCGGGTGTAAGGCTTGATGCCATGCATGTTTCAGTGTGGGATCTTCGTGTTGACATTGTCGAAAGTCTCCCGTGATTGTGCAGATGAGGGCTGGGGGGATTTTGAGGTCGACATTTCTGGAATCCCGAGATTGTTGGTACTTTTGCCATTGCTCTCTCTTTTGCTTTCTACTGAGTTTGAGCTGTGGTGTTTTATTCTCTTCCTCGCTGTCTCCAAAAGGGACCTCCTCCCACCATGCATTATTGATCTTTTCTTGTCCTGCTCTCTCCAGGAGAGAGGTAAAGTCCACGTAATCCGTACCGAGGATGAGATCTTCTCCCAGATTTGGAATCACCCCTACCATTATTGTCTCATTCTCTCCTTTCCAATTCAGGCGTACCGTAGCCATGGGATAGGGTCGTTGATCTCCATGTACACATGCTATCAACACCTGACTCTGCGGGTTCCCTTGCCAGGTAGGACCAAATCCTGTCTGATCACGCTTTGACTGCACCCAGAATCCACGAGAGCCGTCCTTTCTATCTCATTGAGTAGGACTGTTAGAGTATAGTTTGGTATCTTACCTCCGGACCATAGTACTCGTCCTTTCATCAGCCCTCTTCCGGGTCTTTTTTTAATGGACAGTGACGAGCAATATGCCGCCATTCTGAACAATGATAACATTGGGGCCCTGTATTTGGAGAACTTGGAGCCACAGACGTCGTAGGGACAGACCGATCAGGTCCATGCATGGTGGTAGGTCGATGGGTTATACTTTTGGTGAGGGCTGGTCGGGCAGGAGCAGGAGGGGGATGTCTACCAGGAACATAACGAAAATCAGGTGCCCGGTGGTAAGCACAGGCTAGGTCTACGGCAGTCTGGTTAGTTAACCCCGGGTGTTGTCTGACCCAGTTCCGTGTGCTGGGTCGTAGAGCGTCCAGATATTGTTCAAGTACAATGGTATCGGACATTTCCTCCCTAGTAGTTTCTGTGGGGTGTAACCATTTCCCCGCTGCATGGTTCACCCGTTAATATAAGGTGCAGGGGGTTTCTTGGTGTTACCACTTTGTCTGTCGAAACTTTGTTCTGAAGCTCTCGCTATCCAATCCGATGCGTTCCAGGATAGCCTTCTTCACCTCAGTAGAAGGAAGGGTTCCTCCGGGATTAATTGCCTGATAGGAGGCTTGCAACTGTCCAGTAAGTAATGGGGCTATATATTGTCCCCACTTGTCTTCATGCCAGTTAGCAGTACTGGATCCCCTTTCGAAATTAGTGAAAAAGGAATCTGGATCCCCCTGTTCTTGATATCTTTGAAGCACGCTGCTAGGTACGTTGGATGGACTTTTGTGTGGGCAATGGTATCAGTCAGTTTTCCCAGGGCGGTTTCATGAACCAACTGGTTGTTGGCTATTATGGTTGCTTGACTTTTTAGTGCCGTTTGTAAGGCGTCTCGTTCCTCCTTAGCCTCTTTAAGCTGTTGCTCCCAAACTATTTGTAGGTGGCGTTGCCCTTCGGCCAACTGAGCAATCATGTCCGCCAAGGTGGGTTTCTCCTCCATGTCGTCAATGGTCCTTCTTTAAATCCTACTTCTGTCACCACTTGTGGTTGGCCAGGTTCAAGGACGACACGACGCTCTAGGTTAGCTTGCAGAAGTGATTTATTGAATATTTTGTTTGGAGTGAATAATGGCGGTCATTCTGACCTTGGCGGACGGCGGAGGCCGTCCGCCAAGGTACCGCCGTCAGAACACCGCACCGCGGTCGAAAGACCGCGGCGGTGATTCTGACATTTGCCCTGGGCTGGCGGGCGGCCGGCAAAAGGCCGCCCGCCAGCCCAGGGCAAATCAACCTTCCCACTAGGATGCCGGCTCAGAATTGAGCCGGCGGAGTGGGAAGGTGCGACGGGTGCAGTTGCACCCGTCGCGTATTTCAGTGTCTGCAAAGCAGACACTGAAATACTTTGCGGGGCCTTCTTACGGGGGCCCCTGCAGTGCCCATGCCATTGGCATGGGCACTGCAGGGGCCCCCAGGGGCCCCGCGGCACCCCCTACCGCCATCCTGTTCATGGCGGGAGAGCCGCCATGAACAGGATGGCGGTAGGGGGTGTCTGAATCCCCATGGCGGCGGAGCGCGCTCCGCCGCCATGGAGGATTCAGCCGGGCAGCGGAAAGTTGGCGGTACCCCGCCGGCTTTCCGCTTCTGGCCGCGGCTGTACCGCCGCGGTCAAAATGCCCGGCGGAGCACCGCCAGCCTGTTGGCGGTGCTACCGCCGACCTCCGCCCTGGCGGTAATTACCGCCAGGGTGAGAATCAGGGCCAATGTGTCTTTTCCGTTTTCTTGTACTGTTTTCTTTGATAGCATCTTTGTCCTTTTCCCTGGTTTTTCACCTCTTCTGGGGTCTGTTCTTCTCTTTCAGGGCTCCCTGGAAGCGCATGTGTGGGGAAGAACAAGAGAAGTGTCGGTAAGTTTATTTTCTCTTTATACCCCTTTTCTTTTTCTACAGCTTCTTTTCCTTCCTTCTCTGTTGTATCGTATGTCTGTCTGTCTCTCTCTCTCTCTCTCTCTCTCTCTCTCTTTCTCACTGATCCTGTGGCAAACGTTTAATTTCTATTTCTGTCTTTCTGTTGTCTCTTCACTTTTTAGTGTTCTGTGCCTCTTTTCCACTGTTATGACTTTCTGCTGTACAGTCTTTTCCTTAGCTCTCGTAGACTCTCTTTGTCTCTTTCCTGGACCTCTCCCTTTTTATTGATTACTTCTGCATACAGCTCCTTCTCCTTCCTTTCCTTGCTAAGCTATTGCCTAGACCGTTTTCATATGAGAACCTTCCTCCAAGTGATGCAAGTACTAAGGTGCTTTGTCCTATAGTCTTATCGTATTCCTGTGTTTTCTTTTTGTTGCAGGTAAGCCTTTCCAATGTAACTTTGGGGGTCATTGCGACCCTGGCGATTGGTGTTAAAGCGGCGGCCAACCCGCCAACAGGCAGGCGGTCCAAAAAATGGAATTCAGACCCTGGCGGGAACCGCCAACACAGCCCGCCACTTTAACACTCCGACCGCCACGGCGGGGCAAACAAACAGCGTGGCGGTCACCGCCAACAGACAGGCGGCAGACAATGTACCGCCCACCCTATCACGACCCACCAATCCGCCACCTTTTCCGGGGCGGGAGCCCCGCCGATAAAAACACGGCGGAAACAGATCACGAACGGGAAAACGCTCACCTCTATACACTCCACGAGGAATCTGGACAGCATGGAACCCAAATTAAACATCCTACCAGCGATTGTCTACCTGCTCCTCTACCAGGAGCACGAACGCCGCCGCAGGAGACAACGGTGAGTACTGCACCTACGACACAGGGGAGGGGGAGGAGAAAATATTACGGGCACACACATACGCGACACCCCCCCTCCCCCCCCTCCAAATCCCCACACACCAATGCAGAGCAACAAGTCAGATTTACACCCCCCAAAGCCCCCGGAATAATTCAAAGACAAAATAAAATGATCATTAAAATAGAAGTATATTAAAGCATATTTGAACTTAAGTGAAATATTAGATTATTAAAACAAATAAATCACAACATGAAGAATATGAACATAGTCCAAAAGTCCGGCACATATTGGCTACATGCCATTGTCCGTGGGCCAATGTGCATAAACACATGGGCAAAGCCCACACACGAAACCTGATTCCATTGGAGAGAACACTGCTGGGGCATCAGATAATAAAACCACAGGCACCTCAGGGGGAAGGGAAGGGGGGGCACCTCAGCCACATGAGTCCACGACGCCAGATCCACGAGGGGCCTCCATGCCCACTGTACCATCCTGGGGAGTGCAAAGCCACAGTCTCACAAGTCTCTACAGTGGGTGGAATGCCCACTGTACCATCCTGGGGAGTGCAAAGCCACAGTCTCACAAGTCTCTACAGTGGGTGGATTGCCCACTGTACCATCCTGGGGAGTGCAAAGCCACAGTCTCACAAGTCTCTACAGTGGGTGGATTGCCCACTGTACCATCCTGGGGAGTGCAAAGCCACAGTCCATCTGGTGGATTACAGACTCCACTGGTTATGGAGGAGGCATGGTGCCCAGAGTGCTTCGTGAAGCCCTGCCCGACACAGATCCGGCCCTGCCAATGGGCCAGCGGTGCTTGAGATGAAGGCCCCAGCGGAGCGGTGCTTGAGATGAAGGCCCCAGCGGAGCGGTGCTTGAGATGAAGGCCCCAGCGGAGCGGTGCTTGACAGGAAGGGCCCAGCGGAGCGGTGCAGAGACGGCGGGGCCCAGCGGAGCGGTGCTTGACAGGAAGGGCCCAGCGGAGCGGTGCTTGAGATGAAGGGCCCAGCGGAGCGGTGCTTGAGATGAAGGGCCCAGCGGAGCGGTGCAGAGACGGCGGGGCCCAGCGGAGCGGTGCTTGACAGGAAGGGCCCAGCGGAGCGGTGCAGAGATGGCGGGGCCCAGCGGAGCGGTGCTTGACAGGAAGGGCCCAGCAGAGCGGTGCTTGACAGGAAGGGCCCAGCGGAGCGGTGCTTGATAGGAAGGGCCCAGCGCAGCGGTGCTTGAGATGAAGGGCCCAGCGGAGCGGTGCAGAGACGGCGGGGCCCAGCGGAGCGGTGCTTGACAGGAAGGGCTCAGCGGAGCGGTGCTTGAGATGAAGGGCCCAGCGGAGCGGTGCTTGACAGGAAGGGCCCAGCGGAGCGGTGCCTGACAGGAGACGGCGGGGCCCAGCGGAGCGGTGCTTGACAGGAAGGGCTCAGCGGAGCGGTGCTTGAGATGAAGGGCCCAGCGGAGCGGTGCTTGACAGGAAGGGCCCAGCGGAGCGGTGCCTGACAGGAGACGGCGGGGCCCAGCGGAGCAGTTTTTCTCACGGCGGGGCCCTGTTCAGCGGTTCTTCTCACGTTGGGGCCCAGCGGAGCGGTGCTTCTCACGGCGGGGCCCTGTTCAGCGGTTCTTCTCACGGCGGGGCCCTGTTCAGCGGTTCTTCTCATGGCGGTGCCCAGCGGAGCAGTGCTTCTCACGGCGGGGCCCTGTTCAGCGGTTCTTCTCACGGCGGGGCCCTGTTCAGCGGTTCTTCTCATGGCGGGGCCCAGCAGAGCGGTGCTTCTCACGGCGGGGCCCTGTTCAGCGGTTCTTCTCACGGCGGGGCCCTGTTCAGCGGTTCTTCTCACGGCGGGGCCCTGTTCAGCGGTTCTTCTCACTGCGGGGCCCAGCGGAGCGATGCTTCTCACGGCGGGGCCCTGTTCAGCGGTTCTTCTCACGGCGGGGCCCAGCGGAGCGGTGCTTCTCACGGCGTGGCCCTGTTCAGCGGTGCTTGTCTTGTGTTCCTAGGGAACCAGATCTGGGCAATCATTCCCGCTCAGTCGCCATCCGACCTATCGCTTGCGGGGCCCTCCTGTGCTGGACTCCTGGGCCCGTGGGTGTCCTCTGTCACACCCCAAATGGGGCTGGTGGGGCCCTCCTGGGCAGCTCGTCTGCTGCCGGACTTCTTCGCCCTGCTGCCCTTGCCCTCCTTGGACGAATCTCTGGGGCCCTTGCCTCCCTTGGAAGTATCTCTGGGGCCCTTGCCCTCCTTGGACGAATCTCTGGGGCCCTTGCCTCCCTTGGAAGTATCTCTGGGGCCCTTGCCCTCCTTGGAAGAATCTCTGGGGCCCTTGCCTCCCTTGGTGGATGGGCCAGGTGACGGTGCAAGGCTGGTGTCCTTGGGGGCAGCCGTCTCAGGCCTGTGGCGCCGGCCGTTCACTTTTTTACTTCTTTTCCCAGGGGGTGGGCTGGCTGTCCCCTTGCTGCTGGCCGAGGTTCCTGCCCTAGGAGCTGGTGGACTCCAATAGCCCTGAACGATGGTCCTAGTAGGTGCAGGGCTTGTCGTGGCTGAGGTGCTGGTTGGACTCTTACGAGATGGAGGGGGTGGGTCAGTTGTTGGAAAGAGGTCAAGGTTGGAAAGGAAAATCAATTTCGAAAGACAGGGACGGGTAGTTGTAGTGGGTATGGGAGTGGAGGAAGAGGATGTGGTTGTAGGAGAGTCAAGTGTGCTGTCTTTGGGTGCAGGTGCTTGTGACGGAGGCTGTCGTGAGGTGGATGGCTGTTGGGTGGGTGGCTGCCTGCGTTTGTGTGGTTTGGAAGAGGGGGTGACAGACACACTGGAAGAGGACACAGGGGACGTGTAAATGGTAGTGGGGGTGGTGACTGCACGTGTGCGGACTGTTCTGGTGGGTGTGGTGGTGATGGACGTACTGGCTGATGGTGGTGTGCATGCAGGTGTGAGTGGAGACGTCACAGGGAGGGAGGAGGGAGACGAGGAGGAGGGGGACACAGTGGAGGCAGTGGGTGTTGCTGTGTCTGCATGTGGATGTTGCATGGGTGAATGCTTGTGTGATCTGTGGTGCTTATGTCTGGATGAGCTGCCCTTGGGTGTTGATGTGTGTGCAGGCTGGTCTGTAGGTGTGTCTGGGATAGGCAGAGGAACAGGGGAGTGGGACTGGGTTGAGGAAGTTGGAGGGGGGAGGCTAGACACAGGGACAATTGCTGCCGTCAGTGCTGAGGCCAGAGCGTTGAACGATCGCTGATGGGCAGCCTGACCCGAATGAATGCCCTCCAGGTATGCATTGCTCCGATGCACCTCCCTTTCCACCCCCTGGATGGCATTCAAAAGGGTAGACTGCCCAACAATGAGCGTCCGGAGGAGGTCAATGACCTCCTCACTGAGGGCAGCAGGGGTAACTGGGGCAGGACCTGAGGTGCCAGGGGCGAAGGAGATGGCCGGCTTCCTGGCCGAGCGGGCACGGGGCGAAAGCTGAGGGGCTGCTGGGAGGGCGGAGCTGGTGCGCTGGGTGGCGGCTGTACCTGTTTTTGCGGTGGGCACGGATGGTGCCGCCACCACAAGGGAGCTCCCTTCCGAGGACGTGTCGGTGTCGCTGACGTCTCCACGGGTCCCCGTTGTGGAGCCCCCCTCGCCCTCCGTCTCACTGGTTAAGTCCGAGTCGGTTGCAGGGCCCTCCGGGCCCATGTGATATGCAGCTCCCTCGTGCGCCGATGCCACTTCTCCTCCGGCTGATGATGCTAATGCACACATGAGCAGGAAATCCAAAAAATAAGGGGGGGAGAGAAGAAAGAAAGACATGTTGAGTGCATGCATTGGCGGCACCGTTGGCGGAGAGGACAGACACAGAAGCCCCCTGCACTACGCCGCGCACTCGGGGTACACTACTCAATTATTGTGACTTGGCCTACAAGTCTATGGATGACAACTGCACACATAGGTGAGCCCGGGCCACGGATAGCTGTACTTAGCACCCTACAGAGGTGGGGGGTGGGGGCACAGGGCCATGTCTAACGGAGGGGCCTAGCCTACAGAAACCGCCCTGGTCTAGAGATAGCCACAGCCCTCCTCCCCCACCCAGACGCCACCACTGTGCGCTAATATAGCAGAATGTGCTGATACTCACCCCCTTGTGTCTGCTGTGATGTCCTCACGCGCCCATCCAAATCGGGGTAGGCCACCGCCAGGATCCGGGACATCAGGGGGGTCAATTGACGACTGGCACCCCTCCTACGTTGGGAGGCCATCCCCAGCAGAGCCTCGGCGGTCTTTCTGCTCCCGCGGCAGATGTCCTCCCACCTCTTGCGGCAGTGGGTGCCCCATCTGTTGTGGACCCCCAGGGCCCGGACGTCCTTGGCGATGGCACGCCAAATGTCGATCTTCTGATGGGCGCTGACCTATGTGACATGGACAGGGTGGAAAAAGAAAGATCATCACTTTTCTGCATGGTCGATGTGAGTGGCCCCCCCTCCCCAACCTTGCCATGTGGCACATGCTCTCATCTGTCGTGCGTTGCTATCCTCATACGCTCCCCTCCCCACCATCTTACATCCACTCCACTCAACACAGGCATAGCCCATACTACGTGCTCCCAGTGTACTTACCTGTTGGTCTGGAGGACCGTAGAGTAGCGCATACTGGGGGAGGACCCCATCAACGAGTTTATCCAATTCCTCAGATGTGAAGGCAGGGGCCCTTTCCCCAGTCGCAGCAGCCATTGTCTCTTCCAGACTGAGTTCACAGCAGCACTTGCAGTATAGGTCCTCTCCTGTGGATGATCAGGTCTCGAGTGATTAAGCAGTTAGAAAATGGCGGTCACGCCCGCGGCGGTGCGTACCGCGACCACCGGCGCACATCGTCATTGGCTCCTGAGACCCATAGGGTTCTATGTTAACCAATGCTGCTTTGCGCCGCGGTCTTCGACCGCCTACCGCCACGGTGTGCCACGCCAGCGCATTGACCTCACATCCCATTGTCACACTTCACAGGTCAGGCAGCCGCCATTTCAAGGGCCCACATGGCTGAATTTCTATGGCGTCACACAGGCCTAGGCCTTGCATTGCCACTCATACAAGACATTCAATGCATAGTGAATCGTGTACTGTGCAAGCTGTGGTTACGTACCTGTGGGTTGCTTGACTCTGTGCTCCATGTTGTCCTTCCTAGGCACCGTCCGCTGGGACTTGCGAGGAGATGGAGGAATCCTCCTGTGTACAGACCGCTGGTGGACCTGTCGACAATGGAAGAACGACATGTCATACTGACATACAGACTTGACCGAGTCCACTATACAGGAACTGTGTGCCCAGCTGGAGCCAGACCTGATGTCCCCCATTCGCCAACCCACAGGGATTCCCCCTCTGGTGCAGGTTCTGTCAGTACTCCATTTTTTTGCAAGTGGATCATTCCAAACAACAGTGGCCATATCATCAGGGATGTCTCAGCCTATGTTTTCTAAGGTGTTGTCCAGAGAGTTGTCTGCCCTGCTGAAACACATGCGGAGCTACATTGTTTTCCCTGAGGTGGCCGATTTGGCTACAGTGAAGGGTGATTTCTATGCCCTTGGACATATCCCCAACATCATTGGGGCCATTGATGGGACACATGTGGCCTTGGTTCCCCCCAGTGGCAGTGAGCAGGTGTACAGGAACAGAAAAAGTTATCATTCTATGAATGTCCAGGTGGTCTGTTTGGCTGACCAGTACATCTCCCATGTAAATGCCAAGTTCCCTGGGTCAGTGCATGACGCGTACATCATGCGAAATAGCAGCATCCCTTATGAGATGGAACAGCTACAGAGACACTGTGTGTGGCTAACAGGTGACTCTGGTTACCCCAACCTGTCGTGGCTACTTACCCCAGTGAGGAATCCCAGGACAAGGGCAGAGGAACGCTACAATGAGGCCCATGGGCGAACTAGGAGGATTATAGAAAGAACCTTCGGCCTCCTGAAGGCCAGGTTTAGGTGCCTGCATATGACAGGGGGATCCCTAATGTACTCACCAAAGAAGGTGTGCCACATCATCGTGGCCTGCTGAATGCTTCACAACCTGGCTTTGCGCCGCCAGGTGCCTTTCCTGCAGGAGGATGGTCCAGATGGTGGTGTTGTAGCAGCTGTGGAGCCTGTGGAGAGTGAAGAGGAGGAGGACGACGGGGACGACACAGACAACAGGGACACAGTGATACAACAGTATTTTCAGTAGCACACAGGTACGAAACAACCACGCCATTTTACATTTACTTAAAGTCTCCTGCCTCTCTACTGTCTGAGTTCCCCCCCAGAACTGAGTTGTGACTTTCCCTTCCGTTTTCAGAGCTGTGGGCCCCACTGCGTGACCTCTGCTTTGTTTGCCCATGTACTACAGCTGTGTGACAGTGGTATGTTGTCATCACAATGTAACTGAACATTTTGGCACCATTATGTCTAATACATTTGTTCAAATTACAAGCAGACTCCAGATTTTTTTTGTGCAAAAAGTGATTTAATTCAAGTGCTAAATTTATGGAACATGATTGTAAAACGGGGATGGGTGATGGTGGAGTAATGTCCATGGCAGAGTCCAGTTCTCAGTCGCACAGGTGCATTGTCCATATGCCTGTGGAAGGATGGAGCAGGGGCAGTTCAAAGTTGGACAGGGTGACAATGTGGGACAGTGGGATGACATCAGGGGGTATCGTTTGCTGGCGGGGGTCTTGCAATCCTACTCTGTCTTCTTGTGAGATCTCAGGTTCCGCTTGCGGGGTGGTTCTTCTTCTGCAGGAGGTGAGGTTCTGGTGGCCCGTCGTTGTGTGGGGGCCTCCTGACCACTAGCGCCGGTGGAGGTGGTAGGCTGTTCCTGGTCCAGGCTAGTGACAGGGGCCCTTTGTGGTGCCACATGGTCCCGCAATGTGGTGACTATCTGGGTTAGGGCCACGACAATGGTCCCCATTGCGGAACTAATGTTCCTCAGTTCCTCTCTGAACCCCATGTACTGTTGCTCCTGCATGACCTGGATCTCCTGGAACCTGGCCAGTACCGTAGCCATCGTCTCCTGGGAGCGGTGGTATGCTCCCATGATGGAGGAGAGGGCCTCTTGGAGAGCCGGTTCCCTGGGCCTGTCCCCCCCCGTCGCACAGCAGCCCTCCCAGTTCCCCTGTTTCCCTGGGCCTCTGTCCCCTGGTCGGTGTGCCCACTACCACTGCCCCCAGGTCCCTGTTGTTGTTGGGGTGGTGGGTCAACCTGGGTGCCCTGTAGTGGTGGACACACCGCTGATTGACGTGTCCTGGAGACAGAGGCATGGGCCCGCTGGGTGGGAGCTGTGCTGGTGTTCCCAGAGGGGGTTAGGTCTGGTGTAGCCTGTGGCTGTCTGTGGGGAACCAACTGTCCCGAGGTCCCCGATGGGCTGGGCTGGTCATCAGGGTCCAGGGAGACAGAGCTGCTGTCATCACTGGGGGCCTCTTCTGGGGGTGGGATGGACATCTCTGGACCCTCCTGGGCGGTGTGGTGGCGTTCGGGTCCTGCAGGGGTATAAGAGTATGGTTATTGCTTCTGTGTGTGGCATTTCGTGTAATGGGTGGGTGGCCGTGTCCCCCAGTGCTGGCATTCCCTTGTGGGGGCTTTTGTGACGGTGGCTTGTGGGGGTGATGGGTGTGTGCAGTGAGCATGCTTTGGGGATGGGTGTCCATGCTTTGGGGAGGCATGCAGGGCTGGGTTTTGGGATGGGTGGGTTGTGATGGTGAGCCATTAGCAAGGAGTTGGTGTGATGGGGGTGAGGGTGGGGGTATGATTTGGCATGCAGGTGGGGTGGGGGCAATGAAGTAGTGAAGATTTGCCTTACCAGAGTCCATTCCTCCGCCTACTCCTGCGAGGCCCTCAGGATGCAGGATGTGCAAGACTTCCTCCTCCCATGCTGTGAATTCTGGGGGAGTAGGTGGGGGTCTGCCGCCAGTCTTCTGCACCGCAATGTTGTGCCTTGATACCATCGAACGCACCTTCCCCCGTAGGTCGTTCCACCGCTTCCTGATGTCGTCCCGATTGCGTGGATGCTGTCCCACAGCGTTGACCCTGTCCACTATTCTGCTCCATAGCTCCATCTTCCTGGCAATGGTGGTGTGCTGCACCTGTGCCCGAAGAGCTGGGGCTCTACACGTACTATTTCCTCCACCATGACCCTGAGTTCTGCGTCAGAGAACCTGGGGTGTCTTTGGGGTGCCATGGGGTGGTGTGGATGAGGTGAGGGGTGGTGTATGTGTTGTAGAGTGTGGTGAGTGTGGTGGTGTATGGTGTTTTGTGCGTGGAAAGTGTGTGGGTGATGTTGTGATTTGCCTCTGTGTGATGGTGTACTCTATGCTGTGCTCTCTCTCTCTGTCCTTCACTCGCAATTGTGGTCGTAGGGGTTTGTGGGTGATGTCGGTGTGTGTTTTATACTGGATTGGGTGTGTGTATGTGTCTCAGGTGTGTGTATTTTGAATTATCCAATGTGGATGTGTTTTGTAAAGGTGTGTGTATTTTGAGCGCGGCGGTGTGTACCGCCAATGGAATACCGCGGTTGAAAGACCGCTGAAGGGATTTGTGGGTCGGAATGGCATGGGCGTATTTCTGTTGGCGTGACGGTGGAGGTTTGGTCATCGCCAGTTTCCCGCTGACCTTTGGTGTGGCGGAATATTGTGGATGTCTGGTTTTTGGCGGTTTGCCAGTTGCGGGTCAGAATGACCGTGGCGGTTTACCGCTGCCGCGGCGGTGTTATGGCGGCCATCTGGCCGGCGGTAAGCGACTTTTACCGCCGAGGTCGGAATGACCCCCTTAGTCCCTTCCCCCTTATTTATTCTTTTTATTATTAGCACAACCACCCACTCCCCCCCCTTGCTCTTCATTCCCTGCTCCTCCCGACCCTCCGGTGCCCATCAGTGTGGTGGTGAAATGAACCTGAGTGTGCCACGCTTCTCCAGAAGTGTGGCTGGGGATCCTCGTTCCGCCTCCCAGTTCGCCGCGTGGTGTGTTCCACCGCCTGCCTCCTCGTTGTCTTCTTGCTTTGTTCGTGGTCTTGTCCGCTCTCCGTCAACGGCGTTCTCCTCCGCCTCCCGGTTGCGCCCCTCTCATGTCCAGGACGCCGGCTTTTCACCTCCTCGGGGTTCCGCGCTTCCTCTTCCTGTTCCCACCGTCACGGTCGTCCCGCTCAGCTGATTGGTTCCTGCCACAGGAAGTTCCGGAGTACCTGGGGCAGTGTCAGCACCAGTCGGTTTCGTGAACGGGCTGCCTCGGGTCGGCCCGTCACACCCCTGTAATTACCAAAGCCCCATCTGCCTTTTAGAGTCTGTAGCCTGGGGATGGGGATCCTGTAAATCTCAAAAATGTTAATTTGGATAGTCTACAAAAATTCTCCATCCCTCTTGTGTCTTTACTCCTCATCAAAGACTAACCCTCGTATGCCCTGAATTGCTAAAGACTTGTTTGTGTGTCTTGCCCTAATGCCTCTTTAATGCTAAATGTTATTCTATGATTTTAATATTAGATAATTTCACAGCTTTAATCTTCGAATATAGAAGAAATTTATTTATTTCGATTCTAATCTAGTTGACTAATATTAGTCACAAAAATGTGAAGATGTACATCAAAATTTTCTTTCATATCCAAAGATTAAAGTGGTGAATGTGTCTAGCATTAAAATGGTAAAACAACATATTCATATGAAAATTAAATCCTGGATCATTTAAGGGGCATATCCATTAGTTGAGTAATTGACCAAATTAAAAATAAACTATGTGTGGGAAGATAGTAAGAAACAATACTAAACAAACAGATTTTTGACTTTTATCAGTAAACACCTTTAGATGTTTATGTCAGAATATCATTGTCAAAAATATTGTCTGAATACCATGTTTAAATATCTTTTATAAAAATAGCACCCCATTGAGAGTAGATTTTTGATTAACTACAATGGAGTGATATATTTGTAAACAATATTTAGGACACAATATTTATTATTTGTTAAGATATTCTGACAACAATATTCTGGTGCAATACCCTTAACACATTAGTTATATGACAACGCTACGCTCTATAGCACACCATCCCATTAGTGAAAAATGTGATATTAAATCATATTCTGCATAATGTCCAGACATTGTAGTACCCTGATAAAGCTGATTATTCCATCTTGTCACCTGTACAAATGTCAAATTCCAGGTTAACATACATCTCTAATGATAACACATTAATAAGGCCTAAACCACAGCAAATATTAAGCAAGTAATAGTTTCAGACCAGACCCTTATTGATAAGAATACAGTTAAACACAAACAACCAGACAGAAAAAGGCAAATGCTTTCCAAGATCTTCAGTACCAAAAGGGCCAATAGAATATAAGCTCTTTCCGGCAACAAGATACAATTTTTTTCTATTTTTGGTTTCCCAGTGCATACCATAACTTTGATAGCTCTAAAATTCCTGAACTTTAACCTCTTCATGCCCAATCCCAGCCCATCCTTAAGCACTAAGGGCCATATTTATGGCCTTACTTGTGGTGCAAGAGTGACACAAACCTTTAGTGAAATTTATGAAGCCATGAAAGGCCACCTTGTGTGGGCCTGCGTGGCTTCATAAATCTCGAGTAATGCAACACAGAGCAAATCGCTGCCTTACCTTACTCTGCACCAGGGATCGTCTCCATGGGTTTTGCATCAGTATTCCCACACAACTTCCAGAGATTTTGATGCACTCTCACATTTACAAGAACTTGTAAACCTGGGAATGCACCAAAAACATATGACTCTGCAGAACATAGAGAGAGGAAAACACCTCTCAGGGTTGATTTTGTGCAAGAAGGTATTGCTTCCTGCACAAAAACAAACCTACATGTGACGCAGGCACCCGTGCACCACACTATATATCAAATTGTAAGTTCATAACCTTGTGCTATTGCTAGCTAAAGGGCTGGTTTCAATAAATTGTGGATCTCCTCGAACATCTGAAGTTGTTTTTTGCTCTGTGGAGGTCGGATTTATTGAAGTGGGTGACCATTGCAATTGATACATATATGTTCCAACACAATTGAGGGGATGAGGTGATGAGAGATCGGATAACATTACTTGGGACACCAATCGGGTGACAAACCACAATGAGTTTATTGGAAATGTTTAAAACAAATGTGTACCACCACGTAGTGAAATTCCATGCTTTTGTATTTTAATTAATTTAATTTCCTTACAAGTGACTGTTGTGCACTCTTACTTGTGATATGAAAACCGAATGATACATGTCATTGTTTGTTTACAGTGAGAAATCAATAGTGGCCTATTCAAAATATTTGTATATCTGTGTTAGGTTTTATGCTAGTCTATAAGGCGATAAGGGAAGGAATGTGACCTATTTTAATAAAGAAGCGATTTCCACACTATTGTAGTGTATTTTATGATTGTGTTGCTCGAGTCAAAGGTCTTATAGATGTAGGGGCAGCAACCATCTGCCCTGTGCAGTGTTAGTGGATCATGGGGTCTGAGATTAGAAGAGCTGGATTGATCCATGGTTACTTTGCTCTGTTGAGAAAAGCTTTCTGGTTTGCCTTTCACATGGCCCATGGCCACTACAGATGATCTGACAGCTGAGTTAAGCTGGGGGGTGAAAAGACCAAAAGGGATGTGGTGGCCAGAAGGACAAAGTCAGTGGTGTCCTTGGGAAGGTGGGTTTTGGAATACTGTAGGTGGGTTTTGGTATACTGTATGTGTTAGATAGTTTCATGCAAGACTGTAAGGTGTTAGTCAAGGTCTGGTATGTAATTTTGTAAAGTCAGTCCTTTCACATTAAAGTGGCATTTATTAATTAACGAATTGTCTGTTGTGATTCTATTACAAGACCAGAGGCTCAGTTTTGACTATCTTTTACTGCAAACTCTAGCCGGAAAGTAATAAACAATAAATGTAAAGACTTTGAGTATTCCACTCACTTACGGCCAGATGTACGAAGCCATTTAGTGGTTGCATAGCCTGTAATTTGCTGATTCACATAGTTTGCCACCACTAAATGGCTTGTACAATTGTACAAAATCTACTTTGCAATTCTGTAACTGGCTAACGAATCACAAAATTGCTTCAGAAATTCATTATGATGTACAATTTGAAAGTGATCTGTTTTGGACATCCCTTCTAAATTCCAAGTCACAATGCTATGGATCAATGGCTTGTGACTTCAATTTCAGTCGCAAACAATTGATAGGTTACCGACTCCTCAAAGATGGTGGTAACTCATTCTTGGAACCCCTTCACCTTTGTGAATGAAAAGAACAGTTTGTTTAGGGATGAGCAGTAGTTCAGAGTTACATTTTCAGCTCAATAACACACTTTTTATTTTAAAAAAATCCCTTGTTAAATAAATGCAGGCCTGTTCCCTTTGATTTAAAAAAAATAATAACTTTAGGTAAATGTGATCATAGACATGGTGATCTGATTACCCCCAGCTGGCCACCATCCCCGAGAAGGCATCGAATTGGAGTGAGTTGCAGTTTACAATCTACCTTGTGAATATTGATGAGGGAGGCCAAATTGCGACCCTCTCTAAATGGTGACTTTCCAAACTGATCAATTATAGACAGAGCGGTTCACAAACTCTGATTTCATTCGCAAAAACACGATGCACAATTTGCGAGCACTTTTTGCAAATTAAACTTAGTGCATCAGGCCCTTAGTCGGAATGACCTCTCAAAGGCCCCACCAAACCAGAGGCAGCACAGCCTTTAATTCACACCACACTGCTGCACACTTCCTATTCTTTGCTGCAATGTGCATTTCCTTTCCGATTTTGCACATATGCTGCATGTTGTTACTAGTTTTAATTGTATTTTCTGTAAAAAATAAATAATTTTAATTTATATGACCCTTACCATGTGCTGGTTGTTCTTTTCATAGAAGTGGTTCGTTAGCAAGACCAAGTAGGCCTCAAAGGCAGTTGCTGTGTCAGTAATAACGCTTGTTCTTCGGGTCCCGTGGGTGTTTCCATCTGGGTGGGAAGAAATTAGTTTTGAGCTGGACTCCCTGTGGTAGTGTTTTCTCTTTCTGGACATGCCTCTCTTTAGGAAGATTTAGAGCAAATTTGCGCTTGATTGTGGAGTCTTAATTTTGGCACTCAGGAACTTTGTGACCGCATTTGCCACTGTTTGGGAATCAGCAGGAGTTTCTGTTTTTCTGAGGTTCTTTTGATTCATAGTAATGCATATCATTATTATTGTGGGTGTTTGGTTTCGGTTTAAAAAAGGCTGTCAGAGACTTTTCTCCTAGAGAGGTTAATATAATAATAATTATTATTATTATTATTTTCTATCATTATTATTGTTGTTATTATTATTATTATTGTTATTATTATATGCGTTTTGAAAAAAAGGATCCGTGTGGACTTTCCAAAGATGTTACGTTTCTTCCTCATCTTCTTCCCCTTCCAGCAGGAGACCCTCATCATCTGATGCAGAAAGGTCATCTCCTTTTGATGTCCATGAGGATTTCAGGAAGTAGTGGAAGCCCCTGGAGGCATTGTAAGTATTCAAAGGCTACAGGGCTCGCGCCACTCTATCTAGTCACAGACAGGCCTGATACGTCTGAGTTGGCTGATCTGCAGGACAGCAGGCTACTTCCGTTTCTTCCTCTTCAGTGAACGTAGTTCATTTTTGATGACCTTATTTACTGAGGGTAAAGCCTACCAGACTATTAATCCTGATTATGCAAAGTTTCTGACAGGCCATATTTTGGTCAACAGAGAAACATCTGGGAGTCGTTTTCTAGTCTGAAGGGCTTTAAATTTAATCTGTCTCAAAATTACTCCTCACCGCAAATATTCAGTTTTGTGGGATGACATAGTAGTCCTAACCCTCCTAGGTTGGCCTGACAAGGAATATACTTTTTTTGAATCAGCTTTGAGACACATTGACCATGTTGTTGTGTTTCATTTATTTTCATAGGGGCTCACATGTCAAAGCTGATGGCAGATCATTTTCTCCATGGGAGCGGGCTGACGTTTTTTTATTACAAAGCATTCTAAGACTTCACCAATTTCTGCTTTTACTCTACTTTTTTGATTTCCAAGTGTTATATGTTGTTAGTGCTGCAGGTGTTTTGAAGCACACGCAGTTTGTTTCAAACCTCCTTCAGCATATCAGC
Source organism: Pleurodeles waltl (assembly GCF_031143425.1). Taxonomy (NCBI): domain Eukaryota; kingdom Metazoa; phylum Chordata; class Amphibia; order Caudata; family Salamandridae; genus Pleurodeles; species Pleurodeles waltl. The sequence continues at coordinate 275,579,191 of NC_090451.1, read as the reverse complement.
TTTTGATTTTTGAAAAGCCCTATAAGCCTGTTTCAGTAAAAACCTTTGCTGTATGGGTCAGGTGGGACATGGTGGAGACTAGTATTAATGTCTCTGTGGATGGGGCTCACTCCTGAAGGTGAGATATGTTGTGTGAGACTCTCAATGGGATGCGTTTATGCCTGTTTGGCAGCCCCTTATCCAGCAGGAAGCCAATGAGCCAGACAGTTGCAATCGCTGGCAAAGGCCTACGAACACAACCTGTAAATGAACATATGCAAACATATGTCAAACCAAACTAAAAAATGTCCCTTGTGGTTTAATGTATCTCTCACTAAACCCAGAGCCCCAAATGCCTTATCACCTAATGTTTTCTCTAATCACACAGCCTGTCAGACTCCATAGCCACATCTGACATAACGTTTTACCAAACTCTTCTGCCCTTACCTCAAACATGTTCAACAACCAGCTATCAACTGAAAACCCACATTTCTACACTGGAACTTCCCAATGTTTAGAACCACAACTCAATTTTTAGAACAACAAACCTTTGCAACCCATCAAGATTTAATGGACATTACATGGACTATTTAATGTAACTAAAGCATTGTGTGGTTGCATACTATTCTTTACAGACAACACATTTTTCATAGAAATGGACACTAAATTTGCACGAGTATAAAGTTTTACTGATAAGGCGGTATTGCACACAAACGATAATGTGTGGAAATCGGGTTTCAGTGAATATTTATCATTTGTGCATCACCAAGTTAAGTGTATTGTTTGTTTGGATCCTAATAAAATCTTTGTTTCCATCACACTTCAGAAGTTACAAAAAGGTGCTTTATGTTTGCTTATCTGCTGACGTGTACAGTTCATTTACAGGTGTTTACATGTTGTTGTTTGTTACAAAAACTATATTCTGTAGCCTTTCCATTTACACTCAATGTACCTCAGCAGGATTGTCACATAATTCAAGCTACATTCCTTTCTCTGACTAAAAAGGGAGAGATGTTTGTAAACACCAATCCCCATTAAAGAAAATAAGAAGCAATTTGTCAGAAGACATAGCTTGGCATTCTGACCTCTATCTTTGAAGTGCAGCAGATATGAAACAATAAATACAAAATTTAAAAGCATCTTCATTTATTGCTTAGACTTTTGAAGCCCACCAGTAGGTATCAACCTAAAGTTTGGGAAAAAACTGATCTACACTCTTTTTGGTGGCAAAACATTTCCCCTTTAGAAGCACTTCTTGCTTTATTACTTCACCCAAACCTTATTCAGGCACAGCAAGCTGCTCTCAACAGCTCTCAGCATCACCTAGCAACCTGCCGTCACTGATCTCTTGGACAGTCTATGCCATAAACCCAGATTTTTCCCTCACACCGAAACGTTCTTTAACAACATTCTCTATCTCCACTTCAATCCCACCAATTCTGAAACTCTGGAATCCCCAACAATATCCTTCTCAGGCATATTTCAAACAACAGCAACTCATGTGCTGACATAAACACTCCACAAACTCTCTACAAAATTCACCAACAAATCAGCCTTTGTAGGCCTCCTTAGCATTCTTGCAGACCCTATCCCCTTTGCTCAACCCCCCCATAAAGTTGGGCAAGGCCATTCTTCCCTAAATGAACTAACAAAAAAGCCAGGCATTTCCTGCAAGACCCCCACTCAGCCAACCATAGCAATAACTGCCTCCACATCATGCCACTCTTGACCGACCATTGGACAGCATAACTGTCAAAACACAATAAAATTATTTGTACACTCTCTTCATTGATGCCGCTTAAGACTTTGAAACTCATTGCAGAATCCTCACTCTCCCTCCGACCACTTGTCCTGGGGGATCATAAGGCCTCATTATGGGTTTGGTGGGACCGCCAAACTCACTGGCAGGACGCCACCGCCAATAGCGGTGATGTGCCCCTCAAGCATATTGCAGAGTTCCTGCCAGGCTGACTGGCGGGAACATTGTAATACGCTTTCCTGCAGGGATGACCAACAGGAACAGTGTTAAGATATTGGCCTCGACTTCCTTAAGGGAGCCGTGGCCAATATCCTAACACTCCAGCACTCTCGGAATGCACACTGTCTACAAAGCAGACAGTGTGCATGACAACAGTGCTGAGCAAGGGGGCCCCTGCACTGCCCATCTCATGGTCGTGGGCTGGTCAGGTGCTCCCCTGTGGACCCCAGCATCTCCTTTCCGCCAGCCTTTTCTTGGAGGGCTCTCTGCCATGAAAAGGCTGGTGGGAAGAAGGGCTGTAATCAGCCAGGCGATGCTGAGTTCAGGGCCGCCATGGCTAGTTGCTAGCCCGACTGCCGCCATGCCATCGGGAACCATGTTCCCGGCAGGGACAGCGGTTCTTCGGTGGTCTGACTGCCAAAGCCCTAATTTGGCAGTTGGACCACCAAAGCCGCAAACTCGTAATGATGCCCTCAGTCTTTTTTGCATCTGCTCCCTGCTCCTGCTCACAGAAACTCTGTCACTGTGATCGAGACAAAGTGTCAGCAATGTTATTAGCCACACCTGGCAGGTGTCTAGTCCTAAAACATTTTTTGGGTGCAATAGCCCAACATAAAATGCTGCAAAAACTTCAGAAGCCTCATGCCTTCCACTTTTAACCAATTAACAAAGGCTACAATTGTCTTACTATGTTAATAGTCACATTTCTGTTCCGCTCCCCACCACTCTACCTCCACTCGTAAGGGAATTTGTTTTTTAAAATAAAATATTATGCCACTTGGCCAACCGCTTCTGTGCTCACCTCTCAGAGAGCCACCTGCCATCCTCAACAAACCAAAGCTGTCTGCCTCAGCAGCATCTAAAAATATCTGCACCTGACAAATCACCTAATTGTCCAACAACCACATTATCGCATAGATGAAGTTATTCAACAAATAAAGCCACTCAGATCTAAGCTCTGGGATGCCGGAAATCTCACTCTATGTTGTTGTAGCTGCATCCCTCCTATTGCAAAACCTAACCTACAACAAATAATTCTGCCTGCTCTGACCACCTTACAAGCAAAATTCATATGTCCTAACAAAAATTGTGCCTTCCTCAATTCCATTCTTTTCACTTCAACTCCCTCCTCTATGAGACCAGTCAATGTTTTTCTTTTCTTTTGTCACAATATTTCCAAAAGTCTTAGCATTTGGACCTTCCATTTTTCTGGCTCTACTGAATCACCTAACGCATCCCAATTTTTTTTAATGTGTTAATACCACCACACAGGGACCAAAACCTGTAAGACCTTCATACAAGATGTCATCCAAATAAGAGTTATATATTCATAGCCAGAACTTACTATGGATCACTACTGTAGTAAGACATTAAAAGTTTCAAACAGTCTGCAAGAAATCACGCAGCCCACAAGCAGTACTTTGCCCATTAAAATCTGCCCATCAGGTCATCTGTTACCTGTGCAACCGCTAGATTAATGAATATTCCCACTGTTGCATAAGTAACAGTCTGAACACAGATTTGGTATGGCAAAGTTGGCGGCCACACTGCTTCTTTTGGAGCTCCGTGTAAGGCCCCAGTTAATCCTGTTGGTATCCTGAATTATGATGGTGAACAGGCACAGTAATTGTCATCAGAGCTCACCCCCGCAGGGAGACCGAAGCTGCAGAGTTGTTTAAGGGCGGAACACTGTTGGAGGAGCAGCTGCCCTATGCGAGAGGTGCTGTTGAGCAGTGGCGCGATTGGAGGCTGCTGGACTGACCAAGGGTTTGTGGGGGCATGAGGCAAAGGTGGGGAGCTGAGGAGCTGCTGTGGAGTCCGGGGGAGTAGAAAAAGGATGCCTGAGGCTTGTGGGCACTGGTGGGGTTCCGCGCTTGACTCCTGTTTCCTTTGGCCTTAACACCACAGCTAGGAAGAATGGCTCCTGCGTACAGCCTGGAGTCCGGCTGCAACATCGAGTGGCATTACAGCGGTCCTTCTTCCCGCTGCGGGCCTGTGCAGAGATTCTGGATGCAGGGATATCTTTGGAATTCTGCCAATCTGTATTCTTTCCAACGAGTTCGGTGGCTGGCAGCCCGTTCCTGGGACTTTACAAGTTACACCCTAAGCGTGGTGATGCTGCTGGGGTCCTGGGTGCCATAAACTGTTATTGTCTCAGGCAGGTAGCTTGTTGCTGAATGCATAGACCTTTAATGCCTTCGGCGCCCACAAAGGGATGAGGTGACAGTGCTCGTTCTGTCTTGGTGGTGGTCCCCGAGAGCCTTTGCTCACTGGATCTACTGCAGGCTGTCTTGGCCCAGGGGCTTGGGTACCCTCCAGATCCCAGAGTATCCATGAGACTGCATCTGTTTCTTTCCATTGGTGATCTAAAGTGTGGTTTCCCCTAACAAGGGTGACTGGCCGATGCTGCATGTACTGAGTGCAGACTTTTATAGGATACTGCATGTCTGCGTATTTGAAAGCTCCCCCCACATACTTGTTATTTTATGTGGTGCTTGCACTGCACCAGTTGTTCTGGTTGAAGCAGGTTTCTGAGTACAATTTTCACCAGATGATGGTTAAACCCAAGATAAATAAGCCTGCCTGCTTCAAGAGCATAATGGAGGCACTGTCGGTGCCACAGGTGACAACCAGCAACAGGGGCACCCTACATTGGAGAAGCATACAGGGAAATTTGATATGATACTGCAAGCAATCCTCGACACCTAAAGTACCCTGGAGGCCAAAATCATCAAAGCAACAATTAAGGTGCATTTACTCAAAATAGACCACATGAAATTGTCCAAGTGTGTGGGCTTCAATTAATGTGTGATAACTTTGCTGCACCCACGATGAAAGAGGTATGCTCCCAAATTTAAACTTAGAAATTTAAAGCAAAAGATCTCAAGCTGAGGACTCCAAAGGATGCACCAGGTGTAGCAACATTTGATTCTTTTGACTTCCTGAACATTTTGAGGGTCAGAACGTTGAAGTGTTCATGGAGGAATGGTTGATGGGTACAGTTCTGGATGGTAGGGTCCCAAATTTATTTTCTCCTATCTTGTCCTGGCTGCTTAACTACAGACAGAGGGACTTCCTTTTGCAGCTCTCTAGATCCAAGAACCCATGGCTTTACAATGGTAATACTATTAGTGCATATCCTAACTATACCTAGGACGTACAGATCATTTATGACTGTCAACAAACAACTGCGGCTGATGGGCTTGAAGTATGCCCTCCTCTTCCCTGTGAAGCTTAGGGTGCTGGAAGGTGACAAATCACACTTCTTTCTTTCAATGGAGGAGGCATGGACCCGGTTGCAGATGAAGGGAGAATTCATCCCGATGGGGAGTGAGGCACCTGGAGCAGTCAGGAAATAGTGGTGAGCAAGTGAGAGATGGGGTAGACAATTCTGGGGTCATCCCACTGATGAAGAGGTGGTCAGGGAAAGGGGGCAGGTGGTGTCTGGTGTTCTGCAGCACAGTAAAAATCTCTTTGAGGTTCTGGCTTTGGATCCTTAAATTTATGACTCTGGTGCCGAGGACTCAGGCGATTAAGACAACTGAATTGTCATGGGGCCCACCTGAACACTTAGAGCAGCAGATGTTATCCCCTAGTACTTCAGTGACATCATGAGGCAAAAGGCCCAAAATTCTTCGGGAGGCAGATATTTTACTATGTACATAAATAGCACCTGTGTCTGAGACCCTGTTTGTGTGGCAGGAGCATACTCAACCAAAACAATCTGGCTTTTGAGGCACACTTCCACCATCCAGGAAGGACATGGTTGATCATAATTTCTTTGGTAATCAATGAATTTGGTCATGGTTTGGAACAGATAATGCTTCATTCTTCACCGGGGAAGGGAAGTTGGAATTGTTATTGTTAATGTTGTTGCTGATTTTTTTCCACAAGATCTACAGAAGTAGTTAATTGAATGGAGGTGGGGACAAATGAAGGGCTGGGTTTAGCACAACATGCAGCTGGGCACAGGGAACCAGACACTGTTATGGTGTTACATGACTCACATAGGAGACCCACAAATGCTAGGCTCAGCATATTCCCTTGAATGTGAATGGCATGACTACACCTCTCTACAGTAATGTCTAACCAACTAATTCTGTCGACGGATGCAGTCCAGCCCTATTTAGTAAGCGTGGCAAATCCCCGACATCGATTTGTCCTTACAAGATTCCGCTTAAATATCTTCCATCGGCTAGTAACCTTTCCGATTATGTGCGACTGGAGTACAGTTTTAAGGGTATGTCCATGTGATGCAAAAGCTCCCTAATCTACAATGCATGTGGTCCTTTTTTGTAAATTTTATGATATTCCAAGAAAACGTATTTTATTGCCTTTTTTAAGATCGACCAATTTGCGTCAGTGCCGCGACGCGTATTTTAGCTTACAGATTTTATCCTCTATTGAAATGTGTGGAATTTTAGCAAACTTTTTATGTACAGTACTCTCTGTAAGGAAGTCTATGGGCGTACTGAACTAATTTTATTTGAAAAATTTGGAATTTCCGGTAAACTCCTCACTCTCCAGAAAATACTGTAATTGAACTCGATTTTGCACTGATGTAAATTTATCAAGTTTTATATACCTGTCCTTGAATGAATTATGATGTGTTTTATTATCTTCCCTATTTATTTATAATTTTTCTTGTACATATTTATCAATGTACTATTACTCGTTACTTTTATGGCCTGTTGAAAGCCGAATAAAGTCTGTTTGATGACTACACCTCTCAAACTTCTTAAAATGTATACATACCTAAGGTGCTATTCCACACACCTTGCATATTTACAGGAAATACACATCACAGTTCCCAAGCTGCAAAAGATGGCAAGATACTTGAGAGGGTTAGGTATTTGAGACTGTGCTCATCATTTGCAAGAGTGTTTTTGACCTGGATATCCCGGGAGTCCCATTTGTGCAATGTAAAACTTGTATATACTCTAAGAGAAGATATCTGGTGGTTGAAGGGACACTGGATGGTGACTCACTGGTACTGGTTATCGATCTTTGACCCAGACCCCACTTACTGTTTCTGGACTCTCGCTCCCCTGCATTACTCCACGACGTACAAGCCCCATTCCAATGGGCTGGGAGCATAAATTGCATTCATGACACACATATGGATATGTCATCTCCCCCCTTACCGAGTACACAAGGCATTAGGGCCACACAGTGTTTAAGCATTTGACATCCACTAGGCAGTTAAATGATACAAGAGAATGATGAATCCTTGTGCCAGGGAATATTCCTTTCGTTCCTCAGCACACTAAAATCCCACAAAATTGGATTATTTCTTTAGTAATGAGGTGCTCTGGCCTAAAGTGGTAGATGCGGAGTACTTGCACCATACCGTAAACAACCATTGACCTCTCAGATTTGGTGGTAGCATGAGGTACAGGGGTCACTCCTATACCTAATGGAGGTTGTGCACTGATGTACTGATTGACACATTCTACAGAGACACTATAGGCACTTTTATCCAGTAATACTTTTCTGAATATGAAGGAACTGCTTCAGACAGGTCAGTAAAATGGGAAGTCTTCAACGTAGTCATACGGGCCATTGTTTCAAGATCACATGGGGTGCGAAATGTGCATTAAGCAAAAGTATGCTAGACACAGAGCGGCAGATACGTGAAGTCGAACATTTAAAGGGTGACTCTCAGAAGTTAGAATTTTGGATTAGAAAATTCCAGAAATCACATATCAAGCAAGTACATATATGCTGAAAGCTACACTATAGGACGCGTATGTCTCAGAAACACGCTGAAGGGGATACGCCGGGCCAGGTCATGGCCTGGTTGCAGAGGTCAGAAGCATCTTACATTTCAATAGGAGCTATAAGAAGGCAGGATAGAATACTATTGATTATGCAAGAGGGACTGGGACCAGAGATACTGGGTTGGGTCAAACTATTGTATGCTGAGCCTCAGGCCAGAGTTAGGACAGGTCAGGTGATCATGGACCGCTTTTCAATACACAGGGGCATGAGGCAGGGATGTCTGCTGTCTCCATTAATTTCACTCTTGCCAAGAATCCTTATGCTCTTAGCAAGAGCACCAGATTGGAGGATTCCTGTCCATGATAATTGACATATAGGGGGTGATTCTAACCCTGGCGGTCGGTGATAAAGCGGCGGCCAACCCGCCAACAGGCCAGCGGTCCAAAAAATGGAATTCTGACCCTGGCGGGAACCGCCAACACAGCCCGCCACTTTAACACTCCGACCGCCACGGCGGGACAAACAAACAGCGCGGCGGTCACCGCCAACAGACAGGCGGCAGACAATGTACCGCCCACACTATCACAACTCACCAATCCGCCACCTTTTCCGGGGCGGGAGCACCGCCGATAAAAACACGGCGGAAACAGACTACGAACGGAAAAACGCTCACCTCTACGCACTCCACGAGGAAGGAGGACAGCATGGAACCCGAATTAAACATACTACCTGCTCTCGTCTACCTGCTCATCTACCACGAGTACGAACGGCGGCGCAGACGACAACGGTAAGTACCGCACCTACGACACAGGGGAGGGGGGAGGAGGAAAGGTTACGGCACACACATATGCAACCCCCACCCCCCCCAAACTATGTACACACCAATGCAGAGCAACAAGTCACAGTGACACCACCCAAACCCCCGCTGAAAAATGCAAAGACATAATTAAATTGTGAATCAAAATTTATGTAAAAATAGCCTCTGATAAGTCATGGTCAAATAGCAATAAAAATTTAAATAATTCAATTCAATATTTAGTGCAATCGATAAACCGAGGCAATTAGTCCTGCACATTTAACGAAATTCCAAGTGTCCGTGGGCCAAAGTGTATCAACACAAGGGCAAAGCCCACACAGGAGACCTGAGTCTTTGGAGAGAACACTGCAGGGGCATCTGATGACAAAACTACAGGCACCTCAGGGGGAAGGGAAGGGGGGGCACCACAGCCACATGAGTCCACTACGCCAGATCCACGAAGGGGCCACCATGCCCACTGTGCCATCCTGGGGAGTGCAAAGACACAGTCCATCAGGTGGATAACAGTCACCACTGGTCAAGGAGGAGGCATGGTGGGCACAGTGAACCGTGAACAGTAGCTCGACACAGATCCGGCACTGTCATTGTGCCAGTGGTGCTTGATACGGCGGGGCCCAGCGGAGCGGTGCTTGACAGGAAGGGCCCAGCGGAGCGGTGCTTGACAGGAAGGGCCCAGCGGAGCGGTGCTTGACAGGAAGGGCCCAGCGGAGCGGTGCTTGAGACGGCGGGGCCCAGCGGAGCGGTGCTTGACAGGAAGGGCCCAGCGGAGCGGTGCTTGACAGGAAGGGCCCAGCGGAGCGGTGCTTGACAGGAAAGGCCCAGCGGAGCGGTTCTTGACAGGAAGGGCCCAGCGGAGCGGTGCTTGAGACCGCGGGGCCCAGCGGAGCGGTGCTTGACAGGAAGGGCCCAGCGGAGCGGTGCTTGACAGGAAGGGCCCAGCGGAGCGGTGCTTGACAGGAAGGGCCCAGCGGAGCGGTGCTTGAGACGGCGGGGCCCTGTTCAGCGGTGCTCTTCTGCACGGCGGGGCCCTGTTCAGCGGTGCTCTTCTGCACGGCGGGGCCCTGTTCAGCGGTGCTCTTCTGCACGGCGGGGCCCTGTTCAGCGGTGCTCTTCTGCACGGCGGGGCCCTGTTCAGCGGTGCTCTTCTGCAAGGCGGGGCCCTGTTCAGCGCTGCTCTTCTGCACGGCGGGGCCCTGTTCAGCGGTGCTCTTCTGCACGGCGGGGCCCTGTTCAGCGGTGCTCTTCTGCACGGCGGGGCCCTGTTCAGCAGTGCTTGTCCAGTAATTCACGGGAGCCAGACCTGGCCTGGACTCCCTGCTCAGTCGCCCTCCGACCGTGCAGTTGCTGGACCCTTCGGTGACTGAGTCCTGGGCCCTTTGGTGTCCTCCCTTACAGCCGGGATGGGGCTTGTGGGTCCCTCCTGCTCCGCGCTCCTGCTGGCTGACTTCTCCGCCCTGCTGCCCTTTCGCTCCTTAGAAGAGGCTCTCTGGCCCTTGCCTCCCCTGGATGTTGTGGCAGGTGAAGTGGCCGAACTTTGGTCCTTGGGGGCAGCCGTGGCACTCCTCTCACGGCGGCCCTTGAGTTTCCGGGTCCTCTTGCCTGGGGGGGGGTTGGCTGTCCCCTTGCTGCTGATGGAAGTGGCACTGCTGCCAAAGGGTGGGCTCCAGAACCCATGCACCACAGTGACACTCGAAGCTGGGCTGGTGGTGGCTGAGGTGCTCTTGGGACTCTTAGCAGATGGAGGGGGTGGGTCAGGGGAGGGAAAGAGGTCAAGATTAGAGAGGTAAAAAATTTTAGGACCAAGGTAAAGGGTGGGAGTAGTGGTGATGGGAGTGGAGGAAGAGGATGTGGTTGTAGGAGAGTCAGGTGTGCTGTCTTTGGGTGCAGGTGATTGTGACGTAGGCTGTCGCGAGGTGGATGGCTGTTGGGTGGGTGGCTGCCTGCGTTTGTGTGTCTTGGAAGAGGGGGTGACAGACACAGTGGGAAAGGACACAGGGGACGTGTAAATGGCAGTGGGGGTGGTGACTGCACGTGTGCGTGCTGGACTGGAGGGTGTGCTGGTGATGGAAGCACTGGCTGATGGTGGTGTGCATGCAGGTGTGAGTGTAGACGTCACAGGGAGGGAGGAGGGAGACGAGGAGGAGGGGGACACAGAGGTGGTAGTGACTGTTGGCATGTCTGCATCTGGGTGTTGCTTGGGTGAGTGTTTGTGGGATCTGTGGTGCTTGTGTCTGGATGAGCTGCCCTTGGGTGTTGAGGTGTGTGCAGGCTGGTCTAATGGTGTGGATGGGATAGGCAGAGGAACAGGAGACAGAGACAGGGTGGAGGCAGTTAGAAGAGGGAGGCTGGAAACAGGGACAATGGCTGCCGTCACTGCTGAGGCCAGAGCATTGAACGATCGTTGATGGGCAGCCTGACCCGAATGAATGCCCTCCAGGTAGGCATTGCTCCGATGCACCTCCCTTTCTACCCCCTGGATGGCATTCAAAAGGGTAGTCTGCCCAACAATGATGGTCTGAAGGAGGTCAATGACCTCCTCACTGAGGGCAGCAGGGGTGACAGGGGCAGGGCCTGAGGTGCCTGGGGCGAAGGAGATGCCCGCCTTCTTGGGCGAGCGGGCACGGAGCGTAGGCTGAGGGGCTGCTGGGAGGGCGGGGCTGGTGCGCTGGGTGGCAGCTGTACCTGTAGAGGCGGGGGGCCCGGATGTTGCCGCCACCGCTAGGGAGCTCCCATCCGAGGACGTGCCGGTGTCGCTGGTGTCACCACCGGTCCCCGTTGTGGTGCTCCCCTCGCCCTCCGTATCACTGGTGCCCTCGATGTGTCTGTACCACGGCCCACCGGGGCCTTGTGACTTGCAGCTCCCTCGTGCTCCGATGCCAAATCTCCTCCGCCTGATGATGCTAATGCACACATGCACAAGATGATCAAGAAAAAGGGTGGGGGGAGAAATAATAAAACAGGTTGAGTGCATGCAATGTCAACACCGTTGGCGGAGAGGACAGACACAGGGGCCTCATGCACTACGCTGCGCAATCGGGGTATACTACTCAGTACTTGTGACCAGGCCTACAGGTCTATGCACAACAAATACACACATGGATGGTGCAGGACCATGGATAGCTGTACTTGGCACCCTACAGAGGTGGGGGGCGGGGGCACAGGGCCATGCCTAAAGGAGAGGACTACACTACAGAAAACGCCCTGGCCTAATGTCACCCACAACCCTCCTCCCCCACCCAGACGCCTCCACTGTGCAGAAAGATAGCAGAATGTGCTGATACTCACCCCCTTGTGTCTGCTGTGATGTCCTCAAGCGCCCATCCAAATCAGGGTAGGCCACCGCCAGGATCCGGGACATCAGGGGGGTCAGGGTACGACTGGCACCCCTCCTAGGTTGGGAGGCCATCCCCAGCAGTGACTCGGCGGTCTTCCTGGTCCCGCGGCGGATGTCCTCCCACCTCTTGCGGCAGTGGGTGCCCCGTCTGACGTGGACCCCCAGGGCCCGGACTTCCTTGGCGATGGCACGCCAAATGTCGACTTTCTGATGGGCTCTGACCTATTTGACATGTACAGGGTGGGAAAGGAAAATTCATCATTTATCCGCATGTTAGATGTGATTGCCCCCCCCCTCCCCAAATTTGCCATGTGGCACATGCTCTCATCTGTCGTGCGTTGCACTCCTCATTCGCTCCCCACCCCACCATCATACATCCACCCCACTCAACACAGGCATAGCCCATTCCATGTGCACCCAGTGTACTTACCTGTTGGTCTGGAGGACCGTAGAGTGACGCATACTGGGGGAGGACCCCATCCACTAGTTTCTCCAACTCTTCAGACGTGAAGGCAGGGGCCCTTTCCCCAGTCGCAGCAGCCATTGTATCTTCCAGACCGAGGTCACAGCAGCACTTGCAGTATAGGTCCTCTCCTGTGGATGATCAGGTCTCGAGTGATTAAGCAGATAGAAAATGGCGGTCACGCCCGCGGCGGTGCGTACCGCGGCGGTGCGTACCGCGACCGCCGGCGTACCTCGTCATTGGCTCCAGAAACCCATAGGCTTCAATGTTAACCAATGCGGCTTCGTATAGCGGTCTTCGACCGCCTACCGCCACGGTGTGCCACGCCAGCGCATTGACCTCACATCCCATTGTCCCACTTCACAGGTCAGGCAGCCGCCATTTCAAGGGCCCACATGACATAATTTGTACTGCGTCACACAGGCCTAGGCCTTGCATTGCCACACATACACGCCTTTCAATACATAGATAATCGTGTGCTATGCATGCTGTGGTGAACGTACCTGTGATTTGCTTGACTCTGTGCTCCATGTTGTCCTTCCTAGGCACCGTCCGCTGGGACTTGCGAGGAGAAGGATGAATCCTCGCGTGTACCGACCGCTGGTGGACCTGTCGACAATGGAAGAACGCCATATCATACTACGATACCGACTTGACCGAGCCACTATACATGAACTGTGTGCCCAGCTGGAGCCAGCCCTGATGTCCCCCATCCGCCAACCCACAGGAATCCCCCCTCTAGTGCAGGTTCTGTCAGTCCTCCATTTTTTGGCAAATGGCTCATTCCAGACAACAGTGGCCATGTCATCTGGAATGTCTCAGCCTATGTTTTCAAAAATTTTGTCTAGAGTGTTGTCTGCCCTGACGAAACACATGCGGAGCTACATTGTATTCCCTGAGGAGGTTGATTTGGCCACTGTGAAGGGTGATTTTTATGCCCTTGGACATATCCCCAACATAATTGGTGCCATTGATGGGACCCATGTGGCTTTAGTACCCCCAAAAGACGATGAGCAGGTGTACAGAAACAGGAAAAGTTACCATTCTATGAACGTCCAGGTGGTCTGTTTGGCTGACCAGTACATCTCCCATGTAAATGCCAAGTTCCCTGGGTCAGTGCATGACGCGTATGTGATGCGTAATAGCAGCATCCCTTATGTGATGGAACAGCTACAGAGACAACGTGTGTGGCTAATTGGTGACTCTGGTTACCCCAACCTGCCTTGGCTATTGACCCCAGTGAGGAATCCCCGGACCAGGGCAGAGGAACGGTACAATGAAGCCCATGGGCGAACTAGGAGGATCATAGAAAGAACCTTTGGCCTCCTGAAGGCCAGGTTTAGGTGCCTGCATATGACAGGGGGATACCTGATGTACTCACCAAAGAAGGTGTGCCAGATCATCGTGGCCTGCTGTATGCTTCACAATCTGGCATTGCGACGTCAGGTGCCTTTCCTGCAGGAGGATGGTCCAGATGGTGGTGTTGTGGCAGCTGTGGAGCCTGCGGAGAGTGAAGAGGAGGAAGACGAAGAGGACGACACAGACAACAGAGACAGAGTTATCCAACAGTATTTTCAGTAGCACACAGGTAAGAATCACCCACGCCATTTAACATTTACTGAAAGCCCCCTGCATCTTTACTTTGTGTATTTCCCCCCAGTTCTTTTAAACTGATGTTTGATTTTCCCTTCCCTTTTCAGTGCTGTATGACCCACTGCGTGACTTCTGCTTGGTTAGCCCATGGACTAATGCTTATTGACATCGGTATGTTGTCATCACAAAATTAACTGAACATTATTGATCAGTAATGTGTTATACATTTGTAAATAATACAGGCTGACTCCTGAATGATTTCAGTGCAATGAGTGATTTATTTTTAGTGCTAGATATTGGTACATGATATTAAAACGGGGATGGGTGAGGGTGGAGTTATGTCCATGGCAGAGTCCAGTTCTCAGTTTCACAGGTGCATTTTCCATACGCCTGGAAGGATGGAGCAGGGGCAGTTCAAGGTTGGACAGGGTGACAATGTGGGACAGTGGGATGACATCAGGGGGTATCTTATGCTGGCGGGGGTCTTGGCATCCTACTCTGTCTTCCTGTGAGATCTCAGGTTCCTCTTGCGGGGTGGTTGTTCTTCAGCAGGAGGTGGGGTTCTGGTGGCCCGTCGTTCTGTGGGGGCCTCCTGACCACTAGCGCCGGCGGAGGTGGTAGGCTGTTCCTGGTCCTGGCTAGTGACAGGGGCCCTTTGTGGTGCCACATGGTCTTGCAATGTGGTTTCTATCCGGTTGAGGGCCTGGACTATGGTCCCCATAGCGGTAGCGATGTTCCTGAGTTCATTGCTGAACCCCATGTACCGTTCCTCCTGCTGTGCCTGGATCTCGGTGAACCTGGCCAGTACCGTCGCCATCGTCTCCTGGGAGTGATGGTATGCTCCCATGATGGTGGTGAGGGCCTCTTGGAGAGTCGGTTCCCTGGGCCTGTCCTCCCCCCCTTGTCGCACAGCAGCCCTCCCAGTTCCCCTGTTTCCCCGGGCATCTGTCCCCTGGACGGTGTGCCCACTACCACTGCCCCCAGGTCCCTGTTGTTGTTGGGGTGTTGGGTCAGCCTGGGTGCCCTGTAGTGGCGGACACACTGCTGCTTCACGCGTCCTGGAGACAGAGGCATGGGCCCGCTGGGTGGGAGCTGTGCTGGTGTTCCCAGAGGGGGTTGGGTCTGCTGTGGCCTGTGTCTGTGTGTGGGGAACCGACTGTCCAGAGGTCCCCGATGGTCCGGGCTGGTCATCAGGTTCTAGGTCGACAGAGCTGCTGTCCTCACTGGGGGCCTGTTCTGGGGGTGGGATGGACAAATCTGGACCCTCCGTGGCGGTGTGTTGGCGTTCGGGCCCTGCAGGGGTAAAAGAGTATGGTTATTGTTTCTGTGTGTGCCATGGCGTGCATTTTGAGTGCCCTTGTCCCCCAGTGCTGGCATTCCCTTGTGGGAGGTGTTGTGAGGGTGGTGGGGGGGGGTGTATGGGTATGTGCAATGGTCATGCTTTGGTGGTGGCTATCTATGGTTTGTGTTGGCATTCAGGGGTTGGTGTTGTTTAGGGTGGGTTGTGCTGGTGAGACATTGGCAGGGAGGTTGTGTGCTGGGGGGTTGAGATTGGGGGTGAGGGGGGGGTTGGCATGCTGGTGGTTGGGGGGGGGTGAAGTAGTTGAGATTCGACTTACCAGAGTCCATTCCTCCGTGTACTCCAGCGAGGCCATCAGGATGCAGGATGTTTACTACCTCTTGCTCCCATGCTGTGAATTGGGGTGGAGTGGGTGGGGGTCCGCCGCCAGTCTTCTGCACAGCGATGTTGTGTCGCGACACCATCGAGCGCACCTTCCCCCGTAGGTCGTTCCATCGCTTTCGGATAGCTTCCCGATTTCTGGGATGCTGTCCCACAGCGTTGACCCTGTCTACGATCCTTTGCCATAGCTCAGCCTTCCTTGCTATAGTGGTGTGCTGCACCTGTGTGCCGAAGCGCTGGGGCTCAACCCTTATAATTTCTTCCACCATGACCCTGAGTTCTTGGTCCGAGAACCTGGGGTGTCTTTGGGGTGCCATGGGGTGGTGTGGATGAGGTGTGGGGTGGTGTTTGTGGTGATGTGCGTGGTGATGTGTGGTGATGTGTGCGTAGATGTGGTGTGGGTGATGAAGTTGGGTTCCTGTGTATGTTGGGGTTTTCGATTGCTGTGCTCGCTCTCTCTATCTCTATCTCTATCGCCTTCTCTCCGATTTCCAACTAGTGGGGGTTTGTGGGTGATGTGGGTGTGTGTTTTATAGTTGATTGGATGTGTGGGAGTGTTGTTTGTATGTGTCTCAGGTGTGTGTATTTCAAATTGTCCAATGTGGCTGTGTTTTGGAGCTGTGTGTGTATTTTGAGCGCGGCGGTGTGTACCGCCAATGGAATACCGCGGTTGAAAGACCGCCGCATGGATTCGTGGGTCAGAATGGCATGGGCGTGTTTGTGTTGGCGTGACGGTGGAGGTTTGGTCATCTCCAGTTTTCCGCGGCCCGCTGATGAGGCGGCCTTACTTGGATGTCGGGTTTTTGGCGGTTTCACAGTTGGTGGTCAGAATGACCGTGGCGGTTTGCCGCGGCGGTAGAATGGCGGACTTCTGACCGGCGGTAAGGGCCTTTTACCGCCGATGTCAGAATGACCCCCATAGTGTTTTGGGGCGTTTCCTGACGCGGGCACTAGGCCTGCCCACACAAATGAGGTACAATTTTTATCAGGAGACCTGGGGGAATACTGGGTAGATTGAAGTTCGTGGCTCCCCTCAGATTCAGAACTTTCTGTCACCGAAATGTGAGGAAAAAGTGTTTTTATTGCCAAATGTTGAGGTTTGCTAAGAATTCTGGGTAACAGAACCTGGTGAGAGCACCACAAGGTACCCTATCTTGGGTTCCCCTCGGTGTCTAGTATTCAGAAATGTCCAGGTTTGCTAGGTTTTCCTGGGTGCCGCTGAGCTAGAGGCCAAAATCCACAGCTAGGCACTTGCAAAAAAAAAGGTACATTTTCTTTGGGAAAATGTGATGTGTCTACGTTGTTTTTTGGGGCATTTCCTGTTGCGGGCACTAGGCCTACCCACACAAGTGAGGTATCATCTATATCGGGAGACTTGGGGGAATGCTGGGTTGAATGAAATCTGTGGCTCCTCTCAGATTCCAGAACTTTCTGTCACCAAAATGTGAGGACAAATTGTTTTTTTGCCAAATTTTGAGGTTTGCAAAGGATTCTGGGTAACAGAACCTGGTGGGAGCCACAATAGTCACCCCATCTTGGATCCCCCTCGGTGTCTAGTTTTCAAAGATGCACAGGTTTGGTCATTTTCCCAAGGTGCCGGCTGAGGTAGCGGCCAAAATCAACAGCTAGGCGCTTTGCAAAAACCAGGTTGGGTGAGGTATAATTTATATCGGGAGACTTGGGGGAATGCTGGGTGGAAGGAAATTTGTGGCTCCTCTCAGATTCCAGAACTTTCTGTCACCGAAATCTGAGGAAAAAGTTTTTTTTTTTTTGGGGCAAATGTAGAGGTTTGCAAAGGATTCTGGGTAACAGAACCTGGTGAGAGCCACACAAGTCACCCCATCCTGGATTCCCCGAGGTGTCTAGTTTAAAAAAATGCACAGGTTTGGTAGGTTTCCCTAGGTGCCGGCTGAGCTAGAGGCCAAAATCCACAGGTAGCCACTTTCAAAAAAGCATGTCAGATTTCAATGTAAAAATGTGATGTGTCTATGTTGCATTTCCTGTTGTGGACATTAGGCCTACCCACGCAAGTGAGTTACCATTTTTATCAGGAGACTTGGGGGAACACAGAATACCAGAACAAGTGTAATTGCCTCTTGTCTTTCTCTACATTTATTCTTTGCAAATGTAAGACAGTGTGTAAAAAAGACCTCTATTTGAGAGATGCCCTGTATTTCACATGCTAGTATGGGCACCCCGGAATTCAGAGATGTGTAAATAACCACTGCTTCTCAACACCTTCTCTTATGCCTATTTTGGAAATACAAAGGTTTCCATGATACCTAATTTTGACTCTTTATATTTCACCACACTAATTGCCGTATACCCAATATACAATGAAAACCCATTGCAAGGTACAGCTCCTTTATTGGCCCTGGGTACCCAGGGTTCATGATGAACCTACAAGTCCTATATATTCCCGCAACCAGAAGAGTCCAGCAGACATAACGGTATATTACTTTTGAAAATCTGACATCGCAGAAAAAAGGTACAGAGTAAGACGTGGAGAAAAATGGCTTTTTTTCACCTCAATTTCAATATTTTTTTATTTCAGCTGTTTTTTTGTTGTAGGAAAACCTTGTAGGATCTATACAAATGACCCCTTGCTGAATTCAGTATTGTGTCTACTTTTCTGAAATGTTTAGCTTTCTGGGATCCAGCATTGGTTTCACATCCATTTCTGTCACTAACTGGAAGGAGGATTAAAGCACAAAAAATAGTTAAAAAAGGGTTATGTCCCAATAAAATGCCAAAATTGTGTTGAAAAATTTGGTTTTCTGATTCAAGTCTGCCTGTTTCTGAAAGCTGTGAAGATGGTTATTTTAGTACCGCAAACCTTTTGTTAATGCCATTTTCAGTGAAAAAACCACAAGCCTTCTCCGCTGTATTTTGGCTAATTTCTTGGTCTCCTCCAGGGGAACCCACAAACTCTGGGTCCCTCTAGAATCCCTAGGATGTTGGGAAAAAAGGACGCAAATTTGGCATGGGTAGCTTATGTGGACAAAAAGTTATGAGGGCCTAAGTGCGAACTGTCCCAAATAGCCAAAAAAGGCCTGGCACCTGAGGGGGAAAAGGCCTGGCAGCTAAGGGGTTAAAGTGAAGTTTCCATTTGAGAGCAGATAGAAATTTGGAGTTTAGGGGCTCTATGAACAATTTTAAAATACATCTTTTAGTAAAGTTGGTTTTTAGATTGTTAGTTTGAAAATGACACTTTTAGAAAGTAGACATTTTCTTGCTTAAACCATTCTGTGAATCTGCCTGCTTGTGTATTCCACGTCTGGTCAGACTGACAGTTGGGCTGTTGTGAATTCCCTCTAGACAATGACACAAAGGGAGCAGGGGTGTAGCCTGCATATCCTGATGAGCCATCTGAGCTAGAGTGGAGGTAGGAGTGGTCACTTACACCTGAATGGGCTGTCCCATTACCTTACACAATGCAGTCTCCGACCCCCTGGAGTGTGTCTCGAGCCAGGCCTGGGCAAGGCAGGATCTTGTGAACATCAGAGAATTTCCTTTGAAGTAGGTCTACTTCAAAAGGCAGAAAGGGGTATAAGTAGTGGACCAAAAACCCCAGACTTTTAGAATCTTTCTGGATCAAGAGGAACCTCTGCCAAGGAGAAGAGCTAAAGAACTGGCCCTTTGCTGTGTTGCTTTGCTGGGTTGGCCTGCAGTTGCTGCTTCTGCCTGAAAAGAGAGCAAAGGATGAACTTTGCTGTGTATCCTGCTTGGAGTAGAGCTTGCCTCCTGCTGGAAGTCTCAGGGATACCAAAGACTTCAGTTTCATCTTCCTGCAGCAGGGGGAACTGTGTGTTCTGTGCTGTTCAAGCAGAAAAACCACTGTGATGCCGCTGGCGTGCACTGTGACCTGCTGACGCCTCACGAGCCGCACCGCCATGCTTCACACTGCAACCCTGGTCTCACTGACGCCGCCACTGAGCTGCTGCTTGCAGAGTGACCTAAGGGCCCCACACTCCGGCCTCGCCTTGCTCACACCACAGCCTGGGCATCCCCAACAACGCCACTCCTGCTGACACCGGTGCTGCTGCCTGCACCATGGCCTGTGGACACCACTGGTGAGGTACACAAAGCACCGTCCCATTCCACACTGTAGCCCCGGTCCACCGACGCCAGCAGCATTAACTCCAGTGTTGTCACCAGGCGCCCCTGTCTACACTGTTACCTGTGGACGCCACCTAGAGCCCGTCCCGCACCACACCGCCCACTTGGGCCTACCGACGACAGCGCTTCAGCAATGATGACCCTGCTACCTGCACTGTGACCTGGTGACACCGCACATTGCTGCTGGATGCCATCATCGAGCCGCTGCCTGCACTGTGACCTGTGGGCACCACACATCGCATCGTCCCTCTTCGCACCGCAACCCTGATGCCATCCAAGCCAACGCTCCTGACTTCATCAACCCGGAGCTCGATCTGCAACACATGTGACTTCAACGGCCCGATGACCCCTGCACCGATCTCCAGAACTGACACCAGGACGCCAGCGATGCCGCTCTCCGGACCTCATTGTGAGAATCACGATGCCCTGCATTTCCAAGGTACTGTTTGCGGGTCTTCCCGACACTGTATTTGGCCCACGATGCTGCCTCCGGCCTGAACTGTTGGATTTGTTGTTCACGATGCCGTGGTAGCCCCCGACGGAGCTATTGATTACAAGGAACTGTGGGCCATATGTACGAACACTTTTTCTCATAGACACAGAATGGGGAAAAACCTTTGCTACATCTGGCCCTGTATTTTTAAGTTAATTCTTGCAAAATTTGTATCTTTATTACTGTATGTTGGATTTTTCTCGTTTTGCTCTTGTTTTACATAGATAAATATTGGCTGTTTTTCTAAAACTGGTGTGGTGTCCTTTTGTAGTTTTCACTGTATTACTGTGTGTTATGTGCAAATGCTTTACACATTGCTATTGAGATAAGCCTGACTGCTCGTGCCAAGCTACCACAGGGGTGAGCAGGGGTTATCTGAGCTGAGTATCTCCCTTATCCTGACTAGAGTGATGGTCCCTGCTTGGACAGGGTGCAAATGGACTGCCACCTAAAGACCCCATTTCTAACACTTATGATAACAAATCAGTCACCACACGGGGCTGTATCCTCAAACCAACATCTCCAAGTATCTAGCACAGCACTTCATGTGTGTTTTGATAGTTTCCTATGGAAGTAGAAAACAAAGCCAGAAAAGCTGTACCAACAACATAGAAGAAATTATCTAAAAAGGGAAGGCAATTCAAACAACATCTTCTCCTCCAATTGAAACCATTAAGAATAATAAGATGTACTTATACCTTACATAGAGAGAACTGCAATCAAGGTGGGATAATCCTCGCCTCTGTGTACTTAATAGAATTGAAAATTCTTGTCACGTAAGCTGGAAACTTTTTAATTCTCTGTCAGTACCAGCGGCTCTGATTATGCTTGTTCAAAGCTGTGCTACCACCACGACCCTACATCCATGACCCTTTATGCTGTTGAGGAGGGCAATCTTTTTGGTGTCCTTGATTCAGAGGTGGTATTTTTCAGCACCTCTTTGTAGATTGAGCAGTCTGTTTGATCTTTGCTGGTTCACTACCGTCTTCCCAGTCATTTGCAGTCTCTTTTGAGTGTGAAGAGTTTCAGAGTGAACCATTTTGCAGGCTTACTGGGTTTTTATAGATGGAGCTAGTGATGGGGGCTACTTCGTTGTCACAGTTGAGGAGCCATTCGGTTAGTTTGTTGGTGTCTAGTTCAGGGTTGTTTGAGAGAGTAGGTCTATTGGCATGGAGGGTGCTGTTCCATTGCGTTTCTGTGATTTTTTTTTTCCATCTGCGAATTGGGGTTGGTAAAGGAGTGGTCGCAGGCTCAGGTTCATAGTCTATGGAGAAACGTGGACCACCAGGAGGTGGTCAGACCATATGAGTTCCGAGGTGTGGGAGCAAATTACTTTGTTGCTGGCTGTGAAGCTGGGGTCAAGGATGGCCCACAGTGTAGATTGGGGTAGTGACCAGTTTTTTAAGTCCTATGTTACTGAGGTTGTCGAAGAGGTTGGTGGCATTGGGGTCGAGGGTATCATCCTGGAGAAAATTGAGATCTTGTAGAAATATGTAATATGTTGAGTCGATGGCCAACCGGGCAACTGAAATCGGTGATGTTCTTGCAGAAACCAGGGCGGGGGCCAGAGGATGTATATGGAGGGTCCTTCTGATGGTTTTAGTGTTGATTCTGATGAGAAAGTTGAGGTGTTTCATGAGGTGGGATGTCTCATCTTCTAAGGCGATACATGTGATGTTTTCATTGTGCATGATGGCGATGCTTCCTTCATGCTTGTTTTGGCGGTCTTTATGGATCACTTTGTAGCCTTCAGGGGTGGCTGATGCTATGGCCGGGGCTGATGAGGGCATGAGCCATGATTCAGTGATGTACATTAGGCCCGGGTTGAGGGTGGTTAGGGTGTCCCATATCTAAGCGGTGTGTTTGCAGAGGGATTGTGCGTTAATCAGTATGCAGTGCAGCTGTTTCTCTGGATTGGTGGTCGGCTGAGGTGGGCTGATGCTGATCTCTGTGGAGCAGGTGAAATGGCAGCAGCGACATGCAAATGGTCCTTTTGTGTTCCTGGGGAAAGTGGTGCAGCAGTTGTTGTCCTTGCAGGTGGCAGGACTGGGAGCACGAGGGGAAGCGGCAAAGGAAATCAGATGTAGAGAGCCAGGAGGCACAAAACGGCAACAGAAATAATAGGACAAACAATCAGACAGACAAAATCAAGTGGGCATAAAACGGTAATAGCAGAGACAGCACAAACAATCAGACAGACAATGCTAGGAGGCACAAGAAACAGCAATAAAGACAGACAACAGTGGGCAGTAACAGATAACAGAGGGCACAGACGGCTATACCAAACCAGAGCGAGGAGAGGCTCTAGAGAGTTCAGGAGAGCTCAAGCGCACGCAAGCAGCAGCTAGGGAGCAAGGTGCAGGACCCATTGGAGACTTGCGAGGGGGAGTCAGTATCAATAGGAACAAAGAACTTGAAGGAATCATCTAAGAAGGAAAACTGTGTTTGGTGGGTGCTGTACCCATGTTCCTCCAACACTGTTGTTCAGAGTCATCAGAATGAGCCCATCGCTTGCTTTTGACTTCCCTTTAGAAGGTTTAGGTGCTGGGCCTTTAGGCTCTGCTGAATGAGCGAGGGGAAGGAACCAGTCTTGCTGTCGGACAAAACCCTTAAGATGTGAAGTCAGCAGACCCTGGGCCTTGGCTATGGCTTTATTTACTGAAAGCTAAACATTGTTAACCAAATCTAATCAAATCAAATCAAATCATTAACATTTATAAAGCGCGCTACTCACCAGTGCGGGTCTCAAGGCGCTAGGGGGAAGGGGGTTACTGCTGCTCGAAGAGCCAGGTCTTGAGGAGTCTCCGGAATACGGAGTGGTCCTGGGTGGTCCTGAGGCTGGTGGGGAGGGTGTTCCAAGTCTTGGCCGCCAGGTAGGAGAGGGACCTCCCACCCGCTGTGGAGCGGCGGATGCGAGGGACGGCAGCGAGAGCGAGGCTGGTGGAGTGGAGGAGACGGGTGGGGGCGTAGAAGCTGAGGCGTCGGTTGAGGTATTCTGGTCCCTTGTTGTGGAGGGCTTTGTGTGCGTGGGTGAGAAGTCGGAAGGTGATTCTTTTGCTGACGGGGAGCCAATGCAGGTGTCTCAGGTGGGCGGAGATGTGGCTGTTGCGGGGTATGTCGAGGATGAGACGGGCGGAGGCGTTTTGAATACGTTGCAGACGTTTCTGGAGTTTTGCGGTGGTCCCAGCATAAAGGGTGTTGCCGTAGTCCAGGCGGCTGGTGACGAGGGCGTGGGTCACGGTCTTTCTGGTGTTGGCGGGGATCCAGCGGAAGATCTTACGGAGCATGCAGAGGGTGAGGAAGCAGGAGGAGGACACAGCGTTGACTTGTTTGGACATGGTGAGAAGAGGGTCCAAGATGAAGCCGAGGTTGCGAGCGTGGTCTGAGGGGGTCAGTGCGGTGCCAAGGGCCGTGGGCCACCAGGAGTCGTCCCATGCGGTCGGGGTGTTGCCGAGGATGAGGACTTCCAAGGTCCAAGGTCTCAATTAGGTTTTTCTCAAAGGAGGGCTGCATGCCCTGATATTCATTTAGACGTTCCTCAAAGGGATCATATTGGGCCATAATGCAGGTATAACAGGAGATAGTACCTGCTCTATAATTAAACAAAGGTAGCAAGGCTACACACAGGGGAAGTTCAACCCCAGCAGGCGCAGACAGAAGAGTTGGATAGAGTGTAGAGGGAGGCGCCTGCTAATTCAGTCCATGCAGAGCCTATTCCATTTTTACTACCCTAGGCCCACTCTGATGCTTCAGGGCATAGGGAACATAAATTGAGCACCAGGAAATAAAGGCTAAAGCAGTGAAAGAGTGCTGCTACTCGCTGTCAGGAGTTTCTGTCTGCCACTGCATTCAAATGATGCACAGTGGCAGCGTGCATGTGTGTGAGTGCTCACATTACCATGGGACTAGAAATGGGACTGCGGGCCATCAAGGAGAGACAGCTGCACCCTGATCCACAAAGAAAATGAGCCCACGAAAAGGATCATGGCTCTGGAGGCCGATAAACGATCCCCTAAAAGAAGGTAAAAAGAGGTTATTAGCAGGTACGTGCTCCCAGGAGGGGCGACATGTGAGATGGTAACCACAAGCACTACATGGAGCATAGTAAGCCACCTAAACTGTTTTGTAAGCTGAAAGGTAGCAGCAAAATGAGATACAACAATACACTTAATAAGCGGAAACCACAATAAAAACACATTTCAAGAATAACAATACATGAAGTAGTAAGGGGCACTTAACTGGCTGCGGAGCAGCAAAGAGAGAGGATATTAAAATGATGTGGTAGGTTCTTAAAGGTTGATGTTGTTGGTGATTGGACTATGTGACTGTGATGGACTTGGGGTTCATGAGTGATGTAGTTTTTTCTTATGTTTTACTGTGATTAGCTGCTGTTAATTTTACAGTAAAGGAAGAGAAGCATAATCAGAGCCTCCAGTCCTGACACAGAATCGGGGTCCTCGCTGTCATTACGTGAAAAGTTGCTTGCACCGCACTGGCCGGGTATCAGGGCTCGCGCTGACAGTGCGCGAGGAGTAGCTTACCCCGCATCAGCACAGGTATCACCAAAGATGCCTGTAACAGGGACCAGGAAGAGGTGCTGCACGGAATGATGGACTCTCGAGAACCTGTAAGACGAAAAAAGAAGACACGGAAGGAGCGAGGATCGAGAGGAGACGGAGACGGGAAAGCAGAAGGGCGAAGCTAGAAGGAGACCAAAGGTAGAGAGACCGGACGACGGAGAAGGACCTCAGACAGAGAGCCGAGGTCGCGGAACGGGAGAGTCAAGATCCAGCAGCAGAGGACAGGGAAAGTGGAGAAGCCAGCCACGTCCCAGGAGTGACGTGGCTCCTTCATGTACCTGACCACTAATGTAGTCAGCTGTCTGGGGTGATCGGGTAGGTCAGGAGGGACCGGGAAGGAGGTGTGGCAATACGGGGCACCGCACCACAGGGGGCTAAGAGGGAAAAACTCTCAAGACCTTCTAAAACTGGACACTGGTGCTTTGCCTGCCCCAAGGCCAATATGAGCCGCTGTAGGCCGGGGAGCAAGCTCTTCCCCAGAGTGAGTGATGATACTGCTGAATATTTCTAAATGCACGTTATGGGACCTTTGGGGCACGTTGCTAATGAAATGGTTGGAGGATCACTACGGAGCTTTGTATCGTTTTACATGTTAAAATTCCAATAAACAGATTTGATCCATAAAACTGGACACTGTTTTATTTTAGGCACTGAATCTGTATCAAAACATCCTCTTTCAAGATAAATACAAAGTCTATAATAAAGGAAGCACTGTATTCCTAGAAATAACAAAGCACCAGATTTTGGGCAGCACTCATTCCATTCGTGTGTGAGCACAAAGAAAAGGATTTCTTTTTCTCCCCACTTCTGTTCCCTTCCCCTTTCATCTCTAACACTCACCCCAATATATGTGCACGACTAAAAGAAATAAAACATAATAAAAGAACAGAAAGAGATTTTAAAAAAGAAGAAAATAAAGTAAAAACTCTTACTTGGTAGAGGAAATTGTTCTCTTTTCTCTCCTTCTCTTGCTGGCCACATGGGAGTTGAAATCCCAGAAGAGTCCTTAAGGTCCTATGGAACAATCAAAGAAACAGTCCCCAAGGGAAAGAAACAAGAGATATACAATTAACTCATCAGACTAAAAGATTATATAATCTCTTTATTGGAAAATAAAGGCAGTCTGTTCAAACAATACGGAGTGTAGACTATTCAATAGACTTGAGAGAAGTACAAAAGACCTCCCAAGATACTCACCTACCTATCACAGTGTTGTCAGAAGTGTGATTTAGACTGTCTAGAGAGAAAAGTGAGTCATGGAGGTAAAACCAACTTTAGCAGACCTGATCGCCCAATTGGCCGAGGGGCAGGGACACCTATAACTATTGTGGGAAGAACAGGTTAAGGATGCCGGGTCCGACAGAGATGCTTTGCAGAATGCGCTAAAGAACTAGGCCATGATAATAGCTAGTAATCAGTTGGTCCAGGAAACCGCATTAGAGAAACTGATGGAAACGATTGCCACAACTAGAATACACCCAACAGTACTAGCTCAGTATTGAAAAGGTATCAGGAAGGAGAGGACTCGGACTCCCTCTTTACTAATTATGAGAGGGTTGCCACAACCGCTAATTGGGAAGGTGAGCGGCAGGGAGAGTATATAGCACCACTAATGACGGGTACCCTACAGTCAGCCTACCAATTGGTTAACCCAGGAGGGGTGACCCCGTATAGCGAAATAAGGAAGGCAATATTACAACGGGTAGGACTCGATAAGGAGAGCTACCGTCTATGGCTTCGTCGTACCAAATGGAATCCATCAGAAAATCCCCAAGCCCTGTTCTGTAGAGTACAGGATGAGGGATGTAAGTGGCTGAACCCCACAGAGTGTACCAAAGATGAACCTATTGCAGGCCATTTTGTTAGAACAATATTTTGATGCCCTACCCGCGACCACAAGAAATTGGATAAGACAACACCCGATGTTACTATTCCCCCTGCAATTGAACTAACCTGTGCATACCACAGAGCACCAGATTTTCGAGGGACCCCAGGTAAAATTCTACCTTCCAATACAAAGACACCAAACCCTACACCTCTCCTAAAGAGTCCTAGGGGATTTTCCCCAGACAAAACCCCAACTGTACGCTTACCTCATAGGGAACCGCTTTCAACCTCTCAATGTTATAATGTGCAGAGTGGGGCCACATAGCAAGAAATTGCCCCCACAAATGCCCGACCACTGAACCAGTGGAGATAGGTCTGGCTAGAGGGAGGGTCTTGTGGGCTGGAGGGATAACGCCTAGATACATGACCAGCCTAACTGTAAACCAGACACCCAAACATGCCCTCGTAGACTCCAGTTGTAATCAAAGCGTGGTTAACGGAAAACTGGTTGCTGGGAAACAATGGTTACGGGAAGAGACTGTCGTCATAAAATGCGTACATGTGGACAGTAAGATATATCCGCTAGGGGAGGAGCCAAGATGGCCACCGAGTCGGACGCTTGAGAACGGAGCTCCGACTCGGGCCTGGCCTACAGATCCTGGTGAGCGCCCCCGGATAGGGCGCCTCAATAACTGAGATCCGCGCCGGCCCCCGGGGCGATCCTAGAACAAAGGAGCAGCCGAATCACTGCTGAACTCGCTGAAGCCGCGCCGTCCCGATTGCGGGACTCCGGCGGCATAGAGGAGGCGCCCGACGAAGCGGCTCCCTGCACACAGAATTGGACGCAGGTGGGGGGGGGGCTGCGGCGATCGGTGGTCTCGGTCCCCTGGGACCCTGGTGGGGCTGGAGGGTCCGAGCGCTGGATCGGCCCTCGCGGTCCCCCGGCAACCAGGGCCGGCACCCTGCTCCCCCTCCTCCCCCGCCCTCCCGGCCAGGCCGCGAACGGAGCGGGAGCTCCACCCCTCAATCCGGGCCGATCCTGCCGAGAGCAGGATCGGTGAAAATAAGCAGAGAGGAGGGGATCCTCTCTCCCCCCTCCCTCTTTCTTGGGAGGCATCTGCGGCAAAAACAACGCGCCCGCTCCCGAAGCGGGGCATCAAGTCGGCGCGGACGTCCCGGGCCTCCGCCTGCCACGCGCCGTTCCCCCCCCCACCTGCAGAATTTATCGCCGAGCTGAACCTGGACACGGAGCTGGGAGCCGGCCCACAGTGCTCGGTCTGGAGACCTTTAGCAGGCGAAAGGAAGCCGCCCCGGCACCAGGAACGCACGACACAGGGAACGCTCGCCCGGGGCCAGGGCGAAAGGAGATGAGCCTGCCGCAGGCGGGCGGCTGCATCCCCCCCCTCCCGCCCTTCCTCCTACACGTGGGGATTGCAAGAGACGGCACTTAACTTGGAGACTGACCTTTCTTCACCCCCCTTTTCCCCCCAGAAATTCTAATCGTAAGTGAACGGAGGCGCTCCCTCGCAGACTGTATGGACCCCCTGGGTCTCCCCCCCCCCAAAAGGGGACTTCACGAGGGGCTCCCAGCAGGGGGCAAGGGGCTCACACAGTCAATATCCTATGCCCCGCCGGACCCGCAGGAACCACAGCGACATCCTACACTACTCTTTGGACCGGCCTCGCATAATAAACGAAGAGGCCCCTCAAAAAAGACCCTGCAACCCGGAGGAAGCATAGTCGCACTCAAAAGCACACAACCACCGGAAGATATATCCAACTACTCCTTCTATCCCTGGTGGACAGTGACATCCGTAAGGAGAAGAAATGGCTGGGAAATCTAGGATGACAAAGAACCAGGAGCGAAATACGCTGGGCCTGGCGCACACTGAACAATCGCAAAATACAACCCTGCAATCACTTGAAAATACACTTCAAGTGCACTCAGTGCAATTCGAAAAAGTACTACAGGCTATCATGGACACTAAGGGGGTCATTCTAACCCTGGCGGTAAAAACCGCCAGGGCGAATGACCGCAGTAGCACCGCCAACAGGCTGGCGGTGCACCGCTGGGCATTCTGACCGCGGCGGTTCAGCCGCAGCCAGAAACGGAAAGTCGGCGGTGTACCGCGACTTTCCGCTGCCCTTGAGAATCCTCCATGGCGGCGGAGCGCGCTCCGCCGCAATGGGGATTCTGACACCCCCTACCGCCATCCTGTTCCTGGCGGGTCTCCCGCCAGGAACAGGATGGCGGTAGGGGGTGCCGCGGGGCCCCCGTAAGAGGGCCCCAAAAAGAATTTCAGTGTCTGCCTAGCAGACACTGAAATTCGCGACGGGTGCTACTGCACCTGTCGCACTCCAGCAACTCCGCCGGCTCCATTCGGAGCCGGCTTCATCGTTGCTGGGGCTTTCCCGCTGTGCTGGCGGGCAGCCTTTTGGCGGTCGCCCGCCAGCACAGCGGGAAAGCCAGAATGGCCGCCGCGGTCTTGTGACCGCGGTGCGGTCATTTGGCGGTAACCGCATGGCGGGCGGCGACCGCCGCCCGCCGCGGTTAGAATCACCGCCTAAATCTTCCTTAGAACATAAAATAGACGCAGTAACGCAAGACTTAAATCTACTTAGAGTGGACCACCGGAAACTGGCAGAGAGGGTGAAAACAACGGAGGATACCCTAACAGCGACGGGCCCAATTGTATCAGACAATCAGAAACAAATACAACGGTTAGATGCGGAAGTAAAGACCCTTTGGAGACGGGCCGAAGAAGCAGAAAGCAGATCCAGACGTAACAACATTCGCCTAGTGGGGATACCGGAATTCCCCCCAGAACAAAACCCGGAGCTAACAACAGAGCAATGGCTAATTAAAGAGGTACTGAATGGCTCCCCCTCCAAGTTCTTCTCGGTAGAACGAGCAAATAGAATCCCGGGCAGACCTCCTAGATCCCTCATAGTGAGACTCCTGAACTACAGGGACCGAGGCCTGATTCTACAGCGCTTCCGCAATAAAGGTCCATTCCAATTTGAGAACGCAGTGATCCACGCATATCCGGACTTCACTCAAGAGGTACAAAACAGGCGGAACTCTTTCGTGAAATCAAACAACGACTCCGGGAACACAACATTAAGTACGCTCTCCTTTTTCCAGCTAAACTGAGGGTGAGTTTGGACGACCGCACACATATGTTCGCTTCCCCAGAAGATGCCTGGACATAGATGCATGCCAAAGGCTTCGCGCAATCAAACGAGGGTGCACCTGAGGAGGAAGAATGGACCGCCGCCGCAACAAGGAAACGTAGCAAGCGACGCCCAAGGGGCCACCCCACCGAGAAACAGGCGGCAGAAGAAAGAGCGAAAATACTAAAAGAAACTCCGACACTCATGCAAAACCCCTTTGAGACACTCCGGACGACTCCTACGTCTGCATCAGACTCGGACTCGACCAACTCAACTTCAACAATCACGGAAGCGCTCAGAGGCCCGGACATCACTCCAAGAACAGCAGACGAACTGTGAAATGGATAATGCAATAAAAGCGAGACTGTCAGAAACCGGCCAGGACATTAGGAGTCCAGATTCCTGAAGCGGCTAAAGCTGGAATCGTAACATAACCCACACTGACTCCGAAAAGTATCTTTTCATGTTTTAAACTGTTTACCAATGATTATGGCAGTATAAACATGGTGGGCGGCGGAGGGGGGTGGGGGGACAGATAAATGAGGGGGCCCCCTCGGGGGTGCTCACGCACACGCATGTGCACATTCACAGACCAGGTCTGAGGAAGGGTGTGTGCTCCGCATAGGTGACACGCCCGACCCGAATGAGTGCCCCCCCACGAGTATCCGAATGGATACTGGCCCCACCAAGTAACAAAGATGGGGTTCTTCTTTTATTTTTTTTTATTTTTGTTCTTTAAGTTTGAGTGGTAGTAATCGATTAGAGGGATTAGTAAACACGGTGGGTGGGATAGTGGGAGTTAAAGGAGTTAGACGAGGTCAGCACCGCCAGCAGGGTACACTAACGCGCTTGCCAGCCCTAGTCATAGACCTAATAAAATGCGCAGACAACTGGAAGGAAATGGGACTTAAAAGGGAACAAAAGAATGCAACACCACACAGGGAAATATGGCTCAACAATCTGTAGCACACGCACAACAATATGAGATAATTACGTGGAATGTAAGGGGAATGTCCACACCGAGCAAGAGGGCGCAAGTGCACGCACGCCTCAAGCGCTTAAAGGCCCACATAGTTATCCTACAAGAAACACACTTAATGGAAGATGAATTACAAGAAATTCAGACGAAATGGGGTGGGCAGGTCATACGCACAACACACTCAGCGTATGCTAGGGGGGTATTGATCTGGATAGCAAGAGGTGTCCCGTTTGCCAGAACCTCGCACAAGATTGACACAGGGGGCAGGTATGTGATACCGGAAGGCCACCTAGATGGGAGACAATTAGCCCTCATCGGGATATACGCACCAAACAATGCGCAGGTGAGATTTCTGGAGTCATTAACCCCGGCGTTGCTGGACAACCCAGCGGCGCCCACAATATGGGGGGGTGACTTTAATTGTCTCCCGGACGCAGAGTTGGACAGATCAGTTCCACCTAAATCAGCAGTAATATTCAGAAGCATCAAAAGCCCACTACAGAAATGGGCGGATGACATGAGACTACATGACCTTTGGCGACTACAGCACCCCAGACAGAGAGAATACTCATTCTATTCTGTGCCACACAAGGTGCACACAAGAATAGATATAATCTGGGGCACCATTGACATATGCGCGCTAACAAAGGTGTCAGAATATTTAGCTACGACACTGTCGGACCACTCCCCACTCAAAATAACCCTGGGCTGGGGCGGGACCCAACAGGTAATCTCCACATGGCGTCTGCAGCCAGAAGCGCTCCAAGACCAGGCCTATGCAGAAGGACTAGGCATAGCACTAAAGCAATACTGGGAAGTCAACTCTGACTCCGCAAACACAAGAGCAACGGAATGGGAGGCACATAAGGCGGTAGTAAGAGGGTTCTGCATGGCAACCTCATGGGGGGTCAGGTGCACCCTACATTTGGAGATAAGCAAACTGGAAAAGGAGCTGAGAACACTCGAAGTAGCGATAGCCGGTAATACAGCACCATACGCCACACTAAAAGAAGCACGCATAAAATACAATGTAACGGACTCCCGTCTCCGCAAACATGATCACAAGTATCACTTAATGCATCAACAATCTGAGGGGGACAGGTCAGGCAGACTGTTGGCTTGGCTCCTAAAGGGAACCCAGCAACAGACCCCAATAGGGACTATAAAACTAGACAACAATGAATGGGTCTCCACGCAAGCAGATATAAACAGGGTGTTCAGGGATTATTACACAAACCTATACACAAAACGTACAGATTTTACACCCGGTCAGCTCGTTACTTTCCTATCTGGCGCTAAGTTAAAACAATTATCTCATGAGCACGCCGAAGAACTAGAAACCCCATTGAGTGTGGCGGAACTAGAGGCCGCATTAACACAAATGCCAAGAAACAAGGCACCAGGAATGGACGGCCTCCCAATGGAATACTATGCGAAGTATTCGGCTCTCCTGAAGCCCCATCTATTAAAAGTATTCGAAGAGGCCTGGAGACACAAGGTACTACCCCCCACACAGAGGGAAGCAGTGATAGCGGTCCTGCCCAAGCAGGGACGGGATCCCACAGATGTCAAATCATATAGACCACTGTCACTTTTAAACACCGACTGTAAAATATTGGGCAAAATGTTGGCCAACAGGCTGGCCCCAGTCATCCACACACTGATACACGAAGATCAAAACGCCTTCATTCCCAAACGTAATACATTCCTAAACACTCGCCGACTTCTGGGAGTGATGGGAAGCACCCCCCCCGAGGCATATGACGAAATGGTACTATCATTGGACATAGAAAAGGCTTTCGACACGCTGGGGTGGGATTTCCTGTTCGATACCATGCGGGAAATGGGAATAGGCCCAAAATACATACAATGGGTGCAGACATTGTACTCCGGGCCACAAGCAAGGGTCAGAACAGGCGGGACGGTATCTGAAAGTTTCCCGATCGCAAGAGGCACTAGACAGGGATGCCCCTTATCTCCCCTGCTATTTGCTATCGCTATGGAACCCCTGGCTGCTCGCCTAAGATTGAGGGAGGAGGATTGGGGTATACTAAGGAACGGGACGAAACATATAGGCCCTCATTCTGACCCTGGCGGTCGGCGGAGAGACGGCGGTCGGACCGCGAACAGACCGGCGGTATTAAAAATGGCATTCTGACCGCGGCGGTCCCCGCCGCGACCGACCGCCACTTCTCCACTCCGACCGCCACGGCGGTCATGACCGCCGGGCTGGAGTTTGCGCACTCCGGCCCGGCGGTCGTCCCAAGACCGCCAAGGGTATTATGACCCTGCCTACCGCCGCGGTTTCTTGCGGGCGGGAACCGCCGTGCGAACCATGGCGGTAAGCACTATCGGGGCCAGGGAATTCCTTCCCTGGCACTGATAGGGGTCTCCCCCACCCCCCACTACCCACCCGAGTCCTCCCCCCACACCCTCCACCCCCCTGCCACCCCCCAGAGGTGGTACGAACCCCCTCCCCACCCCCAGCCCGACATGCACATACATGCACCCCGACATGCACACACCCCCAACATGCACATATACACACCCCCTACACACACATACACAACGGGGACACATACCCGCACACATACATGCAGACATGCGCACCTGCCGAACAGCACACATTACCCATAGACACAGCAGCACCCCCCGCCCGCATACACGCACTCACACACCCCCTCTACACACTCACACGCACACCCCCATGCACGCCCACATCACACAACACCCCCCCACCCCCTCCCCTCACGGACGATCAACTTACCTTGTGCGTTGGTCCTCCGGGAGGCGACGGGAGCCATGGGGAGGTGACCGCCAACAGAAGACCGCCAACAGAAGACCGCCACACAGAAATGTGGGTCGTAATTCTGTGGGCGGTGTTCTGCTGGCGTGGCGGTGGAGGTTGACCAGTCTCCACTTTCCCGCCGACCGCCAGTGTGGCTGCTGGCGGTTTTCCGGCGGAACGCTCCCAGCGGTCAGAATGCGCACAGCGGCATACCGCCGCGGTCGGCGGTCTTCACCGCGGCGGTAACTCGGCGGTCTTGCGAAAAGACCGCCAGGGTCAGAATGAGGGCCATAATATCTCTGTACGCTGACGATGCCTTGATATACCTCCGGAATGGAAACGAAACAATACCATCAGTAATGACACTCCTCGCTGAGTTCGGCACAGTGTCCGGACTGGTAGTAAACTGGGAAAAATCGTGCGTATTTCCCCTTGTCGCTCGGACACTGTCAAACCGAGCTACAACCTTAACCAGGCGCCTGAGATGGTGCTTTGACACATTTAAATACCTGGGGGTTCAAATATACCATAAACCAGATGACCTCAGAGACGGTAACCTGGGGAGAGCACTCGTCTCCATTAAGGGATCACTCCGCTTCTGGGGCAAGCTGCCACTGTCACCAATGGGCAGAGTTGCAATAGCAATAATGCTGATACTTCCCCGCCTGCTATACTATTTCTCTGCGCTGCCACTATTAGTCCCCAAGAGCTTTTTCCGCGAACTTAACGGTGTACGGCTACAACTCATATGGGCAGGAGGCAGAACGCGCGTCGCTCTCACCACATTACAACGCACAGTAGCCGAAGGTGGCATGGGCGCCCCAAACTTCGAGCGCTACTATGCGGCTGCCCAGCTCCAGTGGGTACTGGACTGGATACATAGACCTACAGTAGCAGAGTCAGCAGGAGTGTTGGCCAACCTAAAGGGTACGCCATTGATCGCATGGATGGCAGCCGGAGCCCCGAAGGGAATAGCCGGCAAACCACAATTGCAGGTGGCGCATGCATGCTGGAAGAGATATATTCAGGGTGGACGCCGCGCGCTTCCCTACTCCCCTCTAGTGCAGCTAGGGGCCCTCCCGGGCTGGGCTGGTGGAGACAGAAGAAGGTCTTTGACGGTGTGGGCAGAGGCGGGCATCGAGAAGGTCGGCGATTGCTTCGAGGAAGGGAAATTAATGACCTTCGAAGAAATACGCGACCTCACAGCAGTAAGCCCAGGGCAATTTATGACATATCACGCCCTATGCCACACCATAAAGAAGACATGGGGGTCGGGAGAACAGGAACCCACGACCTCCACTGCAGTACACCATATGTTACAATACGACGGCCAACTGCAAATAGTGTCGAACTTGTACAAAGTACTTAATAAGGAGACGGTACCCGCCCTGGTGAAAGCACTAACTAAGTGGAACGAGGTGCTCCCACTCCCGATCACGCAAGAGGAATGGCCTTATGCCTTACTGCACACTAAGGGAGTATCGAGAAACCCTAGGTTCAGATACACGCAACTAAATTATCTACACCAAACGTACCTCTCTCCAGCCAGGATTAAAAGTATCTTCCCTAGCTCGGAGCCCGCTTGCCCAAGATGCCGTGCCCCGCTGGCACATTTCTATCACATGGTATGGGACTGTCCCCTAGTACGAGAAAAGTGGAGCGCAATAGTGGTAAAGGTATCTGAATTGACGGGCCTGGCACTCACAGCAGAGCCTAAATCCTGTTTGCTAGGCCTGAGAAATAGAAACAAAAAGCACAAGCACCTTCATAAGTTTATTGATTTAGCTTTCGTAATGTACAAGAGATTGATAGCAATGAACTGGAAGTCGGCTGCCGCCCCGGACCTGACGTCCTGGCACAACGCGACACTAAGATGGGCCAGCGCAGAACTGATGGTGCTAAGGAACACAAAAGTGGGACCACGACAGATGGGCAGTGAGGTGTGGGAGATCCTGGTAGATAGACTAGACGCCAAAAGCGACGAGAAACCGCCCTGAACTAAAACACACGAACAGCTGCAAATAGTGGTCAGTCTTGACAGCTTCCCATCCCACCCTGCCCTACTAGGGACTCTGCAAGCGAGAATCACCGGAACGGTTGGCACCTCCCTACACCCAAGAGTAAGACAGGGGTGTTCCACTACGATCGCCCACAGAAGCGATGCGTTTCCACACCATAATGCAAGTTATATACCCCACACTCAACACGCACATCCCTACTGAGTTAGATCTTCCCCCACACAGCACATAGGCGCCAGCTCCACAAGAGTACCTGATGTAACGGAAAAGTGCCCATATTTGTATTTTGGCGAGCGACTGTTTAGGAACCATTTCTGTTCCCCTTATTTAATGTGCGATAATGACCTCAGTTAAGTTGTTAAGTTAGTGTGTTAAACTGTGTATCAGCAACGCTATTGATGTAATATACTTGTAAAATGAGACTAGTAAATGTTGGAAGCAGAATTAAAGCAAAAAATGTAATAAAAATATTTAAAAAACAAAAAAAAAGATATATCCGCTAGCAGAGATCTCAATTATTTGGAGAGAATGGAAAGAGAAGATCAAGGTGGGAGGGATTCCCGATTTAGTAGAGGACATTATCTTAGGTACAGACTACTCTGCTTTCCAATACCTATTGGATAGTATCAAAACGGAAAATCCCATGAAGACATGGTTACAAGAGGCACCTTTCTCACAGGAGGACATTGAACAAACTAAGAATAAGGAAGCATTAACCAAAAGTCAGGAACAAAATCAAAAATCAGCCTATTGTTTGAGTACCACGAGTAGAGATGTGGAGATAGTTCCAGAGGAAAAAAGGTCTTATCCAGTTCTGGAGAGTTCAGGGTATGCCAGAGAGATGACGCGACCCTAAAAAACGCTTGGACTACAGCAGTCACTACGCCCACAGACCAGGTGGGTCCCTATTTTCTGGTAAAGAACGGGTTGTTATATAGATGTGTCCAAACACAGGGATCCCCCAAAACCCAGCTAATTGTTCCCCGAGAATATAGGAAACAGGTACTGCATTTAGCCCATGGACAGGTAGGAGGATGCAACTTTGGTAGAGACAAGACAGAAGAATATCTACTATGCCAATTTTAATGGCCAGGAGTATACGGGGACATCCGGAGACACTGTTGAGCATGTCCCAAGTGTCAATTAGTTAACTCTATTAATGAGCCACAGGCCCCACTCTTCCCTTTACCAATTATAGAAAACACCTTTTTCCAGAGTAGGAATGGACATGGAAGGCCCATTAGTTGCTTCCTCAAAGAGTTATCAGTACGTATTGGTCTAGGAGGATTATGCTACCAGATACCATCACCAATATGTTGACCAAGAGCATAGCACAGGCCATGATAGGTTTCTTCTCTAGATTGGGCTTCCCTTGAGAAATTCTTACAGACCAAGGAACCCCTTTTATGTCCCCCTTAATGGCAGAGGTATGTCAGTTGTTAGGTGTCCAACAAATACGTACCTGTCTATCATCCACAAACGGATGGCTTAGTAGAGAGCTACAATAAGACTATCAAAGGTTTGTTAAAGGAGACCATAAACGAAATAGGGAAGGACTGGGGCAAAAAGCTACCTCTGATCTTGTACACTATCAGAACTCATGCTCAGGCCTCCACAGGACATAGTCAGTTTGAACTGTTGTTTGGGAGACAACCAAGATCCCTGTTAGACATGGCAGCAAAAAAATGGGAAGATACTGAGGAGAAATAATGTGATATACTGACATACAGCAGAGAGTTAAAAGAAAACTTACATTTAGTATGGGAGGAAGTAAGATCACATCTCTAAGAAAGTCAGGGAAAACAAACGAGGCAATATGATATAGGCAAGAAGCTACAAAATCTGGCTATAGACAGCAAAATCCTGATTCTGCTGCCCACAACGGAGAGCAAACTACTGGCTAAATGGCAAGGACCATACAGAGTGTTGGTGAAAATAACCCCTGTAACATTTAGAATTGAAATTCACGAAGGGGCAAACAAAAGCCAAATATACCATATTAATTTATTAAAACACTGGGAAGAGAATGATACCCCTATTCCTCAGAACAACACAACCTTATTCATTACTAAAAGCCAACCCTTAGATATTCCTATACCCCCTTCACTTGAAGAATAAAACCAGGGAATAGAACCATCCTATGGGTTAGAGTTAACTGAAGATCAAAGATCCCAAATAGAATTGGTGGTGGAAAACAATAGGAAGGTATTTTCAAAATACCGGATAGAACCAATTTGATTAAGCATCACATTAGAACCAAAGAAGGAAAGATTTCTAGACAAAAATCCTATCACCTTCCCGAAGCACGAAGACAGCGGGTAGAAAAAGAAGTACAGGAAATGTTGGAGACGGGTATCATAGAGCCGTTCACAAGCCTATGGTGTTCCCCAGTGGTTTTGGTACCAAAACCAAATGGAAGTATCAGGTTTTGTATCAACTTTCGCCAGCTTAATACCATGTTTCAATTTGATACTTACCCTATGCCCCGGCTTGAGGACTTAATCGAACGCCTAGGCCAAGCCTGTTTTTTAACTACCTTAGATCTGACAAAAGGGTACTGCAAATTCCTCTAAACCCCTCAGATAAAGAGAAGACAGCATTCTCTACCCCTTCCGGGCTTTACCAATTTACTGTATTGCCTCTTGGTTTACACAGAGCCTCTGCTACGTTTCAAAGACTAATAGACATATTTTTAAGACCCCACCAAGAATATGCCACAGAGTATCTGGATGACGTAGTTATATATAGTCATACCTGGGAACAACATGTGGATCAATTATCAAGAGTTCTGCAAGCCCTACAAGAGGCAGGGTTAATGGCAAATGCCAAAAAGTGTAAAATAGCACAGACTTCTATCAATTACCTTGGCTATATTATTGAGGGTGGGACAATTAAACCTCAAATCAACGCCATCAAACACATACCCGTACCTAAAAGTAAAAGAGACATTCAAGCCTTCTTGGGGATGGTAGGCTATGATAGGCAGTTTATTCCTCATTTTTCCACCATAGCAACCCCCCTAACCACACTTCTGGAATAAGCTCGACCCAACAAGATAACCCACTTGACCGATGCCCAGTATCAAAGTTATCTTACCCTCAAAACCCTCCTCACTACTGAGCCTGTGTTACAGTGACCCAACTTTAATAAACAGATGCATCAGATCAGGGTTTAGGGGTTGTTCTTTCACAGGAAGATGACCTATTGTGTACATCCTATTGTGTTCATTTTCAGGAAGTTATTACTTTTGGAAAATAACTATTCCTCCTTGGAGAAAGAATGTTTGGCTATCAAATGGGCTGTTGAGGCCCTACAATAAAACTTATTAGGGTGACCATTTTTGCTCCTTACCGATCATGCCCCTTTAACTTTGTTGGCTAAACACAAGGATTTGAATTCAAGGGTTCTCCGGTGGTTCTTATCCCTCTAACCCCTTATGTTTCAGGTCAAATATACTCCGGGATCCTTGTTAACTAATGCTGATTATTCATCCCAATATCCTATGGACTCGTGGCTCCAACAGCCACTCTCGGAGGACAGCGCGTGTAACAAGGAAGAGGCACTGTGTGGACCGATGGACCAGTTCCCCAGGGGGACTCTCGAGAACTGTTAGACATATGCACGGTGGGACGTGGTTAAGTCATGAACAAGCCTCGCGAAGGAAGAAGACGTGGAAGGAGCGAAGTACGAGAGGAGACAGAGATGGGAAAGTGGAAGGGCAAAGACGGAGGGAGACCAAAGGCAGAGTGACGAGACGATGGAGAAGGACCTCAGACAGAGAGCTGAGGTCGCCAAGCAGAATGAGAGAGTCAAGATCCAAAAGCAGAGGACGGGCAAAGTGGAGAAGCCAGCCACATCCCAAGAGGAACATGGCTCCTTCAGGTACGTGGCAGCCTATGCGGTCAGCTGTCTGGGTTGATTGGGAAGGTCGGGAGGGACCGGGAAAGAGGTTTGGCACTACGGGGCACTGCACCACGGGGGACTAAAGGGAAAAACCCTCACAAGCCACAACCTGCTAAAACTGGAGACCGTTTTATTTTGGGCACTGAATCTGTATCAAAGTATCCTCTTTCAAGATAAATACAAAGTCTAATAATGAAGGATGCACTGTATTCCTAGAAATAACAAAGCACCAGATTCTTGGGCAGCACTCATTCCATTTGTGTGTGAGCACAAAGAAAACGATTTCTTTTTCTCCCCACAACTGTTCCCTCTCCCTTTTATCTCTAACACACACCCCAATCTACGTGCACAACTAAAAGAAATAAAACATAATAAAAGAACAGAAAGAGATAGAAAAAAAGAAGAAAATAAAGTAAAAACTCTTACCTGATAGAGGCTTCTTGTTCTCTTTTTCTCCCCTTCTCTTGCTGGCCACGTGGTAGTCAAAATCCCAAAAGAGTCCTTGACGTCCTAGGGTACAATCATAGAAACGTCTCCAAGAGAAAGAAACGAGAGATATACAATTAATTCATCAGAATAACAGATTTAATAATCTCTTGATTGGAAAATAAAGGCAGTCTGTTCAAACAATACAGAGTGTAGAATATTCAGTAGACTTGAGAGATGTAAAAAAGACCTCCCAAGATACTCACCTACCCATCACAATGCCTTAAAGTGGTGCAGCGGAGTCTGGAGATATTTGTGAATTCCCCAAAGATCCAGCATAGGCAGGAAATCGACAGCCAGCCAGGAAGCAAGAGCAGTAATGAAAGAAAATGCTCACAGTTGTTGGTATGTCAGTGGGCTCTAAATAAGTTATCCCCAACTCGTCACCAAAATGTTGTGTCAGTATGAATTAAAAGGCAGGCGCAGCAAATCTAGAATGCTCATTTTAATGCAGGGTCTCCAACCTTTAGTGTGGTAAGAGCTACTCAAGCTTGGTGAAAGTCACCCCAAGCTACTATTATTTTTTGAGTCTTAATACTAACCACATCAGAGAAGATTACATTAGTGCCCACCATATGCAATATTATCAGCAGTGTTCACCTCAGTGGACGAGGCACGGTTTCAAGCATTAATGTAAAAAATATCTTATCAATGTGGAATGCCTCAACATGGGTAATGCATAACAGCCATATCTGCAATACCCCTGGCACCAAGTTATCAGTCATGAGTCTACCCAAAACACCAGCTCATAAGATGTGAAAATACACACATTTTCATCTCAAATACACACTTCAATTTTGTTATATGTAGAAAGCTGTCCTGGTGTGTGGTGGGTATCTAAGGTACTTATACCTTATACCAGGTCCAGGGATCCCCTATTAGTGTAGTGTACAGTGTCTAGAAGCCAGGCTCTCCAGAGGTAGCTGTGGATGAGCAGCCAAGGCTTATCTAGGAGACATGCGAAACTCATGCAATACCACTGTAGTTACACAGCACTTACACACATGAAAGGTACTTTATTTTAATGACACAATACCAAAAGGTATTAGAGAGGCAATCCCTTCAATGGGAGGTAAGAAACACACTCAATATATACACTAGTTGCCAGAAATAGGCATAGAAAGTAATAGAAAACAGGGAAAATGCAGTTAAACAATAGTGACCCAAAGGTAAGTACTGCAGTGCCCCCTAGCAACCAGGAGAAAAGGAGTAAGTTAGTGGATTTTCCCCAAACCACCCAAAAGGAAGGAAAAGAAGGAAATTAAACCCCCATGCAAGACTGCAAGAAACCAGTGATGGATTCCTGAAGAAGGAGACCCTTGGAAGAAGGGGACCAAGTCCAGAAGTCACAGAAGAGTCCAGGAGGAGAAGGAGCTACTACCCACCCAGCTGTGGATGCAGGATTTGGTCGACAGTGATGTGAAAAAGGTCTGCACTTTAGCCCTGGAGTCAGTGAAGAGTTCCTGAGGGATGCAGATGATGTCCCACGCTGAAAGAAGAATTGCAGTCGGGTTCTGGTGCAGGAATTCCACCAACAAGACTTGGCAAAGGCAAATGTTGCTGCTGGTGGAAAGTAGAACTGCCGGGGACCAGCAAGGCCCAGGAAGACTCAACTCAGGAGTAGGAGTCAGAGGGGACCCACAGCGACAAAGAGAGCCTGCAGGAGCAGAGGCAGCACCCACAGGAGTCCCACAGGATGGGGACACAGGAGTTGCAGAAGAACCCATGCAGCATGACTGGACAAGGGTCTCATTCCGCAGAAGAATCATGCAGAGGGCTGTGCGTCACAGGTAGGAGTGCTGGAGGCTGGAACTATACGTAGCCTGAAGATCCCTTGGAGTTGATGCAAAAAAGCCTTGGCAGCTGCAAGAGACGCGGTTCACAGGGGTACTGTCCTGCGTGGAAAGGCAATGGCTTACTTCCACCAAAGTTGGACAGCTGGCAGAGAGGACCAAGAGGACTACTCCGGACCACCACCACCCGTGACGCAGGATCCATGCATCTCAGGATGAGAGGAGATCCACTCAGCCAGTCATCCTTGCATTAGATGCCAACGGATGCAGGGGAATGACTCCTTTACTCCGAGGGACATTCCTTCATCTTCCTCACGCAGACTGAAGACATGCCACCCTCTGAGGATGCAAGCCGGGGAAATGTTGCAGAAGCTCGAAGGAGCCGTGGAGACAATGTTGCAAGAAGAGCCTTCTTTGTGGATGCAGATTGTCAGATCCTGGAGGGTCCAGCCGCAGTTCCAGTGGCTAGAAGTTGAAGTGAGGTTGCAGAGGAGTCCTGCTGGAATCTTTCATGCTGAATTTGAGGACCCAGGAGAGAGACCCTAAATAGCCCTGAAAGGGGGATTGGTCACCTAGCCAGGTGACCACCTATCAAGAGGGGGCTCTGACATCACCTGCCTGGCCACTCAGATGTTCCCAGAGGTCCCTGCCAACCTTGGATTCAAGATGGCAAAACCCAGAGACCCCCCTGGAGGAGCTCTGAGCACCACCCGTGGGGTAGTGATGGACAGTGGAGTGGTGACTCCCCTTTCCATTGTCCAGTTTCGCACCAGAGCAGAGACTGGAGGTCCCTGAACCGGTGTAGACTGATTTATGCATGGAGGGCACCAAATGCACCCTTCAAACCATACCAGTGGCTTGGGTAGGCTACCCCTCCCAAGCCATGTAACACAATTCAATTCACTTTTATTGTATTTATGATTCGGAACTCAATTGAGGTCCACATAAAAATAGACAATACAACAATACTTTAGTCTCTACCACTATTTACACCTAAAATCTAGTTGGATACAATAAGAAAATCTATACCATAAAAGTTTAATCGAAACACATCACAATGTTTTCCAAAATTACACCACTACATTGCACTTATAAAAATACAAAAGGATGAAAAAACTGTAAAAGCTCACATCAGTGCAATTAAAATATCATAAAATACGAAAGTATTAGGCTTTTAAATTAATTGCCCACTAAATATAACAGGAAAGTGCAGAGTGCCAAAGTATAAATATAACGCAGTAAGTAAAGAAAAGGAGTACCGTAAATACAAACTCCGCTTGTCTAAAACGTGGCCAGTCTGACCACAATATTACAAATAAACACATAAGCATACAACAGTATTTTCATGGGGTAAACCAGATTCTTCTTTCAATTTTTAACATGAGGTGCCTCGCTTCCTCCGCCACACATAAATTATATTGTTACAAACTAATTGGAACAACATTCATCTAGTTAGACCTTACCACCTGACTTACAATTCAACAAATACTCATAAAATAAATTTAAAAAACATTTGAAAAAATTTAACATTTTAAAACAAAGGGGGTCGGGGACCGCGGAAGCACCGCCAACAGGCTGGAGGTGCTTCCTGGGCCATTCTGACCGCGGCGGTAAAGCCGCGGTCAGAAAAGGGCAACCGACGGTTTCCCGCCGGTTTACCCCTGGCCCAAGGAATCCACCATGGCGGTGCTGCTTGCAGCACCGCCATGGGGATTCCGACCCCCTTCCCGCCATCCTGGTCCTGGCGGTAAATACCGCCAGGAGCAGGATGGCGGGAACGGGTGTCGTGGGGCCCCTGGGGGCCCCTGCACTGCCCATGCCACTGGCATGGGCAGTGCAGGGGCCCCCTCACAGGGCCCCATAATGATTTTCAGTGTCTGCAACGCAGACACTGAAAATCGCGACGGGTGCCCCTGCACCCGTCGCACACCAGCAACTCCGCCGGCTCCATTCGGAGCCGGCTTCATCGTTGCTGGGGCTTTCCCGCTGGGCCAGCGGGCGGCATTCTGGCGGTCGCCCGCCGGCCCAGCGGGAAAGTCAGAATGACCGCCGCGGTCATTTGACCGCGGTACGGTCTTTTGGCGGTTCCTGCCAGGCGTGCGGCTTCCGCCACCCGCCGGGGTCGGAATGACCCCCAAAATCTTTCATTAGGGGGATCATACAAAGCTCGGAGGAACTCAGGTGCCGACAACAAAGAGAGCTGAAGACAAATTGGTTTTAGCCATTTGCGCTGCAATGAAGCAAGAGATGGACAAACAAATAACACATGGGTTAGGTCTTGGGATTCAGCCAGGCAGAAATTACACTCTTTAGCTGTTCCATGCCATTTCGCCAATAAGGTATTCAAAGGGAGCAATCCC
Organism: Pleurodeles waltl; assembly: GCF_031143425.1. Lineage (NCBI taxonomy): Eukaryota > Metazoa > Chordata > Amphibia > Caudata > Salamandridae > Pleurodeles > Pleurodeles waltl. Next base: position 275,535,105 of record NC_090451.1, on the reverse strand, counting down.
TGGCAAAGCAGCATCCAAAAGCGCCTAACACTATGAGGAATATTCCATGTGATGTAAGGTTGTAATTTTGTTATTACAAGAGTATTTACTGCATTCACAAAATCACTTTTTTTTTTGCAGCTCTCAAGATCTAAACGATAACTCAATGCCTACGATGCTTTCTTCAAAATAACTTTCAAATGCAATTAGGATAGTTCCAGGACCAGGCTATGATCTAGCTCCAGCCTTTCAAGGGCATAGGAAAAGTTCTTACAAAAGGCATATTTAGCCATACTATTTTCTGAAAAGAGTTCTTTCTTTAACATAGATCTTATGGTGTTTTCCTCGCTCTTCAAAATTGAAGCAGCCAACAGAATAACCCCTGCTAATCCTTGAACATATGCACTTCTAAGCCCCAATTCCAACCTCAAGGCCTCCACTGAGGTGGCCGTATTAACAGACATTAGTTTTCTAACAATTTTTCCTTCTGACTGATTCAGGAACCCCCATTTAGAAGTATCTATAAGTTGCACCCTATATAACAGGTATGCAGGAATTTTTACATGGTAAGCAGATAAAAGATATTAAAAAATGCCTTCTCCCTGTATCTTTGTACAGGGCCCCTAAGTCTCCTGCCTGACATTCGGCCTTAGATTTATTTGAGGCAATCTGGGCAACATCACTAAAGTTCCCGCTAACTGTTTTCCCTAAAAAGGGATATGATTTCACTATTTCAAGTTTTTGCTTTCCCAATGTCCAGTGGTAATCGGGAAAAAACATATTTTTTTTCCCCAGAAAGCAGAGAACCTTACTTTTTGAAACATTGATCTTTAAATAGTGTAAGTCGGAATATTTTGATAAACACAGCAGACGATCCTGTAGACCCTTAGGGGTTAAATCAAAAATTACAATGTTGTCAGCATATAGCAGACAACAAATTGGGAGCCCACCTAATAGTGGGGGGAACCCTTGCCCTGAGCCAAGGAGGAGGGAAGATCTGAAATGTAGAGGGAAAAAAACAAGGGAACCAACAGCCATTAAAAGTAGATATCTCACGGGATAAACCTCTATCTCCCCCCAGAAGAATTCTACACCAGGTGTTAATGTGCAGAGCTATAATTAACTCGAGGAGGAATTGAGGTATTCCCAGACTGAAGAGCTTAGCCCATAATAGATCTCTATCTACATTGTCAAAAGCAGTGGAAAAATCGATGAACGCAGCATGTACCACCCCGCCTCTCAATTTTACATATTATTCCAGGATAACTTGTAGCACAGCAATATTATCCAGGGTGCTAAGATTGCACCTAAATCCAGGTTGTTCCAGGGGTATGTTGTTATTCTCTTCTGCCCAAGAAGTTAGTCTGGAAAGCAGGCATTTGGTGAAAATGTTGCCCACTGGCTCCAGAAAGGCAATCTGACAGTAGTTGCCAGGACAATTTTGGTTGCTCTTTTTAAATAAAGGTACAATGATACTACCGACCCAAGAGGTAGGTATGCATCTAGAAAGGCAACATCTTCTAAAAACCACATACAAGATCTTACTCCAAGAATTCCTGTCTTGTTTAATTACTGATAAGAGAAGTTCATCAGGGCCCATTGCGGCAGAGGAGCACATAGAGCAAATAACACAGTCAATCTCTTTTATTGACTGAGGGGAAAAAAAGTATATTCCTGAACTTTCAGAGGATCTAAATGGTTTGAGGCATACAGGAAGGTAATAAATTCAAACCTGCGGGCTTCAACGATAGCGGCAGGGGGGGTGACGAATTCTCGACCCGCACCCTTCACCTACTAATGCCGAAAAACACCTTGCCTGGCCCTTTGTAGCAGCTTCCCGGAGTTGGATCCAAAGCCTATCCCTAGATTATTTTTTTAGGAGAGCCTTCAACCGCTTTCTTCTCCTTTTTTAATAGGGCAACCCTGACTTTCCTATCCTCCGAATAAACTAAATACTGGGCCCTAACCAAAATATTCATATCTCTATTTAAAACAAGCAGTGTGCGGGGAATCGTTTTCTGGGCTACTTTTTGCTCTCCGGACGTGGTGTTAACCATCAACTGCTTCATGATATTAGAAAAATGTTTTTGTTCCATCCCCTCCCAATTAATCAAGTCAGCAACCATGGGTGCTAGCATCGCCGAAACGCCTGCTACCCTCTTAAAATTCCAATGGGTCCTCCCTGTCTTTTTATCAAAACTCTGGGTAAACCCGGCAGACTTCCAAGAATCTACTGATGACATGATAGTTTCTAGAGTGATAAGAAGCACATTATGGTCCCTTTAGGGGTACTTATAATCCTAAAATCTTCAAATAAACAATAGGAAGAATATCCAAGTACTAAGTAATCTAAAATGGCCTTTCCCCCCGGGGATATATGTGTGAAGGAAGTGGGAGAAACAGAGGAGGACCTACCATTATCAATAATGCAGTGATTTTTCTTAAGAAGGCTGAGGAGAAGCTTTCCTCTTTTGTTAGTTTTAATTAAAGGGGGAAAAACGCAGGCTGGAATTCGAAGCGCTGTTTCTCTCTCAGCTTCACGCATTTGACAAAAAACAAAATTGGACATTTTGAAGTTTAGGTCTCCCATTAGTGCTATTAATGGGGGAAACTCAGTGTGTAGTGCGTCCTCAAAATAGGCGAAAACCCTTTGTAATAAAGAATCATATGCTGCCTCAGTGGGGATATAAATGTTAATAACAATGATGTAGGGCCTCGTGCAATGTTATGCAATTGAATGGTTAAGACCATGAAGAGGTTACTGGGGTCTTTATAACAGGTATAACCCATTTAAGTGTATTAGACAGTAGGCAAGCTACCCTCCCTTTAGCATGTCATTTTCGCGACGAGGAGGCCTTACAATCAATGACGAAGTAGTTGTCCTGTAATAAATCTGTGTCTCACCAAGTCTCCTGTAAGCAAATTAAATCCGGCTTAAGCAAATTAAGATAAAATAATTTTTCCCTGCTAAATTTTACCCCTGCTACATTCCAGACCCTGGGCCCCTGCTCTTGAGAAAGGGCACCTGGAAGCCAACCCCAATCTTCCTGGGCATAACCTGCTAGTTGATTAGGTACGGATCGTAACTCCTGTAGTAACACCTGCCTATCATTCCCTGTTAGGGAGACTTTAAGAGCCTGTAAATCTATTCTAGTTCTAAACACAGAACGGTCAGTGCCTTTAAACTGATCAGGAGATTGCGGCCTATTAGGGGCATTATTCAAGGCCTTAACCCCACAAGGAACAGTGTGAGACAGAAACAAAACAACGTCAATCCCCCGACACTGTAAAAAATGTGTATGTGAGAGGACCAGGTTTGCCGAGCGCAAGGAGCGAAAGGTGACCCTAGCCCTAAAATCACCATTAATGGTCATTAGGGAAACAAGATCAATGTCATAACTAGAAATGTGTTTCAGAGAACTGGATTCCGAGAAGCATCTTAACAGAGTGGATCTATTTAAAATTAAATCTGCATCAAAGATAGGTAAAAAGTCTACTATCTGGGAGTCCACATTATAACCTGTTGTAGGTGCTCCTTCCCTAGCCAAAAAAGTGGAGGAATCATTAGGGGCAACCTCCCGTATGGGAGGCAAGAAAGGTGAGGCAGTTGGATTCAAGACAGAAGTGGTAGAAAAGTCAGTATTATGCTCACTTTCAAGCCCCTTTCTAGAAACACCATGCCTTCACGATGAAGGTAAACAAGATTGTTTCGTGACTAACTCTGTGCATGTTCGGGGGTAAGTTGTCACATCTATTATCACATGGGGAAAATAACTTTCCTTCTTTTTTTCCTGCTAATCAGTTGATTTAATTTCTTTGATCTCTTGGGTTTTTTCCCACCTTTAATATTATTTCCCCTTCTTTGATTCGTCTCCAAAGGGTTGCGTAGGAGGAGAAGCTATGGGCCCACTCTTTTGGATGGCAGTTCTTTCAAAGATGGGGGCTGGTTGCTCTGTGCAGATTGATTACCCTTCGGCAGAGGAGTATCAAAGATAAATTGAATGAATGCTCACATCCTCACACAGGCGCTCCCGTGGTGGTGCCATGGGGGTCATACAAGAAGACCTCTAATCTTTAAAAAGTTCTAAAAGGCTGCATTAGTCTGAATAGGATCTAAAATGTTGTCTCCCCTATTATCTTTAGTCATCTCCATTAAAATTGCTGTAACAGAGTCAAGAATACAATCTGAGCCACCTACAAATCTCTCCAAGAGCTTTAAGATTGAAGCAAGAAGGTTTTCCAGATTGAACAAAGAGGCTTAAAGCCCAGCCTCAGATTCCGGAGGTGGAATGGGCCGGATCACTGACAAATGAGAATGGAGGTATAATGAATCTTGTAACGAGGGTGTGCTATTAAACAACTGCAGGCCAGTTGACGTCTGTAAACATCTGGACCTGGAGTCCACAGGCGAAGGCGAGAGATCATTAGCCTTGGGCCACATTTCTGAAATAGTTCTGGATCCAAATCCGGCAGTGTAAAATCACAGGGCCCATTAGCTACAGATGCTGTTGATAAAATGGCGCCACTTTCCTGGGAACTTTTAGGGGCCATATCAGCTAAAGAGAGAGGACTAACTGACTGGGCGGATGTGGAGGAAGGAAGGGGGCAGGACTGTGGCCCCAGCGGACTCCAAGCAGGCCAAACATTCTCTACAGTTTCCGCAAGGGACATCGAAAGTCCCTGTTCCAGGACCTTAACTCCTCTTTTTTGTCTTACTTCCGCCTGATATGATTCCCTTGAAGGCTCCCTTAAAGTCCCTTTAGAGGGCTCTGTGACCGGGGTAGAGTTGGAAAGGGCTTCACCATTTGTTTCCTGAAATAAGGTGTTCTCTTTTCCTTAGAAGGTAAATAGTTGCGTCTGCGACTGACCCTTCAACAGGAGTACAGGATTAGTCTTGTTCCGTATAGGGTTGGATTTGGTTTTTAAACATAATCTTCCTGGGGGCAAGCGGCCAGAACGGAGCTTCTTCATGGTCATCAATAATTCTACCCCCGCTGTGTCTGAGGATAGTTCAGAGCGATTTCAGGGCTGATTCAGGGTGCGTCTAGGCACAGCGTCAGGGGGCACCCCCTACAGTCCCTACCTGGAATGTGGGGATGGCCTCAGATAAAAAATTGCTGCTTTTCTGAACCTTGTCTGATGCTTACTGGTGCTTTCCAGGGACAAAATGTGCCGCAAAACCAGCCACACCTCAACAGCACCACCACAGTGCCTCTACCTCAGCTCCTCGCCCTTCAAATAGTCTCCTGGGCGAGATAGCAGGGGGCCAAGTGCCTTTGGAGTACATGGCAGCAGGACAAAGGAACGACCCCCAAACGGCCCCCAGCGGGGGAGCAGAAACTAAGCCTTGCGGAGCCCTTGTGGAGCCCTTACTCACAATCCGCAGTCCACACCACAGGTCCCAACAGCAAAACAGCTGAAACAGCAGAGCGGCAAGATGGCAGGGCAACGTGGGGAGTCGGCCCCCCAGCAAGGCAAGCAAGGGAGCAGTGGGATGCTCCTTCTCCTGCAGACTGAAGACTTGCCATCCTCAGAGGATGCAAAGCTGGGGAAATGTTGCAGAAGCTGGAAGGAGCCGTGGAGACAATGTTGCAAGAAGAGTCTGCAGATTGTTGGTTCCTAGTGGGTTGAGTCGCGGTTCCAGTGGCTAGAAGATTAAGTAAGGTTGCACAGGAGTCCTGCTGGAATCTTGCAAGCAGAATCTGAGGACCCACCCAAGAGCGAGACTCTAAACAGCCCTGAAAGGGGGATTAGTCACCTAGCCAGGTGACCACCTATCAGGAGGGGGCTCTGATGTCACCTGCCTGGCCTGGCCACTCAGACGCTCCCAGAGGTCCCTGACAACCTTGGATTCAAGATGGCAGAACCCAGGGATCCTCTTGAGGAGCTCTGAGCACCACCCCTGGGATAGTGATGGACAGGGGAGTGGTCACTCCCCTTTCCATTGTCCAGTTTCACGCCAGATCAGGGACTGGATAGCCCTGAACCAGCATTGACTGGTTTATGCACGGAGGGCACCAAATGTGCCCTTCAAAGCATACCAGTGGCTTGGGGAGGCTACCTCACCCAAGCCATGTAATACCTATTTCCAAAGGGATGGGGTGTTACCCCCTCTCCCAAAGGAAATCTTTTGTTCTGCCTTCCTGGGCTTGATCTGTTCAAAGTAGCAGGATGGCAGGAACGTGTCTGAGTGGTGGCAGCAGCTAGGGCTGCCCAGAAAACCCCAGAAGGCTGGTAGGAGCAATACTGGGGGTCCTCTTAAGAGCCCCCAGAGTGCATAGAATCATACTTCCAATACTGGCAACAGTATTGGAGTATGATTCTGACATGTTTGATACCAAACATGCCTAGGTTCGGTATTACCATTATGTAGCTGGACGTAGGTAGTGTCCAATACACGCATAAAATGGCATCCCCGCACTCACAAAGTCCAGAAAAATTGAGCTGGAGTTCGTGGGGGCACCTCTGCTAGTGCAGGGGTGCCCTCACACACAGGTACTTGCACCTTGCCCTCTAGGCTAGGAGGGCCTGCCATTGGGGTGACTTACAGTGACCTGGAGCAGTGACCTGTAGTGAAAAGGGTGCATGCACCCTTTCACACAGGCTGCAATGACAGGCCTGCAGAACACTTTGCATGGGCCCCCATGGGTGGCATAATACATGCTGTAGCCCGTGGGGATCCCCTGGTACCCCAGTGCCCTGGGTACCTAGGTACCATGTACTAGGGACATACATGGTAGCACCAGTATGCCAAATATGGGGTGGAAAAAACAAGTTAGAAGGGAGAGAGCATAATCACTGGGGTCCAGTTGGCAGGATCCCAGAAAACACAGTAAAACACACTGACCAACAGGCAACAAGCGGGGGTAACCATGCCAAAAAGAGGCTACTTCCCTACAGCATACATACACTTATTCAGCCAAGCAAAAGCTTCTAATTTATTAGCTGCACCCAGGAGAGCTGCTCACAGGTAGCTGGAGAGCTCACAAGCTACTCAAAGAAGGCTGCTTTAATAAGTCCCAATAACAAGAGCCCACGACTGAGTTCCGCACTGCCCGAGTCTCTGCCACAATGACATGATGCTGCCAGTTACTCCAATGGGCAAAACCCGAGAATGCCAGCCACATTCAAACAGAAACATTCTCTGTACTCTTCACAGCCTGCGCATCTCGTGGCACAACACAAGATGCACAGGTAATACAAACACATGTGGATATGTGTAGAGCAGCTTACTCGTGTTTACCCAAATTGAATAAAATAAACCATTGAAACTGTTGTTTTTGTCAATCTCAGTTTTATGGTTATGACATACTTTGGTCTGTGCGTTAATTGAGGCACTGGCCTTATGAGTAATTTATTTTTCATTGTGCTCTTTTATTGTAATCTTTTGAGCAGTACAATAAACTTGTCATTGATACTCATCAATCAATCGATCATACAATTGTAGAGCGCAGCTAATCACCCATAGGGTCTCAAGGAGCTGTTTGTGTGCCTGCTGCTCAGTGGAAGAGCCAGGTCTTGAGGTCCTTCCGGAACAGCTTCAGTGATGCGATCTGCCTGAAATTGAGAGCGTGCTGAGTGAAAATCCTTGGGGCACTCTGCAGCATGTGTCTTTGGGTTCTGACGTGAACGGCGGTAGTCTGACACTCTTTGTTCTTCCGGCAAGGAAGGACCTGATCCATACAGTGCTCTATCTCAAATGCTGGTGTTGTGTTGCCTGTCACAGAGGGTGGAGTGGGAGACGGTGTTAAATGCAGCAGAGAGGTCGAAGAGGATGAGTGCCGCGTTGCCTCCGCGGTCCAGTATGATGCATATGTCGTCGTTGGCTGCTAAGAGTGCGGTTTCAGTGCTGTGGTTGCTTCGGAATCCAGATTGGGATGGGTCCAGGATAAGGTGTGTCTCGAGGAATTCTGTGAGTTGCTGGTTGATGGTCTTCTCCATTACCTTGGCTGGGAAAGGGAGCAGAGAGATGGGTCTGTAGTTCTTCAGCTCCCTATGGTCGGTGGTTAGTTTCTTGGGTAGCGGGTTGATTTCTGCATGCTTCCAGTCTGAGGGGAAGGCAGCAGTCTCAAAGGGTTTTTAGTTCGGCAGAGCTCCGGTGCTATGGTGGTGCTGGACAGGTTGAAAATATGATGAGGGCACAGCTTTGAGGGTGCTCCAGAGTGGATGGAGTACATCAGTCTTAGGGTGTCCTCTTTGGTTTCTTGGGTCCACGAGTTAAGTATCTGGTGAGGTGCTAGCTCCATGGTGGTGAGGGATGCTGTTGGGTTTTGGCTCCTGAAGCCTTAGTAGATGTCCTGGATTTTTCGGGTGAAAGAAGATAGCGAAGTTGTTCCAGAGGTCTTGGGAGGGAGGGATGGATGGATGGATGAGGTGTCCCGGGGTTCGTGAACTCTTTGACGATGGCGAAGAGCTCTTTGCTGTGGTGAGTGCTGGTGTTGAGGCATGCTTGAAAGGTGGCTTTTTTGGTGGCTCTGATGTTTTGGTGGTGCATGGTGACTGCATTCTTGTAGGCTGTGCGGGCTTCGGTTCATTTGCTGATCCTCCATTTCTGTTCTAGTCGTCTGCAGGAGCACTTGGATTCCTGAAGGTCTGCCGTAAACCATTTAGGTGTTTTGCTCTGTCGATATCCTGTTCTTTTCCTTAGGAGGGCTACATTGCCAGTGCAGTTTGATAGCCAGTGTTGTAGATTACGTGCTGCTTCATTGGTGTCCGCTGCGTCTGGTTGGAGGGAGTGGTTGAGAGCGTTGGTGAGTTATGACTTTGCCCTAGTGTCTGCCTGGAGGACAGGGGCGTAGTGGCGTGCGATATTCTTTGTGTAGGTAAAGTGGACGCAGTTGTGGTCGGTCCAATGGTGTTCGGAGGTGTGAGAGATGGTGATGATGTCAGCTGCTGAGAAAACGGGGTCGAGAATGTGTCCAACTCTGTGAGTGGAAACGTTGACAAGTTGTTTGAGGCCGAGAGTTGTGAGGTTGTCCTGAGGTTTGTGGTGTTGGGATCATCATGGGTATCAAGGTGGAAGTTCAGGTCGCCGAGTAGGATGTAGTCGGAGGAGGTGAGTGCTTGGGGGGTGATGAGGACAGCGATGTCTTTGTAGAACGGGGGTCAGGGTCCGGGCAGCATGTAGATGAGGTTGCCAGGAGGGAGGTGTTTGGGTTAGTCTGAATCTAGAAGTGTAGGTGCTCGTGGGTTGACCGAGACTGCGACTTGTTGGTGGTTGTTAGGCGGAGGTTGTTCCTGTAGACTGTGGTAATGCCTCCTCCAGGCCAGTTGGCTCTGTCCCTGAGGATGATTTTGTAGTTGTCCAGGATGACCATGGCGATGTCTGGGGCGGCAGTGCAGGTGATCCATGTCTCCTTTACGAAGGCTGTTGTGTCCAGGAGTCGAACATTGTGACTGAATGATCCAGAATACAGGTGAAAAATACCAAACTATTCACCCTCAGAGACAATAGAACCATTTTATACCACACATCGTTTCTGAAACAAAACAAATAAACCACGCCAGCATGCAATGTATATTTGAGAACCATTTCTTGTAAACAAAGAGAAAGAAATGAATTACTACGGTACGAAATATTTTTCAAAAATCCCAGCGTGATTTATTCACCAAGCGAATAGGTTATGACTCTATGCGCAAGCGTGTTGCTGAAGCGTGTAGGAGGCGGGAACAACTCGGCTTTGGGAGGGAACACCTCACGCGACGTCATTATCCCTCTCTCTCGGCCCATCTCCTGCTCCTCAGGCAGGGTATCGCGCGCGCACCATCAGCAAGGCAGCCAGTGGCTACCGGGCGCAGCAGCACGAGAGCACGCACGCACGCGCCTGTTTCAACTACAAGCCCCGAGAGCAGCAGCCTCACTAGCCGGCTGACGCGCGTGCCCATAGGCGGCCTCAGGGGGAAGAGACGCGCGCCCCTGCTCCGCGTGACGTCAGAACAGCCTTGGCTGAGCCTGGGCCGTGCAGCAGCAGCGGGTTCTCGGCTGTGGCGCGCGCTCCCCCCGTCTCCCCGCCTCTGCTTCGCTCGCTCCATTGTGATCCGCCAAACGATGCGCTCGCTCGTAGCCGCCGCCGCCGCCCATTAGAGACCCCCTGCCCGGCCGCCGCCCGCCCCCTTCGGATGTTGTCCGGAACGCGCGCGCTATAGAGAGCGGCAGAGCCCCAGCCGGATCCCGGGAGGCGTCGGTGCATTGTAGCCCCCGGTGCATCGCTTCAGGAGTCGCAGAGAGAGGACCCCCGCCGCCCTCCGCCCGCCATGGGATGCACATTGAGCGCCGAGGAGAGAGCCGCCTTGGAGCGGAGCAAGCAGATCGAGAAAAACCTAAAGGAGGACGGCATTAGCGCCGCTAAGGATGTCAAGCTGCTGCTGCTGGGTGAGAGGCTGGTGACTGCCCCAGATCACGGATTGGGAACCATCCAAATCACTGCATGGAGACGCCCTTGACCCGGTGCACCGGGATCTCTCCCCGCCCCCCCCCCCCCATCTCCCCCAAAGCGGTGCACTGGGGACACCCTTCAGTCTGTGCATTGGGGATCACCTGTCGCAGTGTATTAGTGATCACCTGCCAAACAGTGCATTGCTCCCATTTCGGTCATAGGAGACCACTCCCAGCCAGTTCATAGGGCCTTGTTCCTATGCAGTATAGAGGGCCCTGCCCATCACAAGATGGTGAACACCCCATCCAGGTGATCAATCTGGCCATTCCATAGGACACCCATTTGTTATTTCGCACCCCTTTTTGATACCAAGGCGGTGTACAAGCTCCCTCACCCCCATCCCTCTAAAAGGGATGGGCCTACGACAGTTTCGTTAGTTAGAGCCACGTCCATATGGGAGTTTGGCCCTCCCCAAAACAGTGCACAGGATCCCCAGAAACAAGTCGCTGCCCCCAACTGTGTCTAGTATCCCCTACATTGAAATAGTTGGGCTTTTTGCTAGTACCTTCAACGTCCTTTCATCACTTTAGCCATCATTATGCGTAGGGTCCTGTTCGGACTCCCACACCCCTCCACTGCATGAAACGCGGGGTTCTAACTTCCTAGCAGAATATTTCCCCACTTTTTCAGTAAACTGCCGTCAACCATGTTATCAATCTATATTTAGTGTATGTACCTTAAACAAGAGTCCCATTTTTAGTAAGTCCCATGTAGAAAGCTATTACTGACATGCAGCATTCATTATGCCTACCAGACCCCCACCCCAGCGTAGTCAAGTCACCATCAAAGATCCAGACTTTCTATTCTTGGAATGAACAATGTTTGATCCTTATCTTTCCTGTACTGTGCATGCTCACTGCTGCCTTCCATGTTGATAATGCATCATAATTTATAGTAATCTTTTTATTCGACATCCTTCATTGTCCAACCTAACGAGACTCTGGGGTATCTGACTTCTCACTATCCTTTTATCCTATTCCCCTTACCTAAGTACCTAAGACCCTGTGCCTGGCCATATCTGCCCTAGATGGTCCATCTTTACTGTGTGCTGCTGAGTGCTTTAAATTGTAACCATTTCGCAGCCTCGATTTTATTCTGGGCGAGTCCGGTTATTTTGCCTTCTGTTCACCCCATTGTCTTGCGCATCCTCTGTACAGAAGAAATGCCTCCTTCCTCCGCCCAGTCACTCCACTTTTATTACAATACACAGAACCACAGAATTTCATAGTTACTCTGCAGAGTACGTCCAGTGCTTTCCTTCTTTAGCCTCCCACTCCCTGAAGGGTGCTTCCCCCATTTTGAATTCCAGTGATTGCACACCCCTTTCCCACTCCCTACTTTGAGTGCCAGTGTTGCATATTCTTACAGTGGATCCACCAGCTGCAGAGCCTGAAACCTGCACAGCCTTGAATCCCTTAGGATGCCACAGTCTTACACAGGAACCTTGGACCAGTAGAGTTTTGGCTCCTCTGTCATCCTTATATTACAGATGACCCATTTTTAGGGGACGCCTGCTGTACCAGTTGGGGAGCAGCCACAGCCCTGGATCTTAACCACGTGATCCTGTCTTTTTGATGAAGTGTGTTTCCCATAGACAGTGCCTGAAACAGGAAAGGCACAAAGTAGGAGTTCCAGATTCATGCTATCATCCCATATTTTATCCTGATTGCACTGGAGGATGATTCAGATTGCTTCCAGAGGATCCCCTGTACCATTTCATGAAAGCTCTTTGTATTTCAGTGATGATTCTACATGGGAATGTGTCAGCTTGGGAACGGAAGATCTATACAGCACATTCTGTCCCTTTTCCATATCAGGGCTCCTGTGTGGTTCATTGGAAGGGTGCCAGTTACCTTTACAGAACTGTTTTATGTACCTAGCCACAATCCACCCTCTCCATCCCATCTTTCTCCTCTGAATTTGCTTATAGAGCCTACAAAACCGGTGTTAAAAAAAAAAAAAAAAAAAACAATCGGTCTAGGATTATTCATTTTTGTATATAGGATCCCTGCAGCAGATCACCTGCTCGTTATTCAGGATCCCCGCAGGATATTTAATTTAATGTCTTTCTCTTATGTCCAATGATTGTCTGTAGAATCCACAGTTCTTTCAAAATATTTTGTTATGATTCTGTTGGAACATTTGGTTGATGCACTAGAATAAGCCTTTCCGTATTACTCCTGAGGAAAAGTGCAAATCTTGCTACAACTCCCTACATTTAATGTATTGTATCTCATAACCCGGTGCCACAAAGGGGACAGTGGGGATGTGTTGATGTGGTCCCACATGCTCCCTTTGCATTGGAGTTCTGTTTGTATCCTTAGCTGCCTGCTTAGAGACTCATCCCTTGTCTTTTTCCTACCTTTCAGGGGCCGGAGAATCTGGGAAAAGCACCATCGTCAAACAGATGAAGTGAGTGTCTTTTACATTACTTTCTTCACCCTCCACGGGCAGGATGGTGGCTTGTGAATGACATGGGATCCGCCATATTTGGCACTCTGTCATCGTTATTTCTTGCAGTGCATGCATCGCTCGAATGTGGCCCTTGGTTAAAGGGGTATACCGTGCAGACGTATATTTGCAGTAAGGTTGCATGAGACCAGAATTCACTGTCCGGGTGCAGATGTGTCTCTATCAAGGAATTATTGAGCGGAGTATTACGATTATTATCCCTCTTTGTGTATATCTGTCATCTGCTCGGGGATTTGTACCGTGATTGCTGATGGGGGAGGGGGAACGGGGCTTCCGGTATTTTATGTGCACTTAAAAAAAAATATATATATATAGTGGTTTTGTTGATCTATTTCAGCATAGTGTTGTATCTGTAGGTTGTGCAGTGTCCTTATTTTTCTGTGTGCTCATTGGTTTCACCCGAGATCTCTGACTGGAAAGGAAGATGGAGGGAGCCCAGCCCTTTCTTCCTCCCTCCCGGTCGGGGTTTGCTGTCGTGGTTTTTATTCCGCGCACTGGTATCACGCCGGCCGCGGCAGGCGAAGCCTCGGTCGAGTTTTGTGCGTGGATTTCCCGATGGAGGGAGGGGCGGAGGGCGGGGTGGGACCCGCTCCTTTTTGTGGCCGTGATAGGATGTCTGCTGTTCATGGCTCGGGTGCTGAACTGGAGGTTGTGTGATTTCTTTTCTTTCCCTGGGAGGGAGTGAGGGGAGGCGGGAGCACGGGGGCTGGATGTGAATGGCACAGATACAGTCTGGCCCGAACCATTAAACATTACCACTGTCAATTAAGCTTAATGTCAGGATTGTATCTCCCCGGCCATTTCCCCTCCCAATATTTGATCTGGAGAGTTCTGTTGCCCTTCTCTCGTGCATGTATTTACTTCTTATTTATTTTTATTTTTAAATGGGTAAGACGTTGCAGTTTAGAGCCCTTTTATCCGTGATATTTAGCTTTACTCTTTACTTAATTGGATATTTTTTGGCTGCTGCACGCACACTTACGATTGCTGTCAGTCAAAGCACCGGGCGCAGTCGCGGTATAAAAGCCCACTATTTATGAGTGTTTCGTTGCTGTACCATGCCCTCTCGCTCATGCTTAAAAAGACGTGTATTTTGTCTGTGTATAGTCCCGCTCCACCCGGCCCTCGTGCGTTTGGTGCAGAGGCGCCGGAGGCTCCATTAACACAGGCAGTCTAGTGTTTGTTCTCCGGATAGCCAGGCGTGCTTTGACACCTTTACACACACACACCGTGTCTAATTAACGGCCGCTCGGCATAAACACCACGCAAAAATAAAATGATTACTGATCAGGGTGACAGGGTGGCTGAGGTAATTGCGTCCCACAGGGGGCGGCACATGTGCGTGGAAACTGTGGATGCATTAATTCCGGCAAGGGAGCCGTGCACCGGGCGCCATGATGGGGCAAAATGCTGGCACTTGGCAGTTGCACGCTGCAAAAGGGTGATGTGGGTGGGCCGCGGGTGGGCTGTGAGTGAGTTTTCGAGTGCCCTTTTCTCTCTCCCTACCTTTAAGTGTGTCGGCCTGGTTCCGCCTGTCATTTAATCAATGTGTACGACCTACAGTGATGCCACATGTCAAATTGAGTATCATGTTTATATTTTAGTATTCGTTCACGGGTTTATTCTGTGTGAATAAATAGTCCTTGCTTCCTTGACATTTTCTGACTGTTTTTAAGATCGAACTTTGTGCGCATAAATATATTATTCTTATGTACATACATACATTATTCTTCATTTTCTGTATATGTACAAAATATGTTTTTTATTTATGTACACTGTATCTGGTGTGTGTACTTGATACATATGTTTGTGTGTTCCAGTGCTACCCCTAGAGGTACATTTTCAGGGTGTATGCAGTGCCTTCGACATGTGTGCATCTGCGGAGATTGGTGTTTAAATTGGATTTCGTCATTTAGTACACACATTGTGCTCATGGTATTTTTTTAGTCACGCCGGGTCGTGGGAGAGATACATGTTGATTCGGGTTGGCTTTTTGTCTGTGCACAAGTTCGTTTTCACTGTAAAAGTGACTTTAATTCGGTCTGATGTCCAGATTCCGATTGCCTCTTCTATAATCAACCCGGGGGTGCCCAGGCTCTACCTGGCTTGGTCAATACGACGGCATTCTGAAAGGCGACACCCCGCCGGGGGATGTTCAGAGCGAGGGTCTGCAGAGCCGAAGTGCTCGACGTGCCGTTCAGGCGCTCCAGGTGTTGGACAGCGCCCTAGGCTCAGGTAGCTCCGACGTTCTTTCTGCCGCTCGGCTATTTCCGCAAGCTGTCTCCGAAGGGTTCGCGCCCACACTGCGCAGACTCGGTGCCATTAGACGAGACCGAGCGAAGACATTCGGACGCACTCGGAAGGTATCGGAAACTCTGGTAACCTGCCGCGGGGCGGGCTTGGCGGATCTCCATGGTCACTGTTCAATTAAACGGCCACGGCTCCGTCCCCCTTTCCCTTACTCACAGGGACGATCACTTAGCGACTCTTCTCCGAAGCCACATGCACTGTGCAATGACATATGAATAACATAAATTGATCTCAGTCATAGCACTGCAAAATGGAGGGTCGTAGTTTTTTTGCTCAAGACACTTAGTTACAAAGTTATCCGTTACTTTTCCTAACCGTCGTTTTCACAACCACTAAACGAGCAGGAAAAAAACAAACACAAAGGCAAACCTTAATACATGGTAACCCCTAAAGCAAACGGACTGTGTCTCAAAATTCAGCAATACGTTTCATGATCCACAGAGGGAGGCATGCTGAATGGATTGAAGGCAGTGTTATCAGGCCTCTAAAAGAAAATATGTCACAATCTGGTCCTAGAACCTCTAGGTTACATGCTCTTCTCTCCAGGTGGGTTTTACCCCAATGGTGAAGAGGGAAAGACCGCAGTCTGTCCCACAGTAGAGTTTGCAAGCCCACAGTCACAGGCTATGTATTAGACCACACAAGTATCTCTCGTCAGGGTAGCTACAAGCCAGCAAAATTAACAGGGTTGGTTGGGAAAAAATAATAGTTGGTATTTTAGGTAGTTTGTGCACTCTCCAAGCATAGTCGCTACCTAGATCACTTGCACTTATTGCAGTAATTTCTTGGATAGTTCACTTCCAGTCACTGCTAAGGGGTAGACATGATTTTAGGACTCTGTGTCTGCTTTCCTGGACTGCATGAGTTTGCTAGGGCTTTCATGTAGGCAAGGTCAACTGAAGGACAGCCTAGCACACCTTCACCAAGCACCTTTGGGCTTCTTCTTAGCAGAGAGCAAATGGTTTACAATTGGATTCACGTTCTGCAAGGCCCAACAGCAGAAGAATTCATGCAGTTCTGAGTCAGGAAAAAAATAACCAAAAGCTCAAGGTTGGCTCCATCTTACATAGCCAAGTTGAGGCTGTTGGGCCAATATCCAATACAAGAGCCAGTGCATCCTTGAAAGGTCTCTTCATTCAGACAGAGGCAGGGTTAACCTTCTCAGAGTGGTGTCTGGGCAGGTCCCTTTCTCAGAGTGCCTTCCAGTAATTACTACCTACATGCATATGTCCACGTATGTCATCCAGAATCCATTTGTGATGAGGAAACATTTATTTCCTCCAGTGAGCCCTGGAAACAAAATACCCAGTGTTGGACGAAGCACGGGGCTGATGGAATTGTCACCTGTTGACAACATATATGATCCATCTTGCAGTCCATCAGTTTTTCAAAAATAAATGTTAAAAACTAGCTGTGAATAAGCCTAACGACAGGTACACCACTATTGTTCATTTGGTATTTATTGTGCACACATGCCGTTGATCATGATCAGTATTACAAAAACATAGGTCTTAATGTTACTGAATATCATAAGCAAACATTTGTCGAAAATGCTTCCCCATCCCTTCTGTCCAAGCCTCTGAACTTCATTCTTACCTTGAGGCTAGTACGCTACTCCATTTGTGCAGCTACTACATCCCAAAATCTAGAATACACCTCAACCAACCAACACTGAATCCGAGGGAGTCAAAGGCAGCATCCCCCTTGAAACTACGAGATGAGGAAACCAATGGAGTGTCTACATCCTCAAAGCACCCAGGGGGTGTCCCTGATAACTACCAGTATTCTGCTTGTGGGCGGTCTCAGGATCTTTGGCTGCACAATTGTTCATCAAAATCTAAAATACAGGGGAAAGAGCAAAACGTAGGTATGGTTCAGCTGTACAGGTTTGCATAGTATTAATTGTTGATTTGTTCAACTGGTATACAACAAAATTGATTTAGTCTCTTGGAATCCCAATAATAGACAGTGTTATAACTCACTTCCGGGAAGTTACTTGATTCACATTAATTTAATGCCTGCAGTATTTGAAGCCGGCATCTGCAGTTTACAGAAATTTGTGTGCAGCAAGTTCAGCCCCTTTGAGCTACCCTAAAGCACAGTTCAATTATGTTCATTAGTGGATTAAGAGGTCATTTAGAGGGTGGTGGACGGTTCCCAGGATTCCAGATAGGCAGAGGCCATGGCATTGGTACTAATCAGAGATCCTCACCTGTGTGGTGGGGGTCTCTGTGTGGTGAAGAGAGCCCCCACTGTGAAGGTACTTTCGGAGTGTTGCAGGTTTGCTGAGCATATACGATGTATATTGCCCGTTTGGCAAACATTTTGTGCTTTGAGAAAACAAATTTGCACAGCAAGCTCAACAAACAAAAAAAGTTTTCCTACTTGCAGGGTGTTTTTACCCTTGTAGGTAAGGGTCATTCTGAATTTTCCCTGCCCATGTCCATCATGTGTTACATGGAGGATAAGGGAGGGCAAGATTAGTGACAGTTGCATGCCTTGAACAGGAAGGAAGACAGTCACTCTGACCTATTGACCCTTGAATGACAGACTGCCAGCTCAGACATTGACACTTATTGAGCCAAGGGGGGCTTTGGTGATGTAAACATGGTGCGTCCACAGCTCTAAATAGAGAGTTGCAACCACAAGTTTGGCAGGATGGGAACATTGCTAGTCTTTAAAAAAAAAAAGTGTTTGGTCTTTCTTCAGGCGATGGCCATTCATTGAATTGAGCTGGTACGAAGGCCATTGAATGTGCCGTACTTTCTCTGAATTCTTAACACTCTTCTTTATTTTTCACTTTTCTTGCTTCCATGCAGGGCGAGGTGAACCTATAGGGGGCTTTTGGTGCACAGTAATATGACATAGGGCTAGGTACACTACTGTAGGTAGTGGGGCAGGACAGTATCATGGTGTAGAATTGGTAAGTGCATTTAATCAATAAAGGAACTACTGAAGGTCCAGCGCGTCAGTAGTTGCAGACCGAAAAGGCACAGACTTAACATTGACTTGGAATGGCACTGCTCGCTCTGATCAGGGCAATTTTAAGGAGAGGAAATGGAAATGAAGCTGAGTTGGAATAAAGTAAAGATTGAGTGAGATCACCACCAATCTCCTCTGTGCTTATGGTGGATGTACATTTTGTTGGCAGGTGTCTTATTGACAAAGTCGAAAGTGCTGTGTTCATATTACCGCAAACCAGTTGCCCATCCATTAGAAGGCTGTATTCCTATGGTGGATTGAGTCTTACTTCAGGTGCTCTTTTCGTTTTGTATGTATGGGGATGTCATCCAGGTGTTTGTAACAATGGTTTGTGCCCATCCTTCAGATTATGTGCTTACATTATGTGGGTTCCTTCACTCAGGTGATTGTTTATGCTGTTTGTGATGTTACT
Source organism: Pleurodeles waltl (assembly GCF_031143425.1). NCBI lineage: Eukaryota > Metazoa > Chordata > Amphibia > Caudata > Salamandridae > Pleurodeles > Pleurodeles waltl. The sequence continues at coordinate 275,516,514 of NC_090451.1, read as the reverse complement.
TCTCCAGACATTTACCCTCGTGCTATTTTTATGACCATCCTTCAGGCCTTTGTATTCATGCTATGTTTGAAGCACATTAATTAGATAGCTGTGGTCGTGGTGTGTGTGAGGTCAGTTCTGTATGTGGATGTTGTCATGAAGTAGTTACAGCTTATTCTTCACATCATTATGATAGTTCTATGTATTGAGACCTTAGTGTCACCATCTACATACAGTTGGTGGATGGAGGTTTGTCCTCAGGCATTTGTTCTCCATTGGTCAGAGACACTTTTTGATCGTTTTATTACTGCAGTGGATGAGGCCTTTCCTTTGGGTGGATGTTCAAGTCTTGGCTGGAGATCTTTTAAAGCAGTTGTGATGATACTATGGATAGAGGTCTGTATTCAGATTATGTTCAAGCATTTACTAAAGCTCATCTGTTTCATTGCGGTGTTCATGTCGTGAGAGTAGTGCTTTCATCTGATGTTTGTCTTCATGCTGTGCATGGACGTCTTCATCACTGGTTGTCTTGATCTAGCTGATGTTGGTCAAAACCATAGGCGATAATGGTAATTAGTGACTGTATATTAAATCCGTTCGCTGTTGTGTCTATGAAATCATTGGAGATCTTTTCTCAAGGTTCTCTGTTCATTCAGTGGGTGTACACCCTGCCTCTGGTGGTTGTGTTAATGCATTGTATTGATGCATTTCTTAAAGTCATTGTAGCTGTTAAGTGAATAGAGATCTATTCCGCTTGAGGCCACGTTTATGGATATCATGGATGGAGGACTCTAAAGGTTTTTGTTTCCATGTAGTGAGTTGATAGAGATCTCACAGCAGATCCATTGGACACTTTCCTCATATAACATTGTGATAGTATGATATAACCTCCTTTTAGGCTGTCTTTGATGCATATTATTATTTTCCTTGTAGAGGAGTCCTTCTCTGCACCACAGATCTACCCATAACTCCATGTTCCCTTAGCTACTTTTATCTAGATTGTTGCTGCACTGTCTTCCAGTTACTCCTTAAATGACCTCAAATCAACTTTATTCGTATTTGTAACTGTTTTGTTCTTCTCTGCTCTCATGCTGGATACGTTGAAGTAATCTGCTCTCCTTCAGGCTGCTGGCCGTGTCCGTTCTAATTTGATTTCCATACTTCTTCCCACTCTGCACTTCCTATATTCCACACTAATACCCATCATATTCTATTACTTTTTTAAATCTCAGAATTGTGTTGAAACCATTAATTCAAGTAGTTTTTTTTCTTCTTGATGGATGTTCATCAGACATGCCAGTTAGGATTCAATGTGTTTCCTGCTGCGGCTCAGTGTCAATTCCCGGTCAGGAAACTGCCTGTCACCTATGTGTTACTGTGTATCTGGCATGCCCATTACCTAATATACAAAGGAAAACTTTAACTACAGAATAAGTATTTTAAAGATCACAGTAACCAGATTTTGTTATCTGTCCAAAGGAACTTTGTGTTTTATGAACATTCATAAAAAATCTTCTTGAATGAATTATTTGAACACATGATTCCAAGATTTTAGAAATTATTAGTAAATGATGGATGCTCCTGGACCCCCACACCTCCATTTGCGAAATAATAGTTTGTAGTGTGATGCGTAGTGCAGGTTTGTAATCACACATTGCTTGTGGTTTGGGATTTAGTCTAACCATCCTCTTGCCTCATTAAGGCCATATGTTGTGGTATCGCCTCACATTGCGTGTGTGGTTTGTGGAGGGGTCGGATGTAGCCAAATATTCTGCTTGTGCTGTGGTTAGCCAGTGCTTTTAAAGGAACAGAAGTGTCAGAGTATGGGTACTTATTTTGTTTGTTAGATAGAGTACCATGTAATTCTTTGCTACATATGCTAGAGTACCTTGTGGCTTAATCCAGCAGAAGCCAATACTTTTGGTTAGTGAGAACCTGCATCTCGACTATCCATTTCAAGAAATGGGTTTAACTAAATATACAAGGGATGTCTGGTATGGTACGTAGCCACACATCTGCTTCATGGCGTGGTACACCACCATAAAGACAATTTAAAGTTGCATTCACCACCTAGTAAGAGATATCAGTTATAATCAGTCCACAACCCACCACCAAGAGATAAGAAGGAGAGAATAATGACAGTTTCAAGTATCTAACATACTATAACCTGCTTTGTGGCTTAAGGTGTAGCCATGTACATGTGTGTGATGGTGTACATCTGTACAGTCCGCTTGAGGTGTAGTCATATGTCTGCATGTGGTGCAGTGGAGTAGTTCTTAACCTTTTGACTTCTGTAGACCACTGGAACATTACTGGAATCCAGGGACCCCCCACAGAGTCATTTTTGGAAGCTGAGGACACGCAGCCTAAACAATTTGTATAATTTGGACTGCCAAACAATACATACAAATACAAAAAAAAGTCTACCTCTAACACATGCTCAAATCTTGAAATATTTTGTGTAACTCACAATCAAATATAGAAAAAGTTTGAAAATTATCAGTTACTTCCATATTTGTATATAATTTATTAAGCTAATTGATTAATTTTAGTACTATTTAATTTTGTAAAACTGTCAGGGACCCTCTTATTAGGCCTTGTGGACCCCCGAGGTTCCTGGGACCACAGGTTAATATCCACCGGTGTAGTGTGTCAAAGATACACATTCTGGTTGATGCATGTGGAGGAGCCACACATTTTACTTTAAATAAAGCACGTATCTTTATGTTATATGGTATAGCCACACCTTCTGCTTGAAGTATGTGGTGTGATTTATCATTCAGTCCGCTTGTGCCTTCATTTTGAGGTGTGAGTTCTTTATTTAAAAAAAAAAAAATTGTAATAAAGGTTTTGCATTGGATGACTGTAAATGATCGTTGACAATGTGATTTAATCCTGCACCTTATGTGGATAAGAGATTTGCTCCTCCTGCATTCATAACCTTTGGAAAGTTGAATATTTGAGTTGATTCAGGTTTTGGAATGTTAGGCAACTCCTTGTTCGAATAGAAAGCCTACGATTGGAAGGAACATAATATTGCAAGTGACTAGTATGTTATATTAAAGTCATATAAAGCGATGCAAATTCTAGACAGTAAATCTAAGGGAAGGAAGTTCTGTGTGTTAGCTGTCTGTATTAATTACCCCTTGTGTTTGCTTTGGAATTATAAACAAAACGGGTGTATTGTCCATAGTGGAATACTATATTACAATGAAACGCTATTATACTACTTTCTGATCATAGAAATATTAGAGGAGATCTAGCCACTGGGTCCTATGTACAATCCTCTAGAGCTTCTGTGCAATCTTAGTATGTTGTCTTTTGTAAGGAACATATTTTCATGGATTATGGGACCAGCCATTTGTCTACAGCCCTTCATCTCCAGTCCTCTAGGCAGTCAAGTCTTCTGCCAATGTACAGTGGCCTCTGCCAAGGAGGACCATAATTAAACTTTTGAATTTGGCGACCACCTCATTTTCAAATAAATTTGTGAGGGAGAAACGTGAGAGCAAGAACTGAAGGTGGAGATGTTAGAGGAAGATGTGCTATAGGGTTACTGCAGCAGATGTGATAGGAAGAACATTTGAGATGGGATGAGTTTACATTAGAGAGAATGAATTTAGTTCTGCAATCGTTGATTAGCTTAATATAGAGTAGATGGGCAGATCAGTGGAAGTGATTAGGGCCAGCTGTGCAACCAGTTACCAGTAAAAGAAAAGACCATCTGCATCTGTCTGTAGTCCATGTTTCTGTGAAGGCGAGACTTTGGTTTGAGGGAATAGGCAGTACTTGCTTTATTCGTTTATAGCTTTCAAGTGACATTTATTGGGTCCTTCCTTAATAAATGTTTATCCAGCTAGGCCAATGCATTTCAAAAGTCTGTTAAAGTTGAATCAGCATTTTATTATCTGGTTGAGAGCTAATGCCTCCAGCAACTGGCGGCAAAGTGCTAATAATCAGAAATGGTTCCATTAATAGCATGAACACCATCATCCTTTAATTATGCAACAGCCCAGACATTGTTAGCATTGTCAGGACTGGCTCTGTATTGCAGCTCTTCTTGTTTTCCCCAAGAACCCGGTCCCTGTATTTATGGGACGCATGTTTGGTTTTGGCGCCACTATTTGAAAACCCTCTGTAGTGACGCTGCCGACATGTTGTGAATTGTATAAATATGTATTTATTACAAGTCTTCTCCAGGAACGCCAACACCTGTGACTTCTTCCAAGGTCTCCACAAACTGCCAACCCTCACATTCCATTCCACACATTCTCTCCTCCCTCACAGCATTCTACCTATGAACAGTACTAACATTCCATAAATAACACAACACATCTTCCCCCTTTATCTAATGAACAGAAAATAAAAACAAATACAGGTACACAAGTTAGAGAACATTCTAATTTACAATGTAATCTCTTAAATATACTGGTTTCTTGATGGTTCTACCTAGTTTACTTTTATAGGTTTCGTTCCTCGCAACTTGTCCTAAACTGTCATTGTTAACACTGGCATGCTCATAAGAAGAACTTACTTCTCCCATTTCATTGGTATTTTCATTCCCAGTAGGAGTGCAATCATCAAAGGTATGCACAGCATCCAACCCAATTTTTTTTTTTTTTTTTTAGACGCCTTTGAAATATCTTTATCCATAAGTTGATTCCCCTTTATACTTTGCAAAACGATTCATATGCAAAACTCAGCCATCACTCAATTTGGCCGAATTTTAAAAACCTCCAGAACTGTTCTTGGTTCAGAATACTTGCTGTCTCCCGTCTTCACTTTGCCTGGTAATTTAACCCAAACTAAATCATCCTTCTTTAAGTTTATTTCCTTAGCACCCCTCTTAAAGTCCACATAACGTTTATAATGCTCTTGAGCTTTTTGAATATTCTTTTTTACCTCAGAGGGACACCACTCCTTCAGCCTAGAATTGCTTAACCAACCCCGATTATCCTTCATAAAAGGAATTCTTCCTCTCATAAAGGTAACTGGGCTGTAGCCCGTCACAGTCAGGGTCGTTCTGTACATCCAAATCATTTTTTTTTATACTGGTTTTCCAGTCAACATTTTTATACTTAGCTAACTGCAACAAGTCTTTAATGACTCAATTAAATCTCTCCACTTTGCCTTTCCCACTTGGATGATAAACAGACACTAATTTGTGTTCAATGCCATTCCTATTCAGAAATTCTTCAATTTCCCCACTTTTGAATTGAATACCATTGTCAGTAATGATTTTCTTAGGCAGACCCTCCCCCTGGAAAAGTTCATCCAACAACATCAAAATGTTCCCAGAATTGGCCTTAGTAACAAATTTAATTTCTGGCCATTTTGAAAAATAATCAACCACCACTGTAATATGCCATTCTACATTCTTCTCAACAATTTGCCCCATCATATCAACTCCAATAACTTCCCACGCAATTTCAGGACACGGAACAGAATGTAACGTTTGCTTCAAAGTCACCAGAGATTTATCAACATTCACACAAGCCACAATTTCTAACAATTCTCTCAATATCAATATCCATACCTGGCCACCAGTAATTTTCTTTAATTTTCAATTTAGTTTTAACAATGCCTAAATGCCCCATATGATTTATTTTGATAATAGAATCCCTCAATTTTTCAGGTGGTACATTCCTATCACCCCTCACAACCTTGTTTCGAACCACTGATAATTTGTCACGCAATAAAAAAAAATCCTCAACTCTGCACCAATATATTTTCTTCCTGGCCAACCACACTGAATGTACTTCTTTAATGTTGACAACATTAGATCATTTGAATTTGCTTCATCGCAAACCTTGCTACTGATAGCACTCAATTCAGTAGTGCCAGTCCATGCTACACTGATTCCTTCCACATCATCCACAGTTTCTTCAAGCGGTAACGGCAATCTGCTCAAACAGTCCGCAACTTGGTTCTTAACACCTGGTACATACACCAACTTATATTTGAAATCCAAAAGCCTTATAGACATCCGAGCTATTCTAGCTGTGGCTTTAAGAAGACCCTCTCTGTTAGCACCTTAAGTAAGGGTTTATGATAACATCTTACTTCAATGTGAAAACCCCACAAAAAGTTTCTAAAGTGTTCTAAACCCCATACTACTGCAAGAGGTTCCCTTTCTATTACTGAGTACTTTTCTTCTGTGAGAGATAATGTTATAGAGGCAAATGCTATGGTGACCTCTTCACCATTGACACTTTCTTGACTCCGGACAGCACCAATACCCTTATTGCTCGCATCTGTGGTAAGAATAGAAGTGGGTTTAGGATCAAAGCCAGACAATGTCTTTCCTAAACAAATTTCCTGTTCAATGTCTTGAAAATCTTTCTACAAAGTGTCTTTCCAGGCAAATGTACATTTCCATTTAACTGTTGTCTCAAATCAAATGTTTTTTCTGAAAAATTCTTGACAAACCTAGCATAAAATTATGCCAGGCCAAGGAATGATCTTAATTCATCCTTATTACTAGGTGCCAGTGCGTCTTTAATAGCAGACAACAATTCTTGCTTTGGTTTAATGCCACATGCCGTGATTTCATGCCCCAAATAGTTCAATTGTTGTACACCAAATTTACACTTAGAAAACTCAGCTGTTAAGCCCTTATCCCTCAAAATACCAAGCACCTTATCTACTCTAGTATCATGTTGCCTCCTATTCTTTCAAATAATCAAAATGTCATCCTGAAAAAAGACCACACCCTTTGTGTCCTTGAAAAGCTTGTACATTAGTTTCTGGAAAACTGCTGCAGCGGAGGCCAGTCCGAACGGCATACAACCATAGCGATAACGCCCCTGAGGAGTCATGAAGGCAGTTAGGCTTTTACTATCTTTGTGTAGTTTAACTTGGTGATAAGCCGAGGATAAGTCTATGGAAGTGAACCATTCCATGTCCTTTGTCAAAGAAAGCATTTCACTTATCCTTGGCAAAAGACATTTCTCCTCCACAATGTTGTTGTTCAATTCTTTCAAGTCGATAGACAAATGAATCTTCCCCTTAGCCTTACGTACTGCCACCAATGGAGAAATCCATTCGGATGCATCAACATCTACAATTACACCCTTCTTTAAGAGAGACTCCAGTTCCCTTTCAGCCTCTTCTCTTATCACCCAAGGTATGTTTCGAGATTTATGAATCTTCGGCACAGATTTTTCCTTTAATAGAATTTTATGTGTAAAATCCTGAAGGCTGCCAATTTTTCCCCAAAATACCTCTGGGAACTTGTTTTTTAATTTAACCTTGTAATCCCCATTGTCACATACCACCTTTACTTGTTCTACACTATCGGGGTCCAGCAGAATATTCAAAGCTCTCTGATCCAACTATCCCAGAACTGCCGGTCCTTCTTCAGCAGTGTACAATTTGCCCAAAGTTCTTCTGCCTTTAAACTCGAAAACAACTTTCCTGAACCCAATCATGGGTATAGGTTCTCCCGTAAAACTCTGTGAGAGACATCCGGAGGAAACAAAGCAGGACCAAGACCTCCCACATATTCTTATTATTTATCGTGAATGGAGACCCAGAATCAGCTACAATTAATATCTGCACACCTAGCAAACTGGTTTGTGACACAAGAATTGTCCCCCAGATTTAATTTCTCAGTTTCTCCTAACACAAAGGAATTACTGGTGCTATTGATACCTAAAACATATTCATGTTCCTTTGAGTCTTGACTAGAACCAGATTCTGAGTCAGATTTGTTGTGAACCACTGCTACTTTTTTACCTTTTCTACACAGTTTAGCAAAATGACCCCTCATACAGGGATGTGGAATTCCTATCACCCGACGCCCGGGACATCTTGTTTGAGGTCAAGGGCAACAAGTTTTTATGTTTACTTTGTCCTTGGGACAAGTAGGCCCAACCCTCTGGGGCACAAACCCTTTAGCTGCCTGTTTACAGAGAGTGGAACTCTCTGCAGTTGAGGTAATGTGTTTCCAAAAGATAGTGCTGTTCGAACTTGTATTTATGGTTCAATATTTGAAAGCCTTCATTATTAGGGTGAGTGCTGTAAATAAATGTTTTAAGGTCACACTTCACTACTGACGTTGGTTCCAGTACAAAAAAAAAAGTGTATACACATGTTTGAAAAGTTTAGGCTATGAGGCTAAGTATAATGCTCCCAGAATGCTCTCTGATTAGATGCAAATGAAGTGTCATTTGGTAAAATGTGTTGATGCATGCTAGTATTTCCCAAAAATATTTCTAATGGAAAATCAGTGTATCCATTTTCAAGACGATTATGGGAAGCATGAAAATAAACCAACACTGACAAAGCCAACTGATCTGACATTTTTTTATAAGTCCTTTAGTTTCATCAATGCGTGTCTTGTTTTGACATGGCTTTTGTAACACTTTATTGTTGTGGGAGCTACCAGGCCCTCAACATTGTAACAAACACTGGCAAAAACCCCCCAATACGTTTTTGAACTCTAAAAGCACACGTTGCCACTAGTGGCATAACAAAGGCCCCGCAGCCGCCCTCCAGGGGGCCCCTTCAGCACAGCAACTGCCCTGAGTGAGTCTGGAGAGGGGGCTCCTCCATGTTCTTTGCAAAGGGGCACCCTCCAGTTTCGTTATGTCACTGATTGCCACTGTAGTTCCTGACACTGAACAAAACTACTTTGTGTGCCAATATGCTCCTTGTGGAAGTGCAGAATGCGATCACTCACAGTAAAGCCAGCCAAAAGAGAGAGAAATAGAAGTTTAATAAAAACAAAATGTCTTTGTTAACACCAGACCTAATTAGGGACCAAGACCCACATGTAGGTAGCTTGTTGCATGTCGCAAACGGCGACTTTCGCTGTTTGCGATGTGCAAAAAGCACATTGCGATGCACAATCCCAGTTTTGCAATTCTGTAACCTGGTTACCGAATCGCAAAACGGGTTTGCGACTCAATTAGGAAGGGGTGTTCCCTTCCTAATTGCGACTCGCAGTGCAATGTAGGATTGTTTTGCGGGCGCAAACCAATCGCAGTTTGCACCCCTTTCAAATGGGTGCTAACACTTTCGCAAAAGGGAAGGGGTCCCGATGGGACCCCTTCCCCATTGTGAATGTCACTGTAAAATAAAATTCAGAGCAGGCAGTGGTCCTGAAAAAGTGAAACGAAAACGTTTCATTTTTCGTTTTTGTAATGCATTTCGTTTTCCTTTAAGGAAAACGGGCTGCATTACAAAAAAAAAAAACTGCTTTATTGAAAACCAGTCACAGACATGGTGGTCTGCTGTCTCCAGCAGGCCACCAGCCCTGTGAGGGCCGCCATTCGCAAGGGGGTCGCAAATTGCGACCCACCTCCATGATTATTCATGAGGTGGGCATTTGCGAAGCCCTTGCGAATCACAGATGGTGTCAGGGACACCATCCTACATTCGGATTTGCGACTCGCAATTTGCGGGTCGCCAATCTGAACCTACCTACATGTGGCCCCAAATTCTTAAAGAAATTCACAAAAGTGCACCCATGGTATATGTCGTGCCCCTATAAAATATTTGTGAACTGTATTTTAGCATGGGTAAATACGCATGTGTAGATAAGCTCATGTGAAAATCTGTTGAGCATTTGCAAGTTCATTTTCCCTCCAGCCACTTTCTTCCCAACCCTGGAAGAAGTTCTAATTCTGCCATTGTCAGGAGTAAATGTCCAACCTTTCTTATTATGGGAAAATATTAGAGAGAAGCTGGTGAAAATCTTTAAAACATGCAGGTTAGTAGGTTTGCAGACTCAAAGGCATTACAGACCTGGAAATATTGCTTACTGCTTCCTCCAGCCCCAGTAATCAGATCTGCAGAAAGGTGGCAAAATAAGGAAATTGCTACAGTAGGGATTGAAACTGCAAGTATTCAAGCCCTACTATGGTAGTAGCCCTGGCATAATCAGAGAGGCTATTATCAGAGCTCTTACATAATGAGATTGCTGCCATAATTTGGCGCCACACTACATAGCACCAAAGGGACAAGTAGATCTTTTTACAGGACAAGTAGATTTGAGAAGCAACCTGTCCCCTGGACAAGTAGATATTTTAATAAATTCCACACCCCTGCTAATACCACAATTCGCATACAGTTGGTCACGTGCAGGGCATTTTTTTGTGGAATGCTAAATGCTCCTTACTCCCACACCAATAACATTTTTTGTCTGTTTTCTTTTTCTCAATTTGTTGCCTTTTGTGTTTCTCCTCTCTATTTTTTTTATATTTCACTCTACTGACCACATCATTCTGTGGTTCTTTTTTGTCAAGTAAAACAGCCCTGGCGCACTTATTAGAAATTTCTGCTTTCTTAACTAAAGCAATGACCTCTTCCAATTGTGACTCGTCATGAACCCACAATCTCTCTTGGATATGGTTATTGTTTACATGCATAATAATCTGATCTCTTATCAGCTCATTATGTAAATCACCAAACCTACAAGTAATCATGAGCTTTTTGAGCTCAGAGACATATTCCTCTATAGATTCTGATTTTCCTTGTTTCCTACTGAAGAAATTAAATCTATCAATAGCGATACAGACTGATGTGGAATAATATCTGTCTAAGTCTTCCAAGGCATATGCAAAAATATTAGAGTCTCCATCTTGTCGAACCTTTTTCTCCACTGAGTTATACACATTAAGACCCTTAGGTCCAAGACAACGTAGCAAAATCTTCCTTTTCTTAACCGGAGTTAGATCTTCATCATCTATAGTCTCCAAGTAATTAAAAAAATGTTCTTTTCCACTCTTGCCATTTCACTTGTGGATCACCTGTAGAGCTCAGAAATGGTTATGGAGGAGTGAGAGTAAATGTTTGGGCAGCACACATTAGAAGATGAGAAAGGAAGGAAGCGAGAGAAAAAAACAAAAAAAACTTTGTGTTGGAATCTTGACTGCCAAAACGCAATACTCCCAAGGTGGCCACCAAAAGGAATCCAAAAATCGACGTTGGTTACCACACCAGTGTCTCAGCAGTGCATCCAAGATGGCCGCCACCAAGAACCTCAAATTGACGAAAGTTAACACAAGAGCGTTCCAGTAGGAATTCGTACCACAGTACCCACACCAGCCAGAGAAGTTGAGCGATTAGGTGGAGATTCACACTTGCGCGATCGTGGACACTGTACTCGGCACTCCAAGGATCCTAAAGCTGAAACAGTAGGCTTTTAACTTCCAATGCGCGTGGTAGCACTTGCGCCGGCAATGTCTCTTCATAAATTCCCTGCGCGAGATGACATAAAAGCGCATGAAGAGATGGGCCCATGCGCTGTTCCAAATTCCCTGCGCGCAATGAGCTAAAAGCGAGTGAGGAAACTGGGCTTGAGCGCTGTTCTATCGTAGCTCGCCCAACAATATTCAAAACAAAACAGAACCGCTCAAGCGTCGTTGAAATCTACCAAAAACCTGTAGCGAAAAGGCGATAGAGCGAGAAGAGCCCCGTGTAAAACCAAACGGTTCCACAGTCAATTACAGCTCCAGGGAATTATTAATAACACATTGAGGTGTTGGGGCTTCACGTACTCACTCCGTAAGTATTTCTGAAGATCCATGGCCAGTAATTCGTCCTGAGACTTTGACGTGGTTCGAAGTTTCCGCCTCGTCGCCAAAATTCTTGTAGTGACGCTGCCAACGCGTTGTGAATTTGTATAAATATGTACTTATTACAAGTCTTCTTCAGTAACGCCAACACCTGTGACTTCTTCCAAGTTATCCACAAACTGCCAACCCTCACATTCCATTCGACACATTCTCTCCTCCCTCACAGCATTCTACCTATGAACATTCTATAAATAACACATCACACTAGTAATAGTGTAACAAAGCTACAATCCGCTGTCTTCCTCTGTCATTCATTTTATACATGCTTCTTGTATGTTTCCAACTCTCCACTGCACTCCAGGACATCCTTTGTGTGCTCTCAGTTTACATCAAAGTTTCTTTCTCAATAAATGTCAGGAGTCTGATTACTCAACAACTGCTAATGAAGAATCAGGGGCTACTGTGTGAGATTTAAAAAGGCTTTGATTTGCCGACACTGCCTTTATGTATCAAGCTGCCAGATAAGAACCTCACACAGTGCTCAGTAAGAACTAAAAACAGTGGATCCACAGGGACATCTTCCCTACCACTGTACACTGTTTCACTTGCTTTGATCCCATCATCTCATTAAATAACTGTACTTCGCAGTTCTACTGAGGACTATTTAGTAAGGACATTGAGTTGCAGGCATCCACACCAGAGTCCTCGTAGTTTGTTAGTGAGTTCAACAACATATATACCTTGTAGACTGCTAAGCCCCTTGCCTTCTTTTTTATCAGATTTAGGCGGGCATCCTCACTGTTGAGGCATGTTTTCCCAGCAGCTAGGTATTCATTGTTAGTGGCACTGCACTTTCACTACTACCACTCTGGTGTATAGCTGTGTGTATTTAAGCTTCTGTCCATACCAGGTAAAATATTTTGAAGGGCTTTTGCATTGATGTGATGGAGAAGCTGAGATGGCGCTGTTTAATGACTTGACTGTTTGTGTTGTGATTATTTTAAATGGAAGCACCCCCAACACATAGCACCTCTTCTAAGTCTTGCCGCGGATGGGCGCAGTACTCTGATAGAATCAAAGGGTTGATGGGGAAGAAGAGTGTGTTAAGTGTTGATATTAAGGACTTGGACCTCCTATAAGTGGTTTGAACCTTCAGCTGGAACCTGTACTTTACAGGAAACTAGTGCAAAATATCATACAATAAAAGTAGGCTGTTCCCACTACTCCTCTAACAAGATCAGATAATCACTAGATTTAACAATCACCCCACAGGCTGCCAAGGTTACCTCCCTACACCAACAGTTGCCGACTGACTAGCCACCGAATTCTATCCAATAATTCCAACAGTGGCTTCTGTGGCCAGGTGTAGGGTGTCAGATGGGTCTGTCAATTGCAGGGAAGCTCAAAGACCCGGTCCTCTTGAAAGATAGTGCTGAACTGCGCATTATGTCCTAGGATCTGGCTGGGCTGGGTAGCAAATTAGTGGATCCCGAGTGGGCCACCTACATAAACAAGCAGGATATATGCATATTCGAGGAGACTAGATCCTACTATATGGAGGCCCAACAAGCAAATGGGGTTAGTGGTCGGGCCAAGGGGGGTGGGGGGTGGCGGGGGGATCTATTGATATTGATAAATAAGAATCAGCAGTGTAACCACTCACCACTAAAAATAGATTCCCCTGGTATATTAGGTTTGTAGCTTGAATTTAATCGAGGTTTTAAGTTAATAGTAATCGATGTATATGATAGGTCAGTGTCGCGGGGAGTAGAGTCCAAGACTTTGGCCCAGCTAAACAAATTTATTGCTACATTGCACTATTCCATTAATTTAATGGTTGCAGCGGATGTGAACTGCACATTTTAACCCTCTCTTATAAACTGCGATTTGACGGATGAGGATGAATATTGGGGCATCCCACAATTGATGGGCAACGGTTGTATATATTCGCTCGCATGCCACCCTTCAGCTGACATCACTGTGTTTTAAGCGAGGGCTCAGGGCTTGTAACGGTCGTACGCGCCCAGATTTAAGCATCGCTTCCACCTTCAAGCGTGGCCTGTCTAATAGTGTAATTTACTATTTTCTAGTGGATGTTAAGATGTGCCAATGCTGGAAGACATGAGGATTGACTTTTGCCATGACAGTGATCATAATCCTTTGCTTCTCACTTTACATAGTGTTGAATTTAGAAGGTCTCAGAATATCCACTCCACCATGGTCCCCGAACCACTGTTGGCAGTTAACCACAAACGTGTTAGTTGGCCAAAAGTGATGTCTAACCCGCTTTTGCTTAAGGAGACGTATACATTGTTTGTTGATGCTATGGCTAACTATGAAGAGCATGAGGTCAGAAATATGCCAATCCTCGGCATCCATGAGATGCTGGTGCCTGAATTACAGAATATTTTCTATAGGAAGATTACTACCAAGCGAACTGCTGTTACATACAAAACAAAGGAGTGGTTTAATAAGGATTGCCTTAAGGCTAAATCAGCATTAATGTTAGCTATTGTGTCTCGTTTACAGGGGACGATTATAACAGCCAGAACTGCTTAAAATATGGTTATAGCTCAGCCAAAGAAAAGCTGGGAAGACTCAATCTGGCAGAACCTGCTTGATCCAACCAGATGAAATGATAATGTGACCTTTTGAAAGTTACTTTCTAATAGACACAATGAGGGTAGTAGCGCTTTTGTACTCGTATTCAATCAGAGAGTTGGGTGGACCACTTTTCCAATCTCTATGCTCTGCCTTGCGATACTCATTCACGACTTCACCCCACGCAGTTGGTTAAAATGCACTCACTGCTGGGTGGTCCAGGGGTGGACGTCTGTAATTACGATTACTACATTGTCTTTACTCTGGGGGAACCCACTGCCGCAATCGATTCCTTAAAACCATCCAAAGCCCCTGGTCCAGATAAGATACTGGGGGATTTATATAAGTCTGAGCTGGAAATTTGTTATAGTTACCTCAATATGATATCTAATGCAGTAGCAGCAGGGGGCCCAATGCCCAGTACCTGGAAAGGGGCCGAAATAATACCTATTTATAAGAAGGGTGAAGTGAGCTCTTCCGCTAACTACAGACCTATCAGCCTTATCGATAACCTCCAATTATTTTTTGCTAAACATCTACTGAATAGGCTGCTGGATTGGGCTGATGCCACTTGTGATGAACCTCCCCCACCCCTTTTGCAGGCGGGCTTCCGTACCAAAACCAGTACAGTGGATCAAGTTTTCCGGTTGACGCTTCTTTATTAGTAATACGTAACCCTTGCCAAACAAAATCTATACGTTGTTTTTTTTGGACCTCCGGTCTGCATTCAATTTGGTCCCTAGAAGGAAACTGTGGAATGTTCTACATAAAATAGGTACTCTGTAATCCATCTTTTATAGAGGTTACATGAGGGCACATATGCTCAGGTGAGATAGGGGCAGTCAGGGGGAATTAACAGACCACATCCCTATCCAGCCTGGGGTTTGCCAAGGCTTTGTCCTGGCACCAACACTATTTACCCTATACATAAACTAAGTGGTTCAAGCTGTGTCTCTTTGCCAGAATGAGGCTCCTTTAAACGCTCAAAAAATCCATATACAACTTTTTTCAGACAACTCCCTTCTCATCTCTAAGACTCCAATGGGGCTCCAGGCCCTCGTTAATAAATTTACAGTGTTTTGTGCAGATCGTGGGTTGGAACTGAATGTCAGGAAAACCAAATTGATGGTGCTGAGCCCTGGGCCAGCCACGAGATGCACAGTCACTATAACTGGGGTTCCTTTGGACAAAGTCAGTTCAATAGATTATTTGGGCGTTGGGATCTCCAATAAATTTCACTGGGAAGATCAGATTAGTAAAAGCGTGTCTCCAACATAGATCAGGTGCCATCTTGCGCTTACACAAAAGTACCGACACAATAGCCGTCTCTCTGTCTCTTAAGATCTACCTGGAAAAAGCACAAAATGTTTCTGCCTATGGCGCTGAGGTGTGGGGCTTTTGCAAAACTCACATATTGTGAGCGAAAATTGCTTCGCCAGAGCACTACTTGCGCTGTCCAGGCAGCACCCCCCTGGTTCCCATCTTTTTGGATCTTTGTTTTAATCGCAGATATGTTAGCCCTAAATCTGCTACTTTTTGGGGTAAGGATCTGGTCTACTCTGGAGCTCACTGCTTAAAGGGACTCACCTCTTGATCTTTTAAAAAGACCTTATGTAGCCTTGTAGGTTTAGTATTTTGGGTCTCTGGAGCTATTGGGAGAATCCTCAGGATCTAGTGAAGGCCCAGAAGCAATCTTTGAAATTAGCCTTTTGGTCCTATGATAGGAATAGTTGTCTCCTTGTTACAATCCATTGGTGGCTGACCAATCAATTTCTTGATTTCAAATGGTACCCCAGTACGAATCCTTTTTAGATGTAATCCGTGACACCTTGTGAAAGAGCCTGTATGCCAGTTTTCGCTACAGGTGTCTACTGCTAATGTCTTTTACTAGTAGTTCGAGTGCACCGTCGGTATCTAACCTATGTCTGGCCTGTGGCAGTGCCCCCTGAATCGATTGAACATTTTCTGTTTTTTTGCACAGTTTATGCTTTTGCATGACGTAACTGGATTTGTCCAATCTGACAGAACCTGGGCATTAGAAAACATGTTATCCCCCTTACAGTTTTAAAGAGCCACACACTTTGATTGTCTTGGTTCATGCAGTTAGCACGTTCCTTGTGGCTGCATGGCATACACGTACTCGCCATTTAAAATACCAGTAATTATATATTTTTTTTATATATGTATTTTCGATCAATGGTGCCAAATATGTATGGTCTAGGGCATGGACTTGTGAATAAATTTATTTTTACTGTCAGTATTGTATGATGATTTTAATTGTTTTATCTATTTTTGTAATCATATGGCGTACTATGGCTGTATGCTTTGGTTTTATAACCGAATAAAGCATGTGTTTGATGATTACTTGTTTGTTAACACATGTAGGCATTGTGTCAGTGGTCTATGTCCTAGTACACAATGTCATTAAATTATTGTGATGTCTTGCAGAGCAAACGTTGTTCACAGCAGCACTGATCTGGAGGTTATTCCACTGTGATAGCATTAGGTAATATATCTGGTTATAAGTCTCATCTAGAATTATTGGGCCATGGTATAAGGCTCCAATGGTAGGGCTGTTATGATGTGCCAAGAAATGAGTACTGTTTGAATTAAAGTTTTTAGCTAACATTCAGTTTCAGACAACTGCCGGCCCTCTTGCGAGTCCTAGCAGTGAAGACTGAATTAGTTGTAAGCGCGTGACTTGCATAATACTGAAGTAACACCACTAGAGGATCTGGTGTGGGGACTTGGTAATAAACTGAAAAAAAGGAGATGAAACGGCTGCTGTTATCACCTTTATCACACATTCATTTAAAGATCACATTTACACTCATTCAATCATAAAAGAATGAACCAAACCATCCAAGCAGTGTGTTATGCATGTAGAGTAATAGAACATGCTGGATAAATCCTAATGGTCCAAATAGTGGAAAAGCTGGAGCCATAGAAATCCTTAGCCCGATGACCCCAAAGACTGAAATCAATGCTCTTGTTCTTGGGAGGATATGAGGTGATGGTGTGATGCTGGTGCACTCATCACTGTTTGTAAAGATGAGATAAGAGCATCGGTATCAGAGAAAAAAATGAGAGACGAACATTGACTGAAAGCATTGCTATTGTGGATCTTGTTGAAATGTGGGGAAATGAGCCTACTGCTGTCTAGAATGAGCTGGCTGGTATGAAAATGTGAGGTGGAGTACATGGACTTTCTCTTGGAAGAAGATCATCAGTGTTGTGGTGGTACAGTGTAAGGTATGGTAGGGTTATGGCACTGAATTCGGGTTTCAAAGTAAACATTGAGATTTGTCAAGAACAATGCAATTATACTATGTAAATAGTGTTATATTGAGCATTCTGTCATTATTTGCATGGTATCCTGAGTCTTAGCGACCACTAAAGGATGTTAACATAGATCTGCCTTAATGGGGGAATAGACAGGTTCCTTCCCATTCGTTCTTTCTTCACTTATGGAGTATTTAGACAGAAGATCGAAGGTTTCTTGATGGCACATGGATGAGGGACTCCTAATACCATTTACTCATTGCCTACCTGAACTGAAGGCACGTTAGAAAGGTGATATGTGTGGGAAATTGTATTGCAAATGTGAGTAGCCAGAAGGGTAAAGCTTTGCATGTGTTCACCGAGATGGCAACTCCCATGGCGAAGTCGCAGGAACCAGTATTCTCCTCTCCCAAGGTACAGTTAAGCTGTAAGAAATCGAGCAATCTGCTTAATTGTAAGTGACTCGTGCAACGAAAAATCCGCAATTCATGATTTGTGAATCCGAAACTGGAAGTTGCAATGCAAATCATGTTTTCTGCATGTATTGGGCATGCTTGCATTTTTCGCTTTGCTCATCGAGCACGGCGATGTAAGAAAGCTGAAAATGGAATAACAGACCTCTGAAGAAGGGATTATCACAGGAGCAGAGAGCACTCTTTAAAAAATGCTGAGGTCATCAGTCCGTAGTCTTGTCAACACACTTTTTGTACTTGGCTTTCAACTGTGTGGCAATCCCGAGCCAGTATTTACATAAAAGGAAACATTTCAAGCTCTCATAAAGGGGAGTTGAAACAGAAATTCTTTACCCTTCTTCCTTTTGAAAGGGATCCTTTTTGTACTAGAAATATAGACTTTGTTCTAGCCACTACAGCAATTTATATATTACTCTTGCTAAAATTATTTTTCGTATCCCGCGCAAACAGATAGCGGATCATTGATGAGTACACTGCTCCTATTTCATAAACATGAGTGTGTGTGTTCTTCAGACAAGAGTTCTGGCAGCTTTCAAGCTGATATGTTTGGCATATCAGGTAGTGGGATTCTCCCATCCCAGTGAAAACCCAAATGAATTGTGCTATTCACTGATAGGTTAAATTGTACTACAGGCAATGTTTGTAGTTTCTTTTTTAGGGTCGAGCCTGTGTCGCATGCGCTCGTGCATCGCTAGCGAGACGCTTTAGGTATTAGAAAAGGGCTCGGAGTCATGTCGACGTCACGTCAGTGTCTTTCATTGGCAAGTTGGCTTGCCTGTTAGAATCTGCTTCTTTTGATTAGTGGAAGTCACGCATACGTCATGCCTCTTCCGTGGTTAGCCCTCCTTGAGCGCATCGACCAAGTACAGAAAACATGCAAGGCTCGCTGGGTTTGTGGACTACTTTTTCTCTATTTTCGCTGGGCAGAAGTCGAGCGCTTCTCATACCATCGACCTTGTTACACAGTTAATTGCACTTTTGCCGGTTACGTTCATAATTGCACTTTTGCCGATAGGTATTATTACGTGTGAACTGTAGCAGCGCGATCGCGCAGTTTTTTTCTTTTAATGCAAGAAAAATCCGGTTGGGAGTTTACAACTGTGAACAGCGGTAACTCCGACAAATGCGAGACCCTAGTGCATTGCAAATGCTTGTCTACACTGGCAGCTTTAGCTGTCTGGTGAGAGCTTATGTCATCACATAACATACAGCACCCATACATGCACAAGCATATGCAGCAATGGGCTTTTGGGCACGCTGATTCAGCCGGCTTTAGGTAATAGCTAATAGTGCTGTCCATGAGTGTCTGTCTTTTTTTTTTTTAAATAAACATTTTTATTGTTGTAGTTTGTATCTCTATACAGTTAGCATTATATTCATCCTTCGTCTATGTGGGATGTGTAAGTTATCATTTACGCGAAGAAAAAGACTTATTTCTGGTTATTCTCCCATGCAAAGTTCTACTAATTGTCTCCTTATAACAGTGTGTATATATATATAAATATATATGTTCAATTTTCAATACAGAGATGATAATTAAAATTCGAACAGATTCTCACAGCATCTAAAAATGTCTCCAGTTGTCGGAGCTGGTGCTGTACTCCATAGGGGCCCCATATAAAAAAGGTGCTCTATAAAATGTTGTATAGTAAGAGGGTGGGGAAGGCGAGTGGCACCCTGTGTTACTTATGATCATGGTGCTGTTCATCATTGTTGATATCCGCCCACGGCATCTCTTGAACGTGAACATCCTAAAACACTTACACATATCCTGCCACCGCCCCATAACCTACATCCGCTGCTTTCTGATGCTAAGGCCTCATCTTGTATTTTCATTGTAAGTTTTTACCAATCTTTCTAAAGTCTTGATATTGTAATGTTTGGCCTTTGAAAGGGTCCAGCAAAAGCTTCCAAGGCCATGCACAAAGCCACATCAGAAAGATTGCCAAACTATAATGACTTGTGTTTTTGCAAACAGAGGTGCTAGTGGGCTGGCCAAAACTAACACACCAGCATCGGCAAAGCCGAATGACCTGGCATTGACTGTCAGTCCCTTGGCTTTGTCAATGCTTGTTTTGTTTTGTCATGGTTTTTGCAAAACTTTATTATTAGGGAAGTTGCCATGCTTTGCCCGATCTAAAGGAAAAAGCAATGGCTAAAAGACAATAGTTTTTTTTTAAATCTCAAAACGCAGACATTGCCACAGTAGTACAACTACTTTCCTTGTGGTTTTGCTTCATGTGAAAGGAGAGAATGTAGTCACTCACAGAGAAGTTAGCCAGAGGCTGAAGTGGACTGACCAATTACCCCATGTTGTATGTCATTGGGGGCAGAAAATGTTGACTGACACAACAAACTAGTGGATGTAGAGAAATTCCCCGCAAGTAGGTATATAATGCTTACTTTCTTTGTAAAAGTAACATCTAAAGATTTTTGCTAATACAAGCCAAAAGCTTAATCCCAGCTCAAGTATTGTGCAGATCAAGCAAATGCTTTGTGAATGTAGGCACACTGATGACCGCGTCGGCGCATGCTTAGTGTGAGTGTATAGTACAGTGCGGCTACTTGTGCAGATTCTGTGATGGGGCACCTTCTTCCCTAACTACCTCGCAAGATCAGGTGGGGTGTTTGTTGAACTGACAGTGTTGTCCCCCTTGGCTCCAGGGGGGTAGAGTGATAATAAGACTGCCCACTGGCAGTTTCATGTACTAGGGAAACCATTTCCACTCCATGTCTGGCCCAGTCTGAGACCCGGAGACACTGGAGGTGGATGCTTGCAGGGAAGTTACTACATGGTAGTTGCTTGATACTGAGTCCTTCGATTCACTTGTGTCTATGCAGTTGCAAGAAAGTAGATGTACTCGTGAATAGCTTAGGCCGCATTAGATAGAAACAATGGCCCTCATTACAACCCTGGCGGTCGGCGGAGAAGCGGCGGTCTTACCGCCAACAGGCTGGCTGTAAAAATTTTGCAATTATGACCATGGCGGTTACCGCCATGGTCATCCACCACTTCTCCGATCCGACCGTCAGGGTGGAGACGACCGCTGGGCTGGAGACCTGGGTCTCCAGCCCGGCGGTCGTCACAATACCGCCGGCGGTATCATGACCCAGCTGACCGCCATGGATTTCATGGGGTTTGGAACCACCATGAAATCCATGGCGTTGAGCACTATCCGTGCCAGGGAATTCCTTCCCTGGCACTGATAGGGGTCTCCCCCACCCCCACCCCAAGTCCTTCCCCTACACTCCCCACCACCCCTACCCCCAACATTACATTACACATTCACACCCGACACGCACGCAGGCACCACCAACACACATACCCGCACACACACCAACATACATGCCAACAGCCACACACACAGTCATACGCACACACCCACATTCAGACATACACGCACACATCCATACAGACATACATACATACAGATACGCACTCATTTCCAAACACACAACACCCCCCCATGCATACACGCACTCACACACTCCCTCTACATACACACACGCACACCCCCATGCACCCACACATCACACAAAACCCCCCCACCCCAACGGACAATCAACTTACCTGGTCTGTTGATCCTCCGGGAGGGGACGGGATCCATGGGGGCAGCTCCGCCACCAGCACCCCGTCAACAGAACACCACCACGCCAAATAACAGGACGTGATTCGGTGAGCGGTGTTCTGTTGACGGGGCGGTGGAGCTGGAGCTACCTCCACTTCCCCGCCATCTGCCAGTATGGCTGCTGGCGGCTCTCTGTCCGGAAAAGGACAGAGGGCTGCCAGCGGTCATAATGCGCCAAGCGGAAAACCGCCTGCACTGGCGGTCTTCAGCACGGCGGTCCCTCAGCGGTCTTGTAAAAAGACCGCTGAGGTTGTAATGGCCACCAATGTGTCCATATGGCCACATAACCATGGGTGAGGCTCCTTGTTGTATTGAACCACTGCAAGGACAGAAGGGTGATTCAGAAAGGAGATACTGCTTAAAGTGAGCAGCTTGTACGATGGGGAAGAGGACAGCTAGTCGAAAGAAGACCGCCAGTGGGTGTAGGACTGAATTATACACATGAACAGTGGGGGGCTTGGTACAAAAGACAGCCGGTGGAAAGATAACCTACCTAGACACCATCCCACAGTAGGAGACTCCGTTGGCAAAGTTAGGGACTTACTATTTTGAAGCACATTTGCTGATCAGTGATAGCCAAAAGGAGAGGGGGGATGCTACACAGGACAGCAAGCCAAATAGGGCAGTAGGGAGAAGGATAACATGTATTTATCTGATAGCTATTGAAAGAAAAGTTGCTTTAGTGTGGACAGGGAAGACCGAATGTGAAATGTATGTAGCTACGATGGTCAATGGAAGGGGACTTATATGACCATCAAATTGGGAGATTGTGCTGCGTATAGCAAGACGTCAATTGAAGCTAAAACACCCCTATAGAGCACAAACACTGTTGACAGCGACCCTGCCTGTTGGACAGCCACAGAGCAAGCATTGGCAAAGCCAATAGGTCAGCATGTGGCTTCTAAAGGGGAGATCTTCTAGTTTTGCCAGTGCTTGTTAGTTCCTTTCTTCCCACTTCTCAAAGCGGATTGAGTCCCAGTGCTGCTTGCTTTACTTTACATCTCTCATCCTTTTTTTCCTTTCTGTATTGTTGGGCATACAGTGCTACTTTAAGTGTTGAGCGAAGTAGACACACCCCATAATATATCAGTATACACATAAAGATGGTGGATGTTTGTGGTGAGTTTTTAAGAGTAATGAATTTCCTCAAGTAGGCGCTTGGCTAGGTGTTTCTTGGGGTGTGAGAGAATGTACCTTTCAGTAGGTGTGGGTCCATTAATAAAAATCTCTTATGCTCATCTGGTTAATGAGGATTGGTGGGGATATGTGAGGAAGCTTGTTGTGGTTGGTGCCATGTTGTTTGCCTCCTCAAAAGTTAGACAAGGAAACATGGGTGCGATTTTCTTTACTGTATGTTGTGTTGTATGTGGCATTCATAGGAGGCCCTTATCGGATCAAAATCTGTCTATTCACTGCAGTGAAGTGTCAAACGTGTTTACCAGGGGGGTTAACCACTGTTGTGACATCACCATGGGGAAGCCCTCGCTTCCCCTTTATTCCGCCACCTTGCCTGTGTCTCTGGAGACCCGAGTGCTGCAAGGATTGGCGGGTGATGGTCACCATAGACATGAGGTAGACAAGAGGACGTTGGCAGTGTTGTACTTGCATCAAGCACCTTCCCCTTTCCAGTGTTGGTTCTGGTGACCCGTGCCGACAAGCGGTTCTGTGAGCTCCTGTTAGAGAGGAGCGCCATTTTACGTTGGGAGGACACGCCGTTGTGCAGAGGGAGGGTCGTGGGAGAGAGTGGCAGGAGGCCATTTTTTTTTTTTTAATGTTATTTGGTTTCCCCCAAGTACTTTTCTGTCCCACGTACGTGACTGAAGCAGGAGCAGATGGTTTTGGATGGCCTTGTACAACAGAAACTTAAAGATAGCTGAACTGTGAATAACTGGATGTTTTTCACTTGGGTGTTCTGAGTGACAACCTGGAACACTTGGGCTGTGCTCTCAATTTAATGTTGCTCAGATGTAGTCCGTGAAACCCATCCCCATTTTTAGTAGGTGCCGATCTGTAATTCTATATGTGTTGCCATTAGGAAGGACTTCAATAAAGAAATCTGAACACACACTGCCTTTCGCTGTATTGTCACAAGCTCTGTTCCAGATTACAAGGCATCGATAATAAAGTTAATGTAATAATGGAAGGACGCCCCCTCCGACTAGAAGCAGGATGGACAATCTTCTGTCCTTTGTCATTGACACCACACGCCTTCCGTTCAACCTTAGTTGAGGGATTTCCTCCATAAACAAGGTGGGGGCTATGCTGATGCTGCCTTTCTCCAAGGAACGCCCACTCTTTAGCTTTATTAGCTTTATTGATCCGACGCAAACGCTCACAACAATCTCCTGTCCATATCTAAAAGCTTGTCAATATCAAATCTGCCAGCGCCTGACATTTCTCAACAATGCTCTACAGTCAGACAGGTGTCACCTTGTTCGGCTTGATGCAGCTCATGTGCTCAGACTATTGAAAAACAGCTGCTCAGTGATGGGAATTCAGCAGGTACTCCTTTCATCCTTCTCTTTGCTAGTTTGGGACCTTTGAATCCTTTGATTGGGGACCGCACAGATTTAAAAGTAAAAGCACACATGGACATGCTTCACAGTTTTTTCCTTATGTTTTCTTTTTATGATCATTTTTAAAAACTTGCGAATCCAAATAAGGTATTTTATAAAACTAAGGCTGTGTTCACATTAGATCCAGATTAAGGGCCTTTACGTTTTGCGTTTCTTTATTTTTATAATAGATATCTTGCAAGTTGTTTCCAACAAACCCACGAGCTGACCTGTTTCACAGGCCATAATACAAGGGAAAGCATTTAGTTTAGCTGGAGATATGAGGTTAAATACTTACAATCATTCGGACTGAAAAAAAGTAGATGTTATTGTTTTCTTTCCTTTAATAGGCAAATATTCCTTTCCACATACATTTTGGGTCTCTGTGTTCCATTGCATATATGGAAAAGGGAGATCGTTCTTGCAGGTTTCGATCTGTCAAAATAAGATTCTATGGTCACTCAAAGACCAGTATGCTGGGAGAATCCCCTCATCGGACCTGCCTACAGATTCCGTTTTTTTTTTGTTCTAATCCCTGGCAATGACATCTTCCTGATGCAGAGGACAGTCTCCTTTAGAGTGACAGACATTATCAAGGGGGTGGCAGTACTAATTGGAACCCTCGGCCTAGTTCTTAATTAAGGAAAATGGGAAATGTATGGGAGACTATGGCCTTTGCCAAACTATTTAGACGTGTTGGTCCATGTATGGTAACTATGTATTGTCCTCTTTTAGGGTAGCCTCCTCAGCGAGAACAGTTTGCATCGTTTACTTTCCCTTCTGCATGATGGTTTTGGCTAGGCAGGCTCGGCCAAATAGGAAATGACTTCCATAGGGGCACGAAGTGCACACGTCTCTCTGGCAGCGAATTGGTTCATAGTCTGACGCCTGGAAAAAATCATCATATGGGGATCCCTTTCCAAATAAACTGTAAGATCGTTATTGTCATTAAGCCTAGATGGTTAAGTTCCCCATTTCCATCGATCAGTCGTCGCCTATAAAAAGTAGTCAGCAGAATTCCTTCTGCCCTAAAGTCTGGGCCAACATGTACTTTTGTCTCGTCATAATTTTTTTCAGCTACACAGGTATAAATATATGATCTGCCGTGTTACACTCCTGGTCGTCAGTCTGAGCTCTTCATCTTTGGGCTCTAACTGAATTAATTCCCTCAGTCAGGTTCACCACACTGCATCAGTCTTCACCCGAGCAAAACATCTAATCTGACTGTTGCTTCTCAAACACACCCAGACCGCCTTCCCGTGCTTCCTCTGTGCAACCTTTTTTTTTTTTTTAATACGGAGAATTTGTCCTAACATCCTGAGCAGCTCTATAACTAGGCACATGCCCTACCACCCATCACAGTGTCGGCGGAAAGCTCTCATTCACCCTGTTCAGACTCGTATAAACCTAGTGCCTGGCACACTAGACATGCACCTGTCATTGCCACTTCAGGCATACCCCCCCTTGTAAGGTGATGCCCTCAAGCAGGAGAGAAATTCAGTTCCAGCCGCCATCCCAGTGGTGTCGTGTCATCGAGATGGTTTCTTGCACTTTATAGCCTTGCCAATCTCTCTTTTTACGCGTTTTCCACTTTGACTTAGCAATTTTCTGCTGCTTTAAATATTTATAGAAGCGCTTAGTTGGAATATTGTGTTATGTATTTTAGATCTGTTTTTGTCCTAGTATTTGTTATAGTCCTGTACTGTTTAGGGACGATCAAGGTCGGATTGTTGAACCAGGTCAACATGGAGGGACTTTCCTTCATCTCTGTCTCTTATTCATCTATCCAAGAGCTTCATGACCTGGCTGGAGCCTGTGGGTTAACCTGCTGCCTGTATTATCTCTGTGTTTGGGCCTTTAAATGCACAGCATGCTGCCTGCATGCGGCCCTGTTGATAATTGGATTGCCCCCTGATTTGTAGTTTTTTTTGCCCTTTCTGGTTAATTTCTTGCTTCTATGACGTTGGATACATTCACAGTTGTTTTAGGAAAATAGTTACATTTTTGGTAAAAAGAATTATGGGCTTGGGAGGAAACTTAAATCACTTTATTGTGGAATAATTGTAGATGCTCTTTTTATTGGGGCTCTACCTGTAACTTACCCTTGGCTGACTTAGCCACACAGTTACTGGGTTGGAGTGGAAAGACCAGGGTTGAAAAATAAAGATGAATGAAGTTTGGACTAGTGCATCTACAAAGTACCAAGGACGCTTACACTCATATTCTAATTATGAAATCTGTAAAACATCCCACCTTTTATGGTCTGGGCGGCGCTGATGAGATACTTGAAAAGTTAAGCAGCCTGAGGTTTGATCTAGCAGATTCTAGCCTGATAAGTAAGTTGTAGTAAGGAGCAGAGAGAACAGGTAGCCACATTATTTAGGCCACATTCTCAGGATTCTGCTATAATGCTTGCACTATTCTCAAGACATAGAATCTAGCCTATCAACATGTGGCATTACATCCACAGTACAACTCAGGGTGAGGGGAAGGAGTGCTTTGAGATAAAATCACCTACCTGAATCCATATGATTGATAGTCCTACCTATGTTGATCTATCCATTACATGAGCTCTGTCATCACTATGCCCATCAGGGTAAGTCCCTGCATTTCCCATTGACAACTATGTCACTATCACCTCTAAAACAAATTGATTTAGTAGATCTCCCGGCTTATGCCTGAGCCTACTTCTAAAATGCCGTTTTTGAAAGCCTGCATGAGCTGTGTGCTGATAAATATGTGATCTATCAGGGCACTTGCTGTTGAATTAAAGAATGACATCCATAAAGGAATCTTGATTGAATGTGTGCTACCAAATCTTGGCTGGAGGAGACTTTGCAAGAATTGGTTTTAACTTTTCCATATATCTGTGTTATGGTTGAGGTCTGACAGGAAAGGCAATTTCTTTGTGCTGTAGTTTACGTATTGTGAGTCAGTCATACTGCCTTATTTGAACAGCTAGTGACAAAGCTTAGCATCACCAGTAGAGAATCCTATAACCTCAGGCTGAAATATGGACTGTTAAGAAATTCTAACTCGTTACCCATTGAACTATAGCAACATTCCGCTGCCTTTTGTTTGCTAACTCCTGCATGCTTATTTTGGGAGGATTTAATTTATGCTTTGTTGAGCCTGAGGAAAATCTGGATAGGAGTATCATTCCAGATCTAGGTTTCAACAAAATTGCTAGAGTACCCAATAGCAGCAAAGGCCACATCCTAGATTGAATATTTTACCAATAATACGTTTTCTCATTCTGTCTACACCATAAGCCTGGACTAGACAGATCATAGTGGGAATCTGTTTACTTTGGCTTCTTCACCATACAACAAACTCAGTCATTCCAACAAACTGGTGAATTCCAAAACTAAAAACAACACTTATAGCAAGTTAGAATTCCTTTCAGTATATCCTGTTGACTTTAAAGATTACTTGTTTGGAGAAATAGCAGAGTATTAAAAGATCCTTAAAAACTACATCAACTAAAGCGCTCCCTCTGAACCGGGCAAACGTTGAGCAGTCTAAGCTTAATTGGTTTACCTATAAATTATCAGGGAGGGCAAGAGATGAGGAACTTTAAGCACAAATGATATAAAGACGAGTCAAAAGGTTACTTGCGAGCCCTAGAGTTTGAGAATTGGGTGTAAAAAAGCAGTTTTGTGAAGTGTAGCCAGAAGACAGATTTAACCAACACAAACAACTGTAAAATATGAAACCAAAGAAATATTTATAAACTTAAACTCAAAACGTTTTCAAACGACTGCGAAATCACCGCAGCACTCGTTTTCCAACAAATTTCTGAATATTAAAGACAATATCGGGGGCACGAGGGGTGTACTGGATAACATTCTCCTTTCAGGTATACTCTACCATGTGCTTTAACAGAGGTTGCAGAGGCTGATATCATTCAGATAAAAAATATCTGAAGTTAACAGCCTGTCCTGGATATCCAGGTCTCTCTCAGTTGTTAAAGCAGAGTTTAGCAGTCCCGCCATTATCCTAATGCAGCTGGTAACTCAGTCTGTCCATACGAGTTAGATACAAAGAAAATTAAAATAATCATTCGAATTGCAATGTTTTTTAAAATTTGCATTTATTATTGTGACTGACATCATAACCATTTAAAAAAAAAAACACGTGCAGAAAATTGATACAATTGATATTCATCGAAAATAGATGATCAATAGTATATCAGTATTTGTTTCTGACTAAGGCTGAGCATGCAACCAATATTATTCTGTTATATAATTTGCTCCATTTTACCATCCAGGTAACATTCCTCGATCAGACACTAGTCATTGTCCCTGACTATCACAGTACAGTACAGTAATGATCGATAATTTGGGTAATGTGAGCTGGTATCTATCTACAACGTGCATTCTATGTTTTCGAGCTGAAAGCGACCTTGATTACTTGTGTTCACACTGCAGTAGAATGCCCCAGCTGCATATAGCAGCAGTAAAATGGAGAAAAGGAGGTGGATCCGGAACGGTTCAGGGCCCTCCTCCTGACACATTTGCCAAACAAGCCCTGTGAGTGTGCGTAAATTGATGGTTGTCACATGCTGAGTGAAAGGCAGGCAATGGAACCACGCACAACAATGTTAGTAAAAACAATTCCGTTTGAGCTCCACAGTCGACTGATTACATGCAAAGTGTAACCCTTCCCAAACAATATGTAATTACAGTTGTATTGTTAAAATATGCAACACCTCGCATGCTGTAAGACCTTGAAATAGTTACCATTGAAGGGTATGCGTTCCATTTAGTGTTGCTCCTCTGTTTTTCTCAATTGCTTCTGAAGCAGTAGTGCTGACTGTACAGGGAACTCAACCAATAGTTTCTCAGTATCTTGGTATAAATTAGATGACAATTACAAGTTGCATTTAGTGTTCAGTGTTGTTGAAAACCTGTTGTTTGACACAAAGGATGCCTTTCTGTTTCCAAGATGGTCCACTGCTATGACTTTTACTGCCAAGTTTGTCTTGTCTTTCCTTATTCTAGTCACGTGCGTCTCCCAAGTTGGCAATTTTTTTTTGTTTTGTTAAATAAGGTCCACCTATTATTTGGATAGCTCCAGAGTGTGCCTGCTGATGTTGTGTGCTTTTCATTGATGCCCAAAAACCGTACCCTACTTTGCCCACATCCGCTTGTTTTGTGGTTGTTCGGTATTTATGCCTAACACAAATATAAACCTAGAGATGTTCAGCCATGTGATGAATTGTTTAATCTGTAGGAATTTGTAGGCCTTCATCCGTGTAATTCGTGTTTGGTAAGGTGGCTTGTTGCTGGGTAAGACAATGATCCCAATATGTTGTAATCATGGATAACTATTTTGGCCAAGCAAAGTAGGTATACATTTATAATAATTATATACTTAACCCATTGTGAGACAGTTGTAGATAGCCAATCACCTAGAGGGGATGAGAGGACCGAGAATGGTCCGTGGATACAGCCTCTCAGCAAACCTGCACAACAAAAAGGTATCTCAAACATATCTATAGACCTGGTGCAGAGTCTTGGTAGATGCCATGGTCTAGCCCACACTTTTTATATTATGTTTTTTTATTTAAAAAATGTACATTACTAGAAGCAGAAAAAATTAAGGGATAGCTGGTTAACCACTAGGCATTTGTAATCTCTTGATCCCCCTACAAAAGAAAGATCTAAGTGAGTTTAAGCCCATCCTTGTATTTAATATACCATGCTGATACATGATTATGTAGCAAGCCACTAATAGAGTGGGTGATGGTCCTTTTTTACACTAAAAGTTTGAGTTTGTCATCTGTCACAGAGGTGTGGAATTCTTATAACCGGATGCCAAGAACATATTGTTTGGTGTCAAGGACAATAAGTTTTCATGTTTATTTTGTCCTTGGAACAAGTAGGCCCAACTCCCAGCAGCACAAACGCTTCGGCAAGAAAGGGAGCTTTCTGCAGATGGTGTAATATTTGTGTCCATAATGCTGTTTGAACCTGTATTTATGGTTCACTAATGCAAAGCCTTTATTATTAGGGTGAACAATCTAAATACAAGTTGTAAGGTCACACTGCACTGCTGACAGTGGTTACAGTAAAAAAACAAAAAAAACAACGGGTCTTTCATTTGCTCGAGTTGGAGCGATTAGCGTTATAAACTCCTAACTGGACTTTTCTTGCCACATAAATTGAAAATTTAAAGTAATACAGTTTCACATAAGCGAGCCGATTCAAAGCGCCATGGCATCAGTGTGAAACAGCACTCAAAAGGAAAAAGAAGTTCACTCGCAGTGAAACGTATCCGCAAAAGTGCAATTAGGCATGTAACAGGGTCGATAGCCAAGGCGCTAATAAAACCGGCTCTAGGAGGGACAAAGGTAAAGCATTTACCAACAAAAATAAAGGATTTTTGAAGGGTAAGCCCATGAACGAGTGATAGTGATGGGCATGTGGTGGGGGTGGTTAAAAGCCCAGATACCTACCAATACGTCGGAAAAGCAGTGCTTGCGCGCTGCTAAGCTCAACCTAAAAATGTGTGTACAAATGTTTGAAAATGTAACAATATGAGGCTGCATATAATGCTCCCAGAATGCTCTCTAATTAGATACAAATGCTTGCAGAAGCTTGTAAGTGAGATTGAGGAGCCTTTGCTTTCAAAATAAAATGTTTAAAAAAAAAAAATGCAATCGGGGGAAAAAAACGTCTTGCTAAATTGCTGTGAAATTTGTAAACTGTGTTGATGCATGCTAGTATTTCCAAAAAATATTCATAAAGGAAAGCCAGTGTAACCATTGTCAACAAGATTATGGGAAACATGAAAATAAACAAGCACTGGCAAAGCCAACTGATCTGACATTGGGGGACAGTCTTTTGGTTTTGTCAAAGCGTGTCTTGCTTTGACATAGCTTTTGTAACACTTTATTGTGGTGGAAGCTGCCAAGCCCTCACTATTGTAACAAACATTGACAAAAAGCAAAAAAGAAAGGTCTTAAAAAACACACATTGCCACAGTAGTTCCTGGCACTGAACAAAACTATATGTCCCAATAGGCTCCTCGTGAAACAACAGAATGTTATCACTCACAGTAAAGCAAGCTGATAGATGGATAGAGAGATAAACAGAATTGTAGTAAAAAACAAATGTCTTGATCAACTCCAGGTCCAAGTGGGGGCCCAGTTCTTTAAAAAAAAGTCACAAAGTGCACCCATGGTATATGTCTTTGCATTAGAGGCCTTCATGAATTCACAAGAATTTACAGAAGTAGACCAGGAAATCCTACTCCTAGGACATATTTGTGAACTGTATTTTAGCATGAGCAAATATGCATGTATAGATTTGCTCATGCAAACATCTATTGAGCGTTTACAAGCTCACTTTCCCTCCAACCACTTTTTATCCCAATCCTGGAAGAACTTCTACTTCTGCCCTTGTCAGGAGTAAATTTCCAACCTTTCTCAGTATGGGAAAAGATTAAAGACGTGCTGGTGAAAATCCTTCAAGCATGCATTTCAGTAAGTTTTCGCAGACTCAAAGGCATTCCATCCCTGGACTTATTGCTTACTGCTTCCTCCAGCCCCAGTATGTAGATGTGCGGAAAGGTGGCAAAATAAGGAAATTGCTAAGGTTGGGCTTGAAATTGGCAGTGTTCAAGCCCTACTAAATTATTAGTTCTGGCTTAATGAGAGAGGCTATTATTAGCGCTCTTACATAATGAGATTGCTGACATAATTGGTTGCCGTTCTGCATGGCATCAAAGGAAAAAGTAGATTGTTTTACAGGACAAGTAAATTTATGAAGCAACCTGTCCCATGGACAAGCCAATATTTTAATAAATTCCACACCCCTGTGTCAACACACCATACCAAGTCTATACATTTGGGATACCTTGGTGTTGTGATAAAAAAACTGCCAACAAATCATTAATCCACTTATAAAAGATCTTACTTTGTTCTCCGCAGCACAAAGAGGTTTGCAGAGAATGCCACCTGTTCATTCATGCTTCCACCTTGACATACATCATTACTGTGGATCAGTCCCTAACTTGTCTGTAGACAGGGCAGGTACATTTAAATGTTTGAGGTTCACCAAAGATAAGAGGATGTAAGTGAGCTGTTTACTTGGAAGAGCATAGGGAGGAAGATAGGAGTGGTACTTAACCAGATGTGGGCTTTGTGGGTAACCGAGTACATTGCAAGGGACTTGAGTGATACCACTTTACTGTATTGGCTATTATTAAATGCACATATTCCATGATCACACCACAACACAGACCTGTGATAGCGATCTCTCCACCCCGTGCCAGAATCCGGTATCCTAGACCAAGGCCATACTACATGAATAAAATCTGTGTCTGTTTGGGCACAAGAGAAACAGCTTGGTTAGGGTTTTGTCCCTGCATGCCACAGGCACTTGGGCCTTACGTATGAGATATGGAGGTAATGAAGCTAGATCAATCTTATCCTGGAGGAAGTGACACTGTTGCAGGGGTTAGACGGGCGTCCCACAAGTCTACATTGTCCAAAGGACCCACCCAGTTCTGCCACCTCTGTTTAAGCGTTGGGAAGTCATCAGGTGCATGAATCACCAAAGTACCATGTATACAGGATATTGCCTGTTGAGAGGTGAAGGAGGACTCCCAAACAAAGTCCAGTGGGACGCAATATAGTAGAATGTAGTAGTTCCTTTTTATTCACAAAGTTGACAAACCCATGACAGAGAAGACACCCAACCAGCTCGGAGGGCTGCAGGATAATTATGTCCCAACAGTTCTAAGAACAGACCAGGTGTTCCATGGAACAAGGTGACATAGGCATAGTGACAGAAGCATAATAAAGATGAGCTATGCCAATAGAACATTAAGCATCATCTATTACATTGCCCCTTTTTCAAGGAGGCCCATAAGAAGTTTGGCCTCAAGAGGCTGAGTTCCGGTATATCATGGAGACATTTAGATGGTAGAAGTGTGCGTGACACTGTTGTAAATATTGATAAAATTGTGTGTGAGCTGAAGAGAACTATTGTTGCAGGTATTGAAAGGAACAGAGATGCCCATTTTGCCGTACATGAAAGAGTCGTGAAACTTATTTTATCCCAGGTCCAGAAACCGGCCAGACTGGCCATGTTATTTAGCTATTTCTTCTCCCAGTACACCCCTTTTTTAGTGTAGGGACAGTGGACGAGGGTTCTACACAGAGGGTAAACAAAAAAATAACCTTTCTGCATGGGGAAACATGCTAATTTGCATCAGAAAGGCCTGGGTGAAATTTAAATTACGCTGGCGTAGTTTGCATAATTGTGGGAATTTCGTGTTAAAACAATTACTGCATATGCACACGATCCGAATACGAGCCACTGTTCTTCGTGCAGCTTTTGTACTATTTTGTAGCACAAAATCCGTTCTCATAAAAAAAAATAAAAAAAAAATAATTATGCTCACGGGTTTGAATTAAGTGTAATTTTGCTGACATTGCATACACCCCTTAAGACGTAACGAATTTCCCACTTGGTGGAAATTCTGTCTGTGTGTATAATTGTTACTCATTGAAGTACTCCAGGAAATCAAAGAGTGTTGTCGATTTTCTGAAGTACTCCAGGGTTTTTTTTTTTTTTTGTAGATCCATTTAACATTCTGAAATCGCCCACTCCCCTTATGAATCCAATGTGTCTTTCATTTATTGGCAGAATCCACTTCTGTCCCTGCCAGCTTTGCTGGTAAAATGTTTTGCACTTCTGTACGCTTCCGTCGCACATACTGTCCCCCTGTCGAGTAATATCCTAATATACCTTGTCCATGTACACTTTATTTTGTGTGACCACTGCTCTGACAAGGTCCACTGGCAGCATGCAGCATATAAACTAAAGATATAAAAATGAAAAAATGTTAACCAGTTTCATGAAAGGGATATTACTTTGAAATAAGGAAATATAATTACCAAGGATAAGACCTGTCCCTTCAAAAGATCATATGCTCTGTTATGCCAGATCGTCACGTAGAAGCAGTTTTAAGTCTTACGCTAAATAAAAGGTGCCTCTTCACAAAGGATTGTGGAATGTGTAAAAATGTACTCCTGTAGTACTTTATTTATTTATTTTTATTTTTTACATACACGTGAATGCCTTTTTGAATTGGGCCTTAAAAAATAAAATAGTAATAGAAAGAGAATATTGGTGGGAATATTCAGATGCGGTTAGTGCAAATAGAAAGGTGTGTGCCCTATTCGTAATTTTATTGATAGGGTGTTGGCCACTTTGGGGGTGTTTTAAGTAATCTTGCATGCATCTCTGAAAGTGTTGCAGGAGTACGTTTTCAAATACACCAAAATATCCTTGTCAAAATGCCCCCGGTTCTTCAAGTATGGAACTGTTGTAATACAGTTGTTGTGGTTGCACAATCAATAATATTTATAAAAATCAGATTATCACAATAAATATGTTCCTTCTGAAAACATAGGCTATATAAGAAGGTGTCAGGAGAACAAATGATGTAGACGTGCGCCATAGCACCGTGATGGAAAGAAATGGTCAAGTGATGAAATGTCTGGATGTGTGTGTATTTTGTAAGACAGAGGTGAGCAGCTAATTCATATTCACTACACATACTTTTCTTGGCTTCTGAGCAAACACTATTCATATTGTTCACATGTGTTGGGATTGTTTGTAGGTAGTTGTCCCAAGGAGCCCCGAAGCTGAACCGAGTCCATCAACTCTGATGTAGGCTGATGAGCCAAGTGACAAACAGCAGTGGCTTTTTATCACTACTTCTGTAGGTCAGATTTGAAACAAATCACTCCTTTACTAAGTCCCACCAAGATTGGTGGTGCATCTTCTGTTTATAGTTATATCATCGATTCATTTTTATTCAGACACACTGAAGTTGAAATATAAAGTAACATTTTTGGAAATTATTAACCAGGAAAGGGGAACCTTACAGATTAGCGTAGTACTCTCAAAGTTGTTAGATATCATAACAATTCCTCATTTTCACCACTACTTTGTATTAAGATATTTATACATATTCTGTGTTTGCCTCCCCCTATTCGGTTGTATGATGGATTCACGCATGCCTTAACCACACATGCCTTAAGAATGCGGTCATAACTATGACAGCGTCTTTACTACGCATGCCTTTAAAATGAATTACGTTGTAAAAGCATGCTTGGTAAAGGAACGTGTGGTAAATTGTCCGCTGCCCTGCCCCCTTACACCTGATACCATACTGTACAGTCCACCCCGCCTCAGCCCTTGAAACTGCCCCTTCCCCCACTGAGCTCTCCCCCACCCTGAGCCCTCCCCCACCCTGAGCCCTAAAATTAAAATCGCCCTGCCTTTAAAACTACCCCAACCCCCACTCTGAGCCCTAAAACCTACCCCACCCTGTCCTCAGAACTACCCTGATCCCCCGCCCTGAAGCTGGAAACCTACCTCTCCCTGTCCTAAAAACTACCATGACTCCCTAAACCCTAAAACCTACCCTGCCCTGGCCTGTCCTAAAAACTACCCCGACCCCCCCCCCCAACACTGAACCCTAAAACCTACTCCACCCTGTCCTAAAAACGACCCTAACCCCCTGCCCTGAAACCTAAAACCTACCCTGCCCTGTTCAAAACAACCCCCCACCTGCCCCAGCCCCAGTTACCCTGCTGCTGTGTTCCTCTCCCGGCTGGTCCCGCTGTGTGCCTGAATCACACACATGCATTGTGCCTTAACCATGCATTTGCTTGGTTCAGGCACATGCATGATTCAGGCAAGCGTGGTAATGGCCTTCTTGGTTTCGGCTGCTTAGTAACCCCCCCTTTTATTCAGTCCCGTGGGTTGTTTGCATTTTTACACACAGTTCAGTGAAACTGTCTCGGTCTGAAGTACCCTGGATGTTCCTGTACCTCAGGTCCAGTCATTTATGTTGCCTTTCGATGCTGAATAGGCTTTTATTGGTTGAAGCTTAGCACAGTCAAAACTAAGGCTACAGGGGCACTTGAACTCTCCTCTCTGACCCCCTAGCTACTGCTGGTATTCCTTTCCATTATTTAGGGACAGTGGGAACTCGTTTTTCGTGGTTTATCAGCGATCATGATTGGGGAGCTACATGACCTAAAGGCATTTCATTTTTTGAGGACCATTATGGATGAAGCCATTAAAAGCTCTGAATCTGGTATCTGATCTGGTGACTGTAGGGTATGTAAACACCACCACCTTTCCGACTGATCTCTGTGCATCGACAGGGCCTATTAAAGCTTCCCGGCTTATTGCACAGTGCTCTCTTTTCTGGTACGTAGTAGCATATGATAATCAGATGTTTTACCGACTCCTTCACTACCTGCTGCAGGTTCCAGGGGGTTAGAGCTTTCAAAATTAGGCCTTTTTTCACGCTAGAATATCCCTTGTTATTTCTGATACATGGAAAAACACCTTTTGTTCTGTAAATTGTAGAAAGCTTGTCTGTTACTCAAGGAATAAAACTGTAGGTTTGAATTCCACTCAGCTTAGTGCCAAGAAACTGTTGGGGAACATGGCTGTACAAATATGATACAACGACCATGAACTACACCTGAGTTTATGGGCTACCATTAAAGTTCTGATTGTGTGAGTAGGGAAAGACATCCGAAAGTAGGAAGAAAATAGAAATGAATGGTAAAAAAGTAATGTAATGTCAGGGAAATAAGGTTTGATGGACATTGGTCTAAAGCAGGGTTGCCTTAAGAATATTGGCGACTGAAATGGTTGTCTGTCTGTGTGAAGAATGAGTTGGAATTGTTGCTGAGTTTACCTTTTTGGCAGTGCTTTTTATTAGCCAGGCATCCTTGGTAAGCCATAAAAATCAAGCCAGTGCTGAGATGCTAGGGGGAAGGTGAGCATAATGAAAGTGCAGCTGGAAGCAATCTGAAGTCCAGTGAACTCTCTCCTGTTATATAGTTCATCGATTTCATCAGTGATGGATTATCATTGTCAACCGTGTCTGTCGGCCTTGAGGATGTTGCAAAAAACAGTAAGACATGTTCAGGGACATACAGTAAAGGCATGTACACCGAGAATGTTTCCGTCACGCGATGTCAGTGCCTTAGTGAAAGACTGGAGGCACATTTCCCCCTATAAAGTACTGTCTCCTAAATATTACCTGAAGGTTACGAGAAATCGCTAATAGTATCTCATTCGGGATGACCATGAAATGTTGTGGGCGAGCAGGAGAGGAGTTTGCGTATTCAAGGCTTGATAGGTAGGAGAGCATGTCAATGTTCAGAGGGATCCAAAAATAAGTTAAGATTTTGTAACACCATGGTGAGCTTGTTGAGAAGGCTATTATGAGAACATTCACAATGATTGTAGATATATGGTTCCTAAGTACCGATCATGGGAAACCGGCTGCTCATTTTCCTATTTTCTTAGACAATTTGACTTGCTTACAACAGGTTAATTTATAATTTCACTGCCTCAAAATGTATAGCAGTAGCATCTCTACTCTCTAGGCAAGGAGTCATGTTAATGTCTTCACTTGTGAGGATTACTGTATTCTCTTAATCAAGTTCATGTATTTTCTGAGATATGCATCACAATGCATGGCATACCTAGAAATATTGATCATGGCTTTATGAACCAGTTTTGCAGAGAGCCTTCCGCCCTTTAAGGTGGTTCTTTCTATTCCATTTAGATTGTGGAATCAGTGTTGCAATGCTGTTGCTGTAACTCTGCACGAGTTGAGAGATGCTGTGGAAGCCTGATGCAAACTGCAACCTTTCATAGTTTATGTCCATTGCCACTTAATAGATTTCTTTCCAAGCCTCCATGAAAATGCCTGCTGGTGGGCCATCCTTCAGGTTGTGCGTGTTCAGATACTTAGGGGCTCATTATGAACACGGCGGGAAACCCCGCCGTGTTCATGCTGGCGGTCTTTTCATAGATCGCCACCCCCCTTGAGATACCGCCGGTCGAATTATGAACATTCTGCTGGGCCGGCGGGTGGAAACCGTGTTTCCACCCGCCCAGCAGAATGCAGGGCTGGGACATTGCTGACGGCTCTACATGAAGCCGTCGTCAATGCTTCAGAGAGGAGGGTGCAGCAGCACCCATCGCACATATCACTGCCCGTAAATCGGGCAGTGACCTGCGCGACGGGGCACTGCACGGGGCCTCTGCACTGTCCATGCCTAGTGCATGTACAGTGCAGGGGCCCCCAGGGGGCCCCAGAGAACCCCTTCTACCAGCCTTTCCCTGGCGGGTGAACCCGCCAAGGAAAGGCTGGGGAAAGAGGGCTCATTATCTGGAGGGCAGCGCTGCTTGCAGCGCTGTCCTGTCGGATAATGATATCTGCCATCATCAGGATGCCTGTCGGCGGTAGCCTGGGGTTGACGGAGGGCCACAACAGGCGGCCCTCCCTATGTACATACTATGGCGGTTCAGACCTCCATGACGGTGGCGGTATTTACCGCCGCCGGCATGGCGGTCTGAACCGCCGGGTTCATAATGAGCCCCTTAGTGTGTGCCCACACACAAAAAAGCTAAAGCTGTTTCTTGATTGAATTCCGTTTTTCATTTTGCTCCTCTCATGATTGATCGCACCTCAGGCAGTCTACCTGATTTCTGTGGAGGAGGAAAGTCTCACTTAATAATTCAGAAGGTCTGCTGAAGCACGCCCCTGTTTCACTCTTAATGTATTTTCTAATGGTTTTTTTATGCCCTGGAACTAAGGAGGGGATTGCAAATTCATTAACCGTAGCCACCCTTGCACTGGACTGTAAAATAAATGTTAGGGAAAATGTGGATGAGCAGAATCCTGATTCTGGGAGGGTTCTCTGGGCCGGTGCAGCGTCTCCTTCCGAACTTCTCACAAGGCACAACTGATGGTTAAAAGAAGCTTACACAGGTCCTGCTTAGAGACTGCTGCAAATCCATCATCCACCAACAATAGTGAGCTTTCTTCTAAACGCTCTGCCAAAAACAATAGGAAGCATATTCCCAATAGGAAGCATATTAGACAGGTAGAAGAGTTGGGCGCCACGTTTTATGAGCCCATCAACCGCAAGAATACTCACTCAGCAATCACCTTCTGGGTCCTGGGTCCTGGGCAGTACCAGTCAAAACAAAGTTTGCAAGAGTGGATTTCGGGCACCACAGCAGGCAAAAATTTGGTAGTTTGGAAACAAGTGTATTTATTTTAAGGGGTCTCTGGTTCTGAGCCACAGGAACAGCTTTACTCACACTTCCTCCTACCCTCCATCCCAGTGCATTATGGAGAGAAGAAAAACCCTATTATGGGGGACTTGTGGTTTTCCAGATGAGTACAAATAGGCCGCCTTCCCAACAGAGGCTGCGGAAAGAAGATCTTTATCACTGAAAAATAATTGGCTACCTCAACCTGTCAGTCTCCCGCAATCTTATATTCTTGTATTTGGGAGGAGAGGGGGGTGGGCAGAAACCACCCTTGGCCATGAGCGGGGTTGTACTTTGGCGCACCACGTGGCTGTGCTGTTGAGTGTCATCGACAGTCATGCAGCACCTCGGTCAGGCTCAGATTGTCCAAGCTACTAGAGAG
Source organism: Pleurodeles waltl (assembly GCF_031143425.1). Taxonomy (NCBI): domain Eukaryota; kingdom Metazoa; phylum Chordata; class Amphibia; order Caudata; family Salamandridae; genus Pleurodeles; species Pleurodeles waltl. The sequence continues at coordinate 275,476,972 of NC_090451.1, read as the reverse complement.
AAAACTCAAGACTAGTAGGACCAAGTTAAGCAGGTCTGGGATGGCACAGCTGTGTCACTCACGCAAGGACTGTCCTACCCGTGCACCGTGGCACACCTTAAATAAACATGCAGTGTTCCCTCAAATTGTGTTCAAAACGTGCTTGCAAGTAGTGACCCAAGAACGGTCTTTGACAAAGTTTAATTGGTCATTGAGAAATTTGAATTATAAAAAGGTGTGCTTTGAAGTACTTTCGTGTCTATTCTGAGGGAACTGCTTCCATAACGGCGAAAGTAATATTGTGAAGCGAGTGTGTCCTAAAAAATGTAATCGTTCTTAAACAGAAATAAGAAGCTGTGACTTTTTTGCTTTGTTACCCTGCCTACAAAAGCTTGGTTATTTTACAAAAGCTGCTGCTACATTTGAAAATTATACCCGTAAGGATATCAAAGCTAATTCAACCTTTGATTACACCTGTGTCAGACAAGTGGTGGCAATGTAGGTTTCGCTAATATTCATACACAGTAACCCCATAGAGAAGAGTTACTAGCACTACTGTGGCAACAAAATACGTTTATTAGGATGGATGTCATTAACTTGACAGCAATCCTTTGAAAATCCAGCAGTAATTATATTTATTTCAGCGGGCTGATTCACTGAAAATCTTTGAGTAATCGGTATCACTTTTTGAAACAAGTTCTTCCCTGTTCGAAATTCTTTTGTGACGGACGTTGCCTGGTTACTTGTAAGTTCTGTGATGTCTTCAAATGTACTGAAACCTCTTATATACTAAAAGCAATTGCTCGGAGTGTCAAATGTTTTTAGAGTTTGCATACCCATTGGGTGATACGTGCAATACATTTGCCTGTCATTGATTCAGTTTAGTCCGGCTGTTTGCCTTATCGCCACTTAATTTTGCGATAAATTGAGTCCTCCAGATGTTACTCAAAAGCGCAGAATATGTACATTTTATGAAACAGTTTTCTATTCTAATGTTACTTGTCCAGCTTGAAGAAGCCAGGAATTCTGTAAGTGACACAAGCTTCTAATTTCAGTAACCAGCAAGAAGGCTGATTGAGTTAAATGCTTGCTTTTGACATCTTATGGGGGCTGGTGGTCATGAGTTTGAAGCCCGTTAAATTTTAACTCCACGTTCACACGTGTGTGGATTAGAAACCATTCATAGCTTCCACACATGAAACAATATAGTTCATGATATGTGCAGATTGACTTTTTCGCCTGAGTTTCGTGAAGCCTGTGCCATAACCCCGTTCTCTGCATATCAATTAGACAGGCACAGCACAGAGGAATGGGTGAATCTGCTTTCAGGATGCAAACGGCTCCCGTCCTGCAGACACCACTTTTAACGACCACTTGGCAAGCGGAGGAAAGAGCTTTTATCTTGGTAGAAGGGAACAAGAGTGTCCTCAAGCGCCTCAGGATTGCATCTGCACAAAGGCGCTCCATTCCCCTTCTATTCCAAACGCACAGATGCAGAGAGCCGGAGCAAGAAACCAACAGCTTGCTGAAAAAAAGAAAAGTTTTTCTGCCAAGGAGTTGGGGTTTCTGAGTAACAGTGTCATCATTCTATCACAGCGGATACACATTGTGAGTAACTGTTCGCTCATAGGTGCGGGGCTTTAACAAAGCCTAAATGCCCGAATGCACTCCCCTTATTCTCCGTTGGAAGGCCTCATGCTAAATAAACTGTGTGGTGCAGTGCACTGCAAGCACCCCAAGGACTGAATCCAGTTAGAAATGCTGTGAGCCCACGAGGAGACACCAACCCTATACTGAGGTTGTCCCTGTAGGTGTCTGTCTCTCTTTCAGAAAAGAGGTGAGAACGCCTACCGCCTCGTCAGGGGTAGCAAGCGCTATAATAATACCTCACCTCCCGCTCTTCAGTCAGCTAGATTTCTTTTCAACTGAAGGCGTGTCAGCCGCATTTGTTCAAAGCTGGAGAAATGCAAAAACATAGAAACACCAGTGCAGTCCGAATAAACGATGCTATTGAATAAACTTGTGACATACATTCATTACACCTTTAAGAGAGAACACCATGGGTTTGGTTTCTTAATCTTTTTTTGAAAGGTAAAACACTTTTTTGTCTTTCTGTTACAATATATCCAGCGCTGTCAGCCAGGGGGATGCCAGCATTATTTGTTCAATATTTTGTTTCAGTACCTATGTATTTTTTTCTTTTACTATAACTAATTAAGGCAATATGAGGTGTCCTAAAATATCTGCAGTAAAATATAAACTTCTTGCAGAGGTGACTCCTCTGGAAATGTCTACATTCAGCTGTTAGTTTGATTTAAAATGTTTGTTACACTTTGAAACCATTAGGTGGTGATGACGATAATGTTAAAAAATGTTCTGAGAGCGATCTACTTCTGCATATACATTGGTTATAGTTTTTTGTTAGTCTTATGTTTTTGTAGTTTAAAGGACTTTGTATAGTTCGGATTGGAAAACGTTGAATTGTTCTTTTGTTGACGTCTTGGAGCAAGGAATGGCAATGCTATTGAAATTGTGGAGGTGCTATTGTCCATCACAATCACTGTGTGAAGGCCATTGTCCTCCTCCTCTTATCCTGCTAACGCCCCCCCCTCCAAAAAACAAAAACACTTTTCCACCTCCCTAAAATGAGAAACATATTAGAACCTTACACTCATGCTATTATGAAAAGAGGCAGTGGACGCCTTGAAAGCACTGCACGAGGCTTGGTCAGCCTGGCAGAAGACACCTCTGCTTTTGATTCCTAACCATCCAGAATTCGTTGCAGTTTGGTGTTGTGTATTTGTGATTTTGTTCCTCAGTTATGCAGGCTAAGTTCAGTGTGAGTGATGGCTCATCTCTTCCCACGCAGCTCTTACATCTCAGAAGACGAGAAAGAATTGCCTGTGGATCACTGAGAGTCACTGTTCACAATTTCTTATTTCTGTGTCCTGCCTCACTGCTAAGAGCCAAACACTGCTCGCACTTTTGTGGTGGGAGGGGTATTTTGTGGCTGCCTATGTAGGAACAAGACTTGAATTACCTTTTATGTAGCAGTTGATTACAAATCACACCATTCAATTATAGCGCAAGCCCCTTCCAGCCCCTGTCATTGAGAAACAATGCAATTTCATGCATGGAGCCCTCTCTCTCTCCGCTCTGTGGAGCTCAGCACACAGATTGGTCCTTTATTCAATGCATAAACCAGAGAGGCACGGAAAGCCTTCACATTTGCATTTATAAATTCATTTTGTCATATAGTTGACTAAAGCATATGTGTTTCCCATTCACTTTGGCATCGGACCTTTTATATGAGATTCATTCTATTATGTCACACTTTATAGCCGCTCTTGCAGTCTGAAATTCCTGGTAATGTGTTTTATTATTATGAGGAAACTGCAGTAAATCTTTTTTTTTTTTTTTTTGTACATGTTGACAATGTCTTTGCCCCCTTCATTAGCCACAGTGGTAACGTAGATCCGGAAAATGTATACTTTTGTTCGAACAATGACCATTCCACCCTGGCTATTCAGGGTATTTGTACAGGTGTTAAAAGTGTGGCAAATTTGACCTTCATTTTCGTAGGTCTATCCTGGGATAGTCCCGTGTTCATTAGGCACAGACAATACATACAAAACCCAGAGGCTTCATCAGTCCCAGAAATGTCTCAGTCATCTGCTTCTGGGGAATCGAAGCATGGTTGGCTGGACAACTAAGGCCACCAAAGATGAATGTTTTCTTTTTTGTAAACGAGAATTTTATATTGCATGTTGAGCTCTGAAGTTTAAAACTTTTTTTCAAGGGTGCCGCTCCTGCTGCGGCACTCTCCCCAAAGTTCCTGGTATTTGCATGGACCCATACATCATGTGCTCCCAGGGACTTCATGTTGAGTTCCCACGTAGAAAGTATCAGTGAAATGTAGAGGAGTTTATGGAAACTTTTATGCTAACACTGAGCTTCGTGTGATGTTGCTAGTTTCTGCTTTTCTTCAGGTGGAGCTAAGTGAATGGGAACTCCACTCCAATGTTTGTAAATGTTAAAAACATTTTCCTCCCCTTGAAACGAGCATTGATTTATTTTCCTAAAATAGTCGAGCACGTCTTGATTGTGTTGGTTGTGCTTATGGGATTTCAGCATTATTCCATCTTTGCTATTTTCTTGTGACTGTAAAACGGTATGCTGCTGGAATTCCACTGTTTGTACCTTTAGACCCATTACCCTTTCTTCTTGCTGCTACTGTTAATTTAGCTATTTCGCACCTCACCATCTATTTTTTTTTAAATTTTTTTTTTTTTTAAAGTTCAGCTCAGTTTCCCATACTATAATAAAAAAGGTCGACCGCTTACTTTATGCTTCTCAAAATGCGTGATTTAAAATCGGAGTAAAATACCTCGAGGGCACTGGCCATCATGACCTTACCAGGGGGCACATGACTCAAGACCACCTTGATTGGAGCTAATGGCCTAGAAATTTGTAGCCATGCGTCATACTTGATGTGACTCGATCAGTGCTTTAAATGGACTGGTACTGAGTACCTGCACCTGCAGTTTGAAAGAGTTCCAGTTCTAGCAATGTTTTTAGGCATGAGATTAGCACAGTGCCACGGCATGGATGACACTGTGGTAAAACTGTCTAAAAACTTTGCTAGAAGAACAGTCCTATGAGGTGAGCAGATTCAGAGTGTTGCTGGTGTTGTAGGATGATTTGTGTGTTTGTGTGTTTGTGTGTGTGTGTGTGTGTGTGTGTATATATATATATATATATATATATGTGTATGTATATATATGTGTATGTATATATATATATATATATATATATATATATATATATATATTACCTAGTGGGGGTTGCCACTAGGCAGTTATAGTTAGGACCTAGTTTCTATAGAAAGAGCATTTTTTGTTTTGCTAATTACTTTGGCACTGTTAGATGAATCTTAATATTTTTTTTGCAAAACACCACGTCACGTTGGTGGCTGTCTGGAAAGTTTTGGGGTAATCTGTTAAGCAGGGGCTGAGAAAAACAAGGGGTCCCAACACATATTTTCCAAATTCATTTTTCCAGTGGGATTTTGAACAGCAGTAGCGCTAAAACCACTGGACAGAATTACACCAAATTTGGCAGAAAGGTAGCTTTTGGTCCAGGAAGAGGCCTGTTTGTTATTTGGTATAAATCTGTTCAGTAGTTTGAAAGAAATTGAAGGAAATTTGAATTTGTATATATAGGGACACAAAGTATTTGTGACCCCTCCTGATCTCATGCTGAGATCTGATTGGCTGACAACACGTCAACAAGGAAGTATTGTCAGCCATGTTGGACAAAAGGTTAAAAATAAAAAAAACAGCCAGGGTAGAGTCACCATGATCCCATAGCTCTGGTGGTGGAGTCCCAGATGGAGCAACCACCCCCTCCCCCCCAAATCCTAAAAAGCATTTTTAATAAAAATTTTATGGCAGGGGTCACAGTGGATCTGTTGTAAATTTTTTAAAAATTTAAAACAAAGCGCAGGCTCCCACGCTTTCTTTATTAAGCCCCCAGGTGGGCCTGGGGGCATTTTTACTGTAACTAATATGTGGGGCCGCGTGCCCCTACCATGCCCAGGTGCCACCGCCTCCCCTGGACTTTCACATTATATAGGAGCCACTGATGGCCCGGGGAACAGCCACCCCCGGGCCAGCTCCTACTATGTCCTGGGGTGCCCACCTCCGGGACATAGCTGTGTGCTGTGGTTTGGCTGCCGCTTTGACAGCTGTATTCAAGTCACAGCAAACACTCAGCTTTCTGACAGCGGGACCTGTCAAACAGTTCCCGCTGTCAGAAAGAGGACTTTTCATCTCTGTTCCCTGCATCCAGATATGCCTGTATGGTAGGTTATAGTCATCAAACCCCACAAATACGACTTCTGAGAGCGGACCCAACTTCAGTCCACGGCCTTTGTAGTCCAGACAACAAGCTCAAAATTTGTGAACGTTTTGCTGTCTGCTTTTATACAGCCACATAACTCTGTGCCGAGTTGAGAGATCATTGCAATTTTCTCAGTTGGGGTATATGTCACCCCATATAGTTTGTGGGTCATTTGTGCAGCCTCTCCTGTCACAGAAGCGGCGTTGGTAACACAGCTATATTTAGATGACCTAACATGCCTATAAGAAGGAAATGATGGAACATGACATAAACACCTAATAGCGACAGCAACCTCATCCATAAAATAAAAGGATAATATGCCCCCATGAATAACTGTTCTGAGTTTTGCAAATCACGGGAGAGTTCTGTTACCAAATAGAAGGTTGAGGCCATAAGCAAACTGCCTTTGTGAAGTGACACTGTGGTGAGTTCAGCATACTTTTCAATTGAAACCTCAAATACTTTTTTCCCAGGTGAACGGAGTGTGGATTAAAGCACATGGATGTGGAAAAGATTATTTGTTCCACTTGCGTGTACTGCTTCATTATACGGGGATACATCCACCGTGGTGCCATATATCATCTACCAAGATCCGTTGTTCAAATAATTATCCATTACTCCTGCTGGACCTTATTACTCATGCTGCAGATTCATTTGTTTACTGATTCCATCCCAGCCTCAGACTTGGACATCTGTGTTTATTCTTGTCCTGTGCTCATCTTTGAGATGAGAAGTCATTCCAGTCCTTGCAGTCAGTCAACACTGGGCAATTCACATCATAGCGAGGATCTGTTCCGCTGCCAAGAGTTTCTCATGTTTGTGCAGTCTGCAAATGTTCCGGAAGCAGTCACACCAAAGATGCGGTTTCTGCAGGGGACACTGCCCCATCGGCACAGACCTGTTTTGGGTACTTTGTGGCTAGGGGATTGCTCTTCTACCCTCCACCGCCTTCTTATCTGGGATGTGTCAGATGTACCTCACTTTAATTCAACATAAGTTTGGATTCTGTGAACTGGTGGACATGTAAACAGATTGATTACCTACAGGGAATTCCGTTCTAGAAAAGTTACCAGCACATACGGGATGTTTCAATGCAAAAAGGAATAAAAGGTACCTTCAAGGGGATTCTGTCATGTTTTCATATTTCGCTGCCTCCACTCCCATGGATGTGTTTTTGCTTTCGACATAGCGGTGATCAGAGTGTGGGTACAGAAAGCTAGGGATGCTTATATGGGGGGATGAGGGAATGGGCCAGGACCTTGGACGCATGTGAGTTTTATTTTTATTTTATTTATTATGTTAAACACTGCATCTTTGGAAAAGTGGCTCTGGACCCTTACAGTGGAGCAGGTGTTCTCGAATAGTCAAGAATTGGGACGATCCAGAACTATATTGCACAGCAGGTAATGTGTCCTGATTTTTTGCTAATTTCAAGGAATAATCAACTATCAAATTCATTTTGTATGCCCTCGTTTGCTTAAGTCATACACGGAAAGCAACGACTTGTTAATATAGTTCACGATTGATAACAGAAACATGGATAATTACAAGAGGCAGTGATATTTGCAGTGTCCCTATAAAAAGATGACTGTATTATTATTAATATGAACGATGGGCATTTAGCAGTGATCTGCAGTCTTCTGGGAAGTACTGTTGAAGAACTTGCTGTAGCCACAGCAAGTGCAAGCTGAGGCATGTTTTGACTGGATTGCAGAGTCCACAGCTTAGGGAAGAAGGTCCCAACAGACATTCATGAATCTCACTTCTCCACCCAGTCTCCAGCACCCCAGTGTTTGAGTTGTATTATTCATGTCTTTATAATCAATACGGGTGCATTAAAAGAGCTGCATCACTTCTGTGTCTCCAGAAAAGAAAAACAGTATATTAATAATGAGACCATTCTGAAATAGAAGCAAAATATGTAATGCAGCAATTAGACACAATAGTCGGCATCGGAGGGCGGGTGTCCTGGAATGAGTGCGTGGATCAGTGGAGTTGGAGTTCAGGCTGGGCAGGGATAGCTTTGGTTTAACCAATAAAAGAAGTGCCCCTGAGGGAACCCATTGCTTCTGGCATTGCTCGTGCATAAGGCACGATCCGAGGTTGAGGGGCAACTAGGTTGCATGTTGCTGATGTCAAAAAGATGTTTATCGTTTCAACTTTAAACAAGCATTTGCAATGCAACGGGTCTCGCATTTCTCCGAGCTAGAGCTATTAGCAGTTGTAAACTCCTAACCGGACTTTTCTTGCCTCATTAAATGGAATAAAAACTAGCGCTATTGCGCTGCTAAAAAAATAGAAATGGAAATAGAAATGGTCTCAGGGTCGATGTCATGCAAAGTGCTTGACTTCTGCCAAGCGAGATTGCGCTGCGATGAAAGTGAAAAAGTAGTCCACAAACCGGACAGAAAACAGCGAGCCTCATATGTTTTCAGTACTATGTCGCTGCACTCGAGGAGGGCTAACCACCAGAAAAGGCATGACATATGCATGCCTTCCTCTAATGAAAGCAAGCAGATTTTAAAAGGCAAGCCCATGAACCAATGAAAGACACTGACATGACATGGGCGGGGCTCCGAGCCCTTTGCTAACTACTACAACGTCTCGCAAGCGATACGCATGCACTAGCGCATGCTATCGCAGGCTCGACCCTAAAAAGGGATACAGTTTACAAACTGAGATATTTAAAGCAGAGATTCACTTGTTTTCTTTTTTTAAACGCAGTTATTTACTCACCATCTGCGAATCATATAGTCTAAATGCCTTTCAAAAGGAAATGTATGATAATATAAATAATTCAATTGTGAAAGTCCAAGTCGCTGGAAAGATTAATACAAAATGTCATGCCTAACTGGTGTACTAGAATGGGCTGCAAAACATAATCAAATATGAAAACAAACTTGAATCCGTGACCTATTGAAGATTTTAGGAAACTTTAGCTTCCAATATTTCTGAATTCTTGGATTTTCGGTCAACTTGTGAAAGAAGCATCTATCGACTCGATCACAGCATTTCCAGACTGACGTGGACCGTCATTTCCACAGCCATTCTTGTGCTGGTGTAATGTATGTAACAGACTCCTCACTCTACGGGGGGATGGGGAGGTACACTCATAAGAGGGTAAAGATGCTAAGTTTATCAGTGGTGACATGCTGGGGAGAGAACTTCAGATTCTCGGTCCGTAGTCAGTAGCCGCCCGGAGTGGGCCTGACGAGTCCTAGGCCTCCATCTCTCTATGTCCTTGTCTGATGCTTCTTCCTGTGTCAGATATGAAGGGCTGGTAGGAATAAAGCCACATTAAAGGATTGAAGGAGTGCCACACTCTCTTGACGCCCCAAGGGATATTAGCTTTCCGTTGTAAACTGTGTTAATATGTACATTTGACATAGGTATTATAGTCTAAGTGTATTTATTTGGAACAAGATGTGTGCCCTTAAAATGTCACAAACGTGAAGCGCTTTGCAGCAAAGTGGTAGTGGGACGGAGGATTCCTCACTGACTCAGGATTAAGCAGGAAGTGTGTTTCAAGCCTCTTTCTGTGGTCCATATGATGCTCAACAGAGCAGCTTCTTACGTCATAAAAGATAAATTCAAGATAGACCTGCCTAGTCTCACTTTTATCTTCTGGACATCTGAATCTGCAGGTCCTGCTGTTTGGGGTACCATTCTACATCAGTGCTCGCAACTGCCTTGTGGCACAGCCAGCCTTGAGCTCACTGTTTGAAGATCAAGTCTTCCTCTCTTCACTGAGGCTTGATGTATTTCACAGTCTTGTCTGTCTTGGCTTTGCCTGCTTTCCTGCCCTTCGGACGTGCAACTAACTTGTGAGTGAGCCCTCTATGATTATCTGCTGAGCTAGGTTGTCCAGATTTAGAAAAAGCTTATTGAAACCTTTAACCTTTCAGGTGTAGCTCAAGCTCAACTGTCTACTGAAATAAAAAAGAAGCATGATTAAAAATACGTGTTTACCTGGGGCATTTGTACAGTCCTGATTACGTGATGAGCACCATAATTTGTTGTCTCTCTTGTAGTTGGTTGTCTTCTGGATGGATATTGGATGTTCATTAATGCCCATATCTGATGAAAATGTCCAGTCTGGTAGGTGACGAAGGACTGGTGATGTAGGCTTTTTCTATGGATCACCAGCCTTTGTCTGGGGCTACCATCCAAGTCCCTTATGTTTTGAGGTTTATCTTGTGTCTCTACCCAAGGCAGCAGGTCGTAGGAGTTCTCAGCCTAAATCTTTACCTGCTTTCCATTGGCCTCAAAGAGTGCTAGTCGCCTGGGAGCTGACCATCAGCCATGCCACCCTGGTCTGAATTATTTCTTTGTGAGCCACTTGAGAAATCAGAGCCGCCTGACTTCATTTTAGGCTCCACAGACTCGACGCTCTCCCCAGGTACAGAACTAAAGGTGCAAATATCCATCTACTGGAGCACTCTGCGGTCTCTGTTATTATTTCCAAGCCAATCACCCGCTAGTACGCATAGTTGATTGAAATGTGAAATTTGCTGCAGCACATTAATAAAGATGGAATCTTATTCCCTGCGTTTTTCGCTCGTAGCCGAGGAGCCCTGGAGCACTTGAGCCGTTTCTCATCCCTAACCTGAAATTTGTGCGCTAGATCCTCCTCCTCTGCCTGCCGCTTGTGCCTAGTAACTAAGAAATGTGTTCAACCTCAGCTTTGATGAATGTGTTTACACTGCAGGGTATTTATAAAAATTAGGCCAGTCGTCTTCCTTCTCCATTTCTTACCGCCCCCTCCCTTTCTTCGTTTCCGCTTATAGGTCCATGTATTCTAGCAAGCTAGCCCCACTTTGCCCAAATCGCAGCGTTTAGTAACAGGCACATGGCCTAGTACTGGCAGTGTTTTTCTGACCACTCGTTTCCAAATGTTGAACTCTGTGTAAGAGATAGTGCTACATTCCTGAAAGGGTGCGTTTGATCACCATTTCCTATCCACCACTTGCAGACAGCTCCACTTTGCTCAGATCATGCTCATTTTTAATCCTTGAAAGAACTTTGATGGAGGCCACATTTATTTGCAAAATGTTCTGTGCTCGGTTCTTAAAAAAAATTGGTGCACATCTACAATTGACAGTCACACTTTTGAGAAACGACTCACAAATTTAATTAGTGACATGTTTGGCGTTTCTAATCAAAGAGCATTGCTGGCTCATCCCTTGACCACTAAAGGAGTGGTAGTGTATGTTGCCTTCACACAAAAAGCCTGAATCAACCAAACTTATGAAATGGCTCTCCCTCTCCAACCTGAAGTGACTTCTGTGTTTGGAGGACTCTACACACCCCCCACAGTCATCCATTCTGAGGTGACTTGCCCAGCACAGGTTCCGAGCCTGCTATTTAACTGTTGAAATTTACGATTTTCAGGCTGGAGGTGAACTCGCTGCAGTGTGGCAGCAGCATTTCTGCCTAATACCAGTTTTAATAATTGTGGAATTGAGAGGTTGTCAGTGAGAACTTAACGGCCCTGGTGGTTCTTCTGACAACAAAAATCTTATCTCTCCTCCTAACCTGTATATCAACAGTGCCTCTGGTTGTGCTGGGGGGAGCCATGGTGCTGTTGGTGGGGTTAACCAAGCGTTAAATTCGTGTAAACCTAGAGTGGCGCACACATGCCACAGCGGTGGGAAATGAAATGTGGTGCTCGGTCAGTTTCTTTTGTCCCAGACACCGGATGATGTGTTTGTGTGCCAGTTATTAGATGCTGTCTGCACTTTCGTTTCACGTGCCTACTTTAGAGAGAGACTACACCATCAGCAGTTGTGTATGAAGGAGGAGGCAATGTCCTGGTGTCAGCCTACAGGGCAGATGTGCGTCTGTTCAATATTTTTGGTTATAAAGTGTGACAACCAAGTGGCCTCAGGGTGCAACCGTCAACCAAATACTTGAACCATAAAAAGTCAGTAGTAAGCAGGGAAAGAAACATAAAATCTGCCTAAAACAGCAAAGGAGATAACATGTAAAAATGTTGCCAGAGTTTCAGCTGCTAATGGACAAAGGTAAAAGTTCCTTTCCTATGGCAGTATTAATCCTAGCCTCCCAGGCAAAGTAAATAATCAGAAGTTACAAGGACAGTTTGTAGAACCTTTGCAAGTGAGGCCAGAGTGGGAAACCTTACCTTTGGCTGGCATGGAAAGAAAATAACTGTTTGCAGTCTGGATTTTAGGTCCAGCAAGAGCCAGTTCTCATCAATGTGCTTATTTAATCGTTGTGGTTATAACATTTTAATCAGGGGAGAGGATGTAGCACAGCGGTCAGAGCAACTGCCTCAGGAGCTGGAGATCCGGCTTCGCCTCTCGGCACCGGCGCACCGTCCTGGGATTCTGGGCAAATCACTTAATCTTCCTGCGGACAGCGCCTTGAGACCATCATGGGTGATAAGCCGCGCTACATAAATCTACATTTATTTTTTCATTTCATTAATTCTGCCCACTATACTGTTCACTGCCTACTTCTAGCTATGTAACACGCAAGACAAGACAGCTATGCCAACGCCTATGCTGCTGTGTCCCCGTGTCACAAAGCCGTTTTGCGCTGCTGCTTCTACGTTTTGACTGCAAATATCTGGATTTAGGAGTGCAAGGTTTTTACAACAGGATACCTTGCATTTGTAAATTCAGTTACTTCTGACGAATATCACCCCTCGCCATCCTAATATATTCCGCAGGAGTACATCCGATGCAGGGGGTGAGTGTGGGCAATATAGTGCATGGGTAGCCTTGGAAGTTTGTGAATGCCCACAAGCTAGTGCATTTGTCAGCAGGAGATTTGCTAATGCCAAGGGCAGAAGTAAATCATTTTTCCTGGCGGAGATGGCAGCAAAACACTGCTAAACTTTGAGGTTGTAGAGAAAGAGTTTCTTTAAGGGCAAAAAAATGTTCCCGTTGGAGGAAAAAACAGAAGGAAAAAATGTGGTGTCGCACAACCATTTGACAGTGGACAATTGTACCCTGCATACAACTTCTCATTGAATAAACAGTAGCGCCCACAAAAAAACTGAATTAATTAAAATTTTCCAGGAGTATGCCTGGGGATAGACGACTGTCACAGCTTTCCAGGTGTACCTTTGTAAAAGTGTATAAATTCCTAAAAAGCGTAAAGCAGTGTTGGCACACGAGAGGAATACTCCAGAAGTACTTGTAGCCCCTTTTTTGTGCGTTGTTCCCTATACGGTTGTTCAAGAAATGGCTTTCCTCCATCTGGCGTCAAAACCAAGAAGCTACATTTTTGGTATAACGTTTCACAGACTCAGTCGGAAGTTATCAATTCTTTTAATCTTGAGTCCTCTGTGCATCACCAGGTTGACTATCAGGCCCCGGCCAGCGGCGTGGCTTGGCAGTACAGTTGCTGTAAAGGTGCCCGGGTACCAATGTCTGAGAAAATGGCATATCAACTCCACTTAGCCTCTGCTTTCCAGATTTGTTTCTTGTGATTTAAGGGTTTTTCTCATCTGTCACTAAAGTACAGGATTGTGGCAGTCCCCTCCCTATTCATTCGAAAAGGAGGATTTGGGGATCCCCTTCCCCACCCCTGCCATGCCCTACTTCCAGTCTCCCACTGTAGCAGTTGAGGGACCTGTCATTGGGGTGCACTGCTGCACGGTTTGCCCATAAAGAGGAAACCTGTGCTATAGTCCTGTAAAATTGCACTACTGAGGGTAATCAGCAGACACCAAGAAGAAGTAAGAGGGTTGTTGGTTCATACAATTATGGAATTATTGCATTTTATCACCGACTCTCTCGTGGACGCTGGATTAGGGAAACGTTACAAGCAATAGGAAGAAATAAATTGGGCCCTGCCATGCAAGCCTAAGTGAATGCTAAGTGATTTGGATATAAGTAATACAGATGAAGGTGATAGAGGTATGTTTCAGCAAGGATGAGAGTGGTGAGTGCCTTAAACACAAAGGCTGGGTAGCGACTTAATGAGCTTTGGTATAAAACCGGCGCGGATGTACCATTCCTGATTAAAACGGGAATCTAGAACTCAGCCAGTAACTAATTAAAACCGAGTGGAGACACTTGCATTTTTAAAAACATTAAGGAAAGCAGAGTTCTGAGAATGTGGTGGCTGCTTTTCAATGTTCTGATGAATACAAATAAGCTCCATTCATCTCAATCACGCCTGTCGATCCTGGGTTGAAGTGGAGGCGCGAGCAGCAGAAACTGCACACAGGTCTCTTACTAGCAGTGCGGCATCTGAAGGAATAATCTGGGTGTTAGGAACACAGATCCCATTAATCTTCCCGCAGGCTCTTCTAAGGCTCCCGAGCCTGCTCTGTGATCCAGCGAGGGGGTGAAATATTGAGTGCTTACGAACCCCGCTAGCGCAGAGAAATCCTATGAAGCCGGCGGGCCACCAGAGGGCAAGCCTGCACATAGGGTGTCCTGAGTTTAGTTGGACTGAAGAGGGCGCCTTTCATACTTGAGTGTGCTGTGGACAGATGTGACATAATTCGAAAGGGTGTAGGTAAGGTCTAGGTAATGGTGTGGGGTGTCCATAGGTAATGGTGTGTGAGCGCTGAAATCTCCCTCTGTCATCCCTCAATCCCTCCTAGCATGTCTTTTCTTGGTTATTCCATATACTGGATTGTGGGTCTTCATTAAAATGTAGAGAAATTGTTTTAAAATACACACATGCAAAGCTTTGAAGTTTGACCCAAAGTGATGACGGTCTCGGACTCTGGTGTAGCTGCTTGCAGCCATTTTTCAGGCTCATTAATTCTCATTCGCTTTCTTTTTCTCTTTCTCTCTCCTTCCTTCCCTCCCTCCCTCGGCTTAGATCTAACGTTGCTGTAGATTTTCTTAACCTGCTGACATGCCCTGCGTCACTCTCCTTCAGAGGTATCATTGTTCTTCCCAGTGATTTTTCAGAAGCAGCACTCCTAACCATTTATCTCGTTGCATTTTCACACATAGGTCACTCCATCCTCCCAAGGCCACGTAGAGCGGAGTATGTGTCTGATTTCATAGGCGCTTCTTGGAATCCCATCAGTATTTCTTTGGGCACTTGGTGTCTCTTCCTTAAGCGTTCATTCCTCTCTAAATCTTTCTTTTGGGTTCCATTAAAGATCCTTGCCATTAAAAAGGATACCTGCTTCTTTCAACACGTACGTGCCTGAAAATGTGTGCTCCAGAGTTGTTCTTCTAGTGTTTACGCATGCATTATGACTTTGGATTGCTGCCATATATTAAATACTATTGGGAAGAATTTTTCGAAAATGCCTTTGTGACTAGGTTTCTTAGTAACTGGAGCTTGCCTTTGTTGTGAATCCCCACCCCTTCTTAGTGATTGATCTGGCATCAGAGGAGCTCCAATAGCAGATTTTTTACTCCTTTGCCTTTTTTTCCATTATCCATCCACAAACTAGTCCTGAGGAGTGGCTAATGAAGAGAGTCTTAAAGTTAGAAAAGTGGTTTGAGAAACTGTGTCAGCCATATAAACATTGATGTAGCAAAGTCATGCATTTGGACCTCAGAAAAACTGTGCAGCAGTACAAGCTCTTACTTAACTTTCTTAAACTGAAACACGTGTTAGTTCCCGGGTCATCGTATGCTCAAAGTGCCTAAACAATGTAACATGGCTAGAGTAAGGGGACTTTTTACTGTTCACCTTGTTAGTAAATATTTACTGACTAGTTCTCAAAGCCGGGCCTGAAGAAGAAGAAGAAGAAGAAGTATTGGCAAAGCCATTGGGACTGTCCTTTAAAGCGAAAGTGCCAAGCTATCCAAATACTGGAGGAAAAGCAAACCCATCTTAAGGTTTAACAAAGCTGTACGCTGAGTTCCATATTTTCGAACTTTTTAAATTACGTGGTTTATTTTCTAAATACTTTTCACTCTGGAAACTCTGAACAGAATTCATAAAGAATAAGGACGTTTGAAGGAAAACTCTTGCCAAGGCCTAATTTCCTTTCCACCGGACTCTGATCTGAAATATGCTCCAGTAATTTGATCCTCCGCATTAGTCCAGGGACCAGATTTATGGGCCTCCAGGAGAGGACATCACCATTACACCTTCCGCCTCAAACACCTGCAAAGTGAATGCGAAGCTGGACCCTCACCGTGCAATAAAAGCCTTTGTCCATCAAAGAAAACCAACAAAAAACGATTAAAATCAATCTAAGATGGGTGGGGAAGCTCCACAGAGCGTGACGGCTGATATTTGAGGAGTGGGAAGCATCACACAGAGGCAAGAAAACACATGCACTCTCACGGTGTGCTGAAAGGAAAGGAATACAGTAGTTTCCTAAATGTGAGCAGTGGGAGGATACAATTCATCCAGTCAAAAGGATGGTAAAAAGGTTATGCTTCAGAAGAGAGACAAACTTAAGAAGAGGAAGGCGAGCCGTCGAACAATAAGCAAGCAAATGAGTGACAATAAGGCCAACCATTGGTAAGTAATGGGCAAGCTCTAAGCCCACTGTAACTTTTTGGTGAGATCCACAAGTGACTTTCACCTGCCAGATGGCTTTTGTCCGCCAGTTAGTTAAAACCGTCTGGCAGGGGAGACCTTAAATTGCTGCAGACCATCTCCAGAATGACAGTGAAAATGGTGCATGGTTTTCTCATGCATCCTCAAGCAGAAGCTCAGAAATGGAAACCGGTATAGGGAAAAGGGAAAGAAGAAGCTTCCCTTGTTACATTTTCAGTAAAAGTACTCCAGTGCTACATGTTGTAATGCACGGGAGGGGAGTCTAGTCTGATCATTGTTGGTGAAACTGTTGGGGTGCGAATCAGTGATTTCCCTGCACTCAGGGTGGTGTACTTGGTTATAGAAGATGGTGCAGTTGCTAAGATATGGAGCAGTTTATTGGGATTTTGGACGATGTTAGAAATATCAGGGTGAAGGGGGACCTTATTCTGCAAATAAACATTCTTCAAGTCCTTCCAGTCTATCCAGGCTTGACGCGTTCCTCCTGTGGTATGAAAGAGCTCCAGAACAGCTGGTGGTAGACTGATTGGTGAAACTTTGAAGACTACCGGTTACTGAGAGCAGTCCCGCTAAGATGGTTCAAGGTGCTGAGTGCCTGCTTTTGAACTAGGTGTACTCCTCACTTTACAGTTTCAAGTAGCGGTAAGATAGTTTGCTTGGGTAATACTCCTGCTGCATAGACTGGGATGGCCAGAAAGAAAACGAGTTGCACCTCGGGGATGTATATTTCATGTTAGGTGTTTGTTATTGTGTGGGCCCCTTTCCAAGAAGCAGCAAGACTTAAGCTGGCATATTCTTGTGTCTGCAGGACATCTCAAACCTGAGCTGCTACATGCAGGACACTGTTGAAACTGGCTTGAAAAAGCACAGTATAACGAGGTGGGAGGATATACAAATATTAGCAGGATTTTGCTATGCAGCACACTTTACAGTTTGTTTTTAAATTACGCATTTACAATTTGAGGTGCATGGAAATGCAGTAATGTGTTCACAAAAGGACAACATGCGGATACTTGAATTAGATAATAGATTTGTACATTCCAATGTCATAAAGAGTAAATTTGAATAGGACATGTTTTTCAAATAGGGGAGTAGTGCGCAAGAACCTTTCTATAGTAAACACTGTGTCTATTGAACAATAGAGAGATATGCCTTCCCCCACTACCCGAGTGTATTGTTAAGAAGAAAAAGACGCAAAATATAAATAGTTTGGCCACTTTTAGGTCTAGATAGCCTTGCTAAAGATGGAGTGCTGGAAACTATGAACAGATACACTGGATAGATGTAATTTACCTTTCTCCGGCTTTCACTCCACTTCCCTCCCTTCGCCCACTTACAAAGGTGCTGAACGAAGGGCCACTGTTGTCCTCTTCTCATTGAAGCAAATATATATTATTGGATTGTGTGTCTGTGAGCCTCAGCCTTCAGATAGTCAGTATGTATCAAAAACAGTGGCTGTCGAGTGAACCACTGTGGTTTGATACATTGTAACCACCTGGCTCTTATTTGATACATTGTCACTACCCCAGTTCATATTTGATACATTGTGACTGCCCTGGTTCATATTTGATACATTGTGACTGCCCTGTCTCTTATTTGATACATTGTGACTACCCCGGTTCATATTTGATACATTGTGACTGCCCAGGCTCTTATTTGATACATTGTCACTACTCCGG
Source organism: Pleurodeles waltl (assembly GCF_031143425.1). Taxonomy (NCBI): domain Eukaryota; kingdom Metazoa; phylum Chordata; class Amphibia; order Caudata; family Salamandridae; genus Pleurodeles; species Pleurodeles waltl. The sequence continues at coordinate 275,458,955 of NC_090451.1, read as the reverse complement.
TTCTTATTTTATACATTGTGACTTTTCCGGTTTTTATTTGATACATTGTGACTGCCCTGGTTCATATTTGATACATTGTGACTGCCCTGGTTCATATTTGATACATTGCGACTGCCCTGTCTCTTATTTGATACATTGTGACTACCCCGGTTCACATTTAATACATTGTGACAGTCCTGGCTCTTATTTGATACATTGTCACTACCCCGGTTCATATTTCATACATTGTGACTTTTCCGGTTCATATTTGATACATTGTGACTGCCTTGGTTCATATTTGATACATTGTGACTAACCTGGTTTATATTTGATATGTTGTGACTACTTGGTTCATATTTGATACATTGTGACCACCCCGGTTCATATTTGATACATTGGGGGTTATTACAACTTTGGAGGAGGTGTTAATCCGTCCCAAAAGTGACGGTAAAGTGACGGATATACCACCAGCCGTATTACGAGTCCATTATATCCTATGGAACTCGTAATACGGCTGGTGGTATAGCCGTCACTTTACCGTCACTTTTGGGACGGATTAACACCTCCTCCAAAGTTGTAATAACCCCCATTGTGACTTTTCCGGTTCATATTTGATACATAGTGAGTGCCCTGGTTCATATTTCATACATAGTGAGTGCCCTGGTTCATATTTGATATAGTGAGTGCCCTGGCTCATATTTGATACATTGTGAGTGCCCTGGTTCATATTTGATACATTGTGAGTGCTCTCGCTCATATTTGATGCATTGTGACTACTTTGTTCATATTTGATATGTTGTGACTGCCCCGGTTCATATTTGATACATTGTGACTGCCCTAGTTCATATTTGATACATTGTGACTACCCTGTGACTACCCTGGTTCATATGTGGTACATTGTGACTACCCTCGTTCATTTTTAGGGTCGAGCCTGCGTCGCATGCACTTGTGCATGCGTTTCGCTAAGCGAGACGCTTTAGTTATTAAAAAGGGCTCGGAGCCCCATCCACGTCACGTCAGTGTCTGTCATTGGTTCGTGGGCTTGCCTGTTAGAATCTGCTTGATTTCATTGGTGGAAGGCATGCATACGTTATGCCTTTTCCGGGGGATAGCTCTCCTCGAGCGCATCGACCAAGTACAGAAAACATGCAAGGCTCGCTGTTTTCCGTCCGGCTCGTGGACTACTTTTTCTCTATTTTCCCAGCGCGATCTCGCTTGGGAGGAGTCGAGCGCTTTACATAATATCGACCCTGTTACACAGTTAATTGCACTTTTTCCGGTTAGTACATAAATGCACTTTTGCCGATAGGTTTCATTACCAGTTGAAAGTCAGGTTAGGAGTTTACAATGCTATCAGCTCTAACACGAGCAAACGTGTGACCTGTTGCATTGCAAATGCTTGTTTATATATTGTGACTGTCCTGAATCATATTTTGTACATCACTACCCCGGTTCTTATTTGTTCCATTGTTACTACCCTGGTTCTTATTTGTTCCATTGTTACTACCCTGGTTCTTATTTGATACATTGTTACTACCCCGGTTCATATTTGATACATTGTTACTACCCTGGTTCATATTTGATACATTTACTACCCCGGTTCATATTTGATACATTGTGACTACCCTGGTTCATATTTGATACATTGTGACTACCCCGGTTCTTATTTGATACATTGTTACTAACCTAGCTCTTATTTGATACATTGTGACTGCCCTGGTTCTTATTTGATATATTGTCACTACCCTGGTTCTTATTTGATACATTGTGTGAGGAAGGGAGAAGGAGGCTTTGCACAAAAAAGGCACTTGAGAGGTTCACGACTCGTGTCCCGAAACAGGAACTAGGCTGTCCACCTTGTTTCTTGTCACTGTGGACGCTATTTATATTCCTAGGGGTTTAACCTACCATTAATTACGATGAGGGGTGCTAATCTAATAACTTCAGTGAAAGCAAATTAAATCTACAAGACTATGCATGCATTAGGTTCTCACATAAAAGCCTGGGCATGGAAACTGTGTCAATAGTGACATGGATTCAGGTGACCACATTAACATGGACTGACGCACCCAGTTCCTGAATCCTTGAACCTAACTTTGCAACTAAAGTATGCATCTCTTAAGAGGTATGTGACAATTTCATCTCACCCCAACACCTCACACTCCTCTAGGAAGATTCGCCAGAGATACTGTTCAGGGGAAACATTCATAAGTAGCTTTTCACATGAGTGCAAGTAAATGTATTCTATTTTGCTGGCAAGGTTTGGGGGGCAATATGTTAACAAAATAATAATCATTCAAGATGTGTCTGATCAGATATAGGGGAAAAATGTTGTAGGAAAAGGAATGGTAAAGCTAAAAGCTATGACCGGTCAATGGTGTCCTGCAGGAGCATTGAAGGAGCGTCTTGTGACCATTACTTGGCCAAAGGTCTTTTATCCTAAATACAGAGGATGTTTGTTAGTTTACTTAATTTATACAGCTTAATGTAGTGCATTGTCACCTAGGGTATAGATTCAGGATGTGTGAAATTTACATCGTTGCTTTTGCACTGTAATTTGACGTGAAATGCATCCAATGCAAGAATGCATTTCACGATTTAAAAAATTGCAACAAAAACAACATCACAGTTACAAACAGCTACTCACGATATATTGTCCTCATGCATTTGCAGTAACTTTTTACTTGAATTCTGCATCTGTGACTTTTTTTTGTTTTAGTTTTTTTGTTTTTTTTGTTTTTTACGGAAATGGCGCGCAACTATGCAACTTGGGGTAATAGCATGTTTTCTAGAACATTTCACCAGGGTCTAATATAGATGCGCAGTATTGAAAACAGTCCATGTGATGCATGGTTTTACATCCAACTTCTACCGTGCTGAAGGAAGGAGTGTGAGAAGGGGCGATAGACAGAAGGTAGAGATTAAATGGTGGAAGGGGACATTGACCACGTGGGATGAAAGGGGCTGAGTGGGAAAGGGGATGAGAGAAGGAAGATGAGGGTAAGGAAAAGGGATTCAGTGTAAGCAAAGCAGGGATGGGTTTGTGAATGGCTCGTTTATTTTTTAATTTTAAATGTGCAGAAGAGGACCACAGTTGAAAAAGGCCTCTTTCAAATGCTCACAAACTTTGGATAACAAAAGTATTACCAGTATCAGTTACTAGGCGAATTCCCGAGTTTTCAACAGAGGACTGATTTTTCAAATTCCAGATCCTAGCAAAGATAACCTCTTGGTTTCAAAGAAAGAATGTCTCCTTCCAGCATGACACATTCTGTAGTTTTATATAGGCGAGATCATAAAATGTACAATGTCTATTCCCCCTCGTTTGTAACATCAAACGAGTAAAGACTTTACATTTTGTTTTCAGTTCGGTCCAAATTATGTAGGTAAAATTACCACTCTGGTAACTGAATGTCAGAGTTTCTGTTTTAGTTATTTTGGGTAACTATTCACCTGCTAATGTTCACCATGATAAATACTTCTAAGTCCCTCTTTTTGCTGTTCCTTCCCTCTGCTTTGAGCCAGAGGGTGAGAACCACAGTTCTCACTCGCCGGCCATGACAGTGTCCCTTTGTTGAGGTTGGGTGGGCAGTGTGCCCGCAGGACAAATAACAACTTTACATACGTAGAGTGTTACTGGACTGCAAGCAGACTATGGCTGGCAGGGACTGGCACTGCCTGGTCCCTGATGCACACCCCTGGCTGGCACCTCGCACGGCCATTCACCATCGCTGATGGGCCCAATTGCTTTGCTATTTATCCAGCTAAGCTGCGCAGGGAGTTTCCCCTCTCAGTTAAAGTGCTGACAGATCTGCCTTTGATAGTTTGCTCAGTTTGAGGGTGTGTGGTGCTGTACGTGCTTCGGTGGCAGCGGACCGGTTTTGTTTTATTCTACTGTGCACGTCACAGGGGGTGGGTATTTCTGTGTGCACGCATTTTTAAATCTCTTCCTCTTGGTGTGAGCTCATTCCATCCCTCTCGCTTCCCGATCTTAGGTACGAAGCGCTATCCCTAACCAGCATGTCAAATTTCACTCCCACAGGCTTGTGACCTGGTTTTAATTTTGGGAAGCGCCTGATTTATTGATTAGCCACATTGCAAAATGTGGGTTCATAGTCACAAAGCTTTCTGACTAATGAATATTAATTACCCAGAAGCCACTCTGTGATCCTGCGAGGGACAGCAGCCCTCCTATCCTGCATGTGCATTAATTCCAAGTGAACATTTTCTTTTTAAAGCACCCCGTGCCCCTTAGACAAACATGTGGCAGATTTTGAGCAAACGTTCCATCTGGAAGGCATTTGACATCCAAGAACGAAGACAACGGGTCCCCGGCCTACTGTCTGCTCCAACAAGGCTGCCCGACATAATCCTCAAAGGCCAAGCTCTCCCTTGGGCCAGTTTCCTCTTCGCCAATCAGTTAATTACCAAACTTGAGCTTTGGTAACTGGACAGTGGTTCGTGTCCACAACTGTGTCCACAATCCATTGTTGTATATAGCATTGCCAATTGCAATTAGGACGGGGACTCTGTTCGCGTGCACACTTCTATTTGTGAGTCAGAACGGGTTGCAGAAGTTACTTTGAGTCGGAAAGGTTCTTAGAACGCCGAAAGTAACTTCTGTGCATATCAGAATTCTTTTGCGGTCACAAAGCTTATGACCTTGTGAATTTCAGGTCTTTAAATTTCAAAATGGTTTTGTACACCGGGCCCCTGGAGCTGTTTTTACAAAAGTGATTGTTTAACACTTTCATAATATATGTCGGGTATCTCGCTGATAACAGATGTTATTACCCCAGATCCTGTTTTTATCATACTGGGGCACATTTCTTGGACCTATCCCCTACTTCTTATAGCAATGTTCTTCACTCCATGTTCTACACGACTGAGCAACTGGTGAAGAATAAACAGTTGCGACCAGGAGAATAGTATTGCACACCACCCAGTATTTACTCCTCACATGTGTTAAGTGAAGCTTCATTACAATTGAGCACAAGCACTGGTAAAGCCAATAGATCTTGCTTTTTTCAAGAGCTATTGGGAATGTGTTTTAGCCATTATGTGTAGCAGTGTGGCTGCTGTTCAGCATGGCTAAAGTTAAGTGGTGTAGGTTAGATTGGGGTAGAGGAGAATTGGTTTGAATGGTGCAGAATGGAGTAGGGTCAAATGGAGTGGGGGGGGATTGGGGTAGATGGGGTAGATTGCGGTAGATTGAGATCGGGTAGATTGGATTGGGGGAGTTGAGTAGATTAGTGTGGAAGATTGGAGTGAGGTAGTTTGAATTGGGGTGCAGTGGGGTAGACTGGAGTGGAGTAGATTGGGGTGGATTAAATTGGGGTCGAAAAGAGTAGGGTAGATCAGGGTAGATTGGGGTAGGGTGAAGTGGAATATTTTGGGGCAGAGGGAAGTTGGGTAGATTGGAGTGGGGTGGATTGAGTGGATGATAGGGTAGAGTGGAATGGAGTGGAGTTAGATTGGGGAGTAGGGTAACTGAGTGGTATTGTGTAGATTGGGATGGGGTGGGTAGATTGGAGTGGGGTACACTGGAGTCGAGTAGATTGGAGTGCGGTAGATCGGGGTGAAGAGGGGTAGATTGGATTGGAGTGGGGTAGATTAGGGTAGAGTGGAGTTGGGTATATCGGGGTAGACTGGTGTGAAGTGGGGTAGATTGGGAAAGAGTAGCGTGCATTACTTTCTGGCGGGTTGGAGTGGAGAGGGGTGGAGTGAAGTGGGGTAGAATGGAGTGAAGGGGTAGATTAGGGTAGATTGGAGCGAAGTAGGGGAGAGTGGAGTGGGGTAGATTGGAGTGAGAAGAGAGTGGGTTAGATTGGAGTAGTGTGTGGTAGATTGGAGTGGAGTACATTAGAGAGGAATTGGATAGTGTTGTGAGGTAGATTGGGATGGGGTGAGGTAGATTGGGATGGGGTGGGGTAGATTGGGTTAGGGTGGGCTAGATTGAAGTGGATTAGATTGAGGTGGGTCGGATTTGATGTAGTGGAGTGGGTTAGGTTAGATTCGAGTGGGTGGATTGGGGTGGAGTGGGTTTGCTGTGTAGCCATTCTAGCTATAGTTATTATAAACATTATTTTAGCAAACTAGGCCTGCCGCTGTGCACTTTTACCTAGATATGTTTTATTATAGCTTTGTTACACATTTGCGGTCTTGTTTTTTTTCTCTATCTAGCTGTTCTTCGCCTAGGCCAGCACTGCGTTCTTAAACAAGACATTTCTTTCACTTTGTGCTTTCTCAAGGTTGCAGTGGGATAGGTTGCCGGCAAAAGTGGTACGCTTTGTCTCTAATGTTCACAGAAACTTACACACTCTTATGTGGGGATCCTTTTTTGGAACATCAGCTGTTTTATTATAAAACACTACTTTGGCCCATGTACGTTAAAGGGAGATTCCAGCCATATGATCGCAACTGTATGCCGATTGCTTCGCTGCAGCTGCTTATGTAGACTACAGGCCTCTTGCTCAGGTGTGAGGGATGATGTCTTCCAAGGGGAACCTAAAAGGCAGAATTAAAGCTTAACATGCTGTGCACTAACATTGCCTAGGTAGGAACTGTTCTTAACGATCTTAGTGACAATATGGTAGTGTTATTTTTATGTTTCACTCTGCTTGTCATAATCTGAATCCCATTGTGCTGCATCGTCCTAGTTATTGCAATACATGCTTTATTATCTAAGATGCAGTTACTTCAATAAAACCTTACTGAACTATACTCTGCCTCTCATTGTCCTTGCATATGTGAGACTAATGTAACTGAGAGAAACGGATGAGATCTGAGTGACCACGATTTCCCTGAGGAGTCATTTGTGTCATGCGCCCGGTTGCCCAATCATCCCTGCTCTTGGGTGGAGATGAGGCACTGCTAGTTTGCCGGAAGAAAACCCGAATTAGGCCGACAGGTGTCACCTGGTTTGGGTTCAGACCCAGTCCCCTGCAGTACAATTGATTCTGCTGCCCAAATCCAGTAGTCTCATTAGGATAATGAGAACCTACGGCACAGGTTAGACTGGACAGAAGTGGGGTAGATTTGGGTGGCATGTGGTAGATTAGAGTGAAATAGAGTGGGGTAGATTGGCTAGAGAAGAATGGAATGTGGTAGATTGGGTGGAGTGAGTTAGACTGAGGTGGGATGGAGTTGTATAGATTAGAGTGGAGTCCAAGTTTGTGTGGAATAAGATAGATTGGGGAAGAGTGGAGTGGTGGTTGATTGGCGTGGCGTGGGGAAGATTAGGGTGAAGTAGGGTTGATTGGGTAGATTACATTAGGGCAGATTGGATTGGAGTGGGTAGATTGGAGTAGGGTAGATTAAGTGCGGTAGGGTGGGGCAGGGTGGGGTGGGGTAGATTGGAGTGGACTGGGGTAGAGTGTGGCAGATTGGGTAGAGTGTAGTGTAGTACATTGGAGTCTAGTAGATGGTATATTGGAGTGGAGTTGGTGGGGTCGATTGGACTTGGGTCGATTGGAGTGGGGTAGGTTGGACTGGGGTTGAGTGGGTAGATTGGGGTGAAGTAAGGTAGATTAGAATGGGGTAAATTTGAGTGGAGTGTGTAGATTGGAGTGGATTGTGGTAGATTTGGGTAGAGTGGAGAAGGGTGGAGTGAAGTGGGGTAGATTAGAGTGGAGTAGATTTGGTGATTTGGAGTGTGGTAGATTGGAGTGGGGTATGTTGTGGTAGATTGGAGTGGAGTAGATTAGAGTGGGGAGGATAGATTACAGTAGAGTTTGGAGTGGAGTCAGGGTACACTGGAGTGAGGGGGATACCTTGGAATGAGGGGGGTAAATTGGAATGGAATGGGGTAAATTGGAATGGAGTGGGGTAAATTGGAACGCAGTGAGGTAGATTGTAGTGGGGTAGATTGTAGTGGATTGGATTGGGGTACATTGGAGTGGGGTGTATTGAGGTAGAATGGAGTAGGGTAGTCTAAAGCAGAGTGGGGTGCATTAGATTTGGGTGGATTGGAGTGGATTTGAGTGGTGGGCTGTAGATTGGATTAGAGTGGGGTAGATTTGGGTAGAGTGAATCGTGGTAGATTGGAGCGGGGTAAATTGAAATGCAGTGAGGTACATTAGAGTGGGTTAGATTAGAGTAGGTTGGATTGGGGTACATTGGAGTGGGGTGGATTGAGGTAGATTGGAGTGGGGTAGATTGGGCAGAGTGGGGTAAATTTGAGTGGAGTATTATAGATTGGGGTGCAGTGGGGTGGACTGGTTAGATTGAGAGGAGTGGGATAGACTGGAGTGGCGTAGATTGGGTGGATAGTGGTAGATTGGAGTGGGTAGATTGAGGTATATTGGAATAAGTAGATTAGAGAGGAGTTGGATAGATTGCAATTGTGTTATGAGTGGGGTACATTAGAATGGAGTGGGGTACATTAGAATGGAGTGGGGTACATTAGAATGGAGTGGGGTACATTAGAATGGAGTGGGGTACATTAGAATGGAGTGGGGTACATTGAAGTGCAGTGAGGTAGGCTGGAGTGGGTTGGATTGGGGTCCTTTGGAGTGGGGTGGGTTGAAGTAGGCTGGAGTGGGGTAGATCGGGTTGGAATGGGGTACATTGGAGTGGGGTGGACTGAAGTAGATTGGAGTGGGGTAGATTGGGGTGGAGTGGGGTAGATTGGAGTGGGGTTGACTGGGTTATATTGACGGGAGTGGGATAGACTGGAGTTGAGTAGATTGTAGTCAAATGGGATAGATTAGAGTTGAGTTGGGTAGATTGGGGTGGGGTGGACTAGAGTGGGGTAAGTGGTGTGTAGTGTAGGGCTGTAGAGGGGAGTGGTGTGGTGGAGTCGCGTGTCATAGAGTATGTCAGAGTAGAGGGGTGTACAATGGAGTGGCATGTCATAGGGTAGAGTGGAGTGTTGTAGAATTGAATAGCTTGGCATAGAGTGGAGTTGTGCAGTGTGGAGTTTGCATGGTGTGTCAGCATATTGCCATTACAGACAACACATTTTCAATTCAAATGACCATTACATTTGCACCTAAATAAGTTTTTACTGCACATAAACGATAATGTGTGCAAATGTCTTTACCTAGTGTATTGATGTGTTTTGATCATATTCAAATATTTGTTTCCATCCCACTTCAGAATTACAAAAAAGGTGCTTCATTTTTACTAATTATGATATATTCTGAAACATCAGCACAGTTGATTTTTTTTGTTGTGTGCTAGTAAAAAAAACATCCTACTCCCTCGCCTCAGCAGGATTGTCAAGTAAATTCTCTCACTTTGAAGTTGGAGAGAGGAAAGTAAACACCAAGCTTCCTCAGAAGAGAGAGCTTGACATTTGACCTCTGTCTTTAAATGCACAGCAAGTGTGACTAGATAAGTACAAAATTTAAAGCCCTGTTTAATGAAAGCTGCTTGTGGAAAAATACAGTAAACAGGGTTTGGGCAGCGGGAGGGACAAATTCAAATGGGACAGCCTAAAAGAAACAAAGCCAGCAAACAGAAATCTAACAAATATGAGTTACAAACCACAAAGCCAGTGGTAAGCAACATGTGGAATCCATTCATAGGACAGCTTTCTGAGAGTCCCCAGGATGTCTTTAGCAAACCATATAGCTGCGGTGTCTGGTAGGCTTCGATTTAAAAAAAAAACTGGGGTTTGGATTGTGTAGACACCATGATACATTTTTCTTGGAACTGTCAAGCTGGAAGAGCAGTGCCCACCTGCAAACTGTCCCGAAATCCACTGATCCCCTCTTACTAGATCAACTGCAAATGGAGAACACAAACTTGTCTCTAACTTAGAGCTGTGCCATGGTGCCTCTCCACCGGTGCACTTGGTGCGAGTGATCAGCGGTGAACATTTCACTCCAGGTCTTTATTGAAAGTGTCCCCAGTTCTGAACTTTTCACCTACAAATAATGTATTTGATGGGCATTAGTGTAATTGGTTAAATGGAAGAAAAACAAAGCTACAACACCCAGAATGCTTGAGGCTGTAGCACAAAAGTCCAGAGCTGGAAACAGTGTCTGTAATGACCTGCATGGTAGTAATAATAACCTTGTGCTCAACCGTGGCACCTGAAGCATTAAAGTGCTGTTGTAGAGTTGTCCTGCAATATTGTGGCGTTTGCTGCAGCCAGAGGAGAAATAACAGCCTTGCCTAATGGTGAGCTACTGCCCTAACAGCTCAGTCGTTCCACGCGCTCTTTACTGTGACAGTATAAGCTCGTAGCCACAGACAACAGGCGCATAGCACAGTACTAGGTTTTCACTCGGCAGCATCCCTCCAAGGCTGTTGGCATGCTCTGCTCAAGTACAATCACCATTATACTTGTAGGTCACAGCGAAATTGGTCACCGGCGTTTTCTTGTACTGTGATATTACACCGTATTTATTCTACAAGTACCGTAAATTGTTGTAACACAAACAACCTCATATGCAGATTCTTTTAAAAAGTGATTGCCAGTAGCGAAGTCGTTTGGCGCACATCATTATCCGTCGGTGTTGCTGTGACTGCTGGTTTGCCCAGAGCTTGTCCTGCTCTTGTGGTATAAATCGCTGATATCCTTCCTGTATGGTTGTTGTAAAATGTGTTAAAACCTACATGTAACTGCTGTCAGTGTCCCTGGATGGCACCACTGATGTGGCTGGCACTGCACAAGGCGCTGCATTGGTTCTGTAAGTGGCAACGTTGCTGACTCCGGTCTTTGTGGCAAAGTATGGGCTTTTCTTGTACTGTCCCGCCTGTGAATGGAGCGGGTCCGCACATTGGTTAATTACTGCAGTCCACTGACAGTTTTCTGCACCTTTGTGTCCAGAGAAGAAGGCTGAGTTGTGGACATAACATTCTTCTTAATGTTAACATGTTCTTTCTTGTTAACTGCAAACACCGGCATAGGAAGACAGGGATGTCTCCCAAAGCACCCCAATTAAAGAAAAACTTCTGCCTGGATCAGGCATAATTTACATGACTAGCCTGCTGTCTGGATTGACACATCGACACCTGGATGCCTTCAGAGGAACAGCTCCACGAAAGATTTCTAGAGTTCTCTTTCCTCTGCGACCAGTTGTGATTTCGTTTCTTTAAATCTGTTGGCGTTATCTGCTGTAAAAGTCTAACTGAACAGACGTGTCCTGTTGTCTGCAGCGGCTGCCCCGCTCCGAGAGAAGGTGGGCTGCTCGGGTTCCCCCGTAGGCCTGTAGTGTGTTCCCCCGCGTGCTGTATCTGCAGCTCTGAAATGCTCTAAGTGGCTGAACAGGAAAAACTTTTAACAACGTAAACTGCATATTTCCTCCGGAATGTGGAAAGAAAGATCTGCTCGGCCTGGTAACCAAGTTTGGTCGTGCTGCTGTTTCAGATGTCACGGGGGAATGCGAGCAGTGCACTGAGGCAGCACCCCTGCGCCCACTGTGGTGATTGACTGTGGCTTGCCGGGTGTCCCAGCGGAGGAAGACCGATAGTTTGATTTGGCAGTAAATCAACCGAGGTCAAGCGTCATACGTCGGGCTTTATTTTGTGGTGGGTTGTAGGTCAAATGTGTCAGGCTGCCTGGGCGTGAAACATTGCACCAGTAACTCATTGTCTTACAAGTCCTCTTAAAGCTGCACAGCCAGCGGCCTCGATGCAGCAGCAAATGGTGCCTTCGGGGGTGAAAGTGACACCCAGTGCTTAGTTTGTAAAAGAGAAAGTGCGGGCCCCATGTTTTCCTTAGAAGCCCGGAGTCGGTCCTATGAATGTTGGTGCCTAATACCAAAGCTGCAGAGTCCTGGTTCCAGCTCCGGCCTCTTTCTGCCACCACCAGGCACCCCTGCTCGTTTACCCACTTGCAGGTTTTTTCATCCCTGCTTTTTGCCGCGTGTCGCTATTTTACCTTTCCTCTTTCTTTTTCCCACCTTTGTATTTTTCGCTCTTGCACTGGTGAAAGTCTGATGAGGAAAATGAAGTGCCGGTCCCCAAAAATGAGTACATTTGTGCCCCGCCTGCAATCGTCAGCTGAAATGGAGCACTCGTTTATACCATGCTCTGTGATTTACACTCCTGTGGGTTCAAATCTGACACCCATTGTTCGCAGCTGAAGTCACACGCTTTCGTAAGTGATTGTGGTCTCTGAGTAGATGGGGGCCAAGTGCCCAGATTGCCTAATACCAGAACTGTCTCATACTGATTCCACCTCATGCCTCTTTCTACCACACTCTCCACTTTGTCTCCTTCTCTTGGAATGTTCTTTTTCACCCCTACTGTCTCCCTGAATACATACACGGGGATGGTGTAAACACACACTGCTGAACTAGATCTGCCAACCTGAAAATAAAATTTGCCGTGGTAAGGGATGCGTGGCCTTCTAAGGGCAGGGCTTTATGTTGGCGTCTACCTTTTGAGGCCTGTCTACCACCATGCATTACCCCCATCGACCCCCTACCCCTCCCATAAAACAAGAAAAACGAAGGCTGCTGGGGCTGCAGCGATATCCTGGAGTATTTTCACACCTAGGAATGGAAAACGACTGCTTGCAGCTGCTAACGAGGAGCTGGAAATTCGCACTTATCAGTGATTTCCCGCTCCTCTTGCTTCCCACCATTTGATTTTGACTCCTCACCCCGAGACCGTGTGAAGAGAGCCAAAATTGGGTAACATGCGGTGGCACCGTGCGAGTTGGCAGGTCTGCTGAACACATATGCCATTTAACCTTCCATGCCATAGGTGCACTTAAATCACCATTTAAAGTGGACTTACAGGAACATTAAATAGGCAAAATAGGAAATTCCAATGTACAGCAGGTTTTAAAGGGGAGACATAGGCACTTGACTACTGTTTAGCAGTAGTAGAGTAGAGTTCTAAAGCCTGCAAATCCAGGCATGCAAAAATTGAGAGACCACAACCAAAGTGGGATCATGTCTTAACAATTGACCAGAAAGATTCAGAGGCTACATTTAGAGTTTTAAGACTAACAACGATAAGATAATCAATTGGGCACTTTTCAGGTCACATTTCATTGCTCAGATTTGGAGATGGCCATCTGAACCAGGTAAGAACTATTGAAGAGGAATGAAGAGAACCAGTGTAATAAGGAGATGGGGGAATGTTCTGTGTGATCTGGTGGTGTTGAAGGCTGTCAAAAGGTCAAGCAGGACCAGAAGGCCAGATTAACGCTTTGCTGAGAAGCTCATCGTCTACATCTTGGATATTTGACATCTTGTTGCTGCAGCTTGGTCAGAAACTGTGAATGAGACAGTTGCCATTTGACTTTGTTACTGGATGGGAACTGGTTTCTATGTGATCTTTACAGGGAAGGGTAGGTCTGTGATGGGCTGGGCGTTGGCTAGGATATTGGGCTTAAGTTTGTCTTTGACCAGTAACTGGGGTATTTGTCCAGTTTTAAGAGTACTGTACTGAATGCCTTGTTCTAAGGAGGCACAGATTATGGTCATGCTTTTAATAATGAGAACATCATCTTCAGTTGAGGTGGCGTTTGGAGGGGGGTCTGCATGTACTGGCATTTTGGATGCGGTCCTTTTCAAAATGTCGGGAGGCAGGATGAGAGGGATTCGGATAATATGGTGCCGCGATGCCTCAGTGTGCCTGCTGCCGAAGGAACTCCCGCGGTGTCTGAAACGTTTGTCCATGCATGCTGCGGTAGAGTCTGCTGCAGTATCAGTTACTGTGGCTTTCACGCTGTGCAATATGCCTTTCTACTTCCGTCTTGTTTCATTATGCTTAATTTGATTTTCTCCTTGTCATGTAGCAGAGGATAGATAGCTCTCCTCCTTCCTAGCAGAAAATGCTGCAGAGCATCGGAGCCAGACTGTGAAGCAGTTGCTGTTCTATGGAGGGTCTTGGACCGTGTTTGATGCCAAGTTTGGAAGACTTCTTCTACGTTGCGTATCACAAGTGGAACGTCCGGGGGCCTTCAGCAGTGGTGATGCTGGGAAGTCGTTTAGTCTAAACATTCATTTGGCGATTTCTCTTATTTGTTCCCATGTGTTGTATGAATTTTCTATAATTCTGTGAACAGCTTAGAAATGACAAGCTCAAATAAATAATTAGGCAAAGCCATAATAAATCAAACCAAGCGTTTCCCTATTAAGTTATTTTATTGCAAATATTTAAGAGATGTTGATTATCCCTGTGTCCTCTGAGTGTGAGACCTGGCGTTTTAGCCAACTGCAGGTTGCATGCTGGGACTGTAAACAGCCACATAACATGGAAAAAGGTGGACTGCAGTTCTGCATACTAAAAATCAACCCTGTAGGTAAAGGATAAAGAGGCCGCTGATAATCAAAGGGAAATCTGATGAAAAAGAACAAAAGGGCACCTCTGACTAACCCAAACAGTGTTATCAACTGCCTCTGATGTCCTAAGATTCTGTGGTCTGAATCACATCTTTGGTTTAAAGTGTTACTTGATTGGTGAGTGACACTTTGTGATTGGTAGGGATTATGGAGAAAAGGTTCGCTATCCACGTGCCTTGGAATACTCATGTTGGTGTGTAGCCACATAGCCCAGAGTGGCATGTATGGTTCCACACCCGTTGTATACCATTATTAGAGGGGCAAAGTGCAATCCATAAGTTAAGTCCGATCCCACCCTTTGTCACGTTTAGTGTCAGTTTTTTACACCAAAAATTTATGATAATGTTAGTTTCTGTTTTTTTAGTAGAAGTCCACCATGTGGGAACTGGTGTGAAGCTATTAAGCTTGTTTCACATCTGCAGAACAGCTGCCAGATTGTAAGAACCTTCACCGAGGAGTGAATTGTGTCCTTTTGACATACTAAGGACCTAGAAGCATGAAACTTGTGTGCCTTCTGAATGATGACGAGTCATGCCCCAATTTTTATATAATTTCAAAGTTTTATGGGAAACCAGTGAGATCATTTGTCTATTTTAGTTTTCTTCGGATAGATGGGCAGTAGTATCAGTGCCGGGCCTTATTTGTACCAGATCTATAGGATATCTTACCACTCCGTAAATAATCTTCATATAGATTCTTAGTGTGTAAACGTGTTGCATGTTCACATCCAAAAATCTGTCATGGATGCTCTCTTGTGGATAACTATTACACAGGCTTGCTCAAATGGGAATGCAGTCATATGATTCCTAGTTGAGAGGTTTCAGCCATGGAGGGAAAACACTTCCTGAAACCTGGCCTTAATCTCCGGTTGTTAGAAAACTTTAGGTTAGTGTATACCTGTTGTATCTTTTGGACTATAAGAAAAAGTGTGATGCTAGATCCCAAAAAGGTACTCTTGTTGGACTTCTGAAGTGTGCTTTCATCAACATGCTCTTAGGTGAGTTTCTCAGTAATGCATAGTAAAATAGTAACTGCTGCGTGTGTGCTTGTTGGGCAGGCAGGGTAGTGAAGTCAGAGTTGTGTATGTTAAGTCCATTGGTTTGACTTCTCATTGGGTCGTGAATATTATTTTGATGTGATGGTATCACTGGGTGGTAGTTCTATCCCTTGGCTGGCTTGAGCTGGGCGACTGCACCAATTTCTTTTGCACCGTATGACAGCTCGATTTGTGGTGTGAGCTATCAGTATTAAAATAATGGTGGGCCCTAGTATTTTGTGGGCTGTTAATAATGTTTGGAAACGCACGTGCTTGTGCTGAATAGCATTGTAAATCAGTATTGTCAGTATACCTGCCTCATGTAGGTAAAGTGAGTACTTCCTACCTAAGAACGGCTGGTCTACAAGTTTCACTTTGGCCACAGAGAAAATCAAAGCATTCTCCGAGAATTAGTTTTTTAAGAAGAAATGTTATTCTTATGTAAGTTTCTCTGAATTCTGTTAAGTGTGTTTTTTGTTGTAGTAAATTCTCGATGCAGTTTTACATTGTCTCACTTTTGTCCTCTTAAAATTGCAATTTCTTTCACATTGTACTGCGCTGTAGCGTGGCATGGCATTGAACAGTATTGAAACTGCATTACATTGTGTGTAAAGATAATGTTAAGGGATAGAAGAGCTGGCTACATGTCTGACAGGGTCCAACTTCACCTCAGGAGTCTGCCTTTTTTTGGACTTGAGAGCTGAGGGAGAGTCATGCCCAAGCTAGGAGATTGTGGCGACACTTGTGGGCATGCAGAGAGGAATTGCTGCAGAACTTCTGTGATGCAATGCCGCCTTAAAGGAATGGATATGTTTCATATACAACTTCTCCAATTATTCCTGTAAGGGGAAAGCATTCTACCCCTAGAGGTAGTAAAATGTTTTCCTTTAGTAACAGATTGCTGTGATGTTTGGGGAAATGGCACAAAGGCAGCGCCTTTCACCATAATTTGAGCAGTATTTTGTGATATATTCTAGGAACCCAACACATATTCTTTACACCCACCTCTAGCATCCTGCACAGTTGTGGATATCACCAATTCTTTCTACAGAGTGCCCAGATATTGTGGCACTCCATAAACGCACCTTTCCTATTTTATTATTTATAATCTATTTCCTGGTGTGCAATCATGTCCCAGAGCGAGGGTGCACTTTACAATAATGGGCTTTCCTATGGCTCTTTGTAGATCTAAAATGAATCTGCTTTCATAGGTGCAGGGGCATTGAGAGCAGAAACACTTTACGTAGCAGAAACTCTTGGTAAGTGCAGCTTGGATAGGTATATAGATGAGATGGAATGTTGAGAGGTGGTGGCAGACACAAAAGACAATAGCAGTACAACATATGGTATTCGTGTTTGTGGTAAGGTAGGAGGTATATCTTCAGTCACAGTAGGGGGCCAACCTGTTAGTGCTTTGTGAACCCACTGGTAGGTGGGACTCCACCAATATCTGTTTAGGTGGCTCTCAAGTTTGAGGAAACATTTGAGTGCCATCTCTAAAGTTTGCATGAGAGTAGTAGCCTGGATACCACCTGGGCAGGCAGTCCAGTGCAGCTGGAGCATGGGTAGAGGATGGATGCTAGAAAAGAAACAGAACTAACTTTTTGCAGAGCACAGTAATCACGAGGAAGAATACTGGCAAACAGGCTTAGCAAATAAGGGTGACAGGAGAAGGGTCATGGACCACCTTGACATAAAAGATGAAGCAGTTGAACTGGAATCCCCAACTGTCAGTCTGCCGAGATGGGCAATCCAATTATAGTGTTCACATCTGAAATGGGCATTCCTACTCCTGCTTTTAATGTGAAGCAGGCGGTCCTGCGGGCCAGCACAGCTCTGAAACAGCCAACCCTTGAACACAGTGGGAGACTGAATTCGACAGCCCCAGACAAGTCTGGCGTTTACAAACTTACTATTCATTACAGATACCAAACAGGCCATCTTATGGTCGAGTCAACATTTTGAGTGGTATTGACAAGCCATGTAGTGAGTCTTGCCCGTTCCTTTAGGATTGTGGCAGTAGTCAGGTTGTGTAAGAAAACCGTTTTCGTGGCAGTGTTAAAATGGTGCCTCTGCAGCAGCCATTTTAACCCCCAGCCTCAGGCATGCTTTGGATTCCTCGATTACCTGCTGCAAACACATTAATTGCTGCAAGCAGTGCATTGAAACCAGGGCTATTTGTACACCTGTTTGTTGGCAGTGCTCGGCACGTCGGTCCCCATGAATGTGCTCTGTGTTCGTCTTTTGTACAGAGCCAGGCGGTATTAAGAGTCCCTGGTGAGGTCAGGCACGCGCTGTGGCGCTGCCTCCCATTGTTCTCTCTTCCGTCTGACAAGCTGAACTGCATTTTACATTTCGCAGCCCCGCGCGCCACTTTAATGTCTGTTATCGGTGACGTTGTTATCTCGGCGCTCGGAAGGTGAGCCGTAAATGGGCTGAGAGCTTCTGCAGTCACGTGTGGCCTCTGAGGCAGCTCGTTGTTCCCACACACGTACAACACTAAGTAGGTTTGTGATATCTGGTGCTTATAAGACATGTTCTGAGGCAAAACCTTCAGTACATAGTCTTTCTAGGGGCTTGGCCTGGGGGGGGGGTGGGGGGTGCGGTGGGTGGGATGACCAGCAAAAGGCTTTGTGACTGTTATGCTCCTGGACGTCCAGTTGTCCTTTGTTCTGCTCTCTGAAGGATGCAACGGCGGGGGAGGTGGTCCTGCAAGTGGTGCTCTCTCCTTAGCCAGCGATGTGGCAAGGGCGTGGTAGGCTGTAAGCAGACAGGGAAAATGAACTCCTCTTTACCAGTGTTGGATAATAAATGTCAGCCATAGTTTGAATCCAGTGAGTCCCTCCTAGATCTGGTCCGGGTGCCACTACACACGCTGCACTGCTGGTAGGTGCACTGTGTACTGAGCAGGTTTCATGTTAGGAGGAAGCTGGTGCGTGTTCATGGAGTAGTGGTGCAGGTAGGGTTTCAAGGAGCTGGCATGTGAGGCCTTGGGTGGAGGTCTCTGAATCACGGCAAGTGAGGGACCTTTGTAAATTGAACACTAATGGTGTGTGCAGTTGGGACGTGTTCAGGTGGCATTTATGATGTAGCCCCTTTTCATTCCCAAATGGCATCCGTCCCCGGTCCATTTGCTCTCACTGGTATTTTATCTCAAGAGTTTGTGGGATAAGTGCTTCAAGCCGGTTCTCCAAATGCAGGGGCAATTGATGGCTTGACTGTAGACAGGGAAGGGCTAGTATGATGTGGTCCTCCCACAGGCTGTCTCGCCGGCTGCAGAGAATGACTAGCCGGGTCTTTCAACTTGCTCGTTTATACAAACATCTACCACAACCATTGCAAAAATCAAGCCACAGCCCAAACGGGCGGCGCTAGGAGCCCTCTGTCTCACTTTAAAGTTTTTAGGTTACATCTTCTTTAATAGTTAGTTGAACATTTACTATTATTCTTATATTAACATGTCAAATCAAATCAAATCATTAACATTTATAAAGCGCGCTACTCACCCGTGCGGGTCTCAAGGCGCTAGGGGGAAAGGGGTTACTGCTGCTCGAAGAGCCAGGTCTTGAGGAGTCTCCGGAATGCGGAGTGGTCCTGAGGCTGGTGGGGAGGGTGTTCCAGGTCTTGGCTGCCAAGTAGGAGAAAAACCTCCCACCCGTCATGGAGCGGCGGATGCGAGGGACGGCAGCGAGCGCGAGGCCGGTGGGACGGAGGAGACGGGTGGGGGCGTAGAAGCTGAGGCGTCGGTTGAGGTATTCAGGTCCCTTGTCGTGGAGGGCTTTGTGTGTGTGGGTGAGAAGTCGGAAGGTGATCCTTTTGCTGACTGGGGGCCAATGCAGGTGTCTCAGGTGTGCGGAGATGTGGCTGTTGCGGGGTACGTCGAGGATGAGGCGGTCGGAGGCGTTTTGAATACGTTGCAGACGTTTTTGGAGTTTTGCGGTGGTCCCAGCATAAAGGGTGTTGCCGTAGTCCAGGCGGCTAGTGACTAGGGCGTGGGTCACGGTTTTTCTGGTGTCGGTGGGGATCCAGCGGAAGATCATGCGGAGGGTGAGGAAGCAGGAGGAGGACACAGCGTTGACTTGTTTGGTCATGGTGAGCAGAGGGTCCAAGATGAAGCCGAGGTTGCGGGCGTGGTCTGAGGGGGTTGGTGCGGTGCCAAGGGCCGTGGGCCACCAGGAGTCGTCCCATGCGGTCGGGGTGTTGCCGAGGATGAGGACTTCCGTTTTGTCTGAGTTCAGTTTTAGACGGCTGAGCCTCATCCAATCTGCGACGTCCTTCATGCCATCTTGTAGGTTGGTCTTAGCGCTGGCGGGGTCCTTGGTGAGGGAAAGTATAAGTTGAGTGTCGTCGGCGTAGGAGGTGATGATGTTGTGCTTGTGTACGATGTCATTAACATGTGTACTTAAAACCCAGGTTTACCTACTCTGGGGTTGTTCAAGCACTCTCAGCCCCCCTTCAATGCATGTATAGTCTCCTCCATTGTTGGCAGGGTTTGACGTTAGCTGGAAGATCTGTTTCCCTGCATTCTTCACTTCAGTGGCGTAAAATGATGCCCCTCCCTGCAGAATATGATGAGGGACCCCGGTATCTCTCACATTGCACAGGTATTCATTGGTCTTAGGCTCAATGGGGGACCACCTGAACGGTTGGGCCCATCTACACTGCCGGGGCCTGCTCGCCAAAGTGTTTATTTCTTATTCTATTCCATTGCATGCCTTTAGCAAGGCATGCATTGGCATGGCTTAGAGGGTGAAGGCATCCCCTCCAAAACAGGGAACCCTAGGGGACTCCCCACACCGCAGTGGGTGCAGGGACCTCCATTACGCTCCTACTTCACATGCATAGGGACAAGACCTGGGTGAACAGTTGTCCTCCCAAGTCCTCAAGAGCTTGTTTATCGTCAGCTCTTCGAAAACAAAAACTACAAGCAGGAATTAAATCTCAGGTGACCATGAGCGCTTATGTCCCCTCAGGGATCCCATTACACACCATAACAAACAAAGAACAAGTTAACCGGGAACAAGAATTAAATGCTGATAGAAACAACTTGTCTTGCAGAGCTTCATCTTGAGATATTAATGGCAGTCCTATCTCCAAAGACACCCAGAGGTCAGTGGGAGCTATTTCACAGCTCCATTCTTGGCCGCTGCAGAGCTCGTTATCCGTTAGGCAGGGGGCTGTTGGCCAACTGAGAAGTGGCATGTTTGACAATGTAGTCATGGCCGGCAGCCAGAGAACAAGTGGCAGCACATTCCATGGGCATGCCTGGCATGACAAACCCTGTGGGCTCAGCCAAGGCTTCATTTTTAGTTCTCTGTTACTGCAGAACGTCCAGCAGAGCTGGGATTGAAGGTTTAATTGGACCTCTAGGCTTGGGTTGCAAAATGGGGATGTTCCTGTGGCCCGATATTCATGTTAATTTTTGGCACTCGTCCAGATCCAGCAAATGGACACAGTCTCATTTGGGATCTTCATTCTAATAGTTTTCGAACTAGTGCGAAACATCCGGGTTCTGTCACTGGAGAGCACCCATCAGGAATTGCGCTCTCCTTTGAAGTCGCTAGAATTGACTAGAAAGTAATTTATTTTACTGGCTTCCTTTCCTGTAACTACAAACAGTATATACTAAAAGGATGCAGTTTTCGGTTATTGCTTCCCTCGTGCCGATTCCCTGCTCCTAGTCACAGACAACCTTCAGTTGAAAATGACAAGAAATGATCCTGCTTCGGTGCGAGCTCAATAGGGTGTTTCAGCTTCACAAAGATTCGAATAATTTGCTGCTTATGTAAGAGCAGAAAGACGATCGTACTGAAGATTTATGATTAAAGGAAAAAGTAGTGACGTCAAAGGATTTCCAATAGACAATCAACTTTTATTAGACCTTTTGCTTGTCTGTCTTAAAACATTAGGGTTGAGACTCAAAATACAGCAATCAATACATGAAACAGGTTTGCTTCTGACCTTCCCTCCCGTGCTCAATATTTCAACATATTAGTGCATTACGAACTTTCCATTTATGATTTCCTAAATGTGGTTAGTGCTGTGACCACATGATACTAGGCCTTTCCAATGTGTGCTTCAGCTCCACCTTGTAAGTTAGGGAGATGGCTGCCATTTTGATCTGCAAACTTAGTTGAAAGAATGCGTGTGAGGTCTGGATTCCTACCAGTGAGGCTTGACATTACTGCTAGGTCTATGTTGCTCCTCAAGTGTTGTCATACTAACCCAAAGTATTAATCGAAGGATGGTTTTCAGAGCATAATCGGGACATTTTTATAATTTATGTGCACTTGCAGAATCACTGTGCCTTCCTGAGGATGCTCAGATGTCTGAAATGGGCTAGTTGCTCCCATTTCATCTGGGCAAAGGCGGGGATTTTTAGTGAAATCCACACAACAGAACTCTGTGGAAATCCACTCATTAAATGGAGCCTCTCCTCGAATCCACTGTAAGTAAAAAGCCATCATAGTGAGCAAGATGTCATCTTTTCTTTTTTATTGGTACCACCGTACAAGCCTGTGCTTTACAAGTTCATTGCCATAAAGTTGCTTGTTTTCAACAAACATCTCCAGTCCGAGCATGTTCAGCTCAAGCTTTCATCCTTCGGATTTAAATATGAGAACCATGTTTTGTTCATATTCTTGCTATGTGACAAGTGGCAAAGGGCACACAAGTGCTATATAAATACATGGTAAAGAAAGCCCCCATTCATAATAGCAAAGAAGGATGGCACCCAGGATCCGCATATTCGTGTTCCCATCACTAAATATATGCTACAATACAACGTTGAAGGCTTGAAAGTTGCGAGCAAGCTTCCAGGCGGTTCCTTCTCAGTGCTTTATTTGCCTTGGGATTCATCACAGCATAAGACATGGGATAATGAAAGAATTAGACGAATATGATGTATTCTGGTTTCATTTACTTTTCTGTAGGGGTGTTTAACGCATTCAGCCCTTGTCCTGGAAGGTTTCTTTTCTACATGTATCCATTCTATGACTTTTTAATAGGTTGGAATGGTCGCTTCTGTGCATTTGTATTAGGTTAAAGTATGTTTATGTTTTGTATTGTTGGAACATACAAGATGACTGTACCACGTACTGTCGTTTGTCTGACATATGAAGATCATATAATCCCCTTTTGGCTGCAGAAAAATGAGAACGGAGCTAATGTCTCCTTTCAGCTGCAGTGTGAAGAGGTTTGGGACAAGGTTGCAATAGTACCATGTTTATTGACACTCGGAGAGGTGGGCGAGTGGTGCACGGGCTCCGGGTGACATGCAGGTGACATCTACGGGTCTAGGACCAGCAGAACCCGTGGCAGGAGGAGGCCTGGATTCCCCTTCGCAGACCGAGGGCCAAGGTGCAATCGTAGTCACAAAGGCAGGGACAGTGAGTGACTTTGCAGGTAAACGGTCTGTTGCCCCTCTTAGTCAAGGCCTGCTCCCTTAAACTCTCTTGATTTCGAAACACTGCAGAGCAAAGAATGAAAGCGCATCTGAAACTGTGCTCGTTCTCTAAAGTGGTGTCAATTTTAGTCTGCTTAGTAAATCTTTTTGTTCAGAGCAGAGCTCGGGTTGCAACGGGCTGCCCGTCTATTTTCATCCCCCCTATGGCCCATTTTGCTGACATTGTGTAGGAAAGTACCATCTTGCCTGGCATGTTACCCCAATTTTTCACTGTATATATGTTGTTTTAGTTGTATGTGTCACTGGGACCCTGCCAGCCATGGCCCCAGTGCTCATAAGTGTGCCTGAATGTGTTACCTGTGTTATGACTAACTGTCTCACTGAGGCTCTGCTAATCAGAACCTCAGTGGTTATGCTCTCTCATTTCTTTCAAATTGTCACTAACAGGCTAGTGACCAATTTTACCAATTTACATTGGCTTACTGGAACACCCTTATAATTCCCTAGTATATGGTGCTGAGGTACCCAGGGTATTGGGGTTCCAGGAGATCCCCATGGGCTGCAGCATTTCTTTTGCCACCCATAGGGAGCTCTGACAATTCTTACACAGGCCTGCCACTGCAGCCTGAGTGAAATAACGTCCACGTTATTTCACAGCCATTTCTCACTGCACTTAAGTAACTTATAAGTCACCTATATGTCTAACCTTTACCTGGTAAAGGTTGGGTGCTAAGTTACTTAGTGTGTGGGCACCCTGGCACTAGCCAAGGTGCCCCCACATTGTTCAGGGCCAATTCCCCGGACTTTGAGAGTGCGGGGACCCCATTACACGCGTGCACTACATATAGGTCACTACCTATATGTAGCTTCACAATGGTAACTCCGAATATGGCCATGTAACATGTCTATGATCATGGAATTGCCCCCTCTATACCATCCTGGCATAGTTGGCACAATCCCATGATCCCAGTGGTCTGTAGCACAGACCCTGGTACTGCCAAACTGCCTTTCCCGGGGTTTCACTGCAGCTGCTGCTGCTGCCAACCCCTCAGACAGGCTTCTGCCCTCCTGGGGTCCAGCCAGGCCTGGCCCAGGATGGCAGAACAAAGGACTTCCTCTGAGAGAGGGTGTTACACCCTCTCCCTTTGGAAAATGGTGTGAAGGCAGGGGAGGAGTAGCCTCCCCCAGCCTCTGGAAATGCTGTCATGGGCACACATGGTGCCCATTTCTGCATAAGCCAGTCTACACCGGTTCAGGGACCCCTTAGCCCTGCTCTGGCGCGAAACTGGACAAAGGAAAGGGGAGTGACCACTCCCCTGACCTGTACCTCCCCTGGGAGGTGCCCAGAGCTCCTCCAGTGTGCTCCAGACCTCTGCCATCTTGGAAACAGAGGTGCTGCTGGCACACTGGACTGCTCTGAGTGGCCAGTGCCATCAGGTGACGTCAGAGACTGATAGGCTCCTTCAGGTGTTGCTAGCCTATCCTCTCTCCTAGGTAGCCAAACCCTCTTTTCTGGCTATTTAGGGTCTCTGTCTCTTGGGATTCCTTAGATAACGAATGCAAGAGCTCATCCGAGTTCCTCTGCATCTCTCTCTTCACCTTCTGCCAAGGAATCGACTGCTGACCGCGCTGGAAGCCTGCAAAACTGCAACATAGTAGCGAAGACGACTACTGCAACTCTGTAACGCTGATCCTGCCGCCTTCTCGACTGTTTTCCTGGTGGTGCATGCTGTGGGGGTAGTCTGCCTCCTCTCTGCACTAGAAGCTCTGAAGAAATCTCCCGTGGGTCGACGGAATCGTCCCCCTGCAACCGCAGGCACCAAAGAACTGCATCACCGGTACCCTGGGTCTCCTCTCAGCACGACGAGCGAGGTCCCTTGAATCCAACAACTCTGTCCAAGTGACTCCCACAGTCCAGTGACTCTTCAGTCCAAGTTTGGTGGAGGTAAGTCCTTGCCTCCCCACGCCAGACTGCATTGCTGGGAACCGCGACTTTTGCAGCTACTCCGGCCTCCGTGCACTTCCGGCGGAAATCCTTTGTGCACAGTCCAGCCTGGGTCCACGGCACTCTAACCTGCATTGCACGACCTCCTAAGTTGTTCTCCGGCGACGTGGGACTCCTTTGTGCGACTTCGGGTGAGCACCGTTTCACGCATCCTCGTAGTGCCTGTTTCTGGCACTTCTGCGGGTGCTGCCTGCTGCTGAGAGGGCTCCTTGTCTTGCTCGACGCCCCCTCTGTCCCCTGACGCAATTGGCGACATCCTGGTCCCTCCTGGGCCACAGCAGCATCCAAAAACACTAACCGCACGATTTGCAGCTAGCAAGGCTTGTTGGCGGTCTTTCGGCGGGAAAACACTTCTGCACGACTCTCCACGGCGTGAGGGATCCGTCCTCCAAAGGGGAAGTCTCTAGCCCTTGTCGTTCCTGCAGAAACCTAAGCTTCTACTGCCCAGTAGCAGCTTCTTTGCACCCACAGCTGGCATTTCCTGGGCATCTGCCCATCTCCGACTTGCTTGTGACTTTTGGACTTGGCCCCTTTGTTCCACAGGTACCCTCGACTGGAAATCCATTGTTGTTGCATTGCTGGTTTGTGTCTTTCCTGCAGAATTCCCCATATCACGACTTCTATGTCCTTTGGGGAACTTTAGTGCACTCTGCACTCACTTTTCAGGGTCTTGGGGTGGGCTATTTTTCTAACCCTTACTATTTTCTAATAGTCCCAGCGACCCTCTACAAGGTCACATAGGTTTGGGGTCCATTCGTGGTTCGCATTCCACTTTTGGAGTATATGGTTTGTGTTGCCCCTATCCCTATGTGTCTCCATTGCATCCTATTGTAACTATACATTGTTTGCACTGTTTTCTAATACTATTACTGTATATTTTGGTATTGTGTACATATATCTTGTGTATATTTGCTATCCTCATACTGAGGGTACTCACTGAGATACTTTTGGCATATTGTCATAAAAATAAAGTACCTTTATTTTTAGTATATCTGTGTATTGTGTTTTCTTATGATATTGTGCATATGACACTAGTGGTACTGTAGGAGCTTCACTCGTCTCCTAGTTCAGCCTAAGCTGCTCTGCTAAGCTACCATTATCTATCAGCCTATGCTGCTAGACACCCTATACACTAATAAGGGATAACTGGGCCTGGTGCAAGGTGCAAGTACCCCTAGGTACTCACTACAAGCCAGTCCAGCCTCCTACACATGTCACAAGAAACACCAGGATAAAGCGAAGCATTGCAATAACCAGATTTAACTGTGTACAACCATATTCAAGGCTGTGAGTTTGATGTTGAATTTATTTCAGATTGGTGAACTAAATTTTTCAATTTTCTGACAATACAGCAGTGAGACTGTACCTACCAGTGTTCTGTATTCACCGAGTTCATATTTGGGATGCTTCATACTGGAAATAGACTTTTTTGAAAATCCAAATTGCAAATTGGGTATGGATCAGTTTTTTAAGTATGCATACATTTAATAAAGCATTCTTTATTTTAAAATTGTATATACAATTAGACTGCTATTTTTAGACTGCTTTCTTTGGTACAATGAATTCGTACTCAGAGGAACCTAACCGCTCCACCTTATCCCCGTTCTGTCCACATCTACTCATTCCCTGTTTTAAACTTTAACATCTGTCATGAGTAGGGCTGTGGAAGTCCTAACAAGTGACGTAGAGAAAATTAGACTTCCATCTTCCATCGCTAGTTGCCCTTACTTCCTGGGAGCTTGCTCCTTTTCGGATGGGAACTCTTGATGGCTTCTTTAGAGCGGGGTCATCTTGCTGCTTGAGCGGGCAGCGCTTACTTACTGAGCGAAGCTTTCATGAGCGGTGCTGTTTGGTCCTTTAATCAGGCCTGATTGCGTCGGCCGGCTGACTTCCTGGCTTTATATATACACTGCTTTTGAATGACTGGGGCAAAGATATAGGTTTTGGTTTTAACTAGAATAGTGCCATCCCTCACAATTCTAAGAAACCTTTGTTTAATCATTGAAATGATTATGGACATCAAACAATTATGGATTAGCTTTCAATTTCCTAGCAGTCAAGTATATATGTTTTTTTACTTTAAATGAAACCAAATAACTTTTTCCACAATAAGACCTGACCATTTCTGCTTCAGTGCTGATAAAACAATTGGTTTTGGTACAAACTGAGGATTGCAGTTATGGTTTTTCAGATGTTGCATTGCTAATTGACAACTGCATGCATAGAAAGCAGTCCTCGTCATTTCTTTGCTGTTGGTATTAGGTCTCAGCCAACCAGACAACACAATTTTCTGGTATGCTAAAGACATCTTGGGGACTCTCAGTATGTGGATCTAGGAATTAATTCCGCTCTTTGATTTCCATTTGCTTTGTGGTTTGTAATCCATACTTTATGGCTTTCAATTTGCTGGCTTTTTTGATTTAGTCTGTCCAGGTTCAGTTTGTCCCTCTCGTTGCCTAAACTTTGTTTTTTGTATTCATCCACAAACACGCTTTTTGTTAACAGGTCTTTAAAACATTTTCTTATCTTGACACGTTTGCTGTGTATTCAAAGGCCAAGGTCAAATGTCAGGTGCTGTCTTCAAGTGTGCTTGTTTTCTTTTTTTTCTCTGACTTCAAAGTGAGACAATTTATGTGACAATTTCGCAGGACCCTGGGGGTAGGAAAGAGTTTTTATTTTTTTTAGCACACATCAACATTTGAATGAACTGTGTAAGCATTTCAGAATATATCAGAATTACGAATGCACAATGAAGCACGTTTTGTTATTTCTGAAGTGTGTTGGAAACAAACACTTTATTATAATCAAAACACATTAGTAAACTAGGTAATGCAATTTCCATACATTTTCGTCTGTGCACTGTATAGTTTTATTAGTAAAGCTGTGTGTTTGTGCAAATTTTATGCAAATTTCAATTGAAAATGTGTTATCTGTAATGGCAGTGTGCTACCACACCATGAATACTCCACTCTACACCACTGCACTCTACGCTGCACCACTCCACTTTACACCACTCCACGGCATTCTGCACCACTTCACTTCCTGCTATGCCTCTCTACCCTGCAAGATTCTGCTCTGTGCCAATGCACTCTTTGCCACTATACTGTACAACACTGTACCCTCTGCGCCACTGTGCTTGCACCACTCCGGTCTAAGCCACACCAATCTACTCTACACAACTTCACTCTATTCTACTGTACTCTATGCCACTCTGCAACACTGCACTTTACACCATGGACTTTAGGCCAATACACTCTACACCAGTGCACTTTACTGTGTAACATTCAACTCTGTGCCTCTGAACTCTGTGCCAATCCACTGTATGCCACTCTAATCTACCTGCACCACTGCACTTTATGCCACTGCACTCTACACCACTTACAGTACACTATTACACTCTATGCCACTATACGCAACTGCACTCTACCGTGCACCACTCCACTCTATGCCACTTCACTCTACTCTGAAACAATCTACTACTCTACTCCCCTTCACCCTGCGCCACTCCACTCTATGCCACTGCACTCTACGCCATTCTACTTCTAACCACTGCACTCTATGCCAATGCACTCTACACAACTGCATTCACTGCACTTATGCCACTGCACTCTACTCTGCATCACTGTACTCTATGTCACTGCTCTCTACGCCACTAAACTATACTCTACCCACTGCACTCGGACACTCTACTCTGCAACACTGTACTCTCTGCCAGTGAACTCTTTGGCACTCTACTCTAAACTACTTCACTCTATGCCACTGCACTCTATGCCACTACACTCCATGGCACTATAATGTGCTCTGCACCACTCTACGCCACTGCACTCAATGCCACTCAACTCTACTCTGCACTCTGCGCCTCTGAACTCTGCCACTCCCCTCTGTGCCACTGCCCTCTGCATCACTCAAATCAACACCAGTGCACTCTGCACCACTCTATGGCACTCCAGTCTAAACCACATCAATCTACTCTACACAACTTTACTCCACATTGCTGTACTCTGTGCCACTCTACAACACTGCACTCTACGCCATTGCACTCTAGGCCAATACACTCTGGACCAGTGCACTTTACTGTGTAATACTCAACTCTGTGCCCCTGCACTGTATGCCAATCCACTCTATGCCACTCCAATCTACTCTACACCACTGCACTCTATGCTACTGCACTCTACACCACTTTAATTTACACCATTACACTGTATGCCACTCTACGCAGATGAACTCTACTGTGCACTGCTCCACTCTGCCACTCCACTCTACAACAATCTACTACTTACACTACTCTACACCACTCTGCCACTTCACTCTACGCCAATCTACTCCTAACCACTGCACTCTGTGCCTGTGCACTCTACACACCTGCACTCTATGCCACTGCACTCTACTCTGCATCACTATACTCTATCCCACTGCTCTTTAGTCACTGAACTCCACTCTATACCACTGCACTCTGGCTCGCTACTCTTCAACACTATACTCTCTGCCACTCTACTCCACACTACTCCACTCTAAACCACTTCACTCTGTCCCACTACACTCCATATCGCTATACTCTACTCTGCACCACTCTACACCACTGCACTCTGCCACTCAACTCTACTCTGCACTCTTCTCCACTGAACTCTGCTACTCGACTCTGTGCCACTGCCCTCTGCATCACTCAAATCTACACCATTGAACTCTGCACCATTCTATACTACTCCAGTATAAACCACATCAATCTATTCTACACACCTTCACTTCACACTACTGTAATCTGTCACTCTACAACACTTCACTCTACAACACTGCACTCTGCCAATACATTGAAAGCCAGTGCACTTTACTCTGTAACACTCAACTCCGTGCCCCTGCACTCTATGCCAATCCACTGTATACCACTCCAATCTACTCTGCACCACTGTACTATATGCCACTACACTCTACACCATTAAACTCTGTGCCACTCTGCGCAACTGCATTCTACCGTTCATCATTCTACTCGGCATCACTGTACTCTGTCCCACCGCTCTTTGTCACTGCACTACACTCTACACCACTGCACTCTATGCCACTACACTCCATAGCGCTGTACTCTACTCTGCACCACTCTATGCCACTGCACTCTGTCACTCAATTCTACTCTGCATTCTACACCACTGAAGTCTGTCACTCGACTCTGCGATACTGCCCCTCTACACCACTGCATTGTACGCTGCTGAATTCAGTGCTACTGCACACAAGACCACTGCACTCTGACACGCTAATCTGCAACACTCTACGCCGGAGCACTCTACACCAGTCTTCTCTACTCTATGCTACTCTAGTGTATGCCACTCTACGCGACTCCTCACTATGCAACTCAAATACATGGCACACTTCCACTCAACTTTAAAACACTCTGCTCTTCGCTATTCTGAACTGCAGGCACGCTGGTGAAAAACATGGCTAAAACACATTGGCAAAGCCAATATCTCTTGCTAGGAGGGCTCTGTTGGCTTTTCCAATGCTTGTTGTTTGTGGGTTGGTCACCGTCTGTAAGAGAAACCTTCTGATTTCACTTGGACTCCACCCATTAGCTGTATATAAGAAAATGTAATGTCTTTGGTTTCTTTAAAGAATTGTGGCCATTACTTACATTTTTAAATATAATTTTTACGGTGTGTCACTTATCCCTAAGTCGTTATATGTTGGTTATGTATCGAAGTAATTTACAATTGAAATGATGAGACTATTTCGTAGTGCAGTATGTTACCAATGGGCTAATTTCAGTTACCCACGGGCACCTAAAATCGGAGACTTCAAAAGTCATTTGTTGGGTAGCAGTACTTGTGCCAGGCTGGATCAGTAAGATCGTAGGGTGCGACAGTCAATGGGCGAGCGAGTAAACCGGTTGACAATAGGCTGGCCCTAAGAGGTGACGTGTCATTGATCCTAGCAGTCGGAAGACTGACTCCGTTCGTTCATCCCAAAACAACTGAGCTCCTAATAGCAGCAGATGGAGTATGTGTAAGCTACATATGGGGCATTCTCATTAACAGACCTTCTGGCAACAACAGGGGCATCAGATGGGTGGTGCATTGGGTGATGGACCATCGGTGGTTATAGGTGAAAGTGGGAAGGAGGTTCGGACAAAAAGAGGCAGAGGGAAAGGGAAACTACAAACAGTAGCAGTGGCAAACAGTGTCATCAGAACTTAATTATGCAACAGTCTATGACAGGCCTTAAACTGAGACCCCAGTAGTGGTTGACAGATCAGGGCAGAGTGTGTGATTCCCAAAACAAGGACAATGAACAGCAAGAGAAGAGCAGTTGAGACGCAGCACAAGCCCCTTTACCACCCAAATTCCCTTCACCACCCTAAACCCTAAAACACCCGTACCATCCAAATACTTACTCTGAGCACAACTGCAGCACCAACTGCTGAACAGAATTACACCAAATATGGCAGAAAGCTGGCTCTTGGTCCAGAGAGAGTTTTTTTTTAATGAATTGGTATAATTCCGTTCAATAGTTTAGAGATATTAGAGTTTATACAATATAGATATCTAGGCACATATATAAACCGCAGATCCAACTGTTCCCGTGCTGCTATACACTTCAACAAGGAAGAGTTGGCAGTCATCTTGAGACAGCCAAGTCCCACAGAAAAGATTACAAAATAAGAAAATAGGCCACCCTGAGCCCCTAGCCTTGGTCTGGGGTCCCCCACGGTCCAGCAGTGGCTAAAAAGCATTTTTTTAAAAACAAATCTCAGAAAAATCTGTGGATGGAGTTTAAAAAAAAAAAAAAGAAATGGGTGGTCTCCCACCCCTTTCTTTAATTTTGCCTCTGGGTGGGCCAGTTCCCAGGAGCATTGGGGGGGTCAAAAAGGAGAGGGGTGAGCAAGGCCCCCCTCCTAGGGCTTGTATTAGCCCTGGGGATCGCCACTTCCCCAGGGCGATCACAGATAAATATGCGGGGGAGCTGCGCAAATTCTGGAGAAAGATGCAAGAGGAATAACCACATCGTCAAATGCACACAAGGGCACTGGTGACATTTCCTTGAGCTCCATTAGGTAGCTTTAGTGTAGAATACATACCCAAGGAGGCAGAAAGAACTCCACTTGGGTAGATATTTCATGCAAAACTGTGGACTCTTGCTGGATAAAATGGTAGATGAGGTTCCTTTGTGGCAGAATCATTCACACAACTACTGACAAACTCACACAGACATTCACACACCCACTCACAGACCCACTGAGACACTCACAGAACCGATGAGACACTCATGTACCCTCGCAGAGTCCCACCAGGACATTCATGCACCTACTTTTAGACCCACTCAGACTCTCACACATACACTCAGACGTGCCACACAGACACTCACACACCCACTCACACACTCTCACACCCACTGTCACACCGAGAGACACCCTCTTTCACCCACTCTCACACCCAGACACTCTCTAACACCTATTGTCATACCTAGAGAGAAAGGCCCTGCACCCAACTCCTGTCGCACACAGCCTAGGGCTGTGCGCATCGCAGGGTTGGGGGGGGAGGGTGGCTGCAGTGACTGGCCTCAGGCCAGGCCCTGTGGCCAATTCCCGCCGAACTACCATAGAAATCACTGAAAAACCCAAAGGTTACAGGAACGTTATAGTTAGGAAATAGAATTTGAAAATAAAATAAAAATTCACAAAAAAAATAAAGGTTACTAGGACATTATAGATAGGTTCTGAATTTACTCGCACAAAAACGGAGAAATTCAGCAGTTAAAGTTAGTTGCTTCAAGTAACTATAACTAGTGGCCTAAGGTAACTATAACTCGCACCCTCACCATGCACTGCTAATTACCCCAGATATTACAGCATTCATGACAACTTTTATACTGTCAATATAAATAGCAATGAAACATTAGAAGTCACATTATTGAAGAAAAAACAGTGCATGGCGGGAGTTATATTTACCTTAGGCTGTGAGTTATAGATCCTTGAAATAAATCCAAGTATAACTGCTGAATTTCTCTGGTTTTGTGTGAGTGAACTCAGAACCTAACTATAACGTCCCTGTAACCTTTAAGTGAATATTATTTATTTATATATATATATATATATATATATATATATATATATATATATATATATATATATATATATACATACGCACACGCACACACACCTCCCCCCCCACACACCCACCAGATGAATACTTATTTCGTTGTAAAGGCATGAATGGTAAAAACTTGTGTGGTAAAGGCATTGCGTGGTAATGGACATGTGGTAAAGGCAATGCATGGTAATGACTGTGTTGTAAATGATGTTTTCCGTATTGCATTTTTGTCCTCTTTGCATTTTCTATGTGAATGCTTTAAAACTCTTGGACAATAACGACCTTGCATTGGTCCAGTAAAAGGAAGGTATTGAAATATTTCTTGCTAAAAGGGCTAACCTTCATAGAGGCCGTTCACTGACTTCTAACTTTCCTTTCTGATAATTGAATGCCAAGAGAATAGAGAGCCTTGCATTACTAGAGATCTGAAGGGTAGGGAGATACTTACCCTGAAAATGTTGGGAGCGGCAAATTACTAAGCGAGCTCCACAAACTACTGTGAAATTGCTC
Organism: Pleurodeles waltl; assembly: GCF_031143425.1. Lineage (NCBI taxonomy): Eukaryota > Metazoa > Chordata > Amphibia > Caudata > Salamandridae > Pleurodeles > Pleurodeles waltl. The sequence continues at coordinate 275,425,693 of NC_090451.1, read as the reverse complement.
CTTGAAAGCTTTTTAAGCACCCTACATCATTCAGGTTTGTATTGTATCAGTATCTGATGAAGCATTTAGTTATTATCCAGTTCCGTCACATGATATAAACCACTCCTGGGCCAAGCATTAAGGGTCTCGTTGTCCTGTGAGGTTTGCTTCCCAGAACTTACTGTTACTTCAAATGAATGATCATGTGACACATTAATGATGTACACATGGACCCAACACAGACTAAGTGCAGTTGTGGATGAAAGCCAAGTATACTGGCGGGAGACTTTAAACGTGGGTGACACTCAATCAAGCCAGGATATCAGTCCCTATCTTTTCCCAACCTTGAAGGCCTCTGCTCAGAGGCATCTTCACCTTTTCTTTCAGTGCTTGGAATATGCCAAGCTGGGATATCGATTATTTATCTTTTATGTAGAAGTGCTGTCTTGTGTGCTTGCTTCATTTGAAGCATCATTTTCTTTGTTGCTGTAAAATCAGAAACAGTGCATCTCTCAGTGGGTGAAGTGAGACATTCTAAAGTTTTGTTTTTGTTAATATGGCCCAGTGATGTGGCTGATACTCTTATTTGTTTGTGTGACTGAGGGAGTCCTTCAGCGGACTAAACTCACCTCTTATTAGACTAACTTGTTACCGTTCATTGCAAGTATCTTAGCGGAGAGCACTGACGAAGAGGTTCTTAGGCAGTCAGAACCGACTACCCGCGTCTCCTCCTTTTAAAAGTGACACCATACTAGTGTGGTTGTTTAAGAATGGCTTTATCTGTTTTCCATCCTCATGTCCTCCTTGTTGGAGGTGGCACATTCTGATTGGCTGAGGCAAGGTCCTAGCCAGGCAGAACCTGTCACTCCCATCAGGGGTGGGTGATAAGACTTGCTTTATAACCTGCGCTCCACCTTCGGTAGCTTGGCTCAGAGCAGTCAGGCTTATCACATAGGCAATGTGTAAGGCAATGGCACAGCACTTCTCCACCAAAACCACGCATAGCGGCACAAATTAGACTTCTCACACCGTATAGGTATATAAAAAATTATATTCGACACACACATTGTTAAAACAGTATGAGTATCATGTAAATTGGATCATAAATCACTTTTAGCAATAGAATTCACAGTATTAAGCCCAATGTGTGTAACACAAACAACAGTATGTACAAGTGAGACAACAATACTTTCCCACCCCGCAGTCTCATGCCTTTCAAAACGTTGTCCGAACAAAATCCACTCTAGTGTTCACTAACTTCAGTGAAACACATAAATTCAGGGTGCACCCTGGTTCCCAACATTAGCAGCAATAAGTACATACAAGGTTTGGAACACTTACACATACCACTGCAGGCTAGGCTGCACTAGTAAATCGTAATTCCACCCTCAGGAATTCACTGGCAGAACAACGTGCCCAGCAACACTACGGTGCTGCCCTTGCACTCACCCACACTCTTTCCCGCACATCCACTCTGGGATATCAGTCGGCTTGTGCACACACATACTCGTATGCACTCGTTACCTGCACCCTAATGCGGTGCCCTCACATCTGGCTATTGGATGCTACTGTGTCTGTGGGAAACCTGGGCCTAAACCTCCTGCCAACGAGCTTCAGCTATCCCGCCTCACCACGAACCAAAGGTTCAGTTAACCTTCCCCTGTATACTGGGCTGCTCGCGGCAAAAGACTCACTTGGCAGGATCCCAGGGCCAAGGTTGGAAAGACATCAGCCAATCTGGAAACAATTAGCAAGGAGATATTTGGGCCCGCCAGCCACCGCTGAGCCCAGCCCAGCCAGACAGTCCAATGTTACCAATAGTTACTAATTTCTGCGTCTCCGGAACGGGGTTGCACCGTCACGGCATGTTGACTTGAGTTGCCTTTGACACTTTAAGTTGCACACTAAGAGTTACTTGGCCTGCACCACCTGTACAAGGAGTTGAGTTATTCTAATTGTTGTGGTTTTTACCTGTTTGCAGTTCGTGGCAGAAATAGGTGTGAAACCCATTCTGAAACCTATACATTTCTGAAGAATAGGCACATTTCTGAATTAAACAGGGTAATTTGTTTAGATCCCTTGTGGTTTTCTGGAAAATAAACAGGAAAAAAAAAGGAAATAGGTCACATCATTTTCACCTGCAATTTTTTCCTCCTAATGGCTGATTGACAAATATCATGGCATTCGTCAGATCCTTCTGGTCACAGGAATATAAAGTGTTAGTTCATGGCCTAAAAACATAAGATACCCAGAGCCAAGTACTGTGTGAGCTGCAGCTTATATTGATTGTGTACTGACTATGCAGCAATTCATATGGGAAAGTCTAATGAATGAAAAACGTGAATGGGGGAAACTTATGTATTTTTGTGATGTGCACCAGAGGCCAAATTATATAATAGCTATTTTTTCACCTCTAAATTTGGGATTAACAATACTATTGTGTGATTCATAGGGCATTTCATGAAATATGTTCTTTCTTGCTTATTGTCTTACATTTAGAAGCCAACAATACAGAGAAATTCATGTGATAATACCAAATGTTAGCAAATGTTCTACTATCCTGTATTCTCACACTTCTCCGAGTATAAAAGGCACCCCACTCCTATGGCTGGGTCAATTGCCCACAATAGAAATAGAAAAGCCCCAAAAATCCGATGTGGCGACATCAAAATTTTAGCTTTGCAAATTGACCAATTTGGCAATGTGGGTAGCTGCAGTATTTGGGCTTGGGCTGGCCGCCACCCAGGGAAAAACACCAACTCTAGACATTTCTGAAAATTACACACCAGGGAGACTCCAGGATGATGTGACTTGCATGGATTCCCTGAAGTGTACCTACCCAGATTGCCCTGCAAACGTTTGCTTAAATCACACATTTTGCACAGTTTTGTGAGGGAAAGTTTTGGACTCTACAGAAGTCCACAACATTCTTACTACTCAGCATTGCCAAACTTTGCCTGAGTAAAAAACAGTACCCCACTTGTTTGGCTATGCATTTTTTCCAGTGAATCGATAGGCCTCAAAATGTACCATAGATACATCACATCTTCTCCATGGCTTCTACTTATGGAAACCTACTAAACCAGATTTTCTGAAAACTAGACTCCTAGGGGAGTCAGGGTGGTATGACTGTATGGATCCCATAATGTTTGCTTACCCAGAATGTCCTGAAAAACTAAAAGTTAAACTAAATACACACGGTTTCCTCACATTTCTGTGAGTGGAAAATTCCAGACCCTGAAGGGATCCACAGAATTCCCACCACACAGTATTCCCATGCTTCTCCTGATGAAAGACTGCCAATATGAAGTCATTATGGTCTTTGTAGGGTGAGCAGAAAGACTGTTAGGCCCTTCATGGGGTGGGCGTAAAACCCATCACCTGGGTGCTGGGTGGGCAGCACCACTCTCTTTGTTTATCATTTTGTTCATCATTTTGTTCCCTGTTGCCTAGTGCGCTTTCTGCGGAGAGGCAGGATTTCTTTTATTTGAGGGGGAGGACTTGCCCTTGCTTGGGGGTTAGAGAGGAGCTGCTTTCCCCCTCTCCCTGGTGTCTGGGTGGGTCCCTGGTTTGGGAGCAGCCTCCTGTGAAGATTCCCTCAAGCATAGATCTACTTGGGAGAGCTACTGCTGCAAAAGGAAAAAAAAATTCTCTTCCAACTGTACCTCTTCTGCTTAGATTGGTGCTCTGAGGATAGAGTTTGCTTCTGAGCACATATCAAATTGAAACTAATCGGCTCCTTAGGGTGCCAATTAGTTTCACTTTCCTCTCAATGTGATTGGAAAAAAAATATGTTGAGACTCAAGAAGACCCTCTTCCCTCATCTTCTAACGTAATTTTTTTAAATAAAGAAATGGCTTCTGATGCAAGCAACAGAAGGATTTTTTATTTAAGTTCAGTTGACAAACCGTTTACATAAGCCACACTACTGATGTAGTGCCCCTGGTATGAACAGTTCATCAGCCACGCTTAGCGGGTTAACCAGACATATTGCTTCACCAACAAAAAATGCTCATGCAAGGCCTCTCTTGGTTGACATAGCGATTTGCTTGCTTAATTATAATAATGGACAAGACTCCTCTACACTAACGTGTTGAAGACAGTCCACTCAGGTACACCCTCAGGCCCCTGCCACCACCATATCTACAACATGGGAAGAGCCACGAGCAGCTCTATACTCAATTCCATCATCAGTAGCTCCCTCAAGACAACACCCTTTCCAAACAGCTGAAAACAAGCCAAGAAGTACTCCGCAACTACAGACCAATCTCACTGCTCCCCTTTTCATCCAAACTCTTCTAGAAGACCATCAACAGACAATTCCATGACTAACTAGAATGCCACAAACTTCTGGATGACTCGCAATCAGGATTCCAAAGGGACCACAGTACTGAAACATCCCTCATCACTGCCACCGATTACATATGTACGATCCTCGAACATGGATAGAATGCCGCCCTCATCCTCCTCGATATCTCCAATGCTTTCAACACCATCTTCCACCACATACCTATCCCTAGACTATACACAGCTGGAAAACAAGGACCAGCACTCAAGTGGATAGCTTTCTTCCTGTCTGGAAGAACACAAGTCAGGCTTGCACTTTTCACATCAGAATCCAAGGACCTCATCTGCAGAGTCCCACAGGGATCATCCCTCAGCCCCACACTTTTCCACATATACATGACTCTGTTTAACATCATCTGATTCCAAAGAATCAGCATCCTCTCCTACGGTGATGACATCCATCTCCTTTTTACCCTCTCAGGTGACACCATCATCACAGAGATAAACTTCAAAAAATGCATGACCAGTGTGGCCATTTGGATGAGAGAACTGCCTCAAACTTAACACTGATAAACCTGAAGTGCTTATTTTCAGGAATAGGAACACACCTTGTGATTCCACCTAGTGGTCTGTGGAACTCGGACCCCACCCACCCCAACTGAGCACGCTATGTACCCAGACCTCATACTGGACACCCACCTCACCAGTAGGTCCCAGCTCAGTGCCGTCACCTCCGTGTGCTTCCACATCCCCTGCATTTTATGTAATATCTTCAAGTGACACCCACTGGACATCAGATGTACCCTAGTCACATGCCGATTGGACTACGGCAACACACTCTATCCCTACATCCAAACCCATCTTCCTCATAGACTTGACTTCCTATGCCGATCCCACTCCACACCACTCCTCAGAGAGCTTCACTTGGTCAGTATCACTCTTACTCACACACACACCCCACATAAGCAGAACGGAGGGCTATAATTCTCTTACCAAACCGCAGAATCGTGGAACAACCTCCCCCCACACATCAGGGCCTCCTCCTCACTTCTTGAATTCCGCAAGAAGTCGAAGACCTGGCTTTTCAATGTGCCTTCTTGCAGGACCATCCAGACTGCCTTTACTCAGGCCCAGCCGCACAACATGCCCACTCTCGCCTACTCAGCACCTGGATACCATTGTGGGTGACAAGCAGTGTGCTACAAATCCACTTCACATTACACTACACTTGTTAAGCAACCCTCAGAGGTTGGCATTGGGGCTGTTCGTTATCTAAAAGCATTCTTTATCATTTGTGGCTATGATATCCCTTGAGCCACAGTTTGTCTGGTAGTTTTTGGTGGGGACAATTGGGATTGCTCCTGGTATATAATACTGTAGATTGCAGTAGCACCATCCTTATTCTGCAAGATTCGTCAGCAACATTCAGCACATTCGACCACTGAGTCCACCCTTCACTACGTGGGCATTGGTTCATCACTTTCACTTGTCTGCTGCCACTGGCTACTTAAATTAGTTTTGAAATATTTTTATTTATTTTGAAAGTGCCGAATTCATTTCCTAGTTGGCAAGTTTCTTTTTAAATTGCTCAACACCTTCCACCCCTTTAGATCTAAAACCACTGGCAGATCGACTTGGTAGTGAAACCTGGACTTTTTACATAATTCAAGAAAACGCAGGATTAAAGTAAGGGACAGCGTATAGATGAATTGTAAGACTCCTGCTGGAATGTACAGGTTTAAAGACCAAGATTTCTTCTCAAACTAGGGTAGCTGAAGATAAATATCCATCTTCTTCTGTCTGACGCGTAGGAACAAATCCAGTGACGAACTGCACTGGTGATCATGGTAGAACATAGGCGGTTGAGTTCAGTGTTTCTGGCAAATATAGAACAATGAGGAGAAATGTATCTATCAGCTATAGCTCCTTGACTGCGGTGTCGCAGTCTTCAACCCAGCGGGCCCAGTGCCAGCATGGAGTAGGTTAAGAAAGCCGTAAGTCTCAACCTAATTTTACTGCTGGAGTATCACAAAACGCTTCAGCTGATTGCCCGTAAAAGACAGTTGTGAAATAAGCCATACGTGAGTCAGGTTGATGGAATCGAGTGGAGTCCCAAAGTTTGACAGACATCACTTTTCAAGACCCGGCCATGACAGCTGTACCTGCTGCAGTGACGGTGAGTTCGCCATGTTGCAAGTAATGGAATAATGTCATTTTTGAAGCATTACTTGACCTAGGATTGTAGCTTGGCCGCTTGCATCGGTTGTCATTCCTTACAGCACTGGGATTTCTTGAAAACATTGATTGTTCTCTTTACTGGTAGTTTGCAGAGAATGTTTTCATTGTGCATTGGAGCCAGTTCTTCAGAATTTAACATTTTTTAATTGCCATACGTTTTCATTTTGCTCAAGCACTGTCTGTAGACGCTTTAGTGTGGCAAGGAGCCGGGTTAGCAGACTGTTACAAAACAGACATCCTAAACAGGTTCCAATGGAGATCTGTAAGACACCCTTTGTACTGGAGGCGAGCAGTTTGTATGTGGTCAACAAATTCTTCACAATCAATTTTTGGTGCGAAAGTGTTTTAATTAACATTTACAAATATGTAAATATAGTTCAGAGGTTGAAAGGAGTCAGATTTAAAATTCAAAACATTACCGTCCTCACGTGTGGTGTAGGTCAGAATTTTTTATTACAAAACCTGTGTTTTACTTTTCCCTTCGCAGATCTGTATTCTTTGCTCCCTCCTGGATCAAATACAAGGGATGAGAAATGTTTTCGTGAGCACTTTTGTTTTGTGATTGATTTTCACCTTTTTGTTCTGAAGCTGGCTTCAATTCCCAGCAGTTAAGATGTACTGTGTAGGAAGAAATTGGACATAATTATTTTGTCTCTTGAGTGTTTTTCTGCTTTGTGAGCTCAGTGATGTGGAAGTTAGGAAATGTTTTTCGTGCATTTTGAGCTATAACCTAAATTGTCTTTGTAACTGTTGAGACAATTTGTACTGTTATTTCATCGCTCAACCCCGAACTCTGCTTTTACGCTCTAACTCAGAAAGATTAATAGGTTCTGGAGAATGATTCCTCTAATGCCTTCAAATATCCTCCCTGATCTTTCCTCACTCTCTGTCGCCAGTAAGATACCAGGGATTGCTTTTGTGGCCTATTATCAAAATGGCTGATATAAAGTACCAACTATAAGGTCTTTTATAAGTTCTAATCAAATGATTCCTTGATAGGCTGACAAAAGTGTGATCTTGGATATGTATTCAGTTTACTCAGGGTGATGCATCGTCTACTGCAGAAAAGCTTCATGTCATGCTGGAGAGAAAGTACCTAGAGCTCCAATTTGAGAATGTTTACATAAAGGTTGCATACGTACCTAGCTCACGCACTGCGTGTTTTCTTTGTGACACTTCAGTAATCCATCTGATCATAACATCTCGCAGTAACCAAGGCCTACCAGAAGTTCCTGCTTTCCTACATGAGATTAATTGCTGGTCCTTCTCGTTTCTATGTTGCCTTGGACTCTGACTGTGCATCGAGCATGGCTATTTATGTGTCCCTTTGCAGCTTCTGCCATTCCCAAAGAGACTTCTTGGAGTGTCAGTATCACTGTTGAGCATTTACTGCCACTGAAACTTCACAAGGCGCGGCAGGTAGTTTGTCAGCGCTGTGAGCAGGAAGTGTAATTGGATCCAAATTGTTTCACGGTATCTGATTCACCTTAGCTTGAATCGGAATGAGTTTACCCCCCCCCCCCCCCCCCCAAACCTCTTTAATTCCTTGAACGTTTTTTTGCTATTTTCTTTGCTAATTCTTTGAGCCCCCCCATCAAATAGTTTTCTGTTGAAATTAACATTGACTTTCACATTTTAGTTATAGAAGTCTATAAACTTGACCTTAGTTTCTTGATGTTATCATGAACTAGAATTGAGAGAGGCGTCGAAAATGAAATTTAAAGGGGTTACGATCTTTTACATCCTGAAATCTTAGGCCATTATCTATCATTATGAGACCTTCAGCATAGAGCCTAGCTCACTGTAATGCTGATCTATATTTATGTAGTATATGATTCACCCTGGATCTTTTCCCTCTAATTGTTTTGGCAATCAGCATCTTTTGTTTGGTCCTCACCTAAGGATTGAAACCTGTATATTTGTGGTTTCATCATCACACATTTCAATTTTATCTGCACCTCTTCAGTGCCGTGCAGCAATACTGGTATTATGGGTGTGCCCTGACCGTAGACACGCCCATCTCAGACCGCATAGGTATTTCTGTCTTGTAAATTGTACATGAGAATGTGGCTTTTGAGTGTAACATGGTTCGGGAAACTCCCACACACACAGGTTAACATTAACATGTGCCTGTGCTGTGAAGCCCACACTCCCACAGCAGGGCACCTCCCGGTCATGGTAGACGTTTTATTGATTAAATGTAACTCTGTTCTATATCCTCATAGTGGCAGGTTGGAGTCCGTACATTTTTACAGCTTGGAAAGAACTCTGTAAAAACAAAAAACTATAGTTGAACTGTAATTGTTAAATATTTTTTTTCTAGAAGTGAACATTGATTAGAAATAATCCTTTTCTTATACCACAGGCATAACAGTTGTTGAATATTAGCATGAAAATTCATGTAAATGGAGATATAGCCCTTCGGGGAACATCACCACTACTGCACCTCTTGTTCCAACAGAAGAGGGGTTGTTACTTTATAATTGAACCAGACGTGTGTTGCCTCATTGCATGTTTTGCCCAATAACAGACACTCCTACCAAGCACTGGAAGACCCATTGCTTTGTTTAATGATACAGTGACAGAGGCTTGAAGTACATCATCTGGGATGAGAATCCAATAGTAAATTCCGAGACAGTCTGATTATGGCTATTTAAGCATATGATAGGAGAAGCTTGTAATTAAAATTACATGAAGCTAACCATTTGTTGCACCGTTGACTAGGTATGGTGTGTGCTCAGCTAGGGCATCCTTCTGGTGACTTCATTAGGAGATTAAACTCCACGCCAGACCAGAGAGAAGGCGTTCCTGTAAAGTGTTAGCTGTGACCCACCCTCTTCAACTTTCATGAGGTGTGTGACTGCCTGCTAAGCTCAGGACACATCTTGCATGCTGTCCTAGATGACCTGTCTCTTCATTCGGCCTCCTGGATAAGTGAGACCTCCTGCCTGTTGTCAGAGACCAAGGACGCCCTTGTGAAGTAGTCTAGTAGCAACAGTGGCCGTTTCCTGATTTGCCAGTTTTGCTTGCATGGTCATTTAGGAATTCCAGCAAAAGAGCTTATGTGTTGCACTAAGTGTCCAGAACACTACAGGAGCTGGAAAGTGGCACCAGGCATGTTGGAGTGAGGGCAAGTACTTGGTAAACGTTTTTTGTTGGCTGAAAAAGTGGCAGTGAACATACTGTGATAACCTACACGGATCATCCGGGGAAGAGCTTCTTTTGTTGGCCTCCAGCAAATTCTGCTCTTGCTAATTGCATTTTAATCCTAGGGAATATCCTTCACAATAAATAAGCTCCTATGCATTTTGACTCAGACTGTAGAACCATCTTCAGATTGCTTTAGAACCGACAGAAGGAATCTTTTGCAAGAACCTGAGCGCTGTGTACAATGTTCTAGCCTCCTTAACTGCCTTCTCCACATTTCTTCATCTTCATGCTTTAGTGAATGCTCCCTTCAGGCAGATGGGACACTTATGGAACGGCTGTCTGTATTGCTTGCAATCAGTCCTTTCTAAGTTAGCTCCAAACACATTATTAAGACCTTGGTTACTTTTTCCACCGAGCTAAATCTCTGTGCACAGGCCTTTCTAGTTCACTTCAAGACCTACCTATTGACCCTGCCACGCGAAACACAAGCAGCACGTATAACAACATCCTTAGATCCCTTTCAAATTTTTTTATATAAAACTGGCTGTTTTTCATTTACCTTTTTGCACTTCTGGACTTTTATTGAACTCTAGCCCATGCAGCTTCTAGTTTTTTTTTTTTTTTTAAGCAATTTTGATGAATTGATTGTTAATTCCTGACATTCCCGGTACCGGTTACAGGGTCATACCGTCGGTCAGCATGTGATATAAAAAGCTCACCTAAAGCATATTCAGTCTCTTGATTATTATTTTTTTCTTTTTCTTACTTCCGTTATTCAAGCATTATAACCCTTTACACTGCCTGTTGATCACATCCACAGTAACTGTGTGTGGCATAGCTGTATGCATTATAGTACAGTTTCACACAGCTGATTAAAGCATCAAAAGTGAGAAGGAAAGGATCCTCCTCACTTATATATGGGTACAACTCATTGCACCGCCAACTATCTGCTAAGGTTCTGAAAATGTAATTCGATGCTGTCACATTATTCAGTGGTGAACGATTTAATCTATGCAAATAAAGTCAAGGTTATGAGAAACGTTGGGGAAAGGATGACTGAAGCCTTTTGTTAGAAAATGTAAGGGGAGGAAAATTTGGCTTAATGGAGGAGTTTGGCTATTTGTTATACCAGATTTTATCTACTTTGTATTAATAAAATAAAAAACAATTTGAAAACTGCAAACTATAGTTTGAAGTATGTCAGTCAGTTAATTCTTCTTTAATCAGCATTTTGCCATCAAAGCATATAAAGTTTACATGTACAACAATACAAAGAATACCTTCTATTTTCTCGCTAGGTCATATGGCGTGTTAAAAACATAATTAAATAATTTCAAATAATCGTTAGATGTAGCGTCAACAATAAACAGTGTCATTTAAATCATTCTACGAGAGATTTTTTACCATAATTAAAATCCTTTTTATCGGCTTGAAGCCATGTCTTTCTTTATTTTAAACAATCCATTAATGAGGGTTACCAGTGTATAGCGTTTTCTAATTTGTAGCATTACCCCTAAAGAAATTTAAAACTGTGTGACAAATCTCTATCAAGGGTAATTTTTGTAAAAACTCCATTGAAGTCAGGTGTTGCCTGATCCCTGCCAGGCGAAGTAATGGAACCAGGGAAGACATTCTTGGACCATAGTATAAAGGACAAAATAGAGTAAAATGACAAGTCTCTGTTTTGTTGTATCATTGCAGTGGCATGTGAGTAACTCATAATGCCTGTCACATTGAATTGAAAAAGTAACTTTAAAGTGCATTAGATTCATTCTAAAATACGTTGAATAAGATTGATAAATGGGGTCCTCTATTCACAACAAATGTGATTCAATATATATGGAAGTTGATATTTGTACATAAGACTCTACGGTCTTCAATTTCAGTACACTCTGTAGTCTCTTTTCCAGGCATACCTCCATAAATCGACGCTTCACAATCTCCTTGGTATTGGCGCCTATACTTTGTTGATGAGCGAACATTTCATTTAACCCAATTTTTGAAAGGATGATTTCAAGTATGTCAGCCAGGGAATTCTATTAGCATTTTCTAAGGAGAAGCAATCTGACATAATCTCTCACCAGATCCACTTCTGTATTCTTCCAACATTTAATCCATCAGAGGAGAAGTGCTACTTGTAGCTGTCCCCAAATAAATGGATGGCCCAACTCCTCATTGCAGGCAAAATTGACAGCATTTTTGGGATCGGCGAGCAGCCTGCATGTTAAGCCATTTCTATTCATTGGAGCGCCTCTGCTTTTTGATAACCCCCACCCCATATAGGGCAACCAAAAAGCATTTTGTCTTTTACAATACTATCATCTCCGTTAATGGCTTGTGCGTGGAATCTGTGTTGAGTGGGAAATTGCTTCTCCGTTCCTTCCCATTTGTTGTGGTTTCATTAAATATGTGATTTCCACATTTGGGAGGAACTAAAAATTATCCCTAACTTAAATTATTCAACTTTTAAAGGGATTCCCCCCCCCATTCTAAAGTGCTTAGTTGTAGTGTTTAGCAGCCCACAGATCATTGTGTAAGATTTTGACTGATTCACCTTTAAGCCTAATCCATCCATAAAAGCTACAAAATAATCCAACAATCCCTGGAGACCTTTTCCAGTGCAGGCAAATCAGTATTGTATCATCTGCGTATAAAAGTATGGGCACTGATCACTCTCCCATCTTTGGCAAGTCCCTTTCTGAGCATAATAAGTCTTCAGTTATGCCATTTACATAAATCAAGAAGAGAAAAGGGGCTAATACACTTTCTTGTCTTACTCCTCTTAAGGACATAATTTGTGATGTTCGCTCCTCCTGTGGGCCGTATCGTACTGCGATGTACAAACCATAGTGCTAATGTTTTAATAAAGTAAGGAGTTCTGGTTCAACCCCCAACTTTTCCATTGTTTTCCACAGTTTGTCCCGGTTGACTAAGTCAAAAGCGCTTGATAGATTAATGAATGCCAAAAGAATGCCCCCTCCTTTGTGCTATTACATATTTGCTAGTAATAAAATGGAGATTTAATGCTTGTTCTACTGTGCCTATACCAGGTGCAAAGCCAAACTGCACTGGCGTTAGAATCTTGTTCTCTTCTGCCCACGTCTCCAGGCGGGCCAAAATCACTTGCGACAGGATTTTTGCAGTGGAATCGATAAGGGTGATTGGAATATAACATGCTGACAATAATTTATCACCCTTTTGAAATCTAGGGACTAAAATGACCGATCTCTAGGACTCTGGTATGTTTCTCTTCACCGCACTCTGTAGCGCATTTGTTAACACTGGGTCCCATAACTTGATATTTGACTTACAAAAGATCTAGTGGGACCCCGTCAGGTCCTCTGGCTTTCCCAGGGATGGGTTTGTTGATGGCAATAACCACCTTTAACTTGATGGTCGTGTTTAGGGGTACTGTGACTAGGTCTAAAGAAGCATGACTAGATGGAACTTCACTTTGCTGCAAAGTTCTGTTGGTCGGTTGAAATACTCCAGAAAAGTGGGTCACCCACTCACTCAGCTTCCGGAATCAGTGCTTCCACGTTGGGGGCATCATGGTCAGTGAGAACGAGTGATTCATTACCTCCCAGAATTTGGTGCTGCCTTTTTATAAGGTGGCAGCTGATGAATCTTCCCAGGCTTTCCGTTTAATTTCCTTTTCCTTTCTTCCAGTTGATCCTTATTTTTGCACCTAACATTTTGAATATCTGCCAGGCAGCGAGGGAAAGATTGAAGAGTAGTCTTTATTAATTTATAGTCTGCGTACACACGATGTATTGGGGACTCCTCAATTTGCCTACGAGAAGTTAAACCCTCCTCTATTGACTCGTATAAACGTTCATACTCTGCCAAAATATATGTGTGGGTAGGATATTTTGCCAAATAAGCCATAATAGGCTCAATGTTTTCTTCAATTATTTTTGCCTGAACCTCACAGGATCAATAATTCCCCATTTGATTCTCATTCCTTTATTCTCTGGTAACTCGAGTTTACAGACATTTTCCTTGGTGTTAATGTTGTCATAAGATTTGAAGACAGTGCTCTCTAGGTTATGATTACTGAGGCAATTGGGAATGATTTTAAAATCCAAAACTAGGGGCGAGGCAGCTGTAGTATGAAGTCTGATATTCCCAGCGACATTGCCCATAAACGTAGGAATGGTTTGACAATCATTTGGTACAGCCTCACTTGTGAATGTTAGATCGTACTTTAACGTGCGTGTATTTAGAGCATCCCCTAATCTGGAGTGTTTATATTGTGCCCTGTTGGGACCATCTTCTACAGGAAAACCGCAAAAATGATCATCTCCCAAGGAACATTGCATGATAATAAAATCCCCCACCTACAACAAAACAACTTCCTTGCTCAATTGTGAATATAAACTGTCCAAAAACTCATCCAGGTCCTCAATTGCTTTACATGCCTGTTGACTAAAAATATTGCCCTAAAAATGCATCGGTAAAATATCATAAATAAACCTCTCTGAATATGCTGTTGCTTGGAGAGCTTACCTTTTAGAGTGCTTCCAGAGTTTTGATTTACAGTCTGGGTTTCCTGATATAAATACGTTTTTTGTTTTAAACAGCTTTTAAACAGAAAGATAAAAGTTAATTCATTCACTGCTGACAAGGAAGTCTTAGCTGCAAAGAAGCGTGCCTGGACTGTGATAAATTCCCATCAGAGACTTGAAATTGTGCCTTATTTCGACCTCCTATTTTCCGTCACGTATGAGGGACACATTATTAAAATTAGTACTTGGTAGATATCCCACTAAGGATGGCACCCACAAGTGTACTCAGCAGTAGGCATCTAGTGCATGTTGACTGTGTGGGCACTCTCAAGAAACCTTATTGTATGTGTTCGCCCAAACTTGCTTACGGCTCGTTGCATATTTGTTAAATCCTTCATTTCTTGATGCAGGGGTGAGGTGAGGGTGGGTTTCTCAGGTGCTTCAATCACACTGACCTGTCAGCTGATAGTTTTTGACCATGGTAGAAAGAATTTTGTATCCTTACCATCATAAAGTTGAACAGGTTATGGGTTATGGCAATTAGAGTTATTTATTGTATTGAATTATATGGTACTCTGTTATCTCTCAATTTGGATGAATTTGATATACATATAGGCCCTCATTACGACCCCAGCGGTCGGCAGAACACTGGCAGTAACACCGACAACAGGCTGGCGGTGTTCCGCCAGCGTATAATGACAGTGGCGCATTGACCACGGTCATACCGCCGGTCCCTCCAGTATACCATCAGGCTTTAGCCGGGCGGTCATAATCCCCAACCGCAAGCCTGTCCATGGCGGTAAACACTGCCATGGGAAGGCTGGCGCTAAGAGGGAATTGGGGGTGGGGGGGCCTGCACTGCCCATACACTTGGCATGGGCAGTGCAGGGACCCCCAGGCACAGCCCCATCGCGCATTTCACTGCCCAAATAACGGGCAGTGAAATGCGCAACGGGTGCTGCTACGGGTGCTGCTACTCCCGCTGAACATCAACATTGCCGCCGGCTCGATTACGAGCTGGCTGCAATGTTGATGTGACTTTTCTGCTGGGCCAGTGGAAAAGTGATTATAGGGGGTCAAGCATACCGCCAGCACTGGCGGTATGTTGCCTCCCGCGGCTTTGGTTGTCTTTTTCCAAGCCCGCCAAAGTAGTAATGAGGGCCATAACGTTTACAAGCACTTGGCACTTTAGAGCGTCTGGTATGGTTCTATGTGTGGGATAGGATATATGTAGTTCACATGGCACTTTGATAGAAATTTCTTATGTATAATATGGTTACAAGCACTTGGCACTTTTTAGGTAACCCGGGTGGATGTCAGAGGTTGGGTCAAATGTAGCTTGTTTTTAATCATGTCTGCTGCCATTACGGTTCTCCCTGAACAGGTCATGGGTTTTTGACAATTAATGACACATTGTATTGAAACATATGACACTTAGATATATCTTTCAACACTGACTAATTTTATGTATACAGTGTTTGCAATGCACTTGGCGCTTTGATGTAGCCTGCTTGTATGGGATAAGATAAATAGAGGTTCCATGACATTTTGATGGTTATTTCAAATGCTGAAGGCTTTGTATGCATATAATTTCTACTAGCACTTGGCACTTTTGAAATAACACGTTTGGATAGCCACAGGCTAGGACAAATGTAGCTCTGTTTTTATCCTGACAAGCTTTATGTGATTAGTTTTGTTTAACATTGCTGAAGATGTTTTTCTTTATAGAAAACATATTATGAAAAAAGGTTGAAAATGTATTGCACTATATTTTTTTGTTATGATTTTAATTAATCAGACAATTCTTTCATTAAATTGCCATATTCCTCTCTTAAAGATATCAAAGCAAACAGGAACTTGGGTGAGGACCATTTAAGGATAATGTTGACGTTTGTGAGTTTGACAGATACAAATATGGAAAGTGCACCCTGCGCCCTTCCTGCAAGCATAGAGGCCATCAATATAAAAACGATTGGTCATCCATGTCTCCTAGACACAGATGATATCAAAGGAGGCGACAAAGTTTAACCAGTGTGGATTCTTTAGCTTCCATGTGGCCACAGTCAGGCCTTTGTGATGCACTTAGTTTTATCTGTGGATTGGTAAGAAAATGTTGTCTTCTGGAGCATGTGCCGTTTTCTTTACTGCAAACTGCATCTATTATATCATTGCACGTGTGTTGCCCCAGAGCGGTAATACAGGGTCCTTTGTCACAGTGTACTGTGTTTCTAGTTCAGTGAGGGTGATCATGCAATTCAAGCGGCTTCTTGACAAATCTGAGTTAACCATACAAGCATCAACAATAGTTGTGTGGTCACTCCCCCATGTAGGATGTCAGTCATTGTCTTCCAGGCTGGAGAGGACCATAAATGTTTCCAGATAGAGGATTGAAGCCCAGATTAGGCCTGTTGCTGCAATGGGAAAATTGTTGATCACAGTTTTTCTTAGAAGTGAAAGGTGCTAAATGTTTGTAGAAAAAACCCAGTGGGAAAATCTTTGTAGAACTTGATTTTATCATGGCTTCTCTGTCCTGTGCCAGAAGCCACCCGTTGCCCACGGATTTCTAAAGTTTATAATTACAAAATCACCTAGGAATAGTCTTTTCAGAGACCCAATGACCCCACATGGTGAGCAAAGATGATCTCATTGTAGAGGTCCCACTGCCCACTCATGTCATTGTTCATTTTGAATCACACCTTGTTTGTCAGGGTGGATGTTGGCTCAGAGAGCCGACTGACAAATTGGGCACATTGGCTAAAACAACTATGGACAGACTGGCCGCAGGGGGAACGAAGGCGTTACATACTGTCTTCCTGTTTTAGGTTGCTGGACTTAGATTTCTGTATCTTTTCCCTTTGCATCACTGCTGGCCAAGAATCCTGCGTGCAGTTTGTGATATCAGGCCTTTTATTTAGAGACGCCAATTATCCTGTGTCTCCACCCTCATTGATAATCTGACTGGCCCTCCTAACGAAATTTGCACAATGGAAGGGCAAACAGGGGGCACAGTGGGTGTAAGCATTTCCCGGAGGGATGAGCCTAGGTGCCAAGGAAAGCGTGGACAAAGCAAAGTCCTCAGCTTTATTTCATTTGATATTACATCCACAGCCCACACCAGGAAGCTCTCAATGGTTGTGCGTGGTTGAGCATGGGTGCTTGCAGGGTGTGGCAACCACAGAAGCGACTTTTCTTTTCCCCATTTCAGCCAGCCAAAATCCTCCAAGTAAGTGAAATTATACAGTACCTTAGTCTTTGAGCTGGCATAAAAGGTACCAGTGGGCAGGGGCAAACAACCAAGAGAGAGGGCCCTGCCTATGTCACGACTCGTTGGCGCTTTTTATAGCACAATAGCCTCCTTCTCACCCGGGCCCATCTTTCAGCCACAGGAGTCTGGGTGACGTAGCCCAACCCCAGACCACACCACACCACAGTCAACAGAAAAGCAGGCAGGAAACCGCTCTGCAACACGATGTAAGTATGATTTAGCCCAGGTGTAAATTTGAGAGGATATTTTGAATGTGCTCAGGAGTGACACCAAGTAGGTTTGCCAAATTGCGCTTTAAAGCACAAAATTATGGTTTTGGTTTTGTCTGGCTTATGCGGGTGGAAGTAATTTTACTATTTCTGATGTTGTGAGGTTCAGAGGGCTTACAAAATAAAACAGCTTGCGCTCAATTTATTTTTCTTGTTTGAGTTCGAAATGAGGCCTTTACTTACTGGGGAGATATAAATAAAGCAAGCAGGGGGGTTTCTGCCTCTTTATCCCTAATGTTTCATATTCCAATCATTAGAAAATAAAGTACATTTTAGCAAATGCATTCTCTAAGTCTGTTTAAAGATAGACGATCAAAGCCAAGTTGTCAATCCCTGTTATATTGGGCCAGATGAATAACTTTGGGCAGAAGACAGTGATATTTGAAGAAAAGCTAAACACTAGGGGCACTGAAAGGTTTCTGTTAAGATATTTGAGATTAAGTAGAACTTGGTGTGTGTAGATGAGCTTTCAAATGAAGATCAATCTAATGGATAGAAAAAGGTATTTTTGAAATGTATAAACTTTGATTGCGTATGCAATTGAATGGCATGATAATGAACATTAGGCAGCAAAATTTATTATAGTTGTTGATTCATTAGATGAGACATGTTTGGAAGGAGATCGTTTTGCAAGTCTTGAACTCGGTGTAGATTTTCCGTAATGAATGATGCTAATTATTGTGAAGTTTGTTGATGCCACACAATGCATTTTCTAATGGTCTAATTCACAAAAAATAACTTGCTGTTTAGGATGCTGAAGATGCAAGACTTAATTCAATAATTGACAGTGCTGCACACCTACATAACATTAAATCCTCCTGTAATGGGCCTAAGCGTAGCCTTTCTATGGTGGTGGATGAGTACTCTTGACCCTTGAATGGTAAGGTTGCTTTCAGTCCCTTAGCTGGCTTGGCAAATATTTAGGGGACTACAGTGCCCCCTCTGGAACCAAATCTAACAACATACATATATCCTATTATAATGTACATGCAGCATAATAAAATACTTATTTGAAAAACATCCTTTATTTATATACAAAAATATATTACATATACACATAAGAGTAAACCCCTCTCGAAAAACAAAATAAGAAGGACAAAGGAAAGTGCCGAAAGCACAAGTGTTTGTGATTAGAAAAGAAAGAGAAACATACATCTCACAACTATCCAATAGAAGCAGAGATTAAAAAGACATGCCTGTTGGTTCAACCTTTTCCACATTGAATCATTAAGATAATTACAAGAGTATAAAATCCCCATTCAAGTCCTTCCTTCATTATAAAAAAGAGAAAACACATCCAGGCTCAACCACCATCGTCGACGTTTCGACCCCCTCTGGCTCTTGGGCTAATTCTGGGCTCACACACGGGTCTTCATCAGGACTAAAACAATAGGGGACCAATTTAGTACAATCTCACTCTTGAAGCCACAATCTTCTTCAACATCACTTCACCTCGCCTCGCATCCGAGTCAACTACAAATATGCTCCTTCCACCATGATTTCACCAAATCTCTTCAGAATAATCCTTTAGATATGGCAGCCGTTAGTTTTACTTCATATCCGACCTAGGTCGAGGTAGGAAAAGGTTGAACAAACAGGCATTTCTTTTTAATCTCTGCTTCTATTGGATAGTTGTGAGAACTATGTTTCTCTTTGTTTTCTAATCACGAGCACTTGTCCTTTCGGCACTTTCCTTTGTCCTTCGAATTTTGTTTTTCGAGAGGGGTTTACTCTTATGTGTATATGTAATATATTTTTGTATATAAATAAAGGATGTTTTTCAAATAAATATTTTATTATGCTGCATGTAAATTATAGGATATATGTATGTTGTTAGACTTGGTTCCAGAGTGGGCATTGTAGTCTCTTAATAATTTCTACCCAGCCCCTCTTGGGTTTGGCAGGGTTACCCTCTGTGGTTTGTAATATAATGGCAAATATTTAGCCCTTTTAAGTTGTATAAATCCTTCAGCCTAAATATTTTCCATATTTCTAATGCTTGGTAAAGACTTTCCTTCATTAACATCTGGAGAGTATTTCTGCCTTCTTGTGTTTAAAGCTCTTAGTGCAGTAGTTATTTGCAGATTTGTGTGTCTGATACACACAAAATTTATATTAGCAAACTGCTAATCGTTATTTCTCCATTTATGAACGTTTATACATATTATTTTCAAAATGTTGACAACTGCATATTCTGGCATCAAGTAGTCACTTGGTGTTTGTATACTTAGCTTTTTCTTTTAGGCCCTTTTATCTTATTTTTTAATTTTTTTGAATCGTTTTTGTGTTTTCAAATTGTAGTGCTAGAGACTGCTGCTGTACGTCCTTCTGTTACTATGGTCATCTTTCAAAATAAAAGGTAATGAACCACTGTGAAGACCGATCTCTGCGCCCAAAGATATTCATTACTGTACTTCACAGCACATTTACCGCAACGCAGGGGATGGGCACACCATAAGACACTGTCCTGCACGACCTTAAATGGGTCTCTTAAGCACACAACATTATATCATTAGGACCCTTACAGGCAGCTGGAAAGAAGATGGAGGTGGGTCTTTTGTCGGAAAAGCCTACAGAACGTCTGAATATGAACTAGAGTCAATTGGTGCAGAATTAATTAAGGGGAATATAGCTGAGGTTTGAGTTGTGAGGTTTGGAGCTTTTACACTGGAACTCAGTGGAGGAGGATTGTAAATTGGATAATTTCTGTATTTCAAACCCGGGCAAACATGTGAACAGTGTTCATCGTCTTTGGCCGCGGTTGAGAATAGTTCAAAAGCCTTAAGCGTTAGGAAAAGCACAAAAAACACGGAGTTTAAAATTCCAAATGAAAAGGCTTGATTTCGTTTCCTCTGCAGCAATTGAACGTCATTTGTTCTTTGCAAAATGTTCAGAATAATCATTCATTGACTCGCTTTTAGAAAATTTAAAATAAAATTGTTTTCCAAGCTCAGCCATTGAAATTATGCAACTGTTCTCATTAAAATATAAATGCTACTAATTGTTTTAAGAGGCGGACAAAGCTGCAAGCTAAAAAAAAAAAATTGATTTTTGCTTCCCAGTAATAGTGCGCAACTCTACATTGTCTGTGAAATGGCCTCCATTGCATGAAAAATGCATCATTTTGTTTTTAACACAAAATTGTTCTCAAAGCAGCATAGTAACAGAAGACATTTCAGCCATAATGAGCCCTACACGGAAGTGGGACAGATAAAATAGTATTTATTGAAGTAGAGGTCCCCTTACAAAGGGATTCCAATCCTCGTAGGTGATTCCAGCATTAGAAAATACATTGAATTATTATAATTAATTGGGCATGGAGTTAGGCCATTTTGCCTCGAAAAACTGAGTCCGTTTTTGTAAACAAACTGATACATCAGAGTTCTGTCATATACATTACCCAAGAGTGACCAGAAACGATGTAGGGGCAAAGCTTTTACAACTCCATGATTGTTCTATAACACTTATATACCCCCATAAAAAGTTGATGCTTCAGAGATTTGCAGATGTCAACGCCCTCTTTCCTTTTAGTCATCCGCATTGGTTGTGCAGCTGGCTATATAATAGCAGAGGGCACTCAGCTCACAGATTTGGCATCCCTCATGCCAGCATCCGCCACGCTGCTCCGTCCACAGCAAAAAAATAAAATAATACAGCTACCTCAGCCCAAGACACACCACAGTCAGGCGCTCCATATTTAGCACTCTTCGTGTTTCGCTTTTCAGAAAGCACTTGCCCCTTACTTAAGCATCAACCATCACCCTTATCACACTTGACTGCGACAACATACACAATGGGAGTACATGTACATTTTAGGTCAAAGTTTTCCATTCAGCACAGCCATCTGGTTTGCTAAAGAAATCTAGGGGACATACAGAAAGCTGACCTAGGAATGATTTCCGCCTGTTGCTTACCATTGGCTCTGTGGTTTGTAACTCACACTTTCTTGGTTTCTATTTAATGGCTTTATTTGCTTTAGGCTGTCCAGCTTGAGTTCTTCCCTCCTGTTGTTCAAACCTTGTTTACTCCATTCTTCCACAAACTTGCTTTCTGTAAACAAGCCTTTAAATCTTGCTCATATCTAGTCACATTTGCTTTGCATCAAAGACAGGGGTGAAATGTCAATCCCTCTCGTCTGAGGAGAATTTATGTGACAATCCGGAGCAGTATCCATGGAAGAGGAGAGTGTGTAATTTTTTTTTTTTGTAGCACACAACAAAAAAACGTGACGTTTCAGAATGTCAGAATTAGTACAAATAAAGCATTTTCTTTTGTAATTCTGACACGTGGTGGAAACACATATTAATTTAAATTGAAAATGTGTTTTCAATTGCACTACCACACCATGTATACTCCCCACTATGCCACTCCACTCCATTTTATGACCTTCCACTCTACGCCATGTTACCCCATTCTGTGACACTCCACTCCACTCTACAACATGCCACTCCACTTTAAGGCACTCTACGGCACTCCACTCAACTTCACGCCAATCTAATCTATGCCACTCACTCCACGATACATGCCACTCCACTATATGCCCCGTCCACTCCAAACCACTTAACCTACTCCATTCTACCCCATTCCAATCTACCCCATTCCACTCCAGTGTATCCCACTCCAATCTATCCCACTCCACTCAGTTAATCCCAGTCTACCCCACCCGACTGCACTTCGCCACAATCTACTCCACTTCACTCAACCAAATCTACCCCACTCCACTCCAATCTACCCTACTCCTCCCTACCCTACTTACCCCAATCTACCTCAACCCACATCTACCCATTATAATCCAGTCTACCCCACTGCAGTCTACCCAGTTCACTCCTTTCCAATCTACTCTACTCCACTCCAGTCTACCCCACTCCACTCAGTCTAATCCAGTCAACCCCACCTCACACCAGTCTACCAAAGTCCACCCCAGTCAACCGCACTCCACTCAAATGTACCCCGCTCTGCTCCAGTGTACCCCAGTCTATCCAACTCCACTGAAATTACCTAAATACAACCCACTCCAATCTATCTGACTAAACTGCAATCTTCCCCACTCCAGTCTACTCCACTCCAATTTACCCCATATCATTCCTGGTTTCCCCATCCTACTCCACGCTGCAATCCACTGCAATCTATCCAACTTTTCTCTATTCTAATCTGCTCCACCCCACTCCAGTCTACCCCACACAATCTATCCCACTCAATTCCAATCTACCACACTCCAATCTACTCCACTCTAATCTACCCCTCTCCACTATACTTCACTCCAATCTGACCCACTTCGCCCCTCTCCAATCTATCCCACCGCCTAAATTACAATTTTCTTATTTTCTAAAATATGTTAAATTGTATTTCACCTTTCATTCAATGAGGGTGCATCAGGTGTTTTCTATTGCTGAATAAAGAGAATTAATGCAGCAAGCAAGTTATTCTTAATAAATATGGTCCTGTTTGAATCTAAATAGGCACTTGAAGCAGCTACTAGCTCTGTATAGTGCTTTACAATGCCCCCAAAATAAATGAGCAGACATCAGTAGGATTGTCCTCTGCAACACATAGACAGCAGTGGATAAATCAATGGGTGCAATTGCATAATCTTTCTATTCAGTGCAAAGCTTTCTTAAACTATTTGTTCTTTCAGATACAGCGAAGATTTTAGTGAGGATTGTGCTGCCCAGCTGTTTGCAATTTACAGATTTTTAATTAGGAGGTTCCAGGGGCAAAAAAAAACCTAACCTAGAGAATGGTACAATATCTCCCGAACCATACCTTCTATTTGTTATCCTTGAAGACTTGGCGCTTCTTCCTCAACTTCTTCCTGCACAAGGAAAAATTCAAGATGCTCAGTTGTATGACAGAACCACACATGCAATTACCATTCATGGCTTTACAACGCCATCATTACAACACATGCGTCATTACCACACATGCAGGTCCAGAACATTTGGGCTATAATTCAGAATGTTTCATCCTCAGTCCTGAGTGTCAGTGAGGATGACTCTGAGACTTCTTAGTCAACTGTCCTCCGGCATGCTGCTTGTGGATCATGCCAGATGGCACATGGGGGAAGAATTCTCAGTGAGCTGAGAACCAGGGAAACCTGTCAGACTATCCATCTTGTGAAGGAGATTGTAAAAAATGTGCAATGATGGGTGCAAGGCCTCAGTTGGACAAGCCGCAGACCCCTCCCAACCCACTGAGAGCTGACTGTGTTGACTAATGCATCACTACTGGATTGGGTAAGTCATCTGGGAAATGTAGAGATCAGAGGTCTCTGTTCTGCGACCTCTGTCAGCCTACTAGAGTTGTGGACTATTCACTTGGCGTTGAAGGACTTGCTACCAAAAATCGAAGGGGAGACTGGTTGAGGTACTCACTAACAACACAACCCCCACTTGTTGCTGCAACAAGCAGAGCTCTTTAGGGTTCTGTGCAAGGAGGTTCTTCACCTCTGGAACTTGCATAATTGTTATGGTATTTCACTGCTTGTGAGCCATCTGGCAGGATCTTTTAAAAGTCAGACCAGACAAAGTAAACCGGTGATGCATAGCAGATCACCAGTGGCAATTACAACCGGAGAGGACAGAGCGCGTCTTCCAGCAATGGGGAGAACTCTGACTATCTGTGGACCATGGGGCTCCTGTATACCTTCCTGCTGCTATCTCTCCTTCCATTGAGTTTTGAAGAAAATCAAGAACAACCAGGACCAAGACATCTTAGTGGCTCCAGATTGGGCCCAGGAGAGTGTGGTACCTGGAACTTATGTGCCTGAACATCTGTCCTCCGATCAGGCTACTGCTTCGGTAGGATCTTCTGTCGCAGCAGCAGGGCAGGATCTTACACCTGAGCCTGGGCAGTTTAAACCTCCATGTGTGGAGATTGAGTGGCAGCAGTTGACTGCGTTTGACCTGCCTTGTGAAGTAGTGCATGTCAATCTGGCTGCCAGACATTATTCTACAAAATATGTTTACACTGGATGCTGGGGCACGTTTATGGCTTGGTTTGATTCTCATAACACTGACCCGTTATAGGCTGAACTGTTGAATATGTTGCAATTAGTTTTGTCTTTGGCCCAGAAAGGACTTGCAGTGGACACACTTCTTATTTGCCAGCCCTTTTGGTCTTTTTTCATTTACTGGCCCAACCGTCCCTATTTAAATCACCAGTTATGTTTTGTTTCCTCAAAGGTTGCATTCACATGTTTCCTCTCAAACCTTTCATGATGCCACACTTAGATCCTGTATCTAATCACAAATTCCTCAAAACCCTCCTGCCTTCCCGATCTGTGGAATAGACTCTGTTACATCTAAAAAGGTCCCATACAAGAAATCTGCACACTGGCACAAACAATTCGTTTTTGAGCTCAGCGAAGAAGTGCGTGAACCATGTCTAGGCAGAAACTACCTTCAGCAAGCTTGGGTGGCATCCGTACGTGACTCCAATCGTCACTTCTGGGTCAGAGCAGCGACTGTGCCGAGCCACATGACACCACTTACCTGCAGGGAGGAGCGATGCCGAAAAATTTACTGGATCCAGCTTGACGCTTGGGGATATTCTAAATGTGAGGAACCTGGAGTTAAATTCTTCATATGGCTAAGTAAATTGGGTATTACAAGTCATCTCTTCAGTGAAGACATTATAAAGAAATTCTGGTTTTTACCTAAGGTCATGAAATCCCTGTGGTGTGCAATATCCTTGCCTCTAAAGTAGGTGGTCCCATGTAAATTGTAACCAAGCCGCACCAACTGAAGTACCAGACTTTGCACCAAACATACTTAAGGGATAATTGTGCATCCTGGGGATTTTTGGCACACTGATTTTCACTATATAAAACCTGTCACAAATCAGCCAGGGAAATAGTACACATGCACTGGTTGTGAATAGAAGTACAGTATGCTATTAATGTGCTATTCCCCATTCAACTGTACCTAAAACAGAATGTATCTCAAATTGGGCATCCTATAAATAAACATGTTACTCCACTTTCACACTAGCCTGTAACACAACAGCTCGCAAATTGAGCATCCGGGGAAATATCCAATCCTGTTGTTTATTGGGTGCGCAGTTTGCGCCCATGAGGCTGCCCACTTTATGTGCCGATCGAAACTGGCGCCTAAACACAGCAGGGGGCGGCCCAAACACCAGTGGTGAAAAAACTCTAGGCCTACTCTCTTCTTTCCAAAGCTCCTTTTCTTTGAAAATGAACCCAACTCGAGTTCCCGAACACACGAAATAATAATTTCGATTACATAGCTAAACGGAAGGTAGATGAATTAGTGTGCAGTACGCCTTCTTTGGAGAGACTATCAGATTTACAAGCTCTGAGTAAACGCCTGAAAGAATGTGAAGGCGGAGTGTGAAGGGCGGCTCTCCGTCCCTTCCTGGCGGGAGTGCCTGCTTTGGAAGCTGGCACCCGTCTTAATTGGCAGGTGGCAGCAGGTGAGCAGCGCTCACTGCTGCTGAAGCACGCCGTACGTTCAAAACAACTTTGTTTGTTGACGTTATTACATCAGACTTTGATGTAGTATTCGTTGAGCTGCGAAAAATGAGGTATTAACTTCTCCGATGCCGGTAGTTTGTGTGGTGGTGATTTACCCAGAGGAATTGACTGTCTTATTCGAAGCTGAATGTTGCTACTTATAGGCTAAATGGTGAAAAAATGTAAAACTTAGTAACATTGTTGGAAAGTACGTTTAATGGTCTTTACGGAGCTTTTGCACAAGGGTGCTCATAATATTGATTCCTTGGATGTAGTACTTCAGGTCACTCGTCCTGCTGTGTGGCTTAGAGAAAAGGTGAAGTGTGGACCTGGTGATGGAAGGATGGTATGGCTCACATCTAGTACAGACGTCCGAGCCTCTGGCTGGGCTGACAAGTTCATGAGATGAGTTTGCTCCCTGAGCAGGGCGTCCTCTGCTGCGCCCTCCTGGCTTAGACTGAGGCGTGTGCCAACTCTTCAAGTTAGCCCAGCGTGGTGATGAGTTCTGGAGAGACATTCAACAAATGTAGAGATATTTGTGAAAGTGTCTTCTTATCCTGAGGTGTAGTGTCTCATGTGTGACCAGAGAACAGTACTGGTGACATCAGATATTGGACTAGGTTATAACCAGACAGTTAGGACATCACAGCTGTATGGGTACATTATAACTCTACAGTTGTAATCTATGGAAACTATTTGGAGGACATTGTGTTCAGTGGCTTATGTGTATAAAAGCTGTATTGTTATTCTATTCCACCACCATACACACTTTCTCTCAAAGAATGTGTAATACCCTAGTTGCAGTTGTGAATATGATGTGGGATGTAAACGGAGCTGCCGGGATAGAATATAATAATTGAATCCAATAAATCAACTGTATGTGGCAGATTTCTTCTTGTCCTGGGCGTCTGTCCTCTTATTATTGAGTGACATTGGTTTAAATGGACTGAGGCTGTATGGCATAGGAAAATCTTTGAAGTTTAGATTGCAAGTTACCTTTTAGGATAGTTCTAAATTCTACAAATTGAAATCTGGGTTGGGGATCAAAGCTGCAGTCTTCTCTGATGTCTGCCAGTTGGGCTTGGAAAGCTTTAACAGTGCTGCCAAGAAGATGTAGCTGTCACTCAGCCTGCACTGATTACAACCGATCATGGTGTCGTCAGTTGTGGTGTTCCTGTGACGTTTGGGCGTAGTATTCTGTTGTGGCGTTGAATGAGATTAGGTTTCTGATGCCAGTGAACCAGTCCCGTTTGCATTTTTCTCTTGGGTCTAGCCATGCTTTTAGTGCCTTCCTGTACATCCAGTGGTCTTGTATGTTTCATGTCGTGACTGGAAAGGAGTTCGACCGATGGTCTTTTTGTTATAGAAAGGAATAATGAGTCGAGGTGCGAGTCCTGAGCATAGTTTCCTTTCTGGGAGTACTGTTGGATTTTCAGCTGTAGGAACTACTGGCTTTTCAATTGGAAGGTGCCGTTGACAATGTAGTGTGCCTTCACGGCCGAGTATGTGGCCACCTCCAGCATGAGAAGTGCTCGAAAACACAGGTGTCATGTTTTCCTTTGGCAAGAAATAATAGGGGAGGGTCATCATCATCAGCTGCCAAGCTCATCACCCAAGGCTGGGATCACACGCCTGCCCTTGGGTTAGGTTAGATTATATGTTTTAGGTTGTTAGTTCAAACATACCATTTTAAACTAACACAACCACTGAAATTCACCAGTTATAGTTGTCAAGGGTTACTATAACTCATGCCCTACAGTACCTATACCTTCACCCTCGCCATACACTACTAACTACCTCACATATTACATAATTGACATGTTCTATAACATTTTACAAAAAGGCAGAGATGTTATGAAAGATGTCATAGAACATGTGACAAGTGATGTAATCTGCTAGGTAATTAGCAGTGCATGGCGAGGGGACGAGTTATAATTAGTTGGGACAAACAACTATAGATGAATTAGGCAATATTGGATGCTCACCACTGGAGCAGTGAATTGGAAATGAGTGGTTACTCCACTCATTTCACATTCACTGCTTTGTATTTATTTTTGTATTATGTGGAGGAGGCCTGGCAATGGTTTTAAAAGGGAGGGGGCATGTGGCCTCCCTCCCACAGCTTTCGGAATTGCCCAGGGGACCCCAACCCCCTGAGCTGAATTTTTTGTTTGTTTTTTGGGAGGTGGTCATGGGGCTCCCCTGCACGAGTCACAGAATAGCCCCATAGACCCATCCACTAGGGCAAAAGCTGTTTTGGGGGATGGAGCCCCCTTCCCTAGCCACAAAAGGGCCCCAGGGACCCCATCCCTGGGGCCATAGTTTATTTATTTTGGCCAGGCGGCATGGGCCCTTCTCGCTGAGCCATCTCGTGGCCCTGTCGCCGGGGCCTGATAGCAGTAGTGTTCCCGGAACTCGGGGCCTGATAGCAGTAGTGTTCCCGGAACTCTATCACCCGTGGTAATTCTGTTGACTGCACACAAGAGCACGATCAGGGACAACTTTAACTCTACCTGTTCTCTGGCAGACAGGAAATACAGATTTACTCTTGCTCTGCAGGAGCTAGAGGAAAGCTGCCCCTTCCAGACAAGAACAAACAAATGAAGCCCACGTCCGCTTCACCTGAGATGGGTGCAGGCAGGGCTTCTACCCACAGCCCCAAGTCTTCTCATTGCTGTGGGTGTCCAGGGTGAGACTGAGACATCCACAGCAGCTGTAATTTGCTTTGGTCCTAGGGGATGTTGTCTCTGGGGCCACGTCATGATTCAGCAACGTGGCTGCATGCCCCCTCCTCTTAAAAAGTAATTACACCTGTGTGATGGGGGGGAGGGGGGGGTCTCCAAAGCTTTATAAAGGCACGAAGAGGAGGCTTGACCCCTCCCCTTTATAGTGAAATTGGCCTCCAGGAATAGAGCCCCCAGGGCCTCAAAATGGCACAGGGTCATCAGAGCCTCAGAATGGCACAGGGATTGGGGAACACCCCGTTAGCGATAAAAAGTGCTTCTAGCAACCCCCCGTGCCCTGATCCATCCCAGAGCGGTGTTATAATTAAAGATTTCAGGGGCACACCTTTTTTTTACGTGACAGTGGATCTGCAGATCTCCACAGTGCTGTTTAAAAACAAAAAAGAGAGAAAGAAAACGTGTTTTGCTTAGTCCTAGGTGGCAGGGAACACATACCCTGCCCCCCTATGTTTTTTTTTTTTTTTTTTTTAGGTTAGGGGACGGAGTTCTCTGTGTCCTAAAATGGTTGCCACCACATCTTTGGTGTGGTGACAGCTAATCCTGTCAGATCATATCTTGACCTCCATGCATCAGTCTCCCTCTCCCTCTCCCTCTCCCTCTCCCTCTCCCTCTCCCTCTCCCTCTCCCTCTCCCTCTCCCTCTCACTCTCTCTCACTCTCTCTCACTCTCTCTCACTCTCTCTCACTCTCTCTCACTCTCTCTCACTCTCTCTCTCTCTCACTCTCTCTCACTCTCTCTCACTCTCTCTCACTCTCTCTCACTCTCTCTCACTCTCTCTCACTATATACAACTAATAACTTTAGCGCTGTTTGATGGATCTTCACGAAATTCCCCCCCAAAAAAACGGTGCTCACTTCAGCTGCTGTCTGGAAAGTTATGGGGTTATCCAAGTGGGGGGGGGGGGGCAAGAACAAGGGGGGGGTCCCAAAATGCTTTTTCCCTCTTCATTTTTCCATAAGGATTTAGAACGACGATAGCGCCCGAACCATGGGACGGAATTACACCAAATTTGGCAGAAAGATAAAGCTCTTGTTCCAGAAGGAGGCCTTTTTGTGATTTGTTGCAAATCCAGTCAGTAGTTTTAGAGGAATTATAGAAAATCCAAATTTGTATCTATAGGGACGTGAAGGCTCCACGAATCCTCTCGATCTCGCGCTGAGATCTGATTGGGTGTCAAACCTTCAGCAATGGAAGTGTTGGCAGCCATGTTGGGACTCTGCTTCAGCCGAGTCCCAGAAAAAAGTGTTAAAAAGAAACACAAAAGGGGCCAGGGTAGATTCACACTGACCCTTAGCTCTGGTGCTGGAGTTCCAAAGGCACACCCACCAGAGCCAAAAAAAAACATTTTAAAATAATTTTTACCACGATTTGCGGTGATCCACCTATTCAGTGAAAAGTAAAAAAAAGCTAATAATAATTTGTTTTTTAAAGCGCGGGATCCCGCACTTGTTTAACAGTAGCCCCAGGGTGGGCCAAGTCCTGGGAGCATTCATATTTTAATGCAGGAGGACCACCCAGGGACTGCCACCTCCCCAGGGCAAATCAAATTATATGTGCCCCCCTCCCATGCAGCCCCAGGGACTGCCACCTACCCAGGCTATATTTAAGTAGAGTGCGGGGGCAATGCGTCCTCCCGCAGCCCCAGGTACCACCACCGCACTGCTGGGACTATAATAAAAACAATGATAGGGGATTAGTTTTGGACCCCCACAGCCCTGGCACCTTCACCTCCCCAGAGCTATTCCTATTTGGGGGTGTGCGGCCCCCCCCTTGTGCAGCCACTGATAGCCCTGGGGAATGTTCCCGTCCCCCCCACCCCCCCAAACCACCCCCAAGGCTGGCTCCTGCTATGTTCCAGGGTGCCCACCCTCAGGACACAGCTGTTTGCTGAGCCAACTACATTATCCCTGTAACCTTTGCTTTTTTAAAGTGAATTTCTTTGTTTTTTTAGTTCTATTTCCTAATTATAACGTACCTGTTACCTTACGTGTGCGTGTGTGTAATGCACATTTTGAATCTTTATTTCTCAAAAATTATTGAATGGATTTATCCCAAATTGCAAAAGGCACACTGGCTGAACCCAGATCCAGCTTTCTGCCAAATTTAGTGTAATTCTTTTCAGCTAGTTTTGCTGTATCGCTATTCAATTTTCCTATGGAAAATTGCAGGGGGAAAATACCTTTTGAGACCCTCTCTTTTTTTCTCTGCCCCCATTTGACGGATTACCCTGAAACTTTCAAGGAAGAAGCGGAGGTGGATGAACTTTTTTGGACAGTTTTGTAAAGGGTCATCATCGGTGCCAAATCTACTAGCAAATCCATATATCAATTTCCAGTGGAGACATGTTCCTAACTATATCTACCCAGTGGTGACTTCTAATGAATATGTATATTTCCTAAATGTTTCAGTGTAGTCCTTGTGCAACCATGTTTAGTGCCAACACGTAGTTCTGTTTATAGGTCTATAATCATTGTAGGGTCTGTTCTGAAAATCTGAACACCCTACCATGGGCGGAAGTTTTTGCTGCTCTGTTTTTGTCCTCTGGAACACTCATAGCAGAACGCTATTAGGTGTAAGCTACATGCATAATCTACCCTAGATATTATAAGGCTGAGAATGGCCGTAGTTTTGCATGCTACGCAAAGTTAGGGCAGTTGTATCACAGAGTCCACATTGTGTAGAAAGTACTCCTTATAACATCATTAATGTCAAATTGACCCTGGTCCCATGCCATGATCACTCATGATTTGTTTCCTGCCTTGACGTTGCTGGTGAGGTTCCAGTTCTTTGTGCCATATTGTGTAGGCCGATAGTTGTTTTATTGTCTCCAGGTACTGATCTCTATTTTGGTCAGTTGAGATTAATCTGGTTAATCTTCATCCACTCATCAATGGTACAGAGACTGTTGCCAAGTCTAGATGTATCCATGTACTTGGGATTTTCATGTTGTAGGGTTGTTTGTGTCATCTGCTTAGTTGTAACAGTGAGGTTTGTAAGATCTCTCCAGTTTTTGTATTAGGGTAAGGTAACGGTTGCATAGAGGAGAAAAAAATATAGAACAATGTGAGTCATAACAGTGCAAGGAGTGAGAAGCGATAATGAACAGAAGCATTGTTACCAAGCTTTGCTTTTTCTGAGCTAGAAGAAAATGTATTTTAGCATGTTTCCTCATGTGCCAAGCTTTTCAAGTCTGAGTAGCATCATATAATGATGGACAGTGTCAAAAGCTGTTTAATAGGTCCAAATGTAGTAGTACTGCCTCTCTGTTTTTGTCCACTGTTAAGTTGTCCAGAATGGATTCCTGTGCTTATTGCATGCCTCAGTCTTGGCAGAACTTGGATTGTCGATCTGAAAGTAGACTCTTATTCATAACAAGGTGCATCCACATGACTGGTTCATGCCTTCAAAGCTGCCCAGTTCCCATTTTTTAGGTCTGTCCTAGAAACCACTTCAGCTGCCTCACTAGCCTCAAGTAATACAAAAGTCATAATAACACAGATGCACATACACAGAGGGCCTGTGGGTAGGCCTTCTTTGTCCATTGGTATCTTCCCTGTCATTCACATTTAGCTTCCACTCACTACAGCATGGGTCAGTGGGTCTGCTGTTTCATCCATTTGCTCTTTTGCACCTTGAGGGATTGCGTTCAATAATCTTATGAGGAAGAAAATCTGTGCTGCTCGATGCATTGGACCCTTACTTTAGAAATTAGGTCTTAAATGATTTACATTTGTTTTATTATTTTTGTGGGTATGGATACAGCTTTAAATCATTAAATGGGTAATATTGCACTTAGTGTTGCAGCAATAGTGTAAAATGTAATTTTCATGAATTGCATCACTAAATTGTTTTCAGTTTTCTTCAGCCACATATAACATCTGGAACAACATTTCTGAAATAATCCATTTAATCTAATTCTGTTCCAGGGAGGATCTGGCCTGTCAGTACAGGCTGGACTGTTCCCATGGGGAGTAGGGTCAAGACTGATTTGCATAAGGCTGCATACAAACTGGCATGATGTGGCGAGCAAAAAATAAAGATGTATTAAACCCAGATCTGTGACTGGGGGTGAGTGTTTGAAAAGGTTCAACACTCGGCCCACCGTTTTATTTTGTGATGTTGTGATGTGCCCCCTAAGTGGCTAGGGTATGCCCAGACGTGTAGTTCCCTTGCTTGATGTGCCACTTGATTCAAGCTAGCCTGGCTGATGAGGAATGATACCCCGAAACCGGTCCCAGGATGCTTGTTTCCATTCCAGGGAGGACCTGGCTTGGCAGATTAGGCTGGACTGTTCCCATGGGGAACAGGTTCAAGACTGATTTGCATATGGCTGAGTACAATCTAGGGTGATGTGACGAGCAAAATAACAATGGATTAAACCCAGGTCTGTGACTGAGGGTAAGTGTTTGAAACGTTTCAACACTTCATCAGTCATTTTATTTTGTGATGTTGCTGTAATCTGTTGTGATGTCATAAACTGTGTTTGGAGTGAGTCAAGGATCTAGTAGACCCTCAATTTTGTGATTTAATTGCAATGCAACATTAGCTGAAGAGGCCTTTGATATTACCTATTGAAACGCTTTTCTGTAACTTTCAAAGATGCCCTATATGTGGATGTGCGCATGTAACGTTCCTAAGATGGTGTGTCTGTGAAAAGACAGCACTTTCTGTTGGAAGATATTGGTCCGCATAGTAATTATAGAGCAGTGGCTCTTAACCTTTTGATTTCTGAGGACCCCTTCTTAATCATTACTGGAAACAGGGGACTCCCACAGAACTATTATTAAAATTGGGGACTCCCACTGAGCTATTACTAGGAGTCGGGGAACCTGGCCTAAGTATTTTCAATGATTTGAGCCACTAAATAATAAACTATACAGAAAGAAGCATTATTCAAACAAATACACCAATGATAAAATAATTCATTTAATTCATAGTCAAATATAACAAAAATCTAAATTGTAATTTTAATTGGAGAGTTGTAGTATTTCTAAATTAATTTGAGGCTATTCATCGTCCATACTCTATTCTGTATGATGCACTTGCACTGCTGTCACAAATCAGTCTGAGGATACTAACAACATTTTTGACCTTCAATTTCAAATTTCTTCACATTTACAGAACATTTTAAACTTTGAATATGTACATGTAGCTTCTTCATTTGTGTACACTTTATTAATCAGTTAATATTATTTAATGTTCTAATTGCGGACCCCCTGGGTAGACTTTGTGGACCCCCAATGGTCCCTGGACCACAGGTTGGGCATCACTGTTACGGAGCATATAACCGTGCATATGGAATCCATTGCGTTCACTCGTGCACCAGCTTCTGCACGTACTGGTGCAGCCTCTTCTCTTTGTCTGCTCTACCTTTTCAAAGATAGTGTTGTGCGGTGGCATGTAGTAATAGGGAGAGTGGGTTGCACTTTCTTGCTTTTCTAAGGCCAAGCCATCCTAAATTCTTGAAACCTCAAACACCCAATATAAACAAAGCTTTTCAGATGAATACATCTTCGATGATAACAATTATCTGAACAAGCATTGGCAAAGCCAATAGATCTTGCCTATACAAAAGCTAATGACTTTGCCAATGTGTTTTAGCCCTGTTGTACACTACTGTGGCTGCTGTTCAGAATGGCAAAAAGTTAGTGGTGGAGAGAAGAGTATCATGGAGTGTCAAAGAGCAGAATGGCGAAGAGTGGAGTGGCGGAGATTGGCATACAGTAGAGCTGCGTACTATAGACTAGTGTAAAATTAAGTGCGTGGAGTGCAGCTGCATGGAATTCAGCAGCATAGAATGCAGTGGCGTAGATTAGAGTGTTACATAGTAGAGTGGGGTAGAGTGCTGCAGAGTGCCATAACATAGAGTAGAGTGCTGCAGAGTGCAGTGTCATAGAGTGGAGTGCTGCAGACTAGAGTAGCATAGAGTGCAATGGCGTAGAGTGCATTGGCATAGAATGTAGTAGTGCAAAATAGAGTATTGTAGAGTGCAGTGTGGTAGAGTGCAGTGGCCTGGAGTGCAGTGGCATAGAGAAGATTGGTGCAGAGTGGACTGGTGCAGAGTGCAGCGCTGTCAAATGCAATGGCATTGATTAGAGTGCAATGGCATAGAGTTCAGTGGTGCAAAGTGGAGTGGTGCAGGGTAGAGTGACATAGTGTGCATTTGCGTAGTGTAGCAGAGATCAGTGGCATAGTGTGCTATATTGCAGAGTAGAGTGACATATAGAGTTCAGTGGCATAGGGTGGAGTGGTGTGGAGTGGAGTGGCCTAGAAAGCAGTGGCACAGAGGCCAGTGGTGTAGAGTAGATTTTTTCAGAGTAGAGTTAAGTGGCATGGAGTGGTACAGGGTAGAGTGTAGAGTGCATTTGCCTAGTTTAGTGGCGTAGAGTGAAGTGGTGTAGAGTGCAGTGTCATAAATGGCAGTGGGGCAGATTAGATTAGAGTTGTATACAATGGATTGGCGTAGTGCAGGGGCATAGAGTGGAGTGTTATAGATTAGAGTGTACTGGCATAGAGTATTGCCGTACAGAGAGCAGAGTGGCATAGTGTGGAGTTGTGCAGAACAGATTGGCGAGACCTAGACTGGAGTGGTGTAGAGTGGAGTAGAATAAAGAGGCGAAAAGGGCAGTGGTATAGGGAGGAGTGGTGTAGAGTGATATACAGTGCACAAACAATAATGTGATAATGGCATTACTTAGTGTATTGATTTGTTTTGATAATATTAAAGTATTTGTTTCCAACACACCTGAGAATTAAGAAAAAACATGCTTCATTTGTGCTTTCCTAAATCGGATATTTGTTGAAATACTTGCAGCTCATTCAAATATTGTTGTGTATTAGACAAAAATACCTTTCATACCCCCAGTATCCAGCAAGATTCTCTCACTTTTAAGTTAGAGAAATAAAAGTAAAACCAAGCTCCCTCAGAAGACGGAGCATGACATTTGACCTGTCTTTGAATGCACAGCAAATTTGACCAGTACAAGATTTACAGGCCTGTTAACAGAAAGGATTGCTCATGGAAGAATGCAAGGAAATGTAGTTTTAAAAGGCTTAACTCCGTGGGAGGGACGAGCTCACACTGGACAGCCTAATGCAAATAAAACCAGCAAATAGAAAGCTAGAAAATAAGAGTAACAAACCACAAAGCTAATGGTAAGCAACCAGTGGAATACATTCCCAGGGAAGCTTTCTGAATGTCCCCAAGATGTGTTTAGCATACCAGACAGCTACTCTGTCTGGTAGGCTTTGACGTAAAAAGGGCAAAGTTCCTCCAATCCGTCTAAATACCTCTAGGCACTAAGTGGGACACATGAAGATGTTTTCCATATTTCCATTAATGAAACTGAATCTTGGAGAAAGAAGGCTATGAATAGGGTAACAACAATAATAATTAAGGCATAATATGGTATTACAGCATAAAAACGATTTTAATTAAATAATAAAAATAACGTAGAAACAGTACAGCCTGAGAACATACAGTATTCACTAACTTAGTCTTTGACTTCATAAAACGTTCTGTAATAAACTTATTAAAACTGACGAATCATCTGTCCAGTATGTTCAGTAAACAATATCTGATGTACTAGTACCAAATTTAGTTTTCAACTAAAATATCTTTCTTGCTGTCCCCAGCAACAGCTGACAGTGTTAGCTGTAATATTTTGCTGTGTAGTCAAGAATATATAGTTTCACCAAAAAACCTTCCAGCATTGCTCACATTTCGCTTCAGTTGGGATCTGCCTATTTCTCAAACTTTGTCAAAGTATTTTCTTAAAGTGAAGTTTTGATGATAGATACATTTAAATATGGCTATAATGCAAATCACTTTTTAAGTCGAGCTTTGAGGCCTTTTGTATATACATTGTGGGCTTCGGGTCTGCCCATTGTTTTTCTTTTGTCTGTCAGAGTTCTTTAAAAATCCTTGCTTGCTAATGTCAGTCCTTCCTCTTTGTCCCTCCTTTTTGTCATTTGTTTCCACCCACGGAGCACTGGCCAAGTACTGTATTCTTACGCTTTGCTTGTTGATCTGTGCGCTTGTGGGACTGTTTTCTTTCTTTCCTGCTGGTGTTATGCTTTGGGTGTATGTTTTTATTGCATATTATCAGCTCAGTACCCGCTTCACGGCCACCGTGCTTTAGGTTTCACCATGGTGGCTGCACACGTAACTTTTATCTGACCGGCGCAGTGGTTAATGTTTCAGCACAGCCCTCGCTTTCTTGTATTTAAAATGTCCTACCGTACACAAAAAGCATTGCTGTTTTGTAGAAAAATAGTTTAATATTGTTTACTAATGATGCTTTCCTTGTTTGGTAACAGAACTAATGTAACGTAAATGATAAATCCATAATTGACAATGGCATCTTAACTGCTTTTTCACTGTTACAAACTTAGATAATGTTCCCCGTACAAACAGACATTCTGTTACGTACGTAGTGACCTTCAGGAAATAGAGGCCGGTCATTGTTGTCTGTTTTCAATGTCTATGGCTATGACATCTTGCTAGGCAATACAGGCCTTTATTGCCATCTGTTTTCATTGTTTATGGCAACGAAGTCTTGCTAGGAAACAATTTGTTGCTCAGTTCCAAGCCTTTTTTTTCCCCTGAGAACTAGAGGAAGGACTTGCAACTGGGGACCGCCTGCTTCCCCTGTTAGCGTGAGATGGCTTTAACCGCAGGCTCCAGGGCATGCTGAGAATGCCATGGCTGTCCTGCCAGGGGTTCACATGTCCTGCCCAGCCCTGGACCCTGCACATTCTTATTGTGTATGAAGGTGAGAGTAGGATTGTAACAGCTGGCGGGGTGGCCTTCTTGCCCATTCCTCTCAAGGTAGAGAGCACCTAAAGAGACACTACTCTAAAACAACATGATGAAAACATAGGCTGTGGAAGCAACTTTCCGAGTTCCATTCGAGCTGCTGTTGGAGCTTATGTGATCTCCCCTTGCTCCCAGTGGTTAATTAGTCACACCATGAGACAGTAGTAGGGTCTTACACTATCGGACAAACCAATGACCAGATACCCATACCTCATCGGGGTTGGTATGTGACTCACCAAGGGGAATCTGTCTACGTGGAACATTATCCTTTTGGGAACAGTGACAGCGGCCTTGTGGGTCGGGGTCCGGCATTGATCCAAGGGTTCACTGTCTGCTTTCTCCAATGTCTTTCGAAAGAGGAGACTTTCTTTTTTTTATTATTTTTTTAATAACAGCAGCCCATGAAAAAAAGAGAAAAAAATGTTTTGGTTTGAGAATTCAAATGGAGGGACATAAATCTGCTATCCCTTGCAGGCCTCCACTCATGCACTTGCAACTAATCAAATCACAGGGGTTTGCAAACTGCAACCTGCCCAATTAGTATTCATTAGGTTCATCATTTTTCTTCCCCCTGTTAATTTACCAGTGGTGATGCGGTCTACTAGTACAAAGGTTGCAGCACAAATTCCATTCAAAAGGTATGTGTGGAAGACTTCACATCCCTGATTTGCAGATGGGAATAGTAAATGAGGCCCCATCTACTCCCACCCGTCCTGGCCCTCAGGATCGCTTCCAGGGGCCCATGGGAGTGGTGGCCCTTAATGTCTACCATCCAGCCCCTCTTTCAGTACTCCTTTCACTAATGTTTTAGGTAAGACATTTTTTATTAATGATGTGTATGGCTGCTCACACAATACATTTTTAAATTAAATTAGGAAGAAACAAGGTGCCTAGTAGTAGGCGTGCGACTGAAGCTTCAGGACTCCAGGCGGCCCTGATGTTTCAGATGTTTTTGGTAAAACGTTAAGACTCCAGGCTCCCTCATGTATGCAAGTTACAGTTTGTGTATGTGTTTTATTTAGTAAATTAAGGGGTAACCCTTGGGTAAAGTTTATTTTGCAGATCGCTCACTGTGACCTTCTCGTTCCTGTGAAAACTGGACTCGTGGCTTCTACAAAACGTTACGTTCATTCGGATTAGTCATTTTCTGGTGTCTCATTTATAATCCGGAGCCTGCAAATTGTTGCCAGGAATTGAGTCTAAGAAGGGTACAGGGCAGGACTTCATTTCACCATGATATTTTAGCAGTGGGTTGCTGCTTGTTTATCTTAATTAAGAGCTCGAAACCGAAAAGCTTGACTGAGATTCAAACAGACCCAACAGCACACACTCTAATCACCACCTTATTCTACAATGCTATTTTGAAGGCTTGCAATGAACATTTTTGTTATTTCGTGAATATTTTTTGTGCCCACGTTAAAGAGAAAATATTTGGGCTGTTTGGGAGATCATAGGATTGGTGAACTATGTAGCGCAGGTATAGGCGGAATGCGAGACAGAAAGTACAGATCACCCCGTCCTCTTCGGTCCTGTCTCTGTTTCCGTAACAAAAAGTTCCCGCCTTCACGCTGCTCATCGATCTTTCTGTCAGAGGCTGTCTGCTGATGAAGCAGTTTGAACCCAGTAGCTTGCCTCTCGTCCCTCATCCATGCCGCTCGCTGAGCACTTTTCAGTACTTTGGCGCCTTCTCCACTCTCAAGCATGAACGGTGCTCGTCTCCAGTTCTCTCTCCGACGTAGATGTTTTCTCCCATAATGAGCACATATTCTCTTTGACCACAACATCCTCTCTTCCCTATGCATGATGTTCTGTTAACCCCTGAACTCACTCCATGTTTTCAAAGGTGCATCACCGTCCCTTCCCCTGACAAACAAGTTTCTGTCCAATCCGCTGCTTCTCTGTCAACCTCCACTACCTTGACTATTCTGATCAGAGACAAATCAACAGTGGTTTTTGCTATTGACAAGCCTATAAAATACATGACCCCCAAGTAAGCCCTTCTTGCTCTCGTGAGCAAATGCAGGGAAAGCACAGTTGCTGTTGTATTCATGCAACCACCCAAAACTGAAAAGAACCCCACAAACATCCTGCATTAAAGTGTGCCCGTTCACCCAGCGACAAAAAAAATAAAAATCTAGCAATCTACAGTAAATGTTTTTTTTTTATATTCTTGCACAGCTTTCTGTCAGCACCTCTGAAAACGCAACTCCCATCCCGTGATGCCTGCTAAGCAATCCACGAGCAACCTCTGCTTAATCCCACCCATGAGCACAAACTTCAGACATTGCACCGTACCCATATTCATCCAAACGCAACCATTGAGATCGCGCTCTTGGACAGAGACTCAAACTGACTCCAGCTCAGAAAAACCTCCACATGCAATATAAGCTTTAACTCTAAGCTGTAATAATGTACAAAAACCTGCAGCACATTTCCCTGCCCATTCCCCTAAATCAAACCACATAGGTTGATGCATATGCCCCTATCATCCAAAATACAGTCTACGCACACAGAGCTCCATGATGGTTTTAATTCCCTTCGTCATCTCATCCAAATATCTACCAACATTCAAATTCAATCCTTCATCTGCTAGTCTGATAGACATCTTGAATTTGTTCCTATGTTCATTAGAAAGTAAGATTACCTGTGTTCGCTCCTTCAGAGTTTTTTAAAATCAGTAGTTCAGCTGAAAACGAATTTTAAAATAAAATGGGACATTCATGCCTAATTCTAAATTATTCAAACTGTCCATTTCAAAGTTTCAAAATAGGACGATGTTTAATAACAAAACTCCTTGTCCCAAACTCTACCAAATCAAGAAATCATTAAACCGTGTTTTTTATATCAAACGCAATGCACAATTTTACCTTTTCCAAGTATTTCTTTGAAGAAACGATAGAGCTTAAAAGATGTTGTATACCATGTTATCGCTCTACTTTACTATATGATACGTTATGTAGCTATCATTAGCACCAGGTGTGCATAGGGTGATCACCCAACTCCAGGTCATTATGAACTCTGTCTCCATCCCTGAATTTTTAAGCCACAAATTATTGTTTTCAGGTGTGCTAATCTAACTAGTTTAGTGTAAGGAAAACAAAACTACAACACTCAAAAGGCATTATCTGTCACATAGATAGGCAGGACTGGAAGCTGTGGGCCTGATTTAGATACTGGTGGATGGGGATATCCTGTCTGTTGAAATCTAAATCCTATCGGAAATAAAGGGATTTAGTCACCTTTGTGATGGAGTAACCCGTCCGCCAGTATCTAAATCAGACCCTGCCCCGAAATTACCTGAAGGGTGGTGGTCACCTTAACTATGTTTATTATTCGTATTAGGGCTAAATTCCCTCCAAATGCTGTCTCCTGCTCGTTTTGATATCAGAATATTATTGCTTTTCTCCATGTACTGATTAGAACTGTAGATACGTTGTATGCCCTTTCTCCTGGATATTTGTCTCCGGAGGATCTGATGTAGACTGAGACTTGGTTCCGTTGTGTGAGTGTTTTCCCAAAGAAGTGTCTGTACTGTCATCTCATGAATATGTTCATAGGGGGTTGAGAGAGAGAGGTTGTTTGAGGGCAGGCTTCTGTTTTTTATGAGATGAGCTTGTGGTCCACAAGTAGGAGACAATGTCTA
This sequence comes from Pleurodeles waltl, assembly GCF_031143425.1. Lineage (NCBI taxonomy): Eukaryota > Metazoa > Chordata > Amphibia > Caudata > Salamandridae > Pleurodeles > Pleurodeles waltl. The sequence goes on along the minus strand of NC_090451.1, from coordinate 275,384,319 downwards.
TTGTGTATGCGTGAACTAGGTTAAGGACTTTTCTTTGTTGGTAGTCAGTAAAAGCATCTTTGGGACAAAGCAGGTGTGGTGGTGGTGTTTCCTAAGTTGCAGTTGAGAGGTTTGGGGCTTTCTAATATAGATCAAGAATGCATTTGAACAGGTCTAAATAAAACTAGAAAAGTGTAATTCAATTTAGAATTCATTATGCAATTCGAGTATAGTTTAGTGGAGGATTTTGCATGATTATCTTAGTAAGAAATAACTGGTGTAATTGTTTGTCTGAGACCTCACTGGGTGCAATATCCTTAGGAGAACAACTTCAGCCATAGCCCCAAAAAGGTTTGGCCACTTTGTCATTCAAGTCTGTGTGCTACGGAGACCTGCTGTAAATGTTCAGCATGAATAACCACATTTAGAACTGTTCACCATGTTTATAGCAGTCGAAGGAGATGCGTTTGCTCACAGTTAACAATTTGTAAATGTGTCAGAGCAATTTGAACTGGGTTTCTTCTAGTATGCTTCACCACTGACCAATGAATTTATAAAGATTGTTTTCTGCTTGTAATATTCTGCTACAGACAGAGTTAGCATTTAAATCAATGAACAGAGTTGGCTGAAATACTGGTGACAGTGGTTGGGTGATGAAGAACAATTCTGTGAAGGAACATGTTGATAGGCTCTGTTTAGTACAGAGGGATACACATGGCAATGGGAGCAGCCATTTGCCACGACCAAAATATAATCCCTAGAATCCAAGTAGGGCTCAATACATGGAATGAACTGTAGATAAATAGACATCCAGGATGTGGAGTGAGCTGAATTGATTATGGGACTTACTACAAATTATATGAGCGTTAAAAAAAATAAAAAAATAAAAAAAAGACACACCTGGACAGCTATTGGGTGCCATTTTCTTAGGACATTATGGTCTGATGATGTTTTTAAGGAGTGGGTAAGACAGCTGTAAGAGAACAGACTTTTTGCAGGTTTTCCCGAACTTGTTGCCCCTTTTTGAACAAGTAGCTGCTGGTTTTCGACTCTGAGAGTGCACTGAGGCCTGCTGACCAGACTTCAGTAACGGTGTTCTTTCCCCTTTTCAAATGGTATATGTAATTGATACCCCACAATTGGCATGTGCTGACTTACTTATAAGTTCCTAGAATATGGTACCCAGGTACCAAAGGCATATAAGGCTGGCAGTCCAGTCGATCGTCAGTACTGGTTGTGCCACTCTGTGTGTGACAAATTGAAAACATGACTTTCAGCTGCCATTGGAGCCTGAAGAACCTGTGCATGACCTGCACACATGACTGTGCCATTGCCACTAATGTCAAAGTCACCTTAAGTCCCTTAACTATATATGTAATTCTCCTCTAAGGCGGGCCTATGAAGCCCTATGGCAAAGAGCTGGATACTGTTAAAATAGACAAATATTTTCTGATACGTCTATGCAGCAAAGCCCTAAAATGTCAGTGTTTGGTCAGGATACTTAAGTAGCCTTTTAAGGTAATTGCAGAGTTAACGGTAGGCACTCCAGTGCTTCTAACTTCTCAGAGACTATCTAACCAAGTCATGTAAGGTATCAAATTAAAGGAGACATCAAATGCAACTCAGTGGTGCAGTCAGCATTTATGTCCTCTTCAATGCTGGTCACTTTTGCAAAAGTAGCCATACTTTGACCAAACTAGTCCAGTGGCTTCAGAGAGGCACAGGAACTGAGACACTTTTCTGTCCCCCCAAGGAGACATGTGAATGACGTCCAGACTGAGAACAAAGGCTGGTGCTGCCCTGGAGGAGCGACCCCACCCACAGGATGGGCTGCAAAGGGTGTTAGCCCGAAAGACAGGCAACAAAGGGGGATGCTACATTTGAAGGGAGTGCTCTGACAACATTCCTGAGCAGGAAGCCCTTTGTTTCCCTTAGGCCAGGTAGAGCAAGGACCAAAGGAGGGAGAGCCGGTTTTAGAGCCAGTTTTACATGGGCATGTTGACTGTGGTAGTCACACCCCCAGTGGTGGTCTACCAAGGTCCTCACACTCGAGGAAGACCTCAGCCATGTTGGTTGTGGCATGCAAAGTGCACTCTATGTTAGCCAGGTGTCACACATTACCAGAACTGTCTCACCACATAGGAGGGGATCTGCTACTCTTTGGCTAGTGACTGCGTTGTCCCCTTGGGAAATTTACTGGTATATAATGGGTACACCTGGCACAGGAGAGATTACTACTTACTGTATTTGGACCAAGGACAGGAAGACCACTCTGCACCCTTTTGAAACGCACAAAAAGAGGCTGCAGCACTGAAGCTATTGTACCTGCTGCACACTGGGGTGGTGGAGTTTGGACCATGTTCTGTGTAAGTGGCCCATGGCTAAATTGATTCCTTGCCCCAGTCCACTGCAGAGGCTCCAATGATCAGGTGGCTGAACCCCTGGAAACTGATCCAGGAACACAAGGGCAGAAAGAGCCCAAAACAAGAGTGGTAGCCCCTGTGAAAGTTATGCTGCTACCAGTTGCCTGGTGCACCAACAAAGGAATCTGAGCAAACGTCTGAGTATGAGTCTGCTGTACACGCGAGAGCTGTCAGAGATTGGATTCGTTGGACTATAAGGACACTAGCCCCCACCAAAGGTTTGCACTGGAATCGCTGTGTTGCAAAAACCAAAGGTCTGCATCGGCAGCCCTTTGGCATCTGCACGGAGGACTTCATGGGACCCTAAGATCCCTGGTCAGAGTCACCCCCACGCACCTGTGTACCGAGGACTTGTCCGGACTTTACCCTCGTGGACTGCACAACATCTGGAGCTTCCATTGAGCATCAGAACCACGCCATAGAAATCAATGGTGGTAAAGTTTGAAACTTGCTTCTAAGACTATCTGGTGGCCAGGTAAATGTCCAAAGATTATTTTCTAGACTTCTAGACCCCTAGACCTCTATCCTTACGGATTTGGTTGCCCAGCTTGCGTCAGAGTCGCAGAACTCAGTGTATGTTTTCCAAAGTTTGCAGTTTTGACATGCCAGTGCTCATTTGTGTTTTATGTTAGTTTTTAAAAGCTTTAAAAATTCATATCCCAGAACCTCCTGGTGGATTTTAGTCATCAAGGACTCTAAATATTAATTAAAAATATGCACTATTTTTAAAAACGGTTGTTGTGTCTCTTGTTTGGTTACTTTCTTATTCTGTTGCTTTGTGTCATTAAATGCTTTACACATTGTTCTGTTGCTTAGCCTTGCTTTTCTGTGCCATAGCTACCAAAGGGTTGAGCTGAGGGTTGAACAAATAACTCAGACTGAACCCAAGTAGATAAATGTGATTGTACTGCATGGCGATGCCCCAACCTTGCTATATAGTACACCCATTTTCTTACAAGAATAATCTCTTGAAGGTTTTTTTGGCATACTTGTTCTGGTGAGCGAAGTACAGAGACTATGGAACTCTGTTATTTGGATAAATTACCGGAGCTACCAACACACACACACCTGCTGCACTGGTGAGTGCAGCATTCCCTTTATTACTGTGGAGTATTTGGAGAAGCTTCATGACTCGCTTGATGCTCTCCCTCTTTGACCATCAGCATGATAGTGTATGCATAATTGAACCCTCTTTCTGGACCATTTCTTTTTGTTTGTGTCATTGGCTCTCACAAATGGGGAAAGTAGTTTCCAGTGTTGACTTACGCACTTGACACCGGGAGTACATTCTTGATAATTATTGTGTGTTTCCTTGTATTTGCCTCACCGTTTGTGGCAAGGTCCAGTCTGATTGCTGAGTTCATCTTGTTGTAGCCAGACTGCTTCTGGGAAGTGCCATCACCTTGCAGTTTTATTAAACAAACTTCTAAGAGGTCACCATGAAGCGCCCCTATAGAGGGCCATCTATATTCCTGATTTATAGTTTTATCATTTTAAATCACATTACTTGGCCAAATGGGAGTAGGGTAGATGGGTGTGAGGGGCTTTACTTAGGTTCAACATATAGATTTCTACATTTATTGTCAAATGTACTTAGATCATTTTTATCTGGAAGACAGAAGCATTTTTTATATAATCAATTTTGCCCTAAATGTAATAGTTCCCGTTGGTTTTACAGGTATATTTATTTATTTGTGCATGCTGCAGTGGGATAAGAAGCCTTATGCGATCAGGCCATCACAAAAGCCTTTGTTGACACAATGTCTCAGTTTAGGGATAATGCCAGGGTAGCTACGTTTTAAAGGTAATGAGAGGATTGGGAGCAATGAACTCTGTGGCAGCCGGCCAAGGTGTTTATTACCGAGTTACACCAGGGTTCCAGTGTGCAATTTGTGTTCTATAGATATTTGTATTTATTTTAGCAACTAACATCTTTCTCAAGGCCACAGGTTTCCCTAAAATCATACGTAGCGCGCAGAGGTTATCAGTGTAGGTGCTGTAAGTTGGAATGCTTGACTGCATCAACTGCAATCAGGAAACATGACTGCAGACCTTGCAAGTGAAATTATCATGGTTTCCGGGATTGCAGGGGAGCATTGCATGGTTGGGAAGTGAAGACGGCATGGCTTCGGGTGGTAAATAAAAATTGAATTCCTGCTTGTGTAGCAATTATAGAGGGGCATGGCTTTGTGTTAGTATAAATAGATGGTTTGACAAGTGGTCGATATGGCCCTTTAATATGCCATAACAACATAGGTATACATAACAAGGACAACCCTTTATGGCCACGGAACCAGGGTCATTACGTTTTATAACAACAGTAGTCATGTGGGACTCATTCAGAAATTAATACTTCATCTGTGCATTAGAGGAATCCACAATCTATTCAGCATGATTAACTTCATTATGAATTGGTAAATAGCACAGGACAAACATTTTCTGTAAAAATTGCATTATACCTTTTCGTGTGCAGCAGTACGTGATATTAGTGAATATAGTGCAGACGACACAGCACTCAGAATGTAAATGTATTCACACAATGTACAACATAAGACACTTTACAATTCCCACTGGTTGTATATATTATTTCAGACAGTTGAAAACAGGTTAGTTTTATGTTTTTGTCCCTTCATATTAATTGTGGTTGCCAACCGAATAGGAGTTTGACGTTTCAACCATGATGGATTTAAGGGGGTCTCCTCAGGATGTAATTATCTGGGGGCAGGGTTTGGGTAGGCTGTTGGGATGGATGCACCAAGTAGCAGTCCCATATGTATAGTGAGTTCACCACAGTTTTATGTTCTGGGAATCTAACTTAAGACCCCAGGCTGTACAGAGTTTGTTCCTGTACTTTTCTATTTGTTAGGAAACCGAACCCCTTATAAAAAAAACTGAGGGTCCAACACAAGCCTCCTGATTGGCTGCAGAGAGAGAATCAGTGTGTGTTTACAACACTAGAAAGAACTGCGGAAAAATACAACACACATTCTGGGTAGAATACATACTTTTCCCAATTCTTTACCTGCTCTATCAACACTTGTATAATGAAGATCTAAATCCCAAGGTCTCTTGCAACTGGGGAATCGCCATCCTTCCATTGGTACTTCAGGGGGTTATCTCACCTGTTCTTGAGTGAAACCAGTAGTGGGGTTTGGCAATAGTTTTTTTTTTTTTTTATCCCAGTCAAATTTGCCACAAATTAATGGGGAGGCCTAATTCTTGGGAAACTGTTAGATCTGTGTGTAGGTGTTTTCAAGGTCTAGGCAGGCCTCACCCACCTAAAAACATGGAGGTGAGGTCGTGTGTGCTCACTGTCCTGTTCACATGAATGGGGATGAACTTCTCTCCACCATGCATGTGCTGCTTCACAGGAGGCCAGTCGATCCAAGCTCCATTTGGCTTTTTCTCGTCATCAGTATGGTGTTGGACAGGTGGCCTTTAGACCCAGAATCCCTGGGTCAGACCGGCCATTGGGTTCTCTAGTCAGCCTAATACTGGGCAAACCAGCCCTTGGGTTTCCAAGAGTCTGCTCTGTTGCTTGGGAAAGCCCTTACCAGACTGTGGGACCTCCATGCAGAAGTAATGACTCTGGTTCCACAGTAACATGGGTAGGGAACTAAAAGGGTCTTCCTGAGTGGTTAGCTTGCACAGTTCAGTTCAGACTCCCTGCATTTCTTCATAACATTCACACATCAGGTGCACACATCCATTCCCGTACATGCAGTGTACCAGTTAGGTAACTGAAGGCACTTTCAAGTATTCTATGTATACTGCCGACATTCTGTCACTCAAGAGACGCAACAATGTTGGCAAACCAGTTGTGGCACCCCACGTAAGCTTTTAGGAAGATCACTTCACCACCAGCATCGACAAACATGAAATCTGCTCTCCAGGGGTACACACTCTAACTTACATTTGTAGGAAGAGGTCCTTACATGGGGTTTCTGAATTTTCGAGTCCGCACCAGAAGTTTTCAAAGTAGCTTATAAAGACACCTCAGTTAAGTAACGTACAAGCAGAAAAGTTTTAGGAAATTATTAATCCTTTTTGTCACAGTAAGAAGGTGGTGAAGCCTTGAAGAGGAATCTGTAAATGATTGATATTCCTGGTAGAAATGAGCGACATTCTGGGCGCAAAGAGTGTATGTGTCTGAGTAGATACATCCTGCAGAATGTGGATGCAGGAATGACGTCCAGTGCCTTTCAAGAGGTCTGTAACTTATCGTAGTGAGTTCGCCGGTTTAGCGACAAGTGAAGGAATGGAGAGTGAGTAAGACCGTGATGGGAAAGAGACAGAAGAAATGGCGGGAATGAATAAGGTGATGCAGACCGTGTGGTGGTCTTGTGGGATGGAGTGATCTGGAGATTCAGGAACGAAATAGATGGAATGGATGTGGAATGGGGAATGGGGAATCCATTAGTGACATAGTTAAGGACTAAAGTAATGACATTGATATGGACCGAAGTGTGCCACAGTTTCAGGAAGCGGAGTGACGGACTGAAGGAATCCACACAGCTTTTACATACTTTTGTGCATGACTGAGAGTACATTATACTTTTGTTGTTCCTTGCAATATGGTTTAATGCCCTTGTTAATGGAGACAACAGCTAACAAGCATCGGTTTGATAACGAGTTGCCAGTCTTAGGGTACCCATAAAATGGACGACTGTAATTGAATTCGAGTGTGCCGCTAGTTTAATCATCACCTGTCAAATGGTTCTGTTTTTGCGTTTAATTAATATTTCATTGCAGCCCAATTCTTATAACTTCCTGCTCTGTCTTCTTTTCTGACCAGGATCATCCACGAGGATGGCTTCTCGGGGGAAGACGTGAAGCAGTACAAGCCGGTCGTCTACAGTAACACCATCCAGTCCCTGGCGGCCATTGTCCGTGCGATGGACACCCTGGGCATCGAGTACGGAGACAAAGAAAGAAGGGTGAGTTCCCGGCCCCTCTGAACCCTCTCCCCTAAACATGTGGCAAGGAGTCATTGTGACGCTCTCCGGCAAATCTCCTCGAGCTTCGCCGCTCGAGCCATTTGCATATTAATAAACCAGCCTCTCGATAATAGATGTTTGCAAGAGCCGGGCCTGGCAGTGATGAATTATGCAGCACACATCGCAGGTCTGCTTGGGATCTGAGAAAGCTGGGTCTTTTTATAAGCTGTCGGGCCATGACCTACGTGGGTTAGCGCCATTTAAGATTGGGTTGGTGGCCACGCACTGACGAGGACTGAGACCGAAATTACTTGGTTCATTCTCGTATCTTGCCTTCTGCTACAGTGGGTCAAGTGGAGCGAAATTAGAGTTAATAAACCCGGATAGGAAGACAATTTAGGCAGCCTTTCCTCTTTTGCTGCAGCGTGAAGTATGAACCTAAACTGTGGTGATGAAATTAAGCAACACTGGGCCGGGCTTTATCCAGCCGGCCTGCTTGCTGCCTGGTCACGACCATGTTACAAAAGCATTTTCTTAGCAGCTCTGCTCTCAAGAGATTGCTGACCCTTCTGCTCAGTAAAAAATGGGCGAGTTCTGCTGAGGCCCTTATTGTAAATTGCATACCTTTTCAGTTTGGATTTTTTTTTTTACAGCACGGCTGTCAAACATACCAAATGCTTACTGTATACCTAGAGTGGGCTTTGGGTCCACCCCTTTCAACCAGTGGCTTACCTCGATCAGTCTGTTTCAGCCATTGCCTTGGGACGTTATCAGTCAAGCTTCCGAGTGCAGTATTTAACTCTAATCTAATGCTATTAGATGTACAGGTCTCTCCTTCTGCATCTACTCAGGTGCATCCTTCGCCACCTACTTCACGATGAACTATTTTCCTCGTGTTCCACTACTGCTGGTTCCCTCTAATGTGCCTTGCTCTAATGTGCTAACACTTTATACATTTGTACATTAAACCCAGACCTTTTGGCTTTGCCGATGGTTGTTTAAGATCGAGTACTCCTCTCAGTAGCAGTATGCATTGAGTGAAAGTCAGTACTTTGTAAGGAGTTGCATCACTAATATAGGGATCCCTGGGAAATTATTTTATAACATGGCCACAGCCAACAAGTATTGGTGACATATTGGAAAAGCAAGTTTCTTGGTCAATTGTTCCATTACTCCACGATGCACCAAGAGAGGCCACTAGAGCTTGGGGTGCCGTGATGTTTTACTGTTTAGGTTTCATTAAAAACTGCATTTTTTTGAATGACTTCTGTTTTGAGTTGTACATAAATTTGTGTTTTTTTTGGGTTGCAGTTTCTTTAGACACTCCCTCGTACATCCTTCCTGCGTTTGGACTGGATTTGTAGCCTCTGTGATTGGACTAGACAAAAAAGTAGCAAGATGCTTTACTCTGTTTAATTCTGTTGGCCTTAACCATTTCCTTTTAAGTCTGGGCAGCTTTCGCTTGTTACTGTTGGGTGCTTCTGTGGGAATGCGCGTGAAGTAAATATTACGCTTTGTGAATGCTGTCTTTGTAGTCACATGACGACCAATACTGAAAAAGTGACTACTGATAGCTCATTTTAATTTCTAAATAAGCCTTTTACGTAACGTGTGCTTTTTTACTATTTTAACAGCGTTTTGGCTTATTTTTGTAGTTTTGGTTAGTACATTTTGACTGTAACCAAAATGTAAATGCCAAGGACCAGTATGTGCAAGGGTGGGCAAATAGGTTTTATTCATATATTTTTCCAAATATATGTTTTCCTTTCTTTATCGAAGCTCTACTGCTAGTTTTGTCATAAGGATTTCCTGGTTTTGTAGTTGTATGTTCATGATCTCAGCCAGTGTGTAGTGCTGCAGTGGCCGTATACACATGCATACACTGTTTATCAACTGAGAACATGTTCTTGTAGTTCTGCTCATGTCACTCTATGGCCTGGCCTTCTGCATGTGCGAAGGGCGCTTGATGTGTGCTTAGTCTCTGATCATTATGGATCCCTTCCAGCAGACTGCTAACATGGTTTTACACAGGTGACTCCAGGGACTGGAATGGAGCAGCGAGTGTGTTGGGGGTGTCTATTTTGCAACAGCATAATTAGTCACTGTCCCATGTGGGTCTTCTTGGAAGAGACTTCGCTATGAGTAGAGGTCCTCCTTTTTTCATGGAGTTACAGTAGTCAATTAAGTCCTCTGACACAAATACAGTCTGTTCCTTTATAAGATGTGTGACTTGGATACCAATGATCCAGACATACATAATGAATAAGAACAATTTCGGCATACCCTGAAGACGTGGGGACATGACGTGCAGACCTCATGCGTAGTTTGCAAATGCTGCGGCCAGAGGCCACTTTGTGGACTAATTTAGGGGTCGAGACTGTGGCTTCCTAATTCAAAACTAATGGTGATTTCACATAACTAGGAAAATGGTCTGCCTTAGTAGTAGGGAACCTCATCAATGCAATGCTAGGATTGTCTTCAGAGCATGGCCATCTTATAAAGAGGCCCCTCTCTGTAGAAGTGTGATGCAGGTTGTTTAGCAGCAAAGTACCTGCACAGGTGTTTTTAATTTCTCCAGTCTGTGATACATTTGTCTAATTTGATTAATCTAAATAGGTCTATTAATTTATTGCTCTAGTACTTTTTAGCTGGAAGAATTATGTATGCACATTTGGCCAACTCTCCACTTCCAAGATTGTAGGCAGAAAGATGCTGTTTCTTTGTGTGGCAACTGATTTCCTATTGAGCCTAGCAGAGGACATCACTTGATTTTGGTCATTTTACTAGTGTGGTACAAACATTGGGTATTCCCTCGGCTCTCTAAATCACATCTTTTGTCTTATTCTTGAGAGCGAGGGAATAGTACAGCCTGCTACGTAGTCTCTCCCAATCTCTTTGTGGCTTAGCCCCCATCATGGGTTCCCATTGTGTGCTGAGTTGTATATGTTATCTGTGTCTGTTCTTCCGGACCCTCCCCCCTTCTTTCACACCGCTTGAGACCACATTCTACCTCCAATTGACATCAGTTTAATAGACATGGGTAGAGGAAATCCTTTTTATACTAACCCTTTCCTGTGACCTTCTCTGATTTCTCCACCATCATAGACATCTGAACCTAAGCTAGCATAGAACATCTCATCCAGCACATTAGACAACTTGGGAACCGCCTGGTCATTTCCACACCCTTGGAGCTTGCAACCCTCGGTTAGTTACCAGGGCACCCCCAGGTACACTGAAAAACATCTAATTCTGTTGTGGATCTAGGGAAACCTGGGATGCGAGAACTATCACACTTCACACACACAGGGCCCAGGAGATTAGGGCATGTCAATGCCAAAGATACCCAAAGAAGTAGCGTATTCCTCACAAATGCACATTACAATAATTATGGTACTGATTATCAGTGGGTCTGCCTAATTAATTGAGATACTTGAACAATTAAAATGTGCAATGTGTGTCTGTATTTCTCTGTGTTTTCTAACAGAAGAAATATTATGTTAATAGAGAGGAAAATGTGCCACTGGCCGATGTGACTGTATCTATATGATGACTGACTTTCTTTTTTTACAAGGGGCCGGATACCACGGATGGAATATCTACAGTTTTCAGAACATCATTGGCATACTACATGCACCTAGGAGACAGCGGGGGCACTATGTGCTTAAGACATTCCATTAGGACGTATCAAAACTTGCAAAATGCCTGGGTAACATGATAGTTACCGATTCCTGGGTTAATACCATTGTCTAGAGTTTCTGGTCAGATACTCAATACAGTGTCATCTCTCTAGTGAAAGAAGAGCTCTTTCTGTATTAGTCTGTGGGCAACATCCGACTTATTAGGTACAAAATTCGATACCTTAATTACATTTTAAAATACACCATTAAAATACTAAACAACAACTCAAAAACTAATGAAAAGGCTCACATTGCTGTAAATTAACCTTGCTATTGCTTTACTGATTTGTTGTTGTTGGTGGAAATTTGATCATCGTGAGGAAACGTTTTTTGGCTTTCTGGAGTATTGTTAGCAACTGTAGAACTAATGGTTGCTGCTAAACTCATACATCTGTTAATTCATTATGCAGATTGGGCCTTTAAAGGAAACATGCACCCCACAATATTTTCTTTATTCAAGTTGGCAGTGCTGTGCCATGTATTAATTTATGCCAATCCAGGACATTTGGTGGCTCCCATACAGGTATCGGTTTCTCCTTTTTGGGAAGGCTACAAGAGATGCAACAGTTTAGCCCTAGCTCTTCACATGTTTATCATGAGGACAAGATCATGCATCTTAGGGGCCAGAGAATGGAGCGGAATAAAGTATTGTTAAGAGATAGGTTACCCAGAGAAGCATCTTTAGTGTTGTGGATACCATCTACAGCCCAAAACAAAGTGTATTCTGCAAATAGAGCTGAGCCACGTAGGCATCCATTCAGTTCCCAGAAGTTGGCAGTTCATGTGGCCTTTGTGTAATATCGCAGATTTTGCTTCTTGGCCAAATTGACAACAAAATTGAGCATGGAGCAGGCTGATGGAGCTCTGAGCAGAATGTTGCACAGTTGCATCAAAAGGTAGACTGTGTTTCTCAACTAAATAAGCGTTTAGAACCTCTTACGTTTCTTACAGGCATGTTAAAGGTCTTACCTATCATTTAAATAGTGTGGCGATATGGCAGAATGCAAATGGTGCACTTCAGTACCCGAACACATTCCTACCAAAAATTCTAATAAAATGACATTCATTTTATAAAGATGTTTTATGTATAATAATAGATGAAACATTTCTTACAGATCCATCGCCAACATTCACCTGCTCATACTTGATTAACATATGATTTGTAGAGAGGGCATTACAAGCAGTATTGTGTCATTTAGTAGATATGTCTCTAAATAAAAGGTTAGTCGCACAAAGCAGCATTTTTTTGAGCTATTCGGTCAGCTTCTGTATAAATTGTTTCCGTTGTACATATGAATTAACACGCAGTGATCTCTTGGTGGTTTGTCAGACTACACCAGACGTTTCCTTTCAGAGTAGCAGAAAAAAAGCATCTCTCCTTGCTGCCTGTTAAATTATTTTATAAAATTGCGTCAACCCTTTTCCTTATCCTAAAATAAACACTTTATATCGCTTGTTTTCTGTAGCACACGTTTGTAGCAAATGTTAAAGCAGGGATAGTGACACTGTGTGTGTTTTCTTTCTATCCACTGCATTTGCAGTGTTGTTTTTAATCTAAGTTTATAATCCCTGACTATTTCGAATATTTGTGATGGAATTATCCTTAAGTGTACCCTCCTTAGTCGGTGACCTATTTACTGCTTAGAGTTCCAGTGGTCTCTGTTTTCAGGGACCTTGATATTTTATTTCTGACACGTTAATCAGTTTTATGGCCTTGTTCAGAAGAATGCGCGCATTGTTATTGACCAATTAGAGAAAGATAGCAACCCATCAGATTGAACAGAAATGTGTAAACTGCACGTGTCAAGAACATGTACTAAGACCCTGCTCTGAAGGAGTAATTAGCTGTTCGAACTGCCACGAATTGTTATCCTTCATATCATTCTTGCACTTGAACATCTTCTCATCTACCTAGCTCCCGTGTGATTGATCACTTCTTCTCTGAATTCACTGCTAGTCATAAATAGTGTCTGAGCAGAGTTACATCTCTGCAAATGAATACGTTTCTGTATTTGATCAGGAATCCTCGACCTCTGTAAATAGACATTTTTCTTTTTCTTTAATGCACCCTGTTGCAATCCTTAGATTTGCTATTCCCAGTGTACTTGGTGTTCATACTATAGCACAGTTGCAGTGTTTTCTAGGTGAAATGAGAATTCTTGAATTGTCACGAGTGCAATCTCTAGGACATCTATCTCATAGTGACCGTTTCATCCTTCGTCAAGCGAGTCCTCACTCCAGATGACACTTGTAGTGCATCTGCTTCTAAGATAAAACACTTTGGGGGTCATTCTAACTCTGGCGGGTGGCGGAGGCCGCCCGCCAGAGTTCCCCCGACAGAACACCGCTCCGCGGTCTGAAGACCGCTGCGGTGATTCTGTGTTTCCCGCTGGGCTGGCGGGCGACCGCCAGAAGGCTGCCCGCCAGCCCAGCGGGAAACCCCTTCCCACGAGGAAGCCGGCTCCGAATGGAGCCGGCGGAGTGGGAAGGTGCGACGGGTGCAGTTGCACCCGTCGCGAATTTCAGTGTCTGCTAAGCAGACACTGAAATTCTTTGTGGGGCCCTCTTACGGGGGCCCCACGACACCCCATACCGCCATCCTGTTCCTGGCGGGCGAACCGCCAGGAACAGGATGGCGGTATGGGGTGTTGGAATCCCCATGGCGGCGCAGCAAGCTGCGCCGCCATGGAGGATTCCTGAGGGCAGCGGAAAACCGGCGGGAGACCGCCGGTTTTCCTGTTCTGACCGCGGCCAAACCGCCGCGGTCAGAATGCCCTGCGGGGCACCGCCAGCCTGTTGGCGGTGCTCCCGCCGACCCGGTCGGAATGACCCCCTTTGTGTGTTTTTAAAGATGTTAAAAAACTTCCTCTAGCACTAGCTAATATTTTTCCTACGCCCAGGTGTTGTATTACAAGCAGCATCTCTGAACTGTGCTGTATTGTACACCTCTCACCTCCACCTCCCAAACAAATTTTAGAGGAAAATGTTTTCTTATCCATTCAGGCTTCTTTGCTCGTTTTTCAGGCTTGACCTGCTGCTGCCTCCAGTGCACTTGTACCAGCACCTTCATAAACGTTACATTTACAAATGCTCCTTGATTGTTTGGCAGTCACTTCTTTTAACAAAAAAAAGAAAGAATGCATCCATGTACATGACTACGTTTCAGAGTCTATAATGGGTAGTGAGAGAGATAATATGATAATTCAAATGCATTCTGTGCCATGGTAATAAAAATGAACTTGAACTATGACTGGATTCGGATGGATGTAGCTGATTCAGGAGAGTTATCATCAGCTTTTGCCCTTACAAAAGACCAGTTGTGAACTCACAGTGGGCTTACAGGTCGCCCTTTGCTGCTTACCATTGGTTGATGTTTCATTCTTATTTGCTTGCTTCTTATTTAATGGCTTTCTTCCTTTTCCAAACTTGTCCATTTTATGTCCCTCCCCAAACATAGCTTTTTTTCCCCATCCTTTTGCTTGGCGGACTTGTATCTTTCTACTGCACACTTTAAGGGAAGTCCTTTTTTCTTCTGGGTTAACCACTCCTGGCTTTGCCAGTGCCTATTTGTCAGCGTCACTCATTTTAGAATTATTGTAGTATTGCTTAATTTTTAAAATCTTTTTTATTATGAACAGATTTAAGCAAATTCTTGTAGTTACATGTTTTGTTTCCCTGCACATTTTTGACATCTAAGACGTGATCTGACTCATCTGATCTAATTTGCCTTTCAGAAATACAATATGCTATTAAGCACTTTGCATTCCTAGGTGATATATTTCTTTCACCCAAATACAAAGAAAGAAGGGCAAAGGTAAAGTGCACCTCTGCTCTTTTTTCTCCTCTCTTTGTGCATGTCAGCTCTCGCCTACCGATGAAAAGTGAGAACGCCCATCCCTAACGTTTCTGCATATTAATGCAGCCGTATTGCAGCACGTCATTGAAGATGAATGCGCCCCACCCTTATTGGTTTTGTAAGTAGGGATCTTGATTTGTTGGACCATCTGCTGGAAAGCAGTGAGTTAAGAATCCTGCTCTTCAACCACTGGTTTGAAGTTTTTGCTTCTGGACAGCCCTATGAATAGGGTTGCCTTAGTTTATCCAGTTGAAAGCTGAGACTCTGTGGTTACTTACATTAGGAGATTGTCCTAATGAGCGGATGGTAATGTAAACTCTTACAGCTTGTAGTATCAGAAATTATTACGGTAATAGTGTGTAAGGCATCCAGCAGGCATGCAGTGAGCGGATGGTTCACAGGCTTGACGTGAACTTTGTGAGGGTTCCCATCCGGATTAGAGAGAAGGACTCACAAGGGGAAAGCAGTCTTTCCACACACACCCCAAAGTCATTACTCTGGATGATGTCTTCCTAGTGATCTGCATAGTGGTAGCATCTCTACTGTTCTTATACTGTCACTGAATCAAGGTTTAATCATTTGCTTAAAATAATTGGATACTTACGGTTATTTAGCCACATTGATAGAAATCCAACAGTTGTGTGAGGAATGACTTGAAGAGGCCATATTCAATAGAGGAGAAACTGTTGTCCATGAACAGCCCATTTTCGCTAAGATCCACCACCGGTAGTCATCCTAGAATGTTTCTTTGTTTGATGTCTACTTGGGTTTTGAGATGCACTGCAGCATCATTGACCTGATGCCCCTTTAATAAGACACCATCACTTTCAAAAACTACTTTTTCCTATATTAGAAGACTAAAATCGAGCAAGTTTTGCGATATTCCCTTGTTGCGATGTTGCATGTTTTGATGTTGGTGAGACCTGTTATTTAGTCCGCTTAGTATCTGGATCGTGCCAGAGCAGTACAATTGTAATTACTGTCCATTAGCGGCTGCACTTGCAGCAGTTGGTAAATCAGGTGCTAGACATCTGGGCGCACATCGTGGCCTAGACTGAGGTTGTTTTTCTCGGTCTGATAAATTGTCTGTGACGGACAGATTCAGCACGGGAAATGTCATTTTTAAGCTTCGAGACCACTTTCCACTGGGCAGAACTGTCACTACTCACATACAGGCTTTATATTCGGAAGGAGCTCGGTAAGAAGGCTTCTTATTTATGAGGAATTGACCCTGTAACCTTTTGACGGCATTAAGGTGATCCTTTAGGTTCACTTGCTAAGAATATAAATTCTTTTAATGAAAGGCTAAAGATAGCATTTCTCTCTGTGCTCCTCTGCCTTGGTGTTGTAAGGCATTCAGATCAAAGTCGGATGTTGGAAGGCGGCTGAATTAATTGCAGCCTGTAGATGTGTAGTTAGAAAGTGAGGGCTGGTAGGTCTGGAGCGTTGAACTAGCCCAACATGCACCGAGGCAGTAGACTGGCATTTGGCCGCTCTTTATAAAGTGGCAGACCAGTTGACAAGCCTGCAGTGCAACGCTGCAGGAAAGCTGACCAATCACTAAGAAGGAAAGCCATTTTAGTAGAGTTAGGAGTAGGTTGTGCAAAACCTGGAAAGGAGAAAAGAAAAACAGCATCTTTGTCAGGAGCGCAGGGAGTTAAAAGAGCAGAGCAGAGCCTGAAAAGCCAACTAATGCACAGGTGGGGGTAAAGGTTTCTGCCAATTCCTGCTCTCTTCTTATAACCAAGAACCATAGAGTGTTGCGTTATCATTTAATAAAAAATAATTCAACAGAAATCATTGTTTAAAGGGGCATGAATTTACATTGAAATGCACCTGAAGATGATTTCTGAATCTTTTTTTTATAACATTTGTGTTAATTTTTAATTGGGGTCTCAACTGTGCCATAATCGTGCTTATACCAAAGGAGAGGAAGCCACACAATCGGAGCTCCTTATATAGCCCTAACCCTGCTTTAAATACTGAAAGTAAAATCTTGGCCAAAATTCTCATTACTTGGCTCATTGGAGTGATAGCAGACTTGGTGCACGCCGATCAGACTGGCTTTATGCCCCGGTGGGCCACGAGAATAAACCTCTGATGTCTATATTTGTAGTTGGACTATCTGGGAACAGATGAGACCCCCCCCCCCAGGGCAACAGTGTCACTTGACGCTGAGAAAGCATTTGATTCCATTGACTGCCTCTATCTCATGGAGATTCTGAAGAGGTTTGGCTTTAGAGCCTGTTTTCGCAGTTGGGTGGCCCTCCTGTATAAATGACCCACTATGACCGTGAGAGTAAATGGTGTGGTCTCAGACACCTTTATCTTGAGAAGGGAGACAAGGCAGGGATGCCGGCTCTTGTCTCTCCTTTTTAGGGTCGAGACTGCGTCGCATGCGCTTGCACATGCGTTTCGCTTGTGAGACGCTTTAGGAGTTAGAAAAGGGCTCGGAGCCCCGTCCATGTCACATCAGTGTCTTTCATTGGTTCGTGGGCTTGCCTGTTAAAATCTGCTTGCTTTCATTAGTGGAAGGCACGCATACGTCATGCCTTTTCCGGTGGTTAGCCCTCCTCAAGCGCAGCGACCAAGTACTGAAAACATGAGCGGCTCGCTGTTCCCCGTCAGGTTTGTGGACTACTTTTTATCTTTTGTTGGCAGCGCGATCTCGCTTGGCAGAAGTTGAGCGCTTAGCATAACATCAACCCTGTTACATAGTTAATTGCACTTTTGCTGGTTACGTAGATAATTGCACTTTTGCCGATAGGTTTCACTACGAGTGAACTGTAGCAGTGCGATTGCGCTGTTTTTTCCCATTTAGTTAGGCAAGAAAAATCCGGTTGGGAGTTTACAACTGCTAATAGCAGTAACTCGGAGAAATGCAAGACCCTATTGCATTGCAAATGCTTGTTTGCTTTCTACTTAGTCACTGGCATGTTTGGTGAGATGCCGAGCGGACATTGTGGGATTCCTCCAAATTATGGCAGAGCTAGAGAAGATCTTCCCATATGCGAATGACGCCTTGCTTTACCTCATGGCTCCTATACTTTTGGTCCCCAAAGTTCTGTCACTATTCCGTGTCTTTGAGGCATATTAAGGGTTCTGCATCAACTGGGACAAGTCTGTGACCCTCCAGTTAATGTTCTGGGACGGTTGGAGGGCATGGTGGGGGGGGGGGACTTTCGCCAGACCCAGGCAGGGTTTGAATTCCAGGGATCTATATCACCAGGGAACCAGACCGTTTTTTGGAATTGAACCTAGCCAGAGTGTTGACTGAGTTCTGTGACGACGCTTTCTAAAAAGATTACACTCTCCAAATTGTTGTATGTCTTGCTGAATACTCCCTTCATTATCCCAAGGCCCTACTTTGGTGAATTATACAAGATACTTTGCATCCTACTCTGGGATAGGGCTCACCCAAGAATAGCTCTTAAAACCTAAATCTACGTAAAACGGAAGCCATGCCTACTTATTGGAACATATCACAGGGCTACTCATTTGCAAGCGATTAATGACTGGGACCACAGCCCTTACTCTGAACCAACCTATAGGACAGAGAAGAAGGTAATGGAAGGAGTGTTCCATATTCACTATGTCTGCAGTAAGAAGGATAGAAGGCAGCTGCCGGAGCTGACCAGAGCCGCCTTGTGGACTAGGGATGATACAACAGCTGCCGTAGCTGGAAGGGGAGGCTCAGTCGACCTACTCCGCTTTGGAAAAGTACTGTGTTATCTGATACAGGTAGACTGACAGGTTTCTGAGTTTGGGAATCAATAAACTCGGGGATGTGGTCTTGGGGGATGACTTTGTATTAACAGGAGTATGCCCTGGCTGAGACACAGCAGTTCTGATGCATCCAGTTGACACATGCCCTGAGGAGAGATCGGGTATTAGGGGAGGTCCTTCAGGACCACTCCCGAAAGTTGGGTGCACGGTGACTCACACATCAGGTGGTCTCCCGGCTGTACCGCAAAATAATAAATAATGTGCCTGATACACTGTGGAGACTGCAGGAGAAGTGAGAGGCGGATGTGGACCCACTAGAGGATGTGGATTGGAAGGCTTCTTTGATGCACCCTAGAGGGGAATCCATCAGAGCTAGGTTCCCCCTGATCCAGTTCAAAATACTGTATATGTCCAATTACCTCAGGTCCCGCCTCCATAAAATCAGAAGGGCTGAGAGCCCGTTGTGCCTTCTCTGTGATACAGAAGAGGGGACCTTCCTCCACATGATCTGGGGCTGTTTCAGGACAAGACAATATTGGGGGTCCATTGCCAAAGAATTGAAGGAGGTGGTGGGTACTGTTATTTCCAAGATCCCTCAGTTGATTGTGCTAGGCATACTTAATGATGGGCTCATCCCCAGGACGCAATTGCAGTTCTGTATGCTGGGTTTTGTTGTTACCAAGAGGGATCTGGCCAGCCTTTTGGAAGGGTGGGAGAAGTGTTCCCACAAGAGACTTGTGGTGGGACTGTATGAATAGATACACGGAGGTGGAGAGGATGGTGTATGACAGCAGGGACTGCCCCAGGAAATTTGAGAAAACTTTGTAGGAAATTGAGGCATTTCTGGGGCCTCAAGGTTTATTTCGGTGTTCTATCAGATGAAGAGAATCCAACTTGATACTGTCATCAATGAGGTGGATCTAGTCACGGACCTTGTGCTGCAACACTTTGCAGGGATTGCTGGGAGGCGGGAAGGAAGGATCGTGATGTGTTCTGGGGTATGTCTGAGCTTATTGCATACATATTGTTTGTTTGTAAAATCAATAATATATATATATTTTTTTAAATCACTAGGGTGTTTTACTTGGAAATGTTTAGCAAATAAATAAGTTATTCTCATTGCAGGCCAGCTTATTTCTAGGCAATTAAAATTGTATGTCATTTTTATGAAAAGATGTTGTCTTTATCTTTGGTGCACTATTGATGAGCCAATAATAATAGTAATGCTTCCACAAGGTGCAGTTTTCACCTGATCTAAACATATGTGACTGCAGGGAATTGACTCCTGCATATCTGTAATACTTTGTTTTTGAGGAGTATTGGTTTGGGTTCTGTTAATAGAATGGGCTAGTCATACCCTTTTTGTAGACATGCCTCTTCAGTTTGAAATATCAATTGACCTGAATTGTGGAAGATCATTCATGCCAAATCAGCCTTTTTTTAGCATGGCACATACATGCAAAAAACGACCCAGCCGGGCTTTTTCATTCATGAAAAGGCATTTCCAATTGTAAACCTCAAATGTCTGCAGGACACAAGTTAACTTATGGAAAAGTGTTAATTGGACATGAATGAAGAGAACCCGAGCCCCACAACCTAACGATGTGGCTGCTTTTGCCATTGAATGTCTCTTAGAAGTGACTTCCTAATTTACATTTTAATACTAGCATTTCTTGCTCCGTTTGCTGTTTGTGCAGTCGGTATGTCTGCTGAGTTTCTCTTTGGTTGACTTCAACCTTAGCATCTTCTACAGGAAATAGATTTTTGTCTTCTGGCTTTTTTTGTTTTTGTTTTTTTACCCCAGTAAAAATGATATTTGTAACTTATCCCTCTCCCTTCACCTCTACTCTGTTTGTTTTTGTTGATGCGATTCTCCTATGCTTATCCATCGGTGCTTTGTTTGTTTTTAGTTGTGGTTCGCACTTGCGATGTACCACCAGCAGGGACAAATAATTACATTTGTGCAGACATGCATGCTTTACTTCCCAAACCATACAATTAGAGTACTAATTTTTACTTTTACAATCAAGAGGGCAAGCATGGTTCGTTGAAAGAGGGGCTTATCACATATTCCTAAGGCTTTTCTTGATTATATTCACTTCATTGTTTTACTTGTATTACAAGTTCAAGAACATCACTCTTGTTTTATAAAATATTTTAATTTTCAATTGTTGTGTTTTAATCGGTTTTATGTAAACCTATACAATAAGGAATGGCTTCCTCAAGCATGGGTCCCTCATGGTTGTGGGTGCAGATTGTTGTTGCTGTCATGCTGTGGTCTGCGTCACCTTTTGCTCTTTGAGCCATCACTGGGACCCATGAACAAGATTGCCAGTACTCCACAGTCTGCTAATCCAGAGTCCTTGTCTGCTGCAAGCTTTGGGCTCCCAACACTGACTCATGTACAGCTGTCAATGTTTCTTAGTTCAGATTTTCGGCCCTCTTTATTCAGTCTCACCTCCAGACCGCTTTAAGCTGACTCTTGTTGAAGACCTTTTGTCTACAACTTATTACATATTGGCTTTGGGTCACCTCCATGCCCATGATTGGATAGCTTTCTTTTCTAGCTCCATTATTGGTACCTAATTTACAACAGTAATAGCTCTATCTCGAGCAAATGCAAGACCCATTGCATTGCAAATGCTTGTTTTACTATTCCCTCAGCACTCCATGGGAGCAAGACTTCTTTTCTTGCTGTCTACCTTGCCTGTTTGTTTTCCTAACATTTCCTCCCCTGTTTTTTTGTTTTTTTTGCTTTAACTCTACCCCTGCTCATGTTTTTTTTTAAAATTTTAAAACTTTTTTATTTTAGAACGTCCCGCTCTGATCCCTTTGTCCCAGATCAGATCTTCTTCCTTGATTCTCTGCTGCTCCTCCATGTTCATCTTCCCATTTTTATTTATTTTATTTCCAAGAAGGCCTAGCGGCTGCAGCGTACTACCAGGTTGCTAGATTATTTTTTTGTGCTCCTGTGCACTTCGCTTAATTTTACTTTACTGTTCTAAAATAGCTGTCTGCCAAAATGGCCGCTGGCAATGTTATAATGGTAAACTAAAAAAACTTTAAAAATGACCACTAGTGCACCACACCACATGCTTGCAAATGGTGAAGATTTTGGAATCTTTTTGAATGAAAGAAGACTATTCGAAGGAGGCCACTGTGTGCAAAAATCTGTTGATACACAGACAGCCATGTTGGCTCTTTTTTCATTAGTATTCCAACACGGCTAATAGGAATTTTAATAAAAAATAAAAGATAAACGTTATGAAAGTCCTAGCGAAGACAAAAATTGATCAGTTGAGTCTGC
Organism: Pleurodeles waltl; assembly: GCF_031143425.1. Taxonomy (NCBI): domain Eukaryota; kingdom Metazoa; phylum Chordata; class Amphibia; order Caudata; family Salamandridae; genus Pleurodeles; species Pleurodeles waltl. The sequence continues at coordinate 275,362,414 of NC_090451.1, read as the reverse complement.
ACTTGACTTTTAAACAAGAGACCTGTTAGCTTTGCCAATGCTTGTTTTTCAGGCAAGGAACATACAAACAGCTGTGTCAGTTCACTTCAGCTTTGGTGTGAAACTTTTAACTTCCTTTGTTCACCCTAGACTTCAAGCTTCTTGCTGTTCCAGTGTGATCGTGGGGCCCTTTGCGCTCTCAGCCGTCACCAGGCCTCACTCAGCTGACAGTGCTGCCCGGCCCTGGTGTGCAAGAACATGCATAAGCTGGGTTTGTAACTGACGTAGAGCAGTGACCCCACCCCATGTACAGTTTAACACACCGCCTTTTATTGTATAAAAACCAGTACAGTTGGCCTTGTCGCTCTGTATCCTTTCTATGCCAGTGGGCATATCACTAGTGGATTTACAATTCGCCTCTCTCTTAGGCTTCAAATAGGAAAATACGCACTGTCTAGTAAGGCTGAACAACCAAGCACTTACTCTTTGCGCTAGTGGCCAGAAACAAACTTTACGCTTGTTAGGGCCCCAGAATATTAACAGAGAGCTGTATAATGATCAGCCAATCTTCTCCGAACCTCTAACAATCAGCTGTCTGCTAAGGAAGCCCCTGGCATGGACCGTGGCCTGGAAGGACCTGCACCACATGAAGGTGCTGGCAGAGGTCCTTGTGGCTGGGTCAGACACGTACGGTAGCAAACCGTGGCGCATGTTTGAATAACATTCGATTTCGACAGGACAGTGAATTTCTGAAGCTTTTCAGACCCCATGAATATTTTACTGCTTTCTGCAATTAAATTCTTTTTGCGGATTACAGCCTGGTGGATAGTGAAAGCAGGTACTTCCATTTGTTACCTTCAGGTCTTCTCGAACAGGACTTTAGGAAAAGGGAAGCAATTTGTCAGTCGCATTAAGTGCCCGGTGTTTGCTGGTTGTAGAAATGTAAAGGTCTATTTGTCCTCTAATGCTGTCGAATTGTTTGGTGTGATCCAGTCACATCCGACTGTGCAAATGGAACGGGTGGTAGGTGAAGGTAGAGTCTCTGGACTAGATGTAGCAATTTCCGAATTTGCGATTCGGAAATTGCGAGTCGGTGTGACTCGCAAATTCCGAATCGCAAATTTGGATGCAGAATGGTGTCTCAGACACCATCTGCGAATCTCTATGGGGTCGCAAAGACCCACCTCATTAATATTAATGAGGTGGGTCGCATTTTGCGACCCCATAGCGATTCTCTGCACTCACAGGGATGGTGGCCTGCTGGAGACAGCAGACCTCCATGTCTGCGACTGCATTTTTAATAAAGCAGTTTTTTTTTTGTATTGCAGCCTGTTTTCCTTAAAGGAAAACGAGTTGCAATACTAAAAAAATAACGAAATCATTTGGTTTCGTTTTTTCAGACCAGGCAGTGGTCCATTGGACCACTGCCTGCTCTGAAAAAACATTTTTGGCAACATTCACAAAGGGGGAGGTGTCCATGGGTTACCACCAGTGTGACACTGGTGGTAACTGCAAATTGCTTTGCGACCGCGTTCGCGGTCACAAAGCAATTCTGCATCGCGGTGCGAGTTGCAAATAGGAAGGGGACATCCCTTCCTGTTTGCGAGTCGCATTCACATTTTGCGAGTCGGTACTGACTCGCAAAATGTGAATGAGCATCGCGATGCGCATTTTGCATTGCGCAAACTGCGATTTTCGCAGTTTGCACCATGCAAAATGCTTCCTACATCTGGCCCTCTGTTCGGTTTGTTGCATTTAAACTCACAAATCACTCGACTCGCTCACCCCATGCTTCCTCTCGTTGGTCTTCAGTGTCATCTGCATGCACTGCTGCTGCATGAGGTGCTCTTAAGATGGCCCTGCTTGTTACCGCCTATATCGCTTTCTAATCAGATGGCCTCATCCAGTTTGGCGATGGCAGTACAAAAAGTACGCTCGTGCAGTTTGTACAAGTTCGTAACCACTATAACTGCCAGGAATGATGGTTTCCAGGTAGACAGTCACTTTCCAGTCACTCCAAGGCTTCACAAAACCCACAGGAGATGCCACAAGCTCTTACACGAGATTGCCAGGCAGCGGGTGCCCTCCGTGTCGAGAGTGCTCCTTCGGGTGTAGCACTTTGAGGTTTGAAATTATCTAGGTGCATTAAAAAGCTTCAGCCTTTCCACAGCACTGCGCTGGTGCACAGAATATCCCGCAGACCATAGCAATTTAGCTGTAATGGTGGAGACTGCGGTGGAAGTGAATTGTACACTAAGACCATGATTAGGAATGGGGCGTATGAGAGAAGGGTGTGTGTACCTCACCTGGTAAATACCAACACTGTGGGATGAGATGCAAATCTAGTGTGGTAAATACCGCCTATTCCGAGTTTTCATTCAGAAAACAGGGTATTTATTGCACGTAGAATTTGTTGATTACCGCACCAAATATGTACTATTTTCTTGGGACTGTAGGCAGGTTTAAAGTACCTGGTCAAAATTTCAGCATGTACGATAATGACCATAATACTTGGAATTCTGATATATGCTGTATAGAAATTACTGCCCACAGCGGAGTTTAACGTCCAACTCGTGATCGGAGGCCTTACTAGTGGCATACTTCAGTGTTCGTACCAATTCACCACTGTGGAAGAGAACCACAATGTGGTGCCTCATGAAGATACACATTGAGTACCACAACACCCCAGGTCCCCTCTGATCTCTGTTCATGTATTCCTGCACATATGAACATTAATCAAAATGTATTTGCGTCTGTTCTGATTTCATAAGAGGATAGTAGGATGCAATTACGGAGAAGCTTGGCAAACCTACGCATGCCACTGGAAACATGTGAACATAGGGTGGTGTGTGGCCTAGAATTTCGCACACAGCAAGTGGACTTGCTGTACTTGCACAAGGCCTTGTTATATTTCTTAGCTGCACGATAAAGCTCACGAAGAGGTGAAATCTGGCATTAATTATTTTTTAAAAAAACATTGACTGCTAAATGCAGCCGCTCTGTGCAGGTCGCAGCTGCTGCCGCATTAAAAGGAAAACACATCATCAGTGAAAAGCCATGAGTGCAGCCTGTAATTGATGTAATCCCCCAGGAATTGTCCAATCACTGCAGCGAACTGGGAGTTCTAGAGGCCGCGAGTGAGACCGAGGCTGAGCAGCCGCCAACCTGGCGTCTTAAGGTTTCCCTTTGTGGCACATCTGTGTGCTCCCCAGTGGGTGTGGCAGAGGTTCTTGTTTTGTATTTTTATGTGCGTTCAACCAAATGTTGTCACTCAACACGCATAGTCTTCAGCAGCCTTCTTTTTAGGGTGCCTTTTGTTAACGGTGTTGGACACGGATCCAGCGCGCAACATCATACAGGGAGTTTATTTATGGGATCGTTTTTAAAGCGTGTTTCTTCTTTGCTCTGGTTTCGTTTTCCTGAGGTTTTGCACTAGCGACTTGTAGATTTTACTGCATGGCAATTTCGTAAAAATGGTTCACTCTGCCAAGTAAAATAACTGCTTTCAGCAGTGTGGCTCAATTCAGTGAGGAATGATTCCTACCCTAAAGGGGATCTGGAGGAAGGGAGGTGGCATCTCACGGGTGTTGTTGCTTACCGATCACCCTGTGTGTTGCGCCATGTGCTCTTGTGCAGTTTACAGCTGCCCTCCAGCCACGTGAATGAAGCTGGCCCCATAAAACTCACAGTGCTACTTTTCTTGTGCTCCTGCTATATACATCACCCCTAGATTTGATTGGCGGGTAACGTAAACAACTTAATGAATAGCTTATTCGGAGAAATACTTTTTTCAACTATCACTTTTTGTTTATTTTCCTAAAGTATGATTATAAAAAATGATTCACCCTTATATGCTGATGCAGCTTCCAAAACATTAAAAACACGTTTTTCACATATGTGTTGGAACTGGATTCAGTGGAGCTTTTTCTAAAGATTCTAGTCAGATGATTTTCGTCTTCATACACAGAAACAAGCATTGGCAAAGCCAATAAATTAGCCCTATGCAAAATCATTTTTTTTTTTCACAGCAGAGCTGACTTGGGAGACAACCAAAGGTAAGTCAAAGTAATGCGTGGGCTCCAAGCCCCCTTTAAGATTTTTTTTTAAGAACAATAGCTTTTGCACACAGCATATATGCGTGCTTTAAACTAAAACTCAAAATGGGTTTGGGGTCATTAGTAAACCTACAGATATTATTATACATAGTGCCCATGGGTAAAGCAGGTATTTGTACCCACCTTTTGCATCCATGGGGCTCTGCGGTATTACAGAAGGGGCCATAGACCCTGTGCGTCCCTTCCTGTTAAATGGATCACAGTGCTAAATGTGTGCAGGTGCAGTCCTAAGGGGTGTACCCTCATTTGAATGGGAGTATAGGTAGTGGGTTACTTTGACAAGCTAACCTCACAGTAGACCAAGTACTCTATTTAAAAAGCCTCTCCTGGACTCTGTGATGAATTAAGTCCGTCCTATGAATGCCTGCTGCTTGTTAGGGGTCAAAGAGACAAAGGAACTACTATTTTTCTTTCTAGAACAATTGATGAGCACATTTAATTCAGAGCAATCCCTCCAATTAGGACACATATCAGCAAAGCCAATAGCTCTTGCCTTTGCAAGAGCTGTTGACTTTGCCAATGTTGTTTAGTTATATTGTACACCAGTGTGGCTGCTGTTCAGAATGGCTAAAACTTAGCGGCGTAAAAGAGAATGGTGGAATTTCTATGGAGTTCTATGGAGTTTCATAGAATGTGATGTTTTAGAGGGGGTGTTGTGAAGTGCCATAGACTGGTGTACAGTGTCGTGAAAGAAGTAGAGTGGAGTGGAGTGGAAGAGTGTAGAGTGTCGTAGAATGGCTTGGGATAGAGTGTTATGGAGTGTTGTGGAGGGAGTAGAGTGGAAGGCCGTAGAATGGAGGAGCATAGAGTGGAATAGAGTGTCGTACAGTCGAGTGTCATGGAGTGGAGTAGAGTGTAATAGAGTATAGTGGAGTGGCATAGAGGGAGTTGCTTACAGTGGAGTAGATTAGAGTGTCATGGTGTAGAGTGGAGTAGGTTGTCAGAGTGAAGTGTTGTGGAGAAATTAAAGTATCGTAGAATGGAGTGAAGGAGCTCAGAGTGTCATAGAGTGGATTAAAGTGGCATAGAGTCTAGTAGACTATCGTGGAGTGTTGTCGAGGAGAGGAGCATACAATGGAGTAGTGTTGTGGAGTGAGTTTCATATGGTGGCTTAGAGTGGAATACAGTGTTGTAGAGTGGGGTGGAGTAGAGTGCCATAGAGTTGAGGGGCATAGAGTGTTGTAGAGTGGAGTACAGTGTCTTAGAGTGGGTTACAGTGACGTAAAGTGGAGTGGCATGTCATAGAATAGAGTAGAATGGTGTGTCATAGAGTGGAATGGTGTCTCGTAGATTAGAGAGGCGTAGAGTGGAGTGGGGTAAAGTGGACTGACATATTGTAGAATGGAGTGGAGTATCGTAGAGTGATTTCGAGTGGAGGGACATAGAGTGGAGTCTCAAAGTGTGGAGAATGCATGGCTTAGTAGCACACTGCCATTACAGACAACACATTTTCAATTGAAATGACTATTACATTTGCAGAGACACACCGTTTTACTGTTAATGGTATACACCTCAGAAACTATAAAGTGTAGAAATGTCATCACTTATTGTATTTATTTGTTTGATCATATCAAAATATTTGTTTCCACCACAAAAAAGTCCCACAAAATGTGCTTCATTTGTTCTTTTATAATTCTGATATATTCTAAAATATCTGCACACATTTATGTACCAACATTTAAATTATGTTGCATGCTAGAAAAAAGCTTGACCCTTCACAGCAAGACGAAGACTGACATTTGACCTCTGTCTTTGAATGCACAGCAAATTTAACTAAATAAAAACAAGATTTAAAGGCCTGCTTACAGAAAGCGAGCACTCATGGAAGGATACAGAAAATAGGCTATGCTCCATGGGAGGGATGAACTCAAGCTGGACAACCTAAAGCAAATATGTCCAGCAACTAGAAAGCAAGCAAATGTGAGTTATAAAATAGATAACCAGTTGTTAGCATTAGGCAGGATGCATTTCCACTGAAGCTTTCACACCGTCCCCAAGGAGTTGTTAGCAAACCGTAGGCTTTGACCTAAAAAGGGAAGGGTCTGAAACATAAACCAAAATTGGCACAAAATAAAATGTTTAGCTCAGATGACAATCCATGTGGGGAGCATAATCCGAAAACTAGTTTCCTTTTACTCTTGTTTTTAGTAAATATACCATGTGTACAGTTGCACATGTTTAAATAATTGGCAATAGTGCAACTGGACTTTAAATATCCTAATATCTTACACATATCCCAATGTTGAGGTTGATGCTTTCCCGTGCACATAGTGGATATAGATTTACTGTTGCCCCTGACAAAAGTAGTCAGTCAGTCAAATAAACTTTATTTGGCTGAATAATAGGCACAAAAGTACACAATAAAAATCAGTTTGCACATAAGGAACTTCGCAGTTATTAAAAATACATCTTAAAAGATTCAGCTGTGACGTATATAAAACAATTGATGTACATTACAGTGCCCCATATCTGCTGCTGATCTCCACAGCACAATGAACAAAGTTTGACATAGCCACACACAGATCCATGTTACCCAATTTTTGTAAGAAAACAAAAGCCTCCCTGTGGGATCTAATCTTAGATTAATTTAAAATTGGGGTCAGAAAACGTTTCCTACTATAAGAATATAAATGTAAAACAAAAAGAGTAAAATTCTGTGTTCTTTGTTTGGAAACGTTATCACAAGGGCAACTAGGGAATGTTGAGGTCCAGTCTACTTCCCTAGGAAGTGGCACTGATTAATGTAACAAAACAGAATCTTGTAAGATAAAATCTAGTATTCACATTAAAAATCAAAAAGCAAATACAATTCACAGCCCAACGATGTTTTAATTATGTTGTAATTAGCACTAGAACAAAGTTTATCAAAGTTTGCCTGATGAAGTCTACCCTGCCTTTCCTTAAACACCTCTTTCACCTGAGAACACAGCCTTTTCATTTATATTCTCTGGATTGAAAAACAGCTCTGGTAGACCTTAATCTATAAAGCCCATTTTGATATAGTTTATCCAAGGACTCGCCAAAGCATTTTCCAGAGAAAGACAATCATCCAGTACATCCCTTGATAGGTGTACTCCCATGTTTCCCCAGACTCTGAGCCAAAGTAGCAAAGGTTCCAACTTAATCTTATCTGTCACAGGGGTCAAACCTACCTCAGATGGAGACATAAAGGATGGAGTGCATTGAGAAACAGCCAAGAGTCTTCGCACAAATTTGTTCAAAACCATCTGCAGTGACTGGGCTCCCTTATAGCCCCAGACACCTGCTACGTAGGTTGCTACAGGGATACATTTACTTTTGTATATGTTAATCATTTCTCACACTGGCTTCTGCCCCAATCGGAGCACAAAGGTGAAAGCGGACTCCACGGCTCTTTGGCGTGAATCTCCCTATTAGCAGGCAGGGTGTGCCAACTAAGATTGCAATCCAGGGGAAAACCTAGATTAAAAAAAAGTCTTAACCCTACAAGTTTCTAACCCACCAAAATAAAACAATTTAATTTTAATTTTTTGGGACTGATTGTCATTCTGAAAGATTGGTGAAACCCCCCCCCCCCCCACAAAACTATAAAAGGCATCTAGCAGGAGTTGCCGAACATTTGCGGTTCTTGAAAATAAAACCTCATCCTCCATGTACAGTAAAACCAGTAAAACACTAGACTTCATTTTGGGCAGATATTTTCCTGCCTTACTCAATTAGCATTCTAGACCATTTACATGGATAAGGAAAAATAGAGGGTCCGCCACACATCCTTGTCTGATACACAGCGAAACTTTAATTATAGGGGAAAGTTCACCCTCTGTTCCATATTTGAACCTGACTTTAAAATCCCAATGCATCTTTAGAACTAATCCGATTATAACCTGGTCAATTCCCATCCGGGCCATAATGTCCCAGAGCTTTACTCTATTTACTGAGTCAAAGGCAGAGGAGAGTTCCATAAACGCTATGTAGATGCAACTTCTCCTGGCCTTGACATATTTACGAATAATCAACTAGAGATTCAGGCACTGCTCAAATGTGCCGACCCTGGGGCAAAACCCATACGGCACTCTCGACAGAGCCTGATTTTCCTCTAGCCGTGGATGAACATCGCATTCCAGCAAAGATGATTTTAACCTCACTATTTTATATTGAGATGGTTTGCCAACCAATTTTTGTAACATTGATGCTAATTTTGGTGACCCATTCCACTTGAACTTTAATTTGCTTCATTGGAATGGTTTTTCTTTTCTTTTTCTTTTTTTACCTTTTCAGTCTTTTTCATTGGACATTTTTTGGCCCAGCGGACTGTGTTTGAATTATGCTAATACACACTATCAGCTGCTGGTACCTTGGTTTTTCTCCGATTTGGTTCCTAGACATAACGAGTTTGCTTTTGAAAAGTTGGCCTTTTTGTTTTTGTCATAATTCAATTGTCTGTTTTCATCAGTGACTCGATTATGTGTCTTTATTAATTTATATTAGTATTGAATTTAAGTAACAATATTCTGTAATTTCCTTCAACATTTTTTACGAGGGTCTTTCATTTATTTTCACTACCTAGGGCTGCGGCTCGATATCCCCATTGTAGATATTTACAAACTCAAAGTGGCAGACTAAGCTTTCTGTGTCCGTCTTCTCAATCTTTTTTTTTCCGCCAGCTTGACGTCATGAGCGTAACCAGGAAGTCCTGGACGTTCCGCCTAATTGGCCTTCTGTGATACAGCCCGACTCCTTTTAAACAGGGTTCGGCCCTGCGCAGATCCTTCATTGTATGGAAACGCGTCTGAGACCGACTATGCGTCGGTGATTCTTTCGACGCGACAGTAAGTTTTCTCTTGCTATGCCCTTTTTCAATAAGCAGGTGGATACAAGATACAGCCCAACTCCTTTTAAATGGGGTTCGGCTCTGCGCGGATCCTTCATTTTATGGAAACGCGGCTGAGACCGCATATGCGTCAGTGATTTTTTTGACGCAAGAGTAAGTTTGCTTTTGCTGTGCCCTTTTCCAATAAGCAGGTGGGTCTCTATCCTCCCTTTGATCCGTCTTTATAACTCCGACAAGGTCATGATTTATTACAAGATGTTAGTTATTTACCATATCATTATTTTATGGGTTTTTTTCACTAACAGAGAGCTCGTTCATAAGACATGCTACTAATACTAATAGGAACCCAAATGGACTGATGGATTTATCAAGAGCACAGTGTGACTACAATGTATTCATGAATGAGTGATGTTGTAGTATTGCACTTCCAACTCTTTCCATGCCATTTTTACAATTTATTATGTTTATCATATGTGATGCCAGTTGTATTTTGCATTCACTTTTGGCATACTTGTTCTTGTTTTCACAGATGATCAGTAGTTCTCGGCTAGTTATTTCAGCCCAGGAATGAGTAAAAATTGTTTTCACTCTATGCCTCCTATTTTTTAATTAACATTATTTCATAGTTTTTTATGTTCTGGAGAAAGATTGTTGTAGTCCTGATGAAGCGCCAGTGGATCCTTTTTGGACATATGGAGAGGGTCGAAACATGTTGACTTTTTGTAGGAGTCCAAGTCATTGTACTTGAGTTCTAGAGTGAGTAAAGTGTGGGATCATGAATTCCCTTTCACTTTGTTACTGTTTTTAATCTTGACCGGGTCCTGGCTCATCCATCAAAATATAGTTAATATAGTTCTACTGAGGGGGCACCCGAGCCAATTTTAATTAGTATTTCTTTATCGCTCCAGCTGTCTCTTGGTAACCTAAGACTTTTTGGTACTAAGACACAACCTTGACGCAGGATTCCCGCCAGACATTGCAGCATCAGTCCGACGTGGATCATGGCCCGATGATGAAGCATGAGGGCTTGTATGCCGGTGTTGAGAGGTTATAATACCCTCCCCCTCCGCGGAACTGTGCACCGATTATTTTTTCATGATTTTCCTGTACCCATACCACAAGTTTGGCTGCAATGATCTTACCAAGTATTTTGAGTTAAATACAAGAAGGGAATTATGGCGGTAACAAGAAAAGGGAAGTCTGTACCCCTTTTTTTAAAAATGGGGGCAACTATCGCTTCCCTCCAAGATGGAATGAGTTCCCCTTTTATAGAAGCTTTAAAAACATTAGATAAAATTGGAGCCCAAAATGCAGTATTGTTTTTAAAAAGATCTAACGGGACTCCATCTGGCCCAGGAGCCTTTCCTTTGGGGCTATGATTAATGCTGGCAATTACATCCTTATTTTCAATAGTTGTACTAAGGTTAGAATACAACTCCAGGTTACAAACAACTACTTCTCTGTTTTCTGTGTTAGAAGCCCTGTTTCCTGGATTGAAATTACTGTTAAAATGGGCTTCCCATGCTTCAACAGGAATAACACTGTCCAGAAAGGGTTCTCATACCCAGAGAAGGGCTGGTTAACCACTCTCCAGAATACTGCAGAATCCCTCCATCTAGCAGCCATTTCCAACTCCTCTCATATTACATTTCTCAGCTCAGTTCTCTAGGTCTCTAGGGTAGCTTTATAGTTCCTTCTTGCACTCAAAATGTAATCTCTGCAGCACGGTGTACTAGAAAGAGCTTTCTAATGGGCCGATGTACAGGCGTGGTTTAACCATCCTACAGGTGGTGGATTTTTTTAGATGCTTTAGTGACTCTCAGCCTGTTATCCACAGCAGTGCATATAGCACGGAAAGCATCAGAAATAATGGCTGGGTACTCCTTTGAGGTCAATATTAAAATAGCTTGACTGTTCTCCCTGACGAGTCTCTGCTTAAAAAAACCTCCTTATCTAATCTAACCCACTTGATCCTAATGCCCTTATTGCACAAATGGGATAGTACCAGATTCTCTGCCTGCCTCCTAGCACCCTCAGATATAAACCAAGAACTAAGGCAAGGGGATCATGATCACTCATGCAGGAGGCAGCTGCGCTGTAGTCTAGTATTAGATCTGCTAGATCCTGGGACAAAATAAAGAAATCTGTCTCACTTTCGTTAATTATAAGTAAGGACTAAAGAAACTTCATCTGCTCTATTTTCTTTTCCAAATGCCAAGCATCTAGAAGCCAAAATCCTGGTCAATGCCTAGTCTTCCAGGGAGGTCTGGGACTTGAAGTCGTAGACCCTCACAGTCGAGAAAAGCATGCTATGATAGTCCTAGCAACCACCGTGGGGTCGGCGACTATGTTCTCCTCTAGAATGGATGAGGCCATATGTCCCAAGTACAGTGAAGTGATCCTCCTCATGCAGCTTCTGGGTGTTGCCTTGTTAGTTAACCTCTCCTGTGGGTGGTGAGCTGCCCCCACATGCTACCAGTGTTGCTTCTTTCCCTTCTGTGGCCACCACGGACCCTTCATGCTTCGCGAAGCTCCCAGCTTCACAGGCAGAAAAAAAGAAAGCGCTCTAAAGCCACCCCATCGTCACCATGTTCCGCCGAACACTGCCTTTGCTTTGAGCCTGGGCCTCACACAGCCACTGCCCCGTCTTGCTGAGCAAAACTCACAGAAACGAGCCTTTACCACAGCGCATGCACTGCTCAGAAGGGGCAGCGCTGGATTGACATAAGTCCACCATCTTGACAAAAGTACATATGGGACTGTGTCTCGGGTGGGAACAGTTTGACATTATTCAGACTTGTAAGTTAGAGGGGGTTCACTTACTTTCTAGCCATTCCGCCATGGAATGCAGATTGCCAACTCTGTGAGCAAATTTCCTTGCACATAGTATTCACAATACTGGTGCCATATGATCTGCTAGTAAATTATTTTATGAGTGTTCATTTCGGTTTTTGAATACACAAGATGTGAATTTACGCTAATGAAACAAGCGGTTTGTGCACTTATTTCCAACGTGGATGCAGAAGTGGTTTTGTGAATTGGGCCCATTTTATGCAACTCCTTCAGAGCTGCAGGGCTTTCCTACTCTTACGTAGGCGCCAACAAAACCCTGATGTGTGTGCGACCCACATGCCACACATGCAAGGCACCCCTTCTTTCTGTTTGCCATCTGCCAGAAACTCGCCCGCTCCAACACTGAAGGAGGGCTTCTCTGACTCTGAGGGAAACGATGCATTAGTACAAACATGACCATCCCCTTTGTTACACAGTGCAGTGCTATCCTCCCCCTCCTTCTCCTAACATAAACCGTAGGCAGGTTGCGCCGTCCTGATGTACCGTGGACTTTGGAACTCAGTTGAAGGGCATGTCAATTTGAAGGCAATTGCAGCCTCAGAAAGAGCAAAACCAGGCCGTAAACAATCATAATAGCCTTTTCACTCGTGCTAACCAAGAGGCACAGGCTGGTTATCTTGCCTTCCAAAAGAGGGGTAGCAAGTTTCCAGTCAAATTCATTGGATATTGCTGAATTTACGAGAGGTGGGGTTTTGTTTTTGTGAGTTGGGGGAAGGGGCAGTGGAGTGATAAATTGGCATATCCCATTCCAAAATGTGTACTTTCTCTCCTTTTAACATTCAGGCCTCGGGTGGAGAAAGGTGTGTGGCATAGTGAATGATTTCAAATATTCCACATCTTGGCCCTGATTTAGTTGAGTCCTTTTTCATGCACATCAATCACTATTTCCAGGCCCCACGTGTGGTAATTAACCTATTTCAGTATGAACAGCCTAAAGCCACAATTATCCCCTGGTCCCTTCCTCCTCCCTTTCGAGGCCTTATCAGATAGCTTTCCTAAGTGTGTTTGTATTTCCATTTCATAACTGCTTCCACTGTGGATTTTCCCCTCATCCAAACATGCATCTCCTATTAATTCTTTGGCAGGGAGTGGGAAGGTTCAGCCGTGTTTAGGTTGCATCGCAACTCGCACCTCAGGTGGTACTAGCCTGTTGGTATTCAGGGTGATTTTTCTCAGCTTTGCTTTTAATCTCTTGACAGACCGGCTGATGGATCGCCTTTTTGAACAAAAAGCAGTAGTCACAGTTTTTGATCCATGAGAGTCACAAAGGTGTTTCACGATCACTGCGGACTGTTTAAATAATTTTCTTTTAATTAAGTGTACTAAACTTTGTCATGTAAATATATATCCCAAACCTATTCCATATATCTGCCTCGTGAGGACCCATGCTGAACTAACCTGGTCTGAAAGGCCCCAGAAACATTAATTTTCTCTAATTGAGTATGCACAAAAATACAGTGGCCATGCCAACGTATCTTGATCAAGTCTAAAGGATCTCTGTCAGTTCCTCGTACTATTGAAGAAGCAGCTTAGGGATGCTGAACGCACATGAATGTACAGGAATGATTCCTGACCTCATGTCATTAGAATAAGAGAATGCCACTGTAGGGATGGTTAAATCTGTTTGTAATGCAGTATTGCTCACAGTTTTGTGAATGCAATGTTGGTCACAGAGTTATGGATGCCAGAAATGGATACCATATTATAGGATGTACATTTCACCTTCTATTTTTCCGATTGACTACTTAAAGGCCAACTTTTGCCTTGGAAACACGCTTGGTTTAACACACTCTTAGCAAAATGAGTGTCAGTTGCAATCGAATTTGATAAATCTCTCCTTATCGTCTAACTTTCTCCAACTACATATTGGTTCAGCTATTTATGAATAGATTTAAGAGTGCTTAGTTGCAAGCAATTTGGTATTATTGTTCCGTCTTAAATGCTTATTAACATTAAGGTTTGTATTCAAGCTTTTAAGGTTAATTCTGTAGGAATAGACTCTGAAGAGATTGTTATAGTTGATTGGTACGGGTTTAGGATTCTTTGTGAAGAAACACTTTGCACAGGTATATTCTGTATGTAGCTACGGTCTTGCTGATTGAGCCATAAAATATGAATGTTATTGCTGCTCCCAAAGTAAAAAAGAAAAATATCAGTGGCGATGACTACAGTCGCCCCTGATGCCCAACAGCCAGGGCATACTGCTTGGAGTCGAGGACAAAATGTTTCCACGTTATTTTGTCCACTGGGCGAGTAGGTCAAACCCCTTGCAACAAATCTTTTGGCTGCCAGTTTACAGTACCGGAGTATGGTTATTGGATATAGGATATCTTTCCGCCAGGGCAGGGTTTGTGTCCATGTGTACAACTTGTTCAAAATTGTGTGTCAGTGGTTCCCAACCTGTAGTCCAGGGACCCCTAGGGATCCGCGAAGCCTTTTCAGGGAGTCCGCGACTGCTTAGAAAATTAAAAAATATTAGCAAATCAGGTCCCCAGCTTTCAGTAATGACTCAGTGGGGCATCCCCTGATTCCAATAATGATTCAGTGGGGGTCCCCGCATTCCAGTAATGATAAAGTGGGGGTATACAGAAGTGAAAAGGTAGGAAACAACTGATGTATGTGATTCGTTAATGAGGCTTTATTATTAGGATTAATGCTCTGTGGAAATTGAGTGAGCAGAAAGCTAGTCTTGCATTAGTAACAGTTGTTCTCATATGTCAAGTACAAATATTTGCGAAATTTAACAATTTTCTACTATTCATAACACCCTAGAAATGCTCCCTGAATATATGCACATGCATGAAATCGAGATTTGTGATTGTTTACTTTCATAATACAGTTTAAACAAAAAACTGCAGCGTGAAAAACAGAGTTTGCTCTACAGTTGTGCAGGTTTAAGGCCACCCTTTAATACATTTTCTTTAAGCCACAATAAAACATATTTGAATGCCAATATTTAAAATAGATTGGCATTGCAGAAATAGAGCAAAACCATAATGGACAATATTAGGTGCAACATGAAAAAAATAGGGATCTCTTTCCTATATCTCCTTTTTTTGAGAGGGGAGGATCCTTTCCCACCCTAGGAAACCATTCTACTTCTTCCCTTGTCAGGAGTAAATGTATGACTTTTTCCAGTGTGAGACGAGATTGGATTGGATTGCTCAAACATACAGGGCACATGCAGGAACCACTGCTACCCACCTACTTTCAAGCTCTTGTGAGTAGATTTTCTGAAAGGTGGCACAACTAGAGCTAGAATCCAAACGCTGATATATTCGTAATCCTGGTGTAGTCAGAAAAGCAATTGAGAGCTCTGATGTAATGGGAATATTGTCATATTTCTCAACTCACTGCATGGCACTGAAAGAAGAAAGTGAATTTTTGTATAGGACAACCAGCTTTCGAAAGCATCTTGCCCTTTGAACAAGTAGACATCTTATATAATTCCACGCCTCTTGCTCACTCCAATAATTTAGCAAAGAGGCAACAACTTTCTTTTTCCATATTTCTTTCTTTTCAACCTTTCTCTTTTTTATTTTTACAAGCTACACGTTTCAATGGACTGTCCCCTCAAAAAAGTGCTATTGTTCTACAATCCTAACAAGCATTTGCACTTTGAAGAACGTTATAACTCAAGATACGCTATGAGTATGACTAGTAATTCAGCATATAAGAAATTAAGGGGGTTATTACAACTTTGGAGGAGGTGTTAATACGTCCCAAAAGTGACGGTAAAGTGACGGATATACCACCAGCCATATTACGAGTTCCATAGGATATAATGGACTCGTAATACGGCTAGTGGTATATCCGTCACTTTACCGTCACTTTTGGGACGGATTAACACCTCCTCCAAAGTTGTAATAACCCCCTAAGTATTGAAATTTGTTGACTGCGCTGAAGTATAACAGAAGCTCGCTTTTCTAAGATAGCATAAGAGTGCCTAACTTATGTTTGTTCCCTAATTCAATGATTCTGTCCAGCAACACATTCTCTATCTAGAAATAAATGATTTTACATCTCAATCTCTACCCTACTTGACAAAATGTGTATTTCAATCCTGTTTAAGGCTGGATAGTGTCACGGTTCAGAGGTGCGTATGTGTTTCAGAACTCCTGACTACAGGCCGCAGGAAACAAAGCCACCAGTCAGATAAATTGGTATCGATATTTGATCTGTGGGACAGGCATATGTTAGTAGATCAAAAGCTAACCAACAGACAAGACTAGGCTTAGACATCAAGGGTCCATAAGAAAAAGGGCATTGACTCCTGATTGCCCATCCCCCCGTGTAATAACCCTTTGAAGTGAACAATATGGTATTCAGCCTGTTTTTATATTTAGCTTGCAGGTGACATGATTTTCCCACTGGAAGGGGTTAATGAGTTTGTGTGGAAGTGTGAGATTAATGTGGCAAAGATGCATGTGCCAGATGCTTTGGCCTAGGCAGTGGGCCAACCACGTAAATGTTTTAAGATGAACAACATCTGTGTTATAATGACAATATAATTTGATTGTATGAATGTGTAACTCATGTGAGGAATAAATCAAAACAACTTAGATATCATTTTCTACAGATCGGTTTAGTAAAAACATCAAGCAGTGTTTTGATGGATGATGGCCATTAGTGATCGAGGAAGCCCCTAGACTCCATGTTCAGTGGAGCAGCTTTTTTGACCACCTGTGACTGCAGGCGATCTAGAGAGCATCAGTAAAAAACATGACCTTGTACATGGGAGGTGGGTGTTTTTAGGTCGAGCATAACAACGTGCAATCGCTGCTTTTCTGGCGTGTTATCTATTTGGGCTTTTAACCACACCCACCTCACGTCCATCACTATTGCTTGTTCGTGGGCTTACCCTTCAAAAATACTTTTTTATCATTGGTAAATGATTTATGTTTGTCCCTCTTTGGGGCGTTTTGGTTACCGCCTTGGACATCAACCCTGTTACATGGCTAATTGCACTTTTGCCGATACGTTTGACTGCGAGCTAACTTCTTTTTCGTTTTGTGTGTCTCTTTCATGTTGACGCTCATGGTGCCTGTGGCGCTTTGAATCGACTCGCTTATGTGAAACAGTTTGATTTTTCATTTTCACTTTGTGGCAAGAAAAGTCAGGTTAGGAGTTTGCAACGCTAATAGCTCCAACTCGAGCAAATGCAAGACCCATTGGATTGCAAATGTTTGTTAAGAGTGATCTCTGTTTCTAACAGTAGTTACTTGTGAAGTCAAAGTTCTTGAGAAGACCGGAGATCTGAACCTAACAACTGTAGAATGCATTGCGCATCTTCCACTTCGTCCTCTGGCATGCACCTGCAGGCTTTATTTTGTCCACAGGGCCTTAGCAAAGGCTTTCTAAAATTGCCTGCAAGTAACATTTTTTGATCTTTGTCCATTTTCCCCAGGAGCTGTTTTTTTTTATACTTTGGAAACCATGACCGACAAACCACACCAGTGGTATTGTACCTTTGTAGTGGGAGGTATAGTTTTAAGGTTGAGTTGCGGCTTGCGTTCTGGTACGCAGAATAAGAAAGTATTTCTTTACGAGTATGGAAGAAAGGTAACTGAAGCTTTCTTCTATTGTTGGCCACAGAGGCAGCCTTATCACATTGTCAGACCTTTCACATATTATAATAATAAATCTACATTGGAAATTACCAACATAGTCAGTAGTTAACCTGAAAAAATCTGTTGTACTTGTGGCCTTTGAAGGCCAGCAACTGTTAGACACCTTTGCGTCCAATTTTCCTTACCAAAGTGTCTAATAAGAACTCCACTTTGAATGGTAAGTTGCTAAGAAAAAAACGAGAATTGGTGTACAATAACACCATATATTTGTCAAAAAGAGTGGTGTTGTAGATTAAAAATGCAGCCCGTCTGCCCTCATGAAAGAAGTGTGAAAGAGAATTAAAAGTTCTTGGCCCCATCCACATATATCAGCAAGTCGGCATGCACCCAATCTGATTTCTGGAGGAATTCCGTTTTCTTCCCTGGCTGATCATTAGGTGTTTCAGGTCCAACTCAAAGGCTTCCCTGTCTGACATTGTAGCATGCTCTGTGCCAGTGAGATTTATCTTGAAATGTAGATGGAAGACAAATTTGTTTGGATTCATCCATGAAAAGCTTCCTACCCAGATGATTGCACTCTAAAAAGGGTAAAAAGTAATGTACTCTGTTCTACTATTTATTTCTGATATATGCTTCTATCTGCAAATTCCCGACCTTTGAACATCCAAGGTGCAGACTGGATCAGGAAAACATTTGCAATAGCTCTGTGGCACAGGCAGGTGGCATCAGCTCTGTTCTGACGTCTGATGTGGAGTTGTAATGACATAATTTGAGTATTCAAGCTTTGGGTCCAGTGACCTAACATGTGTTCTGTTTTTTCTATACCTAGCCACACGATCCAGAGCTTTGCTTTTAAACATTCAGGAGATTTCTAACATACATACATTTTCTCATTTTGGTGCAGTAGAGGTAAGCCACCCCTAAAATGCTCAAGCTTTAATAAATGTCCATCATTGACCTGCACGACAGCTGTTCGTAGTGTCTCTGTTCGAGACATGGCATGTCATTCTGTGACCTCTGTAGACTGATGTACCATAAGGCCATCAACGAATATCGGGACAATGTTTTTATGGCTCCTTCTAAAGAGTGCCACAGGAGTCATTAACAAACAAGGCCAAGGTTGTAAGCAATATAGAGGCCTCCCTCAAGATCATCACTCTTGACCAAATCCCTGCTGGAGAAAAAAATGAAACCACAAGGAAAATAAAACTTCTGCTTCTTCTCCTTCCCAACCCCAAAGCACAGGCAAGTCTCCTCCAGCTCCTCCTCCCTCAGAGTAGGAGTTGGTGGGTGGAGATTTCCCCTGCACCATCCCAGGTGGTCCCAGGCCCAGTACAGTCAGCTCCACCTCCATCATCACTTCTGCCCCACCTCACCCAGTGACAGTACTCATCAGTCTGGCACCAGGAGTGGATCTGTATGCCTTCATGCGAGCTATGTTAGATTTTTTCAAGAGGGCAGCCGTTCTCACTAGTTTGGCAACTAGTCCATGGTATTGATCAGTAGGCCTTTTGGGTTTTTCCAAGTGCCTCTCCAATTTGGGGTTCGTCGTGAACCAACATTAGGGGCTCCAGCCATTCACAGATTACTCACCCTTACTTCGGCACCACAATTGGTGACGTTCGACTAACTGTCTGTTACGTTCAGATCTGGCACCCCATACCATGCCGTTAACGGTGTTGACACCAACACAACAAGCTGCTTCAGAGACCTTCCTGAAGGGTTAACCTAGAGAGATCCAGGGAAAAAGCCTTTTATTTTTTGGAAGAACAAAGGCAATCTGAAGAATAGCTGTGGCAACCCTTCAAGTTGCATATAGATTCAGATGATCAGCAAAGATATGTTGCGACGATCCTTCCTCTGACACAGTATCTCTTCAGGAGGCGAGTAGTCTAGATACCTCGACATGTAGCTGTCTTCAGCTCCTGGTCCACCTAAGAAAAGCTGCAGAAGTTCTTGAATTTCCCCTTCCTGCATTAGATTGCTAACCAGATATCTTAACCAATGTCTGATAAATGGATCCCTTCACCAGTGAACCCTTCCTTCTATCTAATGAAGCATTGATGGAGATAGGTCTATGAAGACATGGGAACATGTCAAAACAAGCATTTGCAAAGCCAGTAGGTCTCACTTTAAAGCTTTTGCCAATGCTATGCAGCATCATGGGACACTAAAATGGTCATCTCCTTGAGGCAATGTCATTTTGCTGGTGCATGCATGTGTAATGATGTACGTGCGCACATGTGCTGCCACACATCTGCCAGTCCAATAATGTTCCAAAGTGCTCGCGCTCCTTTTTTTTTTTTTTTTATTTTTTTAATTTTGTGATCCTAGATGACAGATGTCACTTGGATCAGTGTACTGGAAACAATATTTTTTAACACAAAAGTGCTTTTTGTTATGCAGAGTTGCCTAGCAGCAAATGGAAGCTGCTGCACCCTCCAAAAAAGAAAAAAAATGTAATGAACCTGGAGGGGGAGCAACGGGAAGCAGCAGGGGGCATGCATTAGGGTGTGGGGCAAAGGAGCAATTGAGGTATGGTAATGCTCATATTGCACCCTCTCCAGAAAATGGCATCGGCTGGGTCCTCAAGCAAAATCAGCCAAGAAGTGGAAAGGGAGGTTGTTCATGGGGAAACATGGTTGCTGGAATTTTGAGGGAGGGGATCTGCACACGAGCCAGAAAACACCTGCTCTTTGTGAATGAAAAAAGTAGTTACCAAAACGTGAGCAGTGTAAGTATGCAGGTCAGCTAATGAACAGGATGGTGAAGAGACTATGCTCCAGGGGAGTGGCAAGCACAGGAGGAAGATGGCTTAGGAAGGCAATCCACTGAATAAAAAGCAAATGAGAGTGACAATCAAGTTAACCAATGTAAGCAATGGACGGGCTCACATCCCGCTGTAGGTTTTTGGCAAGCCCATAAAAGGGACTTTCACAATTAGGCAACTTGCACCATCTGGTAGGTGAGACCTAAATACTGAGAAAAGGTGAGCCTTTGGGACACACCCGAAAAAAGCAACTAGGAAACACCAGTGGGAGCCAGACAGTCATTGACATGCATGAAAACCAGGCTTCTATGAGGCACAGCACGCTACATAGTAGCCAAAGGTAACACAAGGCTATGATTCAACATATCAGAGAACATAACACTAATCAAAAACACAATAACATACATTACCACCCATAAACGTGACACATTGTATAGCACAACGTTACACCATACTACTCGCTTGACATAGCAGTCTATATCACAATTTGTACGCCTGGTAAGATCACGTAAGACTATTATGTACTATACAAGACCACAATATGCAATGCCATATCTCATGAACCCACACCTTGCAACACAAAAATCAGATTGCATCATGCTTTCCAAATTCCCACATCACATTACATAAAATGCACACTGCCAAACATCACACATAAAAATAAAATTCCAAGTTACAACATGCAGTATCCCACAAAACACTGTACATCACTCCATAAAACACCACATTAAACTCTGCCACACATGACCCCACCCGCATGCTAACACACCCCACTCATGTTGCACCAGCCCATAAATTGACCAACACTACTCCACTCCAGCTCCTTCCTTGCCATCTTCCCACAGCATATAGTTTGTGAGCTATATACCAGATCATGTAATAGATGATGTATCACAACATGCAATATCACAACATTAAATTAAGTTGTGCCACACACTACGTCACCCAGTGACCGACGATCCAAACCCCATCTCACCATACAGTCACACTTACGTTTACCACCATAGCTCTTGACCCTTTCTTTTACCTGCATTCACCTTCTCACAAGGCCCTCTGAAACGCCTTTGCCATCCAATCTTCCTCCACGATTCAACAATGCACCTTGCCCCTCTTTTATTTAATTGCCACTTGCCATACGACATCACACATCTATAAATCAATTACTAAACACCCTACAGCATACTATGTAAACGAGCTCCTTTTAATACTACTTCACACAGGACCTTCCAAACACCACAGTAATTCACGTTGCAACGCACGATACCGCATCACAGTGTTAACCACTGTACCACACTGCTTCATTCTAGATTACCATATTACATGACTAGTATCAAAGTTGCAATATATTACAGCACACAGCCCCACACCTTAACTTAGCATACCTAAAATTCCACATGTCACCTGTCCATACCATGCTATACCACTCGATGCTATGCTACACATGCTACATTACACCATACAACACCACGTGATACTTGACCTCGCCAAACATTTGCATCTTACCACACATTACACATTCAGCTGTCCATCACCGCTTCCTACTGTACACCAGTTCACACATTTCAACACGTCACAAGAGCCACATCATATCACTAACCACAGCGCATTATTCCATATACCCCACAGTTCATCACGCTTCCAAGACACCTAATTACACATCAAATGGCCTTGTATTATGTCCTTCTATTTCCTACCAAACTACACTGTCACGTATTATGCTACACCACCTCAGACCATCCACAACACACCTGACCTCACACCATCCACAACACACCCGACCTCACACCATCCACAACACACCCGACCTCACACTAGACTACACCTTATCATCCCGTTCTCACAACATACAGCGCATTATTGATGCCTCCATACAGCACATTATGGATGCCTCCATAAAGCTCTGCATACAAAGCTTCACTTCATGCCACGACCCACCATCCAGCACCTCAGTCACAGTCTACTTACCACACCACACAGTACCTTATCACCCTGCACCACCCATTTAACACTACTCAGTATCACACGTCACAACCCCAACCTTACCCAGCTCATGATATAACACAATACCAGGCCACACATCACTGCATCCAAATTTGACAACTAGATTACATTCGACCGTATGCAGGGTTACTCTGTACCATGCCACTCTATATTTTTGACATCACGTCCCACAATACTGCATTACACCATACTTAGACACGTTATATTTCACCACTCCCACTACACCTTCTGCTCCATAAAACACAATACTGCACAAAGTGTAACACACCTCATCACAGACTACTCCACGCCGCGGACTAGTAATGTGCAACACAGCACCCCACCCATTGAACACTATCAAAAATACCTTAATCCCCGCACAGATCTCCCCAATACTGTAGCTAACTATACACCCTCACTACGTCAAACCGTACCACATCATCCAACAACATATCACACCGTAGCACAGTTATGGCTTGGCAAAATCGTTAAACTTTTATTT
The DNA here is from genome assembly GCF_031143425.1 of Pleurodeles waltl. Classification (NCBI taxonomy): domain Eukaryota; kingdom Metazoa; phylum Chordata; class Amphibia; order Caudata; family Salamandridae; genus Pleurodeles; species Pleurodeles waltl. Next base: position 275,339,835 of record NC_090451.1, on the reverse strand, counting down.
CGCATGATACACATAACTGTCCTGAAAATATTGCTGACATTTCTAGTGCATTTTCTTTACCAAGGAATATCGTGTTTACAGTAGTCACTTTTGAATAGGTTTTGCCACTTTTACGAGAGAAAAATACCGGTCATTTTTTCATGTTTTGAGATTCTGCAAAGGCCCAACGTTTTATTCAACGGAATTTCGTATAAAATAATCCGTGTTCATTTTCGACATGGCTTTGCTTTCTTTGTTTACTTATCAGTCATGGATTTTTAAGGCGATTATAGGACACATTTTAAAGCGTCTATTTCTTTTATTTGCTTTTTTTAAGTATAAACTGAGCAGGAAAAAATATCAGCTTTTTGATTTTCCTAAGTTTTTGTACCAGCTGGGTCAAGCCACGTGCCAATCCTTCCCCATATACTAGCTGGAAACTAGTTTGAGCAGAAAAATGTATCACAGCTTCGGCCCACTGGCCACCACAAGAAATTTTCAACACAGCCCAGTCTTCTATGATTGACAATTCTGTGAGATAGCCCAGATGAGTTGGTGTTAAAAATACACAAAACCATTAATACTGGAAATGGTGAAGATTATGCTCTCATGATAACATTTTTCACCCATCCCTAATCATAGGTAGAGTGCCCCACTGCTTCAATCTGTACCAGATATCATCAACCACACCAATTAACATTGCTTCTCACCACACCACCACAGTTCCCAATACCGCCACTCTTACCTGTACCATTAACCAGTCATGATTGCCCAGCTGAAACAAATGTAGTTCCCTCCTTGGAGGCCTGTGCCCTTAGCAAGGAATGAGGCTGTTTTGTGCACGTACCCAGGTCTGTTTCAAGGGCAGATTTATTTCCTGACAGTATCATTTAGAGAGGGGAAGAAGAAACACAAATTGTGTGTCTGTACCGGCAGATAATGACAAGCAAACCCAGCAACTCCAAGTGGTCTTACACCATCCCAATAAGCACGCCAGTGCAGTAACACCCCACCATCTATTGATATTTACACAAGGTGTAAGTGCTCACAAGAACAGTCCCTGAGGGAGAACTCTGCAGTGATAACCCAGAACCTTATGGTAGCAGTGAAATAAACAGGTAGCAAATGCAGTGAGGGAGCCAGGGAGCAAATTAAAGCAAAAACACACAGCCCCGAAAAGGGAGTAGTCGCAAATATTAACTCGACAACAAAGATTGCCTCGGTCAGTGATGAGTTTAGGCATTCAATAAGTCATTACTCAAGAACTGTCGTTCATCTTACTACTCACGGATCCACTCAGCCACACGTTGATTCTGCCTTGCATTTATCCACTTACACAGCCACAATAAACTCACATGCAAACTTAACAAGATATGCATGATAAATTAAAATATTATAAGAAGACAACTAAAACATGATGCTGTCCTTTGTGCAACAACAAATACAATTAAAGACAGCAGATGGTGGCTGTCTTGCAGTGGTTTAGTAGAAGGTGTTCCATTATTTTGAAGTTCCAGCATGGCATCCACTTTTAAGAGCAATGTGTTGTCCATCTTGGAATGGTAAGGCAGTGGTGCTGTGAACAATGCCATTCCATGGTGATGGCCTGGTCTAGATGCTGTTGCTTCGCATTGCAAATAAAAAGCAAGCAGCCTGTTAGCTTTGTGTAGGAAGCTGTACCATGCGCTAGAAAATAATGAAAATTCGAAGGTGTAAAGGAAAGAAGTGAGTGGAAAAAATGTAAATCTAAACCATAGTCCTACCAGCCCTGGCATTGAAGCCCTTCCATTTTCCGGTGGACCTGCACGTGATCAGAAAATTCTAAACTTCTAGGGCAAAAGAGCCAATGTCTGCAGTGGCTGACCCATTTTCTCATTCTGAATGTTGTTATGGATGCAAATGAAGTGCTTCAGCTATTGGCTCTATTGCATTAGCTTTTTTGACCTGTGAGTGATCCTATTTTTCTGATCTGATTTCTTACTTTTTTTTATTCCATTTGTTAATGTGTATATATATTCTGGCAAGAATTTATACAATGCAGGTATTCTACCCCGTAACATTTGTCACAAAGGGTAATCCACACCAAAAGCCTTGCCTACAAAGGTAATCTGTGAGATTTCAAATAACAAAATATGATTGCAGGTTTAACAACCTACAATAACAATAATATAAAGGGCCATAGGACCTGATCGTCATCACAAGGCTGATAAACAAAGCAGCACATAGTGGCATCTGAAACTGGTGAACGTTAAATCATATGAAAACACTGACATAAAGTTGCCTATTGTCCCATGTTTTTTCCAAATGATAACTTGCCTACTGCTTGTCGTCGGTAGGCACAACTAGTGGCCCCAAAAGAGCATCTCCCAAGATCTAAGCTTTCGAGCAGTGGCCTGGGGCTGCCCCAAACTTGATACTTGTCCGCTATGAAAGACGTAGAAGGCTTTTATTGAAAACGCCATTTAGCTTCAGTGGCTCTACTGAAGAAGACTGTCGCAGGGTCATGCAAATCAAACACACAGTTAAGAGTGCTCTGGTAATTGCCTTTACATCAAGCATATTCTTTAAGGCTTTCACTCAAGACTTACAGCTGGTTTCCAACATTTAGTGTAATTATATCATCTGCCCTAAATCACAAAGATGAATGGCTCCCTTTCTTTGCGCAAATTGGCCATTGGCAATAACGGCGGACATTTTCTTTTCTTGTACCTCTCAAAGGAACAAAAGATTCTACATACAGTGATTGGCAGATCATGAAGGGGTGCTATTCAAGATCACATTTGCATTTTAAGGGGGCGGTCTGAAGGAACCTGGTATTTAGAAGGGACTTTTATTCTTTGTTCAGTACTGTGTGGTTAGTGGTGATGCTACACAGGGCATGGTGAGACACTGGCCTCTTTCAAACTGTACAGGCTACATCGTTTTTAGCAAGGTAGAGCAATTCTCTGTTTTACGAAAATGGAATAAACCTGGTTATCGTTAGTTTGTAATACAAATCATTCACCACAGTAACTGAATGACTATAGCCGAGTTATTTTTTCATCACCAGGAAAGAAACCATCTCACTATTCACACACGCTTGAAACACCAACATGATCTGTTACTTATTTCTCAAAGGGATCATCTTGTCCTGTTTTTCTAGAGTGTTTGGGCTCCTGTATTTTCAGTGCTGTCAGATGTTATAGGCTGGAACCCTGCTGAGTGCCTAAGGAAGTCTCAAAAACTTGCTAGTAATATGCTGCATTTGGTTTCTAGAAAGAGCTTTAATCTTGAGGGGCTTCTAAGCACATACTTATGGGATTAGTTGGTATCCATTAATAGTGTGACCCTTTAAACAGTCCTGATTTCCCCCTATATTTCAAGAACTAATATACGAAGGGAGTAGTGACAAAGCCCCCTTATTGTGTCCAAGGCCATTACTCTCCCACATCAGCTATTCCAATACCATGCCCTGTGTCTGTGGTGGCAGCACCCTTCAGAAATGTATTTTGCACTAAATTGGCTCTACATAAATTTCTGAACTAAGCAAACTCCGCATTGGCTGCAACTTTCAGAGGGCTTATTCCAGGTCTTTCTTATGCATACTTATAACCGAGGCAGATTGCAGGCCATGTCTTTGCAAGGGTAAAGGTCAGCATGACAGTACAAATGCCCCAGTATTTGCAGGACTTCCCAGAGACATTGCAACTAGCTTTATTGTTGTAGGTGTGCAGGGATTGGCGTACTTTTATCTTCTAATGCCAAAAGAGGCAAACTGCTGCTCTATTCTTACAGTGGAAAAGGTTAGTAGGATTGGGACCAAGTGCCTAGGAACCAGACAGGATAGCTAGAGACATTATAGTCAGCCTTAAAGTGGTAGTGGGTGTATTTTTAGGGTTGACTCTGTGATTGCATGCGCTAGCGCGAGCATCTTGCTTGTGAGACTCTATTAACTAAAAGTGCTTGGAGCCCACCCATGCTTACCATGTGAGGGCTTGCGTGGCACTCTTCTTTACAGCCTTGTCATTTGTCAAGGCAGGACTAGCATCATCTCCGTTCTTCTCTCTGGAGCATGGACTGAGCACTGATTAGTGCGAATAAATCAATGCCCATCCGCTGCTCCCTACATGATTGAGGTACTATTTTGTTCTTTTTAGTGACCTGCAAACAGAAGATGTGTGACTGGCAAAAACGTGCCCAGCAAGACAAACAAAATTACGAAGATTTATATTCTGTACTTAACTTTCTTTTATTTTGCAGAGTCTTCTTTTCTCACTTTGCTCTCATGTTTTCTTTTGTTTTTGCTTGTGGACACAGTTCTCAAAAGTTGAGGATTATTTTGTTGCAGAGTGGCGTTTCTTTTTTATGTGTAATTTCTAAAATTATGCTTTAACACATAATTGTCCAGTACACCTCAATCCAACCCACTCCACCCCACTGCACCCCACACCAGTCCCCTCCTGTCAATCCAATCCACCAATCCAATCCACTCCAGTGCACCACACTCCAATACTCCCAACTCAACCTAATCTGCCACACTAGAATCTGCCCGCTACAATCTCCCACACTCTAATCTAAAACAATCTGACCTACTCAATCCAAAGCAATATGCTCCACTCCAATCTGTCCCACTCCATTCCAAAACAATCTGCCCCACTTCAAACCAAAACAGTCTGCCCCACTCCAGTCCGTTCCAATTTGCCCCACTCTAATTTTACCTGCTACAGTCCACCCCACTCCATTCCACCCACTCCAATCTGCCCCACTCCAATCTAAACAGTCTGACCCACTCTAATCTACCCCTTACAATCTACCCCACTCCAGCCCAAAACAATCTTCCCCATTCCAATTCACCCCCTCCAATCCATCTCACTCCAGTCAGCCCCACTCCAATCGACCTCACTTCAATCCAAAACAATCCCACTCCAATCCGCCCCACGCCAGTCCAAAACAATTGTCGCCGTCCAATCCATCCTAATCATCTTCTCCAATCCAAAAAAATCTGCCCCATTCCAATCTACTCTAATCCAAAGCAGTCTTTCCCACTCCAATCTTCCCCACACCAATCTGCCCCAACTCGCCCCAGTGGACCCACTTCATCCCAATTCACCCCACTTCAGTCCACCCCACTCCAATCAAATCCAGTCTACCCCAGTCCCACCCACCTCACCAGGGTCCAATCCACCCCAATGGCCCCAATCCACCCCACTCAAATCCAATCCACCCTACTCCAATCAAGAACAATCTGCCCACTCCAATCTGCCCCACTCCAATCCAAAACCCCCACTTCAATCCAAAACAATCTTCCCCACTCAATCCAAAGCACTCAATCCCACTTCGACCTGCTCCACTCGAAACTAAAACAATCTGCCCCACTCTAATCTGACCCTTTCCAACTCAAAGCCATCAACCCCACCATAATCTGCAATTTCCAATCCAAAACAATCAGCCCCACTCCAATCAAAAACAATTGGACCCACTCTAATCTGCCCCTTTCCAATCCAAAACAATCAACCCCTCTCCAATCCAAAACAATCTGCCACACTCAAATCCATCCCGCTCCAATCCAGTTCTCCCCAAACCACACCAGTCCAACCCAATCCAGCCAAATCCAATCCACCCCACTCTACTCAAATCCAGCCCACCTTAATACTGCCCTGCTCAATCCTGTCCCTCACCCAATCCACTCCACTGCAGTCCAATCCATCTCACTCCAATCCAAACCACCCCACTGCAATCCAATCTACACCATTCCAGTACATCCCATCCCACTTCAGTCCACCCCAATCCATCCCACTTCAGTCCACCCCAATCCAATTCACCCCACCCCATTTCAGTCCACCCCAATCCAGTCTAATCCACCCTATTCAGTGCACCCCACTCCATCACACTCCAATCAACCCTGCTCCACTGCAGTCAAGTCTACCCCACCCCAGTTAACACCCACTCTACTCCAATCCATCCTGCCCACCATACTCCAATCCACTCCACTCCACCCACTCCAATACAGTCTACTCCAATGAATACACCCCACTCAAATTCAATCCACCCCACTTCTAGTCCAGTCCTCCCCAGTCCATTCTAGTACACTCCATTCCACTCTAATTTACCCCCTACAAACCACCCTACTCTAATCGAATCCACCCCACCCCACTCACTCCAGCCCTAACACTGCAGTCCAATCCAACCACCCCAAACCAGTCTACTCCACCCCACTCCATTTCAATCCATCCTACCTCACTCAATCCAACCCACTCTATCCCAGTCCTCTTGAATCTACTCCTCTCCAACCCACTTCACCCTATTCCCCCCCACCCCACTCCACTCTGCCACTGCACTCTGACACTCTCTGCCTCTGAAGTCTACTTCCCCCAATGACACTCTACTCCAACAAATCCAGTCTGACACTCTGCGTCCTCCACTCTAGGACACTCCACACAACTTATTGTTAGCCATGCTGAACAGCAGCCACACTGGTGGACAACATGACAAAAACACATTGCCAAAGCTGATAGCTCTTGTGTAGGTGAGACCTATTAGCTTTGCCAATGCTTGTAGACGGGCTGGCAGGGCTCGCCATTCTTTCTTAATCTAATGTCAATAAAGGTGGATTATGGGTCATCTTTTGCAATAAGAAGGGTTGATAGGATAGGACCAAGAGACCTGGTATCAGCAAGACTAGCACAAGACAGTGTGACCAGCCTTAAAGTACTGAGATGTAGTGAAATATTTCCCTAAAATGTACCTGGAGGGTCCAAGGCAAGAGTTCTTGGACGAACAAGGTAAGCGAAGGATCTGCTCCCTCAGCAGGCTCAATCAACATCCTCTACTGGCTTGAGCTGACATTCAGATAAGTTCAATTAGGGGTTGTTTAGTTCAGAAAATGACACCTATTGGCTGCTATTGTTTCCAATCAAAGGCCTGATGTAGATGTGAGAGCAGTGTTAGCGGGAAAGCTGGTCGGGAATTGAACGGAACAAGATAGAGGAGATCTGAAGGAAAATGATCTCATGTAGACATATTTAGAGGGTGTTTTTCGCAAGGGTCAGCGAAGAGCTGTTTGAATATTGAACAAAATTAAAACTACTAAATCTATTCCACGCTGCTCCTATCCGAAACAGTGGAAGCTGGGTAAGTCTCATTTCACTACACACTCTTTTAGTTTACCTTCAAATATCATTCACTAATAATTATGGAGGTGGAAATTGTCTGAGAGGATATTCTAAAAAGGTCAGGGGGATGCCTCGTTATGTGAGCTAAGAGGAGCAAGGGTCTGTGGGATCTTCAAAAAGCATTAGGCTTCCATGGAGGGGTGAGGACAGAAGGCTAACATCCACTCTTGCGCTGTCAAGACTGCAGCAGACCAAGCACCATGTCTCTCACTCCCACATGTACAGGGTGCCATTCTGGGTAGGGTCTGAGCCATGACCCAACTAGGGCTTCTCTGACTCATACTTAGAAGGCTATGTGAGCCTTCTGGAGCTTGAGAGTAAGTGGGTCACCAGCCCTTGCTCAAAACCTTGGCTTTGTTCTGCCTAACAGAAGAATGTGAAATATGGGCCTTTTAAAGGTTTATTTCCTGCTCAGGTCTCTAGCCACTATTGCTCTTCTACTTCCTCCCTCATTCATTATGTGTATTTGTTCAGTATGCAGTATCCTTGCCTTAAAAAAATATGGGCATGGGTACTACTCATATCGCAATTGCAGTTCTTACCCTTTTGGCATCCTTTTTACTCATTCAACACCATCTCTGTCTGGGGCATGTTGCCATATGGAAATCTGGGCCTTCTCTGATTAGCCGTTCTTTTTTTGGAGGGCACGCACTGAGCATCCTGATGCCTCTGTGGCCTATTTAATGCATTGTAACTGCTTATATGTTTTAGTCCTTCTTACAGTTCTTAATTGTGAGTCTCTCACATACGCTCATCCATCAAACCACCAGACGCTCAGCCAGCAGCAGCAGCTGCAAAACTTTTACAATAAAAACATAACAAGCATTTGCAATGCAATGGGCCTCACATTTGCTTGAGCTAGAGCAATTAGCATTGTAAACTCCTAACCGGACTTTCTTGCCGCAAAAATTGAAAATGAAAATAAAACAGTTTCACATAACTAACTGGACTTTTCTTGCCATATAAACTGAAAAGTAAAAGTTTCACATAAGCGAGCTGACGGCCACCATCAGTGCAAAGCAGACACACAAAGGGAAATAAAAGTTCACTCTTAGTGAACGTATTTGCAAAAGTGCAATTATCTACGTAACCGGCAAAACTGCAATTAACTATGTAACAGGGTTGATGTCTTGCAAAGCACTTGACTTCTGCCCAGCGAGATCGCGCTGCGAAAAAAGAGAAAAAGTAGTCCAGAAACCGGACGGAAAACATGGAGCCTCGTATGTTTTCTGTACTTGGTCGCTGTGCTCGAGGAGGGCTAAACACCAGAAAAGGTGTGACTTATGCATGCCTTTCACTAATGAAAGCAAGCAGATTTTAAAAGACAAACCCATGAACCAATGAAAGATACTGATGTGACATGGGTGTGGTTTGAAGCCCAAAGAGAGATTACAACATGGGACGGAGCGCTTTGCCCTCACCCCTAATAAACTATGTTTATTATTTTTTTACTGTACAAGGGGAGGGGGCCACGGGCGTGACCAGGACAGAGGGGGAGTGTACAGGACTCCCCCTCAGTGCGCCTGTATTTTTGTCCGGCCGTCCGGAGCCTGTCAAACTTACATGCGCACTAGCCTCTCTTCAACCCGGTACGTTGCCGGGTTGGAGACAGCCGGCAGAGGCTCCCACTCTTCCTCTGTCCAATCCTAACGCTGCTTTCACTCTGCCAGGAGCAGGAAAGATTGAAAGCAGCGTTAGGATTGGATGCAAGGCAGGCTGGGAGCCTGTGCCTGCAATGCAAGACCACAGCAAAGCAGATCGGAGCAGTGCGGCAAAAAAAGGTACTTTTAAAATATATATATTTTTTGCCACGCGCCACCACACCTCCTTTGCCTCCTGCGAGCCTGACTGCAGGCGCTGCATCCCATAACACAATAACCATATCTTGGTGGTGGTAATGACCAATATAAAAACACTTCCATTACAAGATCAAAACAAAAGTACCCTTCCAACCATTCACCCTATATGGTGTAGTTTTCGCTTCAGCTCCCCAGATAGGGGTAGTAAGCACTCTACACATGCTACAAAACAATACGATAATACGTTTCGTGGAAGATATATTTTCAAAAATAGTCACTTTGTTCTTCAAGGATCAGAGCATGTCATATTCTACAGTCATATGAGTATTTACAGTTTATTATGAAGCTAAATAGCATGACTTACTTTTTGTAGCTATATTGGTAAACAGAATTGTAGCCGTCTTCCACTCCTTTCTGTTTCCTCAGATATTATTCTTTTGTTTGTTAATTCTAAATGGCTTTTTCCTTCAGCTTCCTTTCAAATGTTACAAAGACCTACTGCTCTCAGCCAGTGGGGCACAGAGCTTTCTTTTCAATCCCAGGCTACTTGTTCCATTGTGGTACACATCTACGTGTTTGCCCATAATCATTCACCTTCATCCAGTCTAGCTGAATGAGATTCCCTCCTGATGCCCGATGATAGCAGAGGGCTTATTAGTTGTATTTTATATGCTCCATTCCACACGGATTTGCTCATTCTGCCCAGGTCCGACTCAGTCTCCACCTTCGTACCACTCACCATGGCCTCTCTTGTTCTGTAGCCGTATAGCAGTTTGTAAGCTGTAGCAACATATTTGCAGCCTGGAGCAGGGCATAGTGTGCCTCCCCTGAGCTAGGGGGCAATCTTTAACTTAATCCTATTGTATGTCCTTCTGGTAGGAAGGGCATTCCTTTCTGTTCATTTAAGCTCTGTTCATCTTGCCTCTACAAATCAGGAGCCATTTCAAGACTCTTACTCTGGCACCACCTATGGCCAAGCACCATGTGCAGATACATTCCGTTTGAGTAGGGCATCCTAACAGTGAAAAACAGATTTTAACTAAATAGCCAGAGTAGACCTGCAATAGTGTATGTGTAACTCGGACCTTGTGTTTCATTAATGACTGAAAACAAAAAAAGCCCCACTCAAGTTCGGTCTTTCATTATTAGTTTGTGTACTCTTTGCTGTCATCTTATTTTGTGTACTGTGTATAGCAAGGGTGCTTTATGGGTTTGTATTTAACCTTTTAATTTGTTCCTATTCTTGTATTATGTTTGTCTCACTATGTTTGGTAAAGACTATGCCATATAGTTGACTAGAACTAAATTGAAGGTGTCAAAAGTGGAGGCGAATTAAGAGTTTCTCAGCGCCTGGCTATCTTGTGGAGATCTTTGCTCGTTTTGCATTAGCATGGTCTTCCCTTCTGATGTGTTCTTCTAAGTGTAGATTCCTCACCTTTAGAATAACCCTGAGGAGCCAGGTTAGATATGGAAGATTTTCACAGCAGTGCTCCCGCACGCTGGTAAGTACTGTAATGCGGATCGGTGTTGACTTTGTCTTGATCCAAAAGTAAAGGAGCAGAACTGATATAGATGCCACCCCTGCATGCTGACAATTTTCTTTCTTTCTGTGTCTTCATGCGTAGATCTGGATCTCCACTCTCTCTATTCTTTATTGTTTTACTGTTTTGCAAAACTTTTTTCTCCAAAATAAAAAACTAGTGTGCAAGGGAACGCTGTCCCCTCAGAAGGCTACAGGATTTTAACCAGTGCAGAGACTGTTGCAAGTAAATGTCTGTTACAGACCCAGATGAGGTATGCCTTTGGTGTTTGGGTTCAGGTGACAACTACAAGTCTTGTGAGGAATGCACTGAAGGCGATCCGAGAACATAAAGCAAAGCTGTACATCACTGAAAACCTGAGGAAACTGCACCACTCCTGCTCCTCTTTGAAGTCAAGAGTGCAGTCCCATTCCCACTCCTGTTAGCATTCCCAAAGTCTTTCCCATGACAGGACTTTGTCGTGATCAAAGTCTCCTGGTAAGTCTGAATCAAAATCAAAGGGGAAACATAAGAAAGCCAAGCGGGTCTCATCCTCATCCTTTAAGGGGGCCAACATGGCATTTCATCTCTTTTCTGATCTGCTGAGGAACTGATTCCACAATTGATCCGAAGCACCCTGAATTTTCCAGGTCATCAGTGTGGTCACAACAGATGAAGGTCTTCTTGGAGGACATATTGCTCCTCTTTGGCACTCTGCCAGTTTTCTCCAGAGCTCAAGTGTGTCCCAAAGATGCACAGGTGCCACCAGAATAGGCTAACCCTGCCAGATTTATTCTCAGTGCCATCTGTGCCCCGCAGAGTCAGTTTGGATTCTACACTGACGTTGATGCTGATTTCTATTCCGCTGCCAAAATCTGTGACAGAGGCAGTACTGACACCACAAGCACCTGAGAAAGACCGTAATCCAATTTTGTCATCTGACTCTGAGCCACATTCATCTTGGTGTTGGCCAAGATCACGTCTGGACTCCACTTTGACACTCACTGTCCCAATCCAGTCTGATTTGGACTGAACACTATCTCTGCTGCGAAGCCATCTTTTCGGGTACTCCACCAGCTGTTTGGTTTAGACACTAATCAGAGTCTGGCACCATTTGCAGACGATAGTGCTGAATATGGAGCTATTACCTCCACACTATGATGGTGACAATGTACATATGGGCTTGCAGAAGGCCTGTGTGCCGGATACATTCCCTGACACTGGGTTGATTTCTCCTTCTGGACCACCAACAGAAGAAAGTGCTTCTTTTGCTGTAGTCATTAGACATGCAGCAGGGACACTGGACCTAGAACCTCTCTCTGTGGAGGTCAAAACGAACATCTTAGAGGTCCTATAACTTGGGCAGGCTTCCTCTGAGTCCTAGTTGCCATTTAATGAAGCCATGACTGATACCAGGATGGGCACATGGGCAAAGCCCTGCTCATGCCCATGATAAACAAGCAGTTGGCCAGACTCCACAGTCCGGTGCCATAGAAACTCTGATTTTCTGACTCTGCATTCCACTTCTGAAATTTGGTGCTTGAAGACTCTACCAGCAAAGTGAACCCCAACTCCTTCCTTATGACCCTTCCAGACACAGAATTGAAAAGGCTTGAGACAGTAGGGAAATGAATTTTCTCATCAGCCAGCCTAGCCTTGAGATCCCTCAACACCAGTTTCTTGCGTTGCTGCTATATGGACATGTTAAGCTGCATCTTGCCAGCAGTCCTTGAAGACCTTCGATCCTCCCTGGTGCAGATCATTTCATATGTTCAGGATGCGGCCAAATAATGTAATTTGGTGTGGCTTGGTAACCACTAATTGCGTAGGCCAGCGAGTCGGTAAGAGCATGGTCCTCCACTGCCACACTTAAATGAGGTCTACTGGTTTTAGGGGATTTTCAGGCCTCCCTTAGGGATATGGCATTTAACCGTTCTTGACTGTTTGTCAACAAAGCGGATTCAGCCATGGAATACTACAGGGAAAGCACAGCACCTACCAGTGACTTCCCTCAACAAAGTTGCCCATATTGGGGATTCTTCAGAGGGCTGGCTTATTTGCAGTGCCAACCTGCCAGCTTCCTTTCATGGAGGCCATTTTGGATATGATGGCAGTCTCCGGCCTTTCCTCCATCACAATGAGCCTAGGATATTCAGGCTAGGATGTCTCAGTCGTGATCCTGGGTCCAGTGAGAGTGGTTTTGAGGCTTCTTGGCCTATTGGTCTCCTACAGCCTGGTTGCCAATGGTACCAGGTGTCACATGCAGACTCTGCAGCAGGATCTGAAGTTTCAGTCGGCCCAACACCAGGGAAACCTGTCAAATTCCATCCAGGTTTCAGTGAAGACTACAAAAGATCTGCAGTGGTGGGTGCTTCACCGCATTTCAAGTGTCAGACCACTCTCTGTTCACCACCCACAGAAAATAGTATTGACTGATGCATCATTGCTGGGTTAAGGTCATCTAGGAGAGGTGGACATCACAGGACTCTAGTCTCTTGTGGAGACACAACTCCACATGAATCTGTTGGAGCTATGTGCCTGGCATTCAAGGCCTTACTATCAACCATTAAGGAAGGGTGGGGCAGGCCCTGACAAACAACACCACTGCCATGCGGTACTGCACAAGCAAAACAAAGTGAGGTCCTAGGTCCTGTGCCAAGAGGTTCTTCACCCCTCAAGTTGGCTGGACCATCGGGGCATATCCATGGTTGTGAACCACTACGCGAGATCTTAGAACACCAGGGCTGACGATCTCAGGTGATGGCTCTTGGCAGATCGTAAATGGTGCCTTCATCCTGAGGTGGCACAGACAATGGGGAGAACCCTGGTTAAAGTCATGTAGTCCTTTCTGCCACTACCTCTCCTGCCCAAATTTTTTAAAAGATCAGTAGTGGCATGGCCCAAGTCATCCTAGTGGCTCTGGATTGGACTACTTAAGTGTGGTGCCCAGAATTTCCGTGCATGACCATGTCTCCTCTTATCAGGCTACCGCTTCGGAAAGACCTTTTGTTGCATCAGAAGGGCATAGCCCTGCACAATCTATGACTCCATACGTGGCCAATATGCGACAACAGTTGTCTGCAATTGATCTACCGCCTGAGGTGGTAGTTGTTACCTTTGCTGCACAGCATCCCTCTACAAAATCCACTTATGTGGGGTGCTTGGACAAGTTTGCAGCCTGGGGTGCAGTCCGCAACATAGAACCATTACAGGCTAAACTTTCTGAGGTGTGATTGTTCGTTTGGTCTTTCCCCTAGCGAGACCTTGCAGGAAGAATCATAAAAGTTTATCTGTCAGCCCTTTTGCCACAATAGAATCTCAGTTTGGGCCTCACTTTTCTTAGCTGCTGTCCCTTTGAGCAGATGCATTGCTGCCCCTTGCATCTCCTTACTTTGAAATCTGTTTTCTTTGTTGAGGTTACTAGGCAAAAGGCACAACTTATGTTCAAAACGGGCAGTTGATCACCCTTCCAGCATTCTTTGCTCTACCTCACCCCTCAGAAGAGGAGAGGCACCATCAGTTTGATCCCTAAAGAGCATAGACCTTTTACGTTGATCGCATGAAAGACCATTGTATGGACAATCATCTTTGTCGGATTCTGTGAGACAAAGAAATACAAGGCAGTGCAGAAAAGGACTTTGTTCAGGTGGCTAGCCCTTTGCATTACTATATGCATGCATTGGACAGGAAGCAGCCCAAAAAGGATTGAGGACTCATTCTACCAGGTCCAAGGCTACTAACATAGCTTTGGCATGCGGAGTACCTGTTATGGACATTTGTCAGGCTTTCTGACATGGGCATTGTTAGACCTGGCATCTTTGTTGTGGTTTACCCGAACTTTTTTTTGTCTTCTGGCCTCCTGTTTGGCCGACCTCGATTTTGCTGGCTTAAGGACCCTGGTCACTTTACTACTGCTAACCAGTGCTAAAGTGCATGTGCTCTCTGCTTAAAACATGGCAACATTGGCTTATCCACAATTGGCATAATCAATTTACTTATAAGTCCCTAGTAAAATGCACTACATGTGCACAGGGCCTGCAAATTAAATGCTACTAGTGGGCCTGCAGCACTGATAGTGCCAACCACTTCAGTAGCCTTTTAAACATGACTCAGGCCTGCACTGCAAAACTGCATGTGCATTTAAGCTGCCATGTCAATCCGGCAAGGTAACCCTCTTCCCAGGCCCAAACCTTCCTTTTTAATACAAATGTCACCCCTAAGGCAGGCCATAGTCCCTGGACAGCCTCATGGGCAGGGTGCAGTGTATTTAAAAAGTTGGACATATACTTTTAGGTTTTACATGTCCAGGTAGTGAAAAACTCTTACATTTATTTTTCACTACTGCGAGGCCTATCTCTCCCATAGGTTCACATTGCGATTGCCCTATTGTATTTTCTAAGTGTCATTTCCAATTGGGAAGAGATGTGACCCCCAAGTTTGCTATCTCTGTATTCACAATTTAAAATCACAACTGTTGGTGAAGTCAGATTTTAAGATGTAATTCTGAAAATGCCGCTTTTAGAAAGTTGGCATTTTCTTACCTTAAATCATCCAGTGCCTTCTGCCTGTCTCTGAGTACACATCTGGGTGGGTGACAGCTGGGCTCTTGTGCATTCCGTCCAGACAACCACACACTAAGGGAGCTTAGGTGCGACAGATGGATCATCAACATCCTGATGGCCCATCCTGGGCAGGATGGGAGGGTGTAGCTGACACGAACACTTGAATGGGCTGTGTCCTGAGCCTACAAAAAGGGCTGCGAAGCCCTGAGAAGTGAGGCTGGAGGCAGGGAAGGAAGGCTATGGAAACTGCACTTCAAAGGACTCTCTTTGAAGTCTCCTGCACTCTTAAGGCACCACTGGGGATAATAACTGGACATCTGACCCCACCAAATCAGTACACTTTTGGACCTGAGGACATTCTGCCAGGAAGAAGGACTGCTGTGCTGCTGAAGGGACTGTCCCTCTGCTGGATTTTGAGGAGTCCTGCTTTGCCTGCCCTGATGCCTGCTGCCCTCCTTGCCAAGGAGTGAGAAGGACTTCCCCTGAACCAAAGTGACTCCAAGGGCTTGCTGGCTTGCCTCTTGTTCTGAGGTCTGAGGGACATCTAAGAATTCACTTCACCCTACAACAGCACCTGCTTTGCTTGCTGCAAGTCGTACCCTGCCAAGTAATGCCAATCCACTCTTGGGCCCTTGGAAATGGGTATAATGTGCTGCAAAGGCACAATTTACGCTTCACTGTCAATGTGCTGGTCGGAACCAACACATCTCCCCCTTGATGCCGATGCATCGTCGCTGCTGCTTAGGACAAAGACTTTGCATTGTAGCTTTGCAGTTCGATGAAATTCATCACCTACATCTCTAAAGAACCACTGACGATGCATCTTGGATTGCAAGGCCCGGACCTGATGCATTGCTTACATCCAGCGGGATGGAGGCTGGCACGTCACGTCCTTTGCTCCACCCATTGGGCCCCGTTGATGGCGCAACAAGGTACTTTGTCAGTGGGACAAGGTTGGTCCATATATCTGACCCGCTATCCATCATGTCGGACTGACTTTTCTTATTTCAAGACTGACCAGATAGCCCCTTTTGGTGCTTTATGCTTTTAACCACTATATTGCATTTTAATCTTTAAAAATGTATATCTTGACTTCTACGTATTGGATTCTTGTCAGCTTGGTCTTGTTTTGCTCATTAAATTAAGCTCTATTTTTCTATCTTTTGTCTGGTGTATTACCTGTTTTAAGTGTTGCACAAATACTTTACACAGTGCCTCTTAAGTTAAGCCTACCTGCTCTGTGCCAAGCTACCAGAGGGTGAGCATAGGTTAATTTATGGTGTGTAGAAATAACCTGACTATGATTGTGGTTCCTGCTTGGACAGGTTGCATATATCTGCCACCCAGAAGCTCATTTTCTGACAGGCATCAGTGCACATGTTATGAAGCAATATTATCTTGATCGCCAGGTCTGACGGAAAGGGCATTCCACAGCCGCTCCACCTTGGAAGCACTGCTTTGGTTTCTATTCTAAAGGTGAAAAAGGTGAACAAGTTACTTACCTTCAGCAAGGTGCTTATTGGTGGATAATCTGTCTAACCGCAGATTCCCCACTCCCCTCCTACCTCCCTGTTGTGTGGAATGGTTCCTCTTCCAACCTAAAAAGGTCCTAGTGTAGAGATCTGCACACCGGTGCCTTTGATTAGGTTTTGGGTCTGGGGGTGTGTACAGAGTTAAGAAAGAAACTGCCATCAGTGCACAGGGGTAGCATCTACATTGGCTTTGCTCTGTCACTTCCAGGGTGGTACAAAGTCAGCGCAGGGCCAGATGATACCACCTTCCGGCATGTGAGAGCACTGCTGTGAAAAGCTTCTGGATTCAGTCTGATGCCTAGGGTTTGTTCAATTGGTGAGGAATCTGCGATCAGATAGAGTATCCACCAGAAAGAGTTACTAAAGGTGAGTTACTTGTTTGTTAAGCACAAGTGATTGAGGTATGTAGCTGTCTGTTACATAGGTTTAGCACATGGGTGTGATGGTTATTATTTTATGCTAATTATTTTAATGTTGCTTTAGCACATTAACTCCTCGGGTCTCTCATTTTCCTCTGAAGATTTGAGCAGTTTCAGGATATGTGGTACAGTATTTCCTGGAGGAGCTTGGTGCCGTACAGATAGTGACTATAATTAGTTGGAATAGAAACCATGAAATTCCATAAGGTTTTCATTAAATGTAAGTACGGCAGCCAAATACACAAGAGACTCCAGGGGAGACAGTTTCATGTTGGATGCATCTCTTGAAGCTATCGTTATTTCTGAAAAAGTGCTCAAACCTTTCCTTCTGCTGTGCCTCCCCTTTCTATTCCCTATAAGTGCTCCCTCCTTTCCTGTACAGTAAATCATGTACAATAGTGACGGGTCATTAAGTTCTCCCTACATTATATCGAAACCCAAGAACAAAATTTCCACAGACAATTATAAAGTAAGAAACTACAAGCCATCATAAGAAACTACTTCTGGGGAACAACGTGGCCTGATACTGATTTCCCAGTTCCACATCACATGGATGCACCGTTTTTTTTGTGGAACAAGCCACACCACAAACAATGATGCCAATGAAAAACAAATTGGATTGGATATGATTTGCACAGCGTCCATTGATCTTTTCTTGTGGTCAGCATTTTCTAGTTATTTCTCATTCGTGCCAGGATTGCACTTACACCTGTACATCTTCAGCATTTAACTTTAAGCAAAATCTGCAGATAACGTTTTTCAGACGCATACCCATAATTGTAGCGTGCACTGTTTGGACCCGAACCACCCCGTGCATCTACGTTTTTATGATACCGCTGAAACTATGTACATCATTTTTCATGCAGATTCGTGGTCCTAGAGATCCGCTCTTGAGGTCGATATACAGTACAGCCAACTGTTTCCAGTGGCACTCATGTGCACCAACACCTGGTTCAGCCAAATGGTTACCACATTGTCTTTCACTAGTCTTTGCTATAAAGTCCATCCTAAAACCAAGTCTTGACTCGAGTTAATAAAATAAAATCTGCGGTTTATGCATATCATCAGTTGAATGGTGTCAACCATTTTGCATTTCTGTTGTAGGAAGACCTGTCATTTGCGTATCCAGTTCTGCGCAAGCTGTCCCAAGAGTCAAGTGTTGAAAATCATACTGGCATGAAAAATGATGCACATACAGCTCTCATGTGCGGCACAGCAGTCACTATGACTGACGGAGTGAACCAGGCCCGATCCCGCTGAATGTTTGTCCTTAAACTTTGAAAAGGTGGAGGATTTCTAAAGCTTGTCCTACACCTTTCTGTTCTGGGTTTCTCATGTAGACTTGTCCCCAAAGAGGACTGGATTGGGTTCTAAATTGATGGAGCACTGGCATACAATAGAGACTGTGGTGAGACTCGGTGCTGTGAGGTGGTATTATTTTAAGGGTATCTGGAGGGTGTTTTCTGTCAGGGTATATAGGTGCCGATAGTCCTCTCTTTCAGAGTAAGCACATTTTCAGGGCCTGTTCCAATTTTTTTTTTTTTTTTGTTGCAGTTTTATATAGAGCAAACTTGACCTAAAATTGTTCAAACTCTTTACATGAGCACCAGTTACATTACACAATGTCACATTCGTTGTTTTTTTGTTTGTTTTTTTAGACAGGGGAGATTAGTAAATTTGCCCAGAATCACAGCTGATATCGAGATTCGAGCCTGGCTCCCCAGTTCCAAAGTTGACAGCTCTGGCCCTTATTCTACATCCTCTTGTGGTTGAGTCTTTTAGAGCGTTAGGGTGATTTGGCTTCCTTTATTCAGGATCCTCCCTTCAGAAGTTGCCTTTGAACCCCTGTACAATCTTCCATTCCTCCAGAACATTGAGTCATATGTATAGTAAGTTATTGTAATAACATTGTGCGCACGTGGAACCTCCAACTGTTGACGAGGGGTGTACGAAATCTATGTAACGTTATGTGAAATTTTGGAACTTTTACAAGAAATGAAAATCTAGCATTTAACAATATAATTTAGAACGAACTGTGCGCTTGCGCCCATTCAAGACACACAATGGGTTTTGCACTAAAAATAAAAAGCACAAAAAACACCAGTGCCAGGATACATGTTCTCTTCTGTTCATTCGCACTTTTCCCACACTAGGACTTTTACTTAATGGACTAAAAATGATACAACATGGTGTTATGGCATAATTTTAGGAATTTCATGTAACACATGGGGGGTCATTCTGACCATGGCGGTAATTACCGCCATGGCGGAGGTCGGCGGTAGCACCGCCAACAGGCTGGCGGTGCACCGCTGGGCATTCTGACCGCGGCGGTTCAGCCGCGGCCAGAAACGGAAAGTCGGCAGTGTACCGCCGACTTTCCGCTGCCCGTCTGAATCCTCCATGGCGGCGGAGCGCGCTCCGCCGCCATGGGGATTCTGACACCCCCTACCGCCATCCTGTTCATGGCGGCTCTCCCGCCATGAACAGGATGGCGGTAGGGGGTGCCGCGGGGCCCCTGGGGGCCCCTGCCGTGCCCATGCCAATGGCATGGGCACGGCAGGGGCCCCCGTAAGAGGGCCCCAAAAAGTATTTCAGTGTCTGCCCAGCAGACACTGAAATACGCGACGGGTGCAACTGCACCCGTCGCACCTTCCCACTCCGCCGGCTCAATTCTGAGCCAGCATCCTAGTGGGAAGGTTGATTTGCCCTGGGCTGGCGGGCGGTCTTTTGGCGGCCGCCCGCCAGCCCAGGGCAAATGTCAGAATCACCGCCGCGGTCTTTCGACCGCGGTGCGGTGTTCTGACGGCGGTACCTTGGCGGACGGCCTCCGCCGTCCGCCAAGGTCAGAATGACCCCCATGGTGCCTTAAATTGCACACAATTATGTGGAAATAATGAAAATTTCAGTTAGGCCTGGTGTTGATGCAGTCTTTTCAGAGACAGCATGTCTCTTGACGTCTACAGTCCAGGATTCAGCCTGTGCTTTAACCACCTTGCCTCTACATATGGGCCATACATCTTTTTTAGGGACTACTGAGGCATTTTGTTACAGAGCTTATACACAAATTCCACAATTCCATCAGAGTTACCTCGCCCAAACTCTTGAGCATGCTGTGTGGCCAACCCCAATGTTTTTGAGCCTCTGAACCTCACCTGCTTTTATTTCAGCACGAAGACTAACCTACATATCCTCACCATTCACAGATGTAGTCTGGGGGTGAACTTTGCCATGCGGTGGTGGGCAGAGTTTTTTTGCAAAACTCTGCACGAGTGCCAAAACTCCGCAAACTACACCCGCGGAGCAGAGTTTCCCGCTGATCCACTAGTGAAAATTAAGAGAAAAAGCTCCCTAAGAAGATTTCTTGCCTTCAGTTGCAACATGCCAATGTAGAAGCAGCTTTGGCTTATTACTATTTCGAAATGTGAAGGGATGGAAACATCTCAGAGTCAGCTTCTAACCGCCTCTGGTGACCGATTACATATAGTGGTCAGAGGTATTTGCTGTGTGGAGATGGCATAAACAGACCTTGCCGTTTTAATCTCACTTTCCATCTCGTGCTGTAGTAAATAGTTTTAGGAATAAGGTTTGCTGTTTAAAAGCTTTCGTCCATTGACAAGGTGCTCCGCTAATGCCCGGTGGGGTGTCATGACAGAGAAGTCTTTTTGCTACATTGACCACACCCTGATGTCCTTTTCATCTTTCATGCTCCTTCAAGCAAGAGGCTCAAGTCTGACTGCCAGCCCTCCTACCTAGACTCGAAGTCTATGTGGATAGGTAGTACACACGACTCCCTGCCCACCTCCTCCTCCTCAAGTCGTAATCTTTGTGTTCCGAACTTCTGTTTGGTTCACGAACTCCTGGAACCAGGAGCCATGGAATTGGCGCCTTTTGTGAAGATTAGTCAGGATTTCAACTCTAAACGTTTTTTTTTTTTGTAGGCCCCACATAACCTGGAGGGGATGTTGTTCACTCCATTACAATCTTCAACTTCTATCTTTTTCATTTTAAAGTATGTTCCCCCAACCACCTCTACCAAACAAACCAGAGCCTTTCATTTACGGAGTTTGCTGTCTGATATAAACCTGACAGATGCATACTTCCTCAAAAGAGATTTCTAGGCTTTGTCACAGGGTGAAGCACATGCATAGTACGAAATATTTCCTTTTTGGATTGATCTTTGACTGGAAGGTGAGTGCCCTCTCCCTGTAAGTTACCTCCAGCTTTTATCCTTTATAATTTTTAGGGTTCGTCTGCTTGACAGCGCAAGCGCAGTTTTTTGAGATGTATTGTTAGCAGACAATGGTTGAGAGCCCGCCTATTGCTTACCACTGATTGGGCTTCACTGCCAATCACATTTTTTTTTTTTTTATTTCTTAACATTTCTAGGTTTTCCTTTCTCTTCTTGTGCTTATCCCTGCACGAGGGCATGCATACATTACCGTGTCCTTACACTGCTCACTGTTTCAGGCGCTACCTGTTTGTTTTTGTTTAAGCACGCCGTGAGAGTGCATTTGTGTTCCAGCTCGTCCTCTAGTGTGCTTCTCTACACCCCCTGTGTTGCTTTATCTCGCCATTATGGTTCTCTCCGTAGCCCTGCGAAGGGCATGCTCTTGTGTGGTCTCACCACCTGCATTACATTTTCACCTATGAGCTTCTCCTCACCTTCCAGGTATATGTTGTGCTCTCTCTCGCTGTTTGCTTCCCTTCCTCCAAGCCCCCATGCTCCTTGTTGCTCTCCATCTCACACAATTGTTTCCCTGCTCCCAGGCTCTCTGTATTGCTTCCCACCCACCTACACCCTCTGTGTTGCTTCTGATCCCGCCATACATGTTGCTTTCCCCACCTGCTTTGACGCATGGTTAATTCGACGCCCAGCCCACTTTCCAAAAACAAAAAAAAGTTTTAACCCATTTTTTTTTCTTTGTATGTGCTCATCGGAATTGGCTCTGCAGATGAAAAAAACACGGCAGTGCATACTGGCTTTACCAATATTAGTTTTTTCTTGCCATTGAATCACAGTCCTCACTTTATGGTACAACAGTGACTCTTCATTTGGTCCATTTTCTGTAGAGGGGCGTGGAGGCATATCTTTGTCCATATAGGATTGAGCGTTTCATGAGTCACTCCTCTCTCTCCAATCCTGATCCTTTGCCAAAGTATGGTGGTTCCTGAAGCCACTGGGTCCTGTAGCTTATTTTGCCCTTGTGGCTGCCACTGCCTGCCTCGAATGAGACATGCTCTACTTTAACTCTCTTGTCCCTAGGACCAGCAGATTGATGCTCATCTCCACCCTATTCTGTGGCCTCGCCTGAAGCAGGGCCAGGACTGGTGGTTCTCCACTTACAACATCTTAAGTTGAAACGTTCTTGTTCCCAAATCAGGAAAGCACCATGATGTCAGCCTCATTTAAGCACTACAGGAATGCCACCCTGTGACATGTGCATTCATGCAGCAAACAAAGGGATGGAAGGACCCTTTGAGTTAATCTCAGCTGCCGACGATCACTAGTGGCCGAATTCCAGGCCACTGTTTTTCAACCTCTATGCCCCTATACACAGAGAACCAACCATATGCTTTTCAGTATTGGTCCTTCTCCATTTGGAACAGTACGATCTGAAAAACAATAGCCTGAAACACGACACCAAGCAGTCGCCATTGGCTGAGATTAATTCAGGCATTCCTTACGTTACTGTATGTTTGCAGTAGATGCTCCTACTGCGACTGGTATGCCCCGATGTAGGTCCCGAGCTCACTCTGCCACTGGACTCCAGCTATACCTCTGATACTAAGGAAGCGCTATTTTCGTTTCATTTGTGTACCTGGTACGCCTTGCTAGTGCCCACGTCTTGCCATGTAGTTTTACTTTCAAACATGTTTTTACCTGATATTATGTATGGTCACCCTTGAGTTTCAAATATCACACCACTCTCCGTCCTAGAGGAGCTGCGAAACTGTAGTCCTGGGGTGCGTGGCTCTGGTTCTGTCCCTTTGGCCACGCTGACCCCACACCTTTGCCCCACTCCTACTAGAAGTGTGAGGGTTGGCAGGATGTGAAATTATTTATGAAGTTCTCTAGAATGTAAAGAATTTCCTTTGGAGGTAGGAAAGGAATATTGGAGACCAAAGGGTTGGATGAGACAGCATAAGACTGACTTGAGCGAATGGCTGGAAGATTTCTTGGGCCTCTTTTGGTGCCCTGCTCTATTTGCAGGTACAGGTAAAGCAATGGATGGCAAGGAGCCAGGTAAAACAAGATTCTTCAAGCTATAAGCACGGCAGTGAGTGGGAGACACACGATAGGGCTCACCTGCTCTTCAACCAACCCAATATACTGAAGGCAGGTTATTCTGCTTCATTGCCCAGAGGGTGCTGCCTTGCCTTGGACTTCGCATTCATCAAGGGCCCATCCTTGACTCTCCGCTCAGGGAGGGTAGGCTTGCTTGAATCCCAAGGGGTACAGGCATCAATTTACTTATGAAGATGAATGTCTGATCTGTGTGTCTATGGTATATGTGTTCTACAGACACAGGCATTTGGGGGAAGGGGTGAATTCTGGCCACTTACAAGTAGAGGCACTGCTATAGCTCGGTCTGTAGCCCAAAGGTTGGGAGGTGTTGGGAGGAGCTCTGGTTGTAACACCGTGAACAATCAGTAGTGAATGTCTGATTGTCTTATTCGGGCATTATTGCCGTTTCCTGTATAGGTTGGCAGCAAAAGTATGTATTATGTTCAACACATAATAAGGTCGGTGTCTGGACTGAGCAAAGAAGGGGCTGCATGCACAAGTAGGTAGTGAGAGAGAGAGAAAAAATGAAATACAAATTAAGTGATGGGTAAGGTGAAAAGGTGGAACAGGGGTGTAAAATTGAGACAAAACCCCTACTTTGTGCTCCTGTAATGAGAGATTAATCGAATAGGAAATTATGGGGGGAGGAGGGGAGTGTATGAAAAAAAAAAAAGACAGATCGATCAAAGGTGCAGTGTGAGAACATAATGGAGAAATGGAGAAAGAGGGAGGTAATGGACAGCCTTCTTCCCTCAGAAATGAGGAAAAAGACCAACACAAATGATTAGAAATACATTTAAAGTACAAATCTAGATTTGTGAAGCAGTTGTATTTTAAACCATCTGGCCTGATGTCTTTCAAGCTAAATTAATGAACTCATCAAATGCAGTAATTCTGGCTCCGAAATTGTTGATCTGGACGGCCACAGTGAAGCCTGCGTTGGCCATGTAGAGGAAAGGGGTATTGGGCAATAAAACAACAGAGTTGTGAGATATCTGTTATTTTAGGTCCCGCCAACTGTCCATTTTTGACACAGTAACCACTGCCCATGGACCAGCATACTTTGCTTCTCCTGCTGCAAGAAGCCCTCCTCTAGGACTTGAGTTGTGGGGAAGGGGAGGTACACTGCTTGCTGGAACAGGTGCAGTGCAGTTGTTGCAGCAGGCTCACGGCCGTCTGTGGCAGCAGATAACTTTGTTTGCTGCAGAGGGACCCATTTATTGATGCTTTGATTTCTTTTTTTTAGGCTTTGTCGGCTTGCCACCTAACAAAGTTGTCTACTTTTAATAAAATATTCCTGAGCACTAAGCTTTGCAAATTCGCAAACCCTTATATAAAATCAAAATCACAATCACAATCTTGAATTCCGTGGGAACTGAAAATACATTTTTGAAGAAACTTTTGGAATCTTTGAATAAAGTGTTCCAAATTTTGAATATAATTCTAGAATGAATGCATGGTTACACACAGGAAGCTAAGGGCCATATGTACGAACGCTTTTTCCCATAGACACAGAATGGGTAAAAACCTTTGCTACATCTGGCCCTAAGTGACCCTTGATCAAAGGTTTCAAAGTTTATAGGATGAAGACCATTTCTGCACTGGGTCGAAAATGTATTTTGGTGCAGTCAAGGGACGGATTTGATCAGGAGGTGAATTAGGCCTTAAAGGGACGAGTGTCCGCATCCTGGAAAATGGTTCAGAATGAAGGTGATCATGGATCAGATTTCAGAGTTTAGGGTCGGAAGTAGTAGAGGAAGAACCTCCACGCTATATGTTGGATTGGTGCATGAGTCAGAAAGGGTTTCCCTCCTACCTCAGTGTTGAATTCTTTCCTGAAAGCATACCTTCTGTGTGCAGACTGGCCTTACTTGCAAACTCCGGAGTTTTCAGACAACTTCAATTATTCGTATATTTTTTTGCTAAATCTAGATCTTGACCAGCATTGCCCTGGCCACTCTCATACAGCCCTGGCGCTCTGCTTTCCCCTACCTGCTCCTAGTAGCACTACTTACCTGCAAACCCTACTCTTGGTTATGGTGTCCCTAAGTGCCTCCCTCACATTCTGCCTCCAGTCACCTTACCTGACACGTTGCCTGCTTTTGTTCCAAGTGGCTACAGGCATTACATTTTTTAGGTGTGCATAAAGCGGAGCTTCGATATTGAGAAGTGTGTGTAAGACGTGCATTGCTAAGTCAAACTCTACCTAGGGGCTTCATCTGAGACCCCGTCACAGGTCTGCGATGCAGAAGTGTTCACATACCACAGCGACTCATCGTGCGGATGAAGTCACTAGTTGAAGTGAAGGCTCTCACTGGCCAAGAATACCTGTGTGCTGTTGAGAAATGCTGGTACTCTCCCATTAAACGTACTGAACACCAGCGGAAAAGTATGTGTACTCCCCCTTTCAAATGGAAGTAGTGCAGGTACTCCGTACCTGTGGATATCTGCTCTTTAAAGCACTTGGTGTACTGTTGAGTATGTTTGGGGTGTCTAGCTGCGCTTAGACTGTTTGTTTGAAGTAGTGAAGCAAGTTTAATCGTTCCCTGGTTGATGTTTGTCACATGATGCATAGTTTAGAACAATCCCTTGCAAAGGAGGGTTCCTGAATGTATCCTTATCAAGTGCATGGGGGTTGTTTCGCTGCCCCAGAGCCTGGAATGAAAGGAAGTGAATGGAAAGCACCATACACTCCCATATAAACCAATGCAGATGAATGTGATATTATTTTGTTGATTTCCAAACCTCAAAAGGTTTTTAATAATATTGACTACTTGTATAGCACACACAGCAGTAGTGCCCTCTGCTGCAGGCGGTTCGGGTTGGGAATATCCCATTCTGGCATCATGGGCTGGTGTAAAAAATCAAGTGTGTATAAGCAGGTAAAAGACAATTAGCAGCAGTTATTGCCTAGTACCACAAGGTCTCCACTACCTCGTTCCGCCGACTGTCCTTTGTTTCAGACCCCTGCTCTACGCCTGCACTCAGCAAAGCTCAACATGTATGCAAACAATAGTAAACCACTGCCCTGTAAGCCCTTTGATTGCATAAGTCAAACCTCCCTTCCCTAGACAGTGCTAATAGGTGTTGTTTACCAACTCAGTGGCTCGCATTTAATTAGCCTATGAAGGATGTCAGGCTGAATTGGCCCTTCAACGATTCAAATCTGTGACCTCCATGTTCCACACAGATCTGTGTAGTCAGAGCTTAACCTACTGTACTGTATTGTAGACTTAAGCATCTGTAGGTCTTTGAGTATGTACTGACAGTTGATACTGCTACTAATGAAATGTTTGAGTGCAGTTTTTAAAATCGATTTGTGAAATTGTAGGGGTAGATGATAAGAAATAGAGTCTCTCTTGTGGCATGCAGCGTCAGCATGCCTTCGCGGGTGATAGTGACTTTACACATACTCACGACATACAGCTAAATATAAGAATACAATTAAATTAAAAAACATATGTACTTAGTTCAGTTCATCTTTTCTACTGTGGGGGGCCTGCGGCACATATTATACATGAAGCCGAGCATGGTAATTCATGTCTCCGTTAGTAAATACCTGGAGCACACTCAAATTATGGTACAGCTTAATCCCCAAACTGCTATGGGAAAAAGCTGAGTGGCCTCTGCCTGCTGTGCTTGCCGTGCTTACCGCCTGACACAGGGCAGTGTATGCTACGCCTGTTGCAGCACAGAAGGGCCAACCTGTCATCCCAAAATCTCCTTAATTCGATGTCCTGTGTGTCTCCGTATCTAGTTTTTTTTAGGCCACTCAGTGCTGCTCCACCTTTAAAAGCACGTCTATGATGGACACACCTCCCCACATCCCTTGGCTGCCATGTTAGAGCGTAGCTCCACCATTTGCAAACGAACTCACCCGCAGCTTTTTTGGGCCAAATGAGCCCAAACAGACCACTTACCACTTAGTGTGTGCAAAAGGCCGCTTTATTGGAACAGGTGTATATCACAGCTTATCCCTCGGTATCCTGCCTTACAAAACTATGTACCTCACTACACAAAACAGCATCTGCTTAACACCTACTCCTCACCCCTAAAACAACACCCTCCCCTTTTACCTTACAAACTACCAAATGTCCAACTACCTTCTGTTATTTAAAACACTTGAACTTCCACACTTAACTTTTTTTTAACTCATGCCTATTTGTAAGTGTCAAGCTACTTTGTAAATAACCCTAATCCCGGTACGCATTCTGTTTCAAATTTGTTACCTCCTGTCTTAGGGCCTGGTTCCCCTCTGTAAACTCCACTGACCTTCTGTAAAGGCTCCTCGAACCTTCTGGGCATCTGCCCTGTTACACCTGCTCCAAGCGACAACCGTACATCCTTGCCCTACACACTCGCTCCTACCAAAGCATCCCTGCCACCACTAACTTCCTCCAAAAACTATTCTTGAGGGTGGGAGGGTTGGGACTATTAAAACTCCCTCACTACTAAAGAGCAGAGTTGCCACCATGTGCTACTCACAAAACGGTGGCTAGCCCTGCAAAATGGCATATATATATTTCCCTTGGGCTACACAATATAACAGATGTAGCCCAAACACAGCCCAGTTGTCCTGCTGTGCATCCTCCCCCAGTGCCCGTGGGGGATAGAGTGCTTGGCAACACCTGTCCCCTGAAGCCCTATTGGGTGAAATGAGCCCAGACAGACCACTTATCATTTAGTGTGTGCAAAAGGTTGTTTTATTGTAACAGGTGTATATCACAATTTATCCCTCGGCATCCTGCCTTACAAAACTATGTACCACACTAAACAAAACAGCATTTGCTTAACACCTACCCCCCAACCCCTAAAACAACACCCTCCCCTTTTACCTCACAAGCTACCCAATGTCCAACTACCTTCTGTTATTCAAAAACTTGAACTTCCTCGCTTAACTTTTTAACTCATGCCTATTCGTAAGTGCCAAACTCCTTTGTAAATAACCTTAATCTCTGCCCTCATTCTGTTTCAAATTCATTACCACCTCTCTTAGGGCCTGGTTCTCCTTTGTAAACTCCACTGACCTTCTGTAAAGGCCCCTCCAACTTTCCGGGCATCCGCCACCAGAAAAAAACAGGCAAACCTGACCCCCCCCCCCCCCTCCCTCCCACTGCTTCAGTGTCCTACCTAGAAACTCTCTAATTTCTAACAAAGCCTCAATCCAAAATGGGATAGATGCACCTCATCCGTGTGAAAAAATGTCACTGCATAAACCGAATGTCTGAGTGCACAATACATCCAACTTGTGCTCCCTACAAAAACGTCGCATTTCTCTATTGATCTTCCTCCAAGCCTTATATATCGCTGCTGACCTATGTGCTCCCCTCCAGATCCTCCTAGGAATGAACTCCATCCACACTGGAAAACAACCTGCCCACTGCTGCTTTATCTCAAACAAATCCCTCTCTGTCCATTTCAGCAGAGCCAATCCTTCCTCCTGAATGAGATCATTCTCACCTAAATGAATAATCAAAACGTCAGGGCATGCTATCCCTTTCTGTAACTTAACCAATGCTGGCAGAAGCTCCTTCCATTTCATACCCCCTTTTCCATACCATACCACTCCCGCTGGCCCACATGATGGACTCAGCCCCAGGTTTGTGGAATCTGATTTCCTGGCCTCCTGTTCTGCCCTCTTGATGAGTGTCCTAAAATCCAGACGCTCAACCTTACTGACAGAGGACCCGGCACTGAACCTAAAATAGAAATGTCTTAACCACCAGTCTTGTCCCTACACCCCCGCAAAAACTAGCGCACGTATCTCTGGAAACACTTAGAGGACCACCTACCCAGCTGCTGCTTTATTTCCTCCCTGGACCACCCCAGCCTCCCTGCCTCAGTCGCTGCTCCTATTCGAAAAGATTGGGTCCCAAAATCCACTGGGTACATCCCCATGCCCTCCAATACCTTTCTCAGTAAGCTCAACAATTGAAAACCCATTACCCGTGTGCCCTCTTCATGTACGAAAACTGCCCTCCTCCTGTCTTCCTGCAGCTGACTCCACCTCACCCCCAACTGATGTGGGCAAACCTCCCCTTCTTCCTGTCTTGGCAACAGTACCTGAACTCCTCACGCCCGCTGATCCACCTTACATGACCTCAGAAACATCACCACCACTTGGTTTTGTATGGATACCTCCTTCCATAACACCCCCAAGCTTCTTGTGGAACCCAGCATTTCTGACACATGAAAAGCTCCAAAGAACATCCACACCATTAACATCGCAAAAAGAATATATTCATGTTCCGAAGAACAAATGTGACCCAATCTGCCCAAGACCCCTGTCAAGACTTTCAACTTCACTGGTCTCGGTGCTTGCCTACCCTGCCCCGCCCCGCTCTCTTGCCCAGATCTCCAACATCCGCGTGCCCAGCTCACCCGGCGGGGGGTTCATACCCCCATATTAACTTGCCAATGAAGGCAACCCCCACTAGCTCCCCTGCTATAGTCACCTTCGACTGTCCCTTTCCTATCAAAGCCAAAATAAACTGGACTACATCTTCTACTCTGCCCCTAACCCTCTCGCCTAGATGCTCCTGACCTTATAAATTCTTTCCATGCAGCCTCACATGCCTTCCGTGTCGGCTGGGCCAAAGACCCTAACATCAGCTGCAGCATCCTTTCTCTCCTACATCCCAGAGCTGCTGTGGCATCTGGCTCCGTTGCCTGTCTGCGTCAGTGGCAAGCCCATGGAACATGTTTAGCCTTAAACATGATATCATAGTGCAGACACGCCAACACAAACACCCTCAACAATTTTAGGACTTGTGGGTTCCTAGCTGACTGCCTGTCTACCACGTGCACCACTACCATGTTGTCCACATGAAAAAATACCTTCTTTGTGCTGCAACAATGGACTCCATATGTACACTGCCACGACGAGGGAAAATAATTCCAAAAACGCGATACTCCTCCCCCCACCCTTCCACCTTGCCGACCACTCCACTGCACACCATCTCCCCTGCAGGTAGATTTCAAAACCAACACCCCGCCGCATCTGAATATGTCTGTGCCTCCCACTCGACCTCTGGCGGGGAACCCATTGGAATACCATTGAAAGTGTCCAAGAAAAGGCACCGCATGCGCAAATCCTCCCTCGCACCCGCAGAAAGCCTCACATGATGGTGAGGCAAAGACAATCCGGACACCGCAAGTCCCAATCGCCCACAAAATGTTCTACTGGCTCTAACTACTCTGCATGCGAAATTCAAGTGGCCGACTAAAAATATGTACTTCCTTGACTGTGACTTTAGGTTTTTCCAACATTGCATCCAACAACAGACGCATCAACACCTGTTTGTCTAAAGGCAACCTGGCTTCCATGGCCCTGAAATCCAGCTCAAGTCCCAGAAAGGAAAGTGAGTTAGCAGGACCTGCAGTTTTTTCCGGTGCCAAAGGCACACCCACATCTTCCATGAGCTCTGCAAAAGCTGTCCAGCAAGTCCTGGCAGCCCGTTGAACCGGAAGGTGAAACAAACAAGAAACCATCTAAGTAGTGTGTCACTTTTGTATGACCTTTGGTAAATGTAAACAGCCACTCCAAAAAGGAACTTAAGCACTCAAACAAGGCGCAAGATATTGCACAACCCATGGGCAGAGCTTTATCTACATACCACTCGCCATCTAACTGGATACCCAACAATTGGAAATCCTCTGGGTGCACCAGGAGCAGCCTAAAAGCTGACTTGCATTTTGCCATCAGTGCCCCTTGCCCTTCCTGATCAACCACCACCATTGCTACTTCCACTGATGAATATAAAACAGTGGACACCTCACTTGGGATAAAGTAATTGACAGACTGGCCCACCGGCCACGATAGATGCTGTATCAACCAAAACTGCTTTTTTCAGTACCACCCCAATGGGCGAGATCATGAGCTGGTCCATTGGCCAGCCTTGGAAAGGTCCTGCCATCCTACCTTTATCTTTCTCTTTTTCCAGTTTTTCCCTAACTACCTGTGGATGTGCCCTTACAGACTTCAGATTCCCAACCCCGCACCGCTGTCTGGGACCTTTGTACCCCAAATGAAACCCCCACTTAAAAGCCTTCCATCAACTGAACGGCCGCTTCTTGCTTAGGATAAAACTGCAATCAGTATCTCAACCTGTCTATTTTAACCGGCGTACGAGCCTGTTCCTCCAGAGCCTTGCCCCATCCCCAGGTTTCCATAGCACTGCACCAATGCATGCCTGCCCCCACACTTGGAGCACTCATGTCAGAACTTGCAGTACTCTCTAGTGCACAGTCTCTTATTATAGTCCCAGCACACCCCAGAGATTCCTCCCTGTACTTTGGATCCCAACCTCACCCGCCCTGGGCGGGATGCTGCTGAAAGAGCTTGTCACACTGTCTTGCCAGATTTTGCCAGGCCCACAGTCTGCTGCCTGAGGTCAGTATCAATTTAGCCCCATTTCACCTCCAGGGTCAACTGCCATCCTGGCCCGGAACGCCTACTCATACTGGAACCATGCATTGTTACCAAAAGATAGCTGTGCTTTCCTGATAACGTCCATGTATTTTAGCAAAGCCACGCTTCTCTCTAGGTGTTTCTCACAATATATGCTTGCATAAATAAGAATAGCCGACGTCCAATTTTCTATTGTTTCTGTCACTCGTGGGCGTTTAGCCAGCTCAAATTCCTCCTCTTTCTAACCCTCTTTTGTTCTTATCTCCCTGTGTAGTAACTTCAGTACCTCCACATATTCACCTATGCATATCTTCTCCCTTGTGGCAGGCATCACGTGTGCCCCCAGAGGTTTCATCACCCCCTTGTAAGGGAACTTTTTTATCTTCAACTCCTTGCTTTCTTTCCCTTCTACTTTCACCTCACTGGCCTCACTCTCCTCAGCCTTTGTACCACCCACCTCTGAATCTGCCTGCCCCAGTGCTGTCGATGTCTGTCCTTGGGCACTCTCCTGTTCTCCCCGGGTATCCGGCCCCAAACCTGCATCTCTTACATATTTCCTGCGCCTAAGGTGTAAGTCATCCATGCTCCCTCCTCATCTGACCTCATTCATCATATGTGCACCCCTTCTGGTCCATTCCATCTTACCTGGCGTTAAGTCGGCACCTGTACCAAAGCCTGCCGCCTTGCCAGTGTTCTTGCAGCTATCCGTTTTGTCGCTGTCTGTCGATGCTTTTCTTTGCCCTGCAACACACTAGAACAAAGAACATTAATGCCACCCCCTGCGCACCCGCCTGCTCCCCTTCTGTATCTCTGTCACTGTCTATTATTTCCTCTTCCTCTGGGTTATATTCAAAGTAGTCTAGCTCCATACCAATAGCTTCGCATCCTTGTGCACCCCCTGCAGATTCTTTTGTGGTCACCGCCTTGCCCCTGGTCAGACCCATACCTCTGGGACCCCTGGCACCCACCACCTCTTTTTTCTCTGCCCCCTCACCCCAGGGGGGGTAGAGCTCCACCTTTCCTTTATAACCTGTACGCCATCCTTCCTGCCCCTGATGGCTGTTCTGCTGTCCATGGTCATCGCGCTGGCAGAGTGGGCCCACTCTCGACCAGTCATTCCCCCAGTGCGGCTGTCGCCAACTGACGCCGGGTGGTCACCACCGGGTCTCACAATGCTGCCCTGCTGGTCGCCCAGCACCAAGCAGGCCCTTCCTGTCAGGGTTGGCGAGCCCGAACCATGCACTCCCGACTCCGCACTACTCCGCCTTCATTGTAACTGCAAGAAAGATTGTGAGACCAGTGTAGAGCCCTGCAGCTCCCCCACTTGCCAAGGTAAGCTCCCCCCGTACCTATTTCTGCCCCCCCTTCCTGTGCCCAGACACCCCCTTTGATCTGTTCCTAGCGTACACGTATTTTGGGGGTCCCCTGCTACTCAGCTTTAACCATCCCCCCCCCCCCCCCCCCCCCCCTCCTATTTACTCATCTTCGCTCCCCTGGAGCATCCCCACCTGCATTGCTACTAACTGCGTCCCCACACCTGCCCCCCATTCCTGAAAACCCTGCCCCTGGATCCTCGTCCTCATCCCTCCCACTGGGCACCACTTCACTGTCTCCCAAATACCACTGCATCCTGTGGCGCTCTGGACAGTACCTTTGCTTACCTTACAGTGCCCATAGAAAGAAGGATTGTCAGAGTTCCAGCATTATTACCAGTGAATTCATTTGGTTTCGTGCCTGAGATACCTTGGTAACTAATGCCTGGTGCACTTGGTGCGCTGGTACCCCTTCATGCTCCTGATGCTACAGTATTTCATATGTTGGATATCGCAGGGTTGTTGCTGTGCCCTAAGTCCCACAGTCAGTTGCCTCTTTGCAGTAGTAGTTGCACTTTCCAGTTTGCTGTGGAGCGGCCTCTTAACTGTTGTAAACCTTTGAGCGGCCTATTCACTGCAATACCAAAAGCGGGTACTGTTTTGGGGTTTGCTACTATTTTGTTTTTTAGTAGAGGACAAGTATGACAAAGTTTCTTTCAAAATGTGCAACATGGAAGAATTTGGAGAGAAATTGCAATTCAGGCTAGTCCTCTTTGCCAGCGATCCCCCTTCATGCATTTTTTATGTTTTTTTTCTTTTTTTTTTTTTGGGGGACCATTGACAAGGCCTGGTGCGGAGGTTCCGTACTTTCTGCAGCTCTATCTATTGTCGCCCTCATTTCCACACTTTGACTACTGCAGTTACTTGCCAGCTCAAAATACTTCTCGCCCTTTCCATTCAGTAATGCACCATTTTAAAGAACCTCGCTTGTGCATCTACAGGGTGTATGGTAGTGCCATCTGTCTGTGCCCATGTATCGATACCAGTGAGCTTCATGTGCTCCTGTAGCTATCGAAACGTAATACTCGTGATAACGTCACTGTTGAAACTTTACCAAGAGAAAGCCACGGATGACTTGCGCAGCAAATCGACGCTGTATAAGTGTTATCATGAACAAACTCCTGCGTGTTTGCATTGATGTCCATGCACAATAAGGAACACAGCATTCTGTGTCACACATGAAACATACGCCGTTGTCACGCAGCACAGTCTAGGGTCTATACAGAGGCTGCCGGAGCTCTGAAACACACACACAAAGCGGCGTTTCCAGTCTCACTCCTGTCAGGCGCGGTCTCAATACATGATCCTTTGTTTCCGAACAGAATACTAACCTACCAAATCCCGCCTTGTGTTCTGGGGTTAGCAGTGTGCAAACCCTCTCTGGTTTTGGCAGTGTACAGATGATTGTCACTCTTCTGATTCATACAAAACTCATCCTCGCCAAATAGGATGAAACCCGTGGGTTCCTCTTCTGCCAACACTTGTTCCAGGAAGATTAGGCTATTACTCTTGCGAAGGAATGGTACCCTGATACCCGGGCGGAGACTAAACTCCGTCTTTACCTCCAGGAGTGAGTCTGAGCAACAAATGTTCTTGATTACTAGAAGAGATAATTGATCACATTCCCGGAAAAACTGATTGCCAGGATTCAGAGTTTCCAAAACCATGCAGCAAGGGCTGTGTTAATTATAACAAAGAGTGGGCACGTCGTCCCCCCCTCACCTCCCCTTACAGTGTTGTAATTGGCTTTCTATTGAATTTAGCATCGTGTTCAGAGCACATAGGCCTTTCTTCCTAGGAGCCCCTCAAAACTGAGTTAACAGGATCTTGTGGCATATTCCTAATAGCGTCTCGGGACACCCTAGCCCAGGCCTAGGTGTGCTTGGCCCTTTAAGAAGCAGTCGGTGGTTAGCAAACCTATGCATGACTTAAGTGCTAAACTGTGAAACAACGTACCAGTCAGAAACATACATCAGAAGCTCTTAAACAAAAAGAACTACCCTTTTCCTCTGTTATCTGTCAGGATGATGTCTGTGTATGCTTGCACTGTGATTCCTGTGTTTTTCAGTGCACTGAATAACTCTGGATTTGAACTCGCCTACCCCATTTCAGTAGGCTAGTCGAAAGGCCTCTGAATGGCAGTGCACATATCTCAGCAGACCTGCAGGGCTGGCAGTGGTTATTGGAGTATAAAACATGACTAGCTTTGTCTTCTCTGAACGGCAGCATGCATTCCTGTAAGGTAAGTCTGGGGTTGTATGTATGCTCTGGAACAGACCTGAAGAAATTGTCTACTAGGCTGAATGTGTACAACGACTAATGGACTGCAGATGATCAGAAGAACCACAAGGCAGATTATTCCATATACACTTACAGGTCATCTCTGATGATTGTACACTGATTGCCCTGTTACCAAAGTACATGTCCTTGCTGAGTGTAACTTATGTTGATCTACTTTAAACCTTCATGGTGTTCTTCTAAAGAGAGTCCATAAGCCTTATGTTAATGATCAAGGATAGAGCAATGTTTTTGAACCAACAATGCTGGCCCAGTTTTTTAAAATCAAATTTCAGTATGGATGTCTGTTGATGATCCTGAGGGCGGGCTCAGTATTCTTCGAATGGCGGTATATAGGGCCAGCGGTCTCACAATAGCAGCGTACAAGCCTATTTGACAGCCTGTTGTACTGAGGTCTAACATTTCTCTTGTGTCTTGGTCGCAAACACTTCAAAGCTACATGGCACATCATGTGAAGGCTACTTGGGGTAGACGACAGACTTTATAAAATGGTCTGCTGATATAATGAATGGGACGCTTGCGGTGACATTTCACACATATTGGTTTCTGTCGTCCTCTGCACCGGGGAGATTTGCTATTAAATGATTTGCTGAAAAGCTGAGTCAGCTGCACCCTGAAAGGCAATTACAAATCCGAGGGGGCGGCGGCGGGCTGCTTGAAGGGAGGTGCATTTTTGAGAGGTATGCCTCTTCAGAAATAGCACATTGCAGAAGACAGCAGTAGCGCAGAGAGGAAGCCTGGCTAACGCGCATTCTGGTTAGATCCAGATTTATTTGTGCTCCAGCCGCTGCAGCGCTCAGTGCAGGGGAGGGTGCCTGCCACAAGAACCGTGTGGATCACAGCAACTTGCAGAGATGTATTTGTAGTACGCCCCTTCATTTTGCAAATTTTGGAGAAAGCGTTCACCTTCTTTGAAGATCCTCCCTGTACCCCGATGAACAAGTGTGCTCACAGGATTTTAAACCTAGTGTCTGTGTGCTGCCATTACCTGAATCCTCTAGGTTGGTGGTGGGTCACTGTTTCTGGGCATCTGAGAAAGTTGGACCATACATGTAGGTTTCTTAAAGGTGTGAATGAAGTCATTTGAAAACCACCCGACCCGTTCTGTTGAATGGGAGATAAACAGTGTTCCACTTTTTAGGTTTTGCTTAGGTTTGCATTGCATCATGCAGGTAGCCCCACCCCAGCCTTGTAGGCAGCAGTTCAGTGATGACATGACTACCTCTGCAGGTTCACAGTATGTTTGTAGCTTGCGGTTTGAAGAACAGTGAACCAGGCCTGTAGGATGACAGTTGGACATTAATTACAAGGTCTCTGGAAATTCTGATGTGGCCAGTAACCAGAGTAATCGGCCAGTGACGAGAGTTATTGGCTAGATTAGAATTGCAAGATCTGTGGTATGTGCGGACATGTAGTTTTTCACCCAGAGACTGTAGATGCTAAAAGCAGTAGCTGTCTCCAAGTGAAAGTCCACCAAGGACAAATGAGGCGTAACAAGGAACCAAAACCAGAGTTCGGGGGGCGGGGGGGTTGGTAGAGAAGAAAAGGTGGGGTCAGAGTGACTGAGCTTCACAACAGGGACCTAGTAATCAGTCCTTGGTGTTCATTAGATTATATAGAGTACACCAGGCCAATAGGCCTATGGCTATGTAAAACTCCCATCGTTGTCAGTTTATCCAGTACTGCAACAACTTGAGGCCTGTGTCGTTCCACGAGTGTGTAAGCTTTCAAATAACTAAGGTCTCCAATTTGTTTGCCTTTTTAACAATAATTTCATACTTTAAGATTTTATGATTGAAAATACCAAATTACCCACGTCACCTCCCTTCTTACACAAGGGTGTAACAGTTATAAATGCCACCTCGCACATTAAGACTCCAACTCTTATTTGGTGTTTCCAGTTTGATTGACAGTTACTAAAGACCGTTTGAACTTCTGTGGACAAAAATCAATCAGGGGCGGGCCTTTCGACTGCTCGATGGGTTCAAGAGTGTCCCTGTGTTTATAATTAACAAAGAGAAATCCCCGACCCTTATTCTTAACATCCCATTGGATGTGGTCCCCCCATCTCAAGACCCTGGCTGAATTCCACTGGGAGTTCCACTCCATTCGGTATCTGGGCCTAAACTTAAAACCCAACCTGATAGCTGGACCAAAGCCAACTGGCCAGCCCTTCGACAGAGAATTTCCAGAGATGTAAACCTCTATACATCTCATGGTTTGGACATATCAACATGATCAAACTGAATGTGCTGCCTGGGGCACTTTACTTATTTCAGAACCTACCAACCCCCACACCCGAAGCGGATATCCAAGGCCTCCAAAATACATTGTGCACTTTCATCTGGGGATGGTGGGCTGAAACCATGCTTCTGTAACAAACTACTAATACTCCCAACCTTGAGAAGAGGTCTAGCCTTCACCGAGGTATTGTACTACTACTTGGCAGCACATTTCTGATACTTGTTGGAATGGGTAGTTCGGGAAAGCGAAAAATCATGGCTGCATATGGAACATAGTGAGGCTTCAAAATGAAGTCACTGCAAGAGAGGGCACATAGCCACACCCACAAGAACAGTGCTTGAGATATGGGACCGCTTGTGGTCAGGGGCGGTCTCATGTCCTTCCCCTCACATAAAATCCCCTTACTGTCCAACCAGGACCTTTTCCCTGTCTTGAAACCCAGAACATTCTCAGAGTAGTCAAAATGGGACTGTAGGACACTTATCGACCTTTTCCAGGGCTCCTCCATCAAATCCTTTAAACAATGTAAATATAAGCTGCTGTCAGTACTTCCAGCTACGACAATGGGCCTAGTCCCCACGAACACACAGGCAGTAACATGCACCCTCACTCCATTTGAAAAGCCGGTTAGATCGTTGCAAGGGTCTGATCTTGCACACCTACACCACAGTTCAAGAGTCCCAACTCCGCATCCCATACCAGTTGCACTGGGAGGGTGACCTCAAACATGCATTAATGGACAAACAATGGGACAAACTCTGGAGGGAGATCCCCCAAAACTCAGAGAAGCATTCCCCACAGGGAATTGGATTTGAAAGTCATGGTCTAGTGGATACTGACACCTGCTGACTCTCCCGCAGGCAGTGATGTAATTTAGTGGTTGCAAGAGGTCGCAGCTGGGACCCCTAGCTTGCCCTTTGTAACCTCTGGCACTCCATTTGTGACCCCTGGCCTCAGAAGTATCAAATTCAGTGACAGGAACACAGGGGCATCTCATCCTTATGCACATCAGTTAGGGTGCCAATCGCCTTGTTTTTTGTCATTTTTTTCAATAGACATAGTGAATAATAACATATTATTCACCATTAGTGTAACAAAAAATGTAGTACATTTATCTGTAATATAACCGTCCCTGGCAGTAGAGGTAAGTAACAGATGCAGGTGTAAGTGTGGCGAGAGACAGATTATATATATATATATATATATATATATATATATATAAGTGGTGTAAGCATGTGTGATGTTACTTCTGATATCCCTGGCCTTTTGGGGAATAGATGTCATGCCAATTCCAGCAGTCAGGTAGTCCTGCTCAGTGATTCAAACATAATGGAAAGAAATTCTGGATCACATTAGAGGTGCTTTGAGTTATCCCCTGCCTGATGACCCTGCCACCTTAATACTGGTTATGAAATCCACCACGTTAGATAGAGTGACACATTGAGCCTGAGCATTGACATGTCACATAGTCAGTGTGGCCAAACAACTCATTGCACTTTACTGGAAGAGAATGGAACCACGCCCCAGTGTCGTCCTGGTTTCACCTACTTTGGCAGATCCTAGCGATGGAATATATACCCACAAGCTCTCCCACTCCAGAGAGGAGATTCAACTACCTTTGGCAACCTTTGATTGAACACCTGTCAATGCTGGAATTTCTTTGCTTCCATCCTCCTAGGCTTAGGACGTTGCACTTTGATTATTAAAGTGTAGCGTTCCTCTTCGAAAATGGGATGGCGAGGCCGGAGGATGCTCGATGCATCTGGCACGGAAGACTGGAAGCTCCCAGCTCCTCCCCCCTTAGCTCTTTAAACATACAGTGACCACTTTGAGATGATTGGACAGGAAATCCGGAAATGCATTGGCCTGAAAAACTTTAGTAGTTACACAATGACTAGGTTAGAAGATATGCATTGATAAATAAGTAATCGTGAGATAGATAATTAAATCGGCACTGGTAAGAGTGTGGGGCAGAGTGTGGGGCTACGATTGGGGATAAAGATCAAATCTCCAACTGAGACAGATTGATGTAAGTACGCAACAGTTAGGATTTGCATACAAGTTAGACGCTGTAACAAGTCTTAAAGTGAAGAAAAACATTGAAATTAATTGTTCGATGGCATCTGTCGCTGTAGATACACATGGTATGCATGAGCTCGCCATCTGGTGTTGGGTCGGAGTGTTACAAGTTGTTTTTCTTCGAAGAAGTGTTTTCGAGTCACGGGACCGAGTGACTCCACCTTCTGTGCTCATTGCGCATGGGCGTCGACTCCATCTTCGATTGTTTTCTTTCCGCCATCGGGTTCGGACGTGTTCATGTCGCTCCGAGTTTCGGAACGGAAAGATAGCTGAAGACGGAAGATTTTCGACGGTATCGTTGCGATCCGGTTGGAGATAGACACATACGACGACGCGTTGAACATCGAAGCGCTTCGGTGCCCTTCGGGGTAGATTTCGGCACCCCGTCGGGGCCTAGTCGGCCCGACCGCGTGGAGGACAACGCCGATGGATCGGACCCCGTTTCGATTCTGCCCCGAATGCCACAACAAATATCCTTATACGGACCTGCACTCGGTCTGTAATCTGTGCCTGTCACCCGAGCACAGTGAAGAATCCTGCGAGGCCTGTCGGGCGTTCCGGTCCCGAAAAACTCTGCGCGACCGTCGAGCGAGAAGACTGCAGATGGCGTCCACGCCAAAAGAGCGTCGACAGTTCGAGACAGAAGAAGAACAGGAGGAATCCTTTTCCATCCAGGATTCAGACTCCGACGAGCTACACTCTACAAGAACTGTGAGTAAGACGTCGAGATCAAACCTTAAAAAAGGAAAGAAGGCCCAGGGGACGCCACTGCCAACCGGCCATGGCTCCACCCAAATTCTCGGTGACCAACAATCGGCACCGAAAAAGGCCCATTCAGTGTCGAGATCGTCCGACTTCGGTCGAGACACCGGCACGCAGCCTCCTCGGGACCGAGAGAGTGCTAAACAGAAGCATCGACACCGAGAGTTCGGTGTCGACACCGATCGACGCCGAGACAGTGGCGCCGAAGACCATAGAGGCCAAGAATTTTCGGCACAGAAAAAGAGGAAGGTTACCTCGGAGCCGAAAAAACAATCGACAGGGCTTTCGGAGCCGAAAAAAGCGACATCAGACCCTGTTTCTGGCTCCTATACCGAAGAGCATTCTATGTCTTCTCAAATGAAGAAACATAGATTTGAACAAGAACTGCAATCCACTGACGTGGATCACACGCAAAAGCGTATCTTTATTCAGCAGGGGACTGGGAAGATCAGTACCCTTCCACCTGTCAAACGAAAGAGAACGCTTCAGTTTACTCCTCAGCAAGAAACAACACAAAAGGTAACACCTCCTCCCTCGCCTCCACCTGTAACTCCGGCTTCGCCAACTTACACCCCGTCACATTCGCCAGCTCACACCGCCATGAGCCACGACGACCAAGATCAGGATGCGTGGGACTTGTACGACGCACCAGTGTCTGATAACAGTCCAGACACATACCCAACTAGGCCATCACCACCGGAAGACAGCACAGCCTACTCACAAGTGGTGGCTAGAGCAGCTCTATTCCATAATGTGGAACTACACTCGGAACAAGTAGAGGATGATTTTTTATTTAACACCCTCTCCTCAACCCACAGCTCCTACCAAAGCCTGCCGATGCTCCCAGGCATGCTACGCCATGCAAAGGACATTTTCAAGGAGCCAGTTAAAAGTAGGGCAGTGACGCCTAGGGTGGACAAAAAGTATAAGGCGCCTCCTACGGACCCTGTCTTCATCACCTCTCAGCTGCCACCAGACTCTGTGGTGGTAGGGGCTGCCAGAAAACGGGCAAACTCACACACTTCTGGGGATGCACCTCCCCCAGATAAAGAAAGTAGGAAGTTCGATGCAGCCGGGAAGAGGGTTGCTGTCCAAGCAGCAAACCAGTGGCGCATCGCAAATTCACAAGCGCTGCTAGCGCGATACGACAGAGCCCACTGGGATGAGATGCAGCATCTCATTGAACATCTCCCAAAAGATCTGCAAAAAAGAGCAAAACAGGTTGTTGAGGAGGGTCAAAACATTTCCAACAATCAAATACGCTCCTCCATGGATGCAGCAGACACGGCCGCAAGAACCATTAATACGTCGGTTACCATCCGTAGGCACGCATGGCTCAGAACGTCTGGATTCAAGCCAGAAATTCAGCAGGCAGTGCTTAACATGCCAGTAAACGAGAAACTTCTGTTCGGTCCGGAGGTCGACACAGCTATAGAAAAGCTCAAGAAGGACACTGACACTGCCAAGGCCATGGGCGCACTCTACTCCCCGCAGAGCAGAGGATCTTATAACACCTTCCGCAAAACACCTTTTAGAGGAGGGTTTCGGGGTCAGGCCACACAAGCTAGCACCTCACAGTCCGCACCGCCCACCTACCAGGGACAGTACAGGGGAGGTTTTCGGGGCCAGTATAGAGGGGGGC
The DNA here is from genome assembly GCF_031143425.1 of Pleurodeles waltl. Taxonomy (NCBI): domain Eukaryota; kingdom Metazoa; phylum Chordata; class Amphibia; order Caudata; family Salamandridae; genus Pleurodeles; species Pleurodeles waltl. Next base: position 275,297,779 of record NC_090451.1, on the reverse strand, counting down.
AATTTCCTAGGAATAGAGGAAGATTTCAAAGCCCCAAAAACACTACCAACAAGCAGTGACTCACACGTCACTCACCCCTCCCACACAACACCAGTGGGGGGGAGGATACATCAATATTACGAAGCATGGGACAAAATAACTACAGATACATGGGTCCTAGCAATTATCCAACATGGTTATTGCATAGAATTCATGCAATTCCCTCCAGACATACCACCAAAATCACAAAATTTATCAAAATACCATTCACAACTTCTAGAGATAGAAGTTCAAGCACTACTGCAAAAAAATGCAATAGAATTAGTACCAAGCACACAAATAAACACAGGAGTTTATTCACTGTACTTCTTGATACCAAAAAAGGACGAAACACTGAGACCAATTCTAGACCTCAGGGTAGTAAACACATTCATCAAATCAGACCACTTTCACATGGTCACACTACAAGAAGTGTTACCATTGCTCAGAAAACACGACTACATGACAACCCTAGACCTCAAGGACGCATATTTCCATATACCAATCCATCAATCACACAGGAAATATCTAAGGTTTGTATTCAAAGGAATACATTACCAATTCAAAGTATTGCCTTTTGGTTTAACAACCGCTCCAAGAGTATTCACAAAGTGCCTAGCAGTAGTCGCTGCACACATCAGAAGGCAGCAAATACATGTGTTCCCGTATCTAGACGACTGGCTAATCAAAACCAGTTCGCTCACACAATGCTCAAACCACACAAATCAAGTCATACAAACCCTCTACAATTTAGGGTTCACCGTCAACTTTGCAAAATCAAACATTCTGCCAAGCAAAGTACAGCAATATCTAGGAGCCATAATAGACACAACAAAAGGAGTAGCAACGCCAACTCCACAAAGGATCCACAATTTCAACAGGGTCATTCAACACATGTCTCCAAACCAAACAATACAAGCAAGAACAATACTACAGCTCCTAGGCATGATGTCCTCATGCATAGCCATTGTCCCAAACGCAAGACTGCACATGAGGCCCTTACAACAGTGCCTAGCCTCACAGTGGTCTCAAGCACAGGGTCACCTTCTAGATCTGGTGTTGCTAGACCGCCAAACTTACCTATCGCTTCTATGGTGGAACAGTATAAATTTAAACATAGGGCGGCCTTTCCAAGACCCAGTGCCACAGTACGTAATAACAACAGATGCTTCCATGACAGGGTGGGGAGCACATCTCAATCAACACAACATAAGAGGACAATGGAACATACATCAAACAAAACTGCATATAAATCATCTAGAATTATTAGCAGTTTTTCAAGCACTAAAAGCTTTCCAACCAATCATAACCCACAAATACATCCTTGTCAAAACAGACAACATGACAACGATGTATTATCTAAACAAACAAGGAGGAACACATTCAACGCAGTTAAGCTTGTTAGCTCAAAAAATATGGAAGTGGGCAATCCACCATCAAATTGGTCTAATAGCACAGTTTATTCCGGGGATCCAGAATCAGCTAGCAGACAATCTCTCTCGAGATCACCAGCAAGTCCACGAATGGGAAATCCACCCACAAATTCTGAACACCTACTTCACACTCTGGGGAACACCACAAATAGACTTATTTGCAACAAAAGAGAACGCAAAATGCCAAAACTTCGCGTCCAGATACCCACACAAGCAATCCCAAGGCAATGCCCTATGGATGAACTGGTCAGGAATATTTGCTTACGCTTTTCCTCCTCTCCCTCTCCTTCCTTACCTAGTAAACAAATTGAGTCAAAACAAACTCAAACTCATTTTAATAGCACCAACGTGGGCAAGACAACCCTGGTACACAACACTGCTAGATCTGTCTGTAGTACCACACATCAAACTGCCCAACAAACCAGATCTGTTAACGCAACACAACCAACAGATCAGACACCCGGACCCAGCATCGCTGAATCTAGCAATCTGGCTCCTGAAATCCTAGAATTCGGACACTTACAACTTAGCCAAGAGTGTATGGAAGTCATAAAGCAGGCCAGAAGGCCATCCACTAGACACTGCTACGCAAGTAAGTGGAAAAGATTTGTTTGGTACTGCCATCATAATCAGATACAACCACTAGAGGCAACTCCAAAACATATAGTAAATTACTTGCTCCATTTACAAAAAGCAAAGCTAGCCTTCTCTTCTATTAAAATACACCTTGCAGCAATATCTGCATACCTGCAAACTACATATTCAACTTCCTTGTATAGGATACCAGTTATCAAAGCATTCATAGAAGGGCTTAAAAGAATTATACCACCAAGAACACCACCTGTTCCTTCATGGAACCTAAACGTGGTTCTAACAAGACTCATGGGCCCACCCTTCGAACCCATGCACTCTTGCGGAATACAATTCCTCACCTGGAAAGTTGCCTTTCTCATCGCCATTACATCTCTAAGAAGAGTAAGTGAAATTCAAGCGTTCACAACACAAGAGCCTTTTATACAAATACATAAAAATAAGGTCGTCCTACGACCTAATCCAAAATTTTTACCAAAAGTTATTTCTCCATTCCATCTAAATCAAACGGTAGAATTACCAGTATTCTTCCCACAGCCAGATTCTGTGGCTGAAAGAGCACTACATACATTAGATGTCAAAAGAGCATTAATGTACTACATTGACAGAACGAAGAACATCAGAAAAACTAAACAGCTATTTATTGCATTCCAAAAACCTCATGCAGGTAACCCAATATCAAAACAAGGTATAGCCAGATGGATAGTTAAATGCATCCAAATCTGCTACCTTAAAGCAAAAAGACAACTGCCCATTACTCCCAGGGCACATTCAACAAGGAAAAAAGGTGCTTCAATGGCCTTTTTAGGAAACATCCCAATGCAAGAAATATGTAAGGCAGCCACTTGGTCTACGCCTCACACATTCACCAAACACTACTGTATAGATGTGCTATCCGCACAACAAGCTACAGTAGGTCAAGCTGTATTAAGAACTCTATTTCAGACAACTTCTACTCCTACAGGCTAAACCACCGCTTATGGGGAACTAACTGCTTACTAGTCTATGCATACCATGTGTATCTACAGCGACAGATGCCATCGAACTGAAAATGTCACTTACCCAGTGTACATCTGTTCGTGGCATCAGTCGCTGAGATTCACATGGACCCACCCACCTCCCCGGAAGCCTGTAGCAGTTCAGAAGTTACCTTCAATTTTGTACATTTGTATATATATTACTTAATCCTTTAATAGGTACATACTTACATTTTTCATTGCGCGGGCACTATTACTATAGTACAACTCCTACCTCACCCTCTGCGGGGAAAACAATCGAAGATGGAGTCGACGCCCATGCGCAATGAGCACAGAAGGTGGAGTCACTCGGTCCCGTGACTCGAAAACACTTCTTCGAAGAAAAACAACTTGTAACACTCCGACCCAACACCAGATGGCGAGCTCATGCATACCATGTGAATCTCAGCGACTGATGCCACGAACAGATGTACACTGGGTAAGTGACATTTTCATTACTTATCAAAGGACAGTAGCCCATTCAACATCATCTGTTGTTCTTTGCAGATGTTCAAGAAATTGAGCTGTGGAAATATGGATTTAAAACGATATAGTAGCTAGAGCTGCAAAATGAAACTTGAAACTATAGAAAGGATGGTAGCAGCTGTAGAATGGGCAGCCTTCCTACAGTGCTGTTATAGTTACTTCTTTTACACTTCTCTATGATTTATGTTATGCTACCTCCGTGCTGTATTGTGGTTTGCATGGCCGCCTTATATGAAAAAACTGTTACTAAATGACCTTGAACAGTGCTTTGGCTGCATTGTCTGCGATGACTGGGAACACTTGTTCACAGTGAGGTGCTCCAAGCCTCTGAAGATTTCCACTTAAACAGAAGCTTTCCCTGCTATATTCAAGTCTCTCCCAGATGCAGGTTAGAATACAGATGAAAACACCATTTAGACCCTGAATACTGGGGGTTCTTGAACTGCACATAACACTGTGCTTCGGTCATCAAGGCGTTTTTCTTCTACCTCTCAGGCTCTGATGGTCAGGAGTATCTAGTGCAAGAGTATGACCATTACGTGCCCATGCGTGTATGGACCTGTGACATGGTTGTCTGCACCCCTGTTTCCCCCTATACAGGTGCTGCTATTTCGCATGGTTGTCTGCACCCCCACTGTCCCATGTGCAGGTGCCATTCAGCTCTGTTAGGTGGTTTGTGCAGTCTGAGGGCACTCATCTTCAACTGCTGAAACTGTTCCTTCATCAAACCCTTTGGTATCCCTCTTGAGGCAAGATCACTTCAACTACTGCTCTATCTGCTGACCTATAACTCTGTGGTAGAAGTTATTCACAGTTCTGAAGTCTTCTTTAGAGAGTAGAGTGCCAGGACAAGGGTTTTCTAGTTGTGAGCCATCTAAGGTGCCGCACTGGGGTATTGCTGGGCGAGTCAGCTCTCGTTTTAGTCTAAAAGTTGCAAAAGTATCGGTTTCTAGGAACCTGAACTCCCTGGTTCTAAAACAATGTAGAACACAGGTAGCAGGGTACAAATCCTCTTTAATGTGCAGTAATTGTGATAATAGAAAGCCCTTCTGTCTTATTTATTTTTTGGTGTCTTGTGTGTGGTTGACTGCGTCCATGCTCTGCTAGAATATTGTCCCTCTGATATGTACACCTGCCCACCCATCCAGATCTCTCCCTCCAACCCTCTAAACCCCTACTCCCTCCTCACGGCTGTCTTGGTGCGTTTTCTTCTGTCGACACCATCAGAATAGTAATGCAGATCTGCACATTGTATGAATGCCTTGCCGCGATTTTAGTAACAAACCTGTTTTTTTAACAGAAGAGCCTACTATTGCCTTAATCTCCCCGCGCCCCCTTTCAGAGCTCCACTGTGACGCTTTCGACATGGAGGTTAACAATGCACTGGGGGAATCTTGCATTGGTTGATCAATACGTCCTTTTGTCAAGCCGGCTCTTTTTCTAGGCCCCATGTGCTGCCCACTGGCTTTCCTCATCATGGGCCCTGCGCGTGGGTCATGGGAGCTCATTAGGCCAACAATCTGATGAAGAAACGCTGCCAGAGTGGCATTACTAGCGCAGAATTGAAAGCCCTTGAAAGCCAAGATCCCTAATTGAAACTCTCACCACTGAATTGGGCCTGCGATGAAAAATACAAGGAGTGTTAATGCCAAGCGCTTCTGGATGGATAGGCTCTAAATGAGTAATATATGCGCAGTTTTATTGAGTAGGATTTAGGGCGCAACGTGCCAGATATGGCAGCCCATAGCCGCCATGCTGAGTATGTGCTGCGCTCATGCAGCTGGTTTGCTAGAAATGGCTGGATGGAAATAGCTGCTAATTTAAAATGTCCGCCTGTCTGTTAACACATTACTCAAACCTCCCCCAGACCCCCCCCATAAAACCTACTTGCAGCTCCCCACCCCCAAGCGACTCTGCTCTACAGCTCGCAGGTGGTTCTCAATAGCAAGCTGGGATTTCCGTCAGCCAGCCCCTCTACTTGCATCTGAGGCTGAGAAGGTGAATAAAGGCTGCTCCATAAAAATCCTGGGGGAGGCGTGAACATGTGACGTTTTTCCCAATCCAACCGTAACGAGGTCACTCATGAGGACAGAAAGAAAGGACTACTTGATCGTGAGATGTTTTCTTAAGGAAACGCAAAAAAACAAAATAAAGCCCTGATTTGGGGTAAAATGGATGATCTACCAGAGCATAGAAATGCCTCTACATGCATGTTCATGAATATATGCATACATGGTATTTTAGGACGACAGGATGTGGCTCTCTTGCCAGTTTTGCTTCAGCACGAATGTATTGGAAAATGTGAAATGAGCTGAAGGGCCCACTGAGTCAACCTGCACATGCAGCCATGGGCAGGAGAACAGCATGCTGCCGTGCAGGTACATGGCTGTGCTATATTTAGATGGATGAGCGCTGGATTGAGGCAGGTTAGTCACCAGGGTTTAATACTAGGGCAGAGATTACATTGTTATGGAAGTGACATGCAAGTATTCATCGCTTAAGGGCAGCGGTGTATCGCAATAGAGCAGATGGAGCAGAAATTTCATCCAAACATGGGAAAAATATACCTTGTCATTTCCTTTAGAAACGGTCCATCCTAAGAAATACAAAAGAAGTGCGTGTTTAGGGATGCTAAAAAAGGAAGTTGCAATAGAGGGTGTACAGTGCATATGGATATTAGCTGTATACCTTGACTAGTTAATCCTCTTGCCTCTTGGTGATTCTATGTTCCTGTAGTCTGTAAAGTGATGCGATTTATTCCTTCATAATATTAAAACTTAGCTGGGAGACCTATCTTTTTTTTTAGCGAATGTTATATTTAAAAATTGTGCAACGCCTCATTTTGCCGATGTCTTTCGGTTCTATAAATGTTTCATCAATGATTACAGAATCTTACCAGTTAAAGAAAGGCACATTTTCTTTCTAGCTTTAATGGGCCACACATTCGATCAATAGATATGTTGTGCCCGCTGTGCCTGTATTAACTAATTCTAATATTCGCCTCAACGCGAAAACATGACCAATGAATAGTAAAATAATGGTCCTGCTCTTCGATATCTTTGGAAATGCCCTACCTATGGTACTCCCCCAGTACACCAAGCTCCTTTCAAGGCAATCTTTCTGTGTTATGTGATATTAAGAAATGTTAAATATCAAATTTACTTCATAGATTTCTTGGCGCTTAATGATATTAGCAAGAGTGAGGCAGTCAAACTAAACAGAGGCCATAGATTTTCAGAAAAGCCAGGTCTTAAGTGAGCATCTAAAAACACAAAGAATTTTCACCTCTACGTGAGTGTGGGAGGGAGCCCAGGGCTTAGGGGCACATGTAACAAATCTGAGTCCGCCAGTCATTTGCTTACATGTCTTGGGGTCGGCGGAAGAGGAATAAAGAGTTGTCATTGGAAAATATTTCTAAGCGTGGTTGCTAATGAGTGAAGGAGATTTGTTGAACAGAGTATTAGAAGAATACAAAGGGATTTAGAGAGAATCTGTTGTTGAATTGGATGCCAGTTCAACTAGGAAAGGAGAGGATGTGTATGTGTAAAATGGGGGTGCACCTAACAGTAACTTGAACAAACTTGATTGTGGTTTTGTCGTCATTGGACCTCTGCAGTCTTTGCTAAAGCAACCTGATGGCAAGTATGATACGAATACCAATATTTTTAATATCACACTTTCTTTTCTCAATGATATCATGTCTTTAATGAGAGCGTTGCAAAAAAAAGTAATGGATGAACTGCTTGAATCATTTTTAACCCCTGGGAATTTGTGTGGGTTGCACTCCGCTCTATTGATTTTTTAGGTAATATGACCAGTTTAAAGAGGAACCACCCACAGAAATTTCAGTCTGCCCCCCGTGCTAGAAAATAAGCAATTTTACCTGAACTGCTGGCCTAGTTAGTCTCCTCTGCATTACAACACAACCCATCTTCAATTTGAACAGTTTCACTTAGACAGACAATAAGTAATGAATAGAATATCTGGTTCAGTCATAACCACTGGAATTTCATCTAGGTAAGATTTCACTCTGTTGTCATTTTAGCTCTTCTGTAGCCTCGTGCAACCAGAAATGTTAAGCTGTGTCCCATCTTTGTTGAGTACAAACACCACCAGACATATATCTACCTTTTTTGGGTTGCGTCAGTGAGGTGCTGCTTGAGTCCATTTGAAATGGATAGAGACAGGTGTGGGTCCCAACTCGGTGGGCCACAGGAGGTCTGGCAATAAAGCATGGGGTTGCTAGATTCCTGCTGAAAGGGATGCTGTTTAGAAGTTCTAGCTAGACCATTTACTTTGGTGTGGAACCAAGACTTATTGTTATAGTAGGTCCCCATTACTAACGGCACAGACGAGCTAAAAATAATGGCATGGAATTCTGCCCGGAGTCATTTCTGTGAATCATCTTGATTGAAGCATTTCCAGCACGCTCTTATTTACTGTATGACACCATTGAGCTCCTAGCCTATGTTGCATGTTTTGATCCATACCGTGATACCACATGTAGTGCCATAAATGAGAGCAATAGCAAAGAAAGGAGGCTGCCTTCATTGAGTGATAATGATTACTGGTGCTTTTTACGCAATGCACCTTTGATCTGGATTGCCTTGTAAGCTTAGTTTTAATTTTCCTGAAGTCTTTACTTTGGAAACTTCCAGTTAAGTACTCAGCTCGATCCTGACTATAAAATTGCTAGATATGTGTGCTTCAGGTCTGCCTGCCAGTGCAGCTTCGTTCACCTTTCTCACAACCTAGAACTTTCTACAATACAAAGGAGTGGACTGCATGGGATGGGTGATATTTTTTGTACGTTTTTATATATTTGAAAGCAGTTGCCTGATTTGCGAGAGGTTTTTTAATGGGGGAATCTGGTAAACTGAGAATCCAGTTATCAAATTTATATTGTAGTTGGTACAGTTTTGTTCTGCTGTTTTTCTGTTTTTTTTTTTCAAGTCACAAAGACAATCTCTTCTGCCCCTAACATTGAGCTTGTCTGTGAGACTAAAGATTAGTCTGGCACTTAATGTGAGCCTTGCTGTGTGGGGAATTCTAATAAGGTTGCTGCTGGGAGCTGGCCTACTCTACAGTGCTCTTGTACTTTATGGAGGTTTATTGGGCCACAGTTTTAAATCCCTTTAGGTGTCTATTCAAGACTCCATAAACAGGTTACCGGTAATACCTCTGTGATAGATGTCTTTGTCAAGTTAATAGACAGGTTCTCCTTCAGCTAGATGCACTTTATCCAATGCATTTCTTCTTGTCCACCAGAATGGTCGAGAGGAAGAAAGTTTCATTGTCTGTGCAGATTAGATAGCTTTACTGTTTTTCTTCAGAGTTGATTATGGGGAACCCTCATTATGGAACTCCATTGAAATTGCCAATGTTTTCCTTAAACCTTTTCAATAAATTGTACTTTTTAAAAAGAAAGTAAGAATGTATTTGTTTTTTTTTTAGTATTATATAATGGATTGTTCTCAAGTCACACTGGGGGTCATTCTGACCCCGGCGGTCAGAGACCGCCGGGGCCAGGGTCGGCGGGAGCACCGCCGTCAGGCCGGCGGTGCCCCGCAGGGCATTCTGACCGCGGCGGTTCGGCCGCGGTCAGATGCGGAAAACCGGCGTTCTCCCGCCGGTTTTCCGCTGCCCATTAGAATCCTCCATGGCGGCGGAGCGCGCTCCGCCGCCATGGGGGATTCTGACACCCCCTACCGCCATCCTGTTCCTGGCGGGTCTCCCGCCACGAACAGGATGGCGGTAGGGGGTGCCGCGGGGTCCCTGGGGGCCCCTGCAGTGCCCATGCCAATGGCATGGGCACTGCAGGGGCCCCCGTAAGAGGGCCCCACTTTGTATTTCAGTGTCTGCTTTGCAGACACTGAAATACGCGACGGGTGCCACTGCACCCGTCGCACCTTCCCACTCCGCCGGCTCAATTCTGAGCCGGCGTCCTCGTGGGAAGGATGATTTGCCCTGGGCTGGCGGGCGGCCTTTTGGCGGTCTCCCGCCAGCCCAGGGCAAATCCCAAAATACCCTCAGCGGTCTTTCGACCGCGGAGCGGTATTTTGGTGGGGGAAGTCTGGCGGGCGGCCTCTGCCGCCCGCCAGACTTAGAATGACCCCCACTGTCTCTTTTGTGTGTTCGCTCTTTCTCCCCTTTTTTCCTCTCCTAAGGGCTGGATATTCTTGCTGTGGTTGCTGGAACCTGTTGCTGTAGTCTTAAGTGTGAACATACGTGTTTTGGCTGCTTTTGGTACCTGGGCAAGCCCTGGAAACCTCCACTGTGCTACACATTAAGTCAATAACTGTTGGGTTGAATAGTTGTATTATTAGAATTTGATACAAGGTTTAATTACAGTGGGACCTTTTTTCATAAAGTGTGATCCAAATGTAGAGCATGATAGTTCTGTACATTTCCCCCCATCCGTCTTACATTTGTATCTTCAGCAGTCTGTGCCACGCTGCATGAAGGCACAAGCACCTAGCTCCACTTATTTTTGGGGAGGGTTGGCGTTTTTGTTGCTGAGTGAAAGGAGGTCACAAACCCTGCAGACACTCATGCATGAAATTCCTTCGAGAAGATCTAGACAATCTGCAGCTTATGTCCGGGGATGAAGCTAGGTGCCAAAGCTAGCCCTAATGCGCGATTGCATGGCCAGTAATGCCATAACACCTTGTTAATGTTGTGGCTTGAATGCCTCATAATGCACATAGTCATCGTGAAACCCATTGCTTACTGCCTTTCTATTAATTACTCACTGATTCATGCCTGATAAATGCCTTTGACGCAATTTCCTATTGTTTTCATCAGATTTTATTTCTCAACTATGTTAATCCTTTATCCTCGTGTTATCAGTGGCCAGCTATAAATGCCAACAAACCTTAAATCTGTAATGTTCCAATGTGACCAGTGGCTTATTTAGGGCCTGACATTTGCCCTCGAAGTATCCTCTAAAACAACCTACAAAAAGGGTGTTGGGAGTTAGAATAACATTTGGATATTTTGCAAATCGAGAATGGTCTCCAGGTAGGATTCCCAAGACTCATTTGAGTTGAGTGTAAAAAAGAACTATTTCCAGGTGCAATCTCAAATGCTGAGTACATGACCTCTTCCTTTTGGGGGTAGGCGTATGTTGGTGCCTGCCATGTGACTTTAAGCCTGTCAGCTCTGCTTGGCCATATGCTTTCTAATATAATGCTTAGGTTGCTTATGGAAGATGCAGGGCCATGTCTGGTGGCAGAGAGTGGGACTCTAAAGGACGATTATTAGACTATGAGGTTTTGTCGGGGGAGATATTTTGAACCCTTGGGTTGGGGAGTTAGAGCATCTGGCTTTCTGTTTTAGGGGAGGGAAGTTCCATTTTATGACAGGTGAGAGAATAAAACACCTAGTATGAAGTGCAACGAAGTGTTCTTTTAGTCAACTTCACGCTATGCAGTCCTCTTTCGGTACATTGTTAGTCCTTCCAAGTTATCCTTGTGTTATCACGGAATGCTTTAGTGACTCCCAGGACCTCTCCGCAGGGGTGAAGGTTGGGAGTTGGTACATAATTGTTGATTCATTGCGCTTTGCAGCTTAGTACAATGTGTCACAAAGACAAAAGCTAATAATGTGAACATACAGAGCCTGGGACATTGCCAAAGCTGTTCTCTTCCTTAGTGTGTCAGTTTGAGGAGTGAATACTAAATTTAATTGGAACGTTCAGCAGCAGCTACATTTATTTTTTACAAAAAGCCTATTTGAATATTTTTTCCTCTGCCTCCTGGCAATAAGACCCACGACTCTCGACCCACTTCCAAGCTCAGGAAACCAAAATTAGCATCAGGGTTTATTTAGGGCATGCGTAGTTCAGTTTTTTTTTTTTTTTTTGCTGATTTCCAGGTTTGGTATGAGGGTATGCGTGGTGTTTGTTTTGACTAATTTTCGTTTTACGTCTGTGATGGGATCCTCGGGCATTATTTTAAATATATTTTTGGGACAGGGTAGTGGGTAGCGTTTTCCTGCCATCACTGTGGCCGCGGCTTCCATTTACAGTTGGTTCACATATTTAAATAAAACCCTGCCCCACAATCCCTGCCAGACTTGAGCTGACTTTAGGGTCAACACTCGAGGCGTGATTAAAGTGTTGCCATCACCATCTCGGTGTTATTTGTGCAGCACTACACTGCCGCCGTGTAATTGTAACGTTATTGTGTTCTCCTTCTGTGCCGACATTTTTTACCTCGGTTCCGCCTCCTCTGCTCCCAGTCACTCTCCAGTACGTTTTGTTCTCCGTCGACGTGCTACGTTTTCAATCTGCACACCCAGCCGTATGTACATATCGGAGTATGGTTTCAGGCGCGTGCCCCCCGCACAAGAAGCGCTAGTGTGGTAACGTCGCGCTCCCTAGGTCAGTGCACACGCAGTCATTGCAGGAGAGCGTGGGTGGGGCTTCCCGAGCACCTACTGCACAAACGGAGGCGACGGGGCTCATTATATTGTGTTGTCATCCTTTGCTAGTAGGTTGTCGTCAACACCTGCGTGAAAAAGGAGAATCTAGCTACAGTCGAAGTGAGATTTTAAAAACGCGGAAAAACACTGCCAAGCTAGTGCGCTGGTACTCACAGAGGGAAAGAAGGTATGGCACAGCATGGAAATACTGCATCGTTTACCAGCCGGCGCAGTATTGGACAATATACGTACTTTCTACCTTACTGACTCAAGGTGCCCAAGTTAATAAACTTTTTCATCTGAAAGTCTCACCCACTAGCCATAAATATAGGCTGTGTTTGTTTTAGAATAAGCTGATGCTTGCACAGTTGCGACCTCTGACCTGTTTTAGGTCTTGAGCTCGCCCCCCACGTCCGCAGCACCAACCTGCTGTCTCCTGCCTCTGACCCCCGCCCACGCTGCTGCTAGCGTGTTCGAGGCTTCACTTGACCCGTGTGCCGTTTTTTCCGCCGTCCTGTAAGTGTTCCTCTATTTTCAGCGCCTTGCGTCTTGCGCTTCTGCCCCCGCCGTGCCCCTTCTGATTGTGCCACTTTTCGCCGCCCTTTAGTGCGTTTTACTATTTTCCAAGCACCTCGCCTCCTGCGCTTCTGCCCCCGTTGTGCCCCTCTGATTGCTGTGTCCCCGATTGTATTCTGTGCCATTAGTGTATTTCTGTGACCATTTTCATATTGTGACTGTTTTTGAAAATTGTGCCCGACTTTTTTTTTGTGCCTTGTTTTGGTGTTTTCGCCCCTTGTGCGCTCCCCCTCGCTCTCCGCTCCCTGCCGCTGCCTCCCTGCGGCCCGCCCCCCTCGCGCCCCCATTCGCCGCTCCCTCCCGCCTCCCAGCTGCTCCTCCCTCCCCCCTCCCTTCTTAATGGCTGGCGCTGCGCGTCGCGAGTGAGCGACCTCTGACCTGTTTTAGGTCTTGAGCTCGCCCCCCACGTCCGCAGCACCAACCTGCTGTCTCCTGCCTCTGACCCCCGCCCACGCTGCTGCTAGCGTGTTCGAGGCTTCACTTGACCCGTGTGCCGTTTTTTCCGCCGTCCTGTAAGTGTTCCTCTATTTTCAGCGCCTTGCCTCTTGCGCTTCTGCCCCCGCCGTGCCCCTTCTGATTGTGCCCGTCTGTGCCTGTCCGCGCCTGGACCGCGCCCAGCGCCACCCCCCCTGGTCCTCACGCCCCCCGCATCTCCTGCTTCCGATACTCAGCCAGCGATCTCCTAGCCCTCAAACCTGGCCCCTCCACAGAGTGCTTCCTGGCCACCCCAAAGCACACCAAAGGACCTTTCTCCTGCCGCACCTGCAACTTCTCCTGCAACAGAACAACGAAGCCAGCAACAACCAACACAAACCACCTGCACTGCATCCTCCTCAACACACGCTCCGCACGAAAACACGCCATCGAGCTCTGGGACTTGCTCAACACCACCGCCCCAGACGTGGCCTTCCTGACCGAAACCTGGTGGAACGACTCTTCGGCCCCTGACATTGCCATCGCCATACCGGACGGATACAAGATCACCAGAAGAGATCGAACCAACGGAATCGGAGGAGGGATAGCCATCGCCCACAAATCTTCCCTCAAGATCCACACCCACACAGACGACACTCTCAAGACAGCCGAACACCTCCACTTCCAGATTCACACGGACCCCAACACTACCCTCAGAGGAACCCTCAAATACCGCCCTCCAGGACCAAGAGCCCCCTTCAGCGACACCGTCTCCGACCTCGCAAGCACCCACGCCCTCGCCTCTCCCGACTACATCCTCCTGGGAGACCTAAACTTCCACCTGGAAAACAACAACGACGCCAACTCCGCATCACTGACCACCAACCTCCTCAACCTCGGACTCCGTCAACTGGTCAACACTCCCACCCACATCGCCGGACACACACTTGACCCCCTCTTCACCTCAAGCAACCACATCTCTTTCAGCCACACCTCCGAACTCCACTGGACCGACCATCACTGCGTCCATTTTACCTTCAAGAAAAACACCGAACACCACCGCATCCCTCTACCGCCTCACCGCCGCTGGGGAAAAGTCACCGAAGACCAACTAACCAGCACCCTCGTCAAAAACCCACCACCCGACCCCACCGACCCGAGCGCCGCCGCCATCAACCTCCATCAATGGATCCTCGACTGCGCCAACACCTTAGCTCCACTCAAGAAACCCACCGCCAACCAAAGAAAAAACCAGCCTGGTTCACAGACGAACTGACCACCTCCAAACGCACCTGCCAGAAACTCAAGAAGAAATGGATCCTCGAGCGCACACCCGACAACCTTGCTACCCTCAAGGACGCCAACCGTGATCACCACCAACGGATCCGACTCGCCGAGCGCGCCCACTTCACAGAAAGCCTCAACAACAACGCCCACGACTATAAAGAACTCTTCGGCATCGTGAAGGAACTCTCCAACGCTAACGCCAACATCAACGACGTCCCTCCCTCCCAAAAACTCTGCGACGACCTCTCCACCTTCTTCCACCAGAAAATCACAGCCATCCACGACAGCTTCAACACCACACCTCCGCCAGACCCCACCCGGACGACTCCTCCCACGCCTACCGCCTCACCGCCTGGACCCAAGTAGACGACGCCGGAACCCTCACAACCATGAATTCCATCCACTCAGGCTCTCCCACGGACCCGTGCCCACATCACGTATTCAACAAAGCCGACGCCATCATCGCCCACAAACTCCGCAAGATCATCAACCTCTCCTTCAACACCGCCACCTTCCCGGACAGCTGGAAGCACGCAGAAATTCAACCCCTCCTCAAGAAACCCAAGGCTGACCCCAACGATCTCAAAAACTTCCGACCGATCTCTCTCCTCCCTTTTCCAGCGAAAGTCATCGAGAAGATCGTCAACGCACAGCTCGCCCACTTCCTAGAAGACAACTCCATCCTAGACCCCTCTCAATCTGGATTCAGACGAAACCACAGCACTGAGACCGCACTCCTCGCCGCCACAGATGACATCAGACAACAAATGGACAACGGCGAAACCTCAGCCCTCATCCTCCTCGACCTATCAGCCGCTTTCGACACAGTATGCCACCGCACCCTACTAACCCGTCTCCAAGAAGCCGGCATCCAAGACAAAGCCCTCAACTGGATCTCATCCTTCCTCTCCGACAGAACCCAGAGAGTCCGACTCTCCCCTTTCTGCTCCAAAGCCACCAACCTCATCTGCGGCATCCCCCAAGGCTCCTCTCTTAGCCCGACGCTGTTCAACGTCTACATGGCCCCCCTCGCACAATTGGCCCGTCAACACAACCTCAGCATCATCTCCTACGCCGACGACACCCAGCTCGTCCTCTCCCTGACCAAAGACCCGCTCACCGCCAAAACCAACCTCCACGAGGGACTGAAATCCATCGCCGAGTGGATGAACAACAGCCGCCTGAAGCTCAACTCCGACAAGACGGAAGTCCTCATCCTCGGACGCACCCCCTCGGCCTGGAACGACTCCTGGTGGCCCACAGCCCTCGGCCCCCCACCCACCCCTGCCAGCCACGCAAGAAACCTCGGCTTCATCCTTGACTCCGCTCTCACCATGTCCAAACAGGTCAACGCCGTCTCCTCCTCCTGTTTCAACACCCTCCGCATGCTCCGCAGGATCTTCAAGTGGATTCCAACAGGAACCAGAAAGACGGTTACTCAAGCCCTCGTCAGTAGCAGACTTGACTACGGCAACGCACTCTACACAGGCATCCCAACGAAAGACATCAAACGACTCCAGCGCATCCAGAACTCATCCGCCCGCCTGATCCTCGACATACCCCGCCGATGTCACATCTCCCCCCACCTGGTGGACCTCCACTGGCTCCCCGTGGAAAAAAGGATCACCTTCAAACTCCTCACCCACGCTCACAAGGCGCTACACAACACCGGACCCACCTACCTCAACACCAGACTCAACTTCTACGCCCCCACACGTCAACTCCGCTCTGCCAACCTCGCCATCATCCCCCGAATCCAGCGCAAGACCTCTGGCGGCAGATCCTTCTCCTTCCTCGCCGCCAAGACCTGGAACTCTCTCCCCACCTCACTACGCCAGACCCAGGACCTCCTCACCTTCAGGAGACTCCTCAAGACTTGGCTCTTCGAACGCTAGCAGCACCCCCCCAGCCCCCCCCCCCCCCCGCCCCCCCCCCCCCCCGCCCAGCGCCTCGAAACCCTGACGGGTACATAGTGCGCTTTATAAATTCTCTGATTGATTGATTGATACATAACTACTACAGAGATATATGTTAACATTACTTAAGTGGAAAGCATTTAATTGACTTCTGAAGAACAAAAGCCCGCTAGAGCCATGCATGATTCAAAGCTGAGACCTGTAGGTTACATAAAGATGTCTGCTGCAGAGTCCCTGCAGCTTTGCCCTAGCCTGTCCCTCCAGCTGCCCCTCCGTGCCCTTCTCGGTCCTCTTTCCTTGGACTATATTCCCCCAAAGCAAATGCAGATGTATATTGACTCACTATTGTTAAGGAATGTTGATTACACGTGCACAGGCTTGATGACAAATCATAACTATATCACACCACACCCATGATCTGATCTTGTACGTGTGCGCACACACCCACACACACACACAGCTATGGGCAACCACATTTGCACAACTCGCTGCACTCGCAAGGCCCATCTGGTGCTTCAGAGCAGCCAATCCCAACTCTCGGGCCACTCACAACAACCACTCATGAAGTACTAGACTCTCCCAAGCTCTAAACACAGCAAGCACAGAGCAGATCCTTCGCAGGAACAGCAACAATCCTGGAACTCCCTGCAAGCCTACCTGAGACAACAATCATATTTACTCTCCTTCAGAAAGGGCTTAAAAACAGGCATGACCTGTTCTACCTAGAAGATTAGTGATCTTGTTCTGGATCCTATGATAATGTATATTTAAAAGCAAGCATTTGTTAAAACAGTAGGTCTGACATTTGTAAGGCGTACAAATCGGCTGTTCAAACATCAAACCTGTTGTACTAAATCACTGGCTTCAAAGTCCTCTAGCTTTCTCGACATATTATTGTCTGCCCAAAAGAATCATACATAATATATGCACAGAGATGGATCTTTGGTTAGAATGCGTCATCCATTGTTTTTTTCAAATTGACATTCACTTTTTGTTTCTGCCCAGCACGGCATACAGCACAGGACAGTGGGTCAACCCACTTTACCCACTGACTCTCTTCACTTTGAGTGACTGCACAACCCATTGCACATTGTTACCAAAAGCTTAAAAGTATTTTTTTCTTCAAGTGTAAAAGTTGACTCAAACTGTGCATTTTCACTGTCTTTAATTCTACATTAACTTTAATAATAAATAATAATATTGGCTATATATTTTGCCTACAGTCTTTTTCAAAGTTTATCTTGTAAAGTGTTTACGTTACATTGTAAAATTGTAGCTGCCTGTCATGTAAGTGCTTGGTTAGGGGCCGCTTTATTCTCGTTTTTAAAAAAAATAATAATAAAATGCTTGGCTCAATTGGAAGGCTTGTTGTTAAAAAAAAAAAAACATCATTAGTGAAGAAGCTGCATCAGTGAATGTTTTTTAAATGTAATTCTTTATTGCAAGCATAATGTGGATTTTTGAAGTGGTAGCTTGTTTACTTTTTCTTTTTTTGCATTTGGTTTCAATAAAAAATACAAATAACATGAGCCTGCTGAAGCCAGACATACTGGCTTTGCCAGTTCTTGTTACATTTACCTCCAACCTCCATGGCTGTGCATATGTTTTATTGCTATCTTACTTGTGTGCTTCCTCCTCCATATTCTTACCACCCCTCACACTGTGTTGTGCTTACCAACTCCAGACCTGCCAACTTCACCAAAACTTTAGTGTGAGGAGGGGGCAGGGACTTGAAGGGGCCATTGACTTGTGCCAGGAAGCACTAAAGAGGCACGTTTGCCCCCACCTAGGACCCAAACCCCCTCCTCTAATAAAAAAACACTAAAACAAAAGCTTGTGGAGACTGCTGCCGGTGTCCAGCGGTGTTTTCAGACCCACTAATGGACATCAGCAGTTAAAAGCCTCTGAAAATGAGCTGAAAACCACTGCTTACAGTGGTTTTCAGCTCGGTTTCCCCATGAATGTCAATTCAACAAAATGTCCGGAGTAGAAGAAGTGACATCACATGCCATTTGAACTTCAATTTCACACACACACTTTAACTCCCTCCTACACGCACTCTCTCCCATATAAACTTACATTAACCCGAAAGCACGCATACATTTAAAAGCATTTTTTTTTATTATTTTCCACAGCTGTCTGGGAAGGTCATATCTCATCTAATTATACATCATTTCTATTACACTAAAAGTGAATAATGAAATAATGTTCACTATTAGTGTAATAAAAAAAAAAATGACAGCGTGGGGCCCCAGCCAACAGCCGTAAGGCCCAAGGACAAGCTGCCAATACTTCCTGGCACTGAGTTTGCCACCTGTGAAGCCAGGGATCGCAATATCAGTGCCAGGAGTCGCAAGGGGGGGTTGCACATGCAGCCCCTGGCAACCCCTAAATGACTTCCATGGTTTTCCCTGCCACCGTGTGATATTGGCTCCTCACCGGGTGACTGTGTGAGGGGAGCCAGTATCATATGTCACACGGTGGCACAGTGTGAGTTGGCAGGTCTGCAACTCCTCCACTGCATTTACGTGATCCCCTATTCGCAGACACCGTTTCTGTATTGCTACATCCACCTTTCACTATCTCTTTTTTTTTAAATTACATTTATGTAATGTTTTAGTTGGGGCTGGAAGCTTCAATTTTCTACTGAGTCGCTCCTTTCACTATAGGTGCTTTAACACTTGTTTTATATTTTTTCGATTTACCTCTTCATGATGGGTATCTGTCATCTTTGAATGTTAAAATTTAAAAAACATCTCGCTGCCGCATGTTGTGTGCACTTGAAGTTTGTGTCCCATGCATACATCATCATGATATGGATAAAACAGCTGCCTCATCTTGACATGTCTGCTTGCATGGTGATGCATGGGCTCCCATGCATCCTTATGCTGGGGGAGGCATTTGCCCTTTTTTTTGGTTATGCTGTTTAGAGTTGGCAACAAGTATTGTTTTCTTTCTGACAATTCTATTCAGCATCGCCAATAAGCATTTTGAAAACCAAAAGGTCAGCTAAAACTTCCAAAGTGCATTGGCTTTGCCAGTGATTGTTTCTATGGCTTCCATTTTTCAGATGCTTTAATTAGAGCTCGCTTCCCAGTGCGACTGGGCTGCTTGCAGACTGATTTCAAATGCAAAACAGTTCATCAACCTTTCTAGTGGAGTTGGAAGAACATACCTAAACAGACGGTAAGAAAGCAGTGAGACAGAAAAAAAACCAAGATGGGATTGATAGCGTCACAGGCCAATAGACAAAGATTCCGGAGCAAAAGAAGCCAATGGATGAAAGAGGCTGATCCTACATCGGGCTAACCCAAAGACACTTAAATTATAGGATACAGTGTGGTTGCCATTAATGTTGCAAGCACCATACATGCTAAATCTACAAAGAGCGCCAATCACAGGTGAAACATAAATTGGAGGTGGACTCATTTACTGTAATGCCTTCAAGTGTGAACGCACAAAGGAGAGACTTTTGATTGTTAGATAATTTGTAAAACTGAGAGAAATTATACTTTTCTTACCAGTCATATGAAAAATAAAATCAGCGTTGCAAACTTAATTCTGATGTGTGTTGAATAAAATGTTAAATGGCTAGATTGTGCATAAGAGATGACCAGATTAAGGAGTTTCTAAAATGCTGAGGGCGTGTGGATAGCTATTTTTACAGTCTGAAAATATAATTTTTGATGAGCAAATAAGATATTTTTCAGTATCCACGTTTTGGGAGATTTAATGTTGCTGTTTTTGTATGTGATTAATAGCTGCCCCAGGTGTTGCTTTGATGGCATATTTGTAAAGATTTGCCTTGGTGTAAATTTGTTGCTACCTAGCCAGTTGTTGTATGTCTTGTTATCGAAGATTTACTATTGGAGGAAAGAAGATGCTCATTGCTTTCAGGGCTTGCACTTAAAGTGAAGCGTTTCTGTTTCTTGCTAAATTTGCTCTAAAATATTCTATGGCAAATATTGGTGCTTCTCCCTCAGTGCATTACTTTATCGCAGTACCTTATGCTGTGTAATTTCTAGTGAGTAGAAGTGTTGAGGCTTCACATTTATAGGGCAGTACTGTTGATATCTGTGCATAGGATGTTATCCATTCGTGTTTCATAGAGTGAACCAAAACCGTAGCGTGACTTTCTACCATAATAAAGGAGTTGCACAAACATCTCGCATAACGTTAATTTTGTAGCTTTAAACTTATGTCTGTGGGGTCACAGGCTCCTATTTTGCAAAATCCCACAACCATATTCTTCTTGAATCATCAAGTATAGCAAGATGCGCTGCTTTTACTTGACTCTAGCTGTCCACCGCGGCCTCCTCCATTGTGAACGTACCCCTGTAGTTTCATGCTATCCACATGATCGTTCACAAAAATGCATTAGGTCTAGTTCATTTTCCAAAGAAATTGACCCAGCTTGCAGTTTTACAAGGCGCCTGGATGGCTAATGTGGATAGTGCTTCCCTTTGGAAGCATTGTTAGGGATGCTGTGTGTCCGAAGGCCTTGTTTTCTAGGGTGGTGGGCAGTCTGTGGTCACAATGCAGTATCCTTTCTTGGTAGTGCCCTTGGTGCCCATGGCCTCGGTTACTGTTGCCTTCAAGTGGGTAACCAGGTCACACTTCCTATATGTGACTCATTGAGCCCAGTTGATCAGTCATGTTATACTCTAGGATGTCATTTCAAGGCTTGAACTGAGGTATAGTATTACACAAACTGCGTTAAGACGGAACTATTATTTTTAAAATATACATTTATTTATTCATAATTAGGTAACGAATGATCATTACAATGATTAAAAGAAAAGAAAACATGATTAGTTCTGGCACCTCATGGGACAGAGAATAACACCAAATAGTTTTATAATGCTTAGAGTCTATAATCGTGAAGTCTACAACTTGTGATCTATTGTAATCTCCGTACATTTTCGGATCCCTTTTCTTTTGTTATGGATTGCCATTCTCAGGAAGTCCGGAAGCCAGACAGTGAAGTGTCCAGTGTAGAAAGATGCATCTGCCCTTCCCAGCGGCCCTGAATTCAAGCAGGCAACTCCTAGTTTGGGTACAAGATGTTGCTGTCATTCTTTAAAAAGAATGACCTTGAACCTCAAAACATGAAAGTATGGCAGGGGAGCTCAGGGTGGCAGTAAGAATGTGGTCCAAAGCCGCTAAATGTCAACTGAAGATAGTCAGGGCACTGGGCATAATTTAGGGGTGAACAGTTATACCTTGAACTGGTACCTCAGTCATTGTTCTGGAGAGTGGGGCGCTGAAGCTTGGAATTGGATTAGCAAGCGCAGAGGACCACCCCAGGATACTAAGTGTCAATCACCATGTACTTTTTAAATGGCTGGCTGCAGTCAAAATATCACAGTGGTCGGGCTCGCAATGTGTGCCACTGGGAAAACGCTTGTGTTCTTTCCAAACAGTTAAACTGCGCTATCTTTAGGGAGATGCTTCAGTTGATCCTGAGCAATTTAGAAACACACAAAGAACACGAGTGAAAGAGAAAAACCTTTATATCCTGCGCAAGCTATGGAAAAGTCTCGATTCAGTAGTCACAGCACATCGTTGACTCTCTGGTAATGCAGATGCCACCAGGCACAGCTAGCACAGCCGCAGAGAAGAGTGGATCCCTGGTAGTCTCTCTTGCTGGAGCCGTCCATAAACACGAAGGAGCTAAGGTTGTGCTTTTCTTCCATGTTAGGGCAGCTCGTCCGATCTCCTGGACATTTCAGCAGCATTCATTTGTGGAGGACCCGGCAACACAGCTTCTCCATGTTCTACGCTTAGCCCCGATCGGGATGGGAAAATGAACGTCCAAAGTTGTGAGCCTTGTCAAGCAACTGTTTTAGTACTGCTGTGTTGATTCTTCTAAGGTCCTGATAAATACAAAATATTGAGTTTGGAATGCCCGTATTTATGGGATGGTAAACTAAGGGGGGCTGGCTAGAAGGCAGGGCCGGTCCTTGTGTGCGCCATTTTTAAAACTCAAGTCCAAACCAACTATTCCTGAGCACATCTTTGTCACTGGAGTGGAGAGACTAGCACTAAATAGTCAAAGGAAAGAAATTATGGGGGATGCTCAGCACAGGTTTCTTGGATGGTGTCTCGCCTTGTTTGTGGTCAGGTCCTAGCACACTGCAGACAAGGTGGGGTTATTTACATGGTTGTGTATTCAGTCCTGGTCAGTTCAGGTATCTTGAGCTGGGTTATAATGTTGCGATGCCATTGTGGGGACAGAGGTGCCTAGGCAGCCAGACTGGTCTGGCTCAGGCCTCAGGTCTCAGAAAGAGCTCCTGCCATCCGGAGACTTTCATTAATGCACTATGTCTTAGAAGAGTTGAAAACCTCTAAATGAACCATGGTGTGTTCTTCTAGAGGTAGTACACCAGGACACTGCGGCTGTCTTAGTGCTACAACTTGCACAAATGGATACGGACTGTAGTTGCCGCCCTCGTATATGAAATGCGTTTGTCCAGTGGAGATGAACAAACTAACATAGAATAAAAAATAACGATACTTAAGCATTGGATAAGCCAGTAGGTCCGACTTTAATGTGCCAACAGAAGTTACAAACGCTATATATTTGCGGTAGGTTAAAGCCTGCCAGATACTTGAAGGGGGTGGGGGCTGTTGGAGAATAAAACAAGGGTTGCACCTGAAAAGAATGCATATAGGAGATAAATAATTGAAAATGTCATGTTTGAGTGTACTGGTCGGCCGTGCATACAAATGGAAGCGCTTCTTGGAAGGCAGAACTAGGAGCTAAATAGCCAATGGCACGAGGTGGGGTACTTACGCAGCTCTGGAGGGGAGCCTTTGCCCACTCTGTATATCTGAAACAACTGGTAGCAATACGTCCCTTTGACATTTGTGCTACCAAGCTAGTTCTGCGAAGAGAAGATTTTGTAAAAACTATTACTTAAGAGTTACTGTGATGACTAGCTCTGTTGATAGAAGTTTACTTTTTTGCGCGACGCATTTCCCTTTTTCTGGGCCCCTGAGATTTTTTAGAGTCGGATACCTCATTGATCAAAAACCGCAGGGAACCCCAGTAGCCCTGATGGAGTCGGGCCCAGCTGTCTGTATCGACCACATGGTCCGAGGGACATTACTCGCAGGTAGAGTTTAGTTCTGGAGGCTTGTCGGGCCGCTGCTGCGCCGTCGGGGATGAAAGACGAAACCCTGACAATATAACACAAGCAGGCCCTGCACAGCAACATTAGAAGCGCATGAAGCCACCTCGCAGACATCTCTGCAAAAAGGGTTGATTATCGGGACATCTGAAGCCCCGCCCCCCCCAATCAGGCTGGCATTTAATGTTAAAATGCATTATATGGCTAGCCGGGCACACGAGGGGGGCTTCAGAGACAGTGGAATGGTAGAACCATGCGGATTGGTAGGAGTACTGAGAGAGAGATACAAAGGCCCATATTTGTACGTTTTTAGCGCCGCATTTACGTCACTTTTTGACGCAAAAGCGGTGCAAACTTACAAAAAGCAATTGTGTTGCAAATGCGGCGCTAAAAAAGTATAAATATGGGCCTATATTTTGTAAAATAAAGAACTTTTTTGGGGCTTTCAAAACAGATCTGAGATCATGTGATTTTGTCAGTGTGTGTGCGCATAAATCCCAGGTGAAATCCGACAGACACTGCACCATACCCCATTGAAAACACCTGTACCCAGCTATTCATTTGAAAACACATTTATTAGGGAAGTTTAACTCTCCAAACAGTCCTCCTGAAGCTACGCCCCTGGGTTTAGTTTTTGGGGTAAGAGTGGAACCGCCCCTTCGCCAGTGTGCCGGTACCAGGGACATCGGATGAGCTCCACATATAAGATATATGCGGCGATATACTGGAGTGTGCTCGGGTTTACAGGTCAGTCAAGCCCTGTTAAGGTCATTTTGTAACGGGCACGTTAAAGTAGTATTTGGATGCGGACTTCATCCCTGCATATTCAGGCAACCAGAGACAGGCAGGTGAAATGCGCCAGGCATGGGGTGAGTCCGCCGGGCAGGTGGTGAATCCGCCGGAGACGGGATAAATCCGCTGGGCAGGTGGTGAATCCGCCGGGCAGGGGGTAAATCCGCCGGGCAGGGGGTAAATCCGCCAGGCAAGTGGTGAATCCGCCCATGGGTTTAGTTGTTGGGGGGAGAGTGGAACCGCCCCGTCGCTAGTGTGCTCGTAGCTGTGACATCAGATGAGCTCTACATATAAGCTATATGCGGCGATATACTGGAGCGACGGAGTGTGCTCGAGTTTAAAGGTCAGTCAAGCTCTGTTAAGGTCATTTTGTAACGGGCACGTTAAAGTAGTATTTGGATGCGGACTTCATCCCTGCATATTCATGCAGCCAGGGACAGGCAGGTGGAATGCGCCGGGCAGGGGGTGAATCCGCCGGAGACGGGGATAAATCCGCCGGACAAGTGGTGAATCCGCCGGGCAGTGGGTGAATCCGCCAGGCGGGGTGAATGCCAAAAGAAGGTGACGGGAAGCAGGACGAGAGCTTGCTCATTGCAGGGAATTTTACTTCCCATCTCGCAACAAATAGAGATGGGTGAAGCAGAGTACACACTGGCCCGGATCTTGTGTGTTTGGATTTATGACAGTGACACACACTAACTTACACACACGCACGGAAACTCACTCTCGCAAACTCACTTACTCTTGCACACTCTTACTCACACAAACCTCACTCACACACAACCACTAACAGGCAGTCACTCACACCGCCGTTCTCTTGCACAACTCTGCCAAGCTGACATATCTTCTTAACATATATGATCTATATTTGAGTTCCATTTCTTCCGATAGTAGGGGGGATGCCACTGCCGCACGATGTATGTAGGGGTGTATATCAGCGCGACCTTCAGTGCAGCCAACAGGGATCAAATCGCCTCACCATTCTCATCATAACGAGGGTCACCTCGGTTACATTATCACATTCCAGTGAGCGAGGCTGCCACGGCCCTTATGGAGAATGGCTGAACACAACAATCTTAAAAGTGATCAGGGACATACGTGAGAAACAAGAAGGTGCCTGGCCCATCCGTGAACCAATTTGTGACCCTGATGGCTAGTGATCAATAGTCATACCCCCTCCATGACCGCAAAGGACTCCATAACCTGCAGTTGGAAGGTGCATATCCGTACTAGAGCACTTGCAACACTTAATAGTCCTAACCGCATAGGTAGTACACTTATTTTAGGAGACCGGGACAGTTTATATGTGGCTGTCAAGGATTAGCAGTAATCAGAACTGGCAAATATGCTTCTGGAACTCCACTGGCACCACCTTGTGGCAGAATTACAAACTGCGGCCAGTAGTGTCACTGATGCAAGATTGACCATTCAGCATCCATGGGAAACTGCATATATTGTTACCAAAACGGTATTGAGGCTGATTGTACTTAATGCCTTGAAGTCAGTCACAACTAAAGAACCGCTTCATTCACAATATATGCGAGGTTCGTTCCTGCGAGTTAACAGCCTGCGCCGGTTGTGGAAGTGGCCCACACCAGTGCATAAGGTGATGTAAGGTAGCCTAAAATAGAGCTAATGTCCGAATGCAACACGTTTCAGAGTGTAGAGCGGGGGGTCCAGTGATAGTCCAAGAGGGCTGGTACCATGATAGCCACAGGAAATGTATTGCTTGTAATGCGTCCAAAGGAGAATCCTGGCAATCTGGCTTGTAACCTGCGTCTGCAGACCCATGCCCGGGCACGCCTGTTCTAGGGCGGACAAGGGCAGTAGATGCCCTCCACATCCTTTTCTGCAATTCCCGTAAACTCTGGAATCGGCTTAGATGCTTGGAGGGATGGGACGGCTTTTTATTGCAGCAGCCTGTTTTGTATGCAGATTGATTTTTGGGTCTTGAGTTGACATGAATTGGAACATCTGGAAAAGGGCAGCTTCCTTCGACGATGCTGTGACGAACGCCTTCAACGTTGGACTTCACGCCAAAATGTTTTCCGTGAAAAATACAGCACACAAATTGAGTTAAGGTATGATATGTGCTCATTTCCCTAAGAGGGAGTAGTTCCATCACTGAATGCTGCTGTATGTGCGTTAGGTTTATATTGCACCCCTTCCATTTTGAAAGGAATGACCTGATTTTGGAAGTCGTTTAGTTTTTGTGCCTGTGTTTTAAAATGGCAGTGAGTTATCCTCCATTTTCTTTCCTCGTTAGAATTAAGTCTTCAATAAAATGGTTCTTCCATGAAACATGAGGTTTAATCAGTAGCAGGGAGATTCTCAAAGTTAATTAAGACATCAGGAGAAGCTGTTGATTGAATCAGAAAAAAAAGTAAACAGCTGTACTAGATGAGTCACGAGGTATTCCCAATGCCTGACTGACGTTTGTTCCTAGAGCGCACATTTCCTCACACTGATATGTAGGATTCTGTATCATTATGTTCGCATTCAAAGATATCCAGGGCCCATGAGCTTCTGAAGATCTTACAAGCATCAAAGTGTTTCCTAAGGAATTATAGTGTATAAGTTTGTGACTTCTTATGTGCATTTCCCCTGCTGTGTGGATGTCTCTTGTAATTGGCCACGTCCACCCAGTTGTCCTTCCCCAAACATTTCAAGTCCAGACTCTTTGAAAAATCACTTAATGATCTAAAACCAAATACATCGTTGAGATGAAGGGGTGGGGTGACACGTGCCACGTCTTTTATAGGCAGTTGCAGTACACTGATTCATAGCCAGACATATTCTTAGCCCAGGAGGTAGGCTTTCTGAAATTTGAATATGTTTCCCAGGTAGGGTCATGGAGCACCACCAAGTAGGAGTCACCCAGAAAGTAGTTAGCTGTTGGTGATACGTGTTCCTGCACATGCTGTTATGTGTAGTTGGGTTTCACAGCATTATTGTTTTTCATTTCTAGTGATTCCCATGCTGTAACCAGCCCCCTTTGATACTGGTTATTATTGATACCAGCAGTCCTGGTGCTTTTGTGTACTTATTTTGAGTATTAAATAGTTCTCTCATGGCACCTATGTAAGGGCTATTTATTCTCCTATTCGTTGCTCTTACCACATATGGAGGATTTTCTCCATGTTATTTGACATGTTTGGGTTGGGTTACATACCTTCATCACAGGCAAGCAATAGTTGACCTGATGATGATCCTTTTATGTACATAGGATCAAAAAGTTGTAGACTACAAGCACTCTGACACCATATTTTGATTGTAATTTGATAAAGGGTGTAGCAGTGTTTGTTAAGCTGTGACTTGGAATTGTTTATTGCATCACACACTTTTTTGCCTGTGCTTATTTTGATTCAAGTTTAGGTTGCCCTACAGGGGGTCTCCTCCGAACATTTATTCTGATTTTGATATTGTATAATAAATGTGATTTTAACTGCAAATTCAAGATCACCTGGGCATTTGTTTTGTTCCCAATGTATTTTCTATTACATTGTCAGTTAAAGACCTCTGTTCCCTTAAAAACATATAATTACCCTTGACCCCTACTTATCTTTGGGTTCTCTTGTGTTTTGTAATAGTAAGATTAGTGAAGGCACAAACGTCTATGAACAATTGCTTGTCCTTAGCCTTGGAACCACTTGCCTCAACTGATGATGCCTGCATACAGTGTGACTTTCACGTTAATTTTAAATGTTCTGGCACAAATGACACATCACTGCCTAAGTCTAAGAGTTGTATGACTCCTAGCTTTTCAGCAAATTGGATTAATGCTAGATCGCTGCCTAAATGCGTTGTTGGTACCCTCAACCTCTTATGTGAGTAGACTCTTGATGTTCTATTTTTAACTGAAACCTGATTAACTAAAAATTTCTGACCCTGCTATCTATTCAGCAATTTCTGTAGGTTATAAAATACGTAAAGAGGGCCGCAAGAGTGGTACAGAAGGGGGAGTTGCTGTGATCTTCAGAGACAACTTTAACAGCACTTTAATCCCCCTTGGGGGATGGTGGACCGGAGGCACTGGATTTTTGCCTCACCCTCTCGCCTAATCAGTCCTTGGGGGACTTAGGGGGTCATTCCGACCCTGGCAGTCCAAGACCGCCAGGGCCGGGGACCACGGAAGCACCGCCAACAGGCTGGCGGTGCTTCCCAGCCCATTCTGACCGCGGCGGTAAAGCCGCGGTCAGAAAAGGGGATCCGGCGGTTTCCGGCCAGATTTCCCCTGCATGGGCTGAATCTCCATGGCGGCGCTGCAAGCAGCGCCGCCATGGAGATTCCGACCCCCTTCCCGCCATCCTGTTTCTGGTGGTTTTTACCGCCAGGAACAGGATGGCGGGAACGGGTGTTGTGGGGCCCCTGGGGGCCCCTGCACTGCCCATGCCACTGGCATGGGCAGTGCAGGGGCCCCCTGAAAGGGCCCCATAAAGATTTTCACTGTCTGCTTAGCAGACAGTGAAAATCGCGACGGGTGCAACTGCACCCGTCGCACCCCTGCAACTCCGCCGGCTCCATTCGGAGCCGGCTTCCTTGTTGCAGGGCCTTTCCCGCTGGGCCGGCGGGTGCTCTTTTGGCGGTCACCCGCCGGCCCAGCGGGAAAGCCAGAATGGCATCCGCGGTCTTCTGACCGCGGAGCGGCCATTTGGCGGTTCCCGCCAGGCGGGCGGCTCCCACCACCCGCCAGGGTCAGAATGACCCTCTTAGTCTATAGACCTCTGGGCCTGACAGGTCCTTTCCTCAATTCTTTGTACAGTGCCTTGACACACTTGGCCTTGAGATACACTCACTTTATTCTTTTGGGAGACTTCATTCTCTATATGGATATCACTGGGGAGAAGGAGGTAGTCTCCCTTCGGGAGAGTATCTCTTCCTTGGCCTTGTCCCAATTTGTGTTTGAGCCTACATATCAAGCGGGTCATGTTCTAGATGAAATATTCTCTAACGTAACAATGAAAGTGGACACTCCTACCCCGTTAGTCTGGTTGGATTTGATCAATTTTCGTCAGGACACTGGTGGGAGGAACCAACCACAAGGATAGTCGGTGCCTTGGGTGTCAAGAGCTTTTCATAATATCCAGCCCGAGGTGTTCTGTAGGGCATTGGAGTAGAGTAAACCTGCTCTCTCAGGAATTGTGGATATTGATGTTCACCTCAGGGATGATGGGATTGTCTCCACCACTTGTGAATTAGCGCCCAAACTTTCTCGGCGGTCTCACTGAGCTAAGCCTTCCTGTACCTGGTATATGGACTCTCTCAAGCATATTAAGAGCAACTGCAAACATCTTGAAAGAGAGTGAAGGCGACATACAACCCGACAGCTAAAGATAGGTATAAACTGCGTCAAAAATCTATTACAAAGAGATCAAAAATGCAAAATAAATCCTTCTTTGATGATAAGCTTATAAAAGCTGGCAACAAGTCTAGAGAAACTTTTAAAATTGTGAAAGTCTTCATGTCCCCGGAGGCCTTTGTTGGATGCCAGGAGCCCACTGTGAAATGGTGTCAACAACTGGCTCACTATTTTCAGAGCAAATATTCAAGCCAGTCTCCTCCTCTCCTTGTAGGTTGAGGAGATTATGGTGGACAATCAGCAGCCTAGTCTATTTCTTAACTCAACCCTTTCGCTGGACAGGTTTGGTCCAATAACTCTTGGATGGATCGCCATTAGCAATCTGCAGTCTCAAGGCAGGTTCTCCCTCCGATCTGTGCCCTCTGGGCCTCCTGACCTGAATGCCTTTTTGTCTTCATGCTTGGAAGCAGCCTAAAATTCTGCTGCTGCTCAAGAAAACCCAGGCTGATTCTGATGATCCTTCCAATTACAGACTTGTCCCTTTGCTTCCGGCCCTCTCAAAAGTACTGGCAAAGCACGTCAACCATCAGCTGTCTCACTACTTGGAAAATAACAACTTATTGCATCCAAGTCAATCTGGTTTTCGCCCCAACTGCAGTACGGAGATGGCACTAGTGCTGGTGGTAGATTGCATCAGGGTTACCTTAGATTTCGGGGGCACTGCTGTGGTGCTCATACTTGATTTGTCAGCAGCCTTTGACATGGTGCCCCATTCCATACTCCTGGCCAGTCTCCAAGCCATTGGAATCAGGGGGCTTACCTTGGTTAGGCTGGCCTCGTTCCTGGAGGGAAGAGATCAAGAGGTTTGGTGTCCACCTTTTTCATCTGAGTCCTGTGATCTCCAGGTGGGAGTACCTCAGGGTTCGGCTTTGAGCCCCACTTCATTTAATATTTACCTCACTCCTCTTGCATTTTTGGCAGAGGCCAGAGGAGGCTCCTCTGCCAATTAGTCATACCAGCATTGTCACAAATCTAGGCATTTTGCTTGATGTTGTGCTCTCTTTTCTGTCTCAGGACAAAGCAGTAGTTGGGACCTGTTTTGGTCTGTTATGTGTATTGAGGACGTTCTTGCATTTTCTTACTCTTTCTGCTCGGATATTGGTAGTACAGGCCTTAATAACATCTAGGCCTGATTATGGCTATGCACTGTACTTGGGCCTGCTTGATTAACAAATTTTAGGTGGTCCAAAATGCAGCAGCTGTACCCTGCTAGGCCTGCCCCTTAGAGTGCCTGTTTCGCCTTTCTTTAGGGAGCTTTTCAAGACATTGCTGTTGATACATAAGGCACTTCATCAGTCTGGTGCTGGTTACCTTATAGAAAGGATTTGCTTTTATGAGCAACCCAGGCACCTGCACTTAGCCAACATTTTTCTGGCAAAAAGCCCTAGGATTTAGTGGCCCAGAAGAAGAGGGTAGGTCCTTTTCATTCTTAGGACCTTCACTATGGAATAATCGTCCTATAGAGCTATGGAGCATTTCAGCCCCTTCCCACATTTCAGAAGAACTGAAAACTTGACGTTTTAAGCAGGATTAGTGTTAATCCTCTCTGTTAGTTCTCTCCAGTGATGCAGAGCGCCAGGACACTCCTCGGAGTAACAGAGGACTTAGAAAAGCCCATTACATTACATTATATAGATTATCGTTGGTATCTCTGAGCTTTCTACTACAGGAAGGCTGTGTTCATCAAACAGTCTGGTCTTTGGTAGATGGGTATGTTTCTTAAGTATTATTGTATGAGACACCTTCACACAGTGTTCACCTAATCTCCTTTGTGTTGCTTACTTAAAAATGATTGAAACCTATAAACAAAACATCCATCATTACTGAAAAATACTCTGCCTCTTGACGGATTGTATTTTTACCTCTTGGTCTGCAGTGTTAGCTGAGCGATACCTTTACCCCTTCTGGTCATAGAACGTTCCTTGCAAACATGTGGTCTTCAGCCATCTAGAGATGACATTTCCCAACTAAAGTTGACTTTTTTTATTTCGTTCATGCAGGTTTGCAAAAAAATTATTTTGTTAGCCACATCAACAATGCCTTTTCTTTCTAACAAACACAGTAAAATTAAATTATTTGTATTCTGTGCACACGTGGCATTTAGAAGTTGCCTTGTGAGCCTTTCCTTTATCATGTAGCTCTGTGCAAAGTATACTACGAATAGATATACCAGTGCTTTTCAGATGCATCTTTGTAAGCATTTCATATCCTTAAATTAGTTTTTAACAAGTCAAAGCCAAAGAAAGGTTACGTTACTCTAGACTAAACAGGAGCATTTTCAATAAATTTGTTTGTCGCCAAATGTTTGTACAAAACTGGTATGTTCTGGAGGAAAGATTGCCAGTGTTGTCATAATCTCGTAAACATTCACAAGAGGTTTATTAGGTTTTTAAAGCAAATTTGTATGATAGAAACATCCATGGAATGTGGCTCCATCTTTTGACTGTGATGTGTCCCAGATCAGACCTTGGCCTGTCATCTCCTAATCTAAAGTGACAGTGCCAGTGCTCTGCAAAGGTCTTTGCTGTACACTGCAGACCCTCGGGTAAGATCAGTCTCAGGTCAGCCTGACATTCTGGTTCACAGCCAGACCATGGGTTCCCTATTATTAGCTACCTTGTCATCTCCTGTGACGTAAAACCTTGATAAGAAAGAAGTGCTCGCAAATTCAGTGTATGAATATGTGGATGAGTGTTCCCTCCACAAATCCCATGGTCTGGTGTCACATAACTGTTTTTATATATATATATATATATATCAGTGGCAGACGATCATTTTATGAGGGAGGGGGGCGGGGGAGGTTACACATGCATACATACACCTCACTCACACCCATTCATTCACACATGCACTCACACACCCATTCACAACACTCACTAACAAATACACATACATTCATACATGCATGCAGCAAACATAAAAAACATAAAACTTACCTCAAGACCAGCAGCTCCAACAGGGCTGCCTCAGAGGTCCCAGGAGGGTTATGGCTGCTGCCTTCCCTCATTGGTTGACCTAAGGTCAGCCAGTGAGGGAAGGCAGCAGTCCCGATCTCCTCACAGAGAGAGACTGCTGATCCCACCCCACTCTGTGACGATTGTCACTGATTTACACTCAGCCCTGGGCACTTCAGGGCTTAAAACTGAAGCGTCCAGGTCAGAAGCAATTGGTGACGTTCCTCCTCGTCATGAGGGGAAGGACCTCAAGGTGCCTTTGCCAGGCTGAATAGGGCATGCCCAGAGGGCTATGACTTCCTTAGCCCAGCAAAGTTCAGCTCAGGCAGCCAGGAGTCTGCTCATGTAGCACACGTCTAGCTTCTGGCTGCCTGACCTGAACCAAGAGAGCATCTGTCAGGCTGACTTTTGTTCAGCCTGACAGACTCTCTTCACGTCAGGAAAAAAGGTAGGGGGTTGTGGCACACCCACACAATCACACACCACACACACAGACCCCTCTTCCCAAATGAGGGTTTTAATTCAATCCACATGGGCGCTTGGTACACTTAAAAGTAAGTCTTGTGGACATAAAAGCAAAGCACTTGTTTTAAGAAATATGTTTAGGATAAATACACACATGAGAATAGTTTGACCATGTGTCTGGGTTAACTATAAGCCAAAGTGTGGTACATGTGAGCAGTGGAGTACTGTGCAGGTAAGCCAAATAAAAGGAACAGGGTAGCCTTTTACAACATGAACGTACAAGGATATCTATTTTGGTGGAAGGGATTACAGCTGACGAAATAATGTAGTGTAGCGAGAGCACAGCTCTGGAAGAAACCTGTCCATATGCAGTGGCAACTCCCCCACTATGGCGGAGGAGCGTCACCCCCCACCAGCAGCAGCAGCAGCAGCAGCTGCAAACCTTTTACTACAAAACAATAATAAACTATGTTTATTATCATTTTGTAGTAAAAGGTGTGGGGCATTGGGGATGACAGCCATGGAGGAGAGTGCACAGAGCACTCCCCTCAGTGCGCATGCACGTTTGGCCGGCCGTCTCGGACCGACCAAACACACGTGCACTGTGCTCTCTCCAGCCCAACACTGTGTTGCAGGCACAGGCTCCCAGTCTGCCTGGGAGCACCCTGGCTGGGCACTCCCAGCCAATCCTAACGCTGCTCTGAGAAGTGTCAGGACTGGCCGCAAGGCAGGCTGGGGAGCCTGTGCCTGTAGCCTGCAGGATAGGAGCTGCGTGGTGGTGGTGGTGGTGGTGGCGGCGGCGGTGAGTGAAGGTTAGTGTATTATTTTTTTAAAAATTAGATTAATTCCCCCGCACGCGCCGCCCTGCCCCTTCCAAGCCCCGCGAGTCGCTCTTGTCCACATTAATAACAAGCATTTGCAATGCAACGGGTCTCGCGTTTGCTCATGTTAGAGCTGATTGCGTTGTAAACTCCTAACCCGACTTTTCACCTATTGGCAAAAGTGCATTTATATACGTAACCCGAAAAAGTGCAATTAACTATGTAAAGCGCTCAACTTCTGCCAAGCGAGATCGCGCTCGTAAATTAGAGAAAAAGAAGTCCACAAGCCCGATGGAAAACAGCGAGCCTCGCATGTTTTCTGTACTTGGTCGCTGCGCTCGAGGAGGGCTAGCCAACGGAAAAAGCATGACGTATGCGTGCCTTTGACTAATGAAAGCAAGCAGATTTTATTAGGCAAGCCCATGAACCAATAAAAAACACTGACGTGATGTTGGCAGGGCTCCGAGCCCTTTTTTGAACACTAAAGAGTCTTGCTGCGATACGCATGCGCGAGCGCATGCAACACAGGCTCGACCCTAAAAAAGGAAACCAGTCCTTAAAATACATGTAAAGGAGACAAGCATGAGACGAGGCAGAGTTACTCTGTGCTGCCTACTAAGTAGGCACCTAGGTGGTCATTCCAAGTTTGGCGGGCGGCGGTTGCCGCCCGCCAAACTTACGCCGCCACTTGGCCGCTCCGCGGTCAAATGACCGCGGGGGCCATTCAGACTTTCCCGCTGGGCCGGCGGGCGCCCGCCAAGGGAGCGCCCGCCGGCCCAGTGGGAAAGGCCCTGCAACACAGAAGCCGGCTCCGAATGGAGCCGGCGGTGTTGCAGGGGTGCGACGGGTGCAGTTGCACCCGTCGCGATTTTCACTGCTATGCAGACAGTGAAAATCATGCTGGGGCCCAGTTAGGGGGCCCCTGCACTGCCCATGCCAGTGGCATGGGCAGTGCAGGGGCCCCCAGGGGCCCCACGACACCCGTTCCCGCCATCCTATTCCTGGCGGTAAAAACCGCAAGAAACAGGCTGGCGGGAAGCAGCGCCGCCATGGAGGTTCAGCCCAGCCAGGGGAAATCCAGCGGGAAACCGCCGGATCCCCTTTTCTGACCGCGGCTGGTAGCAAAGTGCATTAAATACACATTGTTTTCCTTAAAGAAGGAGTCTATGGCCCTCATTCCTACATTGGCGGGCGGCACCTCCAATCTGCCGCCATGCGGTCAAGACCGCTGGCGGCATTCCGACCTTCCCGCTGGGCCAGCGGGCGCTAACAATGTTAGCGCCCGCCGGCCCAGCGGGAAGGGGGCCTGCAACATTGAAGCCGGCTCCGAATCTTTGACCGCCAGGGTCGGAATGACCCCCTATATCTTATTGATGGTTTACAGCCTAAATTGTGGTTACAAAATAGCATTTCAAATCGCAATTTGGAAGGGACTGGTTAAACTTGCTCCTTCCAAATTATGATTCTGTTTGGATTTCTAAACCTATTTTGCAATTCGGTAAGCACGTACCAAATCGCAAAATGGAATTGATACATACTAAAAAGCCATTTAGTGGTTGCAAACCAATTACGATATATTATTTGCATCTGTCCTCATGATGATCTCGCATAAATGCTATAAGGAGAGCAAAACGCCAAAAAAGGCAACAGTCAACTGATTTGTATATATTTATTTCTATTTGGGATACTCACTAAAGAACCAAGGCTCACTGTAACAAATTATAATGATTTTTTTATAATTTGGTTGGCAACTTTTGACTCTTTATATTCCATGTAAAGATTGGAGGCATTTATTAATTTTTGAAAATCAATGATTATTAGATATTCCAGGAGTTAATTATTTACCTATTAAGTAATTGTTGGGTGACTTTAGTATTTTGAAATGAAGTTCCTTTAAAGAGTTTATCACATCAAAGCGTTTCTTATTAGCTATGCCAGTGCTGGGGTAGGAGTAGCAAAAAAGCTTCTTTCATTTGCTTTTAATAAAAAAGTACAAGTATGGAAATCATTTGAAATAACATGACATTATGATATTCACAAACATTTTGAGCACAGGTCTGCATTGACGGTTCTATTGCTTTCTAAAACCTATTTCCACTGTCCCAGATAATCTGAATAGAGTTGCATAAAACACATCCTTGATAAAGAATTGAATGTGACAAAGGGCGTGATGACTGATTGTACGTTTCAGTTCTAATTTATTCCCTTATACATTCCAAAGAAAGCACTTCCTGGAAGGCGGTATGGTAAACTTAAGAGCCGATAGCATGAAGTGAGAAGGTAATACTGATGTGAAGCTAAAAAAAACTGCACTTAAATTCAGACAGTCACCGTTAATCGCATTTGGTTTAATAACAAAAAATAAAGGATGGCTTACACTTAGTCCAATAAAGTTATAAATGTGCACATTTCTGGGGACTTTTCCTTATCTGGTTCACTGTATTTTTGTAATATATAGAATGGGAAATACTCATCCTTTAAATCCAGTAATAAGCCGTCACAGAGGGATACATGCCATGAGCGGCTCTGACCCTAAATGAGTAGGGAAACGCCTTGTATTAGGCATAAGCATAGGTCTTGATGAAGGCTTGAGAATGTTGGTAACAAGCATAACCTTTCGGGTGAAGCCAACACTTTTTTTCTTAACTACTTGTAAATAAAATATTTATAGATGCCTGTTTTAGAAACCCAAAGTGAGGAAAAGTAATATATATATATATATATATATATATATATACACACACACAGAACAGCAGCACCATTTTGTATAACAAAGGCATAAGCTCTTGTGACACATGTAGCATGGCGCCAAATGTTTGTATTTTTTTTATAACAAAATTAATGCCATAAATAAAGAATGTTAAATCATTTTTTAATAAATAAGGGTGGTTTACACATTAATCAAAGGTAAACTGATTGCGATAAGAATTTTTAATTTTAAAAAATGGAGTAGATCATTCCATATGGATCCAACCACCTGTGACATCCGTGTCCTCTTTGTTTTCCTAGAACCCTTGCATACAGAAATGTAACCAGTGACGCCTAACTGATGAAGGTAGACGCTGTGGTGAATCCTTAGTGATTAGCTCCTGCCATTGGCTTGCAGTACTTCTGGTTGCTTTCTGGAGCACTAAAGGAGCGTAACAGGCACTTGCGTCCTGTGTAAGGATTATGGCTGCGCTTGCCGACTCACCAAATAGTAAAATCATTTTGGCTTTTCAGCAAAACAAACTAGTTTTCAAATAACCTATACTGGAATTACTCACACGTCTGGTGTTGTGTATTCACTGAGATCATCCCAAACAAATCTGACAGGATCTGTTGGTTTGTCGTTAGTCCAGACCTTTTGATTTTACTTAAATTACTTGTATAGTATACCTACAGGAGCTTCCAGGTAGCTCTCTTCATCCACTGGTTTGTTATTGTCACCTTCACATTTTTATTCCAGCCACTACAACATTGAATCAGGCAGCCATTGGCTAACTTCATTGTTAGCACCCTGCCGTTTTCACATGGAGCACGTCTACACACAGTAGTTCCTTCAGTACAAGAGTCTGCTACGGCAATCAGTGCCTTTTGAGACCCAAGTAATATTTTAGCCGATGATTTTTTTTCAGGTGCCCGACAGCTCCCACCACAGAACGTTTTTGAAAATCATAAAAATACAAACAAGCATGTTGTTGTTAATATTCAACGCTTCAACGAGCCAACCCTATCGAGGATTAATCTGGAACTGTGTGGGGTTCTGCGTCTTTATGTTAAAGGAATTGCATTAGAAAGGTGCCCATGAGCACAGTCATGCGCTTTATAGGATGCTTGCCAATGAAGGGGCCTTGCACCTTTTCACTAGTCCATCCAGGACGGTTTAATAAAGTAGCACTCACTGTTCTTGTCATAAAGGTGGTTTACCACGAGGACATCTGTGTTTTGGGCACGTTAGCCTGGCTCATCTTTCCTTTCGCTGTTTCCATAGAATCCCTTCCTCTCCCTGTAGTGCTCTTAAGAATGGCTCGTGACTTCGGAAGACAGCAATGCCTCGGGGATCTCTCCTTGACCCCTGTCTGACCTTGCCTCTTATAGACGCCAAGGTGAATGTGGGCTAATTGGATTAGCATTGCCTCATATTGAAGCAAGAGCAAACAATGCCTTTAATTGGGTCTGGTTCTAGTGTGGCATATTCTGAGCACCCACTCCAAATAATGATTTCTTTATGCGATGATTGTGGCTGAAATTATGATTAAATATAAGCGCTGCATTGGATGTTTGGAAGGAAATCATTATTTTAGAGGAGTTAAGAGAAAATAGCCTTTTATCTTTCTAAATGGTGTGTTAATGTTTGTATCTGAAAAAAGAAAAAAAGAATCATGCAGATGGTCTGTATGAAAACTACTCCTCTTACTTCCAACACATTTTCAGAATCCTTGTTTGTGATGTGCAGACCTGCAGCTCTGAAAACATGCAAGTGTTGCTTAGGTAAGGCTCTCTTTCTTCACACCCAGCACTGCCTTACCCAACTGTCATCTTAACTACCTTCATCAGGGAGGACTTCGCTTGGCAGTTCGGGCCGGACTGTTCCCATGAGGAACAGGGTCAAGACTGTTTTGCATATGGCTGGGTCCAAACTGGGGTGGCATTGTGAGCAAAAGAATGATGAATTAAACCCAGATATGTGACTGGGGGTGAGTGTTTGCATTGTTCACCACTCTGTCCATCATCATTTTGTGTTGCTAAAGTTACCCTAAGTGCAAAGGGTATGCCCAGACGTGGGTCCTGTGCTCACTTCACCACTGGATTCAAGCTAGCCTGGCTGATGAAGGGTGATACCCTGAAACCGGTCCCATGAGGCTTTTTTTCCGGTCCAGTGAGGACCTGGCATGGGAGTTCGGGCTGGACTGTTCCCATGAGGAACAGGGTCAAGACTGATTTGCATATGGCTGGCCAAACTGGGGTGGCATGTTGAGCAAAAAAACGATGGATTAAACCCAGATCTGTGACTGGGGGTGAGTGTTTGCATTGTTCAGCAGTCCCTCCATCATACTTTTGTTCTGATAAAGTAAAACAGAGGCCTACATGAACTATGATTAACTTAAGGTGAACAAACTTTAACTACGGTCAACTGTAAGATAAGAATCACACTTTGAGTGTATGTAAAGCAAATAATTTGAAGTTAATTAAACCAGAAATGTAGTGACAGAGCATCTCCCAATGCTAACTAAAACGGATTTCTGTGCTGAACGGCAATGCTTTGCATATCGAACAGCCAAACATATTTTCACATTCCAGAAAGCCTCACTGCACTCAGCGGCCAGACTTGTATCTGTTTCCAAGCAGGTTGATTTTATAACTCCAGACCTAAGAGAGCTTCACTGGCTACCCCTGCAGGCAAGAATCAAGATCAAGCTTGCATGTTTAACTTTAAGATTTCGAACATCAACAACTGGCATATAGACACCCTAGAGATATCTGCTGGTGCTTCTAGCCTCTGAAGCAAGGGCTTTTCCAGCAGAATCAAAAAGATGCAAATGCTGCTCACTCTTCTGTGCCTATATCCATTTCCATTGCTGCTCACTGCCTATGACCTTAAGAGTCTCTAAACCTTTTCTTTCGATTTTTATGACTAATTTATGATCATTTTCATTTTTTTTTTTTTTGCATGGAACCTCAAATTTCTAAAATCCCCCCTCCCTGGCTTGTTTGCCCCTCACCACGCAGTATGTAAATTTAAGTTACTGAATTTTTCAGTTGATGGTTTTTACTTCCGTTTTCCTTGTATTTGAGACCCCACTCTTGTGTTAACTGCAAAAATGCATTGATTTAAGAGTGTCCCATATAAAAATCATAAATACATGATGTGACCCACAACAAAAATGAAACAGCCTTTCGCTTGTCTACCTAGGGACTATGCGGTTTCGCCACCACAAAGTAAAAATAAATAAATACATAACTCAAACAGCTTCCTCCAGAATCTCGGTTACCCATTCAGAAACCAGCTCTGATGTTTCATGGGTCTCCTCCCACTCAGTGTAACGCTTCCCTTTGGCATCCACCCTGCCCCACTCAAAACCAAAAATACTGTAGGGTCCCTGTTCATTCCCTGGTTAAAAGAATCCAGTTTTTTTATTGCAGGCCTTCAGAATTAATCAAGTAAGAGAAAATGTTTGAAACTTTGGACTTAAATAAGCTGGTAAGCATATGCACAATTCAGTAGTCTGCTATAGTGATGCATTTTCTAAAACTTAAAAATTGTAAAAATTAGATGTCTAGAGGCATAAGGTCACGGATATGGGATTTCAGCTACCCGAGGAATAAATTACTATGCCATTTTAAGAAGAAAATACATTGGGCTATTTTTTAATGTTTAGTTTGTATTTGCTAGCTGTACATTTGTTGTTTTAAAAGTTTTTTAATGTTTTGACCTGGACTCACGGTTCATGTGTAGATTTTAGTGTATGTGTTGCTCCCTTGTTAGCCAACTTATGCCATTTGCAGCCGGTTTCATGTATGGTCTATCAATATCCCTGAGTGTCATTGGAAACAAAATACACCTTCCTTAAAATGGGTATTGTCCAATACCAAAATTGTAAGGTTTCACTTTTTGTCTGGACATCTCCACAGCGGTAGGATTGGGTGACCAGTTGAGTGTCTGTTAATGTTTTGGCAAATGGTGGTCAGTTCTTTGTCTGTGCACAATTGAACAACTTTATGTTTTGCAGGCACTCTAGAGGTGTTATCGGCTAGTGTGCTCAGATAGAGGGAAGCCCATGATTTCCTGACAGAGTGACAGGAAAGGAAGTATCTGCACTTTGCATTGGCTGTGTCTGGGTATGTCTACATGGGGATGATAGGGTGCACAGCAGTAGAGCAATGGTTGTGTATGAGTGAGACCAGAAAGGCATTTTATTCAGTGATAGCCTGGAGAGCTGCAGAGTAGAGAGGATGTGAAATCATGGACTTTGACCCATATTTCCCTGGGAGAGTTAGGGTGGGATGTATTATCTAATGGGAGATCCAGCCACTGATGGGCTCCCCCACGTAAAGAAATGGGACCTCTGTGCACCCAAAGATTGGACTGGCTAGCACTAGGCTGGTTTCAGCTATGAGTTGGAAAATTCACAACAGCACTCCTGATCTTTGGCCATTCCTGCAGTACGAGGCAGAAGCTGATGTCGAAGAGGAGTTGATTATATACATCAATTAGACTTGTGCATGCAAAAGAGCATAGGTGGACTTGATTATGCCCCAAGTCCAGGTTGTGAGCCCTGCCCCGGGCCTAGCACACAGCCAGGTTCAGAGCTACAGTTTGTAGTCAGGAAACAATGGGAATAAATGGTTTGGCCCACCAGTGACATAGAATGGTAAGACCCCCACTTCAGCTCACTCCATCCCACCATTATTTTTGCACTTTGCTATCTGTGTCCCTGTTTGAGGCTGGAAACGACTAGGAATCTGTACATTTGAGTCCCCAGCTTGGAGTGTGGAGACCAACACAGATGTTGTAGCGCCTCACATCTAGAGTGGTGGAGGTCCATTCATGCTAGAAGTGCATTCAAGAGGAAAAGCTTGTTGTCCTTTGAGTAGATGTGTGACCCAGCCTTCTGGATGGACATGGGGTTTTTTGTAAATATATTTCATTTAACACGTGTGAGCCAGCAAGGTGTATGGTGACTGTTCCGAAGCAGGGTCTGGTTGAAGAAGGGGCGGGTTGATATATTAAAAGAGAAGCATGGCATTCTGCCACCAGCTTGAGAGCCTCTATTTGTAGAGGCATTTGGAGCTTTTGCAACCAATTAACCAGGTGAAGGCACTGGTGAAACTTTAAGAATTACACACTGGTGCAGGAGATACCTCTGCACCTCCTCACTCAAACAGATAGCCAGTGCAGCACTGACTCGGGATGGGTACCTGCCAGGCCAATATCAGTGACATACTCCAACCCCTTGTCCAGCAGGCGAAGCAAAGTGAGGCTCCCTCGTCTTTTCATGGCCCTGGCATGCCTTTCCTTATTCAATATAGTTTGTAGGTCCATCTAAGTTCTATTTTAAAACTTCTAAAGAACAGACCTGTGCCTTACATTCGGTGATTCCAACTAATCAGGAGCTGACATTTGTATCCCCGGTGCGGTGCTCCCCTAGTCCCTACTTAGGTGTACATCCATTTTTTTTTTTTAATGCACCTCTTTGTAGTGAAGATGAAATTATTTTCTTTAGGATACAGCTTTAAATATGGAATTTGCTTTTGCTTTGCTCAATGCCTATTATGTGCGGTTTCTCTGCTCCGCTGAAAATCCTGCCGGTGGCGATATAGAGGGTTGTTTTATGCAGGCACTCGTTGAGTTTTCTGTTCACGTTCTTCTGCTTGGATTTGGCTTCTAATACTGGAGCGTTCAGATTGTTCTGTACTTGGCGAGGCTGTTTGGATGTGAGATGGGGTTTGATGGGAATAATTTCCTGCTTAAGTGGACCAAGAGCTGTTCCCGTCACCATTGCATTTAAGACCCTATCAAGAACAAGCATTGACAGGACCACTGTGTCTCGCTTTAATGTGGTAACGCATGCAATGTGATCAAATTAAAGCCAGACAGGAAGGGAAAGGTGGGCGTTGCTGGGGGTTTCCTTGTCATCAGTACCGTCCTGTTTTTTTTTTTTTGTTGCAAAGGAGGGCTGGGCGGGGGGGAGTGAGGAAAAGCATAGCGAGACATACGGGAGGGAGCCAGCAGGGACTGACGGCTGTATGTGTACAAGCACTGGAGCGGGAGTGAAAGGGTACCCGAGACAGCCAGTAGCACGAGATAGGAGCCGAGTACCCCACTGGGCTTAGCAAAGAAGTAATTGACAAAGTTTCAAGCAAATGTCTGAATTAGCCGGATCCAAGGAATAAATCTGTTTGAGAGGCACACTTCACTTCCAGTCCTGAGGATGGCTCGCCTGTGCATTCTACATTTTAATGTATAGTGCCAACTTATTTATAATTCTCCCCAATATCTAGCCAATAAACTACATTAGGCTTGAAGTCTGTGTTTTTGCTCGCCATGTTTGACGTAACATTTTTGTTTAAGCAGCCGGAATACCACTGACACGCCCTTGGTTCAGATGGCTGCAGGGTCGGGCTGGAGCTCGGCCGGGCAGAGGACTGCTGCCGGGCCATCCATCTGCCACACCTCTGCCGCCTTCCGCTACGGACAGCGTGATGTGGATGTGTAAATAGTGGAGGGTTTGGGAGAGAGGTGTCCTCGGGCCCGGTGTTCGTAGGATTTTGTCCGGGCAGGAGGGATTCATGGGGGTAAGAAGCTTGGTTTAGCAATGACTGGCAGTCACTCCCTTCCACTTGGAAAGTCGGGCTGTCTGCGTATTGGTGCGGCCTGGACGGGAAATCAATCCAGCTGTTCATTCTGCAGCTCTGTTTGTAAAAGGCCCCTGCATACCGCGCTGTTCGCACGCATTGCGTTCTGCAGTTTGCCCATCCACCTGAACCCGATACCATGTATCCCTGCGGGGGTCGTTCATATGCCTTAAATTACCAGTTCAGTTGATGGGGGAAGCCAGGCTGTGCTTTCTCGTGCTCTATGCTAGAAAAGAGCATAACTCCTCCGAAAAACATTTTACAGGGCTCTAAAGTATTCCTGAAGAGTTCGAAAGGCCATTCATGTGAGGCTGTTATCCTCCGATTGATGCCTAAAACTGACAGAGTAGCCTTTTTAGAAGGGAAAGAAACACCGTCTTCAGCATTATGGAAATTGGTGCACAAACAGCTTCGTCAGATTTAATGAATCTAGGTCTGCCGCAGATCAATACTGTTTATTTCAAAACCAGAAAGCCAAAGGAAGGAGCCTTGTCAGCAGGAAGTGTTAGCTTATCCAAAGTGCAAGGCTTTTTATCTTCGACAAACCAATGTGTTTAATTTAGGAGTGTGCTGCTCATGGTGTTTAGAGAGTATAATGCATGGGTAAAGGATTCCAGGCTCTGATTATAACTTTGTGCTCTAGCGTCCCTAATAGAGTATCTTCTGCAGACCTCATTGCAGTAGGAACTTTGGGCCAGAGCCCTTAATAGAGCCAGAAAAAATAGTGGACCTCTTGAGTATGAAACCAGTAAGGATAGTGACCTTTCATGGGCATGTGAGCAGTGGAGTGGACACAGTGTAAGAAAAAGAGCACTGAGACAGACCTCCCCAAAGGAAGTGAGCGAGAATCATGGGCCAGCGCTCTCCCAGGAGTAACAAGCATCGGCAAAGCCAATTGGTCCCGCCTATGCAAGAGTTATTGGCTTCACCAATGTGTTTTAGTCATTTTGTTCACCACCGTGGCTATAGTGGAATAGAGGAGCATCACGTGGAGTGTCGTAGAGTGGAATGGCGAAGAGTAGAGTGTTGTACAGTAGAGTGGCGTGTATTGGAGTGGCATAGTGTGGAGTCCCAAAATGTGGCATACACTGGAGTGGCGCAGAATAGAGCAGTAAAGAATAAAGTGGCACCGATTAGATTAAAGTAGAGTGGCATAGGGTGTGGTGGCATACAATGCAGTGGTGTAGAGTGGCATGGAGTGGTGTGGAGTGGCGTAGAGTTGAGTGATGCAGAGAGCACTGGCAGAGTGGAGTTGAGTGGCATTGAGTGCAGTGGTGTAGAGTGGTGCAGAGTAGAGCAGCATAGAGTTGTGCAGAGTAGAGTATGGTGCCAGAAAGTAGAGTGGAGTAATGCAGAGTAGAGTGCTTAGAGTTCAGTGGCCGATAATTCAGTGTTGCAGAATAGTGTGTCAGAGTGCAGTGGTGT
Source organism: Pleurodeles waltl (assembly GCF_031143425.1). NCBI lineage: Eukaryota > Metazoa > Chordata > Amphibia > Caudata > Salamandridae > Pleurodeles > Pleurodeles waltl. The sequence goes on along the minus strand of NC_090451.1, from coordinate 275,253,330 downwards.
AGAGAGCGTTGGTGTAGAGTACAGTGGCATATAGTACAGTGATTAAGAGTAGAGTGGACTAGAGTGTAGTGGTGTGGAGTGTAGTTGCGTGGAGTGTAATGGCGTAGAATAGATTGTTACAGACTAGAGTTCAGTGGCGTGGAGTGGTTCATGGTAGAGTACAGTTGCTGAGAGTGGCATAGAGTGTAATGGTGTAAAGTAAAGTGGTGTAGAGTACAGTAGCATAGAATGAAGTGGTGCAGAGTAGATTAGAGTGGCGTACAGTAGATTGGCATAGAGTTTAGCGTTACAGAGTAAAGTGCATTGGCATGGACTATATTGTTATATAGTGCAGTGGCGTAGAGTGCAGTGACGCAGAGTGAAGTTCTGTAGATTAGATTGGTTTGGCCTAGGCTTGAATAGTTTAGAGTGCAGTGGTGCAGAGTACAGTGGCGAAGATTGCATTGGCATAGAGTAAAATGGTACATGGTAGAGTAGAAAGGTATAGCATGAAGTGGCTTAGAGTGCCGTGGCATGGAGTGGTGTAAAGTGGACTGCTGCAGAGTAGAGTACAGTGAGGTAGAGTGGCATAGAGTAGACCATTCATGGTGTGGAAGCACACTGCCATTACAGACAACACATTTTCAATGGAAATACCTGTTGCATTTGCACAGACATCTAGTTTTACAAAAAAAACAACCTACGCGGTGCACAGATGAAAATGTGTGGAAATTGCATCAACTGGTTTAATGATTCATTTTGATCATATTAAAGTATTTGTTTCCAGCACGCTTCAGAAATAACAAAATGTTCCTCATTTGTATGTTTTTAATTCTGAAATAGTTACATAGTTCATTTAAACGTGTTGTGTGCTAGAAAAAAACTATTTCCACCCCCAGTATCCAGCAAGATTGTCACATAAATCCTCTCAATTTGAAGTTAGAGAAAGAAAAGAAAACAGGTGCCCTTGGAAGACAGTGCCTGATATTTGACCTCTGTTTTTGAATGCACAGCAGATTTGATGAGATAAGAACAAGAGTTAAAGTCTTGTTAACAGAAAGCAAGTTTGTGGAACGATACAGAAAACACAGTTTAGGTAATGGGAGGTGCGAACTGAACCTTGAGAGCCTAAAGCAAATAAAGTTGGCAAATGGAAAGGTAGAAAGTGTGAGCTACAAACCACAAAGCCAATGGTAATCAACGAGTGAAATGCATTCCTAGGTCAGCTTTCTGAAAGTCCCCTAAGATACCTTTAGCAAACCAGACAGCTGCGCTGTTTGCTAGGCTGTGACCTAAAGAGTAAATAAATAAACTTAGCAGAATGTCTCACAGGTCTAAGAGCAGAGTGCTGGACCAGTTCTAGGAGTTAGACCCCTATGTGCTAGGGATTTGACCCAGGCGAGGGAGCAGTGTGTATCATCTTCCAGAACATTAGGCAATCCAGCAGTGACCTTTCACAGCAGCGAGAGCTGTTGGGTAAATATACCTGCAGGAAGCAGCAGTGCTGTGTTCTAGCGACCTCACAGAAGCAAGGTGACATGATGTTGGTGACCTCCCAAATATGGTGCCGATTTTGTCAGAAAATTGCATCCATTTCACCTTAATTGAAAATTACTTGAAACAAACGTTATCACATTCCACTAAAACAAATAGACTATGCAGTATTTGAAAGAAATATTAAATATTATTCTTTAAATCTACTTAACTTTTCAGAGTCTGCGGTTAAAGACACCCCTACTCCACCATCCAGTTCCCCCTCAGTCATGATGTGTGAAGGTGAAGTAAATCTATGAAGTGTTATTTGGTCTATTTTGACAGAGTCCAAGTGCTTGATTCCACTAATCCATCTTCTTAAAAAATAGGTTTCTGGTTGGCAAAGGTACACGCCATGCCCATGCAAGACCCACAATCCTAGTCGGGGCAAGTCAAGTACACACCATAAATTAACCTGTGCTCCACCTCTGGTACCTTGGCACAGAGCAGTCTGGCTTAACTTAAGAGGCAATGTGTGACGTATTTGTGCAACACTTCAAACAGTAACTCAGTGAAAACTCCACAAAAAGACCCCACACCAAGTTAGAAAATAGATTATATTTTTTATAAGTAAAATGAGTCCAAAATGACAAAAATCCAATAAGTAGAAGTAAAGCGATGCTTTTTTTAAAGAATAAATGTGAAAATAGCATTTAGAAGCAATACGCACTTATTAGGGTATCTGATAGACTGGGACAAAGTCAAGAGTTCAAGCCACCTGCGATGGAGCGGAGATCGGCTATGGGACCCACTCAGGGCATGCCGAGCAAAGGTACATTTCTCCACGCAGCTGTGCGTCTGTTCTGTTGAACAAAGCACCGGTCCCAAATGCTGTGGTTCCAAGTGTGATGTGCCGGGTTAATCAACGCTGGAGGGGGCGATGCGATGATCTTCTTCATGCAGTGGAGGAATTGCGTTGGTTCTGAAGAAGTTGTTCCGGAGACAATGCAACGGTTCTGAATGCGATGTGCTTTTCCACTCAACAATGAAGATGCACTGATTCTTATGAAGATGCGTGGATTCTGGTAGTGGCAGCACTTTATGCTAATTTCCAAGCGCCCTGGACTGGGATGGCACCACTTGGCAGAGCAAGACTTGCAACAAGCAAAGTCTCAGATACTAAACATGACATATCTATACCTTCCCAATTAGGAATGACCGCTTATTAACTGTAATAAGGAATCCCCAATGTTAACCTATAAGAGGGGTGTCCTCACAGTAGTGAAGGAAACATTTGGGGTTTTTTCACACATGTAAAACTTAAAAATATATGTCCTGCCTTTTAATTACAGGGTTCAATTCCCACCTCGGCAGGTCTTGGGCTCAATTCCCTTGGACCAGATAATTCTCGCCTCGGTGCCTAATCTAATTAATGGGTCCCACTCTGTAACTCTGGGCAATAGCTTGCTTAATCTCCACAACGGCTCTCACAGTGCTTGGATGCCTGGCTTCACCCTGGGACTGTCCAGGAGTGGGTGCCTCACAGGGAAAAGCCAGGAGGGGTTCCACAGCGGTATGCGTACAGCGCCTTGAGACCCTAATGGGTGAGTAGTGCTCTATACAAGTGCGAAGTTTACAGTTTACCTTAGGGATTGCCTATGTGTAATAAAAGGGGAGTTTAAGGCTTGGCAAGAGGTTTTAATTTCCAAATCGATATGGCAATGTAACTGCTTGTAGAGGCCCTGCAATGGAAGACTTGATACATCTTTAAGGCTACTTAGTGGGTGACACGAGCAGTGGTGCAGTCCCACTAGTAGCATTTAATTTACACATGTAGTGCACTTTACTAGGGACTTGTAAGTAAATTAAATATGCTATTTGTGGATGTACGAAACAAACCAAGTTTAGGTGAGAGAGCACATGCACTTTAGCACCGGTCGGCAGTAGAAAAGTGCTTAGTCCTAAGGCCAACAAAAGGAAGTCAGCAAATATGTGAGTCAAATAGGCAAAACGTTTGGGGGAAGACCAGTTTAAGGCTGTCAGGTGTAACACATCTTTATTAGTAATGTCCACCATTCCCAGTCTAACTTTAACGGAGTGATATTCATGGTGACCATTTTGGAAAATTCACAATGACTATTTTTGCAGTAAAATTAAGGTGACTAGCATTAGTGAAAAGCTATGGTTACTACGATCTGTAAAATAATGGTGAACAAGAATATGGGAGTTTATGGTAACCAGGTTTGTGAAATACAAATTGCAAGTATTGGATGAAAATTACACTGACCACTATTGTGTTGAGTTCACAGGGACCACCTTTGTGGTAAATTTAAAGGCCAGCATTGTGAGATGTGCCTGATGAGCAGTAAGTATTGTGGAAAATGCACGATGAGAGGTTTGTGAGATTCACTGTGGTAAGAAACGTTATTTGTGATCAGTGGTGTTTGATCCACGTTGAGATAAAAAAAGGCACCAGGGGACACCCATTAGAAGAAACCAGAGAAGAGACAAAAGGCGGCTGAAGATGAAAGCTGTATTGTGATATATTGTGGAGTAGTTGGGTGTAGGAAAGGTGAATGTAATGGTATTTCCTGACCGGGTTTGATACTGGGTAAAAGGAGTGCTTAGAATATGCTATTTTACTTGGGGGGGGGGGGGTGGGGCGGGGTGGGGTTCATGGTTTCTTTTGGAGGTGTCCCACAAAACACTAAAACGTAACTTTAAAAAAACAAAAAACAATCCAACCATGAAAGAGTGTTTAAGACAAACTACGCTGTAAAGACAGAAAAAATGGTTAACAAGAAACCACTGAAATATTAAGAGTGGAAATCACAGAAATCAGAATGAAGACGAACTTCATGTTTTTATGTTGTTGGTCCATAGGGCTTTCTGATGTATATTTTTATTGGGAGTCCCCAAAAGTGCACAGGAGGATAGCACTGCTCAGGAAGTGTGCAAGTGCATTATTTTAATAGAACCAGGGATCAGCGTGACTTAACCTGGAGTCTTTCAGAGGTTCAAATTCAGAATTCATAGCGACTCAAGTGGAGTGTCTTGCATCCTCGGATCAGCTCGATGGAAGGCCCTGAGCAGAATAAACTGCTAGTGGTAGGAGGCGTCCCCCAAGGCATCAGCTAAACATGCTGCTGCTGGAGCCACATGTTGGGTGCTTCTGGGTGTGCTCTGAGGCAGACTCCTTCCTAGAGATAGGGTTACTCTAGCAGGCATGAGACACGGTTTGCAATGAAGGCTAAGTTGAAGAAAATATTCTAATTAAAAGAGGCAGTTCCCAGGGATATATTTTTTCTCTGATACTTTTCGTTATGTACATGACCCAGTTGACGTACTTATTCCAGCAGTTGAATACCAATTTTGATGTATGCCAACGATATGTTCTCTGTCTCTCTGTAACAGCACCCTGTTCTCTGTGGCAGACTGCCTTCCAGTATTGTGATGGTGGGGCGCCTTGGACCATCTTAAAGTTTGAACCGTAGCCAAACAGAAGTGGCTATTACTTTTTGTCTTGGTTCTGTTCATTCTTCCATAACTGAATGATGATTGAAAAGCCCCCGTCATCAATGTTATGACACTTTTAAGAATTGATTATGGTAATGCTGTATTCATTTTAGACCCTAAATATTCACTTGCCCACCTTCAGTCAATCCTAAACACATCTGTCCTTTCTTTTACTGGCCTAGGGAACTGTGAATCGATTTCGCCCGTTCATAGACAAATTGGCTGTTTGTTCAGAAGAGAATTGCTTTGATAACACTAACACTAGTGCTTAAAGCAATCTATAGCGGTAAACCAGTGTTCTTGACCCTAAATTGTTAATAGTATATGCCTGCCCGGGCCCTGCATTCAGAACGGAAATGTCTCCTTTCATTTCTGAAGGGCACCCAGAGATATCGCGGTGCTGCTGCCAGGCTTTGGAACAATATGCCTTTTTCTCTTTAATCTGTCTTTCCTATTCTTCTTCGGGAAAGCCACGAAAACACTATTAATCAGCGACCAACATTTTTCCAGCATTCTAGACTGACCAGGCAAGCTCCAAGAAACCCATGTTTATACATTGTGCTCTACAAATATCCTAATCCTTGAAGGAGTCTTCAATCTAGCAGGGATCTCAAACTCTTCGCTTAGCCACTAAGATTATGCTGCTTGAGGCCACTGGCCGCCTTTTTTTCAACAGATTGTACATCATGGGCTCTTGTGACATTTGCTTCCTGCTCCGAGACATGTCAAGCCAGGATTCCTGTAATTCCAAGAATGGAATTGAGGGTCTTTGTTTCTATATCTCTGCTACTTCAAAGGTTCTGAGTGCCAGAAGCTGTGCATCGTGCCCTCTGGTGAGGGTGCTCTAATCTTTATATCAATTACATCTTATACTCGCAAAAGCATCCATCCTTCCATTCTGCCTTCTTTATTGAGAACGTGGTACCCCTCCAATAAGATTAACATACATATATATATATAGTTAACACAGTTCACTGAAGTGGATGAAGTTTTACATTCCTGTTCTTAATTAAATCAGCCTTTAGCCAGAAATGTAGGGTTCATCAAGCAATGCATAGTCCACAGGCCTTTGCTGTGCTCTGAATAGTGGTTAAAGAGCAACAAAATCTTAGGGCCTGACTTCGATCTTGGCGGATGAGTTACTCCGTCACAACGGTGACGGGTGCCCCGTCCGCCGAAATATAAATCCCATAGGATATAATGGGATTCATATTTCAGCGGAAGTGATATCAGTCACCCTTATGACGGATTAATTTATCCGCCAAGATCTAAATCAGGCCTTTAGTCTGCAATAGAAAACAGACCACCTGATATTGATAGAACTCTGATTATTCCACGGTGTTGTCACTTATTCCTTTTTTGTTTTGAGGAATCAGTTAGGCTACAACATATTGGAGATCAATTATTTTACCTCAAATGTTTCCCAGATCAATTTAACGCAGTTGCAAGCTTCTTGAATATGATCTACATGATGGGCAAGGTGGTAAAAAAACTGCCCCAACTAGGGGGTAAACGTAAAGCATTTACCAATGGTAACGAAGGATTTTAAAAGGCAAGCACATGACCGAGTGATAGTGATGGGCGTACGGTGGGTGTTGTAAAAAGCCCACAGATTCATTACAACACGTCAGAGCGCTTGCGCGCCCAACCTAAAAAACATGGCTGGGATTCTCTCTTGTGAACTTGAAGAATGCACTTACACAAAGGTAGCAAGCAGGCCTTTTAGCAGATCCGTAGCATACTGGATCCTCTGGAGCATCATTCAAACAGGCATACTTGGGCCAATCTGACTGAGGCAGATGTAATGACTGAATACAATATAATTCCTAGGACAAACCAGGATTAAGTTATTTTGTAAAATTTCTTTGCATGTTTTATATAATGTAGACCAGGCTCTTGAAAGAATCAGGTCTGAGAACACTGCACATTAAGCACAGAAACATATAAAAAAAACAGGTATTTGCAATGCAGGAGGTCTTGCATTTTCCTGACTTAGAGCTAGTGGCATTGTAAATTCATAACTAGACTTTTCTTGCCAAATAAATTGGTCAACCTTGCCTCATAATTTCATCTTTTCCTGCCATATCATTTGAGTGGCCCAGCATTTAACTAAAGCACTTCCATTTACCATCTTTCTCGATCTTAAAATATATACAATTATCATATACACCTTTATCAAAAAAAACTTTTGGGATTAGAGTGTAATGCTAACACCATAACAAAAATATAATTTGGGACAGATGTGAGGGTAAAAGGAAGGAAGGAGTCAGGAATAACAATGGAGAGGACAAGTGGCATATTAATGGTGTCATGGGTCCTGAAGCAAGAGAGGAAAATGGTTGACCGGAATCTTGGTAGGAAAATACAGCAGTAATTAGAGTTGAGTGGGGTCCGTATGTCTCTGGGCCCTGGTGCCACTGCACCTGTTGTTCTATTGATAAGTAGGACTCAGGAGAGAAAGTGGATGGGGCAGAAAAAGATAAGTGTAAGGAATACAACAGAAAAAAAGAAGAAAGAGAAGGGGTTGCACACAAATAAAAGAAAGAAGGGAAAGAAAGAACTAGAAAATGAAAACACAACTGAGAGAAGAAATAGAGCAAACATGTGAGACAAAAGAATAAAGGGAAGGAAGCTAGCAAATGAAAGATAAAGAGGAAAAAATTAAAAGTATGAGAAGAAAGAGAAAAATGACCATTAGATTAAAAAAAAGAGAGATGGTTAGAGGAAGAAGCAATGAAAGAATCAGGGCATGTATGTACTGACACTTTTCCCACAGAAATGGAATGGGGAAAAAACACTTTGGGTCCCAAAAAGTAACTTGTGGCTTCCACATACAGATGGGAAAAAGACGGATTTATAGTAAAACTTGAGTTGACAGATAAAGATAAGAAAAACATCAGAGAAAGGAAGGAAGAAAGATCTAAAAAAAAAAGTGAAAGGATGCATACCGAGTCAAAGGAAAGAGCAAATAAAAAAGACAAAGAAAGAATTAATGGAAGAGAAAAAAATAGTGAAAGAATGAACACATGATGAATTAAAAAGAGAGGACCGAAACAAGAAAAGAAATGACCAAGTTTTTGTGAGTTTGAAAGAGGAGGTAGCAAGAGGAGGAGGGAATTTTTTTTAAAAAGGGAGAGGAGTAGAAAAATACAGTTGAAAGAAAGAGCAAACGTGGATTTTAAGAGCTGGAAAGAGAAAAGTGGGTGGAAGGAAAACATTGAGAGTAAACACAGTAAAGGAAAGAACGGAGTGAGATAGGTAAAACTGACCCTCCCAAATAAAGATGGCAGCTAAGAATATATTTAATTGGCTCCCCCACATCCTCAAACAGAAGCCAGACTGTGGAACAGCAGGGGGCACTGCAGAACAGAAGGAGGTGCATTAGTAGAGTTGTATGCGAACCCCAATACAGCAATAGTGGGGTACTTCCCATCAGGATTGGGGGTTTAGACAGAGCTGTGTCCTAGCCCAGTGCTGGAATAATAGAAAGGCAGTGGGTGAGGAATGAGAAACGGAGTGCTGTGTAATTCCTGGTATTGGAAAAATGGGGCGCTGCAGGTTAGGGTTGAGGTGCACTGACAGAGTTGTATGTGGGCTGCAATACTGGAATAGTAACTGGCACAGAGGGTCAGAAGTGAGATATGTTAATAGAGCTTTGTGTGGAACTTATTATTGACGTGCCAGTTTTGCCAAGTTTTAGCCTGGAGGTGCCCTGGTGAAGCTGCGAGTGGGGCCCAGCATGGGAGTGGCTTTACCTCTGAAGCACAGAAGCGAGAAGTCCCTGAGAAAAAGTGTGCACTGAATGTTAGAATTGATGGATTCTGGCAAAGCTGTGATGGTTCCCATCAACAGTGGCGTTGAATGTTAGACTTGAGATGCGCTGGCTGAGCTGTGTTTTGCCCTTGTGGGTCCAGTATTGGCTTGGCAGTGGGACTGAAAATTTGAATTGAGGTGCTGTAATAGAACTGTTTGTGATTGAGGTCCCAGTGTAGGAGTATAGGAAAGGAAGTGACCTTGCTGTGGTAGAACTGAGGTTCACTGATGGAGCTGCGCCCGAGGTCTGAGCAGTGGAGCAGCAGGGTGTACTGACTGGAAGAACTGAGGTGCTCTGGCAGACAGCGCCTGTGGGGTTCCTAGCACTGCCGTGGCTGAGGGGTTGGAGTGTGTGAACTGAGGTGCACTGATGGAGCTGCACCCGAGGTCCTTGTACCTGGAGCAGCTGAGTGTACTGACTGGAAGAACTGAGGTGCTCTGGCAGACAGCGCTTGTGAGGTTCCTGGCACTGGCACAGCTGAGGGCTTGGAGTGTGTGAACTGAGGTGCACTGGTGGAGCTACGCCAGAGGTCCCAGTACCTGGAGCAGCAGAGTGTACTGACTGGAAGAACTGAGGTGCTCTGGCAGACAGAATATGTGGGGGTTCCTCTCATAGTTGAGGGCTTGGAGTGTGTGAACTGAGGTGCACTGAAGAAGCTGCGAGTGGGATCCCAGTTTAGAGCAGAAGTGGGCACTGTCTCTAAGGATTAAGGAGACCTGGTAGAGCTGGGTGCCTAGGCTATAAGCAATTACAAGCGATCCTCTGCCGTTTCTTTCAGCATCCCACAGCCACACTTGGGAAAGAAAATCCAAGCCAAGGAAGTGCAGGAGCCAGTCAGCTAAGAAAGGGTACAGAGAGCCCACAAAGACCAAATGTAACCAAGATAACAGCCTGATTTATAGTCTTGTTTACAGCTAAGCTCAGAGCAAGAATGCTCTGCAAATGAAAAGGGAAGCTTCCCTGGATAGGATCAGGACAGAAAGTTAAAAAGAAAAAAAAAGTCCCCTGCAGACCAGATAAACAGGACAAAGCGTAATTATACAGTAGTTGGTCCCTGCTCCCACACAGGAGGAGAAGGGACAAAGAGGCATGACTGACAACTAGCAAGCAAGGATTTTTAAATGACACTGAAACTAACAAATGAAATAGCTGGAAGCCCACAGAAGAAGTATACTTAAATGTATACAAGAGGTCATACGCTTACACTCGACCTAACAACACAACCTTGCTTGTAGGCAAAGTTGAAGTAATGTGAAAACACCATGAAAGAATTATAGCATTGTGCATTAGGACACAGAGCTTTGTGACGCACATACAGAGGCAGTTGTCTAAGAAACTGCTTACAGGAGTCAAAGTCTTACAACATTTATTTAAAAAAAAATGTAAATCACAGAATTGGGTGACATGGAGGTCCCCCAGCAACCATGAAATAATGAGCGCCGCAAACCGATTTGAGGCACAAATGTATAGGTGGTCATTTTGACCCTGGCGGTCCGAGACCGCCAGGGCTAATAGGACGGAAGCACTGCCAACAGGCTGGTGGTGCTTCCAGCCCTATTACGACCGCGGCGGAAGCGCCGCGGTCGCATCGCCGGGGCCGGCGGTTTCCCGCCATTTTAGCCCCGGCGGTGATAATCCGCCAGGGCAGCGCTGCCCTGGGGATTATGACACCCCTACCGCCAGCCCGTTTCTGGCGGTTTGCACCGCCAGGAAGAGGCTGGCGGTAAGGGGTGTCCTGGGGCCCCTGGGGGCCCCTGCACTGCCCATGCCACTGGCATGGGCAGTGCAGTGGCATGGGCAGTGCAGGGGCCCCCTAACAGGGCCCGGCCAGCTTTTCACTGTCTGCTATGCAGACAGTGAAAAGTGCGACGGGTGCAACTGCACCCGTCGCACGGCCGCAACACTGCCGGCTCCTATGTTGGGGCCTCATCCCCGTTGGGCCGGCGGGCACAAACTTGGTTTGCGCCCGCTGGCCCAGCGGGAATGTCATAATGGGGGCCGCACAGTGGTTACCACCTGGCGGGCGGCGGTAGCCGCCCGCCAAGGTCGTGATGACCCCCATAGTGTTTTACAAACTGGCTTGTGTGGGAGTATCAGGACATCATAAAACAAAGAGTGCACAGTGCAGGAGATGGGATTATAAGAAAGGAAGAAAAAAACCTTCAGTTGTAACACTTGTACATTTCTTTGGCTGAGCAAGCTAATGAACATTTTAACATCTGAGAGTCCAGTTGTGAAACAGACTCAAAACGTCAGGCAGGTGCTTAAGGCATAGCATGTGAAGGAAAACTTGGCTGTAGCATTTAAAGGTTTGCAAAGGCAATGGTTTAGAAAAAGAGAGAGTTATCAGAAAACACTTTTGGTGGATACAGAAGCTGAATTTATTTAAAATGGTCATAAAGTATGAGGGGCATGAAGATATCAGTAGCATGTATTTAACAAAAGGCATAGGCAAAGCCAACCAGTCTCGCCTTTAATATGAGGCAGCAGACTGCCTATGCTTCTTATTTGGCTTAGTTTATGGAAAGCAACCAAAAATCTTTCCGAGATGGCTACTGGTGTGTCTGCATGCATGTGCACTGATGGGTGCTAATCTGTGAATGGTTTCTGTCCTGAAACATTCAAAGGTGCCTTCCTTGGGGGTGTTTTTGAGTGTTTTATGTGAAAAATAGCATTTAAAGTTGCCTGTCCACCGATATTCTGTTTACCAATGCAGGCGGGGCAAATAGAGCGAGGCGAGTGGGAGAGCACCAGATACGCAGGATTGGTGTGAAGCAGAGAGACACAAGGATTGCAGCGAGAGAAGTTGTCAAAGAAGGGCACAGTGTGGAAGGCGCTGGATAGAAAATACCCCAAAAGTGTTAGAATGCAAGGAATTCACAGAAGTGTATAGAAACGGCAGCTTGAATGGGATGAAAGCCCATCACTTGTGTGTTGATTTAAGAATCAACAATGGCTAAAGCCAGTGGATGTAAGAGAAACAAGACAAAAGACCAATGGTTTGCAGTGAGCTGACCCACACTTTGTATATGTTAAGGTGATAGCTACAATATGTCTGTAAATTGACAAACAGCTAAACCTGTATGTAGGCGAGACCTAAAAAGAGCCCATGATGTAGTAAGAAGAAAAAGGAAATCAACAACATTTGATGTAACAAATCGCAAGGGCTGACAACACATCACATACCATAGAAAGCAATAGATGTAGGCAGTAGGCGTGCCTGCAAATAGACAGTAGTCAGTAACCCATGGAAGCTGATCATTGTTAGTAAAGGATCATGTGGTTTAGTAGAAAGGCTAGCGTAGAAATTACTGTTGTGTTGTTTAGTAATTGTTCAGATTCAGTGGCTGGCTAGACCCTGTTGTGGTTCTTTACAATTCATTTTGTATATTGAGTTGTGTACTGAAGGACCTTTCCATTATTTTTTTATCATCTGCTTGGCCTAGTTGATTATATTGCTTTGATGCAATGTTGTGTGCACATGGATGCAGTAAATTTAAAAATGTTTCTCAAATAGCATTCCATACCACACCTCTGTCATTTCTAAGCATTTTAAATACCAGATTTTGCTATTAATCTATTTACAATACCCATTTTAACCACCTCGCTATGTATGTACTGCAGACTTACCCAAAAGGTGGTGTAGCACAATACATGGTGAAAGGGATACTACATTCAGTAAGTGACTAAAGGGAAGCTGGATTTTGAGAGTGGAAGTGGACGGTTACTTTGTTGTGATGTTGTGTTCTTTAAAATGGTGTGCCTTCAGCTCTTTCTTAAATTGGAGCAGGGTTGGGCCTTATCAGCCTGGTCAGCCAGATTGGCTGGGACACCAGTCATAAAGGATTTGTAGATGATTTGGTTGGTTTTTAAAATGTTGTGGGCAATCTAAAGAAGTCAGTGGTGTTCCACAAGCATGAGGATGATGTTGTCCTGTATCTTCATGCTCTTTGTGAGTGGTGCTGCAGCACTTGACATGCCCTTAACCGGTTGGATGCCTGGGACGAGCTGGTCTCAGTTACTGTGTGCTGAGGATGAGACCAGCTTGTCCTGCACCCAGCCTACGGGATGAAAGGGGAATCACTTCCCCTTCCATCCCTGACCCCCCCACCCCCAGGTCAGCTTCCAGCGCGATTGGAAGAGAAATGCAAGAATTTTTCTTCTGATCGGGGTTGGGAGTGGACAGAGAGACACGAAGGGAAAGGCCCTTCCTTTCATGTCTTTCTAAGCATTTCTGCAGCCCGATCGTAAAGCGACACCAAGGATTTTTTTTTCTAATATAAACAAAGGGGATCAACCCCTTGTGCAAGGGTCGCTCCCTTGGAGGGCATTTTTAAGACCTTTACTACCCCCCCCCCAGGGGGCAGATAGGCCTATTTTATTTAGGCCGATCTGCCCTGGGGGGCGGGTGGGGTGGCGAGGGAGGGAGGGCAGAAGTCACTAGACACCAGGGATCTTTCTTTTTTTTTTACATAGGCGTGACCCCTTAGGCAAGGTTCGCTCCCTTGGGGGGGCAAATAGTTTTTGGGCATTTCTGCCCCCCTTGGGGGTAGATCAGCTTATTTGTATTAGGCCAGTCTGCCCCTAAGTGGGGCAGAAACAACTAGACACCAGGGATTATTTTTTGCTTCAATTTCACGCAAGAGGAGCGACCCCTTAGGCAAGGGTCGCTCCCTTGGGGGACAAATTTATTTTGGGCCATTTCTGCCCCCCTTGGGGGCACATCAACCTATTTTAATTAAGCCGATCTGCCCCCAAGGGGGAGAGCAAAGGGGGGGGGGGGCAGAAACCACTAGGCACCAGGGATTTTGTTTTATTTTTTTTACAGGTGGGGAGCGACCCCTTAGGCAAGGGTCGCTCCCCTGGGGGGCAAATTTATTTTAGGCCATTCCTGCCCCCCTTGGGGCAGAAACCACTTAGATGCCAGGTACTGGTGTGTGTATTTTGTTTGGGGGGCAGCCCCTTGGGCAAGGGTCACTTCCTATGGAGGCACATTACTGTTTGCCATTTTTGTCCCGCTTTGGGGCAGATTGAACTACTTTTGTAAGGCCCATCTGCCCCCAGGGGACAGAAAGCCCACCAGACTCCAGGGAAGACTTTTTTTTTCTTCAAAAAATGAGGGTGGGTTATGGCCATATCCCCACCCCAAATAAATGGGGACAACGTTGTTCTGCCTACCGGTGGGCAGATGAGGCAATTTCCCCCGATCCACTCCCTGGGGAGCAGAAAGCCCACTAGATGCCAATGAATTAAAAAAAAAAAAAGTGGGGTGTTGGCTACCAACCAGTATGGGCTTGGTTATACCCCCACCCCAACTGAAGGGGGTCATAGTCTTTCAGCTCTCCCCTGCACACTCAAAGGTCTTATCCCAACGGCAAGCAAGATTACATTTGATTATTTTGGGTGTTGGTTTTACATTTGGGCCATAAGAGCTTGTCTAACTTTCAAAATCGTCCCACTTGGAATGGTGAGGGCTGCACTTTTTGGACTTTTGGACACTACCATGTAGAAAAATCTACGAGACCTAGATACATCTGAAAACTAAACATCTGGTGAGTCCAGGGTTGTGTGCTTCACATGCACCTACACCATTTTCTTACCCACAATGCCCTGCAAACCTCCAACTTTGCTTGAAATCACACATTTTCCCCACATTTTTGTGATGGAACCTTCCGGAATCTGCAGGAATCCACAAAATTCCTACCACTCAGCATTGTTGCATCTATACTGATAGAAATTCTGCCCCACTTGTCAGCCTAAAAACATTTTTTTTCAAACTGCCCTTTTGGACCCTCTTTGGTTCCACCTCAGTTTCAACATGTTTTTGGCTCTTTCTTGTCACATACACTTGGCCCACCTACACAAGTGAAGTATCATTTTTATCGGGAGACTGAGGGGAACGTTGGGTGATAAGAAATTTTTGCCGGTGCGGTGATCCTACACAGAAATGTGGGAAAAATACGATTTTTTAGCTAAATTTGAGGCTTGCTGAGGATTCTGGGTAAGAAAACACTGGGGGATCCACGCAAGTCACACCTCGCTGCACTCCTTCGGGTGTCTAGTTTCCAGAAATGTCCGGGTTGGGTAGATTTCCCTAGATGGCTGCTGAGCCCAGAACCAAAAACGCAGGTCCCCCCTCCCCCATCCCACAAAAACAGGTAGTTTTGTATTTGATAATTTTGATGTGTCTATGTAGTGTTTTGTGGCATTTCCTGTTCGGGCACTAGGCCTACCCACACAGATGAGGTACCATTTTTATTGGGAGATGTTGGGGAATGCTGGGTAGAAGGGAGTTTGTGGCTCCTCTTAGATTCCAGACCTTTGCAGCATTGAAATGTAAGGAAAAAGTGTTTTTTTTGCCAAATTTTGAGGTTTGCTAAGGATTCTGGTTAACAGAACTTGGTGAGAGTGCCACAAGTTACCCCATCCTGGATTCCCCTAGGTGTCTCGTTTTCAGAAAGTCCAGGTGTGCAAGGCATTCCCCCCCCCACCCCCAAAAAAAGGGGAGATTTCAATGTAAAAATTTGATGTTTCTAGGTTGTGTTTCCTGTCGTTGGCATTAGGCCTACCCACACAAGTGAAGGTACCATTTTTGTCGGGAGACTTGGGGGAACACAGAATAGAAGAACAAGTGTTATTGCCCCTTATCTTTCTCTACATTTTTTCCTTTGGAATGTAAGACAGTGTGTGAAAAAGACGTCTATTTGAGAAATGCTCTGTAATTCACATGCTAGTATGGGGACCCCGGAATTCAGAGATGGGCAGATAACCACTGCTTCTCAACACCTTATCTTGTGCCTATTTTGGAAATACAAATGTTTCTGTGATACCTATTTTTCATTCTTTATATTTCACCAAATGAATTGCTGTATACCTGGTATACAATGAAATCCCATTGCAGGGTGCAGCTCATTTATTGACTTTGTGTACCTAGGGTTCTTGTTGAACCTACAAGCCCTATATATCCCTGCAACCAGAAGAGTCCCTCAGACGTAACAATATATTGCTTTTAAAAATCTGCCATAGATGAAAAAAGTTATAGAAGAAAACGTGGCCAGAAATGGCTCTTATTTTCACCTCAGTTTCAATATTTTTTTATTTTAGCTGTTACTTTCTGTAGGGTAACCTTGAAGGATCTACACAAATGACCCCTTGCTGAATTCAGAATTTTCTCTACTTTTCAGAAATGTTTAGCTATCCAGGATCCAGCATTGGCTTCACACCTGTTTCTGTCACTAACTGGAAGGAGGCTGAAAGCACAAAAAATAGTAAAATGGGGTATATCACAGTAAAATGCCAAAATTGTGTTGAAAAATGTGGTTTTCTGATTGAAGTCTGCCTGGTCCTGAAAGCTGGGAAGATGGTGATTATAGCACTGCAAACCCTTTGTTGATGCTATTTTCAGGGATAAAAATACAAGCTTTCTTCTGCATACCTTTTTCCCCATTTTTTTTAAATGTATTTTGGCTAATTTCTTGGTCTCCTCCAGGGGAACCAACAAACTCTGGGTACCTATAGAATCCCTAGCTGGCGTGGGTAGCTTATGTGAACTTAAAAAATTATAAGGGCCTAAGTGCGAACTACCCCAAATAGCCAAAAAAACAGGCTTGACACCTGAGGGGGGGGGAAGAGGCCTGGCAGCAAAAGGGTTAAGGGGGGGGGGGGCATGTGTACCTAAGAGGCCGCGGAGCACGGAATTTTTTCCACCCAGATGCAAGAGTTCAAAAGCTTGGACAGAAATATCGGAAATTACTTTCTGGGAGGAAGGTTTCATTTTTTTTACCTTTTGTCACCCGAAACAAATGAAAGTTAACTCTGATGATTAGAGAGGATTTGTCACCAAAGAACAAAACACAAATTAACCTAATAGTCAAAGCTCGTGCCCAGTGTCAGGCCAAATAGTTGTAAACCTTAATTTTCACCATCAAATGCATACCAGCGTGGTCCGGGCATCTGTGACTTCCATCTTGCAGTGTCCAACCACCACCAGACCACTCATAAGCAGGCCGGAATTTTTTTGGTCCTCCATTTTGCTTTGTGAGCATACTACACTGGGTGTGGCTGGTACCAGCCAGTACTTGGGGGTGAAACAATAGACATTCCCACCTAATGCTCCTGTGCTGCGGCAGCGGGACAAAATGACCATTCAACAAGGAAAAGATGCATTTTACTTTTTTTTTTTTTAACCCGCAAGGCCGAGAGGTACCTGTTGTATAATTAGGCCATTGGCCTGGATTTTTTTATTATTCAGAGTTATGGTCTGTGTGTTCACACTTAATAAGAGTGAGACTGGGAACTTGCATTTCAACCCTTCTCCAGATTCCCGCTAACAACGTAATAAGATAGTAAATTGGTTGATGTGTTTTTCTGTCCACCATTCACCGAATTCTTGTTTTTGTTTGGTTCCTATTATGCTGCTCCTTTGCGGGGAAAGTCAGTTAAAATCTCGAATATTTAATACACGCCGCTAATTCTGGTTAGAAAATCTTCAAAAATCCACTGAACATGTTTATTAGGCCGTTGTTGCCCAACATGGTGGTGTAAAAGTGTCGTAGTTGTGTGGTATATTTACTAGCAGATATGATTAAATGCGTGTTTGTTAAAAAAAAAAAAAAAAAAAAAAAATACGGCCGTAGCTGGTATTTCTTAAGGAAGAAAAATATTAAGGTAGTCGTGTGCGTCTATTTTGGGACCACAGAGGTCCCTTCAATAAAAGTGGCAGCAGCTAATTCAGTGTTAATACCTATTCTAGCTACTTTTACATCCCTAAGCTGTGTGGTGTGTAAAGTTAGCGCCCTAAACGTCTCTGTATTTCTTTTGTGGGTGAAATAGTGGCAGGCGTCTCCCACAGCATCTAGTCTTTCTTTATCAGCAAATCTAAATAAGACCATAAACTTTATATGCTGTTATGGTCCCTGTACTCTTCAGAGCCCACAAATTGTTGGTCCATTGTCTAATCAGTGCTTTAACTGGGCCGGTACTGTCCGGTACTGAGTATCGGCAGGCACTTTTTTATTTTGAGAGGGAGAGTACCTGCACGTTTCAAGATGAACGTAATACTTTTAATTGCTGTACTTGCACTTTGGGGTATTTCTGCTGTTCTTCGTAAGCCAGAGCTTCTAGAATCCCACACCAGTTTACAATGTGGAGGTAAAACAAAAACAGAGTCTGCTTTCTATTAAACAACTTACCAATGTTCCCTTTCTTGTTTGTATTTTTTTTAGCTCTGCACTCGCAAGTACAGTAAATGGGAAATACAGTTTGTGGTAAGCGAAGTGATGCACACACCCAGTGATGGGAGCCACAATATGCCAGTGACAGTGCTGGATGTGTGAATCTGTGCTTAGTAACTAGCAGTAGATCCCTGTAGACTCGATAGGCTTGCTTAATCGGACAGGCGGCTTTTGCTGTAGGTTAACTTATTAGTTTTTCATTTGCTGTGTAGTAGCCTTAAATAGCATATATTTGCCTATTTGTAATGGGCAGACGAGAACGGTTAGTGAAGTGTGCATCTAGGACTTCTCTGGGAGTCTCACTCCAAGTGGAGCATGCAGGATACCACATATACTTAGTTGTGTGGGCCCTTGAAGCTGCAGGTAGGATCGTCAGCTAAAGGGCGTTCCCTTTTACACTGCTGAGGTTCATGAAATTGAGTACCCTAGAATTTTACCGTCCCTCCGCAATGTGTTGTATATCAACAGGGCTACTCCTGAGAGAGGTGTGGCCTGGGGCGAGATAGTGTGTTCTATCTTGATTCCTTTTCAGGCTGGAGAAGACCACCAGCCTGATGAATCTCTCACTTGAAGAAATGCCAGGGAGACCAAAAAAACATTGTGCAGAAACAACAGTGGTTAATGCCTAACATTCGCACATCTGTACAAATAGTAATGTTTGATTGGTAGATCCAAAGAGTCCTAGATTGGTGCTGAACCTGGTAGTGATACCCAACCACCAAGGGTATTAGATGCACTAGATCAGAGAAAGAACAAAAAACTTCCTTTGAACTGTGCTGGAAAGGTAATTTTCAGAAAAAGAAACCATGGCACTCCTGAAAGCAGTCTGAAAAAGTGTAATCCAAAGTGAAAAAAAGAGTCCGAGATTCAAACAGGTCGTTTTCACAAATAGTTGGACTTTGATTCCTTGTGTCAACGGAGTATATGCATTATCCAGAATACAGCCAACACGTGTTTCGTCCAAGGGACTTTTTCAAGGCGAATAAGTACAAAACGCGAAATTCCCCAAAAAGCATTCTCAGGAAAAAAAAATGATGCATTTTGTCAAACTTGTGCAGGGCCCACTATCGAATTCTATCTATGAATTGGAAGAAAACGTTGAGCGTATTTAATAATTATGAAATATTATGGATTTATAGATTTTTTTTTTTTAACAAAACATTAGGAGTAAGTCAGAGTAAGCAAAGAACACTGGATTGCAGCAGGAAAGACGAACTGGTCAGTAGACTCCACCGTGGTCAGAGGAAGAGAGCAAATAGGTTAGGAACAAGGCCAATGGACCAAAGGCAAGGCAGAGTGAAAAGAACGAGAGGCCAGATGGGAAAGCATTAAAAAAATTGAGGCGTAAGGAGAAAAGGTTGGGGGGAGATGATTTCAAAACAAGCATTGGCAAAGACAGTCAGTCTGGCCTTGGCAGGCTGGTGTCCTGGGTATTTCTGTTTTTTTATCTTTTTATTGCTGGCATATGCAACCGAAAATATAAAAATAAACGAGCTGCCATTTAAACATGGCCACGGTGTGCTTGAATAATTATAACTTTAAAAAACATTCACTGATGCAGCTATTTTACTAGGTCTGTTTAAAAAAATAAAAAAAGCATTTCAGTTGCACCATGCATTTTATTCTTTTTTTCGTTTTCTTTGAAGGTCAGAATAAATCACCACCTAACCAACCAGCAACAATGTTACAATGTCGCTTAAAGACTTTTTAACATAAAGCTATTCTGATTCATGCTTTTTGAAAGTTTATCACTGAAAAGAAGGGAACTGGTTCTAAGCCGGTATGAACAATGTGCACAGGCTCTCTACCCTCACCTAAAGTGAGCCGATGGGTAAAGTGAGTTGCTCCACTGCCCTCTGCTATTTGCTGTGGTGGGCAGAATCAAATTGTGAATGACTATTTATTAACAAGTGGATGATGCCCGATGACTAGAAGCCCTCACTATGTATTTTATGTATGATTTTTTTGGGATAAACAATAGTTTGGTGAGACAACTAAAGCTGCCTCACAAGTCAGTTTTAAAAACAGTAGGACAAGGCAAGTTGGGTATGAATGGTCTTCCATTTTTAAAAGGGATTGAAGAAGGGGCCAAGGCAAGGAGGAGGTGGTAGAAGCAGAATAAAGGAAGAGGAGGACGAAACAAAATAAAATAAAAAATAGGAGGGTTTTTGGTGTCTTCCATATTTAAGTGGAATATAAGAAACAATGAATTCTGGCATGCTTGCAGAAGATTAGCCAGCATTCTTAACAAAGACCGGAAAAGGAAGTAACACCTTGCTATATTATGCCAGGCCATCACAGAAGCTTTTTAGATATAAAATAGTCTCTTCTGTATTCCAGTGGAAGGCAGAATAATACATCAGGCAGCCAGTCGCATGAGCTGAAAGAGTGATATCCCTGTGGGGGGAGCCAAAGCCTACTCTGTGTATATTTTAAATAATTTGCAACAGTACAATGGGACAGATGGCTGAGCAATTGAGCAAGACCTAAAAAAAAGGTAAACGTATATCTGCATATATTCTCAGGCTTTCTAACAGCCAAGTTCCAAGTAAAAGTCTACATTTAACCCTTACTCGGTGTAGAATCGGGAACAAACAAACTGATTTGTTTGCCTGCATAACCACTAACCTGTCACATGATCAATGTTGGTATTATTGCTCATTCTCACGTTTTAAAACATTGCTTTCAAGAGTTTCCTGCTTAATGTATGTGTTGTAAACAAGCCTGTGCAGAGTTTAATGGCATTATAATTGAGGAAATGGGGGAGAAGCTAATTGCAAGCACTTAAAAAAAATATCTGGTGTAATTTTTCTTCTTTATTGCTTTTCACCCTTATTGATCCTGAGTTTTCTGATGCTAATGCAGACCGGCATTGGCTACATACGGTAAGTCTTGATGTTGTCATCCCCAGAGTCTGCTTTCTAGTAAGGCTTTTACACAATGGGATCCTCGAATGGCAGACACCAGTGGCCCTACAAAGCGAGGAAGAACCAGTGCCTTTGTTTCACAGCCTTTCGGCACTCTGTTTACTGGTATTTCAGATTGCTGCAAGAGGTGGGACAGCTACAGCTTAGACAACCAGGGCAACACAAAAACCAGTGTGTCCCTACATCGATCACTACACTCCAAACGCTTCCGGTCTGGTTCAGATACTGGCGGAAGTGGTTTGTGCCGAAAAAGTGGGAGTAAAGTCCTTGGGTTGAGGGATTCAAGATTTGAGGTCTAGTTCCTCAGAAGCATACCATCCTCTGTTCTTCGCTATGTGCAGTGGGTATACTTCTGACATTAGTAGAAAGGTCATTGGGTGTGTCTGGGCCACAATTAAAGTTGTACCACTTTGAATCTTAGACTGCTGCTGGCAATACTAATACTCGATAAAATGGTGAAGGAGAGAGCAGTTGTTGATGTGCTCATGATGTACCTCTATCTGGGACCAGGCCCGTGCTCTCATTGGATGCTGTTTACACAAGAGCCACATGCTCCTAGACGGTTTGTGTACTCTTGGTTGCTACAATTATGTTGCTTACCATTGGTATCAGTCATTGAACATGGCTGCTTCCTGTATAGGCATGTTCGGCTGATACAGCAACCTCGTTAGCTGCATTTCCTTACGCCCCTATGCACTCTGCCAGAGTTTTGTAGTTTTTCATCCTACAACAGACACAGAAGAAGGCAGTGGTACCTGGAATAGCCTTGGAATCCACCGCATGGACTGCACAGGCTCTGTTTCAGGGCAGACAGATAGAATGCAGTCACCGCAGTAAGGAGTTGTTCCCGAAACCCAAAGGGGTAGTGAGTCAGTTGGGCAAGGTTTGTTAATTTTGCAGTGCCCATTTGTTTCCATTGTGTTTCTACTGGTACGCTGCACCAAAACTACTCCTTCTGGTGAGCAGTCTCAAACGTTGTTCTCTTTAACTGCATATGCATCTTGACTTATGCCCCTCTTATGTTGTGGTATTTTATGGCGACCAGTGCTTGGTGTCTCCTACATGCTAGATAACAGTCTGCTTTGTCACCATCTCCCGTTCCATCATCCGCTACGTACTATGTTGCAGATCTCCTCAGCAGAGGCAGTCCAGTGCATGCTTATAGGCAGTACAGATGCCACTACGCTGTACCCATCTGCCCCTAAGTGGGTTTGAACCTCGAATTACATGCAAGAAGTGCTACCATCTTCTGTCCAGCGATAGGTTCATATTTGAGTGGTTTTTAGGGTGCTTTTCTTGTGATGTGGATTACACTAATGCCCCGAATAGCACCTCTGAAATTGTCAACTTCTGGGTCCACATTTTTTTTTTTAATAGTAGGGTTCTTATTTTAGTGGTAATGACTACGTGTTTCCACATTCTATGAGAATAAGATAGTTGGGCAACCAAATATTCGGCTGATCATTTGTTTAATTTGTGTGGCCTCACAAATATAGTATCCGCATGGAGGTGAAGATAGGCGCTTTGCCCACGTACTAACAATAGGTAATAATATACAAGTGGACAAGAAACAGCAAAAAACGAACAGAGAGCAATGTGAGAAAACAAAAAGCAAATCAGTTCACAAATGACTCTTTATTGTAGTAATGGGGCAGATAGGCTTCCTTCATTGAGCGTCACACGTGCCCAAAGAATGTGCCTGGTCTGAGAGTCTATGTAGAGTTTGAGTGATAACTCTGTGTGCCAAGCCGGAGCATGGTGAGGAACTATAAGGGGGCTGAAGTGCCACTCCTGATGCCTCTTTGTACCCCCCCCCTCTCCTCCATAGGCCCCACCACTACCACCCCGGCTCACTTTGAGTCCCAGCTTCTGTGGAGATGCACCTGGAATTACGCAACCTCCTGCGAACGTGCCTGTTGTGCAGGGACAAGGTTAGAGGACCCCAGTTGTGGGCCATTAATTGTAAGGCTTGAGTTGCTTGGAGGAGAATAGGAGCGGCACCAATCCGCAGACTTGCGCCTGGCAGCCAGTTGAAATGACAAGAGTAGGCCACAACAGGGAAAATTTAGTGGGTCTGAAGATGCAACTAGGGTAGGCTCAAAGGGAGCTGGAACAAGGCTGACTTACATATTTCTGGTAGTTGCCAGCAGCTGAGATTAAATCAAGCATGCTTCCCATCATATGTTTGCCTTTGCTGATGTCTGCATCAGTTTTGAGACCTACTGTGACATCATTCACTAGATGACTGCTTTAAGGCAACGGATGCTTTGAAAAAGCCCGACTGATCTCATCCCAGCGTGCACAACTTTTGAATCCCTTGTGTAAGAGTAGGAAGTGCGGTGCAATGTGGAGTCCTGGATATTTACTTCCGCGTCTGTCTCATACGTGGAGGCAGAGCGCCCTATGTGGAAGGCTTCCCGTCTCCATGTAGACTAGGACCCTCCGACACAACAGTGCCGTAGGATGTTTGACATCGGTGTTTTGCATTTCGCCAGATTGAGGACAGACCCACGGACAGCTAGTTCCAGAAGCGTATATCCCTAGAGCCTTAGCAGCACTGCGATCTCCATGGCATCACGGGCCATGCGCCGGCGCTGTATTGTCGAGGGCTCAAACACAGCGGTCCTTACCCAGGGAAAGGCGCCACAATAGCCCCATTCACTGGCCGCACTTGATCCAGGCAGCAGTGGCTGCTTGATCCCCGGTGCCGGGGAGGACCCCATTCTTCCCTCCTCCTTGAATGTTTCGACGTTCGTTTCCATAGGCTGCCTTCTCGTGGACATCTGTAGCTAGGCGACGGGATGTTGCCAGGGCAACGAGGCTCCATAGATGTACGGTGCCTTTAGGATCGCTGCGCCTGCACCCAAGCACATTCAGGTTATTTTTGCTAGCAACATAAAGGTGCATTAGCTTCCATCGAGTGCTGAAGGGAAGGACGGACATCTTGTTTTCCTTCCGACTCTGTTCACTCAAGTGTCTTGTGCCGCGCAGGCAGAATTTCAGCTCAAATGAAAGATAGCCTGCTCCAGGGGGATTGTGAAAATAAACCATCGCGTTACAGAGTCGATGGTGTTGTAGTTAAGCAGGCACGCAGATATCAGAGAGAAGTGCGGAAACACTACTCGGCTGCGTATCGAAGGCAGAACGTAGGAAATAGCAAGATGTCTGTTTTTTTTTCACTGCGAATATTTACAATATGCCTATTTTTCGGTGCAGCGTTTGTCAAGTGCATCCATCCAGTTTAAAAGTGAAGTTAATAAAGAAGAGATAGCACTACCGTATAATTACCCAATTCCGTTACAAATTATTGGATGTATGATACTCGTGTAGCTTGGGGGTCTAAGTCTATTTTGTGTCTTCAACGATTAAGCACATACGATTTGCAATGTGTTCAGATACTTTCGTGAAGAACACACTGAAGCTGGCAAATTGTGAACCTTTTTGGCCACTCAGAAGAGGTTGAAATCCTAATGAGACTAAAGTTAAGGCACGCACGCGGGGAAGGGTCCTTGTATTCTTTTTATCTAAGCTATAATCTGACAGCATGCAATACCATATCCACATAAATTCGGCGCCCGATTTGACTCTTATGATAACCACGCTGTATTTTCTGCAAAACTGTTATGATCACAGTGGATCACTTACGGAAGGTTCTCCACTAATTTCATTACCAGAAGGCATTTTTTACCTGTTTGTGTATTTTTCTTGGGGCTTAGTTTTGCATAGCTGTTTTCTTTCTCAGGAGTGGGAAGCCAAGTTTAAAGAGACAGCTCGGTCTGTGGAGTCCAGCAAGAGATCCCAAAGATGACTATTTACCTAGTAGGTGAGATGGTTGCCTCCCTGTAAAAGTAGAAGACTCTGGTTGGGCTACTCCCAGCGTCTTGTTCAACATGGCAACCGTACTGCGATTGGCTGTGTGGCTAGGCCTGCCCGCCCCTCCAAGAGATGCTGCTGGAATATGAATGGATGGTAGGCCTCGCACCAGCGCTGTTACCATGGCAGACGTGCTTCCTTGGAATGCTCCGTTTGTGCAGCTTTTCAGCAGGCTGGCGATTTTTATTTATTTGATACCATACATGCAATGCCAGACACAAATCAAGCCTCAAGCAGTTTCTCCCAAATTATAGCAGAGATTATGTGCATTATTGTGCTTGTTCCGTACCTGAAGTTATGTCTTTCATAGCGTTTCAGCCAGATGCTCAAAAAATGCACCCCTCAGACTAAGAGTTAATAGTGGCGCTTCAGGGACCTCAGAGGACCTTTAGAAATGTCACATCTATTGGAGCTAACCTCTATGCACTGAATTGTGGTATGCATAGTGTGGGCCTGTTACATTGTGACAGTGAGCTCTTTGGACTACGAGATGACACGTCTGTGACTCATAAGAAATGAGTCCTGGATGATTTACCAACCCCGTGATCTCACGTAGCTGCACTCTCTATCATCTTTCTTCAGGTAAGGGTCACACCTATGTTGCTAGTAGGCCCTCTGCAAGGAGTCTGTAGCATATCGGCTAGTTATAGAACTACATTAATAACGATGTGTGTTTTATATAGGGCTTACGCTCGGAGGCTTTAATCTTCGAGGCACTATAAATCGTAGCAATCCCCATTACCCCACCACATTTGTACTATTTGCATTTTCCTTGGATGGGTGAAGAGTTGGTTGGAGCTGCTGGAATTAGATCCTGTGACTTACTGGGTGTGCACACAGGCATCTAATTAGCAGGCACTCAACCAACTGATCCGTCTTGCTGGCTGATGCTCAGAAGAAAATCAAGAGGTAGAAAAGGATCTTTTCTCTGCTTGTTCCTTATGGCAGTTGTTCTCAGTGCCTCCTACACGGGTGCACAGAGTGCTAATTGCATGTAAATGAGGTTGAGTCTCAGAAGTGACTTATGAGGATTACATTATTCTAAGTAGTATGTTTTGCATGGAGTCCGCAGGAGGACTGTGTATAATTACCACCTTGCTGATTGCTTCTGCACCCAGATTGTCAGCTGCAGCCCTACTGACTATTCATATCTACATACATATGAGCCACGAACGTTACAGTGAAAAGCGTGCTGCGAAGCCACACACTAGCGGTAGAACATGGCACCAATGTTAATATCAAATCACCATAAACTGCCTTTTTAGTAGTTGTTGCATATTTTCAGAGTTGAAAGTGCTGCACTGTTGGACATTTATTTTTGCAGCTATTCTTGACGCTGAACACAAGCAGCTGTTCCTTTTGCACCACAACAGATGTTCAGCAGCGCTGTGCTTTATTCAGCCTGTCTCTCTCGTGCTTTTGAGAGGAACTGTCTTCAGGTCTCTGCCCAGTGACCCGTTAAAATTGTTCCTATAGCAGGTGTAACTACACAGCTGCTAAAATACATCTGTGTAAAACTGAAACAATCAAGAAAAGAAAAAGAGCCCTGGGGCTACATACAATGAAAAATATCTCAGAAGGGACGTACTGTTTTGAAATGTTTATTGTCTCATGACACTATTAATCATTTTCATAAAATGCTGCAGCAAAAAGTCCTTGCCTGCCTATAGCCGGCAAGGTTTGTAGTTTTTTTTAAAGGAGCATCTTCATAGGCAAAGTTGATATTTCGCTCTTACAACTGCAATTATCCAGGGCCATCGTCAGGACAAATCATGGTGTGGGTATCAATCCAATAGGCTTCATGAAAGCAAACAAAAATGATTAAATTAATGAACACTAAAACTGAAACAATCGACACGTGGAACTGGCATCCTCGAACTTTTCACTGATGAAAACTGCAAAATAGGCATCTTCCTGCCTAGCTACAAAATTATGGAACTCTTACGCGGGCCACTTTAGGCAAAATAGGGACCATATTACTTTCCAAAATGACTTGAAAACACATTCTTTAGACTTTACCTTCCTGATTCCCCCTTTTGAGATAATTTCCCTTTGCAGAACTGCTCATCTTCAAACGTTTTAGACAGCTCTATTGAAAAACGTTAATTAGAGAAATACAATTAACATGTCTCAGTTTAAGGTAGCAGCTCAAGTTTGAGAGTGTTGAGACACTACTAATTCTATTTTCAACTTTACTAAGTTGATTATTATAAATTATTAATAAGACCCTTCCTCCTGACTCTACTATGGCTTGACTCCCAGATGGAGGATCTCTAATCTGGACAAATGATAAAATGTGTAAAGTTCTACACATCATGCAGCTACCACCCCTTGAGACCTATTGGCTTTGCCTAGGCCTTTTGTTCATGCTGTACATTGGCAAACATGCAGATCCTGTACAACATATATAAAAGGTTAAAAAAAAAAGCATGTCATATTTTTAGGGGTGTGCATAAGTCGTCATGTAAGCATGTGACGTGGACGCCATTTTTTTGTATTCACCTATTCAAGATGGATAGGTAAATTAATGAAAAAAAGCATGAAAAGGAAGTAGCTCAAAAATGCTTTTCTTTAGAAAGTGGAAGGTCCAGCAGCAATTTGCTGCATGGTCCGCTCAAAAAAGTGAACATGCATACTAGTGGCAGTCGCCATTATGTAGTTCTAGTTAAGACCATTTTTTCCATAGGTGGATAGTTTTTTTTGTTTTGCCAATAAAATGCAGGGAGAATATATATTCTAATAGCAGTTGCCACTAGGTAGTTATAGTTAGGACCATTTTTACCATTGGCGGAGCGTTTTTTGTTTTTCCAATAACTTTGGCACCGTTAGATGAATCTTTGCAGAATTTTCAAATTGTACACTTTGGTATGTTCAGCTGCTGTCTTCGGCCTCCTAGGGCTTCTATAAGTCCCCGGGACCCCCACCTTCCGGGGTCAGTCACAATGTAAAATGCAGGGGGACTATGGGCTCCCCAGAGCCCCAGGGACAGCCACCTCCCAGAGACAAATATTCAGTTGTGTGCAGGGACCCTATGCCCCCCCTCCTTGGATTTAATCATTAATAATTGGGGAGGGGGGCGTGTGGCCCCACCTGCAGCCCTGGGACGACCACCTCCCTGGGGAAAAATATTTTAAGAATGTGGGGGCGCACAGACCCACGGACCACCACCTCCCTAGGGCAAAATAATGATTTAATGTGGAGGAGGCCCTATGGCCTCCCCCAGAGCCCTGAGAACCACCCCCCCACCTGAGGCAAATATTCAATTGTGTACGGGAGTTTAAGAATGCAGAGACAGCGCACCGATCCCCCACATCCCCAGGGACCGCCACCTCCATGGGGAAAAATAATGATTTAATGGTGAGGCCCAATGGCCTCCCCCAGAGACCCGGGGACCGCCACCCCCTCCAAGGCAAATATTCAGATGTGTGAGGGGGCTGCGTGTGCCCCGCAGCATCGGGGACCACCACCTCCCCAGGGCTAAATAGTTTAAGAATACAGGGGTTTGCATGGCCCTCCCACAGACGCGGGGACCACCACCTCCCCGGGGCTACAATAAAGGAATGAAGGGGGTTTGTTGCAGAGCCCCGGGGGCCACCACCTCCCTAAGGCTATTTTACATTGGAGGGGGCCCTCCTCTAGGAGCCATAGATGGCCCTGGGGACCACCACCCTCCAGGGCCAGCTTGTACCATGCCCTGGTTTGCCCCAGAGACATAGCTGTTTGCTTTGACTTGGCCCGAGCGTTAACAGCTCCCGCCAAGTCAGAGCAAACACTTATTTTTCTGCAAGTGAGAGCTATCAAACAGCTCTCACTTGCAGAAAGTGAAGTTTTCATCTGTTTCCCTGCACACAAATATGCATGCAGGGAAACAGATGAAAACGTTGCTCCCACAAACAGGGAGCTGCTATTTAAAGCAGCTCCCTGCTTGTGGGAGCAGTGGCAGCTCCCGCTGGACGCAGGGAGCCACCTAGAACCACAGGGCCTTGAGGCTCCTCCCGTGGTCCTGTCACTCTCGCTCTCTTATTATGGGATGGGAGAGAGAGAGAGAGAGAGACTGTTATTGCAATGGTTACTCGACGAAATTACTTCAAAGCGTTAAATTAGCAATATATTTGGTTTTGAACGTTGTAGTAGCGTTTTGATGGACAGCAGACCATGGACACTTCTGGCCTTAATGGTCTAGCTTTTGGACTGCCACTCAATAGGGTGAAGGTTCAAACCATTGCATCTCATGGCAGTGTGTCTGTTTATTTTCCAGTGTTTTGACAGTTAAACATTCATATTGATGTAACATTGAAGTATTTCCCCCCCTGCATTCTTTTCTCTTGTTACCTAAATCTTACTTCTCCTTTATTGAATGGCTACAACAAACATGATACTAATGATAATTAGGAAAACACTCTATAGTTTGGTCTGCTATCTTACCTCATAAAGAGGGGCCTGTATAGTCAATATTTGATTGCACACAAGACAAAAGAAGAGATCTATCACTCCTTTCTTGGTTTCTTTGAATGCTTTTGGACATGGGGCGAAAGTGACTTGGACTTCTGTGTTATCTGGGCTCGAACATTTGCAGAGTCTGGGTTCCTGACTCTACTCTCTCTGGGCTTGTGCCTCAGCTTTGTCTTTGATTTCTGTTGTCTCACCGCTTGAGCTTGTGACACTGAACTTTGCTTTATGTTCAAAATATTTTATTAAGTTTTAGTTGAATATGAAAGACATTACATAAAATGGCTCAAAAAGAGGTACATATAATTTTGCATTAATATTATAACAAAATTTATAAAACTATAAACTGTAGGTTTCTTTCACAGTAAGACTGCAAAGTACATAACTTTATTAATTATAAAAATAATGTGTGAAATTAAAAATAAATAAAAAGGGAGTAAATTAAATCATTTAAAATAAGTCTTGCTAGAGATACTAAAGTTTACCAGTATACCTATACTTAATCTAATTAACATCTTATAATTGAAGCCTATTTAGAAATGTAAAGTAATATAATCATCAATTGGCTTCCAAAATAAATGATATTCAGGATTATTGTGATCAACACCTGATAGTCAAATTGGCACCTTTTCTGGTAAAAATAAAATTGTCCTGCACCACCAGGCATGAACTGATAATAATGAGGCATTTTTCCAATTGGTAGTAATTAATTTTAAAGCTGCTGTAATTAAAAAATCTAGACGTTTGCTATTAATAACAGATAGTTTGATAGTGAGTAAAATAGATTTACAAATAGCAAAATTAAATGATAGATTATCTGTAATATTCAACATTTTCATTATGACCTTCCACACCTCTTTCCAAAACTCAACAATTTTACATTCATAAAGCATATGTCTTAATGAGCCTGTAGCCAACGTACAATTCCAGCAATTAGGATAGTTTAAATGTTTTGCATTAAAATAATCCCAAAGGAGTCCATAAGCAACTGAATAGTATGTAGGCATTAGTTTGGTAAAGAGAAACAAGTAGCCACCTAGAGACCCTATTCAACGAAATTGTTCTCCATCTATCTTGTTCTAATGATATTCTAAAAAGAAGATGCAATATTGATATTGTCCTCTTTATCGTAATTATTCAACTTATTTTTATTAAATATGAAATATCGATACAGCATGAGATGGTGAAGCAATTGTTTGAATATATAAATTAAAATCTGGGGTGACATTTTGAGGAAATTTATTTGGAAATGAATCAAGGATTGAATTACACACGTTCATATTTATAGATATCTGATGTTTGTAAACTAAATATTTGCATTAATTCATCAAAAGATAAAAAAGGCATTGTTATGGTAAATTGATTTTGAATAAAAAAATACCAACTTGAGTTCATGATTGCCAACATTTTGTGTGAGAAGCTGATTTTAACACAGGATTATACCAAAACGACTACTCAGGGGTAAGTGATATAGGGGATTGGAAACTAGAGTCTAAATCTTGCAATATTACTGTTGTAGACTTCAAAATTGTTGATCTTTTTAGCAAGGCAGTAGAGCTAGCCAAAGTGAGTAATGCAGTTAGTGGAAATGGTGACATCAAACTTTGTTCAATACGAAGCCATGGAGTAGCAAGTTGTGTATGGTGAAACCTCTGTTGGCCATAGCCATTTTTAATTTCTTATAACTTAAATGAGTACATTAGTTATTCCAAATACATTTAGAAATACTTTTGTCTATGTTCTTGTAAAACTTGAGAGGAAGTTGAATAGGTATCACAGAAATGAAGTAGAACATGTTTGGAACAATAGCCATTTTGATAGCATTTACTTTACCCAACCAAGAGAGATGTAGGGTGGAGCATTTTTAACTTTCTATGACATGAGCAAGAGTGCAGTCGCAATTTAATGTAGTCGATTGATTTATGGTGTGAGAAAATAATATGCCAACATGTTTAACTTTATCTTTCTGCCAGATTATTTCTTTGTTTGGAAGCATATCAGGGGTACAATGAATGTTTAAAGGAAAAAAATATGTTTTATTAGTGCTTAAAGTATATCCTGATATCTGAGAATAAGTGTGAATTAGATTTAGTAGCAGAGAAATGGAAGATTCAGGGTTACCCAATATATAGGAGTACATCATCAGCATAAGCTGAGGTTTTGATAGGGACATTATTTATAGTGATACCTTCCATGTCTATACAATTTTTGATGGCAATTAATAAAGGTTCAATAGCAAGATGAAAATGTAAAGGTGATAAGGGGCAACCTTGCTTGGCGCCTCGAAAAAGGAAATAAATATTTGAAATTCGGCCATTAATGAACAGTTTAGCAAATGGACCAGAATAGAGAGCTGATATCATATGAATAAACAAACTGCCAGAGTTAAATGCAGTTAAGGTATGAAAAGAATATTGCTAGTGCGCTTTCCAAAGCACCTGCTGGTATTGGTAATGATGGTCCAGTTTCAATGGCGTGGAATAATAATCTTACATTATTTACGGGGTGTCTATTTTTCATAAAACCAGATTTGTCAATATGCACGATAGTAGCAAGCACAAAGACCCACCTGGTTGCAAGAATCTTTGCATAAAATTTGCAGTCTTGATTAATTAAGGAAATGGGACAGTAATTTGAAACAGTATTGGGATCTTTGTTAGGTTTGGGGAGAACTATAATCAAAGATTCAGTAGAAGACACAGTAGTTGTACCTGTACTACTAAAGTAAGGAAATAGCTTGAGGAAATGAGGTTCAAGATGAGGAGAAAATTCCTCATAAAATGTAGCAGTAATACCATCTGGACCTGGATATTTAAGTAATTTAAGGGATTTAGTTGCCGATTATACTTCTTCTAAAGTGATCAGTAAATCTAAAACCTGAGTACGTTTGACAGGGTGTCGTAAACCTTTAATGGTAAAAAAAAAAGTTAATACCTAATATTATTCATTATTATAAAACAATGAAGACAGTAAAGAGGGCACAATCTTATAAACTGAAAGAATAAAATGTAACTCCAACTTTAAGTGAAAGGGAGAAAAGGAATGACGCAGACAAACATTCAAAAGACAACATATAAACATAAATATTACTCTTGCATCGCACACATGCATGAATGCCCTTATAAAAAATTCTGCTAAATAGGCTAGTTATAAAGACATTTTAAAGTGTCTTTTTCAAGTATTAATCTCATTCGTTTCCATGGGGAGTTGAGAATGTTGGTCTAAAAAGAGCCAAAGATTATCAGGATGCTGAAAGGACTTTGAGACACCACCTTTCCAAATTCACTTAGTAGAGAGGTTAAGAAGCCTGTATTTAAAACCACAACTCCTTAGTCTTGGCCAAAGATCAGTGAACTCTTTGCGGATCTCAACAGTCTCTTCGGCAAAGTCTTGATGGATGAACATTTTATTACCATCAACCATTAAACACGTAATCTCTCTTGCTGCCTTCCTTATCTTGACCAGGTGATGATGATGCAGAACTTTAAATATTATTTGACAAGGTTTGTTCTGACTTGGATTACGATGTGAAGGTATTCTGTGTGCCTTGTCTATCTTACATTTTTCTTGGAATTTTAGGCGTAAAAGACCAGGCAATACGTTTTCCAAATACAGCCTGCAGTTATTCCCCTCCACATCTTCAGGCATATTAAAATTTGTAAGTTGTACTGTTGATTGTGATTTTCTAAATCAAGTAATAGGCTACTCATTGACACATTTTTGGTGCAATAGGCATGATCGTATCAATTTTGGCTTTATTATCTTGAATTTTTATTGCATTGTCAGATGCCTTCAAAGAAAGACTAGCCATATTCTTGCGTTTAATCTTAATTTCAGATGCAATATTATCTGTATTAGAGCAAAACTCTTTGTATTTCATCAAGTAATGTGGACAAGAAAGGCTCATTAGAATTCACTATTTATTACTTTACTGGTGGAAGGGTTGTAGTTTGTTTACATTCATTATTCATAACGTGAACATTCTTTCCTTCTGTAGCCACGAATAAATTATATATGACAAGTTCAGCCAATTGGAAAACTAAGCAAGTGCTAATAAAAGTCCATGCAATGTAAGTCTGTGCAGCTGCTAAAACCAACTGTGGGTGTGGTCTAGGCTTCAGCCGCACCCTTTCCTCAGAGTGACTCCACCCTCCTGACAGGAAACTCTGCTGCACCTGATGTGAGACTCTGGTGAGAGTCTAGTGGTAGAAGCTCTACAACAATGCCACAACAAGTGTCAGGAATACAACAATCGAAGGGACTGGTCTTTCCAAGCTAACAGAAGTAAAATAGCGGTAAGACTAGCCTTTAAGCATTAATTGATTCACCGGTAAAGGAAGGGCGCCCTGGTGGCTCAGAGGGAGGTGGCCATCTTGATTCACGCACTTGTGTGCCTTCCATGAACTTTGCTTTTAGTTCAATACTACAGTGCACTAAGAAGCACCTCAGATAACACTAAGGGTCTTATTATGAATTCGGCGGATGGAAAAGCCTGTCCGCCGAAGTCCAGATGGGTAGGCTGCTGCCAGTGTGGAAGCCTCCCTGCTGGGCCCATTGCAAGTTTCCCACTAGCTTAGCGGGTGGAAACTCAGTTTCCCCCCGTTGGCTCAGAGTGAAATGGCCTACAGCATTGTCTCTGGCTCGTAATTGATCCGGCTGCAAGGCTATTAGGGTGCACCAGCACCCACCTCTATGTTTACTGTCTGCAAAGCAGACATTGAGCATTGCGATGGGGTTGGCCAGTGGGGCCCCTGCACTGCCCATGCCAAGTGCATAGGCAGTGCAGGGGCCCCCCCAGTGCCCCCTGCACCCATCTCTGCCAGACTTTTTCATGGCGGTGGTACCGCTATGAAATCAGTGGTGGAGAAGGACCGCTAGCATCGCCAGGTCAACTTGAAGTTGTAGTCTGGCAGTGATGATGGTCCGACCGTGGCAAACCACTGCGGTTGTAATATGGTGCTCGGACCGCTGCATTGGTGGTGGTCCGACTGCCACCATGGCCCTGACAATCATTAGACCGCCAGGGTCATAATGAGGCTCTAATTGTGCGGTGTACTTTGAGGCACTTTTCTAGCTCTGCTAATTTCAGATAGTTTGATAGTATCTGTTTCACAGCAAAGAAGATTGTATTACAAAGAATGCATCTAGCACATTTTTGTCAGTTTACCCCTCATCAACCAAGCAGATATTTAGTGGCTTTCATGGCCTGCTCCCTCCCCTATTTCCGTGCTTTCTCAGCTGCCCAATTGTGGCAGAGATTAGTAATCCTAACAGTAGTAAGTAGCAGCGGTATATGTTAAGTGGAAGCCCATCAAGAATCAGTCCACTATCCAGTAGCTTGTAATTGGTGGAGGTACCTAACTAGAATGGGATAAATAAGTGTTCCTCAAGGTGAGAAAGTCACTTTGACCCGTGACTCAGCAGGCAACCGCAACAAAGCCCATAGGGGAAAACCAGCATGAGGGTCCATGGTTGTAACTTTGGCATTCTGCAGTCAGATCAGCCCTGTACTTTACTGGATCCTATATGATGGAATTCCTGTTCCTCCAATGGTTGACATTGACCATCGATGAGAAGAGCATGAAGCAAGAGGAACAAAATCCCAGGAGTGTGTTGGCCCTTCCACCAAAGACCACATTCAATCACTAGTGTGTATATATATATATATATATATATATATATATATGTATATATATACACTCACACCACAGAGAGCCCAAATCTAGACTAGTACCTTGAAGTAGAAGGCCTGCTATTAATATTTCCCATAAGGCAGAACATTGTGAGGAAAACAAGCCAGCGCTTTGTTTCCGTCCCTTGCTAGAGGGCTGTATATAGTAAAGCCAGCAGAGTGCCTAATTGCTACAGTAGAATGATGAATGATAAAGGAAAGGTTATGTATTGTCCGTTTGCAGTGGAGCTGTCAGTGCTAATGCAGCTCAGGGACAAGTTTTTCCTATCTTGTAATTAGGTTACTAATATCTCGCCTCTGTTGCTTACAGCCCAAAAATCTCTAATTAAACTCCTCGGCTTTGTCAGTTTTGCTCTGCAGTGATATGGAGAATGTCCAGTGTTGACATTTGCCTTGCCAGCCTGTTTTATAGTCGGATCCTCTCCTCGCATGTGCTGTTAATTAATCGCTCTGTCTCCTTAGTCTAATGGAGCCGGAAGCGGATGTTAGGTGCTTCATGGCTCAAACAATGTCAACTTTGTGATGTATAAAACAGTAATAAGAATAATAGCTAAATAAGCCAAACAACTACTGTGGTTTTCAGTGAGAAACATATTTGCATGATTATTTCTATAAAGGCTCAATGATTTCAATAAAAACTTGCCTGGAAGGTACTCTGGCGCCGCCTCAGAGTCAGTGCATCTGCTGAAATTCCTCCAGGCTTGGATTTACAGACTCTGGTGTATTACACGTAGACCCCATTCCTTGTGCTATTGTGTTACACCGGTACCTGTGTAAATTGCAGGAAGGACCAAGTGAAAATAATGTCTGAGGAGCTTGAGGAAAGAGTTTAGATTATGTGAATTGTAAAGTGATTGCCAATATTTTCAATTTATAATACGTGAATTTGGGTCTAAATGAAAGTTTAGTATCTGGCAAGATAGAATAATTAACAGATCCTCGGTACTCCATTGTTCACTCCTCTTTTTATCGGGAGAACCATGCACCTCGTTATGGACTGAGCCATTCTTTTTTATTTCATAAAGACATAGAATTGTCCTAATCCTCTTTTGTAGTATTTGAAACGACAGTCTCATGGTTGCAATAAAAACAAGCATTGGTAAAGCCAATTCACCTAATATTGGCTGCCAGCGTTTTGGCTTTATCAATATTTATCTTGTCTTCGTAAAGCTGTGTTTAGGGTTGAGGGGGTGGGGGGGAAGGAAGGAGTGTCTCTAGCCAATATTAAAAAAAGCTAAGAGTAAAAATAAATTTTGGGGTCTCAAAAAGTACCCACTTCCATAGTAGTATAGTAGTCCCTGCCACAGAATTAAGCTACTTTGAGTGCACATGCGCTGCTTGTGAAAGAGCAGAATGCTGTCACTCTCACAGTAAAGTTAGTCAGTGGTTGAAGTGGGCTGACCCATTGCGAAATGGATGCTGCAGTAGGCAAAAAAAGTGAATGACACAACAACAGACTAGTGACTGAGAAAGATCCTTGGTAACCCCAAACCAAAAATTTAAGGATTTTGAGCTACACTGCACCCAGACTTTACTAAGGAATGCATCACTTTCGCACCAGTATTCTTTATAGTGACAGTGCTGTAGGACTCATCTAATTTAGTGTGCCCCTTGCATTATCTAAGTACCCTTTGCTCCTTGATGAAATCCTTCTTCACACCTTCTGGGTCCATTCCTGGAGAACAGCTACATCTGTACAAAAGTGTGTGAAATCACAACTGAATTTCAAAGAAGTGGGTTTGCTCGGTGCTGGAGAGCATTACAGTTTGCGTATAGTTTGTGGGTTTGCGTTGTGATATTATTTGGTGATAGCTAACAGGAACAGCAATGCTGTGTGCTTTGAGCCATGTTCATGTAACATCTCAAGGCTTCCGCTTAAACAATGTTCGATTAAGGTTGTACCCAGCAAAACCATAATGGCCTTCTTTTGCAAATAATATTTTCCTTCTGCTTTATATTTTTATATTTTGTTCTCTGTATTCACTAGAAATGCAAACGATTTACACAGTTTGGCAGTCTTCTTTGGAATACGTCGGTACCAAAAAATCACAATAACTAACTGTAATTAAATATATAGCTTTCTGTGGTGTTTATGGTCTTTAACGGTGCATGGAAAATGTGTGGCTGGTACACACGAAGTGCCATAATTACATATTAAAATACATGGTGGGCTTTAAAATAAAGGGTAAACTGCCTGTTTTTCTCAAATGTAGAAGGGTATACCTCAGTGCAGTTGGTTATCCTAAATGTCAGGAAGTTCGCTGTTTTGCAGTAACTGCCTAGAAAAAACACATGGAATAAACAGGAGGACCTAAGGTAGCTGCAAAGGCCACAGAGTATGGCAAGTGCTGTAGGAGATTATGTTCAGAACATTCTCTAACTAGAAGGAATCATCAGAGGACTCAAGATGACACCAGCTGATTTGCTGGACAGTGTGATTGCTAGTGTGCCAGCGCAGCGTGACTGCAGCCATCGTCCAGGTCTTATGTTTTTTCCTTTAGGGATTGTCCTTCTGCCTCCACTGGCATCTTGGCTATTTTTCTTCAGCGCCTTGATGCCATATTTGAAGTTGATCATTGTTTAAAAAACTCAAGCAATAAGAAGAGGCAATCTGTAGTTCCTGGCTCTTTATCAGGATTTTACAGGGATGTTGGTAGAGTTGTGGCAGGAACAGTGACACAAGAGCATAAGTAAACAAGATCTCCATGATCGCAGATAATGTTTTTCTTCACACGTTGCCCTTGCACAAAGTTTGTGGGTCTAACTTTGACAGGGACGGATAATAGAGACCCTGGAAAGGGGCTAAACAGTACACAAAATAAGAGCCATGTTTTTGAGATGGCATCTGTGTTCAGTAGTTTAACTTAGGGGCAGACTTTGCTATATAAGTGTTGCCTAATTTTTGACATTGAACACCTGCGTCAAGACTGTTCGTTGCTGTTTTCACTCAGCAAGGTCCCTGTCGGTGGAATAGGAGACTGGATAGAACGTGTGCCAATCAGTTTCCGATTGGCTGAATGCCCCTCACTGCATTACAACAAATTGTTCCCTCTCCTGCTCTTTTTACAAGAGAACATTTTATTAAGTCTAATCATGTACATTATTCTTTCAATTACACTGCATCACGTCAAACGATTTTCAGTCCCAGATCTACTTCTGACCGCATCATTCGTAGCTGTTTAAAATGTACTTGCTCTCATCAGGCCACTAGTTAAGAATAAGGAAAATATATCGTGCAAGTCAGCATTGTCTCGAGTCATCTAACAAAAGACATTTTCGTTTTTTCCTTCCTTTTCCCATCTTGTTGCAAAGTACAAAATGGCATTATTGACACTCAGCATTTCAGAAATAGCCACAAACGAGCAACAATGAAATTCTAAGACATTAAACAGTCTATATTTTGCTCACCTCTTTAGCAGACCTTGCTGTGTATGCTTTCACTTGAGTGCTCTTGAATAAATAATTCTTATTAACAGCATGTTCTCTCATATTAAGTTCATCAGAGGAGAAGAGCATGTTGGATACTTGAGAAGCTGATGATAGAAAAATACATTTTAATCATTGATGATCTCTTATAATTGAAATCTAACGAGTGGGTGACTGAGACGGTTCGAGACCTATACCTTTAAAAGTTAGGTATGTTTTCCAGAAAACATTGCTGGAACCTTGTTTCTGTTTGCAGAACCTCTTTCTTGCAGCATTGTAAATCTGTCCTACTGCTAAAGCAGTTAAGTCATGAAATTTAATCAGATTTTTTTCCCAGGAAATGACATTCATGTGCAGGTCTAATATCTGGTAATAATACAAAGCACTCAAAACTAAGAGTCCACTGTCGTGTAGGGTTATGCTGTCAGCCCTTTAGAACACCGCTCACACATTACTTTTCTTGACCAGAGTTGCCTATGTCAAGCACTTTGACTGGTCATGGGAGCACCATAGATGTACATCAACATACAGCATGACAAATGTACCATTCGGGCCAGGGTAAATAACAATAGTCTGTTACATTAATGCCAAACGTTTTTACATATCTAACTGGCTTTGAAGAGTTCTCGTATAAATTAACATGACAGTTCACGGCCTGCACTTCAAAAGTCCTTATTAGTCCTCTGTTTCTCTCCATGAGAAGCATTGTCAGAAGGAGGAGTGGAGTGTCTCTGCCCCAGCAGTTGGATGACCAGAATTTCCGAACTAAAAACCAGGACTCCCATAGACCTCGAAGAAAGGCTAAACATTGGCATTATCCGTGGACGACTAAGGACTGCAATAAAGCACCACCTCCATAAAAGAAATACACTGCCACATCCGACAAACCTATAACAAGCATTTGCAATGCAATGGGCCTCACATTTCCTCGAGTTAGAACTATTAGTACTGTAAATGCCTAACCGGACTTTTCTTGCCGCATAAACTGAAACTGAAAATATAAACAGTTTCACATGAGCGAGCCGATGGCCGCGAAGCAAACACAGGAAAGAAAACAGAAGTTAGCTCACAGTGAAACGTATTGGAAAAAGTGCAATTATCCATGCTACTGGCAAAAGTGCAGTTATCCATGTAACAGCATCAATGTCATGCAAAGCGTGTGACTACTGCCCAGCGAGATTGCGCTACCTACGAAACATAGAGAAAAGGTAGTCCAGAAACCATATGGAAAACATGGCGCCTCATATGTTTTCAGTAGTTGCCCGGTGCGCTCGAGGAGGGCTAAACATCGGAAAAGGCATAACATATGCATGCCTTTCACTAATCAAATCAAGCAAATTTTAAACGGCAAGCCCACGAACCAACCATACTGATGGGCGTGGTTACAAGCCCGTAGAGAGATAACAGGGAAAGAGCGCTTTGCGCACTCAGTTTGAAAAGGTTTTACCCTGCAACAGAAAGAGAATGCAGAATTACAGTTGCTTCATGTCCTACATGAGTAGTGCCATTAGTTTTCTTTTAGTCCTCTATTATGGTAAAACAAGACTAAAAGTACCATAAAGCAAGTGAAAAAAAATAGATTTGGATGTTTAATTTGTGTTTCTAGAAGAGAGACTGCAAAATGGCAAAGAGGTGGCCATTGGACACAACTGGAATAATTTGTGTTCCACAACAGAAAATAATTTTTTTCCTGGTGTGATATATAAAAGTGTGCTAACCTCTGTTAGCTGAAACCCACATGTGAAAACATCCCATCACAGTGCTTTGATGAGTTCCAGAGCCAGTCTGCTGGGCCTGGTACTTGGCTGACAGGCTCATCCGACGTTTACACCCCTCATTAAAAACTGCTGTGCTGAGTGAATGAGGAGAGGCAGCTCTGCAGGTGGCTAACGAATTTAAGGTCAGTCCGAAACGTGATGAAAGGGAAGGTGGAAATTGTTATTTCTCCTTCAAATGTGCCCTCCAAGCAGGGTGCTGCTTAACAACTGAATTAATGCTCACTCTTGCCCAACCCTTTCTTGAACAAGCATTGGCAAAGCCAATAGGTCTCGCCTATGCAAGAGCTATTGGCTTTGTCAATGTGTTTTAGCCATGTTGTACACAAGTGTGGCTGCTGTTCAGCTTGGCTTAAAGTTTATGGAGTCGAGTGGAGTCAAGTTGAGGGTCAAATGGAGTGGTGTAGATTGGAGTGGCATAGATTGAAATGATGTAAAGTTTAGTGATGGAGAGTGGTGTAGAAAGGAGGGTTGGAGAATGGAGTAGTGAAGAGTGGAGAGGAATAGAGGGGCATAGAGTTTTGTGACAGAGTGGAGTAGAGTGTCAAAGAGTGGAGGTGCGTAGAATGGAAGGGGCAGCGAGTAGTGACATGAAGTGATGTAGTGGTGTGACGTACAGTGAAGTGTCAGAGTAGACTGTTGAGTGGCATAGTGTCGTGGAGGGGCATAAAAAATCATCCAACAGCCTTTCCTCCCATATGGGTACCCAGAAAGATTATCATATAAATCCTTTCAATTTGAAGTCAGAGAAAGAAATCAACAAGCACCCTGGGAAGGCAGAGCCTGACATTTGACCTCTGTATTTGAATGCACTGCAAATGTGACAAAATAAGACCAACATGTATAGGCCTGTTTACAGAAAGTGAGCACTTGTGGAAGAATAGAAGGAGTGATTGTGAACAAGCTATGCTCCACAGGGGGGACAAGACATGCTAGACAGTCTAAAACTAAAAAAGCCAACAACTAGGAAGCAAGCAAATGTGAGTTACAAACTATAAAGGGAATGGTAAGCAACGGGTGGAATGCATTCCCAGCTAAGCTTTCAGAATGTTCCCCAGATGCCTTTGCAAACCAGATTCCTACCTGCAAACAGGACATCTATTTATTTTTTTAGCACAAAGTGCCAGGATCCCAGGGCTTCTGGTCACCCTGCCCAGCAAGAAGCCAGACACTATTTCCTTTTTTTCTTAGACTAAGAACAACTACACCTTTCCAAGACAAAGCATTGTGAATGGAGGGAGCTGTTTGTCTGTTGTGTTTAGAATTCTAGCCTAAAAAAAATGTGAACTGCATCTGACGTCTTTTTGGGGCACAGGCACACAGTTCTGTACCCAAGCAAGGAGACACTCTATATGCATTTTTTTTATTAGCCTTTGAAAAAATTCAGACTTTTACTGGCTCCTTTCGTGGGATATTGACATAATTCAGTGCTCAGCAAGGTATTCCTGTTTTTTTACCATGGACCACGCCCTCAGGGTAGCACTTTGTGCAATACAAAGTACTATTTTTTTTAATTCTTGCTTAAAATATTTTGGAGATTTTTAACTTTCCCCAAAGCACAGAAGTTAGAATGGTAAATAAGCCTCCTGGACCATTTGGGGTACAGTTGCAATTTCCCCAAATATTATACAACTGGAGTTAGAATAGTAAAATTGACCTCATATTTGTCACACCCACTTCTACCCTGAGCGTGTAACTCTTTTTTTTTTTTAAAAAGATTACTTTTTAGGGACATTTTAATTTCTCTATATGCATTATGCAGAGGAATTGTCAAGAGGACGTTGAACAACTTTAGCTGATTTAACTAATTAAACCGTGTGCCGCCACCAGCTATGGTCTAACCAAAAGGTTGAAACAAGTCATATGTCAGTACATTTTAAAAATCAACATACTGCCTCAAAACAATCTGTCAAAAATCAAAGTTAAAACAACCTGTCAAAAACAACCCATTTTACCAGTTTCCACTCTAAACAAAATAGCATATAGCTATCCTGCAAAGAAGCCTTGGTGAAAGTCCAGGTGCGTAAGCGTGCAGCACAAATGTATCAGATTATATGTGAAAGAGCATAAGTCAAGGCTTGCATGCTTGCACTAGCAACTGAGGCACAGTGAAGAGCCTAAGTGTTGTATTATTCTAGGACTTGAGGGCCATAGTCACCCTAAGTGTGGAACTCTTAGCCTAAAAAAAAAAATGCAAACCACGTTTGACTCTTTTCTGAGAAACAGATAAATAGGTGAATAAAAATTCAAATTGTGAATGGCTCCTTGCAGGGGCATAACAGCTCCTCCCTTTCTCAATGCGGGCGAAAGAAACTGTATATCCGTGCTCCAAAAAGGAACCAGATGCTGTTTTAATTTTTCTTGGCATAAGAAAAGACTTTTCCTATTTTTGTGCTTCATATTTAAAATGTGTGTTGAAAACTGACGTGAAATCCATGGGAAATCCTAGATCACTACATACTGCTAATAATTAGAGAAAATTCTGAACTCAGAAATTGGTCATTTGTGCAGATAGCTAAAGGATTTCCTAGAGAAACTTAATTGTTGAACTCAAAAAATACTTTTTGCACAGGTGACATAGCTTCTAAAATATTATGCTGTTATATCTGTCAGACTCCTCCCTTTGCAGTGATGTGTAGTGTGTGTTTTGTTTAAAAGCTCATGATGCCCAGAGCCAACAATTGAGCAGCATTTTGCAATGTGTTTTCACTGTATACTGACCATGCATCACTTGATGAAAACTCTAATGAATAGAAATAAGAGGTGAATTACAGCTATGTAGTTTTTGAAATGTACCCAAGAATGTGTGTGTAGTGATAGAAGCCATTTATGCCACTTTGAATTCTGATTTTTCCATAATGCAAGGTGATTCTAAGGAAGTGTTTTCAGAAAGTATTTTTGTGGCAATGGCTTAAAATGGGGGGCTAATGTGGGAAAACTCAATAGGTGATAGCATATGCCCGACCATCTTACGTTCCCACACTCCTGCAAATTAAGATGGTAACCCACAAGTGTGGGTAGCGTCCATTGCCTCCTGGGACACGAAAGGCCCACAAATGTTACCATGTAAAATGGAAGAGAGAAGCTTGGAATTGGGTGATTTTGGGGATTTGGGTATCTGTAATTGTTTGGGATGAGATCGTCTGGCACACAGGAAACTAACCAACACTTTACATCTCTAAAATCTATACTCCCAGGGGAGTTTGAAGGGGTGCGGTTTGCAAGGATATCATGACATTTTCTTAGCTAGACTGCCCTGCAAATGTCAAGCTTTGGTTAGGAAAAAAAGAATACCTTCACGTTTCTCCTATGTAAATTTACTGAAGTTTTGGAGAACAGCAAAAGTCCCACCACTTTTTCTGATTTAAACATATCTGTTTGGGCCTATCGTATTGGACAGGAACATGTCAAAACTGTGAATGTTTGAATTCAATGTAGTGTCAACGTGGTCTTCCCATGCACACGTTTAACACTCTTGTGTCTTACAGTTGGCCCAGCCACACATGTGGTGAACTGGATTTATCAGGAGATGTGTAGGAACAGTCAGTGGTAGGAATTTTACCATTTGTCAGAACTTCTGACATTTTGGGCCACACGTATGAACGCATTTTCCCATTGACACAGAATGGGAAAAACACTTTGATACATCTTGCCCTTTGTGTCTTAGAAAGATGAAGGCATTTTGAGATTTCTTTGCCTGTTCTTTAAGATTCGCAGGGCGTTCTGGATTATAAAACATGCTGGGTTTCACACACGTCACACTCACTCTGCATTGCCCTGTGTTTTCAGAAATATGTGAGGTTGGTAGTTCTCTTTGAGTTTGGGCTGGCCCTATGCCCAAACCACTGTGACATCCCCCTTGAAAGCTCTCCCTTCTGTGAAAAACCTTCCATTATGTCTAATGAGAGTATCTCTGTTCAGCCTATAGAAACCAACAGATGCCTGGGGCCCAGGCTTTCGGAAGACCCACGAGAACACCGATTTGGGTTAAGCCTTGACAGGACTTTAGGAAGTCTAGAGGAAATTACTATGATTTGGAGAAATAAAATGCTGAAAATCTGATAAATGGCCTGTTCAA
This sequence comes from Pleurodeles waltl, assembly GCF_031143425.1. Taxonomy (NCBI): domain Eukaryota; kingdom Metazoa; phylum Chordata; class Amphibia; order Caudata; family Salamandridae; genus Pleurodeles; species Pleurodeles waltl. The sequence goes on along the minus strand of NC_090451.1, from coordinate 275,209,095 downwards.
CAGGTTGTCCGGATGAGTCAGTGTGAGCAAGGGAAGTCTGGTCTGACACCTAGTGGTAGAAACTTTAGAATGTGGAGATTCAAAAAAATATATATAATTGTTATATCCTTATGTGATGCCTAGGGGTGGTACCTGTGAGCAAAAACAGGTACATTAAAGTAGAATTTCACTTTTAGCTGATTTTCAGATTTTGAGAATGTACAGTAACAAATGTAGCACCTTTGGGGCCCCCCCAAGCCCATTGAACTTCCACATCTGATACCTTCACGCTCCTAAGACCAAGGGGAACACAGATGTGAGTCAGTCCTTAGCAGGAGTCCAGTTCCTGTTTGAAGAAGTCTGGAGGGAATCAAATTGTGTTTGGGAAAAGATTGCTGACAAATCCAACCTATGTCATGCTCCACGTATTCTCCCCACCATGTATAGTCAGAGTTGGGGTGGTTTGCGTTGTGCCAGTAGATACCTTAGGTTGTACAGGATTAAAAAGTGTATAGAATGTATACTTTTCATATAAACCTATGTTTGATATCTGTCATCAAATGAACAGAGCACATAAACAGTGATTCTGTCGTGGTTGAGTAATCTGTGCTGTTACATAATTGATTGTCCAGTCCCCCTCTCTTAGGAAATCTCACATATATCTGGTATTTTGGGACTCTGGGCATTTAAGGCACTAATTTGTTAGTTATCGTCCCTGGTTTTATGCTTTGTTCTTTTCAGAAATGCAACAATATCATAAGAAAATGTGTTTAAAAAGTAAAAGTTCCCACTTTTACATTAGATTTTCATGGTGCAGTGAGATTTTGATGCAGAGGATGCATTAATACGTAACCATAAATGTGCTGAAAAAACATATAATGCGTATGTGTGCACAAAAAGACCAGAGGCTGCAGATGTTTAAAAGTATACCCTTGTTGTTTTTTAAACCTGGCAGCCGTGCACAGAGATCTAGGCGGGGAGAGGATTGAAACTGTGGCACCATCCAACATGGTTTAATAGCATTATGCCAGATCCAGCTCTCATTTGAACGATAATCCCGCTCCCTTCTCCATCTGCTTAAAAACGCAATTGAATTTTGTACTTTTATTGTACTTTAGATTGCAGAAGAAGCATTCCTGTTACTAATAGTGCCCCCCACCTTTCAGAATTATTGAAATTTTGGAAATGAGTTTTGCAGTGCTTAATTTGTGCTTGTTGTTTCCGGTGCGGGGCACCGGCATTAATTTTTGAGGGCCAGCACTTATTTTTCTGCCTCAAGCATTTACTGCGAGCAAAAGGCACATATGGGAAAGACAGAGGAAGAGAAAAACGAAAGAGCGTCACGAAGGGAGAGAGCAGAAAGCTGCAAGAGTGAGCTGAAGGGGCAGGGAGTGGCTGTAAATGGATTGAAGCGGTCCAAGATGGCTTCAGGATTACACTGCCTCAGTATTCCGTGTTCGCACAAATAGTTGCTGCAGCCACGTGTTGAAGAGGAGGGCTTTGGGCACCGGCAAGTTTTTATTTACAAATTAAGCACTGGAGTTTTGGCAGTTGCCCAAAAATGTCAGACAAAAGACACTCATTTTCTGTCATCAGTTCTAGCAAATGAAACAAACCACCCTCATACTTGTGTGAGGTCGATGAAGTACACACTTACAGCTTTGGCCTTCTGGTGAGCTCTGCAGGGACACGTGTCTAGACCCATTGAGCGCTTTACTAACACTTCAAGTAAATGAAAGTATAAAATCATCTAATTTTGCCACGTTTCGGGGGTTTCTTGGTTCTTTCATTTTTTTATGATTATGCGTGCATCATTCCTTTATAACAACCAATGGAAGCTGATGAAGGGCACTCACTCCATCCAATGAGTGATAGAAGTTGAGGGGAGAACATTCGTTTGGACGCGGTCCTCAGTCCTTCCACACTCCCTGCCTTGCTTTACTGTCCTTTCTCCTGATTCCTCTTTCCTAGGTCCTGCCCAGTGAAGAGACCTTAGAATGGCAAAGACCTCTGTTCAGGAAACCAACATAACAAATAGCACAGCCATCCCGCCTTCCAGTCGTATTTGTAAAGCATTGAGGCATTTCGGCTGCTCTGTGAATGGTTATGGTGTATTATTTTTTCTGCAGTGGAATGATCTAAGCACATTTTCTCAAGATTTGCATGTGTCGAATGCAGTTAGTCATAAAAGGTTTCACAGGATGTGAAAGGCTTCAGCCTCTTGAAGTGCAGAGTTATCAAATCAAAGTTACATGCGAAGATGTTCCTTTGGTCTCGCTAGCCGCTATGTGAGTCAGAGGAATAGATTTTCTTCTGAGACAACAAGGATCCTCCATGAATTCTGTAGAATCCTGGACTGTGAAAGCAGGTCTTTGGCGTGAAGTAAGAATATCTGGGCCACTTTAATCCTTGCTGGCCAGGTGATAATGGAAAGGGTATTAAGCCCGGAGTAGCAAACTACAAAAGGCAATGATAGTAGCCATGTTTTGGTAGGAAGGAACATTTAAAGCCAGGCTTTTGCGGAATGTCTTGTTAATCGCACTTAAAAATCTCTGACTTGGAATCCAAAGTATTCTGTTCGGTGTCAGCCACTGAAGTGGTTCCCAACCTTTTGACTTTTGTGGACCCCCACTTTAGCAATACTGGAACCCGGGGACCCCCACTGAATCATTATTGGAATGCTGGGACCCCTCATTGAGTCATTACTCAAAGCTGTGGACCTAATCTGGTAAAATTATTACATTTTCTCAGCAGTCACTGACCCCCTGAGGAGGCTTTGTGGACCCCCAGGGGTCCCCGGACCACCGGTTGGGCACTACTGACTTAGAACAAGAAGACTTAAAATGAAACAGGCAAAGCCCTTTCTGCTCATCCTACGATTCTACAAGGACCCTATCCACTTCAGCTTGTTACCAGTGCAAAATTTAAGGGGCCAGCAGAATAGTTAATTTACACCTAATAGTACAGCATCCTTTTTGTTCCTAACCTTGTTGCACAACCCTTTTGAAAGTAGCATACGGTCGGAAGAAGAACTGTTGTGGGATAGACTCCCTCTGTGTTAGGGACTAACTGAGGCATGTTGCTCGGCCAAAGGCAAAGGCTGATCCATTTGAGTATTTTCAAGCTGAATGGTAATGTTGGCCATCTACCTGAAATGGAAAGGCTGATTGAGGGGATACTCTGCGCAGGTGGACCCTGCTTCATGTTGTTGGGAAATGAGAGAACCAGAGGGGCCAGGCCGTCACATTCTCCCTTCAACTACTTCTGTGTTTACAGCACAGAAGGAAACACGGATGATGCATTGCTTATGAATTCAAGTGTGCATTCAAGTCTCACGGGATCCTGTTGATCACCTTAATTAGAGACACCTGGATATTTTTGTTTTTACTCATTAATGCCTAGGGAGCAGTGTCAAGTCAAAGCTTGTTGAGCAGCATGCATTTTGTTTAATAGGTAACTATTGTTATTGTTTTTTAAAATGAACATTGTTTCAAATAAAATATAAGGAAAGGATATTCTGCCTCATACTATGTCACACATATTTGGCCACCAGGTTCTTGGTGAGGCATAATAGAGTTGAGGCCTTGCTTGTTCGTAAATTAATCAGCCCTAGGGAGACATATTTAGTGCAAAACCAGCAAACGTAGGAGTTAAATATTGGCCACGTTATTGTTCTGTGGAATTGAAGTGTGGTTTTCAGTGCCATGGCCATGTGTTATGGAAGGACCCATAAAAGCCAACGAAATCAGGGAAGGATCGTATGAAAGAAAGGGAGACCGTCACAGAGCCAGGAGGCAGAGACTACTGACCAAGGACACACGGCTTGGAAACAAAGGGCACAGGCTGCCAGCAAAGAATGACTGACGCTCACATGGAAACTGACTCTGAGATAAGATGACACAAACATAGGGGTGGACTGCCGGAGAAGACCATGGGTCACGAGGCTCGCACCCTGGGTCAGTGGATGACAGTTCAAGGGCGGGAGGGCGCACGCTGGACTAAAGGCACAGATTCGGGTTACGGAAATCAGGCACAGAGATGAAGGACGTGGGCAAGAAGACCGAGGGCATAGACTTAGTGTGAGCGCATGAAAGCAGCTACTGGGGCGCGGGAGCAGATGTTGGGAGTGCATTAGTATTGGACTCGAGGGACAGAGACAGCATAATAAGGGAGCAGAAACAAAAAAACAAGTAAAGCAGACCGGGGATCAGAGCTGGGATGCTCAGAGTCCACAGAGACCGGGCTGGAGGAGTCGGAGCCAGAAATCGGAAAACACGGACAGGAGAACACATGCTCTTAGACGGAGAGACATAGACAAGGAACAGAAATCAAGAAGATATGTATTTGGAGGAACTATGACACCGAAAGAGACATATATATATATATATATATATATATATATATATATATATATATATATATATACATCGACCAATGACACAGTGACAGAACAGTATATAGGAAAGGGGGGACTCACCAAAGGAAAGGACCAGGTTGCTTGAAACCACAGCACATGCTACCACATTTACAGCACACTAGAGATGACCACACCACGCCGCCCACCATATCCCCGACTTTACCGTGCCAGGTGGTACCGAACAGTCATCACTGATGAAATGCACAGCTTTGAAAGTGATGAATTTGAATCCCTGCAAGGCAGACTCAGCCTTCTGTGATTTCGAGGTGGATAATCTGAGTACCATAAATTGTGTAATACTGTAATCTGTTATCTGCAGCATTTATTATCACTGCTTTCAATCACATTTACATACACGATAATCCCTCCCATACGTCCCTGTAAAAAACAGCATACTAAGGCACAAAATGCTGATGCCTCATCATGTTACACCACATTATATATTGACGACAGTATTTAGCTCTGCTTTCAGTTCATTCCATGTCAGATCCCACCACCTTTCAAAATACTTAACACCACACGGTTGTATGACATTACAACGCATGCCTTTACCACGCTTGCAAATTATAATGAGGTAAGTAAAACCCGGTTCTCTTCTCTCTCTGTCAAGAAATATATATATGTGTGTGTGTGTATATTTTTTTTATGTAATATTCAATTTTTTGAGGGGGAGCCCCCATTTTTTTAAATTTACTCCTAAACTTCCTTTACCACTGCCCACCCCCACAATTACCCTCATCACCCTTTAGCACTACCCACAATTAAACCCTAAAACTAACCCTACCACCCTTTAGCTTAGTGAGATAGTTTCCTGAAGAAAGTGATGTACTGAGAAACTGCCAAGGTGCCTGCCCCAAAGTAAAATCATTTCTGATGAGGGATCTATCAATGTTAGGGAAATCAGTTGAGCAGGTGTCACCTCCTGGTTGGAGGAGAGATTCACAATTTTGCCAGAGTATAAAGACCATGGCAAAGTACCCATAATGATGTGCACATCACATACCATATAACAAAGCACTGTGGGCAGAGAAGGCATAAGCTCACATGGCATGTCCATGCACATGGAAACTGCAACATCAGCCTTTGGAGACCAGCTAAATACCAGACCACCCATAGAAAAATTTGAACAGGTTTTCCCCCCCCCCCCTTAAACCTGTCTGTGCAACCACTGTCACAAACTATCTTATATTGCCTGAAGAAGAGTCTTCACGAAATGTCCCCAAAAAAGTGTTACTGGGAATTTTGTTGTACATGGGAAGTTTCAGAGTGATCCGTAAAAGTGTGGGGGGGGGCTATCTGGGTGATCAAAAAAGTGTGTCTCCCATTATAATTCCCATATGGATATTGAACACATCTACAGCCCGAACAACCAGACAGAATTACACCAAATATGGCAGAAAGACAGCGTAGCTTTTGGTCCAGAAAGAAGTCTTTTTGTTGTTTGGAGTAAATCTGTTCAGTAATTTTTGGATATTAAAAAAACGAAATATGTATATCTGTAGGCGCGAGCACTTCGCGAATCCACTCGATGCATATTCAAGCCTTGAGCCACAGGAATGCTATCATTGGCTGGCCGCCACTTGATTTGAAATTTGGGACTGCCCTTTTCTGTAGTATGGAATGGTCTCTGGGGTTGAAATGCGATAATAAAACAACTGTAAAGTGGCATTGGGGTTCAGGGTGGATGTACTTTGACCCCAAGAATTGTTTAACTGAGTGGTTATTATGATAGGTTATGAGTTTTAAAATCGGGAAGATTTTTTGTACGCATTGTGGATATTCGTGTATCCGTCGTGACGTCTAGCGCGAGCCCCTGTGTAACATTGCAACAAATTTGCAAATATCAGGGGGAAAAAATTGCCACGCTCATCCATCCTCCTAGTATGCCCCCACCCACAGACCCACTCAGACATTGACACACCAACTCACAGACCCACTGAGGCACTCACTTACCTGCTTACAGACAAACTTGGTCACTCACGCACCCACTCAGAGTCCCACTGAGACACTCATGTACACTCTCACAGACCCACGCACCCACGCACAGACCCATTCAGACACTCACACAGCCACTCACTTTCCAGACAGAGACCTACTTAGACACACACACCCACTTATCGACCCACTCACACATGCACGCACCCACTCACAGTCCCACTCAGACACTCATGCATCCACTCGCAAACCCACCCCAACACTCATGCGCCCACTCACAGACCCACTCATGCACCCACTCACCCACTAAGAAAGTCACAGACCCACTTGGACCCTCACACACCCAATCAGAGCCACTCAGACACACATGCACATACTCACAGACCCAGTCAGACACTCATGCACCCACTCGCTCTTTTTTTTTTTTTTATGGCGTGGATATTCGCGAATCCACCGGGATGCCTGGCGCGGCCCCGTATGTAGCATTGCAGCGAATTCACGAACATCAGGGAAAGAAAACATTGGAACACTTACTCAGTCATGCACATACTCACAGAGGCACTCAAACACTCACACACTTACTCACAGACCCACTCAGACACCCACTGATAGACCTACTCAATATATATATATATATAAAAAACCATTGACACAGCGTTCATCTCTGCACAGTCACAAGGGTTTGATGGTAAGCTTCAGCGCCAGCCCCCATGGAGATTTCCTTAATGACAATTCATACCCAGAAGTTGTTTGTCAGGGAGAGGGAGAAGGTAAAGAATAAAAGGAGGAACTCGTCATCACTAATGAAACTCATATGATAGAAACAAGAGACTCATACTAGACAGATAGAAACCAATTCACTCACGAACAGATACACAACCAAAATAGGAGGAATTCACAGGCATGAGGCTTGGATGTCCCTATTCCCAATAAGTTTACTCTCCTGCTTTGGTAGAAAGAGCACCCTCCTCTTGGGGGTGATGGGGCTAATCGATCACAAGTGTATTCCCATTATTTGATGATGACTTCAAACTATAGAAAAGTTCTGTAATGTAACATATGTTTCGGTCTGCTATCCGATTCGCGGTAGAGTTCATTTGTGGCTCCTCACTAAAGTGATTCACAACCTCTGAGTGACCTAGAAGGTGAATTTACAACACAGACAGAAAATGTAACAAATGGTGCATGAAAAGGGAAAGATCCTGCCTTGTCATCCACGGAGGAGGCAACAGCCTTGGAAACTGGCTTGCCGGGGTGAGTCGGCTTCTGATCACAGCAGGTCCTAGACAGACACATATTTTCCCTTCCTTGTCATGCCACTAACATTGCGACCCCAGAATGTTGTGTAGCAGTAGAAACCACAGCCTCTGACACTGTCAACCTCCAACTCTTGAGCAGCATAGTGGCTGACCTGTTCTTTCAGCTGAACTTGGATGCTTGTGTTTCTGACCTTGGTTTGAGATTCTCGTGGTTAAAACTGATTATTGCTCATGCCAGGAAGATTCATCTATGTGTTTCAGCTGATTCGTATTAAGTAGGACACTGAACAGGCAACCTGCCTCCTCCCACTCATTCTCCCCCTAATAACCATTTGTCCTGATTAAACATGGGAAGTAAAAGCCTTTTAGACAGCTGTGCTAATCCTGTCTAGTAGGACACATTGCAGTATATGTACCAGCTTCTAACGATTGCCTGTCAGCATCAAGGACGGCCTGTGGGTTTCGTTCCCCCACTCTTGTGCGGGTTCTTCAGTTTCTCAGAGGAATTCTGCACATTGCTAATTTTTTGTAGCTCGTTGAACAGGTTATTTATGTGGTGGATTTATATGGCCTGATATTAGCCCAAAGGCTTCAGAACATATAAGCAGAACACAATATTATATATATATATATATATATATATATACACATACACACACATTTGGAGAACGCCACATCCGTGTACAAGGTAGAACCACTGAAATAAACACATTTGAGTACTAGAAAAGCAGGAACCATTGATGAGTGTAAAAGAAGAGAAAGCCTAATTAGGAGAGTCAACTTGGACCCTTATTACATGGGACACATTCAATTTCTTTTATTTATGTGTCAATTATTTTATTGGTAAAATTATAAATCGAGAAATAACTGCAAATACAGTGACATGCAAGTCCAGCTTATACCCGTATAGAGATACAAATGTCGATTGTGATACATGCACCAATAGCAAACAATACTTCTATATAATATTTAAGGGTGGTAGAAAAAGGAAGAGCGGGGTGAGAGAATAAGCTGTAAAAGGAAGAAAGTAAAGAGAAGAAGGGAACAAGAACAGAGAGAAAAGATGGGAAGAAAGACAGAAACAACAAAGCAGGGAAGAAAGAGAGGAGAGAGAGAGAGGGAGGGGTAATGAGTAAAATGAAGGTAATGAGGAAAAAACAAGAGTCTAAACGAACTACGGGGGAAGAGGGTGTGATCTTGCAAAAAGGGGGACCATAAAAGAAGAAAGGTATCTGCTTTGTCCATCAAATTGTAAATTAGCTTTTCATATGATGTGGTCTTGTACATCTCCACAAGCCATTCCCCATGTGACAACAATTGAGGAGAGCGCCAATGTCACAAAATACAGATTTTGGCAGCTGTAAAGAGTGACCAGCATGGTGGGTCGATTCCGAAACTTTGAGTTTTGCTGCAAACACCACACCCCATGACTTTCCACAGGTAAACAAATGTCTACAGGTCAAACCTGAAATCTAGTGGGTGACATGCACATTTTGGTGAAGTACACCCAAAAATCTTCTTAATTTGCCACATTTTTGTAGGCAAAATCTATGGGCCAGAATAGATCATTATCACTACTGATAACTTCAAAACATCTAAGTGTTGCAGTTTGTTGGTGCAATATTTATATTTCATAATTGAGACCTTAGATGTAAGAGATTATAAGGAAGAGACAGAAGAGGGAAAACCCCGTAAAACTAAAAGAGAAGAGGACGTGAGAAGTAAGGAATGATTTCAATTTGGGGTAGAAATCAGAAGGAACTAAAAAGCTGTTAGCTTACGCCAAACTGAAAGGATCTTTGGATCAAGAGAAGTTTAAAGGAATTGTTTCTGTGAATGAGTGGCCATTCATGGATCCTGCTATTATTTTATAAAACCAAAGGAATTTGCATTTTTCTCTTTTCTTTAGAGGCATTTTGCCCTCCCCACCCCCATTTTAGGAATGATTTCATTGAGTACTTCAACAGCGCTATGGTTTGCTTTTCAGGTTTATATGTAATGTTTCGACTTGGCATTCCTATGTAGCACACTCTGGGAACACCATCGTATCGAGCTGGTTCTAAATGTAACAAATGATGGATCCGCATGATTTATTCTTATTAACTAGCAGTTTAGATGTGTTCATGCTCGGTTTGTTCTGTATTAGATCGGAAATGTTGATTTAATGTCGGAGACCGATCAAATAGATACATTCTGAGAATTTCCTATCAACCATAGGTCCTGATGAGGCCGACAGACTAATAAGGCTGAAACTCGTCGACAATAGTGTCTTTGAGGAGCCAAATTGGAAAGACAATGCTAGGAATTGTTGGTTCATATATCAAATAAGAAGACACACAAGAATCTGTTGGAAGTGTGTTCAGTGCAAGACGATCTGGTTGGTGGATTGTTTGTAAACTGATGCATATAACCACCCTTGGGTACATTTTTTTTTTTAATTTAAATGATGGATTGATAGGTAAATTGTACCTTTTTAAGGAGTGATTTTTTGATGTATACTGTATTATGTGTTTGTTGTTTGTTATTTTACAGAAAAGAAGAGTTTAGCCCCACAGCATTAGTAGAAATTCAGTCACAAATAAATGTAAAACTGAATGCAAAGAATATGAGAGCTGAATTTAAGATATATTGATTATACCATGGTATGCCTGACAATTTCGTTGTCATACTGGTGTTTGTGGGAGGTAAAGTGGGGCTGTTTAATAATTTTTCCTTCTTCTCATTTCCTTTTTAGTTCACAAGAGATTATCTCAGAGAGTGCTGTGAGTAAGGGGTTACCCCATCTATCATTCTGCCTGCGTAGCACACCGCAGATGCCCAATCTAAGAACCTGAGTTGGAGCCAGATTTCGACATAGTCTGATAGATTTGGCATTCTTAATGTTTCAGGAAAAGTCATCTTGACGTTTCAGAATACTGGATGACCAGTTATTATTCCAAATTGCTGTTCACTTGTATTTAAAATGAAAACACCAGGTTTATGATCACCTGGAATTCCTACAGCTCTTTTCTCATTTAACTTCTGCTTCTGAAAAGGGTCATTGCTTGCTGCAGAGATCCAGGCATAACCCCCAGATCGTGGTCCTGAACAGTTGCAAGGCCCACTCAACCAGTTGCAAGGCCCACTCAACCTTTCAATATTTAGATATCAATAAAATAAGTAACATTGAGCTTTGTAAGTTCCAAGAGGCAACTGACTGAAATATCAATATTATTGTTAATGATTGTGAGTAGTGCAGTCTTTGACTAGACCCAACACCATGGTTCTTGAGGCCAAGCACATTGTATGATACTCAAAATAAAATAATGACCTTGATGCATTCCCGATTTTAAAAGGAATAATCTTGAACCTTAGGGTTCAATAGCACATAACATTTGCAGGTTAACCAGGTATTTGATTTTCTTAAAAACTGTAATGCTTGTGAAGAGGCAAAGTGTATATAAAAGATTCAAAAGAAGGCACGAACAAGCTTCCCCTCTATTGCTTTGTCTTCCCCCCATCTTAAAATAAATGAAGCATGTGTTCTATTTTGGCTATCATTGTTAAAGTCACTATACTACTTCCGAAGGTGAGCCCTGATGCATGGGAGGTTGTCATGCTTGTCTGTGGTCAGTTCCAGGTCATACAAGAGCAGTGGACCCGTGATTTCATCATATAGTCTCCTCATGGGCACTGTATCTGCCATGACACAACCTCGACACAGTCAAAATCTCTCACCCTGTCGCATTACTAGCTCTTGTGTGAGTCCATCATGTGGGCTCAGATTGAAGCAAGCTTCAGTGCCCCAGTTTGGTCTCAAAGACAATATGGCCACCCAGTCATACACTCAACTGGAATGAATAGCGGACTTGCCTGTTTCTAGTGATGTGCAAGTGAACGTGTAGAAATCCGGGGACCCACTCAACGGGGGGATTTGAGGTGGGAGGGACTTGGGAATCATTGTTGCAACTGCAGACCTTTGAACAGCGGTAAACAATCCTCCTGCTGCCCTGGGGCTGCGGTAGGTAGCATCAGCTGCATGTGCGTCCCAATGGAGCCACGCAGCGGAAACGGCTGCAATATTGCACGGCTGAAATGCAGCACGGTTCAAAAGCCCATCTGCATGAATACACTTCAAGAACACTCTGGTGAGCTGCATTCAGCAAATACGTTTAAATAAAAAATCAACCGAAGCACAGCACTCTTTGGTTTTTATTCTGCTTATTTCGCTTACCTGCTTCCGCACAGATGGAAAACCCTGGCAGGGGGTTTGAATGGCATCGCCCCAGTCAGGGGCACATTGGAGGGATGAAAAATGAAGGCAGTATTTAAAATCTACCTGCTGGGCCCGGAGGAGGGATGGAAGATGCTAAGGTCACTCACAGTTTGAGATGCAACCCGGGGAGCGAGAATAGAAAGGGAAGAGTCTTCATTCGCAGCATTAATTGCTTGTTAGGTAACGAATGTACATATTGATAGCCCGCGTGCCATGCCCTTTCTGGGGGTGTTTGTGTTTTATTCCCACTCTAGGCTGCTGCTAATTTAAAATGCCTAATTTGATAGTGTGCCAAAACAAAACTACTATCTATTTTTAAATTAACAGTAAAACTGCAGTTCATAAGAGCTGGCCTTTTTATTTTTAGCTAACAGAATCCATGCATGTGTTATGTTTAGTAAAATGTTTTTTTTGTCATATTAATTATCCGCTTATCATTTTTTGGTCATTTTTTTACATACTGCAGACCCTATAATTTTATTTTACGTAAATAAAACAGTCCAGTCACCCGTTTTTCCACAAGCAGTATTCCTCAAATAAGCTTAGCAGTTATTGAAGCTGAGTGTAATCTTAAATCGATGTATTTATCAAGACCTGCACCTTTGTGATGATATTTAAATGAAGATGTATTTGCAGCTCTCAGATCCATGCTTTTAGGCACCGCAGTGCCTAGAACATGCTAAATAATTACTCTTCTCAAACAAGCATTTGCAATGCAGTAGATCTCGCATTTGTGAGCTTTCGAGCTATTGGCTTTACGAATGACAATGTCTTTTACCTTTGTGTTTTGGTTTGGAGTGTAGTTGATGTATGAACAGACGCGCAGCCGCGGCACTGTCTAGAGGACTAAGAATGGGGAATTACGACTGGGACCAGAGACACAGCTGCAGCACTGCCTAGTGGACTTAGAATGGAAGAGTTACCAATGGGAACAGAGAAACAGCTGCAGCATAGTCCAGAGGACTTAGAATGCAAAATTGCTGATTGGACCAGAGAAACAGCTGCTAGCAGCATTGTCTACAGGACTAAGAATGAGGAATTACCACTGGGATCAGAGAGCCAGCTAACAGCACTGTCTAGAGGAGTTAGAATGATGAATTACCACTGGGACCAGAGAAACAGCTGCAGCACTGTCTAGAGGACTAAGAATGGGGAATTACCCCTGGGAACAGAGGCACAGCTGCAGCACTGTCTAGAGTACTTAGAACATGAAATTACCACTGGGACCAGAGAAGCAGCTAGCAGCACTGTCCAGAGGACTTAGAATGAGGAATTACCACTGGGACCAGAGAAGCAGCTAGCAACACTGCCTATAGGGTTAAGAATGAAAATATACCATTTGGACCAGAGAAGCAGCACTGTTTACAGGACTTTAGAATGAGGAAGACTGAAAGTGGATGAATGTGTGTCTGTCGGATGGTGCAAAACACGCACACAGAGACAGTTGTTTCTAAAACAGCAGTGGAGGGAAAAGTGGCTTGGAAAACATCAATTAAGTATACCCTAGCAGAGGCACAAGAACAAACAAATCCTGAAACCTTTGGTGCCTTTCTAAACAGTGTTTTCACTGGTGTGGCGTGAAGACATTGCTATGGGCAACCAAAAGAATACTGAGGCTGCAGTGTGCAAACAGGAGGAGGTAGGCGGGGCCATCACACAGTGTAACAGGAGGAAGTGTGAATGTAGTGTGATGGCTAACAAAAATGTTCTCTTAGTGAAATAACCCGGGGAGGAAACTAAGCACACAAAGGAGGGACATGTTGAAAAATGCATCAGTAAAAAGGAAGCATTTAAGACATGCACAACAAAGAACGAATGGCAGTAGTGGGCGTGGTTAAAGCCATAGACTGAATACAGCATGTCTTGCCGTCAGCCCATGCACGCTGCCTATGCTCGACCTAAAAATGGTGCTAAAGTATAACCTGGCAGTTCCAGAGTCCCAGGGCTGTCTGCCATCTGTCATGGAGAGTTAGTCTCGGGATGAGGTGGAATTTGGCTGCAGTGTTTGATGCCCTCGCGCATATTTTTCTGCTTAAGGTAGTCTGGGATTTCTAGGCTACAGATGAGAAGGTTATGTGGGGATTGTTTATTTTTTTAAGAATGTTATATGAAGTAAAAATGTGAGTAAAAATGATGAGAAGTGGCCTTTTTTTACTTTATTTTACATCAACCCAGATAATTGGTATACAACTGTAATATGAATTTTATTTTGCTTTCCTATGTTTAAGGCCGCATCAGTTTTACATTCCTGTATATCAGTTTTGATCTTGCATATTCTGATATGGTTGTATTTTTTTTAACCACAATTACTGCTATGTTGATTGTACATCAAACTTTTTTTTAACGCCGGTGGTAACTGCTACAAGTCAGCACCTTAAATTATGTTTATTTTTGATAATGGGCAACAGTGTATAACTTGAGTTAAGCATTGTTTATTGTTCAAGTACAAGAAGAAAAATAAGACAAACTCCAGATTTCCACAGTCTAAGAGCAAATGTGAACAATAGGCGATATCCTGCAGTGGCCAAGTGACTACCCTGCCACTTTCGCTGGTGTACACGCCAAACACAGGTAGTTAGTGCCTTAGCTACTATGGTTGCCAGGAGCCACTAGATTGATCCCAACACATGAACCTATTGTAATTTGTTGAAAGAGTGGCAAATCTGATTGTGGAATTTTTTTTGCACAACTGGCCTCTTTTTTCCATTCATTCAGAAGAGGTACCACTGTTATGTCCAATGGGATGGAGCCTTGGGGAGCTGTATTTTGAATTTCTGTGAGGCATGGGTATGCCTGAACATATTGTAGTTGTTGAGACGGAAAACTCCTCTACATGGTGATTGATGTGCACCCCTGCCCTGACTGCCCAACTGTATTGATGTCTGGATCCCAAATACTGATTTTTGTTGTTGTGTGTGCATCTTGACAAAGGCCTGTCTCATAGGGTGCAGTCTTGTTGGACCGCGATGGGTGCCCAAAGCGCTCCCTCATAGTGGTGGAAGGCTACTGTTTTTACCAGGAGTTAAGCAGCACGAGCAATGTGGTGGCAGTATACCACGTAGTGATCAGTAGGAGTGAATAGGTATTTTCTAACCTATGACGCTGAAGTGAGTCATAGGTTAGAACTTTTTAAACGTTCGCTGCTGTGTGCTTAACTCACCCCTTGGCCTACATCAGATTGTTGTGTAGTGCTGCATAGCCCAGAAGTAATGTTTCTGTGCTGGGTGTATGTGTGCCTGAAAGGGTACAGTACAAGGATTGTGCAGTTCTCTGATGTGTTTGCATTTTAAATGCATATGCTGGGTGTTGCGTGCCTGTGAATGGTACAGTACATGAAGGATGTAGTCTTGTGCAGCATGCACATGTTGAATGCTTAAGCTGTATGCATGTGTACCTGGCAGTGGTACAATACACAAGGGAATACAGTGCTAGACAGTGTGTGCAGGTTAAATGCATATGCTGGGTGTATGTGTGCATATAAGTGTCACAATACATGAAGAGGTACAGTGCTGAGCAGTGTCTCCATGTTTAATGCAGAGGCTGGATGAATGTGTGCTTGTGAGTGGTACAAAATGGAGGATATGGTGCTGTGCATGTATGCTGTATACATACACTGGGTGTAAGTTTACCTGTGTACAAAACATGGAGGGCCCTGCGTTCCATTTTGGGAGACCCAACCCTGCAGGGTGAAACATGGAGAGGTCATAGAGAAAACTCCCCAGACTGATTTGTGTATTTTTGCATTCCTGTAAGCTGGGTGGGACACATTGGGGAGGAGAGAACCAGGACTTCCATGTACATTTCAGAGGATGCTCTTTGATTTAGTAAGAGGTCATGGAAGGAGATGGGGCTTGTAAGAGAATCCTAAAGAGTAGGACTGGTGGCCCTGGGATAAACCTTTGAGGCACATATCACTATGGCTGTCATCCACATGTGAACTCGCCTGTGTTGGTGAACTACCAGCTTCAGAGATACTGCTGCTGTGACAGACTGATTTTCCAGAGGAAGAGACAGCAGGATACTAAGTACTTCAGAAGAAGAACCCCAGCATACAACTTTAAATGTTACTTAGAGTCTCAGTCTTTGGTGTCTAGAAATGGATAATAAGCAGGGGAGTTTGAAACCCCAAAATTGTCATTTGCCCAGCAACTAGACGGTTTGTCTGAGAATGTGAAGTTCTGCAAGACTTCTGCCTGTGGCTGGGGGCCAAGGTCTGCTAGTCTCCCTGCTGGGTGAAGCACCATCAACCAGGGTTTCACAAGCCCTCTGCCCTGGAGTCTGGAACACCAGCATCTGCCTCCTTGCCAAGACTGTGTGCCAAATGAGGAAGAGGAGAGCATTGAAGGGAGCGAGGTCCAGTGGAGAGCCTTGAGGACTTGTGCAGTAGTTTTGGAGCTACCCTGTGTGCAGGATGGACCATCGTGGAGAACTGCATCACGCTGACTAGGCTGGAACTCATGGACAGTTAGTTGTGGTGACCCCATTTGTCAAACAGGCTGACCGAGAATGTATTATGGAATAACACATTCCGTTGCAACGCACGCGGTTACCAGGTGTGTGTTACAACGCAAATGCCATTACCAGGCATAACCTTTACCACACATTTTTTCACAATGAATATGCCTTTAGCACACATGCCTTTACAACACATTTTGTTGTAAAAACATGAATGTTAAAGGCATACGTGTGGTAAAGGTTTTCCCTGCCCTTAGTCCTAAAAGCGCCCCCCAGCACAACCCCCCACCCCAAGCTCAATTAAAAAATATATATATATATTCGTTCCCCTGCCCTGAGCCCTAAAACCGGACCCCTGCGTGCCCCTTCCAACAGCCCTTCTAACAAATACCCGGCCCTGAGCCCTAGAACCAGACCCATGCACAGGCCTTTCTACCTGGCCCCTAACCCTTCTAAAAAAAATATATATATAATAATAATATTCATAATAATACCTGACCTATGCCCTGAGCCCTAAAACCAGAGCCCAGCGTGACCCCCTTCCAATACCTGTCCCCTGCCCTGAGCCCTAAAACTGGACCCCTGTGCCCCTCTGCCCACAGCCCTTCCCAAAAAATACCCGACCTCTGCTCTGACCCCTAAACCTGGACCCCAGCGTGACTGCTCCCACGACCCACAGCCCTTCAAAAAAAACAACCCCTGTCCTGAGCCATAAAACCGGACTCTAGTGCAACCCCTTAGCCCCCAGCTCTTGTAAAAAAAAAAAAAAAAACTGTCCCCTGCCCTGAGCCATAGAATCTTACCCACCCTAAAACCTTACCACCCCCTCCTCACCTCACTCACCATGACGACAAGCCAACCCTTCTGAGATGCGGCGCAGGTCGTAAAGAGAAAACTGAAGGGTCTCTCAGTTTACTCTAACGACGCTGATAGCCTTTACCCTGCTGTTGTCTTTACCTTGCATATGTTCTTACCACCAGCCCCACACACATGCCCTTACCATTCATACCTTTACAAGTTAATTTGTTGTAAAGGCATGCGTGGTAAAGGCATATGCGTTGTAAAAAGAATGTGTGGTAAAGGTTACGCGTGGTAATGATGCATTCTTTGTAACGCATGCGTGTTACGGCTGTGTGTGGTAGCAGCTGCTTTGTAATGGCTGTTTCCAGGTCACCGGGAGGACCAGTAGCTGCAACTTATGCTACGCCACTGGAGTGAGGATGCCGTGAGAGCACACTCACCCAGGTGTAGGACCCGGGTCCTGATTATCGTAGATACCTCCCTTCAGAACCTGAAAGAATACTTAGCCCACAGGAGAAAATGCAGGAGAGCACACATCGAGTGGCCATGTTGCTCAGAAATCCATAGTAGGCTGGGCACTGGGACATCCGGAGTAAAAGACCTAAAACCCTATGTTTAGGCTCAGTAACTCCTGCTTGCCACCTGTCCCTCTGGAAGGGGTTCTGACAATAGGTTACTGTGTTCTGGTGCAAGCCTGACAAAAAGGTCCAAACCTTCCAAATGACGAAAGATCGGCACTCCAGTGCTTACACTAATTTGTTTATTTGTGCTGAAAACAGACATTCATATTCCTTTGTTAGTACTTCATAACTCTTCATGTTTATTATGGCTGTGTCATCCCCTGATTTAGCTAAATAAACCATGACATCTGACTTCATCTCTTGGTCTTCCTCTTTTGTCTAAAAGTTTACAAACATAATCCTCCACTCTGTTATTGTAAGGGGCTCCTGTTTTATGGTATTTATTTCTATACAATTCCTTTCTCTGTTTATCCATATTCTTTTTAATTGTATCAGTATTTATCCATAATTCTTTTGTTCTTTGACAAAAGAAAGTTGCATTTAGTGTACTTCAACAATTATTTAACAGAAAATTGTACATGCACACATCCGGGTTCCACTGCTACCTAAGAAAATCTCATCCTTGTGTTTTTATTTTAATTCTCCATGCTTCACCCATGTTGACCTGCCATCTATAACTGAAAGCATGGAGATTCAGTAAACATGAGGCATACTTTGTGTTTGTTTTTACAAACAAGTCAAGGAGGTGCTTTGTTTTATGTTTGTACTTCTGCCTAAACAAGAGTAAAAATGGAAAACTGTAGGCCTTAATTATAGTGGATCACAACGTGTGTTTGTGGGTCCCCAGCTTGCACCTGCCATTGAACTGCTTGCCTGTGACCAAGTAGTTCATCCAGGCTTAGCAATATAATACCTCGCAGGTCCTTGATCAAACAATACAGATATGGCATCCGGTGGTGATTGGGTTAGGTTAATTTAGTCTACAGAACCTTTGACAATGTTTCCATAAATGTTATCCAAAACATTTGTATAGATGGCATTTGTATAGATTTGGTATGATAGGTTCGTTTTGTGAAGGTTCTTTATATATAGATGTGCGAGCCTGGATATGTGTTGTAAGAGCACATGCCTTGTGTCGTCGTGACCCAGATATTGGACTGCTCTAGTTGTGTTAGTCTGCTTTGGAAGCTCTGCTGCATGTCTTTCCCTAAGCAGCAATTTGTGTATATTTAAATCAATAATGAAAGAACATAGACACTGTAAAGTTATCAACAGAGCATATACGTACACCATTGCCTGGTTTACTACCAGTTAGTCTTAAAACTGCAAATCTACACACTTCTGTTGGAACAGAATAGATAAGAGGGTAAATTACACACAATTAAACGTCAGCAGTCTGTCAAAGCCGGGTCACAGCGCCCCGGCCACTCAGTCCAATAGTACAGTATCACCCACTGTCCTTGTATCGATGTATGACTGTGTCTGAATGCATTATTTCCATGGAACTATTCACTACATTGAAGCCCAGAAGCAGAAATGTCCTTTCTACATATTTCGCTTGTTGCACAGACCAACATCGTTGCCTAGACTTCCATCTGAAGCTTGCTCTGTAGTGCTGGAATATTTCCTCTCCTGCTCGCTTTTTGCAGGAAGCAACACCCTAGCCACTGATGAGTGGTTAGAAGCTTGCATCGCACTGCTTGAAATTCTCATTTTCTACTCTATTTCCCACATTTTTTAATTCATGTGTAGCAAAGTTCTGTGGCCATCACACCCCAGCTTTCTGCTCCTGCCTTCCTCTTGCACGATCCTCACTTTGAGCTCAGGGTCTCGCTATTAGCCATAGTGAGGAGCTTGTTGGTACGCCGCAGTGTTCTTCGAGAGCTCCATCGACCTGCTTCAGACACAACCTATTACACGACCATAAACTTATTTATTGAATAAGATGCCCCCGTTTTTCAACTTAACAAGTGCTTCTTTGAGAGCTTCCATGATTCGCAAACTTTTGGCATATGGGGATGGTGGAACCTGTTTTCCCTTATTTAGGATGGCGGAACCATGATGAAGTTAAGGACTACCCTGATAAGCAGATTACATCTAATTGTGTGTGTCTGTGTGTGATTTCTAAAGTGTGAACCTAGCGGCATGCAACAAGCATTGCACGGTGCAGACACATGGTGTGCAACAAGCATTGCATGGTGCAGACACATGGTGTGCAACAAGCATTGCATGGTGCAGACACATGGTGTGCAACAAGCATTGCACGGTGCAGACACATGGTGTGCAACAAGCATTGCACGGTGCAGACACATGGTGTGCAACAAGCATTGCACGGTGCAGACACATGGTGTGCAACAAGCATTGCACGGTGCAGACACATGGTGTAGGCAGGCATGTTAGCGAAGGATGGCTTAGCTAGGGAGGAAGAGAGGGAGTTTACTGTGGAGTGCGGAAGCTGTCCAGGGACGGGGGTTAGAGGAGAGTATTAATGCTGATAGGAGTTCAGGCGAGGGGCAGTCCTATGCTGATTTAGGTAGAGGAAAATTGGATCACAAATTTAAAGAATTCCCCCCAAATCCAGACTCATGATGATGATAACTTGGCATAGGAACAATTTTGTATTTTAATTGCTGATACATTTTAAATACTGCATATAAACGTATTTCATCCACGACGACAAGAGAGCATTACCTCTTTTTCATAGAATTTCGGAAAGCATTAGCTTTAGACTGTTTATTTGCCTTTGTTCCAAGCTTGTTGATTCATTGTGCTTCCTTTAGAGGTGAAATCACTTTAAGCCTTGTTGTCACGAACTGCCACCCGCCTACAGACATCAAACCGTGAGACAGTCTGTGCTCTTCACTTGCAGAGCAATTTGTCATTTCTCCCTCGGTAATTGTTTTAATGTGTCTTAATAGAGAGCGATGTTATCCATGTACAAATGCATTTCTCCAAAGGCTTGGTGGAATGCTGTTTCTAAATGCACAAACACACATAATCGTCTGCTTCTCTAGGCCATCTCTTCTGAAAACTACCATTCCTTTGGTGGCTTCAGAAATGTCCTGTCTGTTCTTATACACTGTTCTTGAGTTGTTTGAAGAGATATACTTTGGTGACTATAAGGGTTTGGGATCCTGTGAGATAGGACTCCGAAGGTTTTCATTCAGATTTGAAGGGAACCGGGGACGGTATTAAGTTCATTCAGTCACGGTGATGAGCTCTTCTGCATTCAGTCGACACTGAGCCACAATCTAAACTTTGGCCTTTTTATGTCTGGTTTGTTGTTGTGGACCTGTGACCAATAGAAAAAAAAGAGCTTGTTTGAAGAGGGCTTTTGATTCTCCTGTATATTCACATCTTTAACTACGGCATTTGATTGGGTAGAAGTTCTGTGCTTCAACTAAGACATTGTATTACTCTGTATCTTGATGGAAAGCTTATGTTCAGTTCAGAAGATATGAACTGGTTTTGGTTGCAAGTCAATGATGCCATTTGTCAGATTCCCATTGTCGGGTCTGTTATGCCAAAAACAGTATGCCTGACATATTTATTGTGAAAAGCATATGTTAATGTCAACAGGGCAGAAGGGGAACTGTTACACAGTAGTAAAGCCCTTACAGCTGGAATCCTGCAGATCATAGAAGTCAATGGTTTTGGTGTTGGCTACTTTCTCTGACAAACCTATGAGGTACATGATTTGACTTGGGGGAATCCCTTTTAAGTCCACCCAAGAGGGGTTGTATTATTTTGACAGCTCTAAATTTATACGTATTTGCAATTGTAGGACTGTTGCCATTGCTTGCCTTGTGGATAAGTGTATGTGCTACAGTATGCCTGACTGGGTAATGGGGCCAAGACAGTGACAAGGCCTGATTGGTTCATTGCAGAAAGTTAAATCAGATGCCATATATCTGATCTGTTTATGGTGAAAACTTGTAATAAATTCAATAGGCCTGACTTATTTATAGTGAAAAACTCTTGTTAAACCCAATAGGCCTTCAAGGGTGAATTGTTATTACGTAGTGTTACAGCCAGTAGACTGATACTTTGTTACACAGAACCTCAATTTACCATAGTAGGCAAGGGTTTTGGTATTGGTTACCCCGTCTTGTCAAAAAGATTTGCATTTGAGAATCCTTGAGAAAAAAAAGTGTATACTGTGTCCGCTGTCTACTACAGGTAGTTCCAAAGTGTATTCATTAGCTGTCCAGTGGCCCAAAGTTACAATCGTACCCATCAACTGTCTTAAATTAGTGCTAGTAAATATAGCTGCCTTGCGTCTACTTGCAGAGTCATCTCATATAGTGAATTAACATATACATCTTATTTTCACAGGCTGATGCAAAGATGGTGTGTGACGTGGTCAGTCGGATGGAGGATACAGAGCCCTTCTCCCCAGAACTGCTGTCAGCCATGATGAGACTCTGGGCAGATTCTGGAATCCAGGAATGCTTTAACCGATCCCGAGAATACCAACTTAATGACTCTGCCAAATAGTGAGTAGTTTTCTTCAGTTTTTTTTAGAGAGAGCACAGTATTAATAGAAGTAATAAAATATGCTTTTAATAAGACTTGTGTCAAAGGTTAGTCACCTACCATGTTGCTATAAAAATTGCTGGATCCTGCAGTGGCAAAGTGTTTTTGTTGGAACTTGCAGCGGTAAGTGATTGTGTTAGAGCCTGCAGTAGTGAGTGGTTAGTAATAGTGCATCATTTTAAAGGTTTATTTAGACTAATGTCATCTGGTTTTTGTAATGCAATTTTGATTTCTTATTTCTAAATAAATTGCTTCTCTGTTCAGTGTTTTTCTGAAATATAAAGGGGGTCATTATGACTTTGATGGATGGCAAAGGCCATCTGCCAAAGTCCAGGCGGTCAGGTTGTCGCCAGTGCGGCTGCCTTCCCACAGGCCCCTTTAAGAGTTTCCCTCTGGGTCAGCGGGTGGAAATGATGTTTCTGCCCGCTGGCCCAGCGGGAAACGCCCTACAAAATTGATTCCGGCTCATAATAGAGCCGACGGCAATGCTGTAGTGCGTAGGGTGCACCAGCACCCGCCGCTATATGCAGACAGTGAAAATCGCAACAGGGCTGGCTATGGGGGCCCCTTTAGTGCTCATGCCAAGTGCATGCCCCCCCCCCCCCCCCAGGGCACCCTGTACCCCCGTCTCCTCCAGCACTTTAATGATGGTGCTTATGCCATATAACCGCGGGTGGAGAAGGGACTCTAATCCTTGTATCCTGGTAGATAAGGACTGCCAGCACCACCGAAAAGTCATGATCTGGTGGTGCTGGCAGTCTGACCATGGCGCAAACCACCACGGTTGTAATGTGGCTGCAAGACCGCCACATTGGCAGCAGTCCGACCTCCACCGTGAACCTGGCGGTCTCAAGACTGCCAGGGTCGTAATGTGGCCTATAGTGTCTGGTTTAATTAAATAACGGTGCAATCATTGGTCAGTAGGATTATGCTACTCGATATTATCATTAAAATCTAATGGAGACATGCATAAGTATTCTGAATGGAAATAGATTTTCCGATCTAAGCTGTGTTGCAGCTCCTTAGATGTTATACCTATAACTCAGAGGTTCTATTGTCTGGGCACTAATGCTACACAACCTACACAAACGTGTCTACATTCTGCCCGTTTATATTCTAGATTAAAGAAACAGAAACCCTGATTTCTATGATTATATTGATACAGTCGCTGTACACAAGCTACAAGTAGCAAAATGTATGCTTTTATAGTTTTTTTAGATGAAGAGCATCACATTTGGCTATAAATGGCCATGGCTAATAATGTAATGCACCTTCTGATACATAGAAAAAGTATCTCATGTTGAATGTGCTAGGAAGATAGTTTAGTGGCAGAGGAGCTCCTAAACGCTCTTTGAGTAGAATGCTCTCACTCGCGAAGGGCGCCCTCGCCAAGTAACTGCTCTCTCAGGTTGATTATAAAATAGTCTGGAAGTGGTCCTTCAGTGGTGGGGGAAGGCGGATGAGGCTAGTAAAGTGGCTGAATCAGAAATCCGACAAATTGAACCTTATGTTTAGTCAGTTAACTTAATTTGACCTAGTGTTGCAGATTTTTTTTTTTTAAGAGGCAGGAGAACATTTCGGAGTTCTTGAAATATATGTGAAGACTAAATGTGTGGTATTGAAATATGAATGCTTCCAAAGAAGGTTTTGTCCAACATTTCTTCAGGAAAGGCATGAGTTTGTTCTTTCTCACGTAGGCCGATGCTTCTTTTGTGAAAATAATGTCATTATTCGTGTGAGATAGAGCTCAGTGGTGAGCCCGAATCAACCAAACCTCAGTGGAAAAAAAGAGAAGCTACATTCGCACTATAAGTGGATTATTTCTCATATGTAGCACCAAGAAGAGTTCTTCCAGGTGTTTTTGAAAAAATAGGTATGATGTGGTAGTCCATAATTTTCGGGTGCATAAATGAGTGACATATGATCTATGCAGGGCTTGAAAATTGCCTGTAGGGTCGCGCAGGTTGAGTGACTTAATTGACACTTCCTCAACTCTGCTGCTGTTCCAAACACAAGACTGGCGGACGACTGATTTTGTCCCCACCCTGCCGGTATTTCAGAGGTGAATTATCTAGCACTGCAGATGTATCAGTCACGGCTCTAACCTGATTAACCTGACCTTTGCCCCACCAGCCTTTCAGAAGCAAAGCTGTCATGTGACTGCCCGTTACCCAGCACTGCTGGCCTTTTACTGTCATCCTGGCATGTGACTGACTGCTCCTCAGTTGTGCCAGCATTTCAGAGAAGATGCTGAGGTCAGCTTGACTCTGCTCCAAGTCGCCCTTTCACTCAGAGGTGATCTTGACACGTGACTGTAGCGCTGCTCGGTTCCCCGGGTCATGGGCGACCCCTGGCCTAGTTAAGACACTCTACCTAGTGCTACTCTATCTTCTGGGACTTGTATTTATTTTATTGTTTTCATTATTTAAGGGTGGGCTTGAAAACAAATCTTAATGTAAAGTACTTTTGGCTAATTCATAAAGGCTTGTTGTGGGTTTAACACAGCATACTCCACCTAAGCCGACATACGACTGACTGCTCCCCCCACCCCTTATCAACCTTTGGAAGACAGGTTAGGGAGAGGTAGTGACACCTGCAATAAAATACATATTACGTTATTTGCAACATAAATCAGGAGACAATGCCTTAGTAAATGCTTCGATTACTAAAAATGATACACAAATGACAGCGTTGAGCTTTGCATCCAAGCCTTTTATTCTCGGACTAATTCAGTTCCTCATCCGCACATTCAACATTGACATAAAAAGGTCGGAACCTGGTCACTGACAGCAAACTATCAAAAGCTCCAGGCCTTCTCAACTTCTAGAAGTTGGGAGGGACCCTGTTAGTGCCACAGTACCTGTCGCGTGAAAGTCAGCCTGAAAGGACTAGTAATCACCAGTGAGAGCGGCCGCCATCAGCTTTGAGGCCTGAAGTAGCCTATGAATTCAAAGGTAAAATAATACCATGAAGTTGACAGGGTGGTGTCTCCTGGGTGGTATATGGGCCTGTCCCCCTGACCTGAGTGATTGTCCGCTTGTGAACTGCTGTCCTGGCTTTTCTGTTGGCCCTGACATTAAACTGATCTAGTGTGCCAAGGCTAGGATGGGGAGAGGTCCATGGCCTGACCTGTAACCTGGAGGCCCCCCCACAAGTGTGCACTCAAAGTAGACAGTTGACCCTGTCCTGGGTGCCTCGTGTAAAGCAGCAGCAGTAGGGTACAGTGTTTTAGTTTTTATTGTGTGGTCAGGCCTTTTTCAGTGAGAGCTCAGACCTCATCTATCTATCTATCTATCTATCTATCTATCTATCTATCTATCTATCTAGTGTTTTTGTTGTTGCATTCTTTTGATAATATGTATGTATATATTTGTATATGTGTGTGTCTTTTTTACTCATACCTTTTTTTAATTACATGAGACTGGTCAGACAGTGAAAACTGTCCCTAGACCACACCTCAAACTGGGAAGGGATGGAGTCACCTCCTTCCTTTAGACTCTTAAGCATTATTAACCCCTACTGGCCTTTGCCCTCTCCTCAGCCTGACCTCTGTCCCAAACTCTGGTGTTCTGCTTTTCCATTACCTGCATCTTCTGTCTGTTACCAATATCTTAAGGCGATTTGAAATATTTTCTCATTTACGCCTCTCTGTCTCACACATACCCATTCATATCCTGTCCCATTCTGTGAAGTGACAGCAGAAGAAATGGATTTTAGTACATTACAAGTGTTACAGTTTTTGAAAGTGCTGCAGTTTTTCTCTGCTCTAGGTGCTACGGAGTAGGCCTTTCTGGGCCAACCGATGTTCAATACATTTTCTTTTGATATGTTTTAGAATTAGTAGAAATCGCCTGAGTCCGCATGGAATGCAGATTTTATTCCTCTAGTGAAATTGCCTGAGGGCGTGAAAATTAATAAGCAAAAATTTAAAAAAGAAAGGAGCCCTCAAAACATGCTTTTATCAAAGCACTGAAATACCGTGGGCTTGTTCCCCTGAAGCAGGAAGCTTATCCATGCTTCCTGCAACTTCAGTCAAATCCATATTATGTTTTCATAAATGTTCAAAGCACATGATGGGCTGGAGAAGGTGTTAGAAGCATGGATTCTGCTTCACCTTATATGCATTGCATGTATTACCTGTGAAGTAAACTTAAGAATAGAATAGACAAGAAAAGAACTAAAGTGCCGGTTATCATGATTTGTCATAGTGCCAGGATACAACAATAGGTGTTCATGCATGACTGTATTTGCAAAAGTTAGCACACTAAGGTAAGACTTTTGGCTTGGCCAATGAGTATTGATCACTGATGGATAAACAAAACAAAAGTACTACTTTTGCAGAAAGGGGATGGGCTACGAGGGGAGAAGTTGGAACCACTGCTATGAATGTCGGCATTTGTTTGACAACTGTACATAGCAGCAACACCAACTCAAGCACTACTGCAGAGACATTCTGGTAAAGGTAGGCTTTTGAGTAGATAAAGCTGTCTTATAGTGCTCATCCAAATTTGATGAGCCTCATCCACCTCAATTTGAAGTTGCTCCAAATTGCATTGAAGCATAATGAAGCACATAGGTTATTCCACTAAAAGAACTAATAACTGTGCGTCTGTTTTTTTTTACACAGAGGTTCCCAGACTTTCAAAGTGCAATAACTCGAAACACGTAATCTAAGAAAGATACTATTGTTGGAAAAATTACAATAGGTAACTTCCCGTGACTTTTGTACAAACTTAAAGCATGGTGCAGTGGTTCTTTTACTTTTCTTCACATTGCAAGGACCCCAAACATAGCAGTAGTACATTGAGTTCTCAAACAAGCTGGCTTAAAATATTCTTGGTCTGGACTTGTATGGAGAAGATAAATATTTCACCTCATAAGACTTCATGGCATACATTTGAAATTGTTATCCATGGGCGGTTTATCATATAGAATCCTCGAATCCGGGAACCTCTGATGATCTTAAACCAAAGCTGTACCACTGAATTACGTTTCAAAAGATTACTCTGAGTTATGTGGCTCTGCAGTTTTTCTACTGGATGAACAAATGTGATAGTCCACAAAGCTGGTACAGGTAGTTTCAATTAATTGAGCTGCTACAAACTAATATGGTGTTGAGCAATTTTCTTGCCACCTTTAGCAACATTCTACGAAGATTATTCAGCATTTTTCCATTTTAAGTGATTGATAGAAAAGCTCATAGTTAAAAGAAATGCACTCAAAA
Source organism: Pleurodeles waltl (assembly GCF_031143425.1). Lineage (NCBI taxonomy): Eukaryota > Metazoa > Chordata > Amphibia > Caudata > Salamandridae > Pleurodeles > Pleurodeles waltl. The sequence goes on along the minus strand of NC_090451.1, from coordinate 275,181,713 downwards.
ACCAAGGATCATGTTTGATCAACTCTGTTTCCCCAGCAAATTCGTCTGACTACATTACTTTAACTTTTCACTGTTCTTGTATCTCCATGTCTGGATGTTTATTTGGCCGAGGGATAGCAGCAGCTAGTACCAGACGTACTCAAGCCACTCTAAGTGCTTCTGTTTTCCTGTTTATTAAATTTGACTAACATGATGTAGTTGAGCTTCACAAAGGATCAACTTAATTAAATGCCTATCGGCAGCCCCTTGTGGGTCGATGTAGACTCTTTTGGCCATCTGGTGGGTGTGAGTCATGGAATTATGTGGCTATATCTGTGCTCCTACTTTAGTACAACTTCAGGCTCATGGTACCATACACTAGGAACTCTCCGCAATTGTATTCTTGTATATTCCAAGTCCTGCTGGTAATTAAAATGAGACAATCGTGGATTCCACTTGATATACTCGCATGTACTCTTGCTTAACAATACAAAAATACCAAAACTAGGGTGGACAATGTTAACTTATCTTTTCCCAAGTGGCAGGTCCTTCACCTTTAGATGCTGCGTTTAATAAATGAGTTTAAAGACATGTAGAAAAGAGTCGAGTTTGTTCGTGGGTGAATGTTTTTACTCGAGTTTTCAGGGCTTATTTATGTTTTAAAGAGCTGATGTGATTCTCTTGCTCCAATTGTTGGTGGATTTTTCAAGAAGATTCCCCAGAATGGTGCAATTTTCCGTGTTTCAACAAATACATTTAGATTTTTCTAAGAATCTACTTATTGGTTAAGTACTGGACTGTGCTTGATCCGTTACAACAACAACTCGAAATATGATGGGCTTCACGGAGTGCAGCTATGACGTTTACGTTCTTGGCATCTCTAGAGTACATGAAATTACAGGCGTCTCTGATATTGTTTAGAAATCATGCGAATATTGATTAAATGGCACAAAGTTCTGCTGAACTAGATAAATATACTGAACATTTTTCGTTCCCATTTACTGCCTTCACCAGTGCGTTTGCAAGGAATGAGTTATGCAAATGAAGTAATCCCATACTTACAGAAATCAATTTTGTAAACTTTGACTCTCGATCTTGCCTGGGCGCAACAACTGTTTTTTCTTCTGTCCCAATTTAAATGGCAGCTGCAATCGGCTTGTCAAGTCTTTATGCCTTTAGCTCACTTAGATAAATACTCTGCCCTGTGATTGCATGCCTCCCATAATCATGTGCTAACCTTTGCATATATTGACCCTGGATGAACTCCATCTCTGTGATCTACATTGATATCCAGGAACAACAGAAATGGCCACCTACATTCGGAATGTTTCAACACTTTCTCAAAAAGAGGGAATAACACAGGAATCTATCTGGCTTTTTAACACCCATTTCATAACGTGCAAGATGTCGACGCCACAGACATTACATTTTGAAACTAAAATAAAATCATGGAAGCAGTGTAATCTTAAAATGAGCAAAATTGTTCTGCCAGTTTAAGGCAGCCAGACCTCCTGTCAATAAGTGCAGTGTTTATTCTGTTTTGTAAAGGGGAGTGAGGAGCTCCAGACAGAAACCTCCTAATGAGGACAACTGCTCTTATTGTCAAAGGACAATTTTGAGAACTTCAACATTGGCTTTCCTGGACCATGATCAGTGTCAAGTGCATCTCGAATATGAAGGTGTTTCATAAATAATGACTAGAATTTGATGTTGAGAAATAGTGTAATGCTGGCCAATCTATGAGGGTATTCGTGAGCAAAATGTCCACCATACTTGGAAACTAAGGGTCCGCTCCAGCTTGCTGTCCCCTGAATCCACACAGTGAACACTCTCTGCAAGAGGAGACCCAGTTTGCTCTGCCACAGCTGACACTGTGCTTATACCTATGTCTCTGGCTGTTCTGGCCATTGCAGACCATCACAATAGGCAACTTCCTTCTACCCCGAGACATATTGAGAAAAAACGAAGAGGAGTGGTCCTCTGGAGGTCTCACTTCTTTTTCAAGCCAGCGGTGTTCTTCTGGGCCTCAAGCAGAATCACTAACCCTATTGTAAAGATACGTAATTCATCCCTTCTAAAGCTTTGAGTAGTTCTTATTATTATGCTGTATCATACAGAGCTCTCGGAATTCATTGATTAGATGATTAGAGTGGTGAGAAATCGGACCATTCCATCTTCAGCTACTTACCAAGAGACCTTAGTGAGCTCAGACTCTCCAAACCTCAAATGTTCAACATACTTTGGAACCTCAAGTCCTTAGTCTCCCTCAGCCAATAAATGGCTCCTGCATTTGCCTAGCAATCTCATCGGAGTCAAGACCAGAAATACAGAGCTCCAGACTTGACCATCTGTCCTTACACCTGGACCTTCTTCGATTGTCTTCACAGTCCGGAATGACAGATTAAAGTGAGATATTGTATAGCTTCTTTGAGAAGGAAAATGTGCACCACAATCTTTAATGTCCTCAGGGTAGCAAGAATGTCATCCCTGCTAGGCTCAAGTGGCAATCAGTAGAATGCATGCATGAATACATTTTGGAAAGTAGAGAGAAGGCTTTACCTATCTTCTGCTCCTCAGTGTGTGAATTACTTCCTAATCACTGGCTGATGAGGCTGAAAACTGAATTGGAGACTCAAATTTCAGTGGATCTAAAGTAGAAAAAGGATTTCCGGTCCCTTTTTTCATAGAAACATTGAACAAATTTCAGAGTGACCAGGTTCAGGTGCACTTCTTACTATAGCAACATGGCGAACTCACCAGAAGTCTCTCTTCAGCAGCAAATAATATCAGAAAAGAAAATAGTAAGAGCTGTATTCCAGCCCATAGCAGCCACAAAAAAGTATCTTATGACATTGAGCACCCAAACTATAACCAGTAGCTCAAGATATGAAGATAAACATTTGTGCACAACATAGTGCATGATTAGTGTGCTGTTGTCTTCAGAAGTGCCCAGACATTCCTCAGAAAGATCCCACTAGCATCTTCAACTGGACCACATGGCTGAGAAGGTTCATATGCTGAAGGAGAAAAGGGCCATTGTAAAGGTTCAGAAACATGACTTCCACTACAGTCAGGTGGTAAAGAAGGAATCGAAGGTAATGAAGGACTCAAAGGAACAATCCAGGGTAAAAAATACATTGCAAAGGAAAATTCTAGGATGTTGGCTCTGCATTAGATTTTCTCACACATGAAAAGAGATTCAGTATACTTCATAAACCTTTAGAACACCCCTTACTGTGGTCCCAAGGCTTCTAGCACAGGCAGTTTGTGAGATCCGTTGTTAGTAATCCGTACCAATAGAAGGTCCCACCCTTTAGTCCAAAATCAGCAGTTTGTGTCTTTCCCAATTGCATGGCAAGTGCATGGCAGTGGTAGTTTCTCACCTTTCCGAAAACAGAATTTACTTGCACCCCCTATATAGGAGAATGTCTGCTTGAAGCTGACTCCCTACTGGAAGGTTCTTCAAGATTTTCAGAAGATGGTGCTGGCTCTCCATAATCTAGGGCTTCAAGTCAACTTCTGTACTTTTAACAGGTATTCAGTTCTGTTTTCTTGAGTCCAGTTGTGTGCTCTAGCACTGGGGCTCCTGTTGGCAGCTGTGCGCTTTAAAATGTTTTTGTTTTTGATTTTGATTTGATTTGACTGTCACTCTTATCCTAAATATCCACTTTCCAGAAGTGGTTCTAAATGCACTGATTGTAAACTATATTCTTTGGAAAGGAGCCTGTTATCTATTAGTCAGAAAAGATGAAATCATGCCATGGCTCATGACAGTAAGCAGATCAATTCTCTTCTATAATTTAAACGCTCCTGCATTTTCGTCATTCCTCCTTTGCATATGTGCATATGGCCCCTACAATGGTCTCTTGAGGACTTGTGGAACCAGAGACCAAGTGACTAGGAAGATGCCCTTATTCTGTCTGGTTCGGCCATTGAGGCTCACCGCTGGTTGTACAAGATGAACAGCATACTGGAAGAACTAGAAGCCAGTGCCCACTTACATCAAGATAACAGATGGTTCATTGATTGAATCAAGATGTTGCACGAGTGACTGGACTATCAAGTGTCTGTCATCATCCATTGCACATTTGCATCACATCAGAATACTAGAACAGGTAACTTGTATATCTGGCCCTGCACGTGTTCCTCTTAGCCAACGCAATTCTGATTCAAACTGAAAATACCCTGACAATGCATTGTGTAAACAGACTAGGAGGGGTGAGATGAAGTGTCTTTTCGAGAGATGCCCCTGGGGATTTGCCATTAGCTTGTATGTGTAAGGAAATCAGAATCTGATTGACATACACCTTTCAGGCAGTTAAATATAAAAGCAGATCGGGAGGATGATGAGTGGGGAAATAGCGACTAGGTCGCCAAAGTAATCTTAAAGCTTTGGGGTACTCACCGGTTTGTTCTGAATGCAATACCAACATGAGCACTGGCCAAGCCAATACCTCTAGCTTTTCTGTGTGAAAGTGTGCCAACAGCACTTGTGTAGGGTGACCAGATTTTGAGGAGCAAAAACCGGAAGAGGTGCCTACACGTGTGTGTGTGTGTGTGTGTGTGTATACACACACACACACACACATTTTCAAGACTACATAGATAAAATGAGCTATGCCTTGACCTCCCACCCTCAACCCGCCACCACCCACCTCTCTCTGCTCCCCACTCCGTCTCTCTGCTGGGAGCAGACAGGGGATAAAATACTTTAATTATTTCATACTTTGTAGGCCTCTTGATGATCTGACTTTTGTCCTAAAAACCGGGACATTTATTTATTAATCTGACTGTTGTCCCCAAAACCGGGACATTTATTTAAAATTAAGAGAAGCGTCGGGACACCGGGACAATCCTCTAAAAACCGGGACTGTCCGGGGAAATCCGGAACGTCTGGTCACCCTACACTTTTGCCTGATGGCGTTTGCATATTAGCACCAGACTTTTGGCTTTAACAACACTTCTTTTGCAGCGTGTGTGGACCACTCCAGTAGGTAAAACGAGAGAGCCCTGACTATAATATTAAAAAGGTCAGCTGCAGTGAAAAAATTGTTGTTTTCCTTGCACAGTGTATGCATCCCACAGATAATGTATGATGACTCCACGTATTTTTGAGAGGTAAAATAGGCCTTCGTGCACTGCAGGCTCTCCACGAGAAGCAGAGTGATGCACCACATAGCCATTAATGTGAAGTGAGAGAGAAATCCTCCCATTGATAGAGCCAAAGTCTACTCTTATATTGTTAATGGACATTGAATGTAGATCTCGCAAACAGCTGTGCTGTCAAGGTCAAGCCAAATTTTAAAATGACAGATCTTTGTGTCACATTCTCAGAACCCAGTTTCAAAGAGAGTACCCTTTTAAGGGACTGGTCAAGTATTTTTCTTTTTGCCCTTTCCTCTGTTTACTTTCAAATATTCCATGGTTTATGGAAAATCAGACAAGACTAGTGTCCTTTACTTTGATTTTCCAGCTGTGTTCCAGACTTGCTGCATCTCTTAGAAGTTTCTCCTGTGTCATTACCATACAGACCAGATCTCTTCTCCACAGCAAAAGGCAGTGACCCCCGGCACAACTTACCACAACTAAACTTGACTGCCTGGTTCCTGAGTGCCTGCAATATGGCCACTGAGTCTGTAACTGAACTGTATGGGAATGCTTGTGGGAGTGCAGTGGGTGTCTCACCAAGAGCACAGACCCAAGGACATTAACTGAGTTTTCTTTTCAGACTTCCTTCTACGCTGTACAGATATTCAACGATATATTTGCAGGCTTAAGAGTTTTTAAATGCTTTGGGCAGCACCATTGAGGATTTGGGAAACATAGCATAGTTCTCTCAAAACAGAAGACAACTTCTACATTTGTAAAGCTTTATTTACCCTGGTTTTGTCAGGGGCACCTGCTGAAAAGCCATTTTAATATCCACCTAAAAAATGTGCCATTGTTATATGTCAGCATATATCAGGTTCACACCCCTTGTACAATATTCTCTACACAACCTCTATTGTGTTTCTGTTTCTCATTGCCAACTTTGAAGTGTTCGCTTTACTTGACTTAACGTATTTGTGTTAAATATATGCTCCAGGAATCAGTAAACTGGATCAACGCAAGGATATTTTCTGGTTGACATTAGCACTAAATACAGCAAAGTACAGCATTCAGCCATGCATGTTAACTTGGCCCTTGTGTTGAAGCCTTCTTTCCTTTCTACAATATAATCCTCCACTGGCGCATAGAGGATTCTCTGTGGATACATCTGACCCGAAGAGTGCCATTTACGTGGATGATGATAGAGTAAATACCTTAATGTGAGTGCTGCAGCTGTCCTTAAAACCACCAAGACCTGAGCATGTTCAAAGCCCTACTAAAGAACTTACTGCATAGAGGGGCTCTCCATAGAGCACTAGGACACAGCATAGAGAGGTAGTGTCTCACCTTAAATAATATTTTCCCATCCTTAGAGGTTTGTAGATGTTATCAAAGAGAATAGATGAAATACATGGGAAAGCTGCAGAAAGTGGAGTGTGTGTTTGATTTTCATTAACTCACCCTTCATTGTAAACTAATGCTTGGTGGACTGTCCACACTTAAGTTTCCACCTGCTGGGTTATCGCCAGTTGTACTGTCAGAAAAGTTGGTTTCTATATGAAGCGTCTCAAAATGATGGATAGTAGTTTTTCTTTTGTGTTTGGGACATAGGGTCTGTGCAGGCATTCTGCATTTCTTAATATTGTAGTTCATATTTATTGTTATAAAATGTTACATGTATTTGTGTAGTGCAGAACTCACCTGGAAAGGTACCCTGGCGCCTTATTGCCCTGTATACTGTAATTTACATAAGGTTTACCGCATTTCACTGTAAATCCCACTGTGGCCCCTGTATGAGAGGCCTGTGATACACCATTTTTATATAAAATCGTATCGTGAGTACAGCACACTGCTTTTGCATATTTCAGTAGGGTCTTTAACTACCAAACAAGCTTTCTTTATGTGTCCCCCTACATATAAGATAGTCATACCCTCTGCTGACCCTCGTATGGGTTGTCCTATACTGCACCTTTACAGGACACACTATAAACTGGGACAGTTCTATAGGGATATGAGCCTTTCCAAAAGCTGTTGTCAGGCTTGGTCTGTACTCTCGCTATGCTCTTGCTAACCGCCTTGAGCCTTAGTCTATATACATTCGCTAGTTTCCACTCATTTCTCTACCTATGAAGTACCGCAATTTATTAGAGTAGTTGCAGTTTCCCCCTTCATAGTTTTGTATTTGGAGTTATACAGCACTCCATACCCCTGACGGGGCGCCAAACCGTATTTGCAGATCAGGAACACAGTACTCCATCAGTATTTGGAGGACTGTATCTGTGACTTGGCTTGTGTGGCAAGTGTTTTGATGTCTTGCGTTATGACCAAAGTTGTCACTTCATTGTGTTTCGTTGCTGAGCCACAGTGTCTCTTAACCAGAAAGGAGAAAGATCAGACCATTAAGCTTTAGAGGTGGGTGTAGAAATTATTAAACAGTATGTGAGTGCAGTGTGGCTTATGAGTGAAGTGTGGTGTGTATATTTGCAAAAGACTAATTAAATCCCGTTGGTGCGAGTGTGTAGTTGCACATACTCAAAGGTGTAGGAGCAAGAGTTGAGAGAGATGGTTGTGTAGCTAGTATGTGTCCACTCCCTGCTGCCCGGTGTGAGTGAGCTATAAACACTACTTCTGTGGATCCAAGTGCTGCTATTGAAGTCTCGAACCCCTTATGGTGTCACAGGTGTGTGTCCCCCAGTACACCTCTCACACCTAAGTCTGTCCTCAAGAAAGAAAATACCCGACCCCTGTTATGACTCGCCAGCTTTTTGACTACTTTTTTAGCTTTCTTAACGTTTAGATACAAAGCTTTCAGTTGAGCGAAAGGGGTGACAGCCCGTGCCTTGGAGTGGACGAGAAGACCTGCAGTGATGAAGTACGCGAGCAGAAGCTCGTGCCTCGGGCCTGGTGTGTGCTGGAAAAGGAAGCATTACCACCGCGAGGAAGTCAAGGTCAGCTAGCTACAGCAGACGCTAAGCCCACTGGTGATCACGTAATGGACTCTGCCTCCAGCAGTTAGCCTCCGACATGCTGCGGATTTGTTCCTCATGACGGCTTCTTTCTTTGTTCGCCCAGGGCCCGCCTGCCATGCTCGCTCGCTGAGCTCTTACAGAGCAGTGCGGGGAACTGCGGATGCATTCTGGGAAGACCACACTGAGGAAGGAAAACATGGATGAGGCGCCACAATGGTTGCTGAGTGTGTGGGTGTTGCTTGTTAAATGTGGGTGAGGGTAGTGGTGCTGGAACAATTTTTAGAGTTGAGGTGCTGCTGTTAGTGGTATATATCCCTGAAGCCATAGGGACTGTGAAAACTCCAAGCATCATACAAAAAAAAAAAAAAAAGTGTGGTATATGTGTCACGTCCATTCAGCAGAAGAGTGGTAAGGGTGTGGTATGCAGCTAGTGGAGCATTTTGGAGCACTGGTGTGGTAGAACACTGTTATTTACAGACAGCACATTTTCTGTTTAGATGGTCACTAAATGTGCATAGACGCACTGTTCTACGAGTAAACTATATAGCACAAAAACTATATTGTGTGGGGATTGGGTTTCAATTAATATTTATCATTCGAACATCGCCAAGCTAAGTGTCTTGATTTGTTTTGATCCTGTTGAAATCTTTGTTTTCCTCACACATGAGTAATGCAAAAAAGTGCTTCATTTGTGCTTCCTTGATTGCGCATATTATTTGAAATATGTGTATAGTTCATTTCCCGAAATGTAAATGTCGCTGTAGGAAAAAACTGACATACCACAACCTTTTATTTTTGATTCCTGTACTCAAGCAGGACTGTCAATTGTCACTCTTACAAAATTCTCGCACTTTCCAGTCAGAGAAATAAAGGTACACTCCAGTTTGCAATAAGCAGAAACTTCGCAGAAGACATAGCCTGACGTTTGACCTTTGTCTTTTAACAGCAGCAAATAAGACAAGATGGACACAATTTTGAAAGTCATCTTTATTGCTTATTGACTTTCTGAACTCCAGTATGATTATATTTGGGGGTTCTTCAGCACCCTTACTTCCAGAGCCTCTCAGTGAGGGTCGGCGCGTGTGTGCGTGTTTGCGTACTTTGGCATACAAACCATGGGCTAGGATGTTGTGTCCTCGTGCCCGTGGATTGGGAAGATTTTGCAAGAATGACCCCAGTCTCGGCTTGCAGACCAGGGGCGAAGCTATCATTAGTGCAGCAGGTGCAGTGGCACTGGTGCCCTGAGGTGGGAGGGCACATTGGCGGTGGACAGTGACACCTCAATTATGCCACTATTGCAAAAAGAGACCCTTTTTTAATGATTTTTTGTAAATTAGTTCAGCGATTTTTAGAAAGTATTCCAACATTAGAAATAGAAATATATCGCCAGTTTGGGCTGAAATATGAATCCGAGTTTAGGAAAGGAGTACCTGTAAGCAGTTTATATTTTTTAGACTTGACAGCCAGTTTGAAGTTTCCTCTTCGTAGGAAACAATGTTGGTCATGTAACAATATATTGAAGCCACTAAGCCCAACGGGAACTATGACACTCTTCAGGGGCGTGAAAAAATAGCCCTTTTCATAAAAAAAGTAAAATATGTAATGGATTGTTGGCAACATGAACATAATTTGTCACCCTTTCGCACTTAAGGGGCCAAAACAAATGCTATTGCATCCAAGTCCACCTAAAGTGCACCACTTTTGGTGAACTGGGCAAACCATAGCTTCCAACCCCGCCATGTAAACTATACCTCACACCCAAACAAAATATTCATAACCTCTCACATGAAGTCTCCTGACCTCAATGACATCTGTGATGTTTCATATCAACTTAATATTGCTTCAGTCCAATTATCATGGATACAGTGTGAGTTTTTTTTTTGGTAGATATGTTTCATGTAAAGATGTGGTCTTGTTAGGTCCTGTTATTTATTGGTATAAATATTGATTGATCATCAGCATTACATTTAGGGTGAAAGTTATATTTTGCATGGCCACTTTGCAAATTTGATTCATTCAGGTAACCATTACTGTCAATTTAACGTTTATTATATTTAGTTTATTTTCCCTAACACCACTTTAACTGTGGCTTTTCAATGGAATTGCTTACGTTTTTTAAAAGATGTGTTAATATCCTTTGAGTAAAATAAATCATAACTTACCATTACCAGTGATTTTTCAGTGATTTTGTTTTTTTAATGATTATATACTTATTACATCCATCCATCCTCTGCTTCAGTCAGTCTTCAGCTGTATGCTTTGAGGTTACTGGCCTGCAACCATGCCCTACGCCCATTGTCCCTTGCACCAAACTCAGGCTGCACCACATTGTTGCCCAGATCCTGTCCCCAACTTCATATACACACAACTCCTGATGCCGCTCTCAGCCTCCTGTGCTCCGTCCCGTGCTGCATTTTGTAACTGACGTGCATGTGTGTGTAGCGGGATATGCCAGCACTCTTGCTGAACCAGCTGTTAATGGCATTTGGCAATGTGTTGCAAGCTGTGGGTGCAGGGCCTGGTCTGGTGCCAGTCCATGTACCTCCCTCTCTGCCTCTGAGCCGGCTGTGTGCAGCCTTTGGCCATGCATTGATGGCTGTAGCCACAGGGTCGGGCCTATGACAGGTTATTGAGCCTGAACTGGCTCCACAATGTATAGTTTATTTTTGTGTTAATCTTTTTCAGGCTTTACAAGACACCCCAATATCAACATTTTCAATTTACAGATCTACAGTGAATATGGAGATCCACGAATACAGAGTTTTCCTTTACTCGTTTATTTTACCTTTTGGAAACCGTATCTGCCCTTCTGGGGTCCCCCCCCACCGACATCCTGCTTGAGGGCATAGATACTCTCACAGCACCTTTTACCCTCTCACACTTTTTCCAGAACACTTGATTAGGTGCTTGTCATCCTATAATAGCCACAACAACAAGTGTTTTCTATTCTTCTTGCCAGACATGCAGATTGCCAGGATTTGTAAATCCTCAGGGGACTGTGGATCGTGCATTGGATAAACCAAAAAAATACTCCCCCTTTCAGGTTTGCTTATTTTACACTAAACAAATTCCACTGGATTTTGTTCATTATCCTTGGAGGATTGAAGAACATGGCTCAGCAATTTCATGGTCAAGATATTCAAAATCCCTTGACTAAATAACCTTTAGAAGTTGAGCTGACAGTTATTTGTAACACAAATGTCACAAAGCTACTGAACAGATTGAAGTGTACTGCTGCTAATAAACTTCTAGCTTTGTAAAGTTGGGCACAGATTTGTTTAGGTTTTCTGCTGTAGCTTTGAGAAAACATTAGTATAAAAATACTATTTTTATTCTGGCCCCAACAAATCCTGCCTCCACCAGCCAGATCTGCAGTAAATTTGCTATGCGAAAACATACTAGGATGGACCAGACAAGTGGTAGATTTCGTGCAGACTCATCAAATGGTACCAAAGTTCTAAGAGATTCAAGAGACCTTTTCAGTGGAAACCGAGACTCAACCATAGCTAGAGAGTCACTAACAGTAAAATGAAGATCAATTCATATAAATGTTGGTACGTTAACAATCAACATTAATTAAAATAAACTGAAAACCATAAACTTTAACATGTGGTTAAGTATGTGACGCAAGCACATTTTACTTGTAGAACGAGATGGCTTTATGACCGCACTGACACACCTGACTGTAGTTTATCAGGGGCGCAATGCCTTTTTTGATTCTATAGCAATATTAAAGAATGTATGACTTAAATTTGACTATCTACGTTTAAACCATAGTAACTGTGCACTTTGTTACAATGGAGTTGTATGCGAGTGTAGCTTAATGACTAAGGAACACACTTTAATATATCGGGAGTAAAATCTAAAGTTGAGGAATAGGTTCTTTTTTTTGTACCAAAGGTAATAAATAATATGTATATTACAGGTGGCACATACGAATTTGGGCATCAAATATATCTATTAGTAAATTGAAAAATAAAAGTCATACAATATGTAAAAAATATCTCTACATAAGAATTTATATATATGTACATGTGAATATAAGGGAAGTCACTGGGGACAAATTGGATACATTTGAGGCATGTGATATGCATATGGGATTGATGAATTTGTGTGAATTATTGCGCTGGTGAAGTCTGTGGGTCTGATATGAAAGTGGTTGATATGTGCAAATTCGTGGCATGATATGCGTTTGTTAATGTCTACACAGGTTAAGATCAACTGTATTAGAATTACGGTGGTGCACGACAAAGGAAATTAATTCCTCTCTACATAGTTTTGTATTTTATGTAATTACAAATTACAAGAAATGATGGAACATCTTTGTATTTTAAACAGCCCTGAAAATGTGCGATATGCGCAAAACACGTGTTGGCTGTGTGTACTGTTTAAAGGTATTACCCATGACTCGGTGATAAAGAATAAAAGAAGTGCCACCAAAGAATCAACATTTTGCGATTTTATGTTCAACTCAGTATTGTTATCTTTTGTGTTATTTATGACCTCATTGGTGGGAGCCAATGTACTGAGGTAGCGCTGGACAATAATCCCATTATCCAAGTTTTGTTGAACATTTTAATACTAGTTTATGTAGCCTAACAAGACAACAACATAAGGCTTCATAATATTGGCAGTCCAAATAAGGCTAAAGTTTTGTAGTGGACCATCCTGCTCCTGAAAAAGCACCCACTAGGACCATGTTGGTTCTCTCCAGATCCCCAGAACGCGAGAACAGAACTCCGCATTACAGCTCTGTAGCAGTGGAGTAAGTCTGCCTAATGACTACCTGAGGACTGCAGATGTTAAGTTTAGAGGCCCTATTACTGCAGTTGAATAGACTTGGTTCCCAAGTACTGGCTAAACCCTTGTTCCGTTACGTGGTAACCATGGTAGTGAAGCCACCAAAGACGTCATGAACAGTATCATCTGAGTCATTTTGCGCATCGTTCAAGTGTCGAGTAAGTGCACGTCTAGTAGGCCATTCATAGATACGGCGGTACCACTCCAGCTGCATTAGTCAGCATGGCCTTCACAGTGATATCAGAATGCATTTGCACTGTCGTTTAGTGACACACCAAACTTGTTTGTAAACACAGGCTGTCCCTGTTAACAGTGAGCGGGTGAACTGCGTGCTGAAGACAGACCAGTGATGGCACAGTGGCACAAAACTGCGCTTGGTCAGCTTCCAAAATGGTAATCCTTTCAATAAAGCTAGGTTAACAGATGCCTTAAAGCCAGGTCCTCACCACACGGAGGGGGAGGGCGGGAAGCTGTGATGACCTACACAGTGTTAATAATGTAGAGATTAATGTGTTCATAAAAATATTTTTGGTCAAACGAGGGCATAGGATTTGGAAGCCATATTTTCATTTTTTTAATATAAAAGCATAAAAAAATTAATGACGTTACTATAGGATTCAAAGCACACCAAACACGTCCTTTACAATTTTCCTTAATTGCAGCCATCCCTAATTGTTGAAGCCTGGATGACAATAAGCTGTAAAGAACCCATTGCCAGCTCCTTTGGATGTAATGTCAATTAAAATAAGTGGAATAGAACGCACATCATAAATAGAAAACAAACATGACTACATTTTCCCCTAAAACAACAAAACATATTGCGAATGACAGCCTGCTTTTGTATTATTTCTTGTTCCCAATCTTCCTACTCTTTACCTACCGACTTTGTCCCTCACTTGTGTTTATGATCTGAATGGGTCGTAACTGATGCAGATGTTTGTTCTAGCTTGATCAGTTTCTCTGCATTGACAGCGTGTCCTCCAACCTGGAGCATCAGCCATGTTTAACACTTTGAAGGGCCTAGAGTTGCATCTGCCGTCTTACTTCACCGGGATTTCTGGGCTATCCGAGCTCCCTGATTTGACTAATTGGTTTTTTTCACTGTTCTCGTTCCGCTAAACTGTATTCCTGTCACTTCTGTTGAATGATTCTCGAAACTCTATTCTACGTCATAAAAACATTTTAGCTGCCACTAAGTTTATATTTGATATAATCCATGAGAGACGTCTGTGTCTGACTTTACCTCAGGAAAACAATAAATGTTCTGTTGAGTATGCCTCTCGCCCAGCAATCCTACCTCAGTCCTTTCCCTTAAGATCTAAACATGAGCCCATCATAAACTGCTTGCCTGATAGTAAATGTGTGGGCAGCAATGTCAACATAGACTTCTTCAATTAATGGTCTTAAAACTTTAATCGGTTAATTGAATGAGTGCAGATACAGAGTTACAGGGAAAAAAAGTGCTGTGTCATCATACATGCCAACATTTTAGAAGAAGAAAGTGGGAGATTAAAAAATAATAATAATAATCGGGAGAATGTACTTCACCCATTAACTTCTATTGCGGCCTGGATCAGGGCTGTTGCCTTGTGTAGGACTTGCAAGTGTGCTGCTGCAGGATCGGATATCACAACTGCTCCCTTCAAATTAAAGAAGTGAAGATACTCCGTATCAGACAATATATCCTCCCATGTAATGCACTGCCGCCAAGGAATTGTTTTTTTGCATGCAGGAATCGGACGGCAGACTACAAAACTTGAAATGTGTGTTCTCCCGCTTGAATCAGGACGGCAGCCATGCATGAATCTTTGAGTGCTAGTGCCAGTTAAAAACGAAAGTGGAGCGATGCTTCTGGGGTCCTTTATCTGGAACCTGGAGCAGTCATTGGTTACTTGGTGGTATCAGTGCTAGGGGATGCTGTCCTTACTTCTTTGTTCCAGAGTTCCCTGTAAAGTTGAACCGCTCTTCAATAACCAAGTTACTCCTTTTGTATATTTCACTCTACAAGTGTAGATAATTCAAGTAGTTGTGGATTATTGCAGGGGTGGAAGTAGAATTTGGCCTTGGACACAGAACAACAGATTAAACACACTCCAAACACACCATCAGGGTGACTGCTTTTACAAAGACTATATCTTTGTTTTCACATAGGGTACTGTAGGACAGTTAAAACTATAACCAACAAAGCAAACTTCAAGGTTCCATATTAAAGTTGTGTAGAGCTTATGCAGTAAGGTGCTGGAATCAAAATATTATGGAGACCTATGAGCAGTGTTTTGTTATGGTTGAGGGGCCCTGATGTCCTTCGAGAGTCAATTTTGTCATTATGGCTTTTTTTTACAGCTCCTAATCAAAGTAATAAAAATCAGTTATTAGTACACGCAACAAATGCAATATGTATTTTATCCTGAGCTTTTAACACCTCATAACTGATACAAATAGTGCATGCTGCATCATATAGTAGCGACAGCTCGGGTTATGTACAACATTTACATAATTTAAATGTTCGCCTAGAGGACTGGTCAGTTCATAAGGTATTTCAGTACAACCTAAACTACATCTGCGCCATGATCTAATGATCGGTGTGCCATACTGGTCCTGAAAAATAAATAAAACATGCATAATAATTGTTCCAACTCTGGAAAATCTATCCCTCCCAGCAAATTACCAATATCTATAGCTGCAAGATCAAGCAATTTATACAATCATGTTCTGCCATTGCATCGCTCTAGCTCATATCTAAAAGGCGATAGTGGTCCTCCTACTCTGCACAGTCAAGCCAAATGGGTGTTTCCTTGCAGGATGTGTCTAGCATAAATGTTCAGTCCAGCAAGGATTCTTTCCTCTGGACTCCTCTAATGACCTCACATGGATTCCAGTTTGTTTGTGTCTAGTGTATCTTTTTCATGGTAGCTAAGAGGCATAGCCATGAGGAGTTCCAGGGCAGTTTCCATATCTACTTCTTCCATATTCTAATATGGCCTTTAACCCATGATCTACATAATGTAGGTGGGGGTGCCTTTGCATCTCCAGGTGCTTGAGGTCTCCCGACGATCAGCACTTGATCCTCAGTCTCACCCCATACTTGGATCCAACACTACAGTAATAAAGCCACCTAACATGACCAACATTTCTAACTTGTATTTTTCTGGCTCCCACAATGCCATGAATAACAAGTGACAGACCTGCAGCAACCTTTCTCTCTCCTCTAATGAAAACAAGAGGAATAAATTCAGTACAAAGATGACACCCTTAACACGGTTCTCCCCTCTTATAATATGGATGTCCTTGTCGGCCATTGACAAGACATCATTTAGTTTTGAGAATTGTTTTGGTAAAACCTTATTTAAATATCAACTGTATAGATAATTTCAAGGTAACTATAGTTTAAAGACTAAAATAAACGAAGTACAGGTCTCTGTGCCCTCATAGTGGTTAGTCCCCATGCCTGAATGCTACCCCATATATTGGGGGCATGTCCTCTCTCCCACTGTTCTTCATTCCTGGTGCCGATGAAGCAGATTAAAAGCAGGCGCCTGAGTATTGCTTTTTACTCGGACTCTAGGTACAAAGGGGATGAGGGGTACTCAACCTATGAACCCCTACTTTCAATGGGTCCAGGGAACAAGAAGACTTGAAGGGCTGTCTATGTTTACAACCTCCCACATAGAATCCATATCACAAAAGGCAAACAAGACACACAAAAGGAGCTTCCACACCTGGGAAATACCCTTATTTAGGGTGGCCTTTGGGTCCCTAAATTACCTATAGTCTGGAAAGGACCAAAACACTAGAGAAAAATCATCAAGGTTTGTAAATAAGCTTAACAAATTGTAAGGAATGGCCTCAAAACTCACCCCACTGTATGCTTCATCACTGGGAAATGTTGAAGCATCTACCCATCCTTCCAGTTTGGGCAAACTGTGCAAGGAGATAGCAAGGGAATCATATGCTGACAACTACTTTGCTTTTCTTTGCTTTTCCCAACAGACGTGTGGAAAACCGATGTTTACAGGACAGAGGGTGCATCTTCCACTTCATGAAGAAATAATGGAGGAAGCACTAAGTGCATAAGCAGTACCCATAGGCTATCTGGAGGCCACACACTTAGCAGTACTGGTCACCAAAGCCCTAGAATCTGAGCATAGAGTACCATCAACTCTTACCACACTATCAAGTGGAATGAGCCTCCCAGACTATATGCAGAAGCACAGCAAGACACCTCACATTAAAATAAGGGATCCCCCTTCTAGTAATGGTATGAATTTCTAATGGCCAGTTTCTCTTCCGTCCTCCACCATCATGGTGTCAATCTGAGGACAATCTGAGGACTGGGCCTTAAGACTATTCACTTGATACAGTAATCTTTGAAAGTACTCAATATGGCATGACATTTTCCACTTTCATAGTGATGACTTTTCAACCACTCACATAGTCTGTTTGTAGTAAAAATGTAGACTTGAATTAAAAAAGTTGTTACATACATTTTGTAGAATTAAAAATGTGTGATCAAAATGTTCATTCAATCATAAAAGCATTTGAAGCGTTGAGGGATGTTTTGAATAAAAGCATATAAAAGTATGCCAAGGCAGATTTAACAAGTCAGAACACCGTGTCAGGATACACATTGTGTGGACGTAAAAGGAAAAAGTGAATGAGGAGAGGTCATGTGAAGAAGAAGATTGGCAGGAGGGTTTTGGGTTAGAGAAAAGGGTTTTCTACTCCATGAAAACACTAGCTTTGGCAGAGCCAATAGGTCTGGCTTTATTATTTTAATATATGCAAACAGAGGCATGTGCAGATGTATTTTGCCTTTGTTTTCCACATTACAAACCATCTGTTGGCTTTGCTAGTGTCAGTTTTATTATTGAACAAACACAAATGATGGACTAAATGTGGAACCCATCAAACATTCAACCCCAGTCACAGATCTGGGTTTAATCCATTCATTCCTTTGCTCACCACGCCACTCCAGTTTGGACCCAGCCATATGAAAGTCAGTCTTGACCCTGTTATTCATAGGAACAGTCCAGCTCGAACTGCCAGGCCAGGTCCTCCCTGGACCGCAAACAATCATCCTGGAACTGGTTTCAGGGCATCACCAGACTAGCTTCAGTCCAGAGGCATAGTGAGCCTGGGACCCACGTCTGCTTTTATTGCAATTGTTTTAATATTGATAGCACACACAATGCCTTGCACACATACCATTATTAACCTTTCTCTTGCACACACACACACACAATACTGTCAAATACACAATACTCTTAAATCCAGAGACACAAGAACATTTGGATGGTGGAGGTGGTAATGGTGGCGGTTGTATTGATAATGGTGGTGTTGGTGGCAAACGTTGTAGTGATGATAGAGGTGTAAGAGGTAATGATGGAGATCATAGTGATAGTGTCGATACTGGTGGTTGTGGTCATGGTGTTGATACTGGCAATTGTGATGTTAATTGTACTGATGTTGGTGGTGAGGTACTAAATCGGGAAGATGCAAAAGTTTATTTATTGTCACCATATAACCTTGTGATAAACATTGCCATGCTGGGTGGCTGCTGGGTGCTGAATACCAAATAAGCATCTTGGCAAGAACATCAGAGGGACTACCATGCCCTCAGCATGAAAAGATAGCTCTCAACATTAATGTCAGAAGAGTTGCCAAAGTCCCAGCACTGAAAAGATATGACTGGGCTGACAAGCATATCAGAGGAGCTGATGGGCACTCAGAATTGAAAATAAGTGGCTTCTAAAGCATGTCACAGGAACTTGTTGTCATTGGTGGGGTGCAACAGAAGCCAGGACTTCAGGAGGAGGTATAACAAGTAGGGTGGGGTGAAGGAGCAGGGATTGCTGAGCTTCAGTGGTGTCGGAATGAGTACATGGCAAACCTTGGGAACGCCAGGAAAAACAAAAACAAAGAGGTAAGGGCAGAGCAGAAGGTGGGATCTCCAAAATATCAGAAAAGTAGTTATGGAGTAAGAATGTCACAATGTCTAAACACAAAGTGTCCCATTATTTGTCCATGTTAAGGGCGGCATTCAATTGAGCCTTTGCAACTCGTTACAAAATGCCTTTGTTTTATCTGCTGCAGTAAAACATTACTGTGTTTGGAACCAATGGGTGACATGAAAAATTGAATGTGGCAAAAAGTGTGATAATTCGCTGTAAATCTCAGATGTAAAATAGTCCCTTGTAAAATTGCAATAAAAGCAATCCATAACAGGTGTAATGATATTCTAAGGAACCAAAAGCATTAGTCATAGATTAACCCTCTTCCGTTGGTAAATTTTAAAGAATTAGTACCAAAATCAGACGGCTAAAGCTGTATGTAGCGGGGCCTAACAAAAACGTGGCAGATTGAGTGTGGTGAAGTGGAATAAAGGTTTGGGAGAAAGATGAAATAAAAAAAAAAAAAGAAAAATTCTAATATACAAGGAGGCCGAAATCATCCTTTCAGGACTACAGTAATGTGAGAAGCATTGCATTAAAAATGGATTACGTCTTTAATGCCTGTACATTTCACTAAAGAGCTGTGTTATTGGAGTAGGCTATTATTTCAGGAGTTAGTCGCATCTATGGTAAGAAAGATTGATCCCGAATCAGATCTTTAACGTTTTGTTTTAGTTTTGACCCAGTACCTCTTGTATTGGTATCAACGTTAAATCTCTAATGCCTTACTATTTTTTAGGTCCCCTCTCCATTTCCACACTTGCCTATGCAAACTGAACCTTTGCAATCTCTACATTTAACCATCATTCTCTGTATTTTTCTAGTTTGACAATATTTTAATGCTTTTTTGATCAAAACTAAATATTATTCTAAACGAACTGTCAGTATAAGTTGGAATTATTACGCCTCTTTCGCCACTTGTGAAATACCTCTTTCAGCACAATCTAGCATTGTGTATTATGTATTTGAATCCTATCGGCGGTTCTTATCCAGTATGTAGACCCCTTTTATGTTCATGTCTTTTCCAAAGTTTCTATAGTCCAACCATTAACATTATATTTGTAATTCTAGTTTGCATTGATGGCTTTAATGGAAATGGCTTTGCATAAAAGTTTGCTTTGGTACTTTCTTTCATATTACCTTTTATATCCAATAACCTAACCTATGTGTGTGTTTGTACGTATACATATATATATAGAGGCACACACAACTTCTTCATGTTCTAGCACACGACCACAGTGGGTGAACCCAGCACGGACATGGGTCATATATCTCATTACCAACCCACTTCCCAAACGTCTATTGTAAATGCACTAACTTCAGAAATTGGAGCACGAGCTGCAGACAGCAGAAACACTCTTCCAGGTTCTTCTTCGGGTGCCCCCACAAGTGAGGGAGGGATACCAAGTTTAGGATGCGCTTGTACAAGTACTGACAGTTTGCCACCTCTGCAATCTTAGTGTCTGTGAAAGAACACCTCCGGCTTATATTTGAATGAATGAGCCCCCCTCCCCAATCTTTAATTCACTGCCTTCAGATATGATTTTTTTAAAGTTCCCTGCCTCCCTTTGTGCCGCATCTCAAAGAGTGAGTGCACATTGTGCACTTGTTATGACAGAAGGGGTTGCACAAAAACCTGCAGTCCTTTCATTATTAACAAATTGCCCAAGCCGTGCACAGATAGGTCCCAATGCCTACTGCACCCATGGGTTAATTTCAGTTTTGCAGCTCTGATGCTTTCATAAATCCTAACCTTGGATTTGAGCAGCCTTCAAACAGATTGAAGCTGGAGGAGTGAGGGTGATGCAGTGTGATGTTGCGACTGAGCTGTTATTTACATAGTGGAAATTACCATGGAAACTAGTTTCATATTGTACTCCTGATAACGGTGGGAAAACATTATTTTCAAAGGTTAGAGACCCAAATTTTGGTAGGAAAAAGTAATGTCCTTTCAGTTGTTAAATCTTCAAAATGATATATCCATGTTGAACAGTGAAAAGTGAGGATAATCTTAGAATCTTCAAAGTGCAAAAGCCCAGGCACTGGGTAAATGAATGATATTGTGGGGATCCAATGCATGTGAGAAGTCTAAGATTAATGAGTAAGAAGCCTGATAAGTGATGAACTATAGAGGTGATAGGAAGGCACCAACAATGAGCAACGCGGGAACTCATCAATACACTTCTCTTCGCCCCACCCACCTCCCAAAAATAATGAGGACAGAGATGGACCTGCATCAAACAGACTGGAAGAGGATGTGGGGTAGGAGCCATAAATCAATGATGCTGGGACAAGCACAGGTGTAGGCTGGATTGAAAGGCCAGAGACAAATAGAAGCAGCACTGAAACACAGGATGCATGAGAGGAAGGGAAGTGTTGAGGTTGTAGGAATACGTTTGGTTAGCAGGTCTGAGAGCAGACTGGGCATGCAAGTTGTAGTGCGAACAGAGATGATCGGATGTAATGAAAATTGAGACTTCATGAGTATCAGAGCAAGCTGCAGAAGCTCTGTTTAGCAGACATGCAGTTAATTGAATCTTTATTTATAATAATGCACAGGACAGGAGCTGGAGCTAGGTGTAACTTGGCAAAGATTGAAAGGGAAAGGAGGAATGCATGGAGGTTGCACAGCAGGGTAATGGGTGCTGGTGAAAGCACGTGGAAGGAAGGAGAACTATGAATTTATGCACAAATTGAAAATGTAGCTGTAGAAGAAGAATGTACATGGAAATGTGGAAAACGTGAAAGTAGGCGAGGAGACTTCAAAAGATACTGAGAACTGAAAAGCAAGCTGCAAAAGGCCCAGCGTTGTCCGGGATGTTTAAGCCTCACGAAGGGTAACTGGAGTTAGAGAAAATGCAGTGGCGGGTTGAGGCTTCATATGGTGTCCAGGTGAACAGAGAAAGTGTTGAATATTAGTTTCGGGACCATCCAAGATGTAGCACGTGCACAAGAGAAATGGAAACTACACAAGACGCTCGGAAACTCGATTGAAGTAGCAGCGACTGTGCGAATAGGAATAAGTGCAGTAGGAGATCTGAGCCAAGGGAAGGCTCATTAAGAAATGGGGAAGCAGTGAAATGAGCTTCAGAAGGGAACGAAAACACAGAAAACTGAAAGGAGGTAAGTGTGAATTTTGAGGCATGAAGGGAAAGAGATCAAAAGTAGTGCAAGAGACTGCAGTGAACTGTAGATATGAAATCCCGGTTGATTAAAAAGGAAGGTGAAGATGTGCAGGTGAAAATGAAAGTTGTGAAATATATGGTAGATTAATTGGAAGATGTAGCAGATGTCAAAGTTAATGAGATGTGCAGGCATTATAAGGGTGACAGAAGTTTCAAAAGTTACTAATGCGAAGGAAGATGCAGAAAATATGTGGAAGATGATCTTGAAGGTACAGATGAAGTATGAGCAGTCGCAAAGGTGCAAAAAGGTCCTTAGTGGAAAAACGAAAGAGCGATCAATGCCTACCGCAGTTAAAGGTGGTGAACACGGAGAAGAATCCAAATATGTGAAAAAACAATGTTAAGGAAGATATGCAGACAAAGAACTGTGAAAAAGATTTGTGACGAAAGAGTGATCAAAAAGCGTCGTGGGAAGAGATGATTTAGAAGCTGCACAGAGCAAGGGAATAGAGGTCACCATGTGCATCGATGGAAAGGAAAGGTGCAGAAGGGGCAAGTGGGGAAGTAAGATTTGAGAGGGTACTGTGTGATCTAAATATATGTAAGTTGTATGTAGAAACTCGTGAAGCAAAATAGGAGTATTAGGAACAACGGTGTGGAGGGTACAGAAGGTGGGGAAGGTGAGAGGGGAGAACATGGGGAGAATAAGACATGTGGAAGAGAGCCACAAAATGCAGAAGGTGTACAGTGCATCATATCTGAAAATTCACAAGGCGAAACTGAGATGAAATAGAATACGCAAAGCTGGACATGGAAAGGGTGTAAAAGACATTTGCTGAAGGGAAAAGAAGGTGCAGCAGAAAACTGAGAAGAGAACAGGTCACAGAGATATAGATGGGACCGGGACATACTGGATAGGGAGAAGGGATGGTGGGGGATGCACACCTTGGTTGCTTACAAACCTCTACATGCAGCGGCTGAGTCTCACCTACTAAGAAGAAAGGAGAGGGGCGGATTGGCTTGCCATTGTGTAAAAAAAAAAAAATAAGCATATAATGCAGTTTGCTGCACAGGTGTGTGAAAAAAATTCTCAGATAATCTTGTTAGTTTGTTTGATACAACGTTTCAAAATGTGCATTACTTCAGTCTTCGACTTTTTTGTTTCTGTTTTGTCCCTTCAAAATGAGATTAGCTATTTACAATAACGTGAATAGACTCGATGGGGGAAGGATTAGAAGTGTAAAGTACTCACCAGTCTCACTATTTTAGCAGAAGTATCTTCATGTTAGACTGAATTTTCAAACTCAGACAGCAGAGCTACAACTGAGGGTACAAAGCTACCCAACCATACAGGCATAGGATGCAGATCTACATACAGCCTTGATAACATGTTGAAAGTTACCCATAGATTATACCATGTCTGCAGATAAGTAATAAAATGACTACCATACCAGCTGCCAAGTAAACATTGACAATCTGGACATTGTGCACAACGTGTGTGTCGTTGAGTACGTACTTGGGATTTCAGGGAAGTCAGTCGTCCTTATAAGGCAGAATTATAGAAATCAGTATGTGGCAGGAAAGTATGTGGTGCTAAACATCACACTTTCGTTCCATTTTTAATGTGTCTATATTTATATTATATTACACAAAGTAGATTAGCAAGACAAATTTTGACCCCAAATCTGTTTTTCATTTTTTGAATATACAGTGCTATGTTCAAATAATTTTACCATTTTAATTACTCTCATCTTTTCTAAATCCATTCCATAGTGTAGACTACAGACGTTCAAACACACACAAACCTACCTTTGCCCCTGTGCTTGCCTGCGTCGCCCCAAGACCACTTGTCTCCATTGTTTCATCCTTCTCATTTTCAGTATCCTTATCTTCGGCATACACTCAGTGTTCATATGCACCACCACCTCTGCTCCTTCTTACAACTGCTTCCCACCCAATTGTTCCACTCAATATCATCTGCCGGGATATACATCACGTAACTCTGCCCCCACTGCACCGGATATCTCCTTTTTTTCTCACAATCACCCATATCCACAACATTCTCCCACTCATCCTCTACACTTCCCTCTATCTGCACTCATCTTCTCACCTGCTGTCTCTCCTATGCCTGTTCTACATCATTGTGGCTCAGTATAGACTCTGCTGCAATTTCATTTGATACTCGTTGGCAGAGCTTAATTGGAACTCAGTCCCTGGCCCACAATGTTCGTCACACTCCTTGAACTGGGATTTACACGCAAACCTGCTAGTGCACCTTGCTCCTCCACACCTACAATCCCCTCCCCTCGCCGCTGACCTGCACTGGGACCCATGGGTAGCTATGCCAATACATCTTTGTCCTGACCTAAGGGAGCCGCCTGCTAATCCTGTGCTGGAACTAGCACACAGCTGTGACTATATACGTTGTTCCAGCAGTGACTTTCCATTACTGGGTCACACATGCTTAGCTCTACAAATGTACCCTAAGAATGAACTGCAGCTGCCTAGTCATGACCTGCAGCTGCCATGTTGTATTAGATAGTACTGTTTCAACTAGTAATGATATAACTAGGATCTGGCCCACAGATCCCAGCCTCTGTCCCCCAAAATATCTATTCTGACATATGAACATAACCCCCTCTTTTCCTGTCCCAATTCTGTTCCACGTGTTTAATCAGCATAATTAAGTTGGCTTTCTTCCTTGCTGCTACGCAGTTCAAGCTTTCAGTACCAACCCGTAGTTGGGACTGTAGCATATGGCATTGCTCAACGTGCATCTGCTCCATTCTTGTTCTTACCAGTGCTTTCTATGTTAGTGACACCAAGGCTTCTTTTGTCATACCTGCTACAGTCTTGCGCCATAGCATATACTCGACACATTGAATAACAGTGGCCTGGCACCTACACCTCTCCTCACTGCAGTATATTGACAACTATGCATAGTTTGTTGGGGTAAGAGAAATGCACCTCTCCACTTGTGTGCAATGCTGAAGATGTAGCTGTTGAGATGCAGATAAAATGTGAAACTATCGCCATGTTGCTGTAGGAGCTTTATTGTCTGAGCAGGATAATTGTTCGGGTGAAACCCACTGCTAATAATGGAGCAACTGCTACTGAATATCGATTAATGTAACATAAAACACAATGGAACAAGATCCACAAGTGGATACAAAGAGTTAGTTAATACTGTAGGTGGCATATTGTGTAGAATATGTTGAGGAACAAAGATCGTAAGAAATTGGGTTATTAGTTAAGGGGAGGTGATGACCCATCTTAAGTAATAAACACAATTCTTTTCAGGGTGAACTGCTGTGGAAAAGGTCCACGTGGAATAAACCTGAATCTGTAGCCTAGCAACAGCACACTTTGGTCAAATTGGCTGGATAGCTTTGTCCTGGTCTTCCAGAGATCTTTACAGCCTAAACGTTTTTTATGTCCCACGTTTGCAGGGGTGGTAGACGTTCAGCTAGACACAGCCAAGTGTTTAAAGACCTGAGAAACTGCACTTTGGAGTGATCACTCCAGCATAGTTCAACAGCAGGATCCAGTTGGAGCTGGGCAGCTGCAAGAAAGGCTTCTTGTAGCTTGTTGTGTCTCAGTAACTTCAACTTTAGGTCAGCCTTATAACCCTTGGAGTCCACTTCTTTGTCCTCGGTACAGGAGAGAGCAGACCCAGTCCTTTAGGGATCTTTTCAGGTCTCAGAGAGCAGGTTCAGTTCTCTTCTGATCTTCCTCAAGTCCAGTAGTGTTCTGAGGAGGGTATTGGGGATGCCACATTTATGTCTGGCATGAACTTGTGAACGGGGATGACTCCTGACTCTTCCCTATCCAATGAGGCAATGGTTCCCAGGGATTACCCTACCCCACTTTTGCAACAATTCCTGTGTGCCCTACCAACCCCAGAAGTGTAGCCAGGGAAATGAGCAACCCCCCCCCCTCTATGCTCACTTTAAAAAAAGGTCTTTTGGGGGGGGGAGCTCCCTTCCCCTGCGATTGGAACCTGGCTGACAGGGGAACCAAAGGAAACAGCCTTTCCAGGTGTCATTTGACTTATGCCTGTAACAGGGAACGCCGCTTTAAAATCAGTTAGGTTATTGAGCACTTCCCAAATGGTCAACCTGCCAGAGAAACTGAAAACAACCCCCCACATCCTGGACTTTGTTTCTGCTTAGGGAGCAGTTTTCACACCTCTTTAGGACTTGAGCTCTGCAGATGAAGGCTAATGTAAATTCGCCTCCAGAGTCTTAGGAAGGGAAAATGTAACTTTCTAAACAGTACTTTTTCCTCAATATTTATTGAAAATCCGACTTCACCAGTAAATTGAGCTTTTAAAAAAGCATTACTAAGAGTCCAAGAATGAAATTATTAGTTATTTCCTTGCTGAAGAGTGCATTTTTAAATGAAATATTGTATCCCAGTGTTTCTCTATGAAACAGCAAGCCTTGCTACAGTGAAAATAGCTTTTGCTGCTTGTCACAGTAAGGACATACTTAACATTAAAATTAGACATGTTATATACCATGGTATGAGTCCTGCCTTATGGGCTATAATGCCTACTTAGTAGTGACGTATTAATATTTAAAAGGAAGGTTTAGACCTGTCAATAGAGTTTAGTTTAACTGATCTAATTGCAGTTTTTAAACTGCTTTAGTCAAGCTACAATGGTAGGCCTGAAGCCATGTTTACAGTGCTGCTGTGGTGGATGGCACAATAGGTACTGCAGTCCACTAGAGAAAGACAACTTACAAACCCTAGGTAAACTCTGTACTATATACTAGGGACCTGTATGTAAGTTAAATATGCCAATTTGGGTTATGCTAATTCAACCAGGTTGAAAGGGGGCGCATAGGCACGTTACACCTGGTTAGCAAGAATAAAGTGCACAGAGTTCTACATCAGCAAAAATAGGGTTCAGCAAAAAATCCAAGTATGTTGAATTTCATACACCAATGGTCATTGAGGAAAGGAATATGCATGTGAGAAAATGTAAACAAAGATGGTCAATGGGAAAAGGAAGGTTCTTGTGGGGGATTCCCCAGGTTACATACCAGTAATCATCATTCGAGTCCTAGTCTTCCTTGTCACAATCTGAGGTACATCCTTAGTGTTGCATCGTTACACAATTAAGAGTCCTTCTCTGAGTTATTTCACCACTTCTAGCACTTTGTCTCCTAAGAGTTGATCCTCAAGTGCCTCTAGCTATTTTTTTTATCTTGGGTGTTTCCCCAGCCTGACCCTACAGTAGTTTTCATTGTCTGTATGTAATGATGGTTAAATTATTATCGACTTCTTAGGCCACTGTTGCACAAGACAAGCTCTTGCATTCTTGAGCAGTAAATGAAGGTGAAGAATGTTCAAAATTGAAATGGAAAGGGGCTGAAAATACTTGAGTAGAAAGGGTAAGGATAGAAGATGCATAGTGGGAGTGGACGGTGTCGAGAATGTATGGGCTAACTGACACAAGTGTACAGGGAGATGGAATATCAGAAGGGTGCATTGGAAAGAAAATCTAAAATTGATCATTAATATACTACTTTTGATATAGTGCTTCATGCTACAGCTTTGTTATTTAAAAGGGTTGTAAATAATAGATTTTCATATTACCTGAGTTAGTAGTATGCAATTTACCACCCCCATGTGGCTGGAAGGCTGAGTTGGCCTTCTGGGATTCGAACTTGCAACATGAAAATCCTAGTAATTCTAGGTGGAGGGAGCGCACTGCTGACACACTGTAGACTGGCGGGAGGCACAGGTCCTTTGAAGAGTGTGTGACTACAGGGAGGTGCTCCCACCGGACTCCAGTGTGGGAGTTTGATAATGACAACTCAGCAATTCTGAGAGTGTGTACTAAAAGACAGGGACACAGGTGTACCCAGAGGCATATTTGGCCACAATTTGAATATACTTCAGGTAGGGTATGAAAAATGATTTAAAGGGGATCATAGGTACTGTGGAAGGCCGAGTGATCCTTAGGGGCGATGAAAACGGGCAAAACATGTTGCCCTTTTAATGGCTATGAACTTTGTAGGGCCACTTGGGGTGCTGAGGTGATATCTTCCCCTTCTCACCACCCCTTTTTTTTGTGTTCTTTTAATCCTATCCGGTGGACCTTGAAATAAAGATTGAGTATGGTACCACCTGAGATAGTTTTAACTGTGAATGAGGGCTTTGTGTGTGTTTAGACCCCCGTTTGTTGGTCTTTATGTGTTTCCCCTCTCTTTTGCTTTATTCCTCACGTTGGCTTGTGTGGGAATGTGTTAGCATCGCCCTATGATGAAGCATGCCACTAATAGTGGGTGAGGGCACTTTTTCATAAACTGATAGACTGCATTTTCGAGCCGGTGGGACCACGTTGGGGTTTTCCATTCCTTATCCTTGTCCTGTGTGTTAGTGCTTAAATACTGTTGTCATGGCTTCAAATGAAGTAAAAACAGCCCGGTCAAACAAAATAATCAGCATTCAAGTTACGCATTTTATATGACAAAAATAAAACGCTTTACACCTACTACGGAAGTGGTTATTTTATTAAATCACAAGCATGACCCTGTTCTTTCCTGTGCAATTAGCTCTTTGCACGTTTTGCAGCCCTCTGAAAAAGGTTTCAGTTATAGAATATGTGAAGACACAGTACAGTACAACAGGTATTTCCTGCAGAGTATGTTTATTTTGTCTGGCTTATGTAAAATAGCACATGATTCCAAAGGGTTCGAGGCGACATACCCTCCGATAACGTAGCGATGAGATCCTTTCTCCTGTTTTCACCTTGCAGCGTCATGTGGTAAAATGGAAGGCTCTGAGGTCCCTTGGTCGCGTCAAACTCTGAGGTGATGTAGCTCCTTCGCAACATTGTGACAAAAAGTAAAGCCAGAGAAGGGAGTAAGGCGCTGCATATGGTTGACGGAAGCGTATTCTTACACATTTGTACTGTGATATATTGAGATATCAATGTTCAAACATTCTCCTGCATGCTTTGAATGGTTGTCCCGCCTCACCACTCTTCGCAGGCAATAAAGTCATTTAGAGCCTGCCGACCACATCCCAATAGGGCACATCATAGCTTTCCCAAGCAAAGGGTTTGGAAGCAGCAGAAATGTATGCTTGACTATCCACCTGTTGCTCTCACGCATACTCTTCAAGGCCCTCTACCGGTTTCCTTTAAATCTCTGTTAAGTTAATTGTTTCATATTCATCTTGTCCTCACTTTGCCACCAATGGTCTCGCGTAACTAGTTACGGATCAGGATCAGTGCCTCCTGTTTTGGTGGCTGCTGTGTGTGAGAGATCCTTGTCTGTGTCCCACCCAGGGATCCAAGTAAACAGGAAATCCGACCTGTACTCCCTCGCCTTCCTGAGGTACAACTCCACAGGGCCTTTTCCAGTGAGAGACACCTGCGTCCTTGGCACAGCTACAGTGTTTACTAATCGTCGATAAATTTTAGGCTGGAAGTCCTTGGGGAATTATCCATTGTGAAACAGCACAGATCAAAATTAAATAGTGCCTTATAGGATGCATTCTTTCTCAACCATTATTGATCTGGTGGTATCTTAATGTGGCTGAAATATGGTACTGCAGACCACCCAGTGTAAGATACCACCACAGCTGAGCACTGCTCATCTGCACACATTCCTGTATTGCTTACAAATCTGCATTTTAATTTATGCATTTACTCTGCATGTATTTCGTGGGCGTTTCTCCGAAGAGAAATTAAAATGAGTACTTTCTGCTTTTTGTGCGCGCTGTTCTATGGGTTCCATGAAATGTGAAATTATTCACG
Organism: Pleurodeles waltl; assembly: GCF_031143425.1. Taxonomy (NCBI): domain Eukaryota; kingdom Metazoa; phylum Chordata; class Amphibia; order Caudata; family Salamandridae; genus Pleurodeles; species Pleurodeles waltl. The sequence goes on along the minus strand of NC_090451.1, from coordinate 275,152,027 downwards.
CAGTGAATGGAATTCACACTTCCATTGTGTGCGCTCGCACATAGTGACTGGGTGACGGAACACCTGGGGTCGATGTTCTGTTTGCATGCATGAGACAGCAGTGAACCTGCATCCTTTGTCAGATGGTACTGCGTCACTCCTGATGACAGCAAATATCCCAGAATTCAACCCGCTAACCGTTTCCCGCTGATTGAAGAATGCGGGAAGCCATTTAGAACTAAAGAGAGGGGCACCAAGCAACTGTCCTGGTGGAGTTACCGTCTCCGCCACTCAGGCCACAGCTTGCCCCTTTTACTTGGTCTTACCTCTTTGTACGGCAGGTAATATTAATGGAAAAGGCCTCTGCAAACAAATGCAGAGCATTTTTGGCAAAGTTGCAGAATGGTAACTGGTAAACATTTCCATGGTTCCATGGTGGGCTGACCAGCGTTTAAAAAAAAAATCCTTTTCAAAGACAAATCACCAAAGTGGGAGTTTGCTTTTGAAAAATGTTAATAACCGTGGTCTGCTCGAAGCGTTCTTTTAGAAGTCTAATCCTAAAAGTGTTGTGGCTTCTATTGGTTCATCGCAGGTTCTTCAGGACCTGGATCGTTCTACTAGTTGGCCTTAGGTTATATACCCTTTTGTCTCTCTGGTGCGGGTGGAAATGTAACGCTGCATCTTTGACCAAAATCATTAGCTAGTGTGTCATGTTAACAGATGAGTGATGTCACTGTAATAACTAATTCACAGTCTTGGGTTTTTCTTCAAAAACCTAACACATTCTGGCTTTTGGTCTTAATCTATTTCAGTTCAATGATTTGAGCTAATTCGCCTGAAAAATATAATTGTAAAGGGAAAGGTCAAGACTGGATTATAGACCAGGACTTCTGGTAATCCTACTAGCCATTTCTTCTTTGAATTGCATTTAATGATAATTCACTTTCCAGCATAAAGCTGCTCACTTAAGTGTATGGCTTCTGTTATAACGCTGTTAAACACAAAAGGATTTGTTTCAAAGCTTTGATATTGTTGCGAAAGTCTCTCTTTAGCAAGCCAGCGTCTTTTTATAAGGAGGAAAACTATTGGTATTTTCCTGTCAGTTTTTACTTTCAAGTTGGAAAGAAATTGTTGACGGTATTAATATATATTACTCTTTGGTGACTATACAAGATCCCTGAACAGCTATTGAGTTTCCATAAGTTACTGAAGATCCATCCTTTCTAAGGCCTCTGGTGAGGGTGTTGAGGTTTACAGACCCTAATTTTTCTGTTCAGTGATTTTAATTCTCAGCAAATCAGTAACCCAAGATACACAATGGAAACTCTTGATGAGTCTTCACAGAAAGGCCTAGGATTGAACAAACATGGGAGCTGGACTGCTTTCTCACTTACCTGCTTAAATTTGATTCCACTCTAGTGAAGCATGGAGTGCTGTGAGGAATTTCCATTGTGCGTCCGCTTTCTTTGGTAACTTTTACAAGCCCTGCTTACAAAACCTAACTGCACAAAGAGACAATAAGTCATTTTTTGTGAAATTTAGAGTATGGATTGGAATGTCCAGGCTGTAACGGCTTATTAGCTTACTTAGGAAGAGGAAACTAACTTGCAATAAAAGTTCACTAACAACATCTTTGAAGCTTTGTAAAATATATAACACACGCCCACCAATCACAAAATGATTCTCACAGATTTTTCTTCTTAGCTTTCTAGAGGTACTCACTGTGATGTTATACCATAGTGCCTGCCAGTCAATATTTATTGGCAAGTTCTTTAAGTAAAGTATCTAAATGATTTTGATTTTTTTTTTTTTAAACTAAAGCCCCAAAAGCTATTTTTTTAAATCTGTATTTCTCCCGGCAAGCATGTTGTATTAGCATTAATGCATGCTCTAGGGACACTGTTTTAGTAATTTCCCTTAACCCTCATTATGTGCTGTCGAACGCATGCAAGACTGATTGTTGGAAACTCATAAATATTGAAAGTGAATCCTTTCTGGGTTGTGAATCCACTAGATACCATACTTACAATATGATTTAATCTCTCCTTGCAAAATGGTAATTGTAGTTTATTTGGGATTACTGCACATGTTTAATATTTATATGATTTTATTAGCAGCTCAAAAGAGAAGACCTATGAACATACGTATTAATGGTGAAATGCTAACCCTCAATCACAAATCCTATCATACAGCCTTACTGGAAGAGTTCATTAGAGCGCTACTAACTGCACCATAATTGTTCATTGAGCTTATCATTCTCATTAGGTGTTGAGCTTAATAATTTTATTGAGGGCATGCAGTTCTGGGAGACCTATAACCCACCATAGCAAGGACAAGTTGACTTCCTTTTTATCAGTATAATTACAAGTGACCAGTTGATCATGGTTCAAATCCCAGACATTGTGTTTTTTGGTTATTCATTTCTGGGTGGGTTTTTCTTCACCATTTAGATACAGCACCTCAAGCAATGGTTGTCCAGCACCCACCTAAAACTTAACCCCACTGAGTCCAAACTCCTCCTGTTCTACAACAATGTCAACCAACAATTGGTCTGAGCCTATCTCAAGAAATGAGCCTGGAGAGATGTTGTTCTCTCAGTGCCATCCGTTGCAGAACAGCTCAGATTTACCTTTGACACAACCTCACCCCCAAGAATGAGATCACCAAAAAGATTAAGACCGCTGCCTTTAGCCAGGTTCAAACAAGATATATACCATTTAAACTCACAGATACATACATATAAAATATCTGAAACCTCTTGATGAGGAACAAAGCTTAAGATGAGGCAGATTGGTTGATGTGAAAGGACGCACAGTGGAACTGAAAGTGGGTTTTAGGGATGCACAAACCATAATAGGTGATTCCGATAATTGTTTCCAGTCGTAGCTGCAGGGTGGCAAAGTTCCCAAAAGGGCATATATTACTATGGAAGTCCATTGTACAAGGTACACTGATTCTTTTTCCAGTCGTAATGCTTTGAATATTATGTCTTCCGCCATACTGCACTCTGAAATGAACATTGAATGGTTTGCAGGGTGAGGAGGTGGAATGTGGCACATTTAGGGCCAGATGTAGGAAGCCTTTTGCACATCGCAAACAGCGACTTTCGCTCTTTGCGACATGCAAAATGCCCTTTGCAATGAACAAAACCCGTTTTGCGAGTCGCAATTAGAAAGGGGTGTCCCCTTCCTAATTGTGAGTCGCAGTGCAATGCAGGATCGCTTTGTGATCACAGTTTGCACCCTTTTGAAATGGGTGGTAACCCATTCGCAAAAGGGAAGGGGTCCCCATGGGACCCCTTCCCCGTTGTGAATGGAACAGCAAACATTTTTTCAGAGCAGGCAGTGCTCCTATGGACCACTGCCTGCTCTGAAAAAATGAAACAAAAACGTTTCATTTTTCGTTTTTGAAATGCATCTCATTTTCCTTTAAGGAAAACGGGCTGCATTACAAAAAAAAACCTGCTTTATTAAAAAGCAGTCACAGACGTGGTGGTCTGCTGTCCGCAGCAGGCCACCATCACTGTGAATGCTGCCACTCGCAAGGTGGTCGCAGATTGCGACCCACATCATGAATATTAATGAGGTGGGCCTTTGCGAACCCCTTGTGAGTCACAGATGGTGTCAGGGACACCATCCTACATTCCGATTTGCGACTCGCAAATTGCAAGTCGCTCTGACTCGCAATTTGCAAGTCGCAATTTGGAACCTACCTATATGTGGCCCTTGGTCTCCAACAGTGATTCTTGACCCCTAGAAGTCTGTTGATCCAAATCAGCACCCAAAGCAGAGTGTAAGCAGTTTTTATGATATGAACCTTAGAACACTATACAAACACAGATACATCAATCAGATACACAAACTATGGAAATTATTGAATTCACAAAAAATACACGAAAACTGAAATTTCTATTTTAGTGAGAAAGCGGGGGCTTTTCAAAATCATATATTATTCCTTAAATACTAGTTGATATCCTAGACTCAAGCATATGACTTTGTCATTTTTGGTGTCAATATGTTGATGAATACCAATGTTGCTTCATTTGAGGCCACCAAATGACCATACTAGGTTCTGTTTGCTGTACTTGTGCTGCTCCCACAAATCAAGATGATACCAACTTATTTTTTGGCTTCTAATTTAATATTTCTTCACATATGCAGAATGTTTTAAAACTTTAAATTTTCTATTGTTTTTTGCATACATACTTTAATAACCGGCTAATATTTCATGTTTTTTAAGCAGCAGTGGGTCCACAGACCTACAGGTTAAAAACCACTGGTCTAAAAGAGTTAAGAGAACCGCATTGCTGATGAAATAGAGCATGGATTGTCTTGATCTAAAGTGGCACTTGTATATATTTACTGTTTTTGTTTATAAAATAGTTTTAAGTGATCATCATAAATAAGTCAGGTAAGCACTCATATCTGCTTCTCTTTTTGATGTATTAGTGTTAATGCTGTCACCTCTCTTTAAAGAAACAGGAAATTTTCAGGTGAGAGAGACTGGCTCATTTAGAATCTTCTAAATATGCACCAAGTCCTTAATCTATAGAGGCCAGTGTTTTGAGGTGGGAAGAGTTAAATGAACCTTAATTTCGGAGCTTGGCATTTGTAGGTTCTGAGACATAGATATGAGCATGATTTTTAGTATGCACTCCTTTTGTTACAGACCATGCCCCTACTTACTTTTTTCCAACTCTGACCCCTACTCTTCATTGCTTGCCCTAGCAAGTTGTGGCTTCACCTCATACCTTACCAGGTCAAGTCTAGGCTTGAGCTCATCAGAAATTACCATCTTAAGTGTAAGCATCAACCTATTGTGTCGCTGTGAGCTCATACTAGAGGTAGATTGTGTGCCATATAAATGTATAACATACCTTATTCTCTTCACTGTAGATCGTAGCACATCATAGGCATGACTATAGCATACAACTAATCAAATGAGTGTGGTTTTAATTGCCATGTGCAGAGAGCAGCTTGTGTCTGCCACATAGCCTACGTATTGGTTGTTCAACTAAATTCATCTTCCAATTCTGTTATAGAATTTGATACACATACGTACCTCTGTGATTCAATTATCAGTTATTGCAAACTTCAATTCAAGTGAATTAACACCTGCAGAATCTTCTGCTCATACGTTGAGAAATGATTTTATTATCCAGAAGGAATGTGAATAATAAAAGTCAAAGACAGTATATGTTGCCAACACTTGGAGGGGGAGGCCTCGTATACATCAGCTGCTTGTGTACCGTAAGAAACATAATCGACACCTAGCACTGTTTCACATAGGGGAGTCTCTGCTGAGGTAATCTAGGTACAGTACGACACAGCAGGTTTCCAAACAAGAGCTTAAATCTTGAAGCATCTTTCAATCCTGGAGGCATCAGTGCTTCATGCTGCCTCAAGCCTATTCTGCAGAAATCTGTGTGCATCATCAGTGTGATACTTGTTGCACAGACCATACCCTCCCTGTGGGACTTTCATGCAACTTGTGCAAAAATAGAGAATACACACCACATGTAGACACATTTGAAAAAATAGCAAACCGCAAGGAGGAATTTGTGAGCCTTGCATCATGCTGGAGAACACTACGTGCTCAGTGCACTGTAAATTATTAGACCACGTGGCAGGAACCATATTTTTCAAACCTTGTGTGAAAAGCACAACACATTAGAATTATATGCTAAATTCTTGGTTATTTAAACCTGTTTTGCAAATGTCAAGACCCCAGTTCATGCAACGATGTGTTCACCACAAGATGGCTGGTAACTGACTCGAAAACCTTGCAGGAAACTAAGTTGTAGTGTTGAAAGTAACCTATTGCTTCTGAGATTGGGAAGTCTTATTGTGGCTTAGCTGCCAACGTGTCTGCAGTCAACCATAAGAGTGAGGATAAACGCCATCAGGGGCCAACATACATCAGTCAGGTTGGAAAAATACACAGGCTGTTGTTTCAAGAGACTGATCTTGAATCTAGTGACCACTATTGAAAGAACATTGCATTGTAATTCCATGTAAAAAAGAAAAACTCTATTCCCTGCCTGCTTCAGCAATACTGTTTAAACAAAATGTGTGGCTGGTTGCTCTCGATCTTTTGTTCCCAAGAACGTACCAATTTATCAACCTACCAAAAACAGAGGAAAAAAACTCTTCGGCCTCAGTAAGCACCTGAAGCCAATTATTTCTGGCAGCCATTTTAAGCACCACCTGTTTCTGCTCTTCTGGCTTTGTGATCTGCTTCGTCACATCAATTTTAGCGCTTTTAGTTTGAGCACTATATAAAATAAATGCGCAGTCAGTACAGAGGCTAAATTTTCAGATCAGTTGTGTTGATAAATTGAAAGTGAACAAACTAATGATTCAGGATAACTAAGGATGGAGGCACCTCAGGCTGAAAATTATTGGAGCAATAAACCCTATTGTGCTTTTGCTGTAATCTCAACCTCCACTCTGAAGCTGTGTGCCCCATTCTCACTGATATACATCCTAGATCGCACCATTTCAGGGCTCAAAGCTAGTATCCAAATTGAACTATTTGTGCACTTGTGATGACCAGAAATAGCATCTAAAGCTGGTGCTCGGAACTCCCTATTGTGCCTTCAGCCTTGCAGGGTTACAATGCCTGGTAGTTATACTTCATCCATGCTACAATCCCAGCTGGTGCCAACAGAGGCCAATATACTTACTGTACCCTCTGCACCAGCATGCTACCCACCCGAATGGTAGGCTGTACTTTCTAAACTTACCCTCTTTTGGTTTTGTTCTTCATGCTGCCAGTATAAGAATAAATGCCTCAAGCTCTCCTTAGTACGTACCAAAACCAAATATGTTACTCTTGTGATAAAAAAAATGAATGACTCATTCTACATCTCATGCATATTAATAAGTATTGTGAAACTAAGTTCTGTTCAGCACCCACATAAAATTGTGCATCTCCCTCAACATAAGCGTTGGAGCGCTAGGCCATGCACTCAAAATCGGTTACCTGATGGAACTTTCTTGTCAAGTCGAGAGGTGAAAGGAGTTAGCATTAGTCAAAACAATTTCCAATTAACAGGGTAACACATTAGGCTGGACAAAGAGGACCAGCAATCAGTAATACAGTTAAGAAGTTTATTACAAGTTAACAGTCAGGTTAATATAAATCAGTTTAAAAAACATGCTGTAAAGATACAAGATTACAACAGGAAAACCAAACCTCCTTAAGAATCAGCATGAGGCAAACCCGAAGTTCAGTTACTGCAATACAGAATATTAGCAATAAAATGTGGTGCTCAGAAAAAAAATCCTTGATCCTCTCTCTTAACCACGAGTAATGACTGAAGTCATCTAGGTTAGGACCTAAGTAAATCAAAATGAGTATATCAGGGAAAATCTAAAAAAATCAGGGAATTTATTTATTTATTTTAAATTATATGCGCTTGTATATCAGGGAAGGTGTTAGCATTTCAGAAGCTCAGACAGGAGTCTTCTAGAGAAATAAGTGTTAACTCAAGGGGCAAAAAGAGGAAGCATAGAGGTCTGCGCCTCTCAAAGGCCAAAGGAATAGCGGCCCACAACTACCTGTAAGAACACTACTTAACACATTAATCTTTTAAGCATCACCCCCTCATTCACACCATCAGCGGTTCCATTGTCCTTTCCATTCTCATGTTGTGAACTGCAACATTTGTGGATTCTCCCAGACCAGTCCTGAGAATGCCTTTGACCTTGGACACCTTTAAATCCTTGCTAAATTACTGAATAGACACTGTCAGTTAACAATCCGTTTCTCCATTTTCCTCATCAAGGTCGCTTTCTCAGGCTCATTATCAATAGTACAGTGTAACATCTATTCCCCACCTAACAATTCATATGAACGTTCCTGCAAAGATAGAGATGCAATCAAAAATGGAAAATAAAGTTTCATTTTTAAAGAAATTCAGGCCGAGTCTTGTCAACTTTAAACATATAATTCAATGGTGCACATTAAATATGTCAGTTGTGCACAAATTACTACAAATATATGAGAATATCAGTACATGAATTCCAATTAAACTCTTATTAAAGTTGTAGGTAAAGGCAACGCAACTTTGAATAATCAAGTATAAATGCAACTGCAAACTATATTTTAAATGCAAATTTGAAATATTAATGCATACGTTTATATGAACTCTTCTAGTTTCTAAAGTAAATACAATTCAATCATGTGAGGATGGTTTCAGTCTCATTTCAAAAGACTACATTTCATTGAATAAGGTCAGGGCAAACCGAATATATGATATTCTAGTCCTACTGTGAATGCACTCCAGTACTGAGTTCAAGTGCAACACTTTACAGTAATAACATTAGAATTCACAAACGATGTAGTGTTAAGTGCTTGTATACATTGCATATATGTGACCTGTGAGGGTGGTACCAAAATTCTCTGTTCCATAAGCAAGGACAGGAGAGGGGATCAAGTTGAGAAACCTGATGAGTAAGTGAAGATTGTAAAAGTCATTGAGCAACATTAAAGACGCCAGTGTCAAGATCTGCTGTGAGAGTGAGATAGTCCATATCCCAGAATTCCTACATACTGTGACCACAAGAAAGATGGTACCACACAGCATATTCTTAGTTGATTCTTACACTTATTTATGCCACAAGCAGTAGTGCCACTCTGTTGCAGTTACGAGACCCACTTTTTTGTCCTCTTCTCTCATGAGTCAACTGAAGGCTGGTTACAGATCTCCACACTCTGCCAAGACCTTATGAGCACTGAGAGTAGAAAAAGAGCAAAATAAATGTCCTGATGTTGAAAATATCCACAAAATTCAGGGCACTCAATAGGGTTCATTTAAAACAAAATTATTTGGAAAGAAATGAGTAGAGCTTGGAAAGTTCCTGGCAGCTCCCTTTCTGGGTGATTCTGCACGCCTAATGTCCCACCAAAGAAAACGGAGCCCGAGTAGTCAGTTGATAAACTCTGTATCTGTGTGTTAAGTTTTTTCCCCGTGCCTCTTTTGCATTCTAGTTGCAAAGCTAGAGCATATGCTACCCTCTTTCTAAACTTAGGTAACATAACTCAATAAACACATCCTAAAGATCTGTTTATAATGCCTGCAGTTTTCCAGGCCTGCCTGGCGACTGAAAAACAAACTCAGAAAATGTTTACTACTGCTCCTAAGTTGCACAAGTGAGAGAGCAGGTGGGGCCAATTCTCGGGATATTACAGGACATTCCTCTATTCCCCTTCCCTCCACCCCCTAAAGAAACGTTTTTGGGGTGGGGGCAAATGATTATTTTAAGTCACAGTTTTCTGAGTATATTGTTGAATTTCAATGGTACTAATTGGTAGAAAGACCCAGGAGGTACATAGGTACAGGGGCAGGTATTTTATTTCGGAACAAGTTACAAGTAAGGGAACCCCACCAGGAGCTAGGTTGTAACCCGCTCAGGACCCAGCTGTAGACAGAAACGTCAGCTGACAGGCATAGAACACTCACACGAATCACATCACACATTCCATGTGACTCACCACATTCCACACCAGTCTAGTACGGAAGACTTGATACCACTTATCACCTTTGCGAATAACAACATCGCAATAAAGTACAAAAACATAAAACAACACAAGAAACCGAACACAAAGGCCAAACTAAAAGAACTCGACTAATTTAACTTAACTTATAAAACAAAAATAACGATTAAACAATGAGGTAAAATAACATCTTATGACCCACTCGTATAGTACATAAAATAGGCTCAGAATTAAACACCACCATGGACCCCTTCACACAGGACAAATGGCAAAACACAAGCTCATACATCCCCTCACAAAGGGAACTCATTTGCACACCTACACACAACCAAAACTAACCTCAACAAAAATAATCTGTATTGGCATCACAAACAGGGGAAAATGTACTCTTCACACAAACCGCACACAATTGGACGGCCCAATAAAGTATGCACACTCTACACAAAGAGCATATGGCCCTTCAAATCAGTGGGTTATATACTCATCAGCACTCAAACCCTCACCCCCCCCCCCCCCCCAATGGAGTACACCCTCTATAATAATAACACACTGGTATTCTACACAGTGGAGTACGCACCCTCTACCTCCACACAAGCAGCAGACAGGCGGAGTAAACACCCTTCACGCAAACAGGTTACAAACCTTCAACCCAGTGGAATAAGCACCCTCCATGCAAACATCACAGGGACAATCAACCCAGGGCAGTAAGCACCACACACAGAAACACCAAGTGGGTCTTCAAGTCTGTGGAGTACATACCCTCCATTGCAAACAGCATAGGAGCATTAAACCAAGCAGGGTATGCACCGTCTACGCAAACAACATGCTAGCCTTCAACCCCAGTGGAATACGCACTCTCCACACAAACCGCAAACGGGCCTTCAGCCCAGTGGAAAACACACCCACCACACAAAGAGCACAATGACATCGGAATTCCCTTGAGCCTGGTTTCCATTCTGTACCACCAACCAAAAAACACCCCAAAGAATGACATGTCGACACTGATGCCAAGCTCTAAATACATTCAATGCTACTCATACTCCCCCCTCTTGGAACCACACACCCATGCAGCAGACAGTAAAACATTGCAAGCAATCAAACAGTCAAATTGGCAATGATGTTTGCTGATGAAGTACATGTTTCATGACGCACATTTGCATTAAACACCTATGGATTCCGAACACATACACATTAGTTAAAAAAATACTCCTGAGAGAGCACAAACGTGGTGCGTGGTGCATATAAACTACCTGGCTCATCAGTATTAAAAATGCATATTTACTTCATAAACATATAACCCATAACTGTAGCCTGCTGTTATGTCCTTAGACTCTCACATAAACTTCACTTGCTCAATATATGTAATTGAAGGTAAAACAGCTGTAGCATTTCTAGCCCGACTATGACTCTTTTTCAATGTTAGCAAGCATTGTACATGGAGCAGAAGAAAATGTGAAAGGTTGAACACCTGCTGCATTAATCTCTGCGAACCAGACACATTTCCTCTAATACCAGGCGCTTTCTAAAATGACAAAAAATAAATCCAGAGCAGTGTTTATTTTTGCAAGTGATGAAACAAGACAGGTCAGTCTACTTTTCTTGATAGCCTGGACAGTGCACCTTTCATTTCGTTTAATCCAATTGTGGGAAGATCAGGTCCAGATGCTAGATGTATATGTGATAGCAACATAAGGGGCATCTGTTTGCACTGAGAGCACTGCACGCCAAACTGCACTGTCAGCAAGCACAAGTGCAGCACTTATATTCAAACAACACTAGGTAAAGTGGTGTTCACTCTGTACTCACTGACAGCTGTTTTTCCAGTAGGCTATTTAAAATTAGCCAGATCACAAGAAAAATAAGTGAAAAACCATCAAACCCGCACTTTACTTTTTTAATAATTACATCAGAGCTCAAAAGAACAAGCTCTTTACTCGTTACACTTCACGTCTGTCTAAACACTTGTAGTTACCACTTTTTGCTACTGTTGCATTTCGAAGATACATCCTGGTAGGAAGACCGTCGAGGCAAATAGATGCAGGAATCGATACTTTATTAAGGAGCCAGTTACAGATAAGCGAACTCCACCAGGAGCCAGGATGTAAGCAGCTCACCCCCAGCAGTAGACAAACTGCAAACTGACAGGGACGGAACTGTTACACTAAAGACCAGACTCATTCCACGTGACTCACAAAAATACACATAAGGCTAGATCAGAAGACCGAATGCCACAGTTGGCTCAGAGCCTCAGGTTTACCAGAAACTTTAAAGACAAAGGTATAGTGTGCAGTGCCCAGGTATTATTTCTGTGTAGCAGCAAATTGTCTGAAAATTGGAAGGTGTCGAATGGGCTCCCCATTCTTCAGCCCACAGGGGTTTCTACCTGGGCTCCCGCTTGAGAAGTCTTCGGAAGATTGGAGGGGCTAAAGTGTGTAAGGCTGAGCTTTTCTGCAAAAGCTCAGCCCTAGATGCATCTGAGGCGGTGTTAACGGGCGTTTTATGAGCATCATGCTGATTACTGGAGTATGGCGCTCATAAAACGCTGGGCCTCACAGTGCTTAACAGCTATGGGATAACTTGGCCCATTAAGTTTTAGCATTTAGTTAATGGCCACTGTGGTCGACTCAGGCTAGAGAGATGACATGTGGCTTCCTGAAAACTGGCACTTAATCTGTTACGCCTTCGCCTTGGTTTCTCAGGGCGTAGCTGCAGCGTAAAGGAGGAACGTCGCCATGATTCATCCTCTAATCCGAAGCGTAATGATGGAAATGCCTAACGAACGAGGCTATGGTGGAAAATCTGTTCCATTTAGCAAGGACGTTAGCCCAAAAGGCAATGCCCAGCTGCCCTCCCGGGATCCCAACGCTCCCTTGTGCACTGGTGTGCCCGCCTTTGCGCAAATAGAAGACTGCGCATGCACACTTGTAAATGAAATCTCCTTCACGGCAGATGCTGGTACACTTTATTAGAGGTAGGGCTAGGACAAAAAGCAGATATGTTACCTGCTAATAAAAAATGCTGCAAAGTCACAAATCACTTATAGAGACGTTTCACAGCACTCTTTTGTAGAAGTTCCTTTGCAGTGCATTCTAAGGAACTGTGTTTTGAAACACATTATTAGGACAACTGTGCAAACGTGGATATGACTTTAAGATATCGTCGTAGTGGCTATCTGGCTTACCAAGAAAAGAGCTTTGGGGTAAACTATTAGCAACTTCTGCATTTTAAGACTGTGAGGGAGGTGGATGAAATCCTACTACTTTTGTCATGTGATGCAGCTCAATCGGTATAGTGGTGCCGGCCCTGTTCCTCGGTTTCCCTTCTTACAGTAGTAATGCACTAAACATTAAGAAACCAGCTCCCCTTGGTCACGTCGTCAGCCCATGTTAAGACCAAGAAACCCCCCCATACAAGATTTTTTAACTGGCCCTCCTGGCCAGTCCATGTCTGAGCCTAAGTGTGGGAAAAAGTTATTTATTGCAAGCTGAAAAGGAATGTGATTTGAATGAGGAAAACGAATGAAGGAAAAATGTTTTGCAAACGGGTGGTGTATATTTTGAACAAACCGGAAATCCGACAGTAAATTCTGAACTCCTCTTTCAAAACACCTGGTGGATATTTTCAGTCATTGTCAAAGCTCTGATCAACCACAGTTGGAAAATGTGTCTGAATTACAGTTTGAGGAGCCAGTTGTTGGGTCCAAATCCTGAACCCTGCGATGGACCCATGTTCAGTATAATATTACACAAACTATTGACTTGCTGGTGGAACATAATAGGTTCTTAAACTTGAACCATGCTTTCAAGGCAGAATGGTCTGATTAAAACCTCAAATTTAAATTCCTGAACGGTTCTGGAAAGCGAAACCTTTTGCAAGTGGATTCTTGGCCACACTGGAGCATTGGCGTTCCTGTATACATATTAGAATGCTATTTTTATTGGCAGTGCTGCTAGCTCTTTAACTACATCTCCTTGTGTGGGTATGCCTCTTATTCAAATGCTGTTTCTGTAAAAAAAAAAAATATATAGATAGATAGATAGTTAGGTCAAAGCCTACCAGACAGTGCAGCTGCCTGGTTGTTAAAGACTTCTTGGGGACATTCTGAAAGCTGACCTAAGGATGTATTCCACTCATTGTTTAACATTGGTTTTGTAACTCACATTTGCTTATTTTCTATTTGCTGGCTTTATTTGTTTTAGGCTGTCGAGCATGTCTTTGTCCCGCCCGTGGAAAATAGCCTGTTTACCACCACTCAGACTCACTCCATGTGTGCTCGCTTTCTGTAAATAGGCCTTTAAATTTAGTTTTATCTAGTCATATGTGCTGTGCTTTCAAAGACAGAGGTCAGATGTCTGGCTTTGTCCTCCAAGGGACTTTGGAGTTAACTTTTCTCACTAGGGCTTCAAAGCAAGAGGATTTATGTGACAATCTGGGGATGTGAAAGGAAAGCCTTTTTCTAGCACAGAACAACATTTAAATGTCTGTAAACAAACTGTGCAAATATTTCACAATATATTAGAATTAGGAAAGCACAAGTGAAGCACATTCTTTGTATTTCTGAAGTGTGGTGGAAACAAATATTTTAATACAAATAAAACAAAGCAGTACAGTAGGGGATGCCATTTCCACACATCATCGCTTGTGCGCTGTATAATTTTATAAGTAAAACTGTATGTGTGTGCAAATGTAATGCTCACGTACATTGGAAATGTGTTGTCTGTAATGGCAATGCACTAAAACACCACACAGATGCCATTCCATGACATTACACTACTCAGCAACTCTACAACAGTCCACTCTATACCGCTCTTTGCCACTCTGCTCTGTGGTATGCCATTCTACTCTAGGCCACTCTAATCTACACCACTCCACAAACTGTACAAGTCCACTCTACTTCTCTCCATCCACTCTGCCACTTCACTCTAGGCCACTCTACTCCTCAACGACACTGTACTCTGCCACTTTACGCCACCCAACTCTACTACATTCCATACCACTTTACTCCACTCTACACCTCTCCACACTACGCCACTATACTCTGACACTGTAGCCTACTCCACTCCATGGCGCTCCACTCTACACCACTCCAGCTCACTCTGATACTTTACTCCACTCTACGCCATGCCACTCTACAACTCTCCATCCCTCCTCTCTACATTAGTCCACTCCACTCACCGCCACTCTATGCCACTCCACTCTGTGCCACTGAGCGCCACTCAGTGCCACTTAACTGTAGGCCAATCTACTCCACTGCACCACTCCATGTCACTCTACTCCAGTGTATGCTACTTTACTCTAAGACACTACTTCACTATGCCAGTCTGTTCTCCACTCTATACCACTCCACTCTACGGAACTCCCTCTACCGCACTCCAGGCCACTTTACTCCACTCTGCTCTGACATGCTACTCCACTTCACTGCATCGCTCAACTCTACGACACTCCACAACACTTCATTTTACTCCATGGCACTCCACCCTACGACACTCCACTCTGCACCACTTCAATCTACTCCATTAAACTCTATGCATTACACTTTACAACACTTAACTTTACGATACTCCACTCTGACACTGCACTCTACTCCACAACACACTGCGCTTCTCCACCACACTCTGCTCTACTCCACGACATTCCAATCTACTCCATGACACTCCACCCCACAATACTCCACTCTACACCATGACACTCCCCTGTACCCCAAAACACTCTATTCCACTGTGTGGCACGACACTTCATTCAACTCTGACACAACACTCTATGCCACTCCACTCTGTGACACAACACTCCACTCCTTTACACTCCACTCTGCACTATGCCACTATCATTTATCCAGTTTTAACAGCAACCATGGTGGTTTTGCAAAATGGCTAAAACACATTGGTAAAGCCAATTGCTCTTGCATAAGTGAGACGAATTGGCTTTGCTAATGCTTGTTTTGAGTGAGTATTTAACAGGTATAAAGTGGTTTGGCAAATAAGTGCCTCAAGGCACTCCTTACTGGAGAAAGTATATATCTTTCTGATGAACAATAGATTAAAACCAGCTTCACCACAAAAGGAATTTGGGGTCTTGAAAGAGGAGGTGAACTTCTCAGAATGAAAAGCCTCCCTAGAAAATATAGTTTTGGAGAGCTACCTGAAGCGGCTGTCTTCCACTGTTTCTCTGAACTGGCACAGCTCAGTGCCTTGAACAGAAATTGATATTCCACTCTGAAATGTTTTTCAGGACGGAGGTTAGCAGGGCTTAAAGAGCAAGTTGTAAGTCGAACAGCGATGCTTAACCAGGGGTCTCCAGTCCAAAGGCAGATTTCCAGGGGAGTCTAGAAAATTAAATAGTATTAATTAGAAGATTATATATATATATATAAATGAGTGATAAGTGTAAAGGAAAGAGATGTCCATGCAAGTGGAATAGAGGGATATATACATATGTACAAATTAATGTTTTAACTTAAACGGCTACAGGCTCCCGAGGGCACATGTGAATCTTCAGCAGAACATGCCACGAACAGATGTACACTGGGTAAGTGCCATTTTCCGTTCGATGGCATGTGTAGCTGCAGATACACATGCTATGCATAGACTACAAAGCAGTTATTCCTCCCATAAGCGGTGGTCAGCCTGTAGGAGTTGAAGTTGTTTGAAATAGTGTTCTTAGTACAGCCTGTCCTACTGTGGCTTGTGTTGCTAACACATCTACACAGTAATGCTTGGTAAATGTATGGGGTGTTGACCAAGTGGCTGCTTTACAGATTTCTGACATTGGTATATTTCTTAAAAATGCCATTGTTGCTCCTTTTTTCCTGGTGGAATGTGCTTTTGGTGTTATTAATAGCTGCCTTTTGGCTTTTAGGTAATATGTTTGGATGCATGTTACTATCCATCTAGCTAGTCCTTGTTTTGGGATAGGATTACCAGTATGTGTTTTTTGAAACGCCACAAATAATTGTTTGGTTTTCCTAAATGATTTAGTTCTA
Organism: Pleurodeles waltl; assembly: GCF_031143425.1. Classification (NCBI taxonomy): domain Eukaryota; kingdom Metazoa; phylum Chordata; class Amphibia; order Caudata; family Salamandridae; genus Pleurodeles; species Pleurodeles waltl. Next base: position 275,135,568 of record NC_090451.1, on the reverse strand, counting down.
TTAATGTAATACATGATAGCTCTCTTAATGTCCAATGTGTGCAGCGCTCTTTCTGTTACGGAGTCTGGCTGTGGGAAGAAGACTGGGAGTTCCACTGTTTGATTGATATGAAACTGTGATATCACCTGTGAGATCAGGTTTTAACTTTGGTGCCTAGGTTTGAATCCTAAATATTTAAATTCAGTCCTGCATCCTTCAGAGTTCTATGTATTGTGTACCAAAGACATAATAATCACATTTGTTATTTACTGTGCCCACTCTGCAGTATTAACCTCTACGGTAGGACATGTTATCAGGTTTATGCATTTTTAATGTGGCACAACACATTTAAAAGTAATATTTTGTCTCGTTTTGCATATACATTAGACCTGGCAAAATGACTATGCCTTTCAAAGTCTGCTTTCATGACACAGCAGACTAACTTGTGAGTACACAGTAAAGGTGCCTTATTGCCTTGCAGAAGAGTGCAGGCTCTCTCAGTTGAATGAATGGTGGTTTTATCAGCTGTAACTGGGTGGCACATGTTGATTCCTACAGCATACAGCTTTTGCTGCCCCCTCAACAAGTAAATGGCTAGTACAGTGGTTCTTAACTTTTGTCTTCTGAGGACCCCCACCTAATTTTTATTGGGACCTCCACTGAATCATCTTTGGAATCCGGGTACCCCCAACTGAGTCATTACTAGAAGCTGAGGACCGCAGCCTAAGGATTTTCAATGATTTGAACCACAAAACAATGCACACAAATATAGAAACAAGCATTCATAAAACAAATACACAAATGATGAATTATTAAATTCACAAAATAGGAAGTATGGAATGTTCTAAATTCAATTAATGCCACTTACCATTAATACTATATTTTGTTTGATGCACTTACATAGCTCTCGAATCAATCTGACTGAGGCCTCCGGTTTCAAATTCCTTCACATATACAGAACGCTTAAAATGTTTAAACTGTACATTTTGCTTCATTTAAGTACAGTTAATGAATCTGTTAACATTATTTCATTTTCTAAACAGTCGGAGTAGGCTTGGCAGACTCTCAGGGGTCCCTGGACCACAGGTTAGAAACCTCTGGTCTACTACACTTTGTTTTAAGATTTGTATTAGTTCTGAAAATGAACTTTACATCTAGATGACATTCTTTCGAAGGAAATCGGTTTACAAACAATATAGTTTAGTTGCAAAATCAGACTTAAATATCACACTCAGAAGGCGAGTAAAGAAAAGGGCCTAAAAGTGGGTTTGGAAGTACTGCCCGACCCATAGCATCATATCGTTCAACCTCCATGATTATCCAGACAAATATAATGCCTTATCTCGACTTTTTGTATTTTGGGACCAAAAAGGGCTTTCTGAAATTATTTTATTACCATGAGATTGCATGCGCCCAGGCTTGAGTAACCAGGCCAGGTCTCCCTCTTAGGTCACGTGCCAGCGAGAGGGGTTACTCTGGACTTCATCTGTGCAGCAGTATAAACTATTCGCCTTCCCCCCGGCCTGCATTCTTTTCACAACAGGGGCTTTGTGCACAAGCAGAACCTTGATTACATTATCCCCTTAATTTCTTTGTGCTTAATCTCTCACGGCTTTCCGTAATCTCCCTTCCTTCCCCCCACCCACCAGTTGTACAGTTTGTTGTGTATTAATAATTGCCGCATTGTTCCACGCAGCAGGTGCTCACCATGTGTACACATTGCTTGGATTTGCACTTTTGTCTGAAATTAGGCGGCATCTATGTACTAAAGCAGCATGTCCGGCGAGGTTAATTCTTTCGTGGCTTAAAAATAACCCGTCCACCTAAACTCGAATTGCAGGAGTTTTAATTATTTATCCTCCTTTGTTTAAAAAAAAAAAAAAAAATCACTTTCCTGTTTTTTCTATCACTCCAGAAAGATTTTGGAGCGAACATCTTGACTGGTAAACCTGCAACTTAACTCCTTTCCCTTTTTTTGCCCGGCCTCCTCACCCAGACCGCCATCAAGAGCACTGATCAGTGCCAATTATTTTAGGGTTTAGCGTGCCATGCGCACTGCAAACGGACTAAGGCCAACTACTCATTTCACATCTGACATTCAGCTCATGTCAGGTGTTTTTTTTTTTCTGTCACTGCCATTTGACCCATTTTTTATATTTTCATATTTTGTCTCAGTACTGTTTGCAAAAGTGGTATGATTGGAAAGAGACTGCTGTGATTGAGATGGTCATTTATGTATTGTATTGTAATAGTATTTATATAGCGCTTACTACCCCTGATGAGGTGTCAAAGCACTTTTCAGCGAGTAGCATGCTACTCTGGAACCCAACAAGAATTTGTGATGGATTAGTATAGGGAAATATGAGTACAGTTTTAGTATTATTATGAGTTAATTTGAGCTGCAGATATGAGAGTTTTAGTTAGATTGACTGGAGTAATGGAGGGGCGGATGAAGAAAGAATCCAGAAGTGTTAATTGAGAGTATATGGTAAGAGGATTTAGGCTTGGGATGAGTAAAGGAGGATGGAAGAGGGAAGAGTCTGTGGAAGGGGTTAGGGAGATCATAGTAGCAGGGTGAGATAAATGAGGGAGAATTTACTAGGGTTGTTTGGGAGATCATGGTAGTAAAGTGAGGTTTATTAAGTTAGATGTGGAAGCGGAGGGAAGAGCTTAGGCAGAGGTATTTAGGAGATGAAAGTAGTAGAATGGATTTGGGATGAGTCAGAGTGGGAATGGAGGATAGATTGATAGAGACATGACATATGGTGATGGGTAGATAAGTGTGATATAAGAAGAGAGCAGGGATTCATAAGTATCTAGTATAACAACTTATTTAGGAGTTATGCAATGACGTATTGACCTATGAACATGTTAAGCATAGAATAACATACACAGATATATATATATATATATATATATATATATACACACACACACACACACATACATATACACATGAATACACACACATTTGCACACATATATGTACATACATATACATATTTAAACCATGAGTAAATATACTTAAACAGGTTTAAAGAGTGTGTGTGTGTTGTTTATTGTTATGACATAGTAGCAATACATATTTTCTAAAAAACTATATATAACTAGAATATACACATAATCAGAAAACAATATTTAACAACATAGGCATATGCAGTCCATAGTTGTTTGAATATGGTGGTTATGAAGGAAAGAGCCAACTCTTGAGTAGTTTTCTGAAGACAAGAAAGTTATCTGTGGATCTTATAGTTGGGGGTAATGAATTCCATAGTTTGGCTACTTGAACGGAGAAGGATGTACCACCTATAGTCTTTTTCTTGTATGGTGGTGTTCTAAGGCGGGGTGCCAATCTTGACCGGAGGTTTCTTTGTTGAATGTATTTGGTTACTTTGTTTCTGATAAAAAACGGTCCTGTTCCATGTATAGCTTTGTGGGTGATACAAAGCAGCTTGAAATTGCATCTTCTTGCAGCGGGTAACCAATGTAGTGCTCTCAAGGCAGGGGAGATGTGTATAGATGCAATAGTAGCCTGGCTGCTGAGTTCTGAATACGTTGTAGTTTTTTCATAATAGATAGAGATGATCCATGGTAGAGGCCATTGGCATAATCCAGTTTGGATAGTACAAGCAAGATAGTAGCTTGCACCTTGTGTGGAAATCCGAGGTAGGGGAAGATGCGTCGTAGAGTCCTCAAGGTGATGAAGCTTGTTCTGCTAATTTTTCCACTTGGGCATTCATAGTTAACTTGGAGTCCATGGTGATTCCAAGGGTCTTAACTTCCTTGGATAATTGAGGAGGTGGGCTGAGATCCTCCCACAGTGGGTACAGTGGATAATTGAGGAGGTGGTCCAAGATCCTCCCACAGTGGGTCATAACTTTTTCAGTCACCACATGTGAGCATTTCTGTTTTGGAGGCATTTAGTTTGAGATGGCTCCAGGTCATCCACTGATCAATGTCTCTGAGACAATTGAAGATTTCTGAGTTTTCAATGTTTTTGGGGCATTTTAATTTCATTTAAGTAGTATATGTGTGTGTGTCATCTGCATAGTTGTAGGATGTGAGATGAAAATCATTGATCAGTTCTGGTAATGATTTCATGTAGATGTTGAAAAGCAAAGGTGAGATGATTGATCCTTGGGGGACCCCTGCTTTTATGAGGTAGGGTTTGGATGAGAAGGGGGGAGAGTAGATGATATTAGATCTTTTTTGAAGATAGGATGTAATCCAGTTGAGAGCAGCCCCTTCTATGCTGGCTTCGTGGAGTCCTTGAATTAGGGTGTCATGTTCAACCGTATCAAAGGCAGCCGAGCGGTCTAAAAGAAGTAGTGCAGCAACTCCATTGCGGTTGGCTGTGTTTTTAAGATCATCCCAGATTCCTATGAGTGCCGATTCAGTGCCTCTTCCTGGGCGGAATTCAGTTTGAAAGTCTGAAAGTATAGAATTGTCTTCAATGAATTGTGACATCTGGGCGAATGCTGCTCTTTCTATCAGTTTGCCCAGGAAAGGTCCATTTGTGATTGGTCTGTAGTTGTTTTCTTTAATAACTGTCGTATGCATGCCTTTTTCAGGTCTACAGGAAAAGTTCCTGTAGTTAAAGAGTTGTTGATGATTCTTCTTATAGGTGTGGCAGCAGAAGTAGATAAAAGAATGTTCTTGAAGATTTGAAGTGGACAAGGGTCAGAAGGGCAACCAGAAAGCCTGCTTGCTTTGACCAAATCCATAAATTCACCTTGGGATATTTGTTTGAAGGACTTTAGAGACTGGGTTGGTTTATTCTTATAGGGTATTTTAGGAAAGGGGTTGGTGCTGATGGTTTTCTTCTGTTTTAAATAGGAGTCCAATGTGTCTGCCTTAGTTGTGTAATGAGTTGCCAGTTTGTTTGTGAAATCTTGAGTAGTGGGATGACTTCCTTCCATGCATGTAGGTTTTCAAGATTCATTGAGAATGTTATAAAATTCCTTGGTTGTAGATTTATCATTTTGAATTCTGTCTGAGTAGTACCTTTTTTTTTTAGCTTTTTTGATTGATGATTTGTATATTCTGTTAAGTTTGTGTAGCTGCAGTTTGTCTTGACTGTTGTTTGTTATGAGCCAGGTCTGCTCCACCTTTTTGATTTGTTCCTTTATCTTTTTAAGTTCAGTGTTTCTCCAAGGTGTTGGTTTTCTTTTGTTGTGTTTAGTTTTTCTGAGTGATATTAGGATATCAAAAGCTTCCTGTAACCACTCATAAAGTTTTGGAACAGAATTATTTGTATCTAGATCTGTGTTGGCTGTTAGTTGTGTTTCTAAGTCATCAAAATTGAGTTTACTCCAAGGTTGATAGGTGCATGTATGTAAGTAGTTGTTGGGTGTATTGATTTGTGGAGTTTTATGCCAGAAAGTTATCAGATGGTGGTCTGACCATGTGATTGGCGTGATGCTATGAACAGTAACTAGTTCAGGCTTAGCAAAAAAGAAAGGATGTGTCCAGCGATGTGTGTGGGATAGTGTACAATCTGATGTAGGTTCAATGCGACTAGGCCAGTGGTGATAGCTTTTGGATGGGGCATATTGGGTTTGTCAAACCAAATATTTAGGTCCCCAAGAATGCATAGATTGGAGTACAGTGTAATAAGGTTTAAGACTGCATTTAGAAAAGCATCTGGGAGATGTTGAGTTGTTAGGTGGAGGTCTGTAAAGGAGGATAAAGTTACAGGAGGAAATTGGAGTAGGGTGGCATCTGGTGAGGAGGGCTTCACAACCTTGTATGGAAATGTCTGTTTTAGTGAGATTTATTGCCTGTTTGAATATAATAGCTAGTCCTCCTCCTCTCTTGCCTATACGGTTTTGTGTAATGGTTTGATAGCCCAGAGGAAGGGCTTCGTCCAACACTGGGGCCATGTCATCTCCCAACCATGATTCTTTTATGAATAGTAAGTCAGATTGTGTATCTGTGAGCAGGTCGTAGATGTGGTGAGGGATCGAGCATTTATGAGCTGGCAGTTTAGAAAAAGTGGGTTAGTGTCAGTGTTCGTCGGAGGTCGTCGGGCAGGGAACGGGCGCTTCCACCTCCGGCACCGCCCCGCCATCAGGATACCACCAGGCCGTAATGCAGGTCGTAATACGGCTGATGGAGTCCCCCAGCGCCGCCTCCTACCAGCATGACTCCTGCTGGATTCCTGCCCAATATGTGGCAGAATCCAACAGTACTCGTAATATGGTGGACAGAAGACTGCCAGCACTGGCTGTATTCTGGCGCCCATGGGTTTGGTGGTCTTGCAAAAAGACCGCTAGAGTCATAATGAGGGCCTATGTGACTTGCAATTCCTGTGGGACATTTCAGAAGCCATGGAAATAAGAGGTGGCTGCAGAGTCAGCTGATTTAGCCAAAAATTGAATTTGAACTTACTCAACACCTATTCATGTATGAAGAAAGATTATTCACAGTACAGAGTAGTTTAGCAGAGTTATCCAGACCGGCTTTCCCAATTACTAAACAGCAGAAACAATATACAAACAGGTGATTTTCACATATTGGGCAATGGCTGGGATTTGAATCTGCTCTTGGAACAGAAATTCTAGAAAAGAAATATTATGGTAGTGTTACTTTGGGGAATGAGATAGTCAGGGTGCCTTGATCGTCAGTGATTGCTTTGGTATGTGGATTGCAAGAGTGCTCACAGATAAGCACAAGATCTGTTCCCTGTAGTCATGATAACTAACAAAATAGTTATCTGCTACAGCTGACTAATCAGTGTAGACAATGGACTAGATTCACTCCTAACAGAGGTCATAAAACCAGTGTATGAAGTCTGCCCACCAAATTCTGTTACAGGTTAAGACAGAACACTCTGACCAAATATACCCAGAGGTCACTAAAACGCTACAGTTAGACTGTATTTTTTAGGCTTCCCCTTATACAGTGCATGTGGTGTAGACAAAATCCTTTGTAAAAAAAAAAAGAAAAAAAAAAAGTTTAAAATAGGATTAGTGTCGTGCCTTGGGCTCCTGCAGCGTCCTCTGTTCGGGCCGCGGTCCGTTTTCCCAGCCGCGGTCTGTTTTCCCGGCCACGGGGTGTGCTGTGGCCCTTTTCCTCTGCCGCGACTCGCATTGTTGCCCGTGGCGAGGTCAGAGGCCCAGGGTTGGGCGTTGGGCCTCGCAGTCTTCAACGTGTGGCGTGGATGTTCGGTGCAGGGTGTCTGCGCCACCCCCCCCTGCCCTTCACTTACCTGGTGCCCTGTTTTAGGGCCCTTTCTTTTTCCTCTTTCTTCGCTTTTTATTCCTTTTTTCTTCTTTTTTTGTTCCTAATGGGGCCATATTCTCTTTTTCCCAGCATGCCCTTTCGTCTTGTCTTTTCCCTGCATGCACCTGTTTCCCTTTCTAATATGGTGCCTTATTTTGCCTTGTTTTTATAGCCTCCTTCGCAATTCAAAATTGCGTTCTGCTTCTTCCTGCATGTCACTTCCTGCTAAGGGGTTAGATTCTTGTTCTCCTTGCATTGCAACACTCCTTTTGGTGGTGATCACGCTCCGGCTGTTTTTTTCTCTTATTCCAGTTTTTGTTCCTGTTTTTTGCAGCTTTTCCAGTTATTCTTTTCTTGGCGTTAGAATTCTGATTTTTTATGTATCCTTTTCTCTTCTGTTCCAGGAAGTTCCTGTCAAAGAGTTTTTTCCCTTAGGGGTTTTTCCTCTGGGACTCCTTCTGGAGGGCATGGACTGTTGTGACATACCATTGTCAGCAGTACCGTGGCTACCGTAAAGGGTCGCCCCAAACTCGACCAGGGCAGGACCTGTAAGAATCGAGGTTGCACTTCAGCTCCAGCGGACAAAGGCAGTAAGCGAAGAGGAGTAGATTGTGACAGATTGCAATGCCCAAAAACCCAGTTTTGGCCAAGCATCATGGAAGACACTTCGACGGCTGCTGAGGAAACAAGCCAAATGTTTTTCCTGACCATTCAGCAACAAGCCAAGGAACTACAACAGTTGCAAACTGAAAATGCAGCTTTACGACAAACCTTGGTTTTCAGAACCACAGATGTCCCCACCATCTCTGCAACTGCACCTAATTTTTTGGGGGATCCCAACAAATTACGAGAATTCCTTGACGCCCTGACGGTCCATTTTGTGTTTCAACTTTCGCAATTTGTGCAAGAAAAGACTAAAGAAAGATACCTGATCAGTGTCCTGTCTGGTTCTGCCTTAGCTTGGGTGACTCCTTTGGTAGCCACAAATGATTCCCGGTTGTCTGACTATACAGCCTTTGTTGCTGCCTTTAAGCAAATGTTTGAACGTCCTGGACTCGAGTCAACTGCAGAAGAAGCCTTATGTGACATTCAACAGGTTAGCCAGGACGTTTGACAATATATCCCATGTTTTAGACAATTGGCAGCTGAAACTACTTGGGTAGAACGTACTTTTGTTACCCTTTTTCGTAGGGGTCTTCAGATGAAATAAAGGACGAACTAGTACACTCCGCCAGAGTGGAAGACAACAAAGGTTTAATGGACTCAGCGCTCTCCATAGAACATCGCCTTAATGAACGTAGAATAGAAAAGGGAAAGTTGTGCACCATGTCATTCAGGGACCTCACGTACCATCACTCACCCATCCGAAGAGACTTGACCTGTGTATAGAGGAACTACTGAGGAGGAATCTGTGCAAATAGACACAGCTTGTGGACCCTTAACTGTTAGTGAATATGAAACCAGACGACGAAAAGGACTGTGTCTTTACTGCGGTGCTTCTGGTCATTTGATCCATACAGGCCCCATTCGTCCTTCGAAGTCTTTGGGGAAACACCAACTCCCGTCCTCTGTGGGAAGGGAGGAGACAGGATTCTCTGAGATAGCTTCTATGTGTTCCTCCAAAGAAGAAATAACGTCCCTCTTTCTTTTTTTCCCATTACTCTGCAATTACCTAACAGTCGGGAAGAGAGGGCATTAGCATTGTTGGACTGTGGATCTAGAGGAATATACCTTGATGAAATCTGGGCTATGGAAAAGAAAATCCCTTGGATACCTAAGGACATACCGGAGCAGGTTCAAACAGCTGATGGACCCCTTCTAGCTTCTGGACCTGTCACTAACACTACTCCTTCCTTATGTTTACATTTTAGGAAACATCAGGAATATGTTTCCTTCGATATGATTTCTTCACCGAATCACATAATCATCCTAAGTATACCCTGGTTAACACAACACAATCCCTATATCAATTGGGAAACCAGAACTATTTCACTTTCTTCCCAATTTTGTCAACATCCCTGCTTTTCATCAGGTACATACTGGTCACCAAAGAGAATACCTTTGACACCACAAAAAGTGGGCTGTTCCACTAACTCTAGCCAAGGGGTACCCATTTATTACCTGGCATATGCAGACGTGTTTCAGAAACCCGAAAGACCATTGCTGCCACCACATAGAGAATATGATTGTGCCATTCCCTTAGAAACTGGTGCTGTAGAACCCTTTTGGAGAATGTACTTACTTGCTGAACCCGAAAAGAAGATACTCAAGAAATATGTGGAAGAAAACTTACAGAGCGGGTTGATTGCTCCTTCTTCTTCACCTCCTGGGGCTCCCCTCTATTTCGTGCCTAAGAAGACGATGGATCTACGTCCCTGTATAGACTTTCTCGGGCTCAATATGATCACCATAGAGGACCGGTATCATCTGCCCCTTATAAAAGATATTCTGGAAGCAGAAAGAGGAGCAAAGAAATGTACCTAGTTAGATCTTAGGGGAGCCTACCATCTTCTAAGAATAAAAAAAGGTGATGAATGGAAAACCGCTTTTCACACCTCTTTTGGTCATTATGAATATCGTGTAATCCCTGTTGGCCTATCCAACGCTCCCTCTCTTTTTCAAAGGTTTATGGACTCAGTATTTTCCGACCTTTTAAATCAAACAGTAGTTATATACCTTGATGATATCTTAATCTATTCCATTCATCCAGAGCATCATACCATGCGTGTACTTCAAGTTTTAGAAAAACTCCTGCAGCACCAACTATTTTGCAAACCAGAAAAATTTGAATTTGACAAAACTGAGGTAAAATATTTGGGGTACCATGTTAACCAAGTTGGTATTGTCATGGGCCCAGACAAGATTTAGGCCATTCTGAACTGGCATCCCCCTCTTTTATCAAAGAAACCCAGTGTTTTTTAGGATTGGCCAATTTCTATCACCAATTCATAGCAGATTTCGCCCAACAAACTAGTCATATCAATCAAACTCTTAATAAAGAAAGTCTACGGAACATCTTTTGTTAGACAAAAGTTGCAGAAACCGCATTACAATGCTTAAAGCGTGCCTTCACGCAAGCTCCTCTATCACGGCATCCTGATACCACCAAGTAATTTATAGTTACAACTGGTGCTTCAGAGAGAGCAAAAGGGGCAGCATTATTACAAAAGTAAAGCGATGATGGATTAGAACATACAATTTTATTATCTATCTCATGTATTATCTGATTCGGAGCATAATTACTCTGTTTTGGAACGAGAACTGCTTGCCTTAAAGACAGCCCGTACTGAATGGAGACAATTCCTTATGGGTCCAAGGTAAACCTTTGAGGTAAGAACAGACCATTGAAATTTACAATGTCTACGTAATTTGCAATGCCAGAACAGTCGCAAAGCCCGATGGGCCTTCTTTTTCAGTCAATTTGACTTCTACATAACTTACATACTGGGTTCTCAAAATATTGTGGCAGGCGCTTTGTCACAACGCTATCCTGAAAGTATTGATCCTCCTACACAAAATCTCATTGAACCAGATAGAATTATTGGACTAGTATAGTCTTTTCTTGATAAAGTCTGAGTAATCAACCCTCTCTAGACTTGAAATGAATAACTTATGCCCAAATCTACGTAAAGTTAAAGGGTACTAAAATCAAAAGGATGCATTCTTCCTCCCTGCTAAGATGGTTCAAACTGAAGCACTACAGATGTGTCACGATTCTCCTATTGCCGGTCATTCGCAGTATCAAAGCCACACAAGAACTACTCCTTTGCTCTTTTTGATGGCCCATGCTTAAGACACATTGAAAGCTATATGGCTTCTTGTCCAATCTGTGCACAAACTAAGACACCTCAAACAAACCATCAGGACTGCTTTGACCTTTACCCGTCCCACCAGCTCCTTGGCATACTGTATCAACTGATTTAATGTGTTCCTTAACTCCCTCAGCAGGAAATCGAGTTATAATGGTGACAGTTGACTCATTTACTAAGATGGCTCATTTTACTGCATTAAAGAAACTACACACTGCTAAAGAATAGAGTCAAATCTTTATGCAGGAGATCTTTCACCTTCACGGTCTCCCTCAAGTCATTGTCTCAGACCATGACCCCCAATACATTTCACGCTTTAGTAAGCATTTTTTAAAAACACTACATATCGATGTGGCCTTGTCATCTGGTTTTCATCCACAAACTAATGGACAAATTGAACAATATTTACGCTGTTTTTGCAATACTACACAAAGCAACTGGTCGATGTACTTACTTACCAATAGCCAAACTCTCATATAACAACGCAGTACATAGTGCTTCAAAGGTCACTACTTTTTTTGCTCTTATGGTTTTCATTCTAAATCCTTTCCTGCTACCATCAGAGAATCATCTACACTTCCTGCTATCACATCATTTACTCTATGACTCCATAGTATCCAACATATTATACATTCCGATCTTCTAGCTACCAAACTACAAAAGAAAAAGATGGCTGATAAGAGACAATGTGATGCCCCGTCTTATCAAGTCAGAGACATGGTCTGGCTTTCTTCAAAATTTTTGCCTCTGTCTGTCACAAAACAAGTTAAAACCTGTTACTATGAACCATTCCTGATTCTTCAAGAAGTCAATTAAGTGTCATTCCGTCTTCATTTACCTCGAACTTGGAAGATACATCCTGTCTTTCATGTGTCTTAGTTGAAGCCCTATGTGCCTGATCCTTTTCATAGACAATTCACCTGTCCCCCTCCTCAGTTGGTGGATTATGTACCCGAATATGCGGTCCAGGAAATATGTGACTCTTGGAATTTCCAAAGACGTCTCCAGTTTATCATTCACTGGAAGGGCTATCCTCTTAGCGAATGTTCTTGGGAAGATGCCTCTTCTGTTCACGCTCCTCTCTTGGTCCGTTGTTTTTCCGCCTATTTCCGGGCAAACCTGAGGGTTGGGGGTCCTACTGTAGTGCCGTGGGTTCCTGCGGCATCCCCTGTTCGGGCCACGGTGGGGGTCTGCTTTCCCGGCCGCGGGGCTTGCTGTGGCCTTTTCTCTCAGCCGCAACTCACATTGTTGCTCGGGACAAGGTTGGAGGCCCAGGGTTGGGCATCGGGCATTGCTGCATTCAACGCGCAGCATGGGTGTTCGCCGCGGAGTGTATGCGCCCCCCCGTCACTTCACTTACCTGGTGCCCTGTTTAAGGGCTCTTTCTTTCTTCGCTTTTTCTTCTTTTTTTCTTCTTTTCTTGTTCCTAGTGGGGCCATATTCTCTTCTTCCCAGCAAGCTCTTTGTTCTTGTCTTTTCCCTGCATGCATTGGTGCCTTCTTTTGCCTTGTTCTATATCCTCCTTCCCAATCCAAAATGGCGCTCCTGCTTCTTTCCTGCATGTCACTTCCTGCTAAGGGGTTAGATTCTTGTTCTCCTTGCGTTGCAGCACTTCCTTTGGTGGTGATCACACTCTGGCTGGTTTTTCTCTGATTCCAGTTTTTGTTCCTGTTTTTTCAAGCTTTTCCAGTTATTCTTTTTTCGGCGTTGGAATTTTGATTTTTCACATGTCCTTTTCTTTTCTGTTCCAGGGAGTTCCTGTCAAAGAGGTTTTTCCCCTTAGGGGTTTTTCCTCTGGAACTCCTTCTGGAGGGCACAGACTGTTGTGACCTACCATTGTCAGCAGCACTGTGGCTACCGTAAAGGGTCGCCTCTACCTCGGCCAGAGCAGGACCTGCAAGAATCGTGGTCGCACTTCAGCTCCACCAGACAAAGGCAGTAAACGACGAGTAGATCTTGACAGTTAGAGCTTCCATTTGCTTACCATTGGTTGACTTCAATGTCACTTTAATTTCCTTGCTTCTTATTGGTTAGCGCCTCCTGCTTCCTCTAGGCGCTTCCAGTGTTTGTTCCTTCTGTGGAGCATGGACCAAGTACAGCTTACGGTGTGCGCCCAGTGGCTTCATGCTTCTGTAGGTACTTTTTTGTTTGTTTTTTTAAATAACTTTTTGAATGCACACTGAGTACAAGTCGGCAGTCCATCCACCTACCTCTCTCCCTTCTCCCTCCTCCCTCCAGGTTCTTGCCCCAGACTCCCTTCCCACTGTCCAATGTGTTGTTCCTCCCTCCTTCCCCGCATCTTCCTTGTGTTGCTTTCCCCCTCGGCCCTCCTCCCATTGCCTGTTGTTTTGCTGCTCAATCCTCCTCCGAACCTCTCTCATTATACTGTCAGAAAAAAACACTGTTGATCAACCTAAGACAAACCTCTCAGTACAAAAGAGGACAGGCAGATAAGCATAACCGGATCTGTAGCGTGGAACCTGGAGGACTTTAATATAGTCTGTCCCTTGAAGTCATGATCTTGCCACTCACCATAATCAAACAAGACATCATACAGGAATACTCGTATAGGGATGACTGCAGTACAAACCTTTCATAAGTATCTCTGTCCTCACTCTGCCCTTCCTGCTCTTATCTAGACTCATAAGACTTAGTGTGGGTGGCCCAGCTGTTATCTACAGCAGAAGAGCTTGACTGAGAAAAATCATTATAAACTCCACATGGGATATACGTAGTAAATTGAAGCTACCAGCTAGTTTTAATATATATTTGCCAGTCTGTTATCTTCTCACCACCACACCACTAAGTGCTGCCACCCAAGACTCTATAAGAGCGCCACTCCGGGCACTCATGCACAACACCAAAATGCTTTCCACATAGGCTTACAACAAGTACAAAACTCTTCCAAACAAATGCTGCCTGCCGGTGGTGTATCTTGCTGCCCGTCTGAAAATGCACTTCAGCACCCTGAATGGGGTATGAAGTGCTCTATAATGCAAGAACCATAATACAATACAGTTGTGACGCACTCAGCAGAGACTGAACTCTGTTTCAGTTCAAAACGTATTCATAGGGAAGCGAGGACACGCATACCATACAAACTAACTGGATTTGCTTTTTAACAGTAAATGTAACACGATTATTTGCTTAAGTACAAATGTCTTCAAAAGCTGTTGTTCTGCTTGAGTTTATATTTAATTCATCAGTTTGCTTTGTGGGATATGAATCAAAAGGCTCTTTTAAAAAGTCTTTTGAAGGTGTAGTGCCATTTGACTGCAAATGTTGATGCAAAAATGCAGCCAAATGTGTGAAACTCCTTACTCAAAAGACATGCCCTCCGGCCTCGGAATATTGTACTTGCTCCTTGCGGCATTTTAGGGGCCACGGCTGCTTAAGTTTGTTATGCATCATGCAGCCAAAAAGCAGGCTGCGAACATTATGGTTTGGCCCTATTTTCGATAAAGAGCTGAATTCGAGTCCTGACCTTGTATTCTACAGCTCTGCTCGCTGCAGGATTCATCTGCATTTAATTCGAGTGTTGTAATGGAGATGTGAGCAGACATGGTAGACAGAACCCGATATCTTGTCTGGAGAGAGATTACTACGTTAGATCCAGAGTAATTATTGAAAATAAATGCTGCTTCGGAAGAGAACCATCTAGGCAGATTTGACTGTAATTCTTTACCTGTGTCTTTTCTGTTCCCCCTAAAGGCAGGGGCTACAAACTGTTCTGTGACAACAGCTAGCTTTTTAATTCTTACACCTGAAATCCACAATTTCGGTCAGTCACAGAAATCTCACTTGGACTGTCTTGAGTGTATTCTCCCTTGACGGGCATTCTGTGCCCAAGGATCATGCAGCAACAGAGAAAACAAGCATTTACAATGCAATGGGTCTCTCGTTTGTTCAAGTTAGAGCTTTTAGCGTTGTAAATTCCTAGCTGGACTTTTCTTGCCACTTAAATTGAAAATGAAAAGTAAAACAGTTGACACAAGCAAGCCGATTCAAAGCATGGCCAGCATGAGCGCGAAGGAGAAACGCAAAAGGAAGAAGAAGTTCTCTTGTAGTCAAAAATATCGTCAGTGGTGCAATCATCCATGTAACAGGGGCAGTCTGCATGGCAATAATAAAACTGCCCTAAGGAAGGAAAAACGTAAAGCATTTACCAATGATGATAAAGGATTTTTGAAAGGCAAGCCCGCCAACGAGTGAAAGTGATGGGTGTGTGGGTGGGCATGGTTAGAAGCCCACAGTGCTTATTACAGGTCAAAGCGCTTGTGAGCTCGACCTAAAAAATAACTACTTTCGAGCTGTGCTGCAGTTTCAGAATGTTATGGCTAAGGCCAAAGATCACTTCGCACAAGCCCTTAGCAGTACATGATATCATGATCCTGGTATTTTAGATGCCTGACCCTACTTCAGATGGAGGAATTTGTTCTAGAAAAGAGGCACACAGTCCATTTAAGTACCTCTCTTTATGCATCATCAATGCTAAAACCGTCTTGACTGCATGCCGTAGTCTAAAGATTGACTGCAGATTTGCATTTTAGAAGCAGTCAGTTCTGTACACAGTGTGCACTGAGCTGCTCGTAATAAAAAAAAAGTATGATTGGTAGGCTTGCATTAATGTCGAGCATTAGAAATTACTTTGGGCACATTACAGTTCATTTCTTATGTTTCTTGTTTTGCTCACTGTGCTCCTACAGACAGGAACAAACTATGTGCACATCAGCGGTGTCACTGCCCAGCAGGACTGAAGCCATTCCTCCTTGATCAGGCCCATTAAGTCCAAAACCACTTTAGAGTTACTTGTGTGCTCATTTAGAGGAGACGTGGCCTTGTGGGGTGGAGTGCACTCACACTGCAGCAGAATCAAGGTTTATTGCATATGGCTGGTCCTTGACTGTAGTGATGGACTGGAATGTGGTTCTGAGTAATTATCAATGGCTGTCATTAATTCAACCTTTCCCTCACTTTTTTGTTTCTTTCTGAATTGGGACTAGTGGCACATTTGTGTTGGTCTGCTATGGGCGAGAATGTAGAGAACTTGTGCTGCTCCTGTCCAAATTTCCAAGCATCTGGTTTATTTTGAAGTGTGCCCTCCTTCCTCCCCCCCCCCCCCGCCCTTTAATTTTTCCTGTTAACCAAACAAAAGACAGGCACCGCTAGAGTGAGCAAAGATCTCTTAAAGGAGCCCCTTATATCCACATATTCCTTTAAGTTTTTCTTTTTCGGTTTTTTGTTTTCTTAGAGATAGGAGAACCTGCCACACCCATCCGAACATGCTTTATCCGTCTCTTGAATTTCTGGCTTGCTGTGTCTTGCCTCGATTTCATTGTCTCCTCGTCTGACTGCTCAGCTGAAATCGATCTGTGACGACCATATCAATCACTGAGCTAGCTAATGTTCTTCCAGAATCTCCTTGCTTCAGGTTGTAGCATCGCACTCCTCCTTGTGTCAACTCGACGATAACTAAGGCAGGCTTAAATCCAGATTGCATTTTCTACCATAAGAAAATTAAGCACTATTGTTCCCCACCATGTTGAGGCCCTGTCTTTCCTACCAAGTGTGTAAGGGTATACATTTGAGGAGGGGAAAAATTGGCATTAGGCAAAGATCCACAGAGATACCCTATTCCTATGCAGAACAGCAGCGGTGACAACCAGCAACCATGTATATCAACTAACGGACCATTTGAGTAAGCACTCCACAAGAACTAGGAGATGGCTCTGTAAATACTGCAGTACAGCTGCACTCCATGTGTACTGTTGTGTGTTGGCTGCTACATGAGTGCGGAGACAAAGGGACTATTAAAAGAGGCCTATCACGAGCAATCGAGCAAGTGTTGTCCTCAGCTCCGTGATGAAGACAGTCATTGGCAACGCTAATAGGTCGGGCCTTGGCATGCCAGCGTGTGTTATTTATTTTTTCAAACATGTTCAGTAGGCATCAAACGTTTAAAAGTAGTAGAAAGTAAAGTGCTTCAATTTTAAGGTGACGTTTATATGTTTGCAACAGAAGTAAAAACAAATAACCCATAGCAATGGTAAATAAAACGGCACTGCAGTGGAGTACTTTTTGAAGCGTTGTGCACAAAATGCTATGCCTCATAATGTAAAGCCAGTGGCTTAAGTGGGCTGGCTGCCGTATTCTGTAGAGAATGGAAGCAAGATGCGAATGGCACTTGAGCAGACCAATGAATGAAGACTGCTTACCGTCAACTCGTGTATATGTATATAGGCATGTACTTTTATTGTGAATTTTTATGCTCATGAGGATGCCAAGACAGCTAAAGCTTTCTCTAAGCTGTATCAAAAAACGATTAACCATTATTAAGAAGGCAGATGAATGCAGGGGTAGAAATTACGGATTCAGTACCCGCTTTACAACAGAGTGCTTAAAGGAGTTGTGTAAACCAAGTGAGGTTGCTATGGCAACATGTAGAGGCGCTTAAAGGCAGAAATAAAACTCCCAAGCATGTTTTTTTTTTTTCCGTAGTCGTGTTACGCATGGAGTTAATATCCGGCAATAGCGTAGTTTCCGTTGGCGCAGCAAGTGCAGTGCCACCAGGGCCCATGGGCCTGAGGCTCCCCCTGAACTCTGTTTTTTGCTGTAAGTTATGATTGAAACAGCAGCCGGGGCCCATTTCCTCCCTTGCTCTAGGACCCATGATGACACACAAGCTACGCTCCTGCTGTCGGGCGGACTGTCGTCGGTTTTAGGATTTTGGTGCGAGGAGGTGACTCTTCCTCCCCACTGGCTTGGCCGTGCCTCGACTCTCCCTAGGCGTTCTTGTTCTGCTAAGTGCTTGAAGGACATATTCAGGTATTTGGGGCTATATTTACTTCCAGTGGCATGAGTTTCGAGGAACTGTAGTGATTACTGCAGTCGAATCATTTTATTTTTTCCTCTGTGAGCGCCCAGCACTTGCTGGCTTTATCGGACGCAGAGCTATCTAACAATATTTCGGTCAGGGCGCGTGCTGAGCAAGCACGCAAACCGCAGCGGGAGGAGGGAAGCGCGAGGGAAGGAATATCGGAACAGGATGCACAAGTTATGTTTCCCAAACAATAAATGATGGCACAAGGACCGTCCTAAGGCTTGTGTTATTTTGACTATGTGAAGTTTGCAAACTCCCACCCATGTCTGTGCCCTTTTGGGAACGTGTCAGTGATGATATCATTATTTATTAGGTGCCAGGCAAACGAGTGCATCTCAGGTTAGCGAATTTTTCTTTGTGTTTTAAAAAAAAATCTTTTCTAACCATCCAGACCTTACAGTAAGCAACTCCTGCCCGGCATCTCAAATATTTATGAACTATGCCAAAAATGTGGAATTGGTAATAAAAAAAGGGCCAGTCCTGCCCTGAGTAGGCTCAGAATATCACAAATCCCCTTCAGGCTAACAGACACACTTATCACAAGACGTAGCCGAAACATAAGTCATTTTGGAACCATTTCTGTGTTCCAAGGCCCACCCGCTGCCTTATTCGATAACATTTATGTAACCCAAAGAGATCTTTAAGTGAGATAACTATAAAAGATAGGAGGGCTATAAAAAAGGGGTGTGATCAAAGAAGCTAATTAGGTACTTTTACAAAGAGGCGTGGTCTGTCTGAACTCAAATCCTGTTCTTTCCAAAATGAGCTAGCTGACTAGTACATAGCCGCAGTGGCGTAGCGTGGGGGGTGCAGGGGGGCCGGCCGCACCGGGCGCAACATCTTGGAAGAGACTAAATCCACGGGTTAGGGGGCGCAAATTACTTGCCTTGCCCCGGGTTAGGGGGCGCAAATTACTTGCCTTGCCCCGGGTGCTGACAACCCACGCTACGCCACTGCATAGCCGACTCTCTGAGTTTTCTGTTATTACTTCCGGACATATCACCCAGCAGCGAACATATCCCTAAAACAACCCAGGCCTATTGGCTTTGCAAAGCTTGTTAGCGGTATCAGATAAATGAGTAACAGCACTTAATTTGTTGTTAATTATTTCAAATGAAAATGTTTCGGTTCTGAAAATTAACCTGCAAATAAAACATTACTAAGGTCTGCGGGGAGGTAGTGATCTGCGAAATTGCATTCACTCCCTTTCTCCCCTTGAAACCACTTTTCTCTGCAGTCTCTCAGTTACTTTTGCCCTTTTTCTCACCACATCTATCTGGAATCCTGTATCTACGTCTCAAACTGCATCACTATCTTTTCACTCTGTCCTTTTTGTAAGGCTTAAGCACATCATAGCCCCTTCAACATGGCCTCCCTGCTCTCTGTCTCTGACACAGTGGCATAACAAACTTGAGGGTTACCCTGCAAAATCGTCAGAGGGGGCCTCGTACGCTCTGGACCTCAGTCTGGAGCACTCAGCCAGGGCCCTGCTGCCCCCCACAGTATCAAAGGGGGCCCCTAGAGTTTGGTCCCTTCCCACCACAGGGCTGTGCTGGCTTTTGTTACTCCACTGCTCTGACATCAGCGGCGACTGGCGATTTTTAAAAGTGGTGGGGCATATACAGTATATAATAGTAATAATGTTCAAAAGTACCAAGGTGCTTACACTTGTATTGCAGAGGTGACCTGGGCACATTCTATTTATATGTACGTTTTATTTATATAGAATGTTTACCTAACACCTTTGCAATAGAAATTTAACTTTGATGAACCCCTTCGCTGCCAGTCCTTTTCCCCCTCAGGTGGCAGGCCTTTTTTTTGGCTATTTGGGGCAGTTTGAAATCTGATGTGTTTTTTGGAAAGTGCCTAGCTGTGGATTTTGGCCTCTAGCTCAGCCGGCACCTAGGGAAACCTACCAAACCTGTTTGTTTTTTAAAACTAGACACCAAGGGGAATCCAGGATATGGTGACTTGTGGGGCTCTCACGAGGTTCTGTTACCCAGAATCCTTTGCAAACCTAAAAATTTGGCAAAAAACTATTTTCCCTCCAATTTTAGTTATCGAAAGTTCTGGAATCTAACAGGAGCTACACATTTCCTTCCACCCAGCATTCCCCCCAGTCTCGCGATAAAAATGGTATCCCACTTGTGTGGGTAGGCCTAGTGCCCGTGACAGGAATCGCCACTAAACACAACATGGGCACATCACATTTTTACATTGTCAGCTGACGTATTTTTTGAAAAGTGCCTAGCTGGGGATTTTGGTCTGCAGCTCAGCCGGCACCTAGGAAAACCTACCAAACCAGTGCATTTTTAAAGTTAGACACGTAGGGGAACCTAGGATGGGGTGACTTGTGGCACTCTCACCAGGTTCTGTTACACAGAATCTTTTGCAAACTTCAAAATTTGGCAAAAAAACACTTTTTGTCACATTTCGGTGATAGAAACTTCTGAAATCTAAGAAGAGACACAAATTTTCTTCCACCCAGCCACCCCCTGATCTCCCGATAAAAATGGTACCTCACTTTTGGTGGTAGGCCTAGTGCCCGGGACAGGGAATGCCCCAAAACACAACGTGGACACATCACATTTTCCCAAAGAAATCTGACCTGTTTTTTGCAAAGTGCCTAGCTGTGGATTTTGGCTTCTAGCTCTTCCAGCACCTAGGGAAACTTAGCAAACCTGGACATTTCTGAAAACTAGACACCTAGGGGAACCCAGGATGGGGTAACTTGTGGTGCTCTCACCAAGTTCTGCTACCCAGAATCCTTAGCAAACCTCAAAAGTTGGCAAAAAAAACACTCTTTCGTCACATTTCAGTGCTGCAAAGTTTTGGAATCTGAGGGGAGCCACAAACTTCTTTCTATCCAGTGTTTCCCCAGGTCTACCAATAAAAATGGTACCTCATTTGTGTGGGTAGGCCTAGTGCCTGCAAAAGGAAATGCCCTAAAACACTATGTGTACACACCAAAATTATCAAATCCAAAACTTCCTGTTTTTGCTAGGATGGGGTGGGAGGGCACCTGCGTTTTTGGTCCTGGGCTCAGCAGCCATCTAGGGAAACCTACCAAACCCAAACATTTCTGAAAACTAGACACCCGAGGGAGTCCAGGGAGGTGTGACTTGCGTGGATCCCCCAGTGTTTTCTTACCCAGAATTCTCAGCAAACCTCAAATTTAGCTAAAAAATCAAATTTTCCCACATTTCTGTGTGGGATCACCGCACCAGCACAAATTTCTTACCACCCAACGTTCCTTTCAGTCTCCCAGTAAAAATGATACCTCACTTGTGTAGGTGGGCCAAGTGCCTGTGACTGGAAGAGCCAAAAACATGTCGAAAATGAGGGGGAACCAAAGAGGCTCCAAAAAGGCAGTTTGGAAAAAAAATGTTTTTAGAATGACAAGTGGGGCAGAATTTTTATTGGTGTAGATGCGACAAGGCTGGGTGGTAGGAATTTTGGGGATTCCTGCAGATTCTGGAAGGTCCATCACAAAAATGTGGGGAAAATGTGTGATTTCAAGCAAAGTTGGAAGTTTTCAGGGCATTGTGGGTAAGAAAATGGTGGGGGGGCGGAAATCAATATAAACAAAACAAAAAATCGTTGGTGTGTAGTGGCACCTACACATGTCAGGTTGACCACAGCAATAATATGGCCAGTCATGCGCAGTTCATTAACACAGTCTAGTGAATCCTCATCACATTGCTCTGCAGCCTCGCCCCTACCCCTACATGAACAAAATACGTCAGTATATATAGTCTGTCTAGAGTGTAGTGGCTTGCAGTAGGGGGGGCCATACCCCACACTCGTAGGGATCAGCCACAGCACCTTCCAACACTCGCTCCATTTCCTGTAAACACTGCATTTTCATTTCCTTTTATAACAGTCACTATATTAACAGCCTTCACATACTTTCACATACTTTCCTATGGAAAGTTAATTACAAGTGGCACATATGTGGCCATCCCTCTGTGCACTCTGCAGAGAAGCTGACTACTGGATGTGTGCATGTTTTGAGTGACTTCAGGCGTGTTTAGTAATGAGCATCCACTCACAACCTGAACGCCTCCAGACACCTAGAGGTGGCTCAGTGCACACTATGCACTATACAAGAGTCATAGACTGCACGAAGGAACTACAGAAACACATCGTCTGAAAAAATCAAATACAAGAGAATGAAAATCCTCAAATATAAACAGGGGCTGCATTTGGGACTTGGGTTTCCCTAACAGTTTTTGTTGCCAAATCAATCATTTTTGTTTTTGTTTTTAAGGATAAGTACATAAATACAAGGCACAAAAGGGACCTGTATCGAAGTCAGTTTTTAGTTACTGCAAGGTCTGAGACCTGGCAGGACCTGATACACTATAAGTCCTGATTCCAGAGCCTAAACTAGTGCTACGTTCAAGGACATGAGTTTATTAATGCAAGAATGGCTTATTTTACCTAGTTCAGTACCACTTTACATTATGCTGGTTTGTTATGCAGCGGAAACCAGCATCTTGTTGCAGAATCTGAGCATGTTCTATGTTGTAGGACCTCATCCCTGTGCTAGAAAACTGATCCTACGATCCTGCTATATTTACCAACAGCCAGCCAGCGCATCATTCCAAAGGGTCATTAGAGTTCCCTGGGGGTTTTGTATTTTCCAGCAAACTGTTGAGGGAACTCTCACAAAATCTTGACGCATTGTCTGATTATTGTTAGACCTGATAGCCTTACAGTGGTCACCCCTAACTTTTTCCTGCCTCCCTCCACATTTTTGACACCGTTTTTGCTAGTTTTAGGACACTGCACACGTTACCACTGCTAACCAGTGCTAAAGTGCATATGCTCTCTCCCTTAAAACATGGTGACATTGGCTCATACCCAATTGGCTTATTTAATTTACTTGTAAGTCCCCAGTAAAGTGCACTACATGTGTCCAGGGCCTGTAGATTAAATGCTACTAGTGGGTCTGCAGCACTGGTTGTGCCACCCACATAAGTAGCCCCTTAATCATGCCTCAGGCCTGCCACTGCAAGGCTTGTTTGTGCAGTTTCACTGCCACTTTGACTTGACATTTAAAAGTACTTGCCAAGCCTTAAACTCCCCTTTTTCTACATATCTCACCCTTAAGGTAGGCCCTAGGTAACCCATAGGGCAGGGTGCTATGTAGATAAGTAAAGACATAAACCTGTGTAGTTTTTATGTCCTGGTAGTGTAAAACTCCTAAATTTGTTTAACACTGCTGTGAGGCCTGCTCCTTTCAAAGGCTAACATTAGGGCTACCCTCATATACTGTTTGAATGGCAGATTCTGATCTGAAAGGGTAACAGGGTCATATTTAGTATGGCCAGAATGGTAATACAAAATCCTGCTGTTTGGTGAAGTTGGATTTAATATTACTATTTTAGAAATGCCAGTTTTAGAACATGAGCATTTCTCTGCACTTAAATCCTTCGGTGCCTTACAATCCACGTCTGGCTATGTTAATTGAAAGCTTTCTTGTGCATTTCACTCAGACAACCCCAAACACAGGATGCTCAGCCACACCTGCACACATCTGCATACTGAATGGGTCTTCCTGGGGTGGGAGGGTGAGGGCCTTACACTTACATTCAAAAGGACAGTGGCCTGCCCTCAGACAATGGACTGCCAAACACCCTACTGGGACCCTTGCAGACAAGATGGAACTGAAAGGGGACCTTGTGCACTCCTAAACCACTCTTTGAAGTCTCCCTCACTTCAAAGGTCCATTTGGGTATTTAAACCTGGTCTCTGACCCTACCAGCTCAGACACTTCTTGACAGATACCTCCTGGGAAGGGAACTCTGAACCAAAACCTGCAACCTGCTAAGAGAACCTGCCTGGCTGCCCAGAAGGACTCACCTGACTGCTCTGCCTGTAAAGGACTGCCACCTTGCTATTGCCCTGCTGTATTACTGCCCTCTGGCTCTACTGAGAAGTGCTCTCCAAGGGTTTGGATTGGGCTTGCTTCCTGTTTCCTGAAGTCTCAGGGCCAAAAAGAGTTAGGTCCTTATTATGAACATGGTGGTCTGGACTGCCATGTCGGCGGTGGCGGAAATTACCGCCACCGGCATGGGCGTCTGGACCGCCATATTCCTAACACAGGGAGACTGCCACAGGTGGAAGTCAGCGATTGCCAGGCGCTGCCGCCAGGCAGCCTGACGATGGCGGAGTTTCTTATCCGACAGCGCAGCGCTGCAAGCAGCGCTGCCTGCCGAATAAAGAACCTGTGTTCCCCCAGCCTTTCCCTGGCGGTTCCCCCGCCATGGAAATGCTGGCGGAATGGGTGCCCCGAGCCCCCCGCGCAGAGCCCCGTCACGCATGTCACTGCCTGATTTACGGGCAGTGATATGTGCGACGGGTGCTGCTGCTCCCACCGCACTCCTACATTGACCACGGCTCCATGTGGAGCTGTCGGCAATGTCCAGGCCCAGCGGAATGTTTATTGGGCCGATGGGGAACTCAACGGGCTGGCGGTCTGTGTTTAGACCGCCAGCCTGAACACGGCGGGAAATCCCTTCAAGTGTATAATGAGGTCCTTAATCTCTGCAAAAAACTCCTTGTGTGGCGAAAATCGACGCACAGCCTGCCGGAATCGACACACAGCCTGCATTGCAGTGAGAAAATCACTGCATCGCTGAACCGAAACAATGCAGCCTGGCTCCCCAAGTAGAGATCGAGGCAGCGCCAGCGTTGCAACCGGAACTTTAATGCACGGTCCACCTGATCGACGCGTTGTCGAGCCGGAACAACACAGCCCGACTTCCTGCAAGAGGAGTCAACGCAGCTCCTGCTGTGCGACAGAAATTTTCCTGCGTCGCCCACCGGACACAGCTCTTGTAACTTCGTCCTGCACACCCAGGATTTTTCTGCATCGTCCCTGGGGTGTCCAAATACCCCTCAACCCGAAGAGGATCCAAGCCTGTGCACCGGAAATCAATGCTAAACCCTCGCTGTGTGGAAAAGCATTGTCTGTGTGCGCTCAGAGAAACCGACACATACTTCCCCGTTTTCCATGCATCTCCTCCTCTACAGTCGCATGCAGATAATTTAGACGCAAACCAGGTACTTTATGCTTGCAAGAGACACTTGTTGCTTTTTAAGAACTTAAACCTCATCTTATTACAAACGTGAGATTTCAACTTGTATTATTAAATCTTGATTGTTTTGATCTTAATCTACTCAGATACACCACACAGGTTTAAAAAAAATATAGAATATGTATTTTTGGGGTGCTTATACTGTGTTATTGCAAGCTTTATTGTACAAATACTTTACACATTGCCTTCTAAGTTAATCCTGACTGCTCAGTGCCAAGCTACCAGAGGGTGGGCACAGAATAATTTGGATTGTGTGTGACTTACCCTGACTAGAATGAGGGCCCTTGCTTGGACAGGCAGGGAGTAACTTGACTGCCAACCAAAGACCCCATTTCTAACAATTATGAACCATGTTTGTGTTATATGAAATTTCGACCTCCAGTTGCAGGCAAGGAGTGTAACACACAAGTGCAGACATGTCTCATGAACCTGGATTAGGGTTCCATACCAGCACCCTGAGTGACTGAAATGTATTTTGGCTTCCGTGGTTTTCATCCTGGCTAAAAAAGTTTGCTTTGCCTTTTGAGTTTCATCATTGTTTGAAGCAGCAACTCATGGGGCAAGGAAATGTGTTTTGAGGGCGAGGTGGACTGAAGCTGCAGACCCTAGTGCTAGAAGCCAAAGAAATTAAACTAAAAGTTTAAATATATTTTCAACACCTTTGGTCTGCAAGCAGCACTTGGAATTAACCGCTTAGGTGCGGGCGTCGGCCACTGGCCGACGCCCACACACCCTCCCTGGTGCGGGTCACGACCAGTGGCCGACACCAGGAAGGGTATCAATAAATCCTCTGGTGCGTTGCACCCGAGGATTTATTATTTTTTTTAAACCCCCCCCGGGAGACACGGAAGCTTCCGTGTCTCCCCCCGCCCCCCCACCCGCCCCTTTGTGACGTCAGCGTGCCTCGCGGCGCGCTGACGTTACAAAGGTGTTTTCCCCATCAAAGCAGGAAGCAGCCTTGCGGCCGCTTCCTGCTTTGATGGGGAAAACGGCCTTTCTCACGTTCGGGAAGGCCTCGTAAGAAAGGGGAGTGTCTCCCCTTTCTTACGAGGCCTTCCTGAAAGTGTTTCCTGGCCCCCCGGTCGCAGCTGTGCTGCGATCGGGGGCCAGGAAACACTTTCAGGTTTCCTGGCCCCCCGATCGCAGCACAGCTGCGATCAGGGGGCCAGGAAACACTTTGAAAAGGCCTTGTAAGAAAGGGGAGACTCTCCCCTTTCTTACGAGGCCTTCTCAAACTGTTTCTGGCCCCCGATCGCAGCTGTGCTGCGATCCGGGGCCAGGAAACACTTTGAGAAGGCCTCGTAAGAAAGGGGAGAGTCTCCCCTTTCTTACGAGGCCTTCTCAAAGTGTTTCCTGGCCCCGGATCGCAGCACAGCTGCGATCGGGGGCCAGGAAACACCACTAGACGCCAGGGATTTCACTTTGGGGGGGCGGCCCCCTCGGAAAACGGGCCACCGCCCCCCCCCCCCCCCCCCCCCGGGGGCATAATTAATTTTTTTAAAAAAAGGTAGGTGCCCCCTGGGGGGGGGGGGCGATCGCGCCCCCCCCCCCCCCCAGAGGATTGTTTTAAAAAAAAAAAATAATAATAATTTTTAAAAAAAAAATGACAGGGGGTCGCCCGTGGGCAGGGTGACCCCCTGTGGGGGCATTTTTTTTTTTAGATGTTGTAGGGTTTCCCTGGGGGCCATTTTGGCCCCCAAGGAAACCATACAACAACTAAAAAAAATAGATCTATATATAGATCTATATTTATATATCTATGTAGATAGATATATCTATGTACATGGATATATCTATAGATATATCCATGTACATAGATATATATATATATATATATATATATATATAGAGGTAGATCTATATATACCAAAGAGATTTATAAAGTGTGCTACTCACCTGTGAGGGTCTCAAGGCGCTTGGGGGGGTGGGGGCGGGGCGGGGGGAGGGAAAGGGGCTGGGAGGTTCACTGTTCGAAAAGCCAGGTTTTGAGGCCCTTCCTGAAAAGAAGTAGGTTTTGGGTCTTGCGAAGGTGGGTTGTGAGGGCGTTCCAGGTTTTGGGTGCAAGGTAGGAGAAGGATCTGCCCCCGGTGGTGGTGTGTTTGATGCGGGGGACAGAGGCGAGATAGAGGTCAGCTGAGCGGACGTTTCGTGTGGGGGTGTGGAAGGTGACTCTCGTTGAGGTAGGCAGGGCCTGTGTTGTGGAGTGATTTGTGTGCGAGGATGAGGATCTTGAAGGTGATCCTTTTGTCAATGGGGAGCCAGTGGAGGGATTTGAGGTGTGGAGAGATGTGTTCGTGTCGGCGGAGGTCGAGGATGAGTCGTGCTGCTGAGTTCTAGATGCGTGTAGTTTGCGCTTGAGTTTTAGAGTGGTGCAGGCGTAGAGGGCGTTTCCGTAATCAAGCCTGCTGCTGATGTGTGCGTGAGTGACAGTTTTTCTGGTCTCTGTGGGGATCCATTTGAATGTTTTTCAGTATACGGAGTGTGTTGAAGCATGAGGAGGTGAGAGCGTTGATTTGTTGGGTCATCGAGAGGGAGGAGTCTAGGATGATGCTGAGGTTGCGTGCGTGGTTGGCGGGGGTGGGTGCAGGGCCTAGCGTGGTGGGCCACCATGAGGGGTCCCAGGTGTTTTTGTGTGGGCCAAAGAGGATTATTTTGGTTTTGCTTGAGTTGAGTTTCAGGTGATTGGCTGTCATATATATATCACTTTTGTCAATATGTGTGTGGTTTCCCTGGGGGGAAAAGGGTCCGACTTGTCTAGTGGCAGTTTTAGTGCCATAAAGAAGCGCAGAAGGTTTATATGCCTACTGCAAAGAGCAAATCTGTATTTTATGTAAATAGCTGAGTACATTAGCAAAGTCTATGGAGAGATGAAGGGCACTTTTGCTGGGTGGTAATGAGGGAATCCGAGGAGGAGGGAGTGGGAGCACCAATAATGATTGTTGGACTGGGCGCAGGAGGTGCTAAAGACTGTGACGAATGGTATGTGACAAGGTGTTTTTTGAGTGTCTTGAAAGTACGTGCTGATTGAGGGAAGAAGCGCAGGTAAGGTGGCCTCTACTGTTGCACGTATCTCACACACCATCGATTTTGTGACTGTCTACGTAGGCTAGTGTTTTAGAGCAACAGTTTAGCCAATAGCAGAGATGGCATCTTGATGGATGACTGCTGCCTACACTCGGGTTATAGAGGACCGCTCTGACATAGGATCAGAGACTGAGACATCAGATACTGAGACAGCATCTGAGGGATAGGACAATGGCGCAGACTCTGGGAGTGATTTTTCAGTCAGAGGAGTCCCATTCGATAACTCCTCTTCCAGTACATTATGAGGGAGGTGATGAGGACAGTCCTGCTGTCCCTTCGCAAGCTGTTTGTGCAACTGGGTAATAGTGGGTTAGGCCAACCCAGAGAGCAGGTGAATGCGGCGGCAAGCAGAGAGAGAGTGCTCTCTTGGGAGCTCCCCAATTTAGTTCAGTCCCAAATTCCACCACCCAAATCATATTGTGGAGACATCAAAATTATCCATGGCAAAACAAACTGGTTTTGTAAGGCAGGCACCTGTGTTTTTGGTCCTGGATTCGGCGGCCATATAGAGAAACACACTAAACCCAAACATTTCTGGAAACTAGACATTCGGGGGAGTCCACAGAGGTGTGACTTGTGTGGCTTCCCCAAAGTTTTCTTACCCAGAATACCCTGCAAAGCTGAAATGTTGAAAAAAAACTCAATTTTTCTCGCATTTCTGTCACACAAACTACAGGAATATGCTGGGATCCACAATATTCCTACCACCCAGTGACTCCTCACCTGTCCTGATAAAAACACTACCCCACTTGAGTGCCTACACCTAGTGTCTGTGTCAGGAATGGATCACCCCAGGGTCAACATCTGCCTCACGTAAGGACCAACATTGACCGTTGTGTGATCTATTCCTGTCGCAGGCACCAGGCCTAACCACACAAGTGAGGTATCATTTTTATCGGGAGGCTTGGGGGAACGCTGGGTGGAAGGAAATTTGTGGCTCCTCTCAGATTCCAGAACTTTCTGTCACCGAAATGTGAGGAAAACTTGTTTTTTTAGCCACTTTTTGAGGTTTGCAAAGGATTCTGGGTAACAGAACCTGGTCAGAGCCCCGCGAGTCACCCCATCTTGGATTCCCCTAGGTCTCTAGTTTTCAAAAATGTACAGGTTTGGTAGGTTTCCCTAGGTGCCGGCTGAGCTAGAGGCCAAAATCTACAGGTAGGCACTTTGCAAAAAACAGCTCTGTTTTCTGTGATGTGTCCACGTTGTGTTTTGGGGCATTTCCTGTCGCGGGCGCTAGGCCTACCCACACAAGTGAGGTATCATTTTTATCGGGAGACTTGGGGGGACGCTGGGTGGAAGGAAATTTGAGGCTCCTCTCAGATTCCAGAACTTTCTGTCACCGAAATGTGAAGAAAACTTGTTTTTTTAGCCACTTTTTGAGGTTTGCAAAGGATTCTGGGTAACAGAACCTGGTCAGAGCCCCGCGAGTCACCCCATCTTGGATTCCCCTAGGTCTCTAGTTTTCAAAAATGTACAGGTTTGGTAGGTTTCCCTAGGTGCCGGCTGAGCTAGAGGCCAAAATCTACAGGTAGGCACTTTGCAAAAAACAGCTCTGTTTTCTGTGATGTGTCCACGTTGTGTTTTGGGGCATTTCCTGTCGCGGGCGCTAGGCCTACCCACACAAGTGAGGTATCATTTTTATCGGGAGACTTGGGGGGACGCTGGGTGGAAGGAAATTTGAGGCTCCTCTCAGATTCCAGAACTTTCTGTCACCGAAATGTGAGGAAAACTTGTTTTTTTAGCCACTTTTTGAGGTTTGCAAAGGATTCTGGGTAACAGAACCTGGTCAGAGCCCCGCGAGTCACCCCATCTTGGATTCCCCTAGGTCTCTAGTTTTCAAAAATGTACAGGTTTGGTAGGTTTCCCTATGTGCCGGCTGAGCTAGAGGCCATAATCTACAGGTAGGCACTTTGCAAAAAAACAGCTCTGTATTTTGTGAAAAAATGGGATGTGTCCACGTTGTGTTTTGGGGCATTTCCTGTCGCGGGCGCTAGGCCTACCCACACAACTGAGGTATCATTTTTATCGGGAGACTTGGGGGAACATAGAATAGCAAAACAAGTGTTATTGCCCCTTATCTTTCTCTACATTTTTTCCTTCCAAATATAAGAGAGTGTGTAAAAAAGACGTCTATTTGAGAAATGCCCTGCAATTCACATGCTAGTATGGGCACCTCGGAATTCAAAGATGTGCAAATAACCACTGCTCCTCAAAACCTTATCTTGATCCCATTTAGGAAATGCAAAGGTTTTCTTGATACCTCTTTTTCACTCCTCATATTTCAGCAAATGAATTGCTGTATACCCAGTATAGAATGAAAACCAACTGCAGGGTGCACCTCATTTATTGGCTCTGGGTACCTAGGGTTCTTGATGAACCTATAAGCCCTTTATATCCCCGCAACCAGAAGAGTCCAGCAGACAAAACGGTATATTGCTTTCAGAAATCTGACATCGCAGGAAAAAGTTACAGAGTAAAACATAAAGAAAAATGGCTGTTGTTTTCAGCTCAATTTCAATATTTTTTTATTTCAGCTGTTATTTTCTGTAGGAAAACCTTGTAGGATCTACACAAATGACCCCTTGCTGAATTCAGAATTTTGTCTAGTTTTCAGAAATGTTTAGCTTTCCGGGATCCAGCATTGGTTTCATACCCATTCCTGTCACTAACTGGAAGGAGGTTGAAAGCACCAAAAATAGTAAAAATGGGGTATGTCCCAGTAAAATGCCAAATTTGTGTTGGAAAATGTGGTTTTCTGATTCAAGTCTGCCCGTTCCTGAAAGGTGGGAAGATAGTGATTTCAGCACCAGAAACCCTTTGTTGATGGCATTTTCAGGGAAAAAACCACAAGCCTTCTTCGGCGGCCCTTTTTTCCCATTTTTTTGGAAAAAACTAAATTTTCACTGTATTTTGGCTATTTTCTTGGTCTCCTCCAGGGTAAACCACAAACTCTGGGTATCATTAGAATCCCTAGGATGTTGGAAAAAAAGGACGCAAATTTGTCGTGGTTAGCTTATGTGGACAAAAAGTTATGAAGCCCTAAGCGCGAACTACCCCAAATAGCCAAAAAAGGGCTCAGCACTGGGGGGGAAAAGGCCCAGCAGCTAAGGGGTTAAGGTTACCGCCTGAAGTAGCACTGCTACTAACAGAACCAGTAGCAGTATTACTAGTACTTTTAGGAGCAGTGCTGTTAGTACAATGACAATTACTACTATGATTAGTTCTCCTAGTAATTCATGCTAGTCTTAGTACTGCTTATACTACTCATACTATCACTATTACCAGTACGACTAGTATTACACATTTTAGTGTGCCTACTATTTTTTTCTGCCTATTAGTTTATTTTTTTATCCGACAGTAGCACTTGTAGGTGAGACCTGGATAGATTATTAAGAATTCAGCAGCGTTGTTGTTTTCCAGGTACTTTGTACCCTTACTTAAAGTTGGCTGATGTGTGGGACATCAGTCAAAAAGTGGCAGCTGTGTCCGTAAGAGTGCATTGAAGTCACTGCCACTCGAAATACAGTGAAATGGGCATCCACCACTTTTTGATGGATGTCCTACTTGGCCAAACTCTAAATAAGGCATTTAAGCTACTTAAGTACGTCCACATATGACCCCTTTAAAGCGTGGTATCTACCTAAAGGAAGGCAACATTCCTCCCCTTTTGTAAGTGGCCCCTGCATGAGGGTATGATCACAGGCAGTGAGTGGCTCAGTATACCTAGAAATATCTGGGACTTTGCCTCCATCACACTTTGAGGGTTTAGATGAGATAGTAGCTCACCAGACCTAAAGAATACTCTGCAAGCAAGAGTATAGCAGGTATCTTATTAAATTAACAAGAAGGCTATCCTTTCTCTGTACTAAAGGCATAAAGCAGTACTAAAAAAAAATAGCATAGGAACAAGGCAGGCATATCGTTGCAGGTTGGACTAGGCCAGACAACTCGCCAAAGGCTGGTGGAGGTTAAACAAAATTTTCCCACCTCGGAGATGTTATGGGAGGGAGGCGTACTAAATCCAACTGGACCCTAGCCCAATTAAGCCCATTGGTCATGTGGAGGACTCCTATTTTTCACATGCAGCTCTCTGGAAAGAGCGTACCCCAACTTAGGGAGGGATAAAACAAAAGCTTGGATTTCCTAAAGTAGAAATGCAGACAAGAAGGACGGGTACAGAAACAGAGAGCTGGCATCTTTTTCAGCAGAATTTGTCCTCTGCCTGGTTAATTTATGAGGTTTGCATGTACATTACAGTTAGCGTTTATCTCTTTATGTTCTCGCGGGCAGCTACTCTCCTTGATTGTGAGTTTTCCTGCCTGAGTGTCCGTGGGGATGGATGGTCTTCTTGGTGAGAAAAGGTGGGAGGTATTCAGCAGTCCCCTTGCCCGAATAAGTGATGTTGTTTGATTTTCTGTATTGTGATTGCTTTGTATGGGTTGACCTACCTTGCCAGGCTCCAATTTAACCCATGGGAGTGAGTGTTATGTCAGTGGTTGTTCCTGTATAGTTCTTCAGGAGGTTCGAGTTTTAGGCCCCTGTACTTGTGCTGCATGGTCGTGTCAGAGCAGGGTGCCTCATGCTCCTCCAAATGGACTTAGAGGGTTCAATTTCAGATTTTGTAGTACAGTGTTTAGGGCTTCTCTGTTTCTCATTTTGGGCGCATTGGTCCTGATCTAAACGCTAGTAGAAACATGTTGGCCTTGGATCGGATTTCCTTGTATTTATAATATTCAGATCCAGTATCCCTGTCATGGTCTGATATTTCCTGATCTTCTTCGGTCACTCTGAGTCCCTGTCTTCCCACTAGAGCTGTCATTTCTGAGATTCCAACCCCCTGGGCCCCGTGTCCACAAACTCCCCGCCCCACCAGAACACTTGTTCCTGAGTCTGTCTGTTCGAGGGCTCCCTGGGATAAGTGGATGAGTGTTGACAGCCTGACAGAACAGGCTGGTGTGCACATATGCAGAAATAAACCAGAACAAAAACATGCTGTGTAGTCTGAAACGTGTGAGGAGTAGCTTTGTTGTATGAAACACAAGAGGAGTAGGTCTTCTGTGACAGGTCTGCCAGCTGAGCCAGGGGTGACTCTGACAAATGTAAGGGGTAGCTTTGACATCTGTGGCAAGTCTGGGATAGCTTAGCTTGACCATGAATAATTATAATATTCAAATAGAACAGCATGCTGGTATCCAGTCCAGAATTATGATATGGGCCGTGGTTCTAACAATGGTAAGTGAGAGGTAGCTCTACAGACTGTGAAAGGGAGAGACACCTCTGCTGTCTACACTGAGCAAGCAGTCAATCAGTTAAGCAAGAGGTGACTTGTCCTTGCTCACATGATGTCCAAATCTCCTCGTGCGCAAAACACATCAGCAAATCAGTAATCCTTGGATTGGCGGAAACTCTGACAAACCATGAGCCATGTCACTTTATGCACTCTGGGAATCAGCAGCTACCTAGAAAGACAACAGAGTTTTTTCACCCCCCCGGGCAGAAGGTTAATTTCTTGTGTCGGCCAATCCATTGGTTCCTAAAGTCAAGCCACATATGACCACTGATTTTTTTTAAATGCACCATTTACAATTTACAGGGCACCACCTAGAATCCCATTCGTTTTATAAATCCTTTTTGTATGGACATTTTGTCAAATCCATGCATAGATTGCAAAAATCCCTTGATAGCGGACAGAAATGTGCTTGCCTACTCCTTGCATGTCCGTGAAGGAAAAGGATAAAATACATTTGTGCAAGTTATTTGCCACCCACCAACAATAGAGCAATAGCTACCACAAATAAATTATTTAGGCAAGCGCTGGTGTACAACAAAAGTGTAGGGGGCGTAATAGTATAAGGGGTGTTAAGCATAAAAGGTTTACAGTAACCAGGAGGTTTCTCTCCTATATGTGCCTCTTTTAAATAGTAAGGTTTTCAGTGCAGCCTTGAAGATGTTATAAATAGATGCTTTCCTAATGGGGAGACCATGGAGTTTTGGAGCAACTTGAAAAGAAAGTCAACTTTAGGGTCCTGATTTTGGTAAACCTTGAAGCATCAAGGCACAGTCACCACTTACTTTTGGGTACCCTGCAAGGATCTTGCATTTCCATCCAAGATATTTTGGCTTCCTTATATGAACTGCTTTGTAAATCATACTTGCTAGTTTAAATTTCCATCTTGCTTCAGGGAGGAGAAAGGGTGGTTAATTTAGAACGGGCTGATGAGGTCTCTGCATCGAATGTCAGTAGTCATGCAGCTGTGTGAAGAATAGTTTTAGTGGGGCTACTCTTGATTTGGGAAGACAAATAGTATCTCTTATAACAGAGG
Source organism: Pleurodeles waltl (assembly GCF_031143425.1). Classification (NCBI taxonomy): domain Eukaryota; kingdom Metazoa; phylum Chordata; class Amphibia; order Caudata; family Salamandridae; genus Pleurodeles; species Pleurodeles waltl. The sequence goes on along the minus strand of NC_090451.1, from coordinate 275,101,163 downwards.
GAAATCCTAGTACTCAACACGGTTTGGAGCCAGAATGCGTAGGGTGATAGAACTTTAATATTAGATGAGCTTTTCATCTTCATTCCCTTAATGACAAGAAAAGGTCTCAATTACAAAAGGATGTGAAGAAGGGTAATCCAGACTGTGCATCAGATCATGTCTTGTAGTTAGCATTGTGTGTGTAAGGCCTTTGCAGTTCTCTGTAATAAGACTAATACTTTCCTCCACAGCAGGGAGCCTGAGTATAGTTGTATTCTTTACAACTCTTAAAATGTGTGTAAACACAGTGGTTTATATTGTGCCTTTTACCCTTAAATAAATGAGACCATAATGTTTATTTTGCTGAAATAGATGACTCAAAGATATATTTCTTTTCTTGCAGCTACCTAGACAGCTTAGATCGAATTGGTGCTCCCGACTATCAGCCCACAGAGCAGGATATCCTCCGAACCAGAGTCAAGACAACTGGCATTGTAGAAACTCACTTCACGTTCAAAAACCTCCACTTCAGGTGAGTTCAAAATGGAAACGATGTTCCTGAGCCCAGAAGAACGGAAATGAAACAAAACATGAATCTCAAATGTCTGTGACTTTCCAAAAGTGTTGAAAACATAGAAGCTGCTATAAAAAAAAGTTAAACAAATGATAATCACTAATTGTAACATCTTTAAGATCATGAAGTCTAAGTGGCTTACTACAAGTGGGCTGGATGCGGGAAAGGGAGGCTATTTGTAAAAATACTGCACCTGCCTAATAACGGTTATATACTCGTAGAATCGGTGTTCTCTTGTGCATCCCATCCACGTATAAGCCGCAAACCTAGTTAACTCTCTAGTTGATCCTATTGTGGATGATTCTACCACAATCTTACTTCTTTATGAATTATTAATTCCGAAGTATAACGTGCATATACAGATAGCAAGACAGTAATTAGTGGATGTTTCTGGTAACCTTATTAATGACTTCATGAAAAAATCTAACACGATTTGTGAGTTGTACTCAGAATAACATAACAGTTCATTAGATGTTTTAGATAATTTATTGATTACATTTTCAGCTAACGTGTTTTGCCCTGTATGATGGTGCACAGGCCTGGGGTTTATTCAAGGCTAAGATTATCTTCAGCTTTGAAAAGGAACTTGGTGTGGTTAGGGGAGGGCAAGAAGTGAGAAGCGCCTCCGTGATTGGGATAATCTGTGCTTAGGTGCCTGGAGGTTAGGGAAACTGGGACTAGATCTCCGAGGTAACTATTGAATCGTGATTCGTGTAGAACACCCATGTAGTGTAATTTGCACCCAGTACTACATTGATGTTCTTCTCTGTGCCCTCCTATGAAAGGCAAACTTGATTACAGGATGGATGCATGTTACCACGGATACCTAGTCCCTGGACCATCACCTACTTCAAGTTGCTTTTAGACCTAAGAGGTTGCATCTTGGCTACCTAACATGTACCATATTGTTCTACAGTCCACTGCATGTTTTCCTAAACCTCCAAACATGAACAATCCCAATTACGGCGGTTTCCCACTACTTGCTCTCCATAACCACACCAAGTACAGTTCAGAACCTGAAAATTATCTTAACCTAGTAAAGGCCCTAGATCTGCACTCCATCACAAAGGAAGAAATATGTGCTGGCTGACAAATGAAACAATCAATAACATAAAAAAAATCAGATCTATGGAAATAATTTATTCTGAGTACGACTTACAACTCAAATGTTTGAATGTTACATGAAGTCATTAATAAGATTACCAGAAACAGACAATAGTTACTGCCTTTGCTATCTGTATATGAACCCTTATACCTTTGAAGTAGCAGCGCATAAAATTGTAGGATTTTGGTAGGAGCATCAGCTAGGGAGCTAGAATTTGGCTGAGCACTCCCTTTAAACCCTCTACCATCAGAAGAGGACAGGGTTTACCAGTGGCATGAGTATCAGGATCTCCAGGGAGTTGGAAGATACCGTAAGATCACAAGTTGATTTTCAGAGAATCCCCCTAGAATTCATGAATTACTGGGGGAATCGTGCACACTACACCAGATTCCCACAGGGTGGGCTCCTCTGGTAGGGCGGAGGAGCAGCGCCGCCCCCGCCCCCTCCCTCCTCCGGCACCAGCAGCAAAACTTTCAAGAAAACAATAATAAACTGTGTTTATTATTGTTTTCTTGAAAAGGGCTGGGGCATTGGGGTGACGAGCACTTGAGAGGAGTTCACAGAGCACTCCTCTCAGAGCGCATGTGTGTTTGGTCGGCTGTCTCAGGCCGCCGAACATACATACTCAGTAGGCTCTCTCCAGCCCGCCACTGTGTTGCTAGGCTGGAGAGAGCCTGCACAGGCTTCCAGTCTGCCTGGGAGTGCCCTGAGTGGGCGCTCCCAGCCAATCCTGAAGCTGGGAGCCAGTGCCTGCAGCGAGACAGAGCAGAGCGGATGGAGCAGCACAGCATGGGAAAAAGGTCAGTTTTTTTTTTTTTAAATTGTAGTCCCTCCCATCCCGTTTCTCTTGCACCTGGATTCCCATAGTTCATCTCCAATTATCCCAACGCTCTCAATTTCACCTTGATATTTGATTTGTTTCTAGCAAGGAACGTGTCTAGGTGAAACATTTCCTCCCTGTGATTTGAGCATAAAATTAGTAGTCTCAGTAGTTCTGGTAACTCCAGACAATTTGTGTGCATTGAGAAAGATATTGCCATCCAGCTCTTGCACAATATCTCTGTGGGCCACCATCAAGCTCAAGCCATAAAAGGTCCTGTTGTATCTTGGCAGCTCAGTTTCGCCCGAAAATTCCCAGCCAGGCCATGTGTGAAGTCAGTGACATCCTGTCAAGGACTGAATGCTGCAAAAGGTTGTAGAGTTCCCTTCTTGATTGTCTGAGGAAAGGTTTGCTCCTGCCCGCATCCACAGTGCCACCTTGCATAAAATATTATATGTGAAATTAATCAAGTTTCTCATTAAAAGTGTCTATCAAGGAGAAGAAAAAACACAGAACAGTAACAAAAAAACCTCTTTGGAAATCTCATATCTCTTGAGTGATGATGAAATTCTGTAGTCCTGCCGCCCTTTGTGTCTGGTGCTCGAGACAGCACACTGAACACCACGTCAGCTGACTGGAAGTGCCTAGACTCTAGAGCAGACTAGGGGGCGAGGACTCCGAGTCAGGTGCTGAGCCGGGCATCCAACTGTGCGATGATGGGCAGTGTGCGCGGAGTGCTCTCAGCTACTGTTGAGTATCCTGGTAAGCTTTCAATACTGCTCCGTGCACTGCTTTCAGCAGAGATGTAAAACATACGTAGCCCTAGTACTGAGGTCAGTTCAGTACAGGGAGTGCAGAATTATTAGGCAAGTTGTATTTTTGAGGATTAATTTTATTATTGAACAACAACCATGTTCTCAATGAACCCCAAAAACTCATTAATATCAAAGCTGAATATTTTTGGAAGTAGTTTTTAGTTTGTTTTTAGTTTTAGCTATGTTAGGGGGATATCTGTGTGTGCAGGTGACTATTACTGTGCATAATTATTAGGCAACTTAACAAAAAAAAAATATATACCCATTTCAATTATTTATTATTACCAGTGAAACCAATATAACATCTCAACATTCACAAATATACATTTCTGACATTCAAAAACAAAACAAAAAGAAATCAGTGACCAATATAGCCACCTTTCTTTGCAAGGACACTCAAAAGCCTGCCATCCATGGATTCTGTCAGTGTTTTGATCTGTTCACCATCAACATTGCGTGCAGCAGCAACCACAGCCTCCCAGACACTGTTCAGAGAGGTGTACTGTTTTCCCTCCTTGTAAATCTCACATTTGATGATGGACCACAGGTTCTCAATGGGGTTCAGATCAGGTGAACAAGGAGGCCATGTCATTAGATTTCTTTCTTTTATACCCTTTCTTGCCAGCCACGCTGTGGAGTACTTGGACGCGTGTGATGGAGCATTGTCCTGCATGAAAATCATGTTTTTCTTGAAGGATGCAGACTTCTTCCTGTACCACTGCTTGAAGAAGGTGTCTTCCAGGAACTGGCAGTAGGACTGGGAGTTGAGCTTGACTCCATCCTCAACCCGAAAAGGCCCCACAAGCTCATCTTTGATACCAGCCCAAACCAGTACTCCACCTCCACCTTGCTGGCGTCTGAGTCGGACTGGAGGTCTCTGCCCTTTACCAATCCAGCCACGGGCCCATCCATCTGGCCCATCAAGACTCACTCTCATTTCATCAGTCCATAAAACCTTTGAAAAATCAGTCTTGAGATATTTATTGGCCCAGTCTTGACGTTTCAGCTTGTGTGTCTTGTTCAGTGGTGGTCGTCTTTCAGCCTTTCTTACCTTGGCCATGTCTCTGAGTATTGCACACCTTGTGCTTTTGGGCACTCCAGTGATGTTGCAGCTCTGAAATATGGCCAAACTGGTGGCAAGTGGCATCGTGGCAGCTGCACGCTTGACTTTTCTCAGTTCATGGGCAGTTATTTTGCGCCTTGGTTTTTCCACACGCTTCTTGCGACCCTGTTGACTATTTTGAATGAAACGCTTGATTGTTCGATGATCACGCTTCAGAAGCTTTGCAATTTTAAGAGTGCTGCATCCCTCTGCAAGATATCTCACTATTTTTGACTTTTCGGAGCCTGTCAAGTCCTTCTTTTGACCCATTTTGCCAAAGGAAAGGAAGTTGCCTAATAATTATGCACACCTGATATAGGGTGTTGATGTCATTAGACCACACCCCTTCTCATTACAGAGATGCACATCACCTAATATGCTTAATTGGTAGTAGGCTTTCGAGCCTATACAGCTTGGAGTAAGACAACATGCATAAAGAGGATGATGTGGTCAAAATACTCATTTGCCTAATAATTCTGCACTCCCTGTATGTACTTTATCCCAGTGCTGAATCTCAGCTCAGCCTGAGAGTTTCTGGGCAAAGGTCCTTTCCCCCGCCCGCAATTCAAAATAGGAAAGACCTATAAATCCTAAAGACCACCGTCTCTGTCAGTTCTTCCATCAGGCTCAGACAGACTGCATCAGAGCTCTACAGTTTCGATGTCCACATAGCCTACGGACGAAAAAGAAGAGCCACAATATCGAAGATAGACAACGGAGAACAGCACAAGGGATCAATACTCATTGAAACAGTGTACAGATGGAGCACACACATGTGACTTCCACAAAGTGGACATCACTATCAATTCAAAGTGCTACCATTTGGGGTAACAACATCTTCATGGGTATTCTCAAAATGTTTTGCTATAATAGCTGCAAAACTAAGAAGGGAAAACATATATGTATTTCCTTCTCTGGACGATTGGCGGATCAAGAGTTCCAGCAAATGTATACAGGACATTCAAGCCACAATCAACTTTTTACACAAGGTGGGATTTACAATCCGTGCCACCAAATCCCATCTACAACCTCTCCAGATGCAACCTTCTCTTTAAGCCATGCTCAGTTCAATTACAGCAAAAGCATACCTAAGTCCACAGAGGTTCTCGATTTCCAGAACCAACTAGCTTGTTTTCTGCCACACCCTTGTCTAACAGTCAAAAGAGTGATGCAGCTTCTACGAATGAAGGCTTCATGCATAGCAATAGTTCCACATGTAAGACAACACATGAGACCCCTACAGCAGTGCTCATCATCACAGTGGTCACAAGCGAGTGGGGGTTGCAAGATAGAGGATTAAGGGGGTCATTCTGACCCCGGCGGTCCAGGGTCGGCGGGAGCACCGCCGACAGACAGGCCGGCGGTGCCCCGCAGGGCATTCTGACCGCGGCGCTTCGGCCGCGGTCAGAAGAGGCAAACCGGCGGTCTCCCGCCGGTTTACCGCTGCCCTTTGAATCCCCCATGGCGGCGCAGCTTGCTGCGCCGCCATGGGGGATTCTGACACCCCCTACCGCCATCCTGTTCCTGGCGGTTCACCCGCCAGGAACAGGATGGCGGTAGGGGGTGCCGCGGGGCCCCTGGGGGCCCCTGCCGTGCCCATGCCAATGGCATGGGCACGGCAGGGGCCCCCGTAAGAGGGCCCCGCAAAGTATTTCAGTGTCTGCTAAGCAGACACTGAAATACGCGACGGGTGCAAACTGCACCCGTCGCACCCCTGCAACTACGCCGGCTCAATTCTGAGCCGGCGTCCTCGTTGCAGGGGCATTTCCTCTGGCCCGGCGGGCGCTCTTTTGGAGAGCGCACGCCGGCCCAGAGGAAATGTCTAAATGGCCGCCGCGGTCTTTTGACCGCGGTGCGGTCATTTAGCGGCGGTAGCTTGGCGGGCGGCTCCCGCCGCCCGCCAACATTAGAATCAGGCCCTAAGTGTTGGTTTCACCCAAGGTCTATCAGGCACTACAATGATGGAACTTGCAGAACACACACAGAGAAGAGCCTTCAGGGACCACATCCCACAGGAAGCAATCACAACAGATGAGCCACTTGTGGGGTACACCTATGGAGGACATTGTGGTGCAGCAACATTGGTCTCCACAACAACAGACATTGCACATCAATATGTTAGAGCTGCTATCGATTCATATGGCTCTCAAAGTGTTCCTACCCAACATATCAGAGAAATATGTCCTTCTACGAACAGACAATATGACAGCAATGCACTACATCCCAAAACAAGGAGGGACCCATTCACTACAACTATCACAGCTAGCACAAGTCATATGGAAATAGACCAACAAACACACAGTCCACCTTATAGCACAGTATGTACTGGGATGGACAACTCACTGGGAGGCCTACTAAACCGAACTCAACAAGTCCTTGATTGGGAAATCCACAATCAAACCCTACAAACGTACTTCCAACGGTGAGAGACACCAACAGTAGATCTCTTCGCCACTGTAGAAAATGCAAAATGCCAAAACTTTGCATCCAGACGCCCACCCCCACAATGCTAGGGCAATGCACTATGAATGAACTGGTCAGGGATATTTGCGTCTCCTTTTTCCGCCTCATCCACTCTCCCTAGTACTTCACGAGAAGCTACCTAACACTCCAGATATTCTCACAGTGGGGACAGAGTGAGGCATCCCAGTCTTTACCTCCAGAATGCATGAACATTCTAAGGAAAGCCAAAAGACCAACCACAAAGGCATGTTATGCAGCAAAATGAAAAAATTGTGTCCACTTTTGCGCTGCAAACAACATAAACCCATCCTCGCTATCTGAACAACAATTTGTATGTTACTTGTTACAGCTGCAAAAAGCACATTTAGCATACACATCTACGCACACCTGCATTTGGCAGCAATCATAGCCTACATACAAAACAAAAAAGACCAATCTCTTTTTAGTATACCTGTCATAAAGGCATTCATGGAGGGACTCAAGAGTTATTCCTCTACGTACACCTCCTGTACAACGTGGAACTTCAACACTGTGTTAACAAGACTAATGTCCACACAGTCTGAACCAATGCACAAAATGCAAAATACAGTTCTTAACATGGAAAGTGGCATTCCTTGTGGCCATTACATTGCTATGAATAGTCAGTGAAATACATGCACTCACTATTGAGGAACCTTACTTTCAAGTATTCCAAGACAAAGTTTGCCTACCCACTAACCCAAAGTTTCTGCCAAAGACATATCATTTTTCCATTTAAATCAAACATTGGATTTACCTGTTTTCTTTCCAAAACCAGAAACATTTGCAGAAAGAACATTTCATACACTAGATGTAAAGCGTGCCCTTAGTACTGTGTGGAAAGAACAAAAACCTTCAGAAAAACACCACTATTTATAGCTTTTGCTAATCCACGAAAAAGCAATTTAATCTCAAAAGCTGAAATTGCTAGATGAATAGTAAAATGTATACAGATTTGTTGCATCAAGGCAAAACGAACGCTGCATACAATGCCAAGAACTCATTCAACATGAAAAAAGGCAGCATCAGTGGCATTTTTAGGAAACATTCTGCTAACAGACATTTGTAAAGTAGCAACATAGACAAACTCACACACTTACGAAAGACTTGTGTAGACGTGTAAGCCAGACAGCAGCCTCCAGTGGGACAAGCAGTTCTACACGTATTATTTCAAGCAAATGCACCATTGGATTCCTAAAGCCACCGCAAGAGGAATGCTGCTTTAAAGTCTGCATAGCATGTGTATCTGCAGCCAACACATGCTACCAGTGGATTATGATACCATTTAAGCATCTGTTTGTAGCATGTAGTGCTGCAGATTCACGTGTAGCCTCCCACCTCACCGGCAGGTATTAGGCGGTGACACAAATATACAAAACTTTCAGGATGTTCAACACTAAATGCTTACTAAGCAGACTATATCCTCACTTACCGTAAGGCAAGGAAAAACATTACAATCTCACAAGGGAGCCACTGAACATGCGCAATACCTCGAGGATGAGGAGATAGGATGCACAACATCAAACATAAAACTTCTTCGAGAAAAACAACTTGCAGAGCCCTGACCCAATACTAAATTGCAGGAGTGTCCATAGCATGTGAATCTGAAGCACTACATGCTACAAATAGATGCCTATAGGTTAAGTTACATACTCCTTACACTTAACTGTCCTCTGATACCACCTAGTTTGTCTGAGAACTGATAGAGGATAATCCATGTCCATAAAGGGGTTTCCTTCATTACTTTGCCTTTTCAGCCCTCAAGTTTCAGAGCTGCCTCCCTAAACTTCCTCACTCTGCCTATTGGCAAGGGCAGAAACTCTACCCTCATATGAGGAAATGCAGATAAGATATAATTCTATTAGTAATCATCCTAAACAGACTGAGAGTTCCATTAGGGGAGCATAAGCACACTAATTTACAATTATTAGATGAGACAACCAGTAATACCCTCTCATCGCTGCTTAATTTGTAAACACAAAGGTGCCGGGGTCCAAAGCCCTCCTCTTAAACATGCGGCTGCTGTAATTAAATGTGTGCACATGGAATACTGAGGCGGCGTAATCCTGAGGCCATCTCGGGCCTCTTCAATACATATAAAGCCACTCGCTGCCCCTTCATCTCACTCTTGCAGCGTTTTACTTTCTCCCTCTGTGGCGCTTTTTTGTTTTTCCCTTCATCCGTCTTTCCTATATGTCTCTTTTGCTCGCAGCAAATGCTTGAGGCAGAAAAATAAGTGCCGGTGCTCAGCACCAGAAACAACAAGCACAAATTAAGCACTGCCTCTCGTGCACTTGCCTGCACAATTTAAGAAGTGATATTCAGAGGGTATTCCATCCTCATTGTGTAGCATCCTAGGCAAAGCATCAACCTCTTTATAGTACGTTTGTTAGGATCCAAGGAGTATTTTCTAAGGTGTCCAAATGACATGAATTGCAAATCATTTTAAACAGAAAAACCTTGCCCAGCAGCAACAAGGAACATTTCCTCTCAGTGCTCAACTTCTTCCTTAAATTTGTCAAGATGGCAGAAAGATTATTTTTCCATAAATTAGTTTCTCTAAGTAATGAATTCCTTACCCAACTACCAGAGCCTCTTTTTGTCCACAATAATATTGTGATGTGTGAAATGGCTGATTCAGCAATTCCATACCAGATGTAGTGTGGATTTGTCAAGTCTATAGCAAACCAAAATTGTGGCCAAATTATAAGAAACATGTGCAACATCCTAAGCCATTCATCCACAGAATACAGAAGAATATCATCCACATAATTAGTCTTTAATCTTAGTAGTTCGTTGGCCATTAATGATGTAGAAATACCATCAAACACAGTCCATATTTACATCAAACCAAGTTCAAACCATATCTTAAAGCATTACCAGGATTCCAAAAGGGGGATGACCAGTCACATAAGGAAAATAATCTTCATTCCTGTGGTTCTCCCATACTATAGCTTCTCTGAAGTAGGGTGGAAATAGTGTGAAATGGGCTTACTGTTTGGCAGTAGCTGTTGATAAAGTGGATGGTCCCTAGCTCTGTTAACAGTGATCATGCAGGTTGTATTAGGGGCCAGACTGGTCAATGGCATCTTAGTATGAGACATGTACACTGGGAGGTGCCTCGCTGCGTGCTGTGATGCACCTTTCCCTTGCCCAACACCCACCAGCAGTGCAGCAGCAATCTGGGAAGGACCCACGTCTGAAGAGAAACACTCATACATCATGCTTTCCTTTTGAAGCTGCCATATACATCACTTTACATGCGGGGTCTTATGTTTTCCACCTTTGTCGTTTGACGTTTTTACACTTTTTCTTCATTATGGTTAATTCATCATTAAACCAGCCGGCTGAAGGCTTCAACCTAGATGTAGACCTTTTGGCTGCAGGAATTAATTTATCCAAATCCCCCACAATCCAGCTGGCCACTTCTTCATTGGGGTTTTCTACTTTGTTGCCCAGAGTAGACAAAAACAGTCAGGCACAATTTTAGCCCCTCGTCTGGGCCATGAGAGAGGTGGCACCAGACCCTTTTCACACCTAGTAAAGGGCCACTGGCATTGAAATAGTTAGATGATCTGACCATGCCAGAGGAATGGGATCCATGATATCCAGGTTGCCCAGTTTCAGTTCTAAAATATGGCTCGCTCCATGAGTTGGACAAAACCTGTGTGAGTTGTAAACTTTCCAATTCTCCAATTAAAGTTTCCTCAGTGGCGCAGTTAGGGTTATCAAACTGTAAATTAAGATCCCCCTAATTTGTAAAATGGGAGTATTTTACAATTAATGGAATAATAATGTCTGCCAATCTATTTTTAAAACTAGAAATTGGCCCAGCGGACAATAAAATCAATACTCCTGAAAAAGAGAAATCTTTAAGTAGTTCAAGCTAAAAAATAATGCTTTGCATCCCCAAATCTTTCAATCTGAGGCAAAGCAGTTTATCCCTGCTCTAAAAATAATAGCAAGCCCACCGCCTCCTTGATCGGCATGATCTTACCTAACTGTAGCATAGGCCTGTGGGACAGCCTGGATAATATCAGAGAAAGAGTCCTCCCTTAGCCAGGTCACAGTTAAGAATAAACTGTCTGGCTTGTAATTCATAACAAAATAAAGATATCTAGTTTGTGTTTTACCATTATCCTACAATTCATATTAAGTAATCTAATCCAAGTTGAAGCCTTGCAGCTCCCCTCCCCACTGTAAGGCAGTATTTTCAACTTGCAAATAAACTTTTTCTAAAACTAAAGGTGAGAAGCCAAACAATAATTTAAACCAGAAAAGCAGCCTCTTCCAAGAAGGCAAGTTTATCTGTAGAGTCAGCACCTCCTATCGGCAGTTGCCAAGTACAAGAAAATTAATATAATACTGCAACAGGCCAGATAACCAGCGCTCCTCACAGAAGCAGAATAGCCCGCGATGTGGAAGGCGCATGGCCCAGAGCGTGATGCAAGAGCAAAATTAGAAGGGTCAAAATAATTCAAACTGGAGCCCAGAAATGTACCTCCCCACTGGGCTGACATCAAGAAAGTATATACAAGATTCAAATTCCACTAAGGGACACTAAACGAAATGGAAGGAAGCAAGTAAAGCAGCAAACCTTATTGAAAACATGCCACTAGTGCCAATCTTTGCAATGAGGGACTATCTGAGAGAAACATGAAAGCTGACCTGGCACCCCTTAACTGTAGCCACTGTATTTCCCTGTTGTGCAAGACGCAGTGTGAAGTGCAAGGCATAATTGAAAGCTTTCTGACTCACACAAGTGCATAACTTAGTTCCAATGACCTGTATAAATAGATTTTTGTAGCTGGATTTATGACAGCCAAGCGGACGTCTATAACTTCATCAGAAAGGCAAAAGGCCACTCAGTACCTAGCACCACTCAATTCCAACATGTACAACCATAGTGTTTGGGATCCATGGTTGAGAACCTCTGTCTTAATGCTGAAATAGCAAGTTCACATTGTGTGGGAAAGGGAAAAGTTGGCTGAATTCTGTGTGCCAACAGATCAGCGTACCAGTTACTCCTTGCTAAATCCGGAGTGGTCAGGATCAGCTGATTCAGATTCTCCTGCAAGACCTTCAAAAGAAGTGAAATCAGTGGAAACACATACAACAGAACCTGAAGACATTCCAAAAGGAAAAATACAGGAGGGAGTGTATGGCATACAACTGAGGATGCTTCCAGTTCTTAATTATGGTCCCTGAGATGGGAGGTATGCCTTTAGAGCAAGGTAGGTTGACAGCAACTCTATCACATTTTTATGCAGGTGCTGCTCCAACATGGACCAAAGGCCCTCAGCCTCCAAGTCAACCAGATGGGCACCCCAGTCCAGCTAGTGGCATTCTTGGCCATGGTAGTCTTTACTTGTAACAGGCTGAATGGATCATCCATCCAAGATTGGAGAGGTTCATCCACCAGTATAGGTCCTGGTGGACTGACTGAAAGATCTGCACCTGAGCAAAGAAGCTTCAATGGTGTTAAAGCTTCTTCCACTGCGTGCACCACTGACAAGTACTCGTCAACCCTCTGGAATGCAACCAACAGGGTGCACTTAATCATGAGGGCAAGCAGATGTAATATCTGTAGGACAAGAAAGCTGTGTTTCCATTTTCCATATTATTCTGAGGGTAAAATAGGGCTTTCGTGTGGGTTTTGTCCAAAACCGAACCTATGAAAGACGGTCGCTGCATTTTAGTGAGGTCAGACTTTTGAGCATTGATAGAAAAAGCCCCAGTTGTTGAGAACAGTCAAGTGCCTACAATGTTCCTCAACCAGTGGACTCTGCCTTCAGCAGCCATTAAGCACTTTTAATAAAATACAATGGGAGGTCGTCACCACTAATGGTAAACCATAAACAGATAGTGCAAGGACCGCAAAGAGAACTTCAGGTAAGGTCTGTTACCAGGGAGAATTAAAAAAATGGAAGTAGGAGGCGTAGCGATCCAGGAACACTAGACAATTCCCCATGTTCAAGTTCAATAAGGTTCTGCACTGAGACAGAATCTTGAGCCTATCCTTGTTCAGAAGTCTGAGATCCAGGAATAGGTCACAGGCCTTTTTGAGGACCAAGAAGTAAAGAAAGTAGAATCACGTGGCCCTTTCTCCTACAAGTAGCAAGTCCACAGTACCTTTGTTCAGCAGGGCAAAAACTTGTCTCCATAATTGAGTTGTTTGCTGAAAAGCATTCCCTAGCAGAAGGAGAATAGTGCAGAGAGACAGGAAAGGTAGGGCATAACCCTTGCATATCAAATGAAAGTAAGGGCTCTGGAGAAGCAATCTGTAAGATTTCAGAAAAAATGTTAGACTGACTCTTCAGAGGGTAAGGTCAGTTCCAGAGCTTCTTTAGCTTTATGCACCACTGTGGAAAAGGTAGTCACGTCTCTGCTGGGTGGCCAGAGTGGTAAGGAATGGCCTTTCGTGGTGAGGCATCCAGGCAACTGGCATTTTTTCAGTCAAGATGTAGGCTAGCATAGGGATATAAGGAAACTAGTTGATTATCAGCCTCTAAGTCAATATCCTGTGTACCGCCCTAATCCCTTTCAGGCATGTTTATGACAAAGGACTCTGATTCAAACAACTCACCCATCCTGACAGAACGCCTGGCCGAGGAGGGAGCTGTTCATCAAAGCAAGACTTGACCACCTGTTTTGCCACCTGGATGATTTATAGCAACTTAGAGGACAGTGCTGATAACAACTCCTAGTGCTCTGCAGTGAGCTGGTCTGGGGGCCATCGTAGATGGCATCAGACTGGCAAGAGACAGTGCCATAGGTTTACTTTCTAGGTACCAAGGATGAAGCCTTGTGTGTTAGGGGCGGATCGGTTAGTTGCATATGATGAGAAAACCTGTTATGAACAATGTAAGAAACAGTAACCCGTATGTCGTGTGGGATGCCCTTTCTTGATCCTAGTCTTTGAGTTCCAAAGTACCCCTAAAAAGCATATATAATGCCTTCAAATGTTGGGAATACCTGCTTTAACTATCTGCTGGACAGATGAAACGCTACACCAGTCTCTTTTCCTTGCTTAATGACAGTGATTGGAACCTTTTCGTTGCGACTGCTGTGTTCAGTATTATTAGGCATTAAGCAGGTAGCGTTAAGTAAATAACACATTTGGTGCTCATGAAAACCCCCTCACCCACTGAACGCCTGGGAAAGAGGAGGCGAATGAGCTGCCGTGATGTGCACAAGGCGCCAGAGATGCGCTGACACAGAGGGCCAGCGTGTGCCCCTTCAGGTACACCCGAGACCGATGCAAGATGTTTTCTTTTCCTCTCCAGGCTGTTTGATGTGGGAGGCCAGAGATCAGAGCGCAAGAAATGGATCCACTGCTTTGAAGATGTCACTGCAATCATCTTCTGCGTCGCACTGAGCGGTTATGATCAGGTGCTGCATGAAGACGAAACCACGGTGAGTGCCTTCAGGCAACTCTGCTCATCCTGTACCACTTACTGCCCATGGTTTCTCCTCTCTAGATGCAGGGAGCCAGGCGACTCTAGTCTGCTTCCATTGACTCGAGGAAAATATGCTTTTTCTTTGCTCAGCTATATGATACTTTATCCTCTTTGAGACCCTGACTCACTTGAGGGTTGGTACACCAGCATTTTTCAACAGTGTTGGCTAAGATTTTGTAAGAGACTCGTAGATTAGTTTCTGGTACGTGTTTATTTCAAGACACCTTTTACTGTTAAGGTTACCTGTTATTGGATGGTGTGGTAATTGTCAAAGAAAGAGCAAAACACATTTTACTGTAAGGATGTCCAGTTTTAACCCTTTGCGGCCCTAGCCCCGACAGATATTTAGCATATCTACCTTCATGCAGAGATTGTAAAAGAGCATAATATGTGGTTAATTTGATACCTGGCTTGATTAATTCCTAGTGGACGGTGGCTAGCTTGAAAACCTCATGGAAGGTCCCGAGGACCAGAGATGAACATCCTGATTTGAGTGTTTATTAAGAAGGTTTTTTATCACTAGGTTATGAGTTATGTTCACACCTAGTATTTTTGTTACTTTAAATAGGCCGAAGCATCACATTGCAAAAGTCACTTTGGATATTCCTAGATTTTGAATAATGCCTGTCAGTAACATGCCATAAATTTTAATGATCTTGAATTCTTGTACACAAATTACCAGTCTCTGATCTACTAATGTGACCACAGTGTGATCCACATTGTGATTCCAAGAACCACCTGCTCACAAGATACCCTCTGTTCTGTGGCGTAATGAAACTTGAGACCCCCCCCCCCGCCAAGTACATGGAGGGGGCAGCCTCTGAACTCACTCATGACCTCTCAAGCCAGTGTACTGCTCTGAGGGGGCCCCCTGGAACTTGGGGGGCTCCTCCGCACCACAAGGGCGGCTGTGGCCTTTGTTACACCGCTGCCACTCTTGCCTCTCTGTACATAATTGGGGACCATGCTTGTCTTGTGGGAGCAACTAACTCTGATCGTTTTTGTATGCTGAAAGAATTGTGAAGGTTGTACTTGCTGTTATTGAATGACCTTTTCAGTAAGTGTTCTAGATTTGTGGTTTCCAATTTTGTGATCCCGAGTGTGTTTAAAGGGTGACTCATTTTATCCACCCTTTCAGGTTCCATTGGGGACAGCATTCATCAGTATGCCACTCATTCTCACCCACAGACAACGTGTGTCCTTGAATTCCGTCTTCGTAATTAACATTACCGATAGCACAATTGCATTGAAGGTCCTCTTTTACTAATGTAACACGTTTGGAGAAACACTTTCAGTTTTTGATTTTTGTTGGGGACTGTAGGAATTAGTGTTGCAGGATGTTACATTTCTAGTATTGTCATGTGCTGGAAGAAGTTAATATTTTTTTTTCCTTAATCCAGGTCACTCCTTGAATTTAGGCAGAGTAGGCAAGTGACCTAATTTTATACGGAGTATCTTGGCTTTTTAGTCAACAACAGGTTGGCCTTTAATCATTTTGGCAGTGCCGTGCGACATTGGAGTGGAATTCTGTGGTTGCAGATATTATGAGTTGAGTGGATATTACCAGACTTAGATCCTGAACAGCCAAAGTCTGTGCTTAGTCCATGACCAAATGTTTGTGATCAGAGTGACTGAATGACTGTGTTTCCAGTGCATCGGATTTCCAGCTCTTGCCATTCTTACACCAAATCATTCCTACCTGGGAGCTATATTAGTCGTCTGATTCAATTTGAAATATGCAACTAACACATTTGATAATGAGAAAAATCCCAAGGCTGGAACACTTTTATACAAGTGACACAGAGCCATTCGGTTACCCCAACTTGTGTGGTGTGTGTTTTGTTTATTGCAACGCCTAAAGTAGCTGAAAATGTAATGCACATAGTTTGCAAAATGATAGAGCCGATTTCTCAATTAATGTGCTGGTAAATGGCTTTAAAACATTTTATGGAAGACCAGTAGTTGTTTTGCAACAAAATATGGTTTCTAGAAGTGACAGCACCGCCACTCTGGGAAATTACCTGAAAATAGTTAAAGGGTCGATTGGACATATGATGAAAGACTTTGGTAATCAAATATGTCTTTATAGTTATCTAAATGTGTTCAAAATTTCGAATTGAAATTGTAATTGAGAAAATTTGTATGTGTAGTATTTTTTTTAATTGACACTTGTGGTCTTAGTGACATGTTGGATCTTTCTACTGCATTAGTTACTCAGCTCCACTGCATTTCATACTTAAGAGCTTGTGGTTCTATGTGCTACAAGGCAAAGTACTTTATTACCTTTTCCATTTGGTGCTGCAAAAAAAGTTTCAAGTTGAATTGGGAATTGCCAAAAAGAGCTTTTTATCCAAACCCTATCACCCTTGAACACCATGGTCAACCCAAGTGGCTGCTGGAAATACTGCAGCGGATGATTGTGCAGAGTGTTTACTTTTGGTCACCTAAAGCAACCACAGCAGCACTTCTTGTATTTAACCATTTAGAGCCTCCACCTATTTCTGAAATATTGAACAGTATGTCGTTTTAGAATATATTATGGTACACTGGAGTTGGAATCAAATTCTGGATAGAAATGGAACATTTAGGGACATTTTAAAACGTTCCTTTCTGTTAGTATGGCCTCCTTCATTGGCCATTATGTGTACTATTGAGGTGTTTTACCAAAGTTACCAAATAGTTTCTTAAAATTTGTATTGCGGCGTCTAAAGAAAAAACAGTGCAGCATCAATATTTACTAGTACATGTTTTGATTTCTCCTTAGTTCCATAGACTTTTTTTAATACAATTCGGAGAAATGTTACACTTTTTCAGGATATGTTGATGTATTCAATCTATATAAGGAATGGGTAATGCAGGCATATTTTTCAAATATTTCTAACGTTTCTTAGTAAATTTTGCCAGATCTGTGGACTGGCATGGACTGTATCTCTCTTATACTTTTTTGTGATGCAGATATTTAAACATCTTGTTAAAGCAGTTTTCATAAATTTCAGTCAAGGTATTGCAAATCACAGTTGTTTGTTTTAGTCCAAAATAAACCATCCAGCACACACTTGGACTTAACCCAAAGTTTCCACTTTCAATGTCTTACATGGTTTGTTAGTCTTTAGAATCTGCATTTTTAAATGTTTCTTTACTCCTTAAAATTTTAAAATCTTGTCTGTTATTGATTGCAGTGTGGTTCTGTTTCCTGCCCTCCTGTAAATTGACTGTAGGCATGGGGGTGCATGGAATTGAATGAAAATCATTTACGACACTTGAGAAAATACAATTTTTTTCATCTGAACACCTAACTCTATTTTTATCGTCCATTCTGCTTTCCTTTTGGTATTCAGTAATGAGAATTTTCAATATTAAACTTTTGTAGGACAGGAAGGGCTTGTTATTATTATTTATATAACTGTTTTACTGAAATAAGTATTTTATATATGTTTTAATGTCCAACAATGTTGTACTGTATTTTATTTCCTTGGATGGTGTGACAGATCATCTCATATTCAGATTCTCTTTTACATGTAATTTTCTCACATTGTCAAGTCTTAGCAGGTTACAGATACTTATTTGCAATAAACAATCTGTAGTCAATGCAATGAGTTATATAAGGGGGAATAAGGTCAAGCATTGGCATCCTGGTTGATATCAGATTCTAACGTTAAGAGGTAGTCCCTGAGGGAATGCCACATATCCTTAGCTGTGGAGGTTATGGAAGGGGAGGCATAGAGGTCACTGGTAGTGTCACAGAATGTCATATCTTTTAACCAGGCAGTGTTAGTTGGGGCCCTGTAGCTGCCATAGCAGAGAGCTATTTGCTGTTTAGCCAGCAGCAAGGCAATGGCTGTGAAGCAGCGCTGGCCTGGACTCAGGGGCTTACCATATCTCAACAGTGCCATCAGCGGGTGGGGGGGGTCAAGAGCATGGTCAGTCATGATGGAAAGTGAGGAAAAAACATCCCCCCCGAACTATTGAATAACAGTGCAGTTCCATGACAAATGAACAAAATCATCTTGTTTCTTTGTGCTCTTGGTATTGATGTGATCTTGTGGGATCTAGTCTGGCTAGCACCTTCTGTGTACTATATGCACAGTGTAGGTATTTGTAATTGAGCAATTTATGTCTATGGTTGTTAAAGACCAGTTTAGTTTGCGTGGAACAGCAGCTCCAGCATTCTCCTGGATTGGGTATCCCAAGTCATGGTCCCAGTCTGCTCTGGATTTCTCTGTGCCTGATGATCGCAGTGACAGGCAGGTGTGGTAAAGTCGGGAGATTATTCTGCCTCTATCTGGGGTGGATATTGCCAGAGACCGTGGAGAAAATCAGCAGGTTCCTCAGGGTAAGAGGGCAGGGTGTCAGTCAAAGTGCTGTGTGAGGTGGAATGCAAAACTATCCATAAATGCCGGATCATCTCAGAGAATGAGCACAAGACTAGCCTTCCTTCTGCCATTTACAAAGAGATCACCCACCATGTCCAATTGATGAGCAGTCAGTGTATGTTGTACCAGTCGTTCCTGGATAAGCGTGAGTCATGGGTTGTTGATGAGGGGTATGTAAGGGGAATACAGCAACTTACTACCCAGGTCACGTCAGAGTTTAGACCATGCCCAGCACGTTATAGAAAGGGTCTATATGTCAGTAGGGTCATGTGGGAGTCACTTGGAGAGCAGAGAGGATAGAAGTAGGTCGTGCACCTGAGCTCGCTCTGGCTTGAGTTATGGGAGCCTGGCATCTGGGTGCTAACCAATAATAAGCAACGTGTGATTGTGCCACTAATTAGTACAAACGTAAATTCGGAGCAGCAAAGCCACCTCGATCATACAGAAGTGTCAGGGTCTCCCATTGATTCCGTAAAAAGACCCAAATTATATTACATTGTGTATAAGGGGAGGGAGATTGTTGGACGGGTCATGTACGAACAATAAAATGTCGTCCACATGCATAGAAGCTAAGAGCGGGTTGTGACGTAATCAGAGACCTCTGCCATTGTCCACTCCTGCAATTATCTGACTAGAGGATCCAGGGCAATAACCGAGCAGAGGGGAGAGCAAACAGCCCTGGCGTATACGCCTCGGGTTATCGGGCGGCTTCTAAGAGTACAATATTCACTCGTAAGCATTCCGCAGGGCCAGTATAAAGAAGCATGATGAGGTTGCAAAAACCATTGGGTATCTCCAGTTTGGCTAGCATCACCCGAAGGAACGACCATTCCAGCGAGTCAAATGCCTTCTTTGCATCTAAAAGGGCGACCGCCACCAGGGTAGTAATGAAGATCTGATTTAGCACAGCAGAAGTAGCATGGATGTTAATAGCTGTGGAGCAGTGGGGAACAAAATCAGATTGCTTGAGAGAAATTATCTGCTCCATTAGGAGAGTTACGTGCCTTTGGCCAAAATTGTATTATTGTGATTCAGGAGAAATAATGGCCTATAAGACGCATAGAGGTGCGCTGGTTTGCCAGGCTGGAGTGCCCACTTCAAGATACTTGGCGTAAACCTTCAAAAGCCGGAGGACCAAGATGTGCTTATAAACCATGTAGAATTTACCAGTGAGCCTGTCTAGGGCCCTATAGCCATGTAGGGCATCAATAGCCTTTGATATTTCTTCACATGTGATAGGGGCTGCTAAGAATTGCTGTTGTCCAGGTGAAAAATACATACCGTGGCCACTTCAGCTAGGTAATCAGTCAGTGACTACTCGTCCCCATTCACGTGAGTCGTATACAAGTGCAGGTAGTAGGTTAAGAATATCTGGAAAATGGTAGCATCATCAGTGGCGGTTGTGCCATCAGCTGCAGGAAGACTAGTCTCACACATTGTGGTAGTTCGGCATATTGTGGTATTTCGGCTTCAAGAGTTGAGCCAGCTCGATATTTTCCATACTTGCGTACTTTGGCATATTTACCCATGTAAGAGACCTTGCACACAGCCAGTTCCTGGAACTCCTGCAAGAGCTTAGATCGGCTGTGCATTTGGGTGGATTGTGTACCGTCTATGACAGCTTAATCTGTATCTTTCAGTTCCCTTTCCACTTAACCCAAGTCATTTCTAATGCTACGAAGGACCCCCCGCATGTTTGGCAATGCAAAGACCCTGTATGTAAGCCTTAAAGGCTTCCCAGAATGAGTGGTTTTCCACCTACCCAGTGTTAATTGCAAAATGTTCATTTATGGCGTCCCAGAGTTCAGTTTTAAAAAACCATGTTACACAGTGCATTTTCTAGAAATCACCATTTTCTGGCCGAGTGGCCCTGGTACAGGAGAGTAGAATTACCTTAATTGGGGTGTGGTCAGAAAGGGTACGAGGTTTATGTGTGATATCTGTTACCCAAAGGATGGCTCCACGAGACAAGTCCAAACAGCATGCAGTGCAGAGTAGAACATGGAGGCTTTGGTGTGTAAATTGAAGGAGTGCCAAGCGTCTGTAAGCTGATAGGTGTCAAGGAGAGCAGTAAGTGCCTAAAGGAAAAGGGCTTGGTGATCGCGGTGGTGCCAGTGGAGTCTATTAGAGGGTAGTGTGTGATATTGAATTCTCCCCTCTGCCCCACCGCCCCCCCCAATTAGGATATAATCTGCTTGTGAACGGCCCCAGCGGAGATTATGTGGTAAAATTCAGGGGAGTTCGTGTTGCATGCGTGAATATTGATAAGCGGTACTGCTCTATCAGCCAAGATGCCAGACGCAGGCACATATCTGCCCTAATTATCAGTAATACAGTCTTAGCATAAGGAAGAGATACTCTAATGGATTAAAATACAAAGCCCTCGGAAATAGGAGTTATAATGGGCGGAGAAGCTGTTTGAGCCCCATGTAACCACATATGGGTAGTCAACTCAAGGGGAAAGATGTGTCTCCTGGAGAAACGCTAGTTTAACACCATGTTCATTTAAGTATCAAAGAACCTGGTTCCCTTTTCTAGGGTTGTTGAGGCCTCCTATATTGCATGTTATATACTGAAGGTCAAGCCCCCGAGCACCACCAGAGTATGTATTCATGCAGTAAGAGATGGTAAAATGGGGCGTGCATGACGGGGCGTCATGAGAGTATTATGCAGTATGATAGCAGTTTAGCCAACAAGAAAAAAACATAACACAAAACAACCTTTACCCCCCACACACACCAGAAGAGGCAAAATCTGGCAAATCCCAAGTAAGCCCAAAGAGAACGAAGAAACAAATATTACAGTTTGCACCTCAGAGGGGTGGCAGCGCTCAAGAGATCAACAGTGAGTATGCATCTAGATGGTAGCTGTTTTAAGACAGGCAGCAGGCCCCACTGACAACACCATCAAGTAGGGGTCCCCAACATAACACGGCCACAAATATGGTCCAGTGTCATTTCAAAGCAACCATGTCTGCAGGGTGAGAGACGTTCATGGTGGCAAGTCGTGCTTGGACTCTGGGGGGGGGAAAGGTGGCGGGTGAGCGATCTGGTGGTATATGACAAGGTGTCACTCCCACCTCTGTTTACAAAACTAAGTGACATCAGCAGGAGTGTGAAAGACATGTTCACTTCTACCCAAAGGCATGCTGGGTAAAGCATGCCTTGGTACTGGAGGGGGTCTCGTTCTCAAGCAAGGCTGTTGTGGCTTAAATTGTTGCGAGTGATTCTCTCCTTAGTTAGCAGTTCCCTGCTGCTCAGCGTGTGTGTGTGTTTGTGGGTGAGTGGTCACGTAATGTTGAAGAGTGCCTGGTTAGTGTGAATGGTCAGTTGGTGAGTGTGTGCTGAGCAGCCTGGATGCTGCTCTTGATGGGGCATTACCTGTAACTAAGCTGAGTAAAACTGCATCTTGGAAACTACACAGGATTCATCTTTAATTACAACACAGGCAACAACTGAAGAAAGAATCCACGCATGGAAGGAAATTGAAGAGAAACTGAACCTCTAGAAGAAACTATAAGGAAGATTAAGCGAAAAGGAAACTTAAGCCGGAAGTGAAGAAAAACGCTGTGGAAGCCCACCATTGTCTTACTCATCAGACAGCCTGCAGTTAACAGAAGTTTTTGGCGTTTGACTACCTTAATTTTGAAAGTGAATGCTGATTTATTGTGACTTTAGTGGCAACATTGTTGGGGTTGGCATATACTGCATTCCATTACTTTGGCAAGACATGCCAGTGAGTTTGGACAGGCAATGCAGATTAACAAAGAATGCAGCATTTCTGATGTGAAGTTATTCCGCATCAGCCACTTGAGGAACTAAAGTGCAGCTTTATTGGCATACGCTGTGAGTATGAATCAGCATTGAACCAGCATTTGATAAAACATCATAGCGATGGTGTGTTTTGGGAGGACTTAACCCCATTCCTGTGAGAGCTCATGCTGTTTTGCACTGCTCGGAGAAGACCAGCAAAATTTATCTTGGAAAACAACACCACGCATCTGCAGCCAGTGTGCTACTACGGCCTATAAGGTGTACTTTTAATACTAGAGTGAAGCACCTGTCATCAGTTCATCAAGGTTTGCGGAAGCAGCTACTGTCTAGTCACTGTTCCTTGAGAAAGGAGTATGTGGTAATGGGTACATCTTCGGACTTTGTGTCGATTACCATTGATTAGCAGCAAACTTAGCAGTGAGGAATTTCTTACTTAAAAATGTTATGTTTGTTTCAAACGTACTTGCAAATAAACAGCTGACTGTCCAGTGTAAGAGACCCAATCGTAGAGTACAAACTTGTGTGTGAATTTTCTGTAGGAATGATGATGCATACATTGTTAGAGGGGAGAGAGAGGTCGCTCATTGGGGACAATAAGTGTTACTGCTGGACATAATTCTGTGCAATCTATAATGTGTTTATAATGTCATACCAGTTTATCTCTGTGAGCTGTTCTTAATTTGCTGCAGTGTTTTAATTTTCTCCTTAAGTGTATTTTGTTTAATGCAACTCTGGATCAGCTGCATGTGTATATTTTTAGAATTCTCAGTATGTTATTGTAAGTGTGGTCATGCTGATTTTACTGTCTGAGAGTATTGCCATCTATGGCATGCTGAATTTGCTGCCTAAGTGGATTTGATGCATGTGTAAATTGTTAGAATGCACAATATCCGTCTGAATGCTTTAATTTGAACTAACATTGAGTTGAAGAGTCATGTATCCTAGTTTTGTGTTGCAGGGTTGTGTACAACAATGCTGTGTTGCAGGGTTGTGTACCCTAATGGTGCACTGCAGGGCCATGTACCCTAGTGCTGCAGGGTTGTGTACCCTAGTGCTGCAGGATTGTGTACCCTAGTGTTGCGTTCCAGGTTTGGGTACCCTAATGTTGCATTTAAGGGACGTATACCATAATGTTGCATTGCAGGGCCATGTACCCTAGTGTTGCAGGGTTAATACCCAAGTGTGCGCTGCAGGATCGTGTACCCTAGAGTTGCGTTGCAGGGCAAGAACCCAAATGTTGCATTGCATGGTTGAGTATCGCAGTGTTGCATTGCAAGATTGTGTAACCTAGCGTTTCGTTGCATGGCTGTGTACCCTAGTATTGCGTTTCAGGGTCATGTACTCTAGTGTTGCGTTGCAGGGTTGTGTACCTTAGAGGTGTGTTGCAGGTCCGTGTACCTTAGTGTTACGTTGCATGGTCGTGTACCCTAGTGTTGCATTGCAGGGTCATGTACCCTAGTGTTGCATTACAGGGTTGTGTACCCTGGTGTGCATTGCAGGGTTGATTCCACAAATGTTGCATTGCAACGTTGAGCATCCTAGTGTTGAGTTGCAGGGTTGTGTACCGTAGTATTGCATTGCAGGGTTGAGTACCCTAGTGTACAATACAGGGTCATGTACCCTAGTGTTGCTTTGTAGCGCTGAGTACCCAAATGTTGCATCGCAGACTTGAGTATCCTAGTGTTGCGTTGCATGGTTGTGTACCCTAGTGTTGCATTGATGTGTGGTGTTGTGTTAGAGTAGTTGTAACCCTTGTTACAGTGTGTTGCAGAAGGGGGTTACTGTGGTGTTGTGTTGAAGAGTATGTTGCACCTCCTTGTTATAGTGTGTGCAGAAGGGGGTGATTGTAATTGGATTGCATTTTTTCATTAATACTGTATCTGATATTTTAGGACTGTTTATCATTTATTTCCATCTGTAGTCCTTTTTATTTACTGATTTTTTCAGTTTCAATTTGTACTACTATTTATTGGTCCTTATAGTAAAGGACAATGCTATTTCCATCATTTGTTTTCTGAAAGGGGAGATGTGTTGTGA
The DNA here is from genome assembly GCF_031143425.1 of Pleurodeles waltl. Lineage (NCBI taxonomy): Eukaryota > Metazoa > Chordata > Amphibia > Caudata > Salamandridae > Pleurodeles > Pleurodeles waltl. The sequence goes on along the minus strand of NC_090451.1, from coordinate 275,076,644 downwards.
CTAGAATTGTTGCTATCCGTTCTCTCCTTAGTTACCATTTCCCTGTTGCTCAGCCACTGTGTGTGTGAAGTCACAGAATGTGGATGAGTGCCTGGTTGGTGTGAATGGTCAGTTGGGGAGAGTGGGCTGAGCAGCAAGGATGATGCTCCTGGTGGGGCGTTACCTGTAACTGGTAACTAACCTGAATAAACCTACATCTTGCAACCTACAAAGGATAAATCCTCAATTACAACAAAGGGGCAGTGCAATGTCCCTGTCCCTAAAGTTGAGAAGTCAGGCTATTATTGGGCATCGTGGCTCACTTGCTATGGGACGTGGGCCAAGTGACTGATGGGCTAGTTCAGCCATAAATGTATCAGTGAAGGCTTGTCTGCTGAACAGTGCAGTGATTAAATTGTCGACAAATACATCAGTACACCCAACATTAGTTTATTCAGTGATCCCTGTAAAACATAGGTTGTTGCCGTGCGAGCACACCTCCTAATCTTCATTCTTGGCAATGGCAGATTTAAGCATGCACTCTACCTAGTCGAGGCGCCTCCGAACATCCGCATCGTCGTCCTCGATCTCAGATATTCTGCATTTCGCACCATCAACTCACGTAGTATGGCAGTTGAGGCACTCGCCTGATCTGGTATTGACTACTATTTAGGGTATCAACCCATGCATCAATGCATTTGAGCCCTGCACAGAGTTCAGCCATGATGGCAGAAGTGCCATCCAATGAACAGGCGGCAGCCTTATTGAGCAGAGGGTCCTCTGTGTTTGAGAGGGAATTATATCGTCATGACATCCTCGTGTCATCCAAGGAAAGTTTCTTCTGTCTGAGGTCACCACGCTCCATCACGGTTTTAGCAGGGTTATGGAATTCCTATAGCCCAATACCCAGGACATATTTTTTAAGGTCAATTGCAACACGTTTTTATGCTTATTCTGTCCTTGGGACAAGTAGGCCCATCACCCTGCAGCACAAACTCTTTGGTTGCCAGTTTACAGTACCACATTATGGATCAAGGAAAGGAATTGTCTGCATTTGAAGTAATTTGTGTCCACATGTTTGTTGTGTGAGCTTGTATTTATGGTTCATTAATGCAAAGACTTTATTATTAGGGTGAGCTTGCTAAATATATGTTGTAAGCTTGAACTGCACTACTGACTGGTTCCAGTTTAAAAAAAAACGTATTTACATGATTTAAAAATGAGGCTGCGTGTAATGCTTCCAGAATGCAGTAAAGTCAGCCAATAGATAGATAAAGAAAGAATTTTAATAAAAACAAAAGGTCTGACAGGGATGTGGAATTTTTATAGCCCAACACCCAGGACATATTGTTTGGGGTCAAGGGCAACAAGTTTTCATGTTTATTTGGTCCTTGGGACAAGTAGGTCCAACCCCCTGCAGCACAAACCCTTTACACTTTATTATTGTGGGAGCTGCCAGACCCTCACCATTATAACGAACCGTGGAAAAAAACAAAAAACGTTTTTTGGTCTCAAAAAGCTCCCATTGCCACCAGTGACATAACAAAGGCCCCACAGCCCCTGCCAAGCAGAGGCATCTCTCCAGTAGGCCCCCTCACCACAGCACCTGCCCTGAGTGATTCTGTAGGGGGGCCCCCTACATGTTCTTTGAAGAGCGGCCCCCTCCAGTTTCGTTATGCTACTGACCGCCACATACATTTCTGGCACTGAACAAAACTACTTTGTGTGCCAATATGCTCCATGTGAAAGAGCAGAATGCAGGTGACCACTGACAGTAAAGCCAACCCATAGATAGAGAGAAATAGAAGTTTAATAAAAACAAAATGTCTTGGTTAACACCAGACCTAATTAGGGACCCAATTCTTCAAAAAAGTCACATAGGTGCACCGATGGTATATGACTTTGTATTAGTGGCTTTCATGAATTCACAAGAACTTACAGAACTAGACTAGGAAAGTGTACTCTTAGAAAATATTTGTGAACTGTATGTTAGCACAAGCAAACATGCATGTGTAGATTTGCTCCTGTGAAAATTTATTGAGCGTTTACAAGTTCACTTTCCCTCCAACCACTTTTTTTTACCAACCCTGGAAGAACTTCTACTTCTACCATTGTCAGGAGTAAATTTCCAATCTTTCTCAGAATGGGAAAAGATTAGAGACAAGCTGGTGAAAATCCTTAAACATGCAAGATAGTAGGTTTGCAGACTCAAAGGCATTCCAGCCCTGGAACTATTGGAGTTATTGCTAGTGACAACATTATATTTTTATATTTTAATTATTTTCGATTGGTTTAATGTGTTACTTTGTCTTGTAAATGTTTCTACAGAAAGGCAGAAATATGGACGCCATTTCAAACTCTTTCTTCCAAGCTTCCCTTGCATGGTAAAGATTTTTAGGAATCTACTGAAAATATATGAAAATAAACTGTGGTGTTTTTGAAGTATTTCGAAAGCCATCATAATGAAGCCTGTACAGTACAATGTAAACTGGGAGCAACAAATACTGTTTTCAGTGGACTAAATGGATTTAGGGTTTGGAACAGCTTCTAATTTGTCAAACACCATCTGTGCAAGTGGTATGTTAATCATATGTTGCCTTGATGATGGTTAGTTCTTTGACATAGTGACCTTGAAATAGAAGCCTGTCTGACTTTGTTGACATTCAAGCATTTTTTTCAAAGATGTTTCCTTTGTGAATCTTGCAAATGATGTCCAGATTTCAGTCTTGATGAATAAATATTTTAATAATAAATATTTTTGCAATCCAATTGAAATGCCGTAGGGCAAGAAGCAGGCTGACCGTGTTTTATGACTGGTTAGTGAGCTTCACTTTTCAAAGTGGATGATTGAGTTTTTGGAGGTTTTGAGTATTTGATATTTTGCAGTGTATCTTGCAAACTAAGTGATTTTGGTGATATTTAGCTGTAAGAAGAGAATTCAGACGACTGATCTTTTGCTACTTTTTGTGGTTTTATCACTTTTATAATTGTTGTTGTACTCAGCCTTGTGTTGATCTTATTTAACTTTTATTCTAGGCACCTCTTTCTTCAGGGCTCTTGTGGCAACATAGTGTACTCATTAAACTTGGAGCAGCAGAACTGAATGCACCCTTCAACTGCAATATATTTAATACTGTTCTGTTTAAATGTAGAGGTGCTTGGTTTATTGAAGGGTTCATTATTGTTAAGTTAAATTGTATAGACTAATTAGGCCTTATTTCATAAAAACTTTTCATTATCAATCATGTTCTCGTGCATTATGTTGTGTGCTTGTCTGCACATACCCTATTAAACGTTTAATCTCTAATTTTGGTTTACCTTTGGATTTTAATACATTTATTCAGATTTCTCTAAGATTAATGCAGTAGTCCTCACTTGTTGAGCTTTAAAAAAGTAATCACTATCCAAAGCATAGATTAACATTATCAACTGTTAGAACAGATACGTCATTATTCTTTGTCATTCTATACTTGAATGTATGGAAATTCCCTAATATCCATTTTGTAAGGAATGAAGTTAGGAACATGATTTTTTTTTTTTAATGTGCAATGGATACTGGGAGGGTCACGCTATTGCATAGACATTGATTAGGGTTTCCTCTGCCTTTAGCAGGCTTGCACTAAAACGGTATCTTGAATGTTTTCACGGGTTTTCCATGTGTCCTAAAGACATTTTGGTGCAAGGTGTATCTGGGGGAATTTGTGCTGTGTCACTTGTGTGAGGACTCATGCATATTAGACATGTGGTCACTCAGCTTATCCCTAAAAGATCTGAAGCAAGTGTGTCTCATTAGAGTCACAAAGCTTTCATTAAAAAAATGCATTTCCTTTAATAATGTTTTAGTCTGGTCCCTTTAGTCAATTAAAGTCATTGCTCAGCAAGCATTTCCCATTCTGGTGGCATGAATAATTCTACTTGTGTGATCTGGTTTGTAAATTGAATAAGTATTAGACTTGCAGTAGATATTCTGTGCTTGGTGCAGTTAAACTATACATGAACTCCCATTGCAATTTGTATGCTAAATACTTTGTCGTTTATAAAATAATTAGCCAAACATGTTTTATCATTGTCCTTCATACTAGGCAACCAAATATATAACATCTAATTTGCAAGAAACAGCAATGTAGTAGCATTTTCTGTCAACAGAATGGTTTGTATTGGTTGTATAAACCGTCAAGGATTCTAAGATAGTGAACCCCAGTTCCGAACACAGACAAGTACATAAACCTCAACATCCTGCCTCTCATTCCATGCCTAGTTCCTTTTCTGCTGGCAACCTGGTCTATCACATCGCGTAATTATCCCTTTGGCAGTCACATTTCGATCCGTGGGTGAGCTTTTTTGCTGTGCTGTTATAGCTTGTTTCTAAATTAGTCGTTATTCTACTTTAATTGAATAAGAATGCTACTGCAGTATGAGAGAATCGTCTTCCAAGTTGAGGAGCAACAAACTATTTTCAAGATTAGTAGTATGCGATCTGCGATTCACTGCTGCATGGAATGAACAGGACTAAAGGGGAAACTTTCAAGCCATTAGACTAAACCCGTCCTTTCCCCATCCTACTTTGATGGTATCAGTGTCATGTTTTGGGGCTTCCTAGGTGGGACCCCTGTCACCGTTTAGAGCTTTTCAGGTCTGCCTTTGGCTATTTGTTCATGACACTTTTCTACCCAAAGATTCTGATGGTGAAACAGCTGCGCTGGAGATTTGCACTTTGTATGACCTAGAAAAGAGATTATTTCCCCCAGGGTGCCTTCGGATCACTGCCAAATCATCTGGTTGCTGCTAGCCTTCCTGCACTCCTTTTTCAATAAACCACCTTTTCTTGCAGTTAAGCCTAGCTCAGAACTCACTCCGGGCATTTTGACACTTACTAGGTCCCTCAGATTCTAAAACTGAATATAGAAGAAGCTATTGGAACAAAAAGGCAAGGAGCACAAATGATGTCTAGGTGGTGGAGGGGCCCACTCTGATGAATTGTCATACACTCCCATTATAAATTTTTGTGAATTACTTCATCTAATGGCAATGAAATCTGAGTTTTTAACACAAAAAGACTGCTCTCTTTCTAGGCCTAGTCCCTGGGACAATAAATGAGAGAAATATGCTTATACTTTTGTGCTGCTTCAGCACAGCTGGTCATCACGGCACCTTCTTGTTGTTATATAAGCAGGGTCTTTGTTATCCAGCTACAGAGTTAAATTTGTGTGGTTGGTCTCTTGCAGTGGCAGTGTTAATTTTTAGAAACCCTGAGTCTTAAAGCACCTATATTAATGGGAGCATTTGTGAGCTGATTCAACACTTTCACATCCTTACGATGCCAATAAAACCAGTCCATATTCAGTTTTATCAAGGGGCCTGCACCTGTTGACAACTAAGTCATAATAATGTTTAAGTCTCAATATATTTTATTAAACACTTAAAAGCCTGCACACCCACACCTACACCTCGCCCCCATGTCCATATCGCCATGCACATTGCAACACTTACTTGTAATATAGGCCTGTGTGAGCTTGATAGATTCTGTTTTTGTATCTAGGGAGAGAGTCTAATTAATAAGCTCCATTATGTAAAGCTCATTAGCATACTTCTGGACAGTAATCCCAATCACTTGTGGACACCACACTGCTCTTCTCTGTTCAGCAGCATCATTTCTACAAGGCAGAAATGGTTAAGTGTATAGTAAAATGGCTCTCTGGGCTCTCTCTCCTGCCACTTGAATGCATGATTTTTTTTTATACATATTTCCTTTTTGCTCAGTAAAGCTTCTGTAATAAACGGGCTCTCGACCCCGTATATGCTATATCACAAATACACTGTGATACGTGGCAATCATTTCAGCAACCCTATTGTCAAATTTCGATTATTATGGATTTGTTTATTGGGTATGTTTAGAAAACCTTACTAGGAAAGTGACAGAGGAGTAAATTAGGCCGCCGCCCTAGATAAAATATGATTAATAGCAGCAGTGGATTGGAGATTTTAGCAATCCTACTCTAAGGTACAAATGGCATTCCGAGGTAGTAGTAACCACCAGCATTTATGTATTAAGTATCATTATATGTCTTCATGTTACATTGGTTTCTTTTAATCACATCACCAAAGACACTTCATATACTGACTGTGCTTGTATGTTTGTGAATTTTAGAGTTTTAATATGTACATTGTCATCACTTTACAGCATATATCAATATTTTATCATATTCATTTTTGGAGGCCTCCGATTACTATTTTATGTGTTATGAAATGAACTAGAATAAAGCAAAGAGAAAGTACATCAAGCTTCTTAAAGGTTTGTGATTCAGGTGCAAGATTATTTTTCACATAACTTGTGTGTGTGAAGAGGTGAGTGTTAATGAATGCAATTTCACAATAAATTCAAGGTATTGTGTTTTTTTAATACCAGTAAGCTTGGTTGAAGGAAAGTGCAGTGTTCCTTTAAAGTAGACCTTGTAGTAAAATGTGACCATGTTTAAGCAGTATTAAGTGATATATTTAATAGTTGTGTGAGATCTCGACATAATGGATCCGTTTTTGTCTAGTTCAAGTTTGATTTGAGCTCCTACTTTATTCTGTGCATTGAGCCTGGCACTATGAGGGGCAATAGGAAAATATTTCGACCTTTAAGATTGATTCAGTAGCAGGGGGCTTGTGAAAATGTTTGCCTAGACTGAGGATACTATTACTAGTATGGGAAGGAAAGATGAGTGGTGCTCAAGGACATAGGTACTTGGGGCTTTAAAACAAATAAAGACCACTGCACTCATCTGCTGCAAGACGGAGTTGTGGGTCAAAGCTTGTCACTTACATCTTTTGCGATTAGTAAATTAATTATTACCTTGGATATTAGGAACGCCTATTATCACTGGAAAAGATCAGAAGTGCAGTGCAAAGTACTGTATACAAAACAAGTTAATATTATTATCCGGGTTGCCAATTTTCCTACCAAATATTGCTCTCCCAGACCAACCTCTTCTCTAACTGTGCCTTATATTTTCATTATATATGTTATGTATATGATTTTTTACAACTTTAGCCAGTTTACGATAATTATGTGGTGCAAAGTAATAACTACCCTTAAAAGTAAATTTACTATTAGATTTTACCTGATACATCCGCCTGCTGTTAGATTACAGTTTCTTTGAAAATCCATAGATATTGTATAGGGGGATACCGAAGTTCTGATATCCTAGCCTCGATTGCCACGACTTCAGTCTGCAAGTAGACTGTACCCATAGTGTCAAAAAGACTTTGCAAAAGAATCCCCTTTGTGATGTTCTGAAAAATTAATGTAATAATTAAGGTTAAATAAAACTCATTTCTAGGGAAACTGAGAAAAATGTCATAAAATTCCTCGGGTGTCCAAGGAAACTGCGTGGTTTTAGCAGAGGTAGTTCACAAAAGATGTTTGAATCATTATCACATGTGATGTGTCTAGTATTAACACCTCGTTATATCATCTGTTCTTTTTACTTGAACTGATTTCATTGTAAAGGACCGTCGATTTGGCACAGAAAAACGTAAGCATTATTGTGATCTCTAATGATGATCTCTGGGATGTCACTGTTCTTAGCCAGACAGCCACTCGTTTTCCTAGTAGAACTTGCAGCCTGACAAAGGGGCACTTTTCCAGAAGATTTTGAAGGCTATACTTAGGACCAATATGAACAAAGAAAGATATGTATCTGACAGTGGACTTAAATTGCTCTTCTCCTTCCATGACAACATCTCCCCTGTAGACACAGCCTCAAAAAAAGGGAATTGTACCTATAACTGATGTCAATCTGCACTGTCAGTAGACACCAAAACGACATAAAATCGAGATGCCCAAAATGAGACATGGGATTGGTTTGTTTGCCGTGTATAAGATCACGTGGTTTGAGTGTGTGTGTGTCAATTTCCATGTCTCTTTCCTGTAAGGTGTCAACACAAATGACACTGATCCGGTGATGTATTGACCAATGAATTGTGTGGCCAGATATTAAAGAACCTCTGCCATCGCCATTTTGTAATGCAGGGATCCTTGTTACAAGTACCATGGCAAGTGAAACGCTGGGCACAAACAGCGTTTTTTCTGGCTTTTAACTTAGCCTGCATTACGGGTTTGTGTAGACTGTGTTTAGTACCAGGTTTCCCCCCCCCCCCTTACTTTACGATAGCTGCTCTTTGGAGAACATTTCTTGGAAAAAATTGCAACAACAGCAAAAACTAATAGTTGAACAGACTTTGTTTGCATGTTATTCCTGATTGCACTGTGCAAAACGTGGAAAGGCACAAAAATTCCCAGGTATTGTACACAAACAGTGCTTTAGAGAATGGTTTTACCCCTGATTTCATTCCAGAATACCGAACGAAACCTATATTGGAGTATTATGAAGTGCTAGCCATTGGATTTATTTATCTATATGTGGGTATTTTACTGTCAATGTGTTGACGAAGGCAAATACATTATTGTTGATAGCGTTCCATAACATATGGGTGATTGTAATTGTTCATTTTTTGTGCATAGTAGTCTAGAACCAAAGACTAGGTTACCACTGTAAAAACCATAAAATAAAATGTTACTAGCGAGCGAGCTCTGCATGATTGCCGGTCTTAAATGTATTTTACCTAAGACAGTTGCAGCTCATTTTGTAAATAGTGCAAACTTCCCCAACTCCCATGCATTTATGATGTTTCCGAGAATATGGAGCAAATAAGCAAGATAACTGGCTCTAGGATATACAGAGCACATGGACATTTTATTTCTTTTTGGCACGCCTCTACCACACCACGTTTGGGGCACTGCCAGACAAAATCTAAAGTGTTAACTGTACATGCCTGTGATAATCCAGTGGTTCTTGTGGGTGTGTGATTCGTACTTTCATCTTGCCTGTTCTCCGCCTGTCCCGTTCCTGGTTGAGGGGCAGCCATGCGGCTGGCGTGGACCATGGCTTTGACCTTTCTCCAAACATCACCAGGCCTTCAGCACTTCTCGAGTTTCCCTCCTCTGCTGTTCGAACTTACCTAGCACACCAAGGCCAAAAAAATGAGCCGATTTTATTGGACCCACCAAATTTGGCAGGTATGAAGCTTCTCTTGAACCAAAAATGTGAAGGGTTGAAAGCAGTAAAGTATCTTGACTCTGCCTGTTGACTTTGCCATGAGCTGAGTTCCTACCATTGCTACACGGATGGAACATGCTACTTCCTAACAAAGGCTTTTCCTTATGTATGTGTCTTTCCATCTCTTTTGGCTTCATTGCATGTCCTACTGTGGAAAAAGACGACTTTCTTGTATGTGCATTTGAAACTGTGGCTCCTTGCAAACCAAGCTATTGTGCTCTCCAAGGCATGAGTTAACATGGATGGATTCAGTCTGCTAACATGTACAGTAATCTCTGTGCTTCTGTCCCACCTTTTGGGCGCTTCTGCTGTTTTTTCATCGCCTGTTTGCTTTTCGAGCCAACTCCTATTCAAATAAATCTGCACACTAAAAATAAACTAAAATAAAACGAGCAGAGTTCACGGCAAGGTCATGATCTGGTAGATGTCACTTTACTGCCTGCTTCCAACTCTGGATTAACCTGGGGATTTCACCAGTCCTTGGTTAATGACACCACAAAATGTGTGCCACGAAAAGAGGAAACCCCTATAAGTTTGTAGTACATTATGCATGCCCCTGTTCTCTTGTTGACCAGTCCAGGCCTGAGTAGCATCCCAGTACACGCATGGTGCATGATTAATATGACGCATAATGGCCAACCTTGTGTTGGCTGATCTTTATAATCACCCTATATTGCCTTCTATGTAACGATATGACACATATATTCTCATAAATGAGTATGCGCCTTTTGTTTGTCTATAGTTATAGTATATGCATATAGGTATGTTTACTTATAAATGTATGTCTGCACATTCCATAGGTGACATTTTTATTTGCGTTGTTCTTTGCAAGTAGCCCTTTTTACAAATTTGTAAGCGGCGCTTGCGTTGGTCATCTCCCTCCATCTTTTGATGCACTCTCTCTCCTTTCTGTTGCAGAATCGCATGCATGAGTCACTGAAGCTGTTTGACAGCATCTGTAACAACAAGTGGTTCACTGAAACGTCCATCATCCTCTTTCTAAACAAGAAGGACATATTTGAAGATAAAATTAAGAAATCGCCATTGACTCTCTGCTTTCCTGAGTATTCAGGTAATGAGGAGTTGTCCGATTCAAAGAATTTCCAAAGTTACCACCACAGCTCAAACTTTCTAATTCTTTTTCAAATTCAAATATCAACACAAATAATTTAAAAAAAAAGACACTCAGGAATCGATGTTTAGACTGCGTGACTGAGGGATCAAGGAATTCTATTTTTGCCTGTGCGACACTTAAGCAGTCATTACGTTTACCCTTCCTTAATTGACAATTTGGGGGTTATAGAAGCACAAAAAAATGAATATTTCAAATTGTAAAATTTCTCATGCTGCTAGACCACATCGTACTTTAACCTTAAAATGACATATTCATGAACATAAAAACATGCATGCATAGGGTGATACGGAAACAGTCATATAAAGAGACCAGGTGAGATTTTCATGTTGCCATGATTTTCTATCCAACTAAACAAAACTAAAAAAACAGGGTGAGTGGGATTCGGGAAAGAAAAAAAGTCAGGGAAAATAAATTTTAAAGTGAAAACTAGGACAATTGCTAGGCCACCTCACAGGAACACAAGGAACCCCCGTGTGTACTTTGCCTTCTGTTGGATGTATCAGCGAGGTGCAGCTAGAGTCCCTAGGCACAGTGAGCTTGGCTCCATGTTTGGTCATAACCTGCAACTCACCAATCCAACAAAAAGGCAATCCATGGGTTGTGTGGGTGGGGGCGTGCGGGTGTGAGCGTCTTGGGGCGGGGGGTAAAAAAGTAGTATGGTCCAACAATTCGTTATTTAAAAGTATTCAAAGTGCAGTAAATTGTCACAGAATAACGAAATTGACACGAGAAAAACACTATTAACTGCCTTACACGTTGCATATTAAAATTCCTTTACACATGGAAGCAGTTCTCACAATGGTCACAAGGCATCTTCAATGTGATTTTCTATCACACCACTCCATTTTAACCTGTTGCATTTTTGCTTTGGTTAAATATTTTTGTTTTAAAACATGAAAAAAATGCCATAGCATAAATCATATATGCAGATGCTCAGAATGGACTATGCTATTTATTACCATTGTTGAGGGATGGGAGGAACATCATGGCATGAGGCATGATGCCTTTCAGCACTATGTATATATCTATATCTCATATATATAGTTTTTTGCAGTTTCACCTTGACCAATAAAACATATAGTAGGGTAGCCTTCTGTAATAGATGGTTTATGGGTATGCACATAAATGTTTTTCAAGCAAAGCACCATCTGTACTTTGTTGAATGTCTATTTCATCCTGTAATTTGGGGAAATACTGATATGCCAGGCTCTAACAACCTATATCTTTTGTTCAACCAAACATATGTGAAATTGAATAAAACAACTATATCTCAGCCTTAACAGATGTGTACTTATCTTTCCTCCCCACACTTCCAACTCCATACAAGAACAGATTATCTCTTCTGCATATCTTTCTGTCTAGGAGATGTGTCAAATGATAAAGTCTATAATCCCAGAGTCCTCTCTTGGTCCAAAAGAGAGATTCAAGCACACTCCGCTGTGGGTGCATTCCTCTGTCCACACCCCTTTCTCCATGAAGTGTTTCTTGATATCCTTGTCACCCCCTTTGAATAGTCTCAATGGCCAGATAGGGTAGATTTCAATTCTTTTACTCTCAATTATTAGAGCCACAATATCCCAGGCTTGCACTGGTTCTCTGTCTTTGGCTCGTGTATGTGACTTCATTAGTTGGAGTCAGGCCTGCTCCTGTTTTTAAGGACCTGTTGTTTATAGCCTTCATTCTCCATCATCAATCCTTATGCGGGATCTTCTGCTCTAATTGAAGGTTAAGAAGATGATGCAGGAAGTAGTATGCACCAAACACTGCTTGACCATCTCTCTTTCACTTGGTGGCAGTTCTTGGGTGTTCCACATGTGTATTCGGGAATATAGTGTGTTTTTAATTAGGAAGTAAATCTTTTTTATTATTTAATTTGTATTACTCACCCAGCCTGCTGTGAGCTTCCCTAATGAAATTCACTTATGTCGTCACTCGTGTTGATAATAGTGGTGTGCAGTGTCATAATTCTAGGGAATGGTGTTACTCACAGTAGCAGCATACCTATGTATAATGTAATGTCTAAGTATAGCATTACTCTTCAAATTATTGTTGCTTTGGGACTGTTACTCATTCCAGACCATGCACAGCTTTTATCCGACACGCGTTGAGTCTGAAGAAATCAGTGATAACCTACATTAACACCTACGTGTGTTAAGTAACTAGTGCCCTAGGCATTGACCAGATTGTAGGGTTGCTCTCCACCTGTAATGTCCATTATTATTTGATCATGTGAACCATCTTCGATATTAAATGAGGGAATGCATTCCTTTACTTTGGAACGCTTACTTAAGATTGATACTAATGTTTAGTTCAGGCCTATAGATTCTGCTTTTGTGGTGGTTCTAGATGGTTTTGCACCAGATCGCCTTTGTATTATTAGATTTGTAGCTCCAAAGGTAGAAATCTGAGTGTGCTGCAGCTACATCTGACCTCTCATTGTGGTCAAGAGATACATCCCACTTTTAAATACCTTAATGTTTCTATTGATGTTCTCCCTGTTAGTCTGGTGGCCCCTAGTCAGTGACGTTCTCCATTAATTCTAGCCCCAGATTCTCAGACTGAAATCACCTCTTACTTTCGGGAGTTTGAGTAAGTAGTGAAAGACCACAGCGGTAAAAATGTATTCTTGCACTTTTACTGGTACCTTTAGCACACACTTGATGCCTTATTCATTCTTGAACATGAGTGCAGGAGACAATGGGTCATTGTAGCTGATCTGTGTGTGTGTGTGTGTGTGTGTGTGTGTGTGTGTGTGTGTGTGTATGTATATATATATATATATACACACACACACACACACACACACACACACACACACACACACACACACACACACACACACACACACACACACACACACACACACACACACACACACACACACACACACTAAGGGCCTGATTTAGATCTTGGTAGTTGCACCGCCAAACTCCGTTGGCCGCGTAAATGTTACAGCTCGGCAAGCGGATTGACTGGCGATGTATTGCTGACAGATGGAGATGGCAGCGGGACTTAATGGACTTCATACAATGGCAGGGGCTATGGGAGAGAGGTAAGTGACACACACACACTCTACCTTAACCATATGTGTACTGCCGCACTACACAACACATTCCCATCACAACAACCCATTGCCATGGCGACATAACACAAGCCCTACATGCCAAAAATACACATTGACATACATTCATGCCACTACATACACAGATCATTGACACTGCACCCACAGAACCACAACAACCAACACTACACACTCAGCTACTCAAACACACTCACACACACACGTACAACTACACACATCATGAAAAGATCTCCCACACAACAAGCACACTCACCTGAATGTTACACACAGCAACACAACATACATAAAATCGGTCTCACATGCAAGTGACACACATACAGACACAACATCATCACCCTCTCCCTCCACCTCAACCAGCCAATGCACATGCACACAGACACACACACACACACACACACACATACTGGCTCAAACACACAACTCCCAGCACAGCATAACAGGTACAGGACCCCTGACAATGTGCACACATGGACACAGTTGACAGGTGTGAATGTACCGTCATTGTGGTGCCAGTGTTCATTTGCCAATGAATACTGGCACTATAAGGACAGTTGTGTATGTGTGCGATATGTATATTGTACCAGTGTGCCCCCATCTGTGTCTGACACTCGTGTCCCCGACATTTGCATGTCACAATGATTGAAAATTGACTGTGACATGTATATGTGTCCAGTGGTCCCGGCTTCCCGTGCAGTGCCCACCTAACATACTTGGCAATGCGGCGTCCCGACCTTGGAGTCCAACGGGAGGGGTTGTTTTTTTCTCAGTGGTTCGATGGTAGCAGCGATGGCAGGTGGTGGTATCCAGTCGAAGACTGGAGTAGAATGTGGAAAAAAGATGAGTTTCCACCCCCTTTGCCACCCAATCCCCCAACTCAAACATGGAGGTCGGATCACAACTTTTTTCTTGGCGGTAAAGAACATCCAAATCTGCAAGGCGGAAGGGTGTCTTGGATTCTACCATCAGCCACTTTTCTCTATTGCTGCCGTCGACGCGGGTAGTCTTTCTTGGCGGAGATGGCATTTCTAATGCAGGCTTTCGTCTATGCGACCGCCAACATCTGAATATAGTGGGCAGAGTGATGCAGCAGCGGACAGGTTATCAGACGAAAAGTCGATGGCGAGACCGTTACCGTCAACATCTAAATCAGGCCCTTAGTATCTTCATAGTCATCGATAAGAGGGCAGTGAGTGGTGAGGCACAGAAGTTCACCAATTAGAGGTCAGTTCTCCTTTCAACGGAGACATTTAAATTCCAACTGTTTCATAGTGTCTTTATGTGAATGTGCACCAGAAAGGATAGGTTCTCAACAACACTGGCATGCTCACTCGTTTTTTTTCTTTGAGTGTTTTTTAATCTGTTCACCTATGTCTTTTTCAGGAAATATACCACGTATTCATTTAGGCTCCCTCAGACTGTGAGTTATCAAACACTACAAAGAAGTCAGGAAACTATTTCTCTAATCTGCATAATAACAAAACTGCTGGACCCATAATGTCCCTCTGGGATCCATTGATTGATACCATTTGATTGATAAAGCACTCCTCACATGGGTTCAGAATGGCTGGGTGTATCATACAACTCACTTGCTCACTTTGAATAACCACCCATAGTCAATCTTCCTCTTCTACTCTCATCTGTTGCAACACGAAGTGCGCGTTGGTCCACAGTGTACATCACAGTGTGGCGTTCTAGTGTTTATAACAGGTAATCGTACTGTCCACAGGACAGCTCTTTACAGGCCTCGGCACAGGTCTTCACTCTATTTTACAACCCTCTACTCTATACAGCTGTCAACAATACCGTCCACCTAAGTCAACCGTAGTACATTCTCACAATCTACAGTAACACTGCCAGGTATAATTTCCAGCTGTATACAAGAGAAATGTCCATTGTTCACCGTACTGCTTTTCTCTACCTCAATACAGTCCTGTTCTATCCACAATAGAGCTGTTCCTAGTTACCAGATTACAGGAGACATTATTAGGAGTATTACGTACCACTGTTCTAAAGAACGGCTGCACATACTACTTGATACAGATGCACTGTTTCAATACACAAAAATACTCCGAGCCCACAGTGAAGGCCTCAGCTTTTCTCAGTGCTGTGCACCACTGTACACAGTGCATGCCGGCACTCTCCACAATGAGTGCACCACTATTGACAGTAGAGGATGGAACTGGCTGTCATCTGTTATGCACATCTGCCAAGAATGCAGTGTTCCGTTGCCCTGCAATAAAGATCTCTACCTCACACCACAACTCAGCTTTCTTCTTTGGGGAGCAACAGTAGTCCATACAATACTTCGCCATGGACAGGCCGCTACTTCTGCAGTCTCTGTAATTGTATTGTCCTCTTGCTTGAACTATTATTGTCCTCCCTCACATTTCTGCCTATAATACTTTTAGTCTTCATGGGCGCATCCACTCTTTTATGGGGCCTTTCCATGTTAAACAAGGCATTACACTCCACTATTGTTTCACTGTGATCCCTCCATTTTAAAAGAACATTTCCCCTTTTGACTTGAACATTAAATATTTGGTTTAAATGTTTAATCAGCAAATGTGAACCAAGAAACGCATTGAATACCAAAGCTATGGTTCCAAATCAACTTTACATTTGTTATATGTCAACTGGATCAAGGTCTTACACATCTTACACATCCATATTTTTAAGTTTTTTTAGTGTTTACTACAGTTGTGCTGATGAACAGTTGCTATCTCATTGTTTTCTCGCCATGTCTTACAGGCACCAACTCTTACAATGATGCTGTGGCCTACATTAAGACACAGTATGAGAGCAAGAACAAATCGCCCAACAAGGATATCTATTCTCATACTACCTGTGCCACCGACACGAACAACATCCAGTTTGTGTTTGATGCTGTGACAGACGTCATCATTGCCAACAACCTCCGTGGATGTGGACTCTACTAACAATTCCCTCTTCCCTAACACGCCCAGAATTACTTCTCTTCAGATTGATGGGTTAATCTGTTTCTTGTTTTGTTAGAAAATTTGAATCCCGCAAAAGAAGTACATTCCACTAAGGAGTCAAGAAGAGAGAGGTCGTTCAACGCTAAAGTCTACATCCCGCTCATTTAAATTTCCTCATCATCCCCTTCACGGATCATCTTCTCTTCATTCTGTCCGAGTGGCATTGTTTGTGGATGATGCATCCAGCTGGCTCCAAAATAAACATGGAGACCACCCAAGAAGATTCTGGAGAGGAACATTTACCCTGAGATGCATTTTGTCACATCAAGGCACAGTCATCTCCCTAGAACGCCCATTTCTAGCGCCTGAGAGGAAGGATGAGTAAATCCTTGGTTACTAGCAGGCCACTGAAGACTTCTTATTTCACACAATCACCAGTTTGAAATAAATCCAATGATATTGTGTTTGCCAGTGGAAAATATGGAACAGGTTGATTATTGGATAACCGACCAGCCATTTTTCTAAAGCTCCCTATTTAAATTTCCAGTACTATTTATTTTTATGAAAATCTTGATCTACTTGCTGTGGTGTTTGATGTATTTTGTCCTGTTCTGTTAGTCATTGTGTCCCTGTCTGATTTGCTATGAAAGCAGATGTGTCCAGATTTGCATAATTTTCCCCCTCTCTTTCCTTGTTTGGGGCACTATTGTTGTATTGTTGTTTGAGCCAGTACTGTTGCTCGGGACACCTGTTTGGCTTCTCATTGCTGTCGATGCCCCTTGTTTTGCAGGTCTGTAGCATCGTCTCATTGACCAGCAAACACAGGAACTGTTTATTTCATATTTCTCAATTGCTCACATCTGGCAATACAGCTCATAGATTTAAGCTCTATTTTATTGTCAGGGAGCGGAAGAGAACTGTGCTTTTAAAATAATTATCTTTGTAGACGCAGTGGTTCAGACTATCAGTGTTATTGTAATTTGTGCTTGAAACTTGCATTTCTAGCTATGGTCAAAGGGAGTATAGGCCATCCTGTCAGCGTTTTGGTCTTTATTGTCTCTTTTCGATACACAGACAATTCAGTCCTGTTTCCTTTCCGATGTTAGTCTTTCCCTCCATATGTGTTATCACTTCCCAATCACTCTCCAAAATCCACATCCCTGCACACAAAAGTTACCTTTCGTCCAGCCAGCCTCCTCTATCTAGACTTTCAGCAGTTGTCGGATGAATGTCCTAAATTGTGGAGATGGCAAAAAGAATGCCACAAGCCTAGATCCAGTAAAAGACACCTGAGACAGCGTGAATAGTGCTTGACTTTAGCAGTATCTCGAACATCACGTTGGAAAATAGCCTAATAGTTTCATGGCTCTGTCATTTTGAACAGTATGTAACCCTACTTTCACCACATATTTTCCTCTACTGATATTGAAAGATGCTCGCTAAATTAAACTGCTTTGGCTCTTCTACTTGCTCCCTCCTTTGCCGCAGTTTATGTGAAATTAGCTGTCTAAGCACTCATGCGCATTGCTCCATCCAACAAAAATAGTAATTTTCTCTTGAAGGAGCCCAAGTCTTTATCAAAGGGCAATAAAGGGCCTCCATAATAACAAGTGCCACACCCGGGAAGGTTGGAATCCGAAATAACACAGTCTCAGAGGTGCATCACAAAGTAGTAATACTAATCTAGGTAGGGAACTGGCACCTTCTTGACCAGATCTATAGACCATGCAGATTACATTTATGTATTAAACACCCACTGTAGATTTGTTTGAATCAACCCATACAGCACATATCTACTATTGACGCCAAAATCAGCAAAAACATAAAAATATATCCAAATGTCTATTCTTTTTGCTTTGCTCCATGTGTTTCGACAGGTGAATTTAGGTCAGAATGCTACCTATTATGTCATCCACTGATTGTCTCAGTTTTTTAAGTCTGGCTTTCAAAAAAGGTTGACTGTGAAATGATTAGAAGCCGGATCTCCTGCCAACCTCCCCGTAAAATATGCATTTTATCATCCGAACAGTTCAAACCCAAAGTATATATTTATATGAATCTGGTTTTAAATTGTATTATATGGCATTGGATTTGGACACCATCTCTGATGAGTTTTGCAGTTCAAGTCCAAACATTGTTGTTTTTTTTAATTTCAAAGATAGTTTCCTAGTTGTTCATTACATGCATTTGCTGACAGACAATCAGAGTTGCCCATCAGCATTATGGTGAGCTGTAACATTTCCCATAAAGATATGGTTCCACAGTTATGCATCCTAAGGCATTTTGATGGCCATTCTGTATCATGTGGCATGACCTAAGGCAGTACTATGGTTGGGGAAAAAAAAATTAAAAACAGATTCTCAAAATATTGATTTGAAAATGCAAATTGAGTACATTTTTCAATAGATTTCTGCATGAAGTAATTGTTCTGTTTATGAAAATGGTGCCTAAAGAAAACGATACACACTTCAGGCTATGCCATGTACTCCCAGCTCTTGGCTGTACACTTAGGGTATTGCAAGTACAAAACTGATGTTGAGCATTCCTAAGTCCTTAGAGCCAACCAGGATGTATCAGCAGATCTGTGTACATCTGATGTGTGCAGTGGAGGTGGAGAGGTCGAAAAATAACAGTTACAACTATGGACAGATCAAGAAAGCACAGGAGTACGGCGACCATCTTGAAGTCGAGCCAATTAGTTACTGTAGCATAACATCAAAAAACAGAAAAGGCTAAACGTATTGAGCGTTACCACTTATGATACCTTTATTTGTTAATTATACTACTTCTATTTTAGCTATTTTAGCAATCAACATTATCGTAAAAAGCAATACAAACCTTTAGAAATAGTTCTGTTAGGGTTGTATCAGATTCAGTTTGTTCTGAAATAGACATATGTCTAATACCTGTATTTAGAAGTAGAGTAGTATATTTTGGAAATTGGTGCTACCTTCTGTCCCTTTAGGGCATGATCTGCACAGACCACACAGCATGGTCTCTTGATCTGCCTTTAAGAAAACCGATCTCTTTTGACTTGTGCACTCCCTCCCATTGGAAAGCCCACTGAGTCCATTTTCCTTCCAAGATTTCCAGTTAAATGCAACCCTATCTTTTATAGTTAATAGCGATCAATCCAGCTTACTACTCTCTTGCAAGGCCTAGAAGATGTCTGTTGAGTTCTGTCAGATCATCAGTATCCAATGCTGTCGAAAGCAGTTTATAAACCTTCTCCACACTCTCCCTGTCCATGATAGTATTATCGAACTGCTTTAAACAGGTTAAACTGGGTTAGGAGTTCAGCATGTGTTGCAGACATTAGAGGGTATGAGAGCATTGCAGTTCCTTGAGATGCCCTACACCTTTTAAGTTTCATCTCGAGAGCGGAAAGAAGTGGTTGGGAAGTTAGATTGAGATCTAGGGGTGATCATTCTACGTTTCTGCAAGATCCAGCAGTCTCCTTCTTCTAAATCTTGGTGACAAGTGCATTTCCTCGCGGAAAGACCCCAGCTAAAACAATCCTTGCTCTAAAGCAGGTATGTCTGAAGCAAGTTGGATCTGGTTTCCCAGACCAGCGATAGTAGTGGCCATGTTAGACACCAAAGATATGAATGAATCGAGGCAAGTTCCAGCCCTAGACAGTCAACTCTTTTGTAAGTGCCTACTGGCTGCATCTCTGTTTGAGTTATCCCTTCGTATAAATTTGGGGGAAAAGTGGGCAGATTTCAGTGTTTTACACTTTTTGAACACTTTAAAAAGCTGGATTTGAAGAGTTCGGAAGAGACAGAATGAATAAACGTGTAGAAGTGCCAACAGTGTCTTGTCTGTTAAACAACAGAAGACGTAGACGGTGCTAAGCCCTGTATTTTGTGGCTCAGCTGCGTTTGGCAGAAAGCACGGTACCAGCAGGCAGCCAGCCAAGAAGCACCTTCATAGCCAGATCGAGCTTTATTTTTTACAATGATATATGCTGTCGCCTTGCCACGTTCAGCAGGGAAAATCGTTTTTTCAAACCTTAGGTGACCTCCATTGAATATCTAGCCCGAGCGAGTGCTGTGAAGTCTCAGTAAATGTATTGGGAGGTTAGACACATTACTTATGACAGTTGTGAAAAAGTTATTTTTTCTTGGTGTAGCACATTCAAAAGCAGCCATAAAGCCAGTTCAAAGCGGCAGCCATGAATTGGACATGGCATATATGACTGTATTGAAGCATGCAGGGTGTTGTACCAACAATAGTTTTAACTACAGTGCACCTGTTGTAACAGCAAGCAGTATTTCACACACAGCAACCCCAGCCTTCAGAGGACACCGCCTTTCGTACATAAGGATGTACCTCCATTTCTACGCCTGATCGTTTCTTTAGCTTGCCAGAATATGTGCCAAATATAGAAAAAGTCATCTTTGTCGCTGTCGAAAGTCACTTGACCCGAACCAGGTTTGTGAGGTCAAAAGTATTATGCAGAATGCGGCCTCGTGCCAGCTAACTTTCCATCACGCAAACTTTTAAAAATCTTCCTTCTAGAGATGCTATGTGTATCTGTGACTTAAAATTTAAGGGGGCGTGTGGGTATACATGGCTGTATCCACTTATGTGCACAAAAGCAACATTTTAGCAGGGTAGGCCGCCTTTTGTGCTGTGCTCTAGTATTATAATGGCCTCCACGCTGAACTCTTAGGAGTAACCTTTAGGGTCAGTGTGTCAAGAAACATGTAGATGTTGGTGCAGTACTATTGACCCACTGACGTAGCTGACACGTGGTCCCTCGAAGATGAACCGATATGGTGGGTTGGCTTCCATTTTCAGCTTTAATCCTAAGTGGGACGTCCACCGTGCTCTGTTCATGTGTCAGAACTTACTCGTGAACTGTTTTCCAGAAACTACCATTGCTCGCTCCAGAGTTACCTACCTATCCAAAGCTACCTTCGTGCTGTAGAGCATACGACCCCTCTGTAAAGCAGAATACTGAATTGAGAGAGAAAGGCGCGCACGATTTACTTTTGAAGGCAAAGGCATGTGGTATACTGCCATGCTTCTTTCTTTGCCCCATCCTAACAAATGCTTCAAGGTGCTGGCCTAGCTCAAACAATCCTGATGTCCTCATAACAAGGCTGCTTCTCGAATGTCTCGGCCACGCTCGGCTTAGACTTGCTGCACTGGCGCCCTCTGGCGGTGGACAGTGGATGTGGGAGGTTACAGGGAGGGTTGCAACATAATTGAAGGTGCAGTAACTTATGTGGCTCAGTTCCGAGCTGTCTTAGTCCTGAGATAGCAGGGCATTGCCAATAGGCTGCTTTTTAAGTTAACACTTAAGTCAGAACGCTCACTGAATAACCTGGTAAGTGTCGCTTTACTGCTTTAATTTTCTTAACGTGTTGAGCATAAAAAAACTTGGTTCTTGAATATTGGATGTTCTTATCACCCATATCAATGGTACTCGTTTTATCAATTACATAAAGATAAAAGTCTGAGTCTGCCCTTCCAGGATTTGAACCTACTACTTGTAGGTTATAAACACTCCTGCGGCTTACAGTTCTATCTTACCAGCAGAACTAATTCGATGCATATACGTTCACGACTTTTTATGGCAAGCACATGCACCCCAATTTAATCAGTCCGAAGTGTTGTGATCAACCTGACAGCAGCCCTTACATGTAGTGTTTCATGAGCGGTAATTATCCATACATGTGCCTTCTACTGTCAGTATTTGTATGACTTACACCGGTCTTCACTCTCTTAATTTCTGTCTACCATATACTTGAGATGTGGAAATAAATGTGCTAGTGAACTGTATTTCAGTGTATCTATTTTCTAACTGTATTTCTAGGTGTAATACAAAAACAGCTGACTGAATTAGACCTAAAATTGGAGTCCATTGTTCCATAGTTTGAAAAATAAGTATAACTCGCACTTTGGAACGATTTTTTTTTTTAACTGTGTCTGCGAAATGTTTGATTTGAGTACTGGGCTGGCAACTACTGATGTGATTTCTAACACAAGTCTTCTTGTTTCTCATATTGCTCTCTCGTGCTCTACCTGGACGTGCATCTGTAACTTCACTAGGTAGATCGGCAGCCGTGGAAAGGAGGCCATCTTATTGCACGCTTGTTTATGTTAGTAAAGAGGCACCTGTGCAGGTGTTCTAAAAGAGACACTTTTGCTGACGAGTATTATATTTAATAACCAAATCTCACCACCTTACTCACTAAACCACCAAAAACGTCTCATGATGACGTTCTAAAGGCACAAAAGAGCCTCTTCGTTCATCCATTTTTTGTTAGAAGGCCCCATGGTACGCCCACAGGTGTATGCATTTAGCATATTATCTTCTCTGCTCCTCCTTCCTACATGCATGACCATGTCCCCCACCCCACCCACCCGTTTCTAGGTTGTATCCAAGATCTGCAACAATTCGACCTTACAGGCTTTCTCCAGAAAGCACAACTGAAGCCTCGTTTGTTCTCCACGGATCCAGTAAAT
The DNA here is from genome assembly GCF_031143425.1 of Pleurodeles waltl. Taxonomy (NCBI): domain Eukaryota; kingdom Metazoa; phylum Chordata; class Amphibia; order Caudata; family Salamandridae; genus Pleurodeles; species Pleurodeles waltl. Next base: position 275,053,931 of record NC_090451.1, on the reverse strand, counting down.
TGAGAGAATTGGGGCTAGTCAGTAGAGAAGGATTTATTTACAGGACCTTTATGTGATATTTCGAGTCACCACATCTTGAGTTTTTACCAGTCCACAATACGAATGTGCCTTTGTATTTATTGGATGAAGGAAAAATAATTCTTAGTACTGAATAGCCAAATATTCTCTGATGACTTCAGCAGACCTCAGTCCTTCACCCTGGAGATTATCAGTCTACAAAAATCTCTTGTGAGGTTGCGCCCTCAGTTGCCAACATCTCTGTGACCACAACACATCTTTGACCACCCCATTCTCCATTGTTCACATGCTACGTTATTCTTTGTTGACCTTCACTTGACTTGACATATCCAGCACATTTTCCCATATTCAAAAGGCCTTCATTCATGAACCAACCCAGCAAAAGTGTTCTTCATTAACCAGGCATGTGTGGAAACTCCAGTTTTACCAAATTAGTGTAGAGGGTTTCATAGCTACACACGTGGTCACCGATGGAGTAACTTCATTTCGAAAATGGAAGGCAATCACGAACCATCTTTCATGTCATGTCTGTTTGCCTGTTGTCAACTGTTGGCTGGACAGGTTGTCCTACATCTGTCTGGAGGAAGGAGTGGTAAAAGTGTCTACCAGAAACCCATTGCCATTGTTCCACCAGTGTTTAACAGGGTGTTGAGGAAACAACAAACAGAAAAATAGATTTTTATGTTGCTTACACTCTTTGATGCTAACTGCTTGGCACCGATGCACAGACTTCACATGCCTTCTACACTTTTATCAAATGCAAGCCTACTACAACATTGCAATATTGCCAGTGGATCCTGGGACCCTATGCAAATTAGTTAGCTGACATGATTCTATTTCAGACCTGCATTTTTACCCTTCATATTCTCGTGCTGCATATTGGATTCGTAGCATGTGTTACAATCCTAATGCACATTCTGCATTTGATTGAACCGAAGAACTGCCTTGCAATATTTTCTTTACATTTTTGCAATATTGCCTTTAACCTTGTGCAACAGTCTTAAGTTGAAAGTACACTTGGAAGTATGTTTGCATTGAAGAGGCGTATCCCTAACATGCTCAATAATTCACTTTCTTTTTTAGGCAGATGCACCAGAATATAAACAGTATTTCTAGCAATGTGGACACTTTCTTAATCTGTAGCTGGGCATGTGGAATGTCACCACACATGTTGGATGTGTGTAGACTGGCCATTAATTTTGCTGGGTGTCTGAAGAATAGCCGGGATTGTGTAGATGGGGAGGCTGTTAGTACCTAGTGGCCGGCTTGTAGAGCCTAGTCGTATCTATATCTGTCGATGGAGGTGTGTGTGGTTGGTCATACATGTTGCTTGGCACAAAAAGGCTGGCCATATGTGTGCTAAGCGTAGGGAGGCTGGCAGTAATTGTTGCTAGGCATATGCAGACTGTGGTTACCTGTTGCTGGACATGTGGAGGTTGGTGTTTCAGGCTGGTGGGTATGTGGAGGATTTCCTCTGCATACATGTATTCTACACATACTGAGACTGGCTATACATGTCACTGGCTGTGACGGTTCTTCTGTCATTACCTGCTCTTGGGCTTGAGGCAGCTGTACGTTTTTTTGTACGTGTCGATTGTGTGGCTAAACCGATTAAAAGGGCAAGTGATAATAGACAAAATACAGTCCTCCCTGTAAAGTTATCTTCAAATCTTATCAATTGTGACCAGTGTGATTTGCTGATGTACTTTCAAATACATAAATTTTCTTTGGAAAAATAAATCCGTGTTTAAATTCAATCATTTGTGTGTCAGTATCACCGGCCTAAGGTTTATTAGAATGCACTAATTGGCACCTGTTGCCCCACAAGATCGTTTTGGAGAACTCTAACCTCTCTGTAAAGTGGTATTCTTTCTTTTTACCAAAGTTACTTGCCTGGGGTGTTCAGAAATGAACGCCATTTTTCTCCACATATTTCGCCACCTAGTTCTCCACATATTTATTGAGAAGGGGATCCACCTAGTAGCTATCTCAGGTGGCCTATTTTTTTTCTTTTTTTAACCAGTGTTACTAACTTGTATTTTAAACGCACCGATTGACTGAAATAAGTGGCATTTTATTCTTTACATGTTTCTCCAGTGTTACTAGCCCAAAGCACTCCCATAAATCTTGTAAATTGATATGCAGCTAACATCTAAGGACAGATTAAGAATTTGTTTTTTGTTGGGCACCCTCTGTCATTGAATCTCAGAGCTTGTTGGGGTCGACAGTGACCACTACTGAGTATGTGCCTCAAAAATCCACTTGGCACCAAAGAAATCGTTTTAAGTACCACTGAATAAGAATGTCTTGAGCCGGGAGGAGTTACTGCTGCTATCTTGATGGACGCACCAGAGCTGCTTCCTTTTTACTGTAAGACCTCTGCTTTCTTAGTGGCATGTATGTGCAGCCAGTCATTCAAGCTGTAAAGCCCTGTAGCAGCTTTCCTGCTGAGGCCAGTTCTCAGACATCGGATCACAGTACTCTTGGGAAATGATTGAGACACTGCCAAGAGCAAAGGAAATATTCAGCTGAGCCTCAGCGTTTTGAGTTTCTTGCCCCTTTTTAGTCATCGTTGCATGAGACGTGAGCCTGTAAAACTAGTTAGGGCCAGTTATCCAGCATTGTCTCATCAGGAGTATACTAGGTTTAGCGTTCACACACCCATGGTCTCCTTGCTTTCTACCTACCAAGGGGCTCAGGGAGATTGATCGTTTTGGGTGTTTCCCAGTGGGTGTTTGCTCTGTTTTCACAGGTTCTCTGCCCCGTTTGTCCACCATCTCACAGTGTCTGTCTGAATTATGTCTCTGGGCAAGAACTTTGGCCCTTGACTGCGTAGCCTCTGTTCTAGGGAGGTGCCGGGATTGCCAAAGTGTAGATCTTAGTTGCTTTCATGATCTCTGTGAAGATTATGCCCTCCGTTGTTTTGCAAGCACTGTTGTGATGCCGGATGTGGAATCCACTGTTGCTCATGAAATATCACACACTGGTAATGTTATG